>NC_044392.1:102405314-103724210 GCF_006542625.1 Nomascus leucogenys
ATTCTTGAAAAACAACTCCAGCATAACTATTATTGAGAAGGTCATATATTAAATAAGGATTTATTTGTATTTTTAAAACATTTTTCTAGGTCTTGAAAAAGGGACAATGAGGAGTTCCAGAGCTTTAAATCAGACTTCATATATATCAGGAATTGAAAAGCTCTCTGTTCAACAATAGGCTTACCTTCTTCGTCTTTTTATTGTTTAAAAAACTCACTTCTAATTATATACATGCATTAAATAGTTAATTTTGCTCTTTGTTTATTAAAAAATAGTAGTCTCAGGCTTCAAATCCCACTCACCTGGAATCAATAATTGCATTGTCAAGGAAACTTCCCACTGCAGGGACCAATGTATCTTTCATCCCCTTTAATTTCTGGGAAGTGTAAACAACACAATTTATTCTTCTTGTTACATAGCAATATAGTCATTTGTGAACGTTTCATTAAAACTATCTGCTGGTAATTCAAACTCAGTGTGACTAAACCTGCTCCTGGATTTGAGTTATAAATTTAGAAATGAAGTAGTCAATTTCTTTACTACATTATTCAATTTCTACTAGGAAATAGTGCTTGAAATCCAGGTTTCATTAAGAAAAGGTGGTTAAAATATATTGGCAGGTTTTTTGTTACTACAATTATTATTATTATTATTATGGTAAATGAGAATCAGTCTCAAACAAGTCCAAGCATGGTTGTAACATTTAATTTCTGGAACACAATATAATTCACATACAACTAGGCAACTGTCCTTTCATAAACAAAGTGGAACCCATTCCGAACACTCCAATAATATCCCAAACTTGGTGAATTTTCAGGTATACAGTGAAAATTCAACATGACCGTTAGCCAAGTACCATGTGAACTTCCCCATATATAAGACTGTAATATTTCTGATGTATAAATGTAGTCATACATTCAACTCTCCAAATTCTTCAAAATGTCTTTCAATATAAAAACCTAGTCCCTTTTTCATTACAGTAGAGGTCATTCTACCTGTCTAGAGGTCTAGTTTCAGTTCCCTCCACTTCAGGCCTCAAACTTCATGGTCCAGCAAGACTAAATCTACCTTTATATTCTACACGACACACCTTGCTCTGTCCTTTTCTTATGCCTTCGAATATTTTATTTCTTCTACCCACATGATAGTCTCCTTTGGTAAAACTGTATTTGAAATATCCCTTGCCCAGGCAGATTTAAAAGCACAATTTGTCTGTGTTACTGCAGTATGCACATGCAACTCTAATATTCTGAGAATTGTATTATAATTGTTTGAAGATCTTTTCTCACCAACAAAAGGCCTTGGAAGGGACAATATTCTTGTTTTCCTAGGATTCAGTACAGTATTTAGCTAATAAAACACAGCTACATATATACGCATGAATGACTATTTGTCCACTAATACAAATATTTACAGTAAATATAAGAGGAATAATAATGTTAGTAGCTTTTGCGTACTTAGCATGTGTTTAGTTGATGTAATATGCTGTATGTGCTTCATCTCCAATTCTCACCACAGTCCTGTGGGTGGATTCTACTATTTCTATTATTTTCATTTTGCCCTTGAGAAAACTGAAGCTCTGAGAAGTTAGCCACATAGCCCACACGTTGTCATATAGCAGAATCAGATATGAACTTAAGTCTGTCTGACTCCAATGTCAGTGCTTTCCCCAATGCACCTGGCTACCTTTTGATTATTGTCAAGATCCTGGAAGACACAAATTAGATTTTGATTTAATCTTTTCCATTTCTTTCCAGCTCCAAGTACAGCCCAGTATGGAATTACCGGGAGCGCTGATGTTCTTTTCTCCTGCTGGTACCTTGTGTTGACACTGTCCTCTTTCACCAGCATATTCTACCTGAAGAATGCCATTCTACAATAAATTCAAAGACCCATAAAAGGCTTTTAAGGATTCTCTGAAAGTGCTGATGGCTGGATCCAATCTGGTACAGTTTGTTAAAAGCAGCGTGGGATATAATCAGCAGTGCTTACATGGGGATGATCGCCTTCTGTAGAATTGCTCATTATGTAAATACTTTAATTCTACTCTTTTTTGATTAGCTACATTACCTTGTGAAGCAGTACACATTGTCCTTTTTTTAAGACGTGAAAGCTCTGAAATTACTTTTAGAGGATATTAATTGTGATTTCATGTTTGTAATCTACAACTTTTCAAAAGCATTCAGTCATGGTCTGCTAGGTTGCAGGCTGTAGTTTACAAAAACGAATATTGCAGTGAATATGTGATTCTTTAAGGCTGCAATACAAGCATTCAGTTCCCTGTTTCAACAAGAGTCAATCCACATTTACAAAGATGCATTTTTTCTTTTTTGATAAAAAAGCAAATAATATTGCCTTCAGATTATTTCTTCAAAATATAACACATATCTAGATTTTTCTGCTCGCATGATATTCAGGTTTCAGGAATGAGCCTTGTAATATAACTGGCTGTGCAGCTCTGCTTCTCTTTCCTGTAAGTTCAGCATGGGTGTGCCTTCATAAAATAATATTTTTCTCTTTGTCTCCAACTAATATAAAATGTTTTGCTAAATCTTACAATTTGAAAGCAAAAATAAACCAGGATGGTAAAGTTAAACCATACACTATCTCTAAGTAATGAAGGAGCTATTGGACTGTAAAAATCTCTTTCTGCACTGACAGTGGGGTTTGAGAATTTTGCCCCACACTAACTCAGTTCTTGTGATGGGAGACAATTTAATAACAGCATAGTAAATATACCATATGATTTCTTTAGTTGTAGCTAAATGTTAGATCCACTGTGGGAAATCATTACCTTTAAAATGACAGCACAGTCCACTCAAAGGATTGCCTAGCAATACAGCATCTTTTCCTTTCACTAGTCCAAGCCAAAAATTTTAAGATGATTTGTCAGAAAGGACACAAAGTCCTATCACCTAATATTACATGAGTTGGTAAGCACTCATCATTAATTTTGTTCTGTGGCAGCTAAGTTAGTATGACAGAGGTAGTGCTCTTGTGGACAGGAGCATTTTGCATATTTTCCATCTGAAAGTATCACTCAGTTGATAGTCTGGAATGCATGTTATATATTTTAAAACTTCCAAAATATATTATAACAAACATTCTGTATTGGTATGTAGCAGACCAGTCTCTAAAATAGCTAATTCTTCAATAAAAGCTTTCTATATAGCCATTTGAGCTCAAACAAGTAAAACCAAAAAAGACCATCCTTTATTTTTTCTTACATGATATATGTAAGATGTGATCAAATAAAGACAAGACACCAATGATAAGAATATCTTGATATACTAATTATCAAATTATTGTGAATGTTAAATTATTTCTACTATAAAGAAGCAAAATTAAATTTTTGAAGGAAAATGCTGTTACTCTAAACATTAAATTACAGGAAGAGTTTGATGGTTTCACTCTTTACTAAAGAAAACCGTCACCCCGAAAGCCATTTTACAGGTTTGATGAAGTTACCAATTTCAGTACACCTAAATTTCTACAAATAGTCCCCTTTTATAAGTCGTAACAACAAAGACCCTACAATAAAATTAGATACAAGAAATTTTGCAGTGGATATACATATTTGAGATATCTAGTATGTTGCCCTAGCAGGGATGGCTTAAAAACTGTGATTTTTTTTCTTCAAGTAAAACTTAGTCCCAAAGTACACCATAAATCAGTTTTAATTAGAAAAAATGAATCTTAAATGAGGGGACATAAGTATACTCTTTCCACAAAATGGCAATAATAAGGCATAAAGCTAATAAATCTACTAACTGTAATAAAGATATGACATTATTTTGATTGATACATTGAAAAAGAGTTTTTAGAACAAATATGGCATTTAACTTTATTATTTATTTGCTTTTAAAAAACATTCTTTGTGGAATTGGTGAATAAACTATAAAATATTATTTTGTATTGCAGCTTTAAAGTGGCACACTCCATAATAATCTACTTACTAGAAATAGTGGTGCTACCACAAAAAATGTTAACCATCAGTACCATTGGCAGAAAGAAACAGATCAAGAATGCATATTATTCAGTGACCGCTTTCCTAGAGTTAAAATACCTCCTCTTTGTAAGGTTTGTAGGTAAATTGAGGTATAAACTATGGATGAACCAAATAATTAGTTCAAAGTGTTGTCATGATTCCGAATTTGTGGAGTCTGGTGTTTTTACCATAGAATGTGACAGAAGTACAGTCATAGCTCAGTAGCTATATGTATTTGCCTTTATGTTAGAAGAGACTTTCTTGAGTGACATTTTTAAATAGAGGAGGTATTCACTATGTTTTTCTGTATCACAGCAGCATTCCTAGTCCTTAGGCCCTCGGACAGAGTGAAATCATGAGTATTTATGAGTTGAATATTGTCAAATAAGGCTACAGTATTTGCTTTTTTGTGTGAATGTATTGCATATAATGTTCAAGTAGATGATTTTACATTTATGGACATATAAAATGTCTGATTACTCCATTTTATCAGTCCTGACTGTACAAGATTGTTGCAACTTCAGAATAGCAGTTTTATAAATTGATTTATCTTTTAATCTATAACACTTTTTGTTAGCTGTTCATTTCAGGATTATATTTTCTACAAGTTCCACTTGTGGGACTCCTTTTGTTGCCCCTATATTTTTTAAAGAAAGAAGAAAGAAAAATAAGCAGCAGTTTAAAAATGAGAATGGAGAGAAAAGAAAATGAAAAGGAAAGGCAGTAAAGAGGGATAAAAAGGAAGGCTGGAAGGAATGAAGGGAGGAAGGGGAGAAGGTAGGAAGAAAGAAAGGATGAGAGGGAAGGAAGAATCAGAGTATTAGGGTAGTTAACTTACACATTTGCATTCTTAGTTTAACTGCAAGTGGTGTAATTATGTTTTACAATGATCGCATTTGAAACGTAAGTCCTATTATACCCTTAAGTTCCTATTATGCAGCAATTACATAATAAAAAGTACTGCCCAAGTTATAGCGATGTGGGTGTTTTTGAGACACTAAAAGATTTGAGAGAGAGAATTTCAAACTTAAAGCCACTTTTGGGGGGTTTATAACTTAACTGAAAAATTAATGCTTCATCATAACATTTTAGCTATATCTAGAAAGTAGACTGGAGAACTGAGAAAATTACCCAGGTAATTCAGGGCAAAAAATATATATATATATATAAATACCCCTACATTTGAAGTCAGAAAACTCTGAAAAACTGAATTATCAAAGTCAATCTATCTTCTATAATGATCAAATTTACTGAATAATTGTTAATTTATCTATTGTGCTTAGCTTTGTGACACAGCCAAAAGTTACCTATTTAATCTTTTCAATAAAAATTTTGTTTTTTGAAATCCAGAAATGATTTAAAAAGAGGTCAGGTTTTTAACTATTTATTGAAGTATGTGGATGTACAGTATTTCAATAGATATGAATATGAATAAATGGTATGCCTTAAGATCCTTTGAATATGTATTTACTTTAAAGACTGGAAAAAGCTCTTCCTGTCTTTTAGTAAAACATCCATATTTCATAACCTGATGTAAAATATGTTGTACTGTTTCCAATAGGTGAATATAAACTCGGTTTATCAATTAAAATATGTATTTGACTCATTTTAAAACTCTGTTAGCTTAAGAGAAAGAAGGAAGAAATAATAATTTGAAGATATTTCTATTATTCTCTTTATTTCCTGTATTACACTCATCTTTCTGCTTACTCTAAAGCAGTACAGGGTAAAAATTTTAGATGCTACAGTTTAAAGGACTCCACACTATATTCTTTCTTGCTGTTGCTGATTCCTAAAAGGTTTGATGAGCTGAACTACATCTACACTAAAAATAAATTTTCTGGAAACATTTTATATTAATTATTTAGAACCTTTACCTGGTAAAATACAGCAGAGTTAGCAACAGAGACTAAATATCCTGTTAATAAAATCCTGATGATCTTACAGGCTAAACAAACAACTGAAAACTCAAATGCTTGTAAGAGCCAGGCAGAGTGTAATTTCTTAAGACAGCTGGGTATAAAACAACGGGCACCTGAAGGTATTCAGATACAATTTCCTTAAAAATACCTTGGTTTCCAAGCAAAACATGTTATTTGGCTGAGAACCCTTAGTTTGTAAATACCAAACCATAATATACAAATGAGATCTCACGCCAAATGAATTTTTTAAGCCCTCTTTCCCATATCTATCTGTTCATCTATGATAGTCGACTGAATAAATGAGAACAATGTGGTAGATAAAACAACAAAGCATAAAAAAGATTCATGCTTGGTTTTATAAGCTATTTTGAAATATAGGTATCATTGCTATTCTGAGAAACCCATATACACCAAAGCCCTCCCTCCACAAAAAAACTGGAAATGTTCTAATAAATGTCTGATTTCCCCCACAGCTTCATTATTTCTTCCCTTTTCAACATCTATCTTATCTATCTTGAATAAATTATGTCACAGAAACAGAAACATCAAGTATCAGACATGGAAAACCAGCACATGAAACAGAGCTAGTTTCCCTCTCAAAAGAATAGGGCAAAACATAGATGCTTCAAAATCATATCTAGGCATACAGAAAATAATTATTCACTTTAACCTGACAGTCAGAAATTTAAGTAAGAATTTGTAGAGATAATTTTCCAAGGTAATTCGTTCAAGTTAGTGGAATTTGATCCAAACACCCGTCAATGTACTCCCTCTGAACTTTCCAAGAAGCATACACCTTCACATTTACATTCACTGTTTTTCTAGTAATAATTCCAAACTTACTAAGAAGTATTTCAGAATTGATATCACTGGTGGAAAGACAGCAATTTAGCAAACAAATAAATGCTTTCCAGTATTCCTAGAGAGAAGGAAAAGAGGAATACGTTTCATTCTTCTCCCTAGAAGCTCTACCCACAGTCATCCTAAAGCTAGACCAATCTCTCCCAGGGCTTTCCTTCGGTCTAAGAAACGTGCTTCACTTCAGAGACAATTGTGGCAACTATGGTTTTCCCCAAAGGGTCACAACTACCTCTACCTTACATTTTACAATGGATCACTTTTGCAAGTGTTGCTATTATGGCTTTCTCAACACTTTCAAATACTTAAAGGAGAAAATATTATTATTGTCACGTATTGATGGTGAAAATGAGATTCAGAAATTTTGAGTCACTTGCTGAAGATTATACTTCAACTAAGTGGCAGATCTGAGCCAAATATGCAATGAAAAATGTTCCCAATTTGTTTCTAGTCCCAGACTACCTAGGAAAAAGAAAAGCATATAATCGCATTGCTAGCTTCATAGACAACTATTTGTATATTTTTATTTATATATTTATATGAATATAAGCACATCTTAAATATAAATACAGATATTTATGACATCCTTGTATTTTCAAATACCTGCAAGAGGGTATGAGATTTAAAGGCTAATCAGATTGTACATGTCATCTAAAAATTTGGAAATGTGAAACTCACAGTGCAGTTGCCTTTGGACACACAGCCTTGGGTTGTATCAGACCGGTCACACCAAGTGGAGAATCTTGTCATAATCACATGTATCTTCTTTTTGTATAGCATTTTGCAAAAGATGTGTCAAGTTTGGGATAATCCACTAAGACTATTCCTCAGACATCTGCAATCAACAGAATTTTGGGGGAAATGGAGATCAGAATACATACACACTTTAAAAAAAATTCACAATAGAATACTGATTTTAATCTGAGTGATGTTGTTTGAGGCCATTTATATTGAAATACTAACATGAACATCTGTTTGTGCTGGGACCGTAGAACAAGAGAAAGATTCTAATTCTAGAAATTAAATGATATTCAAACTAAGAAATACAGTTGTATTTTGTTTTCAAAATATGAATATAATACAAATCCTATGGATATCACCACTTGGTTTGAAAAACATAAAAAGTGTGATTTTCATACACTTATGAAATGAATAAATTAATTCATTAATGAAGGACCTGATAAGATATTACTGCCAGATAAAAGGATAATTTAAAGAACATACACATTTATAGATTAAAAACCTTGAAATTAATGTACTAATGGAGGCAAAACTGGCTTCCAGAGTGAGGAGGAGAATTCAATTGAATTTTTACCCCTCAGAATTTATTTCCATATCTGTAGACAAGACATATTTTGCCTTAGTATTATTTATTTACAACTTGAAAAAGAGTTCAAACATAATGAAAAATACAGAGGCTCCAAAAGAATCAGAATCAGGTAACCTATAAAAGTGTGTTCCAAGTAATTAGTGGTTTTTCATTTCAGCAAAAATTCTTCTCTGCAATGAAGAGACATAATTTTTTTTTTCTTTTTTAGACAGAGTTTTGCTCGGTTGCCCAGGATGGAGTGGTGTGATCATGGCTCACTGCAAGCTCCGCCTCCTGGGTTCAAGCGATTCTCCTGCATCAGCCTCCCCAGTAGCTGGGATTACAGCCACATGCCACCACACCTGGCTAAGTTTTGTATTTTTAGTAGAGGTGGGGTTTCACCGTGTTGGCCAGGCTGGTCTAGAACTCCTGACCTCAAGTGATCCACCTGCCTCGGCCTCCCAAAGTGCTGGGATCACAGGTGTGAGCCACCGCTCCCAGACGAGATGTAAAATTTTTAAAGCCATTGAATTAAATTCGTTGCTAACATTTTGAGCTTTAATAATGTAATTCCTACTTTAATGACTCAAAAAAAAAAAAACCCAAGTTACCTATCTATCTAATATTATCTATGTTTTAATTACTCCTTTTCTTCCTTATCTCACAAACCATAATCCAATAGACTGGGACATGTGAAAGAGAAAGTAAACAGTCACAAGAACTACCTTGCTTTGGGAATCCACCTTGTTGAAAAAATAATATATTTTGGGCACTTGTTAAAAAGAATTAATGGAAAAAGTCTTTTTTTTTTTTTTTGTCACAGGGGCATTTAATTCATGGTATAACAGGAATTTTATATCAAAAACAGAAAGTGAAGTAACAGTTGAGATAGCAATATTTCATCAACCAAATACTATGATAATGATAAAAACATTGCAAGAAGCTATAGCCAGAACTGAGTGTTCTGCTCCTACTTAATGCTAATGAGCCCAGTCCTAGCACACATCTTGGTTTGGTAGAAACTACAGGAGGTAGCATGGTTCATTAGACTTTCAAAACTTTAAAATGTTAAAGAGGGTGGTTTGCCTCCTTCATTTCAAATGGATTGCTCAAAGCACTGGGCTATTCCTTGGTGGAACTTTGAATTTGCCAGTTTCTTCATTAATTTTGACCTTTTTACATTCAAAAAAAAGTTAACTTTACATTAAGCCACAGCAGACTTAGACCTCCCGCAGTTCTGAATTGTGCTTAAACAGGTATTCAAGCACATGGGATTTCTCAAGAAAATTTGGGGACTATATCTTAGAAAAAAAAATCTTATAAAATATTCGTTGAAGACTATAATATGCTAAAGCTAAGGAACAAAATTCTCTTGATTGTTCTAAAGATACCTAGTAAGATACACAGAATTCTTACATAGTTTTCTAAGTAGTTTCATAAATGTGGATTGTGGTTGTCCTGAAACTTGACATCTCCCTACCAAGTACTTGACAAGTGACCTGGCAAAAATGTGTTCAATAGCTCATTTTTGACATACTCCTTAAGAAATAATTGCCAGAGATGTGAAACTGCTTCAAGCTCATGTCTTTTTCAAAACAAAACACATACTCACACACAAATACAAAATCGCATTGCTATCAGTGATCTGGAAAATAAGCTTGCAAGCTGGCCATGTGGTGTTCTGAATAATTTTTTTAAAGTAGAAGAAGAAATGACAACAGTGCAACCAACAGTTTCTGTTTAAGTTTTATTTGCTAAGACGTTAGCATAAGGAACATCTTGTGATTTAATTAATCAGAAGATGGCACCTGCTTTAAATACTGACATGGAGAAAAGCAGATTTTTAAAAAAATTTGGAATAAATTAATTTCTTGTAATACATTTTTCTTGTTGATAAATGACTAAATTATGCTTTGGAATGTTTTACTGTCTAATAACTTTAAATGTTGACAAGGAGAAAGACTGGGTTTTGTTTTTTTTTAATTTTGAATAAGCAATTTTTTCCTGGAAACATATATATTTCTAATTTATAGATAAACTAGTATGTGTGTTCAGAATTCCTGTTCTCTCATTATTCAGGTTTCAAAATGTATTAACAAAGCTTTTATGGTTTTATGATAGACAATTAGATATCTTTCTTCAGGTAACAGAACTTGTATAACGGTGTATTAGTCAGTTTTCACACTGCCAATAAAGATATACCCGAGACAGGGCAATTTACAAAAGAAAGAGGTTTTTTGGCACCTACAGTTCCATGTGGCTGGGGAAGCCTCACAAACACAGTGGAAGGTGAAAGGCACATCTCACATGGCAGCAGACAAGAGAAGAGAGCTTGTGCAGATAAATTCCCCCTTACAAAACCATCAGATCTCATGAGACCCATTAACTATCACAAGAACGGCATGGGAAAGACCTGCCCCCATGATTCAGTTACCTCCCACCAAGTACCTCCCACAATCTGTGGGAATTCCAAATGAGATTTGGGTGGGGACACAGCCAAACCATATCATTTCCACCCCTGGTCCCTCCCAAATCTCATGTCTTCACATTTCAAAACCAACCATGCCTTCCTAACAGTCCCTCAAAGTCTTAACTAATTTCAGCACTATCTCAAAAGTCCACAGTCTAAAGTCTCATCTGAGACAAGGCAAGTCTCTTCCGCCTATGAGCAGCCGGTAAAATCAAAAGCAAGTTAGTTACTTCCTAGATGCAATGGAAGTACAGGCATTGGGTAAACATAGCCATTCCAAATGGAAGAAATTGGCCAAAACAAAGGGGCTAGAGGGGCGGTCAACTCTTACAGCTCCAAAATGTCTCCTTTGACTCCATGTCTCACATCCAGGTCATGCTGATGCAAGAGGTGGGCTCCCACGGCCTTAGGCAGCTCTGCCTCTGCAGCTTTGCAGGGTATAGCCCTCCTCCTGGCTGCTTTCACCAGCTGGCATTGAATGTCTGTGCCTTTTCCAGGTGCATGGTGCAAGCTGTTGGTGGATCTATGATTCTGGGATCTGGAGGACAGTGGCCCTCTTCTCACAGCTCCACTAGGTGGTGTCCCAGTGGGGACTGTGTGGGGGCTCCACTCCACATTTCCCTTCTGCACTGCCCTAGCAGAGGTTCTCCATGAAGGCCCCACCCCTGCAGCAAAGTTCATTCTGGGCATCCAGGCATTTCTATACATCCTCTGAAATTTAGGTGGTGGTTTCCAAGCCTCAATTTTTGACTTCCATGCACCCACAGGCTCGACACCATGTGGAAGCTGCCAAGGCTTGGGGCTTCCACTGTCTGAAGCAACAGCCCAAGCTGTACCTTGGCTTCTTTTTAATCATCCTTGGAGCAGCTGGGAGGCAGAGCACCAAGTTCCTAGACTGCACACAGCAGAGGGACCCAGGACCAGGCCCACAAAACCATTTTTTCCTCCAAAACCTAGGGGCCTGTGATGGCAGGGGCTGCTGCAAAGGTCTCTGACGTGCCCTGGAGACATATTCCCCACTGTCTTGGTGACATTCAGCTCCTCATTACTTATGCAATTTTCTGCAGCCAGCTTGAATTTCTCCTCAGAAAATGGGATTTTCTATCACATTTTCAGTCTGTAAATTTTTCCAACTTTTATACTGTGTTTCCCTTTTAAAACTAAATGCCAGCCAGGTGCAGTGGCTCATGCCCGTAATCTCAGCACTTTGGGAATCTGAGACAGGCAGACACCTGAGGTCAGGAATTTGAGACCAACCTGGCCAACATGATAAAACCCCATCTCTACTAAAAATATAAAAATTAGCCAGGCATGGTGGCACATGCCTGTAATCTCAACTGCTTGGGAGGCTGAGGCAGGAGAATTGCTTGAACCCAGGAGGCAGAGGTTGCAGTGAGCTGAGATCATGCCACTGCACTCCTGCCTGGGCGACAAAGTGAGACTCTGTCTCAAAAACAAAACAAAACAAAACAGAACACTGAATGCCTTTAACAACACCCAAGTCACCTGCTGAATGCTTTGCTGCTTAGAAATTTCTTCCACCAAATATCCTAAATCACCTCTCTCAACTTCAAAGTTCTACACATCTCTAGGGCAAGGGCAAAATGCTACCCATCTCTTTGCTAAAACATAACAAGAGTCACCTTTGCTCCAGTTCCCAACAAGTTATTCACTTCCATCTGAGACCATCTCAGCCTGGATTTTATTGTCCATATCATTATCAGCATTTTGGTCAAAACCATTCAACAAGTCTCTAGGAAGTTCCAAACTTTCCCACATTTTCCTGTCTTCTTCTGAGCCCTCCAAACTATTCCAACCCCTGCCTGTTACCCAGTTCCAAAGTCACTTCCACATTTTCAGGTATCTTTTCAGCAGCACTCCACTCCTGATACTAATTTACTATATTAGTCAGTTTTCACACTGCTGATAAACACATACCTGAGGCTAGGCAATTTACAAAAGAAAGAGGTTTATCAGACTTATAGTTCCACGTGGCTGGGGAGGCCTCACAATCATGGTGGAAGGTGAAAGGCACATCTCACATGGCAGCAGAGAAGAGAAGAGAGCTTGTGAAGGAAAACTCCCCCTTATAAAACCATCAGATCTCATGAGACTTATTCACTATCATGAGAACAGCATGGGAAAGACTTGCCCCCATGGTTCAATTACCTCCCACCAAGTCCCTCCCACAATACGTGGGAATTCAAAACGAGAATTGTGTGGGGACACGGCCAAACAATATCAAATGGTTTTGATTTTTATGTTGAGGCACATTCTCAGGCTAGTATCATTTCAAGAAGAACCTGTTATTTGTTGATTTTGGAAATTTTAAAAATCAGATTTAATTTACACTGAAAAATGGTTGACCTTAACGTTTCTCAGATAACCTGAAATGTTCATGTGGCATTCATTCATTCATTAATCCATCCACTTGTTTGACAATAAAATGTGATTTAGGTGACCTCTGAAGAACTGTCTAAAAAGAATTACCTGGTAGAGTTAATCTGGATGTTTAGGACACTATCACCAAACTGAAGAAAAAGGCACCCATTTCTCTATCCTTTCTCTAGGAAGCTGATTTCACTTTTAAACTGAAATTGAGAAAGGAAAAGGAAGAAGAAAAGAAACAGGGGGAAAAGAAGAGAAAGAGGAAGGGAAAGAAAGAGAGAGATTAATGTATATTTTCTCCTGAGAAAGGCTTCTTTTGTGTGTGTGGGTGTGGGTGTGCATGTGTGTTTCCTGTTGCCTGGATCTATCATAAAAAGCAATGTCTTCTCTGGAATGGGGCTTCAGTTTCCACGTTTACAATTAGTACATATTACAATTAGTGATATGAATAAAGGCTGTTATCCTACATCTTCCAAGTTGTCATTCCTCTTCTTTCTTTAAAACTTTCATTATTTTTCATATAAAATTAAATTTCTACAATACTATATCATACTCTTTTCTCAAGAAAATATGACAATATTCCATTGCATCACAGAATGCAATGAAAAATATAAAACTTCCATTTCTCTGTGACTTTGATATTAAAAATGAATTCTCCTAGTCAATTGCTGAAATTGTTTAATAATAAAATAAAATCTGAATTTGAATAGGTTACCACTCTCTAAATATGCACAGTAAAAATAAAGATTGAGATCTTCTGTAATTGTTAGTTACAAGTTTTGGGTGACATTAAAAAAAAAGAAAAAAAATCCAAAAAGGCTTGAAAATTTAACACTTTTAACTTGAGCCTCCAGAAAAATTTTAAAATGTTTTCAAAAATAGATAAAAATAAAACTTCATTTTAAGGGTTCTTGATTTTTCATAAATCTGTAATACCAGTGTATTCTCACATAACATACTCTATCAGTTCTGGACTCAAACAACAGAAAGACTGGCCAAGTTGAAAAAAATAATTTGTTGGAAGGTTCTTGAATGCCTCTCAAGAAAGAGAAACATCTGAATGATGGAAAACTTCAACAATAGGATGGTACCAAGATAGGAAATGCAGCCAGTAGGCAAATGTGCAGCTAAAGTCGTGCCACAGAAATAGGTAAGCATGCCACATTGATGGGATTCACACTACTTCATGATATGGCACCTTGACATAATGATTTTAAGCTGAATACATTTGAAAAATGGTAGGTGCTGGAAAGACTCTTATGAGAAGTGCCTTCTCTATGATCAGAGGAAAGGCACATCCTTATCTCTAAAGACAGAGAAAAGCCTAAAGGAATCTGAACAAATAGGCCTCACTAAGTTTCCCCCCGTTTACTACTGTGTTAGGCTATTCTTGCATTGTTATAAAGAAATACATGAACATGGGTAATTTATAAAGGAAAGATGTTTTACTAGCTGACGGTTCTGCAGGCATTACAGGAAGCAAGTTGTGGCATGAGCTCAGCTTCTAGGGAGGCCTCAGGAAGCTTACAATCATGGCAGAAGGCAAAGTGAGAGCAGGCACATCACATGACAAAAGCAGACACATCATATGGTGAAAGCAGAAGCAAGCAACATAGAAAGAGTAGAAGGGAAGTGCCGCACACTTTTAAATGACCGGATCTCATGTGAACTCAGAGCAAGAGCTCACGTATCATCAGAAAACGGCTGAAGCCATTCATGAGGGACCCCTCCCTGTGATCAAATCAACTCCCCACGAAGTTCCACCTCCAACACTAGGGGTTACATCTCAACATGATATTTGGAGGAGATATTCAAACTACATCACTCTATCCCTGGCCTTTCAAATTTCATGTCCTTCCCATATTTTAAAATAAAACCATCCATTCTCAGCAGTCCCACAAAGTCTTAACTCATTTCAGCTTTAACTCAGAAGTCCAAATTCCAGTCTCATCAGAAACAAGGTAAGTCCCTTCCATTTATAAGCTTGCAAAATCAAAAATAAGTTAGTTGTTTTCAAGATAAAATTGGCAAATAAGCATTGGGTAAACATTTTCATTCCACAAAAGAAAAATTAGCCAAAAGAAAAGGGCTACAGACCCCATGCAAGTTCAAAAGCCAGCAGGGCAGTCATTAAATCTTAAAGCTCCAGAATAATCCCCTGTGACTCCATGTCCCATATTCAGGGCACACTGGTACAAGAGGTGGTTCCCAAGGCCTTGTCTGTTCCACCCTTGTGGCTTTGCAGGGTTCAACCCCAAAGGTTGCTCTCCCAGGTTGTTGAGGGCCTGTGGCTTTTACAGGTGCAGGGTACAAGCTGCTGGTGGGACTACCATTCTCTTGGGTCTGGAGGGCAGTGGCCTTTTTTCTCACAGCTTCACTAGGTAGTGCCACAGTGGGGAGGGTAATAGCCCCGTTCTCACAGCTCCACAGTGAGGAATCTGAGTGAGGCCTCTCTTATCCCTAAGCCCTGCCCTAATGGGAGTTCTCTGTGGTGGCTCCACCCCTGCAGCAGGCTTCTACCTGGGCACCCAGGCTCTTCCATAAATCCTGTGAAATTGTGGCAGAGAGTGCCAAGTCTTATTCACTCTTGTATCTTGTGTGTGCCCACAGGCTTAACACAACATGGGGACTGCCAAGGTTTATGGTTTGCACCTTCTGAAGCTGTGGCCCAAGGTATACCTGGGATCCTCTGAGCTGAGGCTGGAGCTAGAGTGGACTGGATGTGGGGAGCAGCGTCCCAAGGCTGTACAGGACAGCAGGACCCTTGGCCAGGCCCACAAAACTATTCTTCCCTCTTAAGCCTCCAGGGCTATGATGGGAGGGGCTGCCATGAAGGTCTCTAAAATGCCTTCAAGGTCTTTTTCTCATTGTCTTGTATAGTAGTACTTGGCTCCCTTTTAGTTATGCAAGCATCTCTGGTAAGCAGTTGCTCCACAGCCTGCTTTTATTCCTCTCCCAAAAAGGCTTTTCTTTCTCTGCCACACAGGCTGCAAATTTTTCAAACTTTCACATTCTACTCCCTTTTAAATATAAGTTCCAACTTTAAGGATTTTTTGCTCCAACATCTGAGCATAGGTTGTTAGAAGCAGCCAGACCACTTCTTGAACACTTTGCTGCTTAGAAATTCTACCAGATACCCTAAATAATCACTCTTAAGTTCCAACTTCCCATGAGCCCTAGGGTAGGGGCACAATGCAGCCAAGTTCTTTGCTAAGGTGTAACACATGTGACCTTTGCTCCAGTTTCCAATAATTTCCACATTTATATTTGAGACCCAGGCCTTCACTGCCATATCACTCTCAACATTTTGGTCACAACCACTTAACCAGTCTAAAAATTTCCAAACTTTGCCTGTCTTCCTGTCTTCTTCTGAGCCCTCTAAACTCTTCCAAACTCTGCCCATTATGAGTACCAAAGCTACTTCCACATTTTCAGGTATCTTTACAGCAATGCACCCCTCTCCTTGGTACCAATTATCGGTATTTGGTCAGTCTTGCATTGTTGTAAAGAAATATCTGAAACTGGGTAATTTATAGAAAAAGGGGTTTTCATTGGCTTACAGTTCTGCAGGCTTTACAGGAAGCCTGTGTTGGCATCAGCTCAGCTTTTAGAAAGGGCTCAGGAAGCTTGTAATCATGGCAGAAGGCAAAGTGGAGGCAGGCACACTACATGAGAAAAGCAAGCATGTTACATGGCGAATGCAGGAGCAAGTGAGAGAAAGAGTAGGAGGGAGGCGCCACATACTTTTAAGCAACCATATCTCATGTAAACTCAGAACAAGAGCTCACTTTTCACCAAGGAGATGGGCCACACCATTCACGAGGAACCCATTGCCATGATCAAAACACCTCCCAACAGGCCTCACCTCCAACACTGGGATAACATCTCAACATGAGATTTGGAGAGGACATCCAAATTATATTGACTATTCTTAGTATATATCTTTTTGTCCTATCACATTTTTCAAAAACATTCATTCTTCATCAAACATAATATGAAAACACTCAGATTTAACTGTTTCTTTGGGTCTTTATTTCCTTATGAAGACTCCCATGATATATAAAATGTATATAGAATACATTTTTATTTTATTATAATTAATTTCTCTCAATTAATTTGTCTTTTATCAGTCCAATTTACAGGGCTTCAGCCAAGTAACCTGGAAGGAAAATGAGAAAAATATATTTTTCTTCTAATGCAGCCTCCATGACATGCAACCCCACATTTCCCTTTTGCACTGCCCTAGCAGAGGTTCTCCGAGTGCCCCATCCTGGAGCAAACTTCTGCCTGGGCACCCAGGCGTTTCCATACATCTTCTGAAATCTAGGCGGGGGTTCCCAAACCCCAATTCTTTATTTCTGTGCACAGGTAGGCTCAGGCTCAACACCATGTGGAAGCTGCCAAGGCTTTGGGCTTGCACCCTCTGAAGCCACGGCCTGAGCTCAATGTTGGTCCCTTTCAGCCATGACTAGAGCAGCTGGGACACAGGGCACCAAGTCCCTAGACTGCACACAGCATAGGGACTCTGGGCCTGGTCTCCCAAACCACTTTTTCCTCCTAAGCCTCTGGGCCTGTGATAGGAGGGGCTGCTGTGAAGACCTCTGACATGCCCTGGAGACATTTTCCCCCTTGTCTTGAGGATTAACATTCAGCTCCTCATTAATTATGCAATTTCTGCAGCCAGCTTGGATTTCTCCTCAGAAAATGGCATTTTCTTTAATATCTCATTGTAAAGCTGCAAATTTTCCAAAGTTATGCTCTGCTTCCCTTATAAAACTGAGTGTCTTTAACAGCACCCAAGTCACATCTTGAATGCTTTGCTGTTTAGAAATTTTTTCTGCCAGATACCCTAAATCATCTTTCTCAAGTTTAAGGTTCTACAAATCTCTGGGGCAGGGGCAAAATGCCACCCATCTCTTTACTAAAACATAGCAAGAGTCACCTTTACTCCAGTTCCCAACAAGTTCCTCATCTCCATCTGAGACCATCTCAGCCTAGACTTTATTGCCTGTATCACTATCAGCATTTTGGGCAAAGCCATTCAACAAATCTTTAGGAGGTTCCTAACTTTCCTGTCTTCTTCTGAACCCTCCAAACTGTTCCAACCTTTGCCTGTTATCCAGTTCCAAAATCACATCCACATTTTTGGGTATCTTTTCAGCAGCACCCCACCCCTGGTATCAATTTACCATATTAGTTCCTTTCTTTTTTTTTTTTTTGCTCCTGCTGAAGACATACTTGAGACTGGAATTTACAAACGAAAGAGGTTTAACTGAACTTTCAGTTCCATATGGCTGGGGGAGGCCTCAAAATCATGGCAGAAGACAAGGAGGAGCAAGACACATCTTAGCGAATGGCAGCAGGCAAAAAGAAAAGAGAGCTTATGTAGGGAGACTCCCATTTTTAAAACCATCAGATCTCATGAGACCCATTCACTATCATGAGAACAACAGGGGAAAAACTCACCCTCATGATTCATTCATCTCCCACCAGGTCCCTCCCACAACAAGTGGGAATTATGGGGGCTACAAAATGAGATTTGGGTGGGGACACAGAGCCAATGCATATCAACCTGGGAGTGGCATTGCTGGATCATAAGGAAGCTCCATTTTTAGTATTTGAGGAACTTAACAAACGTTCTCCATAGTGGTTGCACTAATTTACATTTCCACCAACAATGTACAATAGTTCCCTTTTCTGCACATCCTCACCAGCATTTTTCATTGCGTGACTTTTGGATAAAAGCCATTTTAAATGGAGTGCAACAATATCTCATTGTATTTTTTATCAGCATTTGTCTGATGACTAATGATGTTGAACAACTTTTCACACACCTGTTTGCCATGTGTATGTCTTCTTTTAAGAAATACTTGTTCAGGTCTTTGGCCAATTTAAAAATCAGATAAATCTATTTTTCCCTATGGAGTTTTTTGTGATCCTTATATGTTTCATTATTAGGTGGTTAGTTTGCAAATATTTTCTCCCATTCTGTGGGTTGTCTATTCACTTTGTTGATTTTTTCATTTGCTGTGCAGTGGCTTTTTAATTTGATGGGATCACATTTGTCTTTGTTTTGACTGACCATGCTTGTGGAGTATTATTCAAGAAATCTTTGCCCAGTCCAATGTTCTGGAGAGTTCCCCCAAAGTTTTTGTGTAGTAGTTTCATAGTTTGAGGTCTTAGATTTCAGTCTTTAATCCATTTTCATTTTATTTTTGTATAAGGCAAGTTATGGGGCATAGTTCTATTCTTTTGCATATGGATATCCAGTTTTTCTAGCACCATATATTGAATACTATTCTTTCTCCCATCTATGTTCTTGGCACCTCTGTCAAAAATGTGTTCACTGTAGATGTATGGATTTATCTATGGGTTCTCTATTCTGTTCCATTCATCTATGTGTATGTTTTTGTGGCAGTATTATACTGTTTTGTTTACTATAGCTCTGTAATATAATTTAATGTCAGAAAATGTGATTTGTCCAGTTTTGTTCCTTTTGCTTAGGATTTCTTTGGTTATTCTGGGTCTTTGGTTGTTCCATATAAATTTTAGGATTGTTTTTTCTATTTCTGTAGAGAATTAAATTGGTATTTTGATAGAGATTGCATTGAATCTGCAGATTGTTTTGGATAGTACAGACATTTTAACAATATTAATTATCCAATACATGAACATGGAATATCTTTTCATTTTTTGGTGTCCTCTTCAATTTCTAATATTAATGTTTTATAGGTTTTATTGTAGAGACGTTTTACTTCTTTGGTTAAGTTAATTTAAGGTATTTTTATTTATTGGTAGCTACTGTAAATGGATTGCTTTCTTGATTTCTTTTTCAGATCGTTTGCTGTTGGCATATAGAAATGCTACTAATCTTTGTATGTTGATTTTGTGTCCTGCAACTTTACTAAATATATTTATCAATTCCAAGTTTTTTTGGTGGAGTCTTTAGGTTCTTCCAAATATAAGATCATATCATCAGCAAACAATAATTTGACTTTTTTCCAATTTGAATGGCTTTATTACTTTCTTATGTCTGATTGCTCTAGCAAGGGCTTCTAGTACTATGTTGAATAACATGATTAAACCCGGGAGGCGGAACTTGCAGTGAGCCGAGATCGCGCCACTGCACTCCAGCCTGGGCAACAGAGTGAGACTCCACCTCGAAAAAAAAAAAAAAGAAAAAGAAAGTAGTCATCCTTGTAATGTTCCTGAACTTAGGGGAAAGGCTTTCCATTTTTCCTCATTCAGTATGATACTAGCTATATGTCTGTTGTATATGGATGTTATTATGTTGATGTATGTTCCTTATGCACCCAGTTTTTTTATGTTTTTATTATGAAGGGATGTTAAATTTTATCATATTTTTCAGCATCAACTGAGATTATCATATGGTTTTTGTCTTTCATTCTGCTCATATGATGTGTAACATTCATTGATTTATGTAAGTTGGGCCATCCTTGCATTCATGGAATGAATCCCACTTTGTCATGATAAATGTTTTTAATGTGTTGTTGAATTGGGTTTGCTAGTATTTTGTTAAGCATTTGTGCCTCAATGTTCATCAGTGATATTGGCTTATGATTTATTTTTGTGTGTCTTCATCTGGTTTTGGTATCAGCATAATATAGGCCTCATACAATGAGTTCAAAAGTACTTCCTCCCCCTCTAAGTTTTTGTAATAATTTGAGTAGCATTGATATTAGTTGTTCTTTAAATGTTTGGTAGAATTCAGCAGAAAGGCCATGGGGTCCTTGACTTTTCTTTGCTGAGATTCATTTTATTGCAACTTCTATCTCATTGTTTGTTACTGATATGTTTAGATTTTGAATTTCTTCATGGTTCAATTTGGTAGGTTTTATGTGTCTAGAAATTTATCCATTTCTTTTAGATTTTCAAAATTATTCCCATGTAGTGGCTCATATTAGCCACTAATGATCCTTTGAATTTCTGTGTGGTATCAGTTATCAGTTGTAATATCTCTTTTTTTTAATCTGACTTTATTTATTTGGCTCTTCTCTCTTTTTTCTTACCAGTCTGACTAAACATTTGTCTATATTGTTTATCTTTTCAGAATGTAATTTTTGTTTCATTGATATTTTGTATTGTTTTATTCATTTCAAATGTATTTATTTCTGCTCTGATCTTTATTATTTATTTTCTCCTACTAATTTTGGGTTTGGTTTGCTCTTGCTTTTCTAGTTCCTTAAGATGCATCATTTGATTGTTTATTTGAAATTTTTCTTTTCTCTTGATGTAGGTAATTATAGCCATAAACTTCCCTTCGAATACTGCTTCTGCTGTATCACATAGATTTTGATATGTTGTGATTCTGTTGTCTTGTGTTACAAGAAATTTTTCAGTTTCTTTCTTCATTGACTCACTGGTCATCAGGAGCATATTGTTTATTTTACATGTGTTTGTATGATTTTCCAAAATTTCTCTTGTTATTGATTTCTAGTCTTATTCCATTGTGGTCAGTGAAAATGCTTGAAACAATTTCATCTTTTTTGAATGTTTTAAGACTTGTCTGTGGGCCAGGCACAGTGGCTTATGCCTGTAATCCCAACACTTTGGGAGGCCGAGGCAGACGGATCACCTGAGGTCAGGAGTTCAGGACCAGCCTGGCCAATATGGAGAAACACCATCTCTACTAAAAATAAAAAATAAAAAAATTAGCTGGGCTTGGTGAAGGGCACCAGTAATCCCAGCTATGTAGGAGGCTGAGGCAGGAGAACCACTTAAACCTGGGAGGCAGAGTTTGCAGTGAGCTGAGGTCACGCCATTGTACTCCAGCCTGGGCAGTAAGAGTGAAACTCCATCTCAGAAAAAAAAAAAAAAAGAAAAAAAGACTTGTTTGTGACACAAGTCACAAACTGAGATCTATCCTCGAAAATAATCCACATGCTGAATTAAAGAATGTGTATTCTTCAGCTGTTGGATGAAATGTTCTGTAAATATTTATTTGTCAATTTGGCTTATATGTAGATTAAGTCCAATATTTCTTCTTTGATTTTTTTTGTCTGGAAGATCTCTTTGATGCTAAAAGTGAGGTGTTGAAGTCTCCAGCTATTATTGTATTGTGATCTATCTCTCTCTTTAGTTCTAATAATATTTGCTCTATATTTGTTTGCTCCAATGTTGGGTGCATATATATTTGCAATTGTTATGTACTCTTGCTGTATTGACCCATTTATCATTACATGGTGATTTTCTTTGTCTCTTTTTATAGGTTTTTTCCTTGAAATCTATTTTGTCTGATATAAATATAACTACTCCTGGTCTCTTTTTGGTTTCCAATGGCATTCAATATCATCTTCCATCCATTTGTTTTCAGCCTATGTGTGTCCTTATAAGTGAATTATGTTTCTTGTAGGCAACAGATTATTGGTTCTTGGTTTTTTATCCATTAAGCCACTCTAAATCTTTTGATTGGAGAGTTTAGTCCATCTACATTCAATGTTATTATTGATAAGTTAGGACTTACTACTGCCATTTTCTTATTTGTTTTCTGGTTGTTTTGTGGTCTTCTACTCCTTCTGTCCTTTCTTCCTGTCTTCCTTTTAGTGACTGTAATTTTCTCTGGTGGTGTGCTTTAATTACTTGCTTTTAAATTTTTGTGTAGCCATTGTGTGCTTTTTGATTTGAGGCTACAATGAGGCTTGCAAGACTATCTTATAATCCATTATTTTAAGTGATAACAACTTGACACTGCACACAAAAAAGAAAGTAAATTAATAAAAAGCCTATACTTTGTTTTCCCACTTTATAACTTTTTGTTGTTTCTATTTATGTGTTATTATGTTTCCTATGTCTCAAAAAGTAATCATAGTTATTAATTTTGATTGGTTCATCATTTTGTCTTTCCTACTTAAGAGCTGTTTACACACCACAGTTACTGTTCTATAATACTGTGGGGTTTTCTGTGTACTTATTATTAGCAGTGAGTTTTGTATCTTCAGACGATTTTGTATTGTTCATTAACATCCTTTTCTTTCAGTTTGAAGAACTTCCTTTAGCCTTTCTTGTAGGAGAGGTCTGGTGTTAATTAAATCCCTCAACTTTTGTTTGTCTGAGAAAGTCTTTACAACTCCTTCATGTTTGAAGGATATTTTCACCAGATATACTATTCTAGTGTAATTTTTTTTTCCTTCAGCACTTTGAATATGTCATGCCACTCTCTTCTGGCCTGTAAGGTTTCCACTGAAAAGTCTGTGGCCAGACAGATTGGTGCTCCATTGTATGTTATTTGTGTATGGGTTTGTTGTTGTTTTTGTTTTGTTTTGTTCTTTGTCTTACTTCTTTTATAATCACTTCTTTATCCTTATGCTTGTTCTTTGGGAATTTGATTATTAAATGCCTTGAGGTAGTCTTATTTGGGTTAAATCTACTTGGTTATAACTTTCTTGTACTTGAATACTGACAATTTTCTCTAGTTTTGGGGAAGTTCTCTGTTATTATTTCTTTAAATAAACGTTCTATCCCTATCTATTTCTCTCTAATTCCTCTTTTGGGCTGACAACTCTTAGATTTGCCCTTTTGAGGCTATTTTCTAAATCCTTTAGGAAATTTTTTTTAATTCTTTTTTTTTTTCCTCATCTGATGGTATATTTTCAAATAGCCTATCTTCATTCTTCTGCTTGATCACTTTTGCTATTGAAAAGCTCTGATGCATTCTTCAGTAAGTCAATTGCATATTTCAACTCTCGAATTTCTGCTTGTTTCTTTTTAATTATTTCAATATCTTTTTAAAATTTGTGTGATAGAATTCTGATTTCTTTCTCTGTGTTATCTTGAACTTCCTTGTTTCCTCAACACAGCTATTTTGAATTCTCTGTCTGAAAGGTCACATATCTCTGTTTCTCCAGAATTGGTCCCTGGTGCCTTAGTTTGTTCGGTGAGGTCATGTTTTCTTGGATTGTCTTGATGCTTATGGATGTTTGTCTACGTCTGTGCATTGAATAATTATTTATTATAGTCTTTGCAGTCCAGGCTTCTTTGTCCCTGTCTTTCTTGGGAATGTTTTCCAGATATTTAAAAGGACTTGAGTGCTGTGATGTAAGCTGTGTCTTCATTAAGGGGCACGCTAAGCCCCGTAACACTGTGGTTCTTACATACTCATAGAGGTACTACCTTGGTGGTCATGGATAAGAACTGGAAGAATTCTCTGGATAACCAAGCAGATAGTCTTGTTCCCTTCCCTCACTTTCTCCCAAATAAATGGAGTCTGTCTCTGTCTTCTGTGTTGTTGGTAGCCGAGGGTGAGGTGACACAAGCACCTCCGTGTCCACAACCACTGGGACTGCACTGGGTCAGACCTCAAGGCAGCACAGTAGTGGGTCTTACCCAAGACCCACTGTAACCACTACCTGGCTACTGCCTATGTTCATTCAAGGCCCTGGAACTCCACAATCAGAAGGTGGTAAAGACAGCCAGGTTTCTGCCCTTCCTTCAGGGTGATGAGCTCCCCGGGCTCTGAGTGGGTCAAGAAGTGCCACCTGAGAGCCAGAGACTTGAGTCAGAAAACCTTACATGTCTACTGGCGTTCTACTGTACTGCAGCTGAGCTGGCACTCAAACAACAAGACACAGTCCTTCCCACTCTTTCCTTTCCTTTCCTTTTTACAGGCAGAGGAGCCTCACCTCATGGCCACCACTCCCACATGCCCATGAGGAATACTGCCAGGACACCACTGATGTTCCTTTAACATTAAAGGGCTCTCCAATCAGCTTGTGGTAAATGCTGCCTGGCCTGGGACTCACGCTTCAGAGCAGTGGTCTCCCCTCTGGACCAGGGCAGGTCCAGAAATGCCATCCAAGACCCAAGAACTAGAATCAGGGATCTTAAGAGCCCACTTCATGCTTTACCTCCATGTGGCTGATCTTGTACCTAAGGTGCAAGACAATGTCCCCTTTACTTTTCCCTCAACTTTTCTCAAGAAGAAGGAGACTCTCCCCATAGAGATAAACGGTCTCACCCCATAGACAGACAGATTTGACACCCAATTGGGAATGTGCTTGATTGTCTTCTATACCCAAATTCTCTAACTGCTCGTTAAAACAAATATACTAAACAATTCATCCAAATGTTGTATTTTATTTGATGTAGTCTTGAAAACTATAGTGGAGTTGATACAAATTTTAGAGTTAATATTTTATAAAGATTAAAATTTCAATTTAGGGAGATAGAGATGATAGACAGACAGATTTAATTTTTCTTCCTCAAGTTAAACATTTCTTAGTAGAAAAAATATACAAAGAATTTCTTTGCTTTAAGTTTCTTTTTTAAGAACAAGAATAAAAATGAGCAAATAAAAATTCATCATCATAAAAATTTTTTTGTAATGTTATTTAGAATAGAGATAGCATATTACCTTGAACCTATAAATTTACTCCAGTACATAGTTCTAGTAAGGGTTTTCTTAGTAGTAGTTTGGCTTCCACTACAATTATTTATTAATTAATTATTTATTATTTATTAATTATTTATTATGTGATTAATTAAATGTGTAATTGACATGAAAGACTTTATATACACATTTAATATTTTAGTTTTAACAGATATTTTTCTTGTACTCTACTTCAGCACCACTAACATAATCGTGTGAGAGCAAACTATAAACATCATATTAAAAATTAAAATATTAAAAATTAATACAAAAATTAATTACCCTTAGGAGAGTAGCTTCACAGAAAAATCCAGTATTTCAAAGCAGGCTAACTGTTTCTCTTTTAAAATAAAATTGTCATAATGTTAGTTTGAGCACTGGTAAGTTCTGAGGACATGGAGGTTCTCAAAAAAATCTGGGAACCAAATTCCAGATTTCAGTCCCAGAGGAAAAAACTTTACTGAGATCATCTGTTATCTGTGTATGTACTGAGTTGCTAATCTGAATTTTATGAGAAAATTAGAGTTTAAAAATTGGTAATATGAAACAAACAAAATAATATGAAAGCATTATAATTAGTTGGATGGCACATTTATTATATTTTATTTTATTTATAATAAGCGCTTTTGATCTTGGGAAAAATGAATGAGGATTCTGCATTTATCTGTAATCCTTAACACTCAATAAATTTCTGTTTCCACTGTATCATTTAGACTTAAAATGTGATATGACTTCATTCATTCATTCACTCACCAATTATTTTTGAATGCATACTTTTACCAAACACTGTACTTTTTTTTTTTTGAGACGGGGTCTCACTCTGTCACTCAGGCTAGAGTGCAGTGGCACAATCTCAGGTCACTGCAACCTCTGCCTCCCGAGTTCAAGCGATTCTGCCTCCTCAGCCTCCCGAGTAGTTAGGATTACAGGCGCCTGCCACTGCACCTGGCTAATTTTTGTATTTTTGGTAGCGACGGGGTTTCGCCATCTTGGCCAGGCTGATCTTGAACTCCTGATCTTGTGATCCACCAGCCTTGGCCTCCAAAAGTGTTGGGATTACAGGCGTGAGCCACCGACCCTGGCCCAAACACTGTGCTTTTATATAAATATGAGGGACTCACAGTGTAATAGAAGAGACAGACACATAAATAAATTATTACAAGACGATGTAGTATCGCAAATGTATTTATGAAGTGTTTGGGAAGCACAAAAAACAGCGATTGACGGAGGCGGGAAAGATTTCACAAAAGAGATGACATTGAAGCTTGATCTTGCAATGTGACAGTTTCATGCTGATTATAAATTGCAATAAATATTTGATAACTATGAGCTTGAGTCCTCATTTGCAACAATGTGTGTCAAGATAGTAAAATCATTTTAATTTATAGTGAAAATTTTATCACTTGTATCCATCAAATGGAAAGTTGATAATCACTTACTCCAACTATTTATTCTTACGATGTCTGTTGATTCCACTCAAATCAGGTTTTTGTCCCCACCACTTTGGTAAAACTCAGTGTCATTCCTAATCTCCACATTTCTAACTCCAAACATAGTTTCTCAGTCCTTGTTTTACTTGACCTGTCAGCAGCATTTGGTAAGATTGGTAGGTTACTCACGCCTCCCTGAAACATTTTCTGTACTTGGTTTCCATGAAAACTTTTGTGCCTCATTTTCCTTCTATCTTTCCAGCCACTCCTTTTCAGACTTCTTCTGATGGTTCCTCCTTTTCTTTCAAATAACTAAATGTCAGTGTTGTTCTCAAGCTGCTTCTCTTTTCTTGTTACACTCAATCCCTAAGTGATATCAGTCAATATCTCAGCTTGAAACAGCATCTCTATGCTGCTCCACATCTACATCACAGCCCAAAATTCTGTGCTGTACTCTAAACAGTTATCCCAACCTCCCATTCAGCATCCCTACTTGTAATGTTTAGAGAACATCCCATAGTTAAATATCTCAAATCTGACCTCCTTATATTTCCCTCTAAACTGACTCCTCCTGTGGACTTCCCTATCTGATACGGTTTGGATATTTGTCCCCTCCAAATCTCATGTTGAAATGTGATTCCCACGGTTGGAGGTCTGGCCTGGTGGGGGGTGATCGGATCATTGGGCAGATCCTTCATGAATGGTTTAGCATCATCCCTTCATGATAAGCGAGTTCTTGATCAGTTCACCCAGGAGATCTGGTTGTTTAAAATCTGCCCCCACCCCCCACTCTTTCTTGCTCCTGGTCTTGCCATGTGACATGCCTGCTGTCCTTGCACCTTCTGCCATGATCAGAAGCTTCCTGGGGCCTCACCAGAAGGTGAGCAGGATTGCAGAACCATGTTTCCTGTATAACCTATGGAAATGTGGGCCAATTAAACCTTTTTTCTTTATAAATTACTCAGTCTCAGGTATTCTTTTGTAGCAATGCAAAAACAGCCTTACACACCATCTTAGGTAAGGGATCATTCAATTATTTCAGTTGTTCTGGACAAAAAAAAAAATTTGGACTGACTCCATCTCTGACTCTTCTCTTACTCTCAGAAGCCACATCTTATCCATTACCAAACTCTGTCAACTCTAGCTTCAAATTACACCTGGTTTGATAACTTCTAGGCACCTTCACTTTTCTTGTCTGAACCACCATCATATATTGCCTGGATTTGTGTAATAACCTCCTAACTTGTCACCTTAATTCTAGCTGAGGCTTCTTCACTTTATTTTCAACAATGGAGCGTAGCAATGTTGTCAAGTCAGATTACTTCCTTGCTAAGAACTTTTTAATATCTCTCCATGTCACTTTGAGTGGAAGCACACTTTTTGCTATTAATCACAAAGTCCTATGTGACCTGTCATCTTTCTGTTATCAATGGCTACAACTCTTCACCCATATTTGACTCCAGTCTCTCCAGCCTTCTTATTGTTCCTTACATGTGCCAGGCATGCTCCCACCTCAGGTATTTGCACTTGTTCTTCTTGGAATTAACCGTGTGCATATCAGCTTGGACAGTTATCTTCCTTCAGGTTATTACTCAAATTTCACATTTTCAATGAAATCTTACTTTTTCTAAAATTTTCATTTCCATCTAAGTTATTTGTATCCTCCTTCTTTGCTCTATTTTTTCTCCTTAGTAATTGTAACTAATACTATAACACTATGTAATTTACCTATTTATCTTTTTTCACTTTCTGCCTTTTCCATTAGAGTATGCTCCATGATGGCAGGGATTTTTGCATGTTTTGTTCATTACTGTTTCTTTAATATTTAGAAGCAGTGCCTGACACATAATAAATGCTAAATAAATATTTCTCAAATAAATAACATACAACATAGAGATTCAGCAGTATAAAAATTAGTACCACTAGGCCAGGCATGGTGGCTCACGCCTATAATCCCAGCACTTTGGGAGGCGAAGGAGGGTGGATCATGAGGTCAGGAGATCGAGACCATCCTGGCTAACATGGTGAAACCCCATCTCTACTAAAAATACAAAAAATTAGCCAGGCATGGTGGCGGGTGCCTGAGTCCCAGCTACTCTGGAGGCTGAGGCAGGAGAATGGCATGAACCCAGGAGGCAGAGCTTGCAGTGAGCTGAGATTGTGCCACTGCACTCCAGCTTGGGTGACAGAGCAAGACTCCATCTCAAAAAAAAAAAAACAAGAAAAATTGGTACCACTACTAAATATTTACTTAGCTGGGTTCTGAGGAATTTACTACAAAGGAAATGTGGAAATATGTATAGCTCTTGCCAAATCAGAGGCCCTTTAAACTGGAAGGACGAGAAAAGCAATACATCAAGGCATGGAACCTGGCACAAAGTCTTGACCACTTTCTTCTCAAGCCAAAATTTCAGTTGGGATGTTGAGGTGGTGGCAGATCTGAAGCTGAATCTTATGAGATGTCAACATTCTTGCCATGAAGAAATGTGTTTCCCAATTACTCTTCTATTTGTTCTGAAACCTTCCCCAATTTTAATTATTGTCAAACACTCATTTTTTGCCTTTATACTTTTAATTGGCATTATTCAGTTCACTAAAGAATTTGCTAATATACAAATGGTCAACTTTATGCGTAATATTGTAATTTCCACAATCTCATGTTCTATTTCCTTCCAGAAATTTATATAAAATGTCTCTATTGTGTCTTACTCTGTTCAGTTCCATTGTTTATAAATGGGGTAGCTTACAAACAACAAAAGTTTATTTCTCACAGTTTTGGAGGCTGGGAAGTCCAAGATCAGGGTGCCAGCAAATTTGATGTGTGAGAAAGGCCCACTACCTGGTTCATAGGTGGTGACTTCTCACTTTTCATGTGGTGGAAGGGCCAGACAGTGCTTTCTAGGGCCTCTTTTATAAGAGAGCAAATCGTATTCATGAGGGATCCACTTTCATGACTTAATCATCCCCCAAAGCCCTACCTCCTCATATCATCATTAATGGTTAGGATTTCAACATCTGAATTTTGGGGGGACACAAACATTCAAGACCACAGCACATCAAAATATAAGAAATTAATTCCCTTAGCTTTTAATGTCAATAACAGAAATACTATTAAAAACAGAATAGTTGTTTAGTTGTTGAGATAATAACACAATGCAAAATTTGATAATTTTAAACATAGTCTCAACTAAAGTTAGCAATAAACTATGCTGGATTTCTTTATCTTATGAAATACTATTTTCAGTTGGATTTTTAAAAACTGTCTATTTTGACTATTGTATTTTTTAGGTATTCTACCTTACAAAACACATAATGTTGAGCTCTCAGTGGCTTATCTCTATGGAAATTTCTCATTTACACAAAAGCCAAATATCACAGTTGAGGTGAGAGGTTTACTCCTCCATACAAGTATTTGAGGACTCGGGCTGAGGGGGCCTCCGCTATTTTCAAAACATGGCTTCTAGGGTCAACTTGGGCATTTAAAATCTAACTAAAGGCAAAGAAGGAGAGAGTAGAGAAACATATAGGAAGTTTTTAATGGGCTAGGCTTAGATATGGCATATATCATATCTATATTCTTGCATTAGGCCATTCTCACACTGCTATAAAGAACTACCTGAGACTGGGTAATTTATTAAAAAAAAAAAGATATATTTGACTCACAGCTCTGGAAGCTGTACAGGAAGTGTGACTAGGAGGTGTCAAAAAGCTTACAATCATGGCAGAAGGTGAAGGGGAAGCAAGCATGTCTTATCATGGCAGAGCTGGAGAAAGAGAGCAAAAGGGGAAGTGCTACACACTTTTAAATATCCAGACCTCATGAGCACTCACTCACTATCACAAGAAGAGCAAAGGGGAAGTCCACCCCCAATATCCAATCACCTCCCACCAGACCCTACCTGCAACACTCAGAATCACAATTCAACATGAGATTTGGGTGGGGACACAGAGTCAAACCAAATCAATTCAATAGGCCAACACTCAGACTTTTGGCCAAATTTTCCACTGTCAAGAAAGGCTGGAAGACGTGTATCAGAAACATAGGAAAAATAGATTTTGTTAAATGTATCCAGTCTCTTCACATTCTGTTTTTACTCACTAAATATCCATTTTTCTTTTGCTTTCACATAAAGAACACATTATTCCATTCCCTCAAAGTTCTATTCAGCAACCACATCCAGATGAAAGTCCAGTATTTTCTAGTGATGTGAAAACTCTTCATTAAGTCCAAATGTGGCTTTTCATTAATTGGCAACTCCACTTCCACCCTTTACTTCCACATCACATATTCAATTTATGAAGATAGTGAAAGAACCTAATAACTACATTAAAAGCTTCCATTCAGAAGAGGAAAAAACACGACTGTGGCAAGAATTTATAAAATCTTGCAGGGAAACATTTTGAAGGGTAACTACACATTTGGAGGAGAAAATTCCTTTATTAGACTAAGTCTAATTTCTGGGAACTCTCCCTTATCCATTGCTCTCCTGGCCCCCTCCCTCCAGGCTATTGAAACATCTTCCTTGACCATTATCCTCTACAGATACACCTGAGGTTGGTATGGAAGATTAGGCCTTCCTTTGCTATTGTAGGGGCTTTGAAAGCCTGCTTCCTGTTTCAGTAGGAATCTACACCCTTAATCTTATCTTTGTCATAGAGCTGGGTCTCATGGTCATTGGTCCCTCAAAAGCTACTTCAATTTTACATTCTATTTTTGGAAATGTAGTGGCAGTTACATTTCCAACTCTTTCAGCTCCAAAATTTTTGTGTACTTTTTAAATTCTCTTTGATTTATTGAGCCAGGACTAGGAGTAGGATACATTCACCCATAAAATGTGGACCAGTGAGCTAGACATTAGTCACACGGCCATTGTCATATCCAACTTCAAGAATAATTTAGAACTAAAGCCTAGCTGTGAACCCAGCAGAAAGGAAAACCAGCTTGATTAGCAGCCAACCAGTTTCTACCATAACTAGTAAGTTTGAAGGATTATTACATTTTGTAGAGTGAATTTCTGTTTTTAGTTTTTTTAAGGTTTCATGATAGAGAAGATGAAGACAAGAAAGTTTCTAACTTCTGTGAAATATATCATGTATATGAGAATTCCATTTTCTGAAAACTCTTGCTGTACTATTAATAGCATGACTTCCAAAGTAAAAATAGGAAGCAAATACTATAATTTTGAAAAAGTAAAAACACATTTTGCCCTATCTTTTTAAATCACGTGTTCAGAATCATGCAATTTGAGCTTCACTTTTTGTCAGGTTCCAGCTCTTCATAGTATTTTAGCTGAAAGTGATATAGGAGTTAAGAAATCACTTAGGTAGATAGCAAGGGTATGGGAGTCCTTGGTAAGGCTTTTCTTTTTAATGAAAAGCAGCCCCAAACTATTTTCCTTTCTAATGAAGAGCAGCCTGTAAGGTCAAGCTGCAGACATAAACAAGCAAGCTGGGAGCTTGCATGGGTGAATGCCAGCAGGAACTCAAAACTAGGCATGTTCAAGATGGCAGCTCCATCTTCCCCTCTGTCAGCCACATATACTATAAGGAGCAGACAAGATGGCACCAATCAACTGGAAAGCCTATTTGCATAATAAGATTAGGGTGGGGCGACCAGCCTTCCCATGCCTATGTAAATGTCATACCTGATAGAACCAATCTGTGAGCCCTATGTAAATCAGACACCACCTCTTCAAACTGGACTATAAAATCTGGGGCATTTGCCACCAACCAGCCCTTTTCACTCAGTGACCCCTCTCTGTATGGAGAAAGCTGTTTCTACTTTCTCTTCTCTTCTGCCTATTAAACCTCTGCTCCTAAACTCCTTGTGTGTGTCCATGTCCTAAATTTTCCTGGCACATGACAACGAATCCCCAGGGTATATACCCCAGACAACGTAGCTGCTTCAAAAGGACGTTTCAGGACAGAGATTTAAATGTAAATCTACTGGGAGACTTTCTGCATACAAAGAATGTATTCCTTATGACTAAAGATAGAACCAAGAGAAGAAACTAAATATTTCCATCCTAAACAGCTCTAAAATTCCTTGATGGCGAATTCCCAGGACAAACCAACAAGGGGTAAAATTTGTTCATTCTCTTTAAAGGAATAATGCAGAACGTGAGTTTTAGCCTCTAATAGATGACCTGTGCAAAGCTAAGGCGATGGCTTTGTTGTGAATCACCTTGATAATTATTACCCACAGGAGTCAGGCTTTTGTCTGTGGACTCCTTCTCAAAGTTATATTCTGGGATGTGAGGCAAACAACTTTGGTAGAGATGTAAAAAGACAGTAGTGCTCACACTTCTGCCCTCATGGAAAGTATAGACACACTTTCTTTCTCAATTACTCAGTGAGTCATATTTTCTTTTGGTTATCACTGAATAGCAAAAAACTCAGTATTTCTATCATATTATTTATAACGTCTACTAGAATTATTCTTCAACTAAGTCCCATCATCATACTACAAACTGGATAAAATTTAAAGCATTTTAATTCAGTAATTTTCCTTGCCAAAACAGAAAAAAAAAAAAGGAAGAGTTTTATTTCCCATTGGCTAGCATGGACTTGGGAACTAAAGTTAGGATTTTTTTTTTTTTTAATCATTAAAGCTTGGATTCTATCATTCATTTAATTTTATCTTCATCATCCATTTTATTTTCTCCAGTTACCACAGACTTCATGATTCTAAATATATAGTTCCGTCAGCTCAGGACATTTGCAATAGCATTTTTCCCCTTGATTATGGCATAGAAAATCTTTAGAGAGTCGCACAAAACCTATACTATTCACTCCATTTTTAATTCATCCCTCCAAATTAATGGTTTCCATTAATTAGACAACAAAAACTGAAAAGGAAAAAATGGAGGGTGCAGTGTTTTTCATCTAAAGGTGAGTGCTGTAGAGATGTTCAGCAGTTGGGCCAGATTTTAATGAATTCTCAGACAGGTTTTAATTAGGGTTGGCACATGAACCGAATAGTTCTATAGTGCCCTATACATGAAGGGTTCTTTTTAACACTAAAACCTGGAATTATTCTATGTAATTAGTGTTAGAAATGAAAAGATACGAATGGCATATTTTCAGGGCCAAAATAATACTAAGTCAGACCTCATTTCTAGCAGGTTTCCAGATCACACTGGCTGTCATTTGCGATCTGTACTGTATTACCATATTTCACAAATGTCAATGTTTGGATATCTAATAGGTAAACAAAAGGTATAAGGACAATATCTTTGTTCTTATTCAACTGGTAATTTAATCACCAATTAATTTACTTTTTATAACTACGTGGGTTTTATATTCTGTAGCTCTTCGAAATGTACCATATGTGCCAGCTGACAGAATCAGCCTAATCTGAAAGATGGTGAAGAGTCTCAATAACCACACAGTTTAGGTAGATTTACTGGACAACAATTTTGCAAGTGGCTCAAGGGCAACAGTGCCTATTAAGAAAGCTATTGGCCTGTTACTTAGCCAACAAATACTATTTCCTTTAAAGGACACATCCATCTGGCCTACTGAACAATGAGGTAGAAGAATTCTTATAACCCCTTTGATTTGATACCAGAGACACAGAATTAAGTTACTTTAAAATATTGTTCTACCCTACACTTTGTAAAACATTCAGACAAAACTAAAACTGTTTTAAGGCACTACCAGTAATTTATTGTCAGAGAAAATAGAAACACTGGGAAACTGATTCTTGAAGAACATATTTTTGATTCATATCAAAATTAACAACTTGAATATTTACATGCAAAATATATTGTCAAACGACTAAAAGATCTTGCAAACTTTATGATGGAATAAAAAATGTGACCAGGGAGAGTTTCTACTCAATGCAAAACTGCAGAGCAGATAAATACATCACTAGAAATATCATTTCAACATCAGAATTAACAACATACTGTTTCACATGCACTATTAGAAAGAAAGAGCTTGAAAGGATCTTGTCTATTGAAACTAATAGACCAACTTGGGAAATGGTTAGGATTACTCTACATCAGGGATCAGTATACCTTTTTCTGTGAAGATTCTGACAGTAAATATTTTAGACAATATGGTATGCTGTAGCTATTCAATTCTGCCATTGTAGCATGAAAGCAGTCATAGATAATATATAAGTGATTTGATATATTTGTATACCAATAAAACTTTTATTTATTGATAGAAACTCAAATTTTAATTTTGTATCATTTTTCACACGTCATGAGATATTTTTCTTTGGTGTTTTTCCAACCATTTAAAAATGCATAAATCATTCTTAGCCTGTGGGCTGTTGAAAAATGGGAAGTGGCCTGAATTTAGCCCATGGGACATAGTTTGCAGATTCTTGCTCTACATTATAATTTGCCTGGGACTGTCTCAGTTTGCATCTGTTGACCTGGCATAATTATTAATAGCTCCCTCTTTAAATCTCTAAGTGTTCTGATGTGAGTAATAAATTACATGATCACCTTAGCTATGGTGAAAATGTATCAAAACAAAAAGTCAAAAAAGTCATGCAACATACACAGCTTTGCAACAGAATTACATTATACAAATAATTTATTTATAAATGCCAATCAATTCATGCTATTGAATATAAGTGCTATTTGTGATCTGACTTACATACTGTACATTTGAAGGCATAATTGAGTAAATGAGGGAAGGCATTCACTTGCTAAAGAAAAAACCTACCACTTGAGAAAACTACATAAAACAAATGATAATTAAGTTAGTCTGAGATGAGTTGAAGGGGTATCCAGAAGAGGGAGGCTTAAAACAAATTGAACAAGCCTTCTTTGTTACATTGTTAGAATATTATTCATGAAATATGTTTTGACACAGCTTAAGCAGTCAAGTTTAATATTTGAGAATATTACTGCAGATAAGGTGGAAATTGACATGGTCAGTTAAAGAAAACAGAAATGTTTTGGCATGAATTTTTTTTCAGGAGTTAAATGAGTTAAAAAGTGAAGTACCAGATACATAACAGAAAGCTGGCCTCTTGGGAAGTCCTATGCATCAAAAGTATTTTCATCCCAAGTCTGCATAATTAATCCAACTCAGATTTTACAACGATCAACGCAATGTACAAGATACCACTTCCAGTCTCAGTATTCTGCAATCACATTTCCTGGTTAGACCCAAAGCACTGTGAATTTTCCATAGAAAGGTTTTCTTTGTGAAATGACCAATAATGACAACATAAACTGTAAGCTGACAGCCACAGTTTTATCAGGAGGATGCACAATTCAAAGAACATATTTTCTTCATCCAGCTCAAATGTTAACATGTACCATGGAAGACAAAAGCACCAGTTGGTGCCCCATGAAGACAAAAAATAATGATACGCTTCAAGGAAAAGCATGAGATGTGGTTTTGCAACCCATGGTAAAAACTCATAGTCCACACCATGAGATATCACAATACCTCCATAATTAACTCTCTGTTTTTGGGACCAGTATGACTCTGTAAAATGGCTATTATAAATAATGATAAAAGATTTCTGTCATGGCTTTCCTCCTACATTATTTTATTGTATTTATTATTTTCTTCATCTAAACATCAGGCTCCCTTGCTACATATTACATGTGGAGCAGAGTCTGGGAACTGCAGCATAACTCAAAATCATCATGTACCATGAGGACTAAAATCCAGAGCTCTGTCCAAATTTTGTTCCATTGGTTTATGGCTTTATCCTTTCCTGACTGCAAATTTGCTGTATGTTTTAAGAAAACCACTCATTAATAACAACAGAAAAAGTTATCATACTATGAGGAAAAGACAAATAAAAACAGACTGACAAAACCATAAAAATCAATCTTCATGACAAATGAGACAGTGATATTTACCACCTAATCAAAGAGACATGGATAGAGATGTATATACTACAGCATCATATATGGATAACTCATTGCATAGCTGAGGATAATTTTTACTAAGACCATTTTCCCCTTTTCTGGAAAAATCTTTCGGTACATTCTGCTGAAGTGCCCAGATATTAGCGTCTAATCCCTACAACAAATGTCTCCTTTCACTGACTTCCTGGACCCAGTACATTTGGCTCCCTGATGTGATCAATTGGCAGAGGACATGCACTTGGAAGTTCTCACACTATAACTAGACTATAACTGAGACTAGAATCTCACTTTCTACTTGGATACAGTGCTAGGTGTTAAAAATATTTATGCCTGGCATCAGAAAGAATATCATGATTGCACCACTTAAAGTCAATTTATATAAGCAAATATCTTTTAGATTTGTGTTCTATAAAAATGAAAGCTAAATTTAACATAAAAGCCAACATTTAATAAATTAAAAATTTCAAATACTACATTGTACATGTTTGGTTAATAAAATCTTTGAACATCTTAAGTCTCTTTGCTGAATTCTTTGGGTATTTTTATGCAAGTTACAGTGAACAAAATCATAGTTATTTTTCTGTTTTTTGAAGTTTTCAGGCTAAAAGTTGATGTTGGCTTAAAACAAGAAACTAACAAAATCTACTTCTTGTTTTGGAACGTCTTTAATTGGAAAAACTTATAACTTCTTCTCTTGAACATGACTTTGCCTGCCTTATAACTCTAGATTAAACATATATAATAAGTCAGTTTATATATAGAAACAGTAGTTAATATTTTGGGTTGCTTTTCAAGTACAGATTTGCTACATTGTTCACACTTATTCCTCATATATTCCTCACAGTAACTCTAAAAATAAAAACTATTATTATATCCACTTTGCAGGTGGAGAATCTCAGGTATAAAGAGACAAAATAATCATGAGTAACTGGTGCAACTAGGTTTAAAATAAGCAGTCTGATTCCAGAGTCAGTTCTTTTTAACCACCATTCAATACTGCTCTCTTGTATTTTATTCTTAAAATGATATGTTTGCAAATCTTAAAAATTCTAGTATGTTAGAGTGATTGATATAATTCACTAAACGGTACCAGAGTATGAACCCTCTGTCAAATCTATGTATCAACTGTCACATACATGTGGCTCGTTATATGTACTACATTTGCAAACAGATGACAAATAAATTCATTTAGGTATGGAATCAGAATAACTTTCCATTATCCAGAGCTGCCAGACAAATTTGAACTTGCTGCTACTTCAACCACACCACCTCTCTTGAGGAATACATTCATTACTTTTGCACTCTATTGAGGTCATAGAATTTTAAGAGAGTCACTTGTTCTTCTATCTGTTGAATCTATTGCTGATATCCAGAAACCATTGGCTGAAACTTTGAGAAAAATGACAAGGTTACTACTCCTGCTATGCTCTCATTATATGTGACTTTGCAGGTCAGCATCTATAGAGAATACAGGCAATGAGGAATCTGCATGTACAGAATTTATGGTTGCAGGAAGAATATGGTTCAGTAGGATCACTGGGTTTCTATTCTACTATCAATAACTTGAGATAAGATAACTTGTATTTTAAGCTTTATTAATGGATTAAATCTAAAAAGATTTTTAATTTGAAATCACAGTACAAATGCCCAACTTTTGAATCTTAACCCTTGTTTAATCATGACCTTTGGTAAAAGGATAATTTTAAGGCCAGGTATTACATTAAAATGTCGTTCAAACAGTTAATTCCATTTTGTAGTCTCATTTTAATACTATATTAAAAGTCAAGTAAAAACCTTCACCCCAGAGCCCCCAGAAAGGAAGATAGCCCTTGATTTTAGCCCAGTAAGACCTACTTTGGAGTTCTGAACTCCAGAACTGGAAGAAAATGAATTTGCTTTGTTTTAAGCCATTACATTTGTGGTAATTTGACAGAGCAGCAATAGGAAACTAATACAACATCCAATTTCATTTTATTCTAGTGTCCTCTCCCTTATATCATATATCTATATATAAAAAGAAAAGGAGGGAGAAGGAGAGTGAGGGACAGAGGGAACAAGAAGAAAAAACTATAGGTTTCCATAGTTGAGAATAAGTTAATGCATGCCCTTATTAAGTATAGTTCAGTTCCCAAATCAACTTCTTTTGTTCTTGTCTGCTAAGCAATATGCAATCTTAAGGGGGAACTTTAAAAATTAAAGTTAAACAGACTAAAAAGTTAAAGTTAATAAATGCTTCTTTTGGATTAATTAACTATACAAAGAGAGAACAGAGTGCAAATCAGTTTGGGCCTCCCCTGGGATGCTATTAAAGAAAGAAATGTTGCTGTCATTTTCACTAGAATGAGATATAATTTTGGTTCCATCTCCTCATTCAGTTTGTAATACGTAAGAACTCAGACACCATTGTGTTTCAGTAATAACTTAATGTCTTACCTGAAAACACAAATATGAGAAATTCTGATAAATTAAACCAGTATCTGCTGAAATTAGGGTTTAGGAAAAATGTTCCCTTGTGATAATTACAAAACAAGCTGTTGCTAGCAGTAAACTTTATCTGTTTTACTTTGAGGATGATTAACGGTCCTATTGAAATAATTTTATAGCTCTAAAATGTAGTTTCCTTTTGTTAACCCAATATGAGCCTTTCTCACAAATAAAAAATTAAGACCAGAATGCTGGTTTCATTCTTTTGCTTTTGTAAAAATTAATAATGAGCCAATTAATAATTAGCCAACAAATAATTATGTATAGCTTAAGAGGACATCTTACTTCTTTAATGCCTGTACTAAATTTCAGTTAACATCAGGTACCTTGAAACAGTGATGATTTTGATTCAACATGGGAAGTCTGATTAATAAAAATATGAGCTATAAAATGATAATAGTGTTAGCACGATTTGCATAGTTTAGTCTTCACGTATGATACTTTTAAAATAGGACCTGCAAAAATTTTATAGCAACGATGTGTGTGCCATATTCAAAAATAGTCCAGTTAGCTAGTTTGCATTTGTAAAATTTCACTGCTAAATTATCATTTTAATAAGATTGCAATCACCTTGAAAAGATAACATACAATGCGATATAGACTAAAAGTATTACCATAACACATAGCCTTAAACATTCTATGGATTTACTCTCTGCAGTGTTGTTGCCCATGGTGTCTTTTTTTGGCAAACACATGTGGGTAACCAATGGCCACAACCAGATAAATAGAGCCCAAACAGCCTCCTTTTCTAGGGCTGAGCATTTGAAAAGGAGTTAGGTTGATACTTTAGCATTTTCAGTTTTCCTTTCTTCTCCTAATAATTTTCTAACCACTCTACAGTTACAACAGTTTCCTTTAAAATGCAACAATTAAATCTTACTATAGTAAAAGTCTTGATTTTCTAGGCCTGGAGATCTTTTAGCAAATGTTCATTCTTTCATGGAAGTCTTAACTGGTGAGAAGATTATCGATCTTTAAAAATGCCTTAAGTATTAAAACAATGAGATACCACTACACATTTCCTAGAATAAGCAAACTGTGGAGCAACAGAAACTCTCATTAATTGCTTGTGGGAATGCAAAAGGTTACAGCCACTCTGGAAGAAAGTTCGTTAGTTTCTTACGAAACTAAACATATTCTTACCATAAATCCAGGAATTGCACTCCTTGATATTTATTTAAAGAACTGAAAAAAAAAAGTATGTTCGCAAAAAAACCAGCACATTGCTGTTTACAACTTTATATAACTGACAACCAAGATGTCCTTCAGTAGGTGAATGGATAAGTAAATGGTGGTATATCAGCACTAAATAAAATTAACTATCAAGCCATAAAATGATAAAATGAACTATCAAGCCATGAAAAGGCATAAAGAAAACTTGAATGCATATTACTAAGTAAAAGAAGCCAATCTGAAAAAGCTAAATATGGAATGATTCCAACTATATGACATTATGGAAAAGGAAAACTATAGAGACAGAAAAAATATGAGTGGTTGCCAGAGGTTAGTGGGGAGAGAGGATAGGCAGAGCACTGTGGGGTTTGAGAGCAGTGAAATTATTCTGTATGATACTACAGTGATGGATATGTGTCATTATACCCTTGTCCATCCCACAGAATGTACAACACCAAGAGTGAACCCTAATATAAATATGGAGTTTGGGTTACCAGGTTGTGTCAATGTGGGTTCATTGGAACAATGTAACACTGTGGTGCAAGATGTTGGTTGTGGGGAAGGTTGTGAGTGTGCAGGGAGACATGGGGAATATGGGAACTCTCTATACTTTCTGCTCAATTTTGCTGTGAACTGAAAACTTCTCTAAAAAATAAAGTTTATTAATTAAAATAATGTCTTAAGCAGGGCTATGATGGTCCCTGGAGAAAATGACAGCAGCAGGCTTGACCACCACTGATACAGCCCATGTCAAGTGTGCCCAGGGTGACCCAGGGCTCAGCTTGTGTGTAGAAGGTCCTCACGTATTTTGCCAAGTTTCCCAGGGTGGGAGTGAACACACCAAGTGCCTTCCTGAAGTCACACCACAAAGGGCGTGAGATGCCTAAGTTCATTGCCATCTCCACGCCGGGTCTGAGACCTTTCCCTACAGGGATGGTAACCATACTCTATTCTACCACCCTCCATGAACCTGCTTCCAGTTGACTATGATGATGAATAAAGAGAATTTGTGGACACCAGGGGCCACATCACTGTTTTCGACCATTACTCTGCATGTGGACCAAAAAAAAAAAAAACAAAAAACTGTCAAATGATAGCTATCCCTTTGCTTTTGACAGAAAGTAGCCTAAATAAATAACAGATTTTCTTAAGTACTAAAACTTTTAATTAACTAATTTATTTATTCATTCTGAAAATGGGTACAGATCACTGACATTTTTGCTTTGTAAACATCCTTAATTTGGGAGAGATTGTACACAAACTTTGAGGGTCTTACAGATCATTTACTGAATTTATTAAACACTCCACAAACACAAAATTATTAGATGCATTCTAATATAAGGGATTGTAATTTTGTCTTTATTTACTGGTGTTATTAATAGCATCAAGCTCTACTAAAGCATTTTTTCCTGCTTAAACTGTAGTACCTGTGATGATGTGTCTTTATAACAAAGTTCGTTGTATTTCCTCAAGTCAACTTACATTAAAGCCAAACCTACACCATATATTACTACAAGGAGTCATTTCCTAACAGTAGAATGAATGTAGAACTCCAGTGATTAGTTTAGTTTCAGTATGCCGCAGTGTTCTTCGAGGAAATATTTATCTAGCACATTCCCATGGCATTCAACCACTGTATTGTTAATTGTTTTGCATCAAACCAAATAATTTGATAGGGTAACAAAAAATAAAAGGATAAATTAGAAAAAAACAAATTCCCTAACTCTCAAAGTAATTATTATTAAAATACTATTAAAAAGTATGCAACCTAACTGCATCACACATGTATGCATGTGCACAAGCACATGCACACACACATACAATAGTTTAAAGGAAAACTAGCATTTATAATAGTACTCAAACTGAAGGGAATATAAGAAACAGCAACTGAAAATATGGCTACCTAGATTTCCAGTGAGTCACTGAGGAAGTAAGTAAGGTACGTTGCTGAGGGCATTAAGAGTTTTGTGGTCATTACTCACCATAATGATAATTTCAGAAACAGTATCTTAGCAGCAGACAAGAAATTATATTAAATGAGCCTAATTTATTCGTCGACTGGGTCTAACAACACAATCATGTTACTAATGGCACCTGATTTAAAAACCCTTCACATGCAAGTAGAAAATGAAAGTAAATACTGTATTTAATCTGTAAACCAAACACATACTACTAGTTCAAATCATAAAGATTTAGGCACTGGGCTGCAGATAGAGATATAACAGAATAAACTAAATACATTTTCACATATTTCATTTCTTTTGCTATCAGCTTAGCTCTGTTACTGTTCAATCTGAAAACAACCTCTTTAACAATAACATCAGATAATTGAGTTATAAATAGATGTAAAACAGTAGGAAGTCGTGCATCACCATATGTGGCTTTTATAAATTGCAAGGGATGACTTCATTATTAGCACACAGCTTGCCCCATGATCATTGTAAATCATTTCATTGATGAGATAATAATAATGGCTTATGATATTATCCCCTTGTCCATTGTAACTTTCCAGTAGGGCTCAGCAGGCAGAGAAAAAAAATTTGAACAGGTTTATATCTTTCCTTTGGTGTGTGTGCATAGCAATATGCACTTATAAAAAGCTTTATAGAAGCAAGAAAATGTAGTACTCCTCTTAAAAGATGTTATCAAGGGATCAGCAAACATTTGTAAAAACTGTTGGTCGCGATTATCTGAGCAAGTTTCAGTAATGTATTTAAAACCCTTGACCATTGTGTGCTGTGTTCAGAGGAGAAAGGAAAATAAAAGGCAAAACCTTCTCCATTATTGAGCACCCACTATATGCCAGGTACTTGGCACAACTGACCTCGTTTGATTCTCACAGCAACCCAGTGAGGCAGATACTGTGGACATTACAGAGACATGAAAGTTGAGGCTCCCCAATCAGTAACCAAGACAGGATTGAACACAGATCAGTCTAGTTCCAGACTCCACTTGGTGCTTTTCCATCACTGCCCTAAAATAACCTGAGGTAAACCAGGAAGAAATGGTGAATTAAAAAGTTAATAACTAGCATTTTAACCAGTGTTGGCATTAGTGAAGCCAAACATCTAGTAGTTCAGTGTAGTCACTGAAAGTGTGACACTTTCATGATAGATTCTGAATAGAAGGTAACAGACTACACAACTCTCCAAGTGGTTGGCATTTAGATGAGTGCTTCTCATTCTATTTGTGATGAAGAGCTATCCTTTATGTTTGTTTTAATTTCCAATCCATTGCACACTTTGTGGAATGCAATAAAAATAAAGCATTACAAAAAGGAAGTGAAAAAGTAAAGCAAAATATAAGGAAATGAACTCAATTATTTATAACTAGATTTGACAAACAATCACACTGATAACATGCTCGGATATAGCGGCAATGTCAAAGTGCTGTAAACGTTTCTAAATGCTCACACGTGACTTCTGTTCTTATTGTGGACTCATGACAAGCCATTCTCAGACCAATTGAGGTCAGAAGGCTTCACTGTGATGGTCATATCCAGAGAACTTGATGGAGGCCATATCACTTGTTACTTTCCTTTCTAGAAGCACATCCAGGCAGTACAAAAATGTCAGAGCTTCTCAAGTTCTGGGTCATTATGCTTGGAAACTTCTGAAATCTTAGCAATTTGCACAAATGCTGCTGATTAAAAGTAAACTGAAGCATTCAGAACTTTTGAGTCATTTTATCACAGCACAGCCAAATGTTTGGAATGGCCAACATATTCTGTTTTTCATGCTTCCTCCTCTCCAGGTCATTACATTGTTTTTCAGGAAAAATGTTTTTGATTGACTCGAGCAGTAGACAATCTACTCCCTATGTTTTTAATTTTAAATGAAACAATTACATGATTTTTTTGTCTTAAAATTAATATTTAGAAAACAAGATTGTTAAATGTATCCTATACTCTTGTTACTTTGGAATTGTCATTTGGCCTCATTATGCCTTTAACAGTTTTCACTTCTAATCATCGACATAGTACTTTAACATATTTGTGCAAAGGATTGACAGTAATTGCTGTTTAGGAAAGTAATATATGCTTCTTTGTCAATGCAAACACTCAGATCCCAAAGTCCATTCTGTGTGTGATTTTCTTTTTTTTTTTTTTTTTTTGCGATTTTCTATTAGCACTTAAAAAAAACTCTAACATAATGAAAAGGTGATATGAATAAATACCACATCAATTATAACATTATATACATAATTTGAGACCCACAGTTTTCTTTTATAAACCTGACTGCTAATTGACATGAAATTTAGATTTGCATAAAAATGCTTTAATAATCATAGTATTATGTTCACCAAAACATGGAACACTTAGAAAGACAAAAGTAAAATAGCACTCAATGTGACTTTTTTTTTTTTGAAAGACTGTTGTTAGAGCTGATGATTATGTTGCTTTCAGAGTAATGTGCTTTTCTTTTTGACGTGTTTCCATATATGTAGGAGAATATATCAACAGATGAAAGTAAAATTTAAATTTCAGAACCTAAATGGAATTACAATTGTCCAATTTCATTATCATACATTTCATTATTCCGGATCATCAGATTTTAATCCCCTGTAGTCCCAATATCAAATGTCAATGAGATTTAAGAGTAGACAAGGGAAAGGGGAAGAGTGTGAAATAATATAACTATTTTACTTTGCAATAATATCCATGACCAAATATGTAATAAATACAATTTAAAATGAAATTAGTTTTCAACATGGAATGAGAATGTAGGGCTCATTGGTAGGTGTTACTAAAAAGTAAACACTACTGAAATATCTATTAGAAATTGGTATTGAAGCCAATCATGTTTTGGTATGATTTTTTTTAATTAATTTCATCTTAAAAATCAAATTTGTATTAAACACCTTAAATAGACTGATTAATTGTGATCAAAAAGAAAATAAAAGTACTCATTTTTCGGAATTTTTACTCACATCCAGGGGACAGTGATCTTAAATTAGCAACAGATTTCTTAATACATAAAACGAAAACTGCTTGGTATCCTAGCTAATGAGATAATAAGAACTATTATAGTAGTATTTCATCGTTTGTAAAAGAAGCAGCATTCGCACATTTGTTGCCATTAACAGAATGACTTTTTAATGGATATTATACTAGCTTATATCACATAATCAGACTGAGATTCAGTCTATCCTGCCAAATACAATATTAAACAACATGTTTCTGTCTAATCAGAATGTTCATTCCACTTCCTTATAAAGCTGAAAAAGAAAAGCATTGCTTCTTCTCAATGACATGTTTGGGTAACACAAATTTGTCATTTTGCTGTGATCCACCCAACCTTTCTTCTGTAAGTTATACCCATAAAAATTAAATAGTCTAGAGTTCACTCATCAAAAACTCTTATTTCTTCAAAGGTAAATATATTTACTTAAAAATATGCAAATGCCATGCAAAAGTTTAAAAATAACAAAAACAAGTAAATTTTATACTAGCGGGGAAAAATTTGCTATGTTTTAAACATAGCAAATATCCAAAAAAAATTTGGATATTTTAGTTAACCACATTGAAATGAGGTACTCATGATATAATTAGTTGACGGAAAGAATAAAATCTGGACTAAATTATTAGTAGCGACAATCTCAGGATATTAGCACCATAACATAACTGATGTCAACTCCATGGACTATATTTTAAGACAGTAAGAAAATACAGGACTTCCAAAGGAAGAAGCCTAGGGGTCTGGACGAGTTTGGCCTTCAGACTGATTAAAGCAGAAGTCACAACTGGCAGCCGAACAGCAGAATCTGACCATTTGAATGTGTTTTATTTGGCTTACACAGTGCTGAACTGAACAAATTTTACAATGGATGGTAATATTGAGAAATCAGGAGATTTCTCATACAAATGACATTTCTAGCTTTTGGGGTAGGGCGTGGAATTAAAAGATCTGTCAACAGAGGCCAACATTTTCCCCTTGGCAACAATTGACTGAAGCTGGGAGCTGCTGCCTACTCTGTTCAGATAAGGTATGAATTCTCCATCTTGCCCCAGGCCCATCTCTCTCTATTACATCTTACACTAGCCAACTGCACAGATTCATGCCCCAATATAGACCGCGTAGATGTGTGAGTGTGTTACAAATCCCTGAGCAAGGCTCTGAAAATATGTGGTCTAGAAAGACAAGGGGATCTATGAACATACTTTTCAATAATTTACAGATTGTTATATAGATGAGAAACTAGATGGTAAGTTTTCACAGAAAACATAAAAGTATAGAATTTAGAGGGTTATGAGTTTTAAGAGAAGATAAGAAAAAAAATTATAGCTTTTACAGAAGTATTTAACAACAGGGAAGACTTTTTCAGACAGGAGTATGCATTCTTTCACTGGAGATATTCAGGCAAAAGCTGGGTGGTCAATAGAATTGCTACCATAGCCTTGAAAATTAGTGATTCTGTAAGAAAAAAAAGCCATTGAATTATATCTGTGTATATGAAAGTTGTATAACTTTAGTTGTTATATTGCTGCGTTGCTGGAAAATTCCTTCTGCGTTGATCTTAAAGTTCTCTCCATCTTTCAGATGCCATGTAGACAGGGAAAATAGGACTTTTATAGCACATATATAGTCATTGCTCAGAATTTCCAATTTTTAATCTTAAATTTGTATACATAGGTACATTTTCCATTAATCTCCTCTTTATTTTATATTTATAACCTATAGTAAGATGCTTATGAGTAAGGAAATATTGACTAGAAAATTTGCCCCATTACTTACTTAGTGAAGAATAAAGCCTAAAAGCAATGGCATTTTCTACAAAGGCAGTGAACTCATAGGCACTGGATAGAATTATGTTGTTTTTGGTCAAAAATAATTGTAAAACAGTTTAATATTCTTCACTTAAGAGACAGAAAGTTCCCAGCACCATTATGAATATGTGCCTTTACAATTTTTTAATGGAATTTCATAAGCTCTAGGCCTCCATAACAGTTTTCAAGTTGTTACCACTAACTATTGCAGCTTAAGCCACTGGGAAAATCACAAACACCACTGATGCTATTTACAATTGAAGAAATTATATGAAGACTCCACTTCTGCACACACCCAGAATCAAAACTAAAGTACCCCACCCAACCAAAACCACAGATATATCTTCAGGAAAAAAAACATTTCTCTACAAAAGGCAATCCAAAAAATTGGAAGAAGCAACTGTTATACTAGATGTGTAAATATACATATAAGAACACAGGAAAAAAATTTAAAAACAAGGATACATGACACCTTCAGAGGAACAATAATTCTCCAGCAACAGATTCCAATGAAAAAGAAAGTTATGATATCCAGAGAAAAAGAATTCAAAATCATGATATTAAAGAAACTGAGTGAGATAAAAATAAACATAGATAAACAAAATAAAGAAATTAGAAAAATAAGTCAGGGTATGAATGAGAAATTTTCCAAAGAGATAGATAATCATAAAGAGGAACCAAACAAAATCTAAAATGGAAGAATTCATTGAATAAAATACAAAACACCTTTGAAAGCTTCAGTAACAGACTAAATCAAGCAGATAAAAGAATTTCAGAACTTGAAGACAAGTCTTTGGAAATAACCTAGTTACACAAAAATTTAAAAAACTAAATGAAAAAGAATGAAAAAAGCCTACTTAATATATGGGCCACCACAAACTTGTGACATGTTCAAGTTTTTGGTTGTCTCAGTTCTAAGCAAAAAAAAAGGAATGGGAAACCTATTTAATTAACTTATAGCTAAAAAATTCTCAGGTCTAATAAGAGTTTCAGATATCCAGATACAGGAAACTCAGAGATCCTCAAATAAGTACAATTTTAAAAGGTTTCCACAACACATTATAGTTGAACTGTCAAGAGTCAAAGAGATTTCTAAAAACAGCAAGAGATAACATCTAGTCATTTACAAGGGAAGCGCCATCAGACTAACAGTGGATTTCTCAGCACAAACCATACATTTCAGGAGAGAAAAAGATGATATATTCAAAGGACTGCAAATATATATATATATAAACAAATATATATATATATATAAACCTGCTAGCCAAAATAGTACACCCAACAACGTTAACCTTCATAATGAAGAAAATATTTTGCAGACAAGCAGAAACTGAGGGAATTCATCACCACAAGCTTGGCCCTATGGAAAAATGCTTAAGGGAGTTCTACGGAAGGAAAAGGCTATTTACTATCATGAAAGCACACAAAAGTATCCAACTCGCTGGTAGAGAAAACAAAGTAATTCTAGTATTGGGTATATACCTAAAGGAATATAAATCATTCTACCATAAAGACATATGCATGCATGTTCATTGCAGCACTATGCACAACAGCAAAGACATGAAATCAACCTAAATGTCCATCAAGAGTAGACGGGATACAGAAAATATGGTACATATATACCATGGAATACTACACAGCCATAAATAAAAAAGACGAGATCATATCCTTTGCAGCAACATGGATGGAGCTGCAGGCCATTATCCTAAGTGTATTAATACAGGAACAGAAAACCAAACATTGCATATTCACACTTATAAGTGGGAGCTACATACTGAGAAAATGTGAACACAAGGGAACATCAGATACTGGGGCCTACTTGAGGGTGGAGGGTGAGAGGAGGGAGAGGATCGAAAAACTACCTACAGGGTACTATGCTTATTACCTGGGTAATAAAATAAGGTGTACATCAACCCCCTATGGCATGCAATGTACCTATATAACAAACCTGCACGTGTACCTGTGAACTAAAATATAAATTTAAAAACAAAGCTCAACATCACTAATCATCAGGGAAATGCAAATCAAAACCTCAATGAGATATAATCTTACCCCAATAAGAATGGCTATTGTTAAAAAAGACAAAAACCAACAGATGTTGGTGAGCATACAGAGAAAAGGAAACTTTTATACACTGTAGCTGGGAATGCAAATTAGTATAGCCATTATGGGTAACAGTATGGAAATTTCTCAAAAAAACTAAAAATGGAAGTGCCATATGCTCCAGCAATCCCACCACTGGTATTTATCCACAGAAAAGGAAATCGGTGTATTAAGGACATACCTGTACTCTCACATTTACTACAGGACTATTCACAGTAGTCAAGATATAAAATCAACTTCAGTGTCCATCAGCAGATGAAAAGATAAAGGAAATGTGGTATATATACAAAGGAATACTATTCAACCACAGAAAAAAGAAATCCTGGCCACACACAATGGCTCACGCCTGTAATCCCAGCACTTTGGGAGGCCGAGGCGGACAGATCATGAAGTCAAGAGATCAAGAGCACCTGGCCAACATGGTGAAACCCTGTCTCTACTAAAAATACAAACATTAGCCAGGCGTGGTGGTGCGTGCCTGTAATCCCAGCTACTCAGGTGGCTGAGGCAGGAGAATCGCTTGAACCCGGAAGGCAGAGGTTGAAGTAAGCCGAGATCGCGCCATTGTACTCCACTCCAGCCTGGGCAACAAGAGCGAAATTCCGTCTCAAAAAAAAAAAAAGAAAGAAAGAAGAAAACAAAAAAGAAAAAAATAAATAAATAAATCCTGGAGGTGAGAGATTGGCCAACACAGCCAGGAAATGCCTTTCCCACCGAGAGAACCCAAAATATTCAGGACACCATCACACTTTAAACAGATCTTTTGAAAAACAACAACAACAACAACGACACCAACAAAAACACTGAAAGTCAATAGAGAGGTGATGCAGACATCAAAGTTGAAGAGGAAGGAAGCTGGGAAGCCTGCACGGAGCTGCCAAGCACCAGGACTGGTTCTAAGTCCTGAACAGGTCCTAAAACAGGAGTGAACAAAGGAACTCTGGGGCCCCAAACTCCCACTGTAGACATCTGGAATCTTAGCTGCAAGAGATCCCACACTCCGATAGACATTTGAATTGGCAAGGGGGACTGCCTGGAGAGTAGGCAGAAGTCAGAACTCAATCCTGTGTGGAGCCCGGAAGGTTCCACCTGTGGGGCAGCTGCAGCATAAGCACGCATTCCTAAGGCTCTCCATCTTGCTCTGGGTGACTCTAGCCCCTGCTGACTGCCAGGCGGGAAGAAAGCAGGGCTGCCTGAAACCACCAGAACAGAGCAGATCCACAGACACCCTTTTCCGCTTGCCCCTCTTAAGATGCTTGCCTGGTGGCTCCCGCAAGAGGGTGCGCACAGCACGGCCTCCACTCCCTGACCTGCATGTTTTGCTGGTGGCCTGGGAACAGTTCGAGTCTCCCCCAGCATAGCTGGTGCTCAGCCCCAAGGCACCAATGAACAAAGCTGCAGGCCTGGTTCCAATGCCGCAGTGTTTAAGCATACCACCCAGGGGTACTGAGCTGAGAGGTCTGTAGCCTGAGCTCAAGCAGGCCGGAGCTCTTCCGAGAGTGAGAGTGGAGTCCTCACTAAGAGTGAATTGCAGGTTCATGTGCCCTTAGAGGAGCTGGATGTTCCTCCCTCCAAAAGACTGATCTGGGATGAGTGTAGCCTGTTGGCCAGCCTCAGCTTCTACCTGATGAAACCACACCTCCCACATACCCCCATCCCCCTATACCCTCCAACCACCCTGCCTGGAGCACCTGGAACAGCCCAGCCGTCTGCCCACAGAAGAGTTGGGACAAAACTAGTTGGCCGGGACTGTTCCTGGGGCAGACACCAGAGGGAGACCCAGTTAGGAGAGTGCAAACTGGATAGAGCCCACAACTGTCTGCTGGGCAAAAACAAACAAACAAACCAACCCAGGCTGTGGGTACCACACCAGCTGCACATCTGTGACCCTTGATCCACTGCATCACCAAACACCTGCAGATAAAAGCCACAACCCACTCTGACTCCACCAAGCTCCGAGTACTAGTGGGTCCCTGGGAGCTGTGGGTCTTTTGTTGACATAAACATTCCATGTCCATGGACTGGAAAAATCAATATCATTAAAATGGCCATACTGCCCAAAGCAATTCTTATCAAACTACCAGCATCATCTTTCACAGATTTAGAAAAAACAATTCTAAAATTCATATGGGACCAAAGAAGAGCCCAAATATCCAAAGCAATCCCTAAGCAAGAAGAACAAACCCAGAGGCATCACATTACTGACTTCAAACTGTTACTAAGCTGCAGCAACCAAAATAGTATGGTACTGGTACAAAAACAACACATATGCCAATGAAACAGAACAGAAAACTCAGAAGTAAAGCCACATATCCACAACCATCTGATCTTTGACAAAATCAATACAAATTAAAAATGGGGAAGGGACTCCATATTTAATAAATGGTGCTGGGATAGCCGGCTATCCATATGCCATATGCCATAGTCATAAGCAGAAGAATGAAACTGGATCCCGCCCTATCACTATATACAACAATTAACTGAAGATGTATTAGGGACTTAAATGTAAGACCTCAAACTGTAAAAATTCTAGAAGAAAACCTGAGAAATACCTTTCTCGACATCTGTCTTGGCAAAGAATGTATGGGTGGTTCTCAAAAGCAATTGCAATAAAAAAATTACTAAGTCAGACCTCGAGAGCTTCTGCACAGCAAGCTAAACTTAAACTAGAGGCTTCTGCACAGCAAAGAAACTACAACAGAGTAAATAGACAACCTGAGAATGGGAGAAAATATTTGCAAACTATGTATCCAACAAAGGTCTAATATCCCTAATCTATAAGAACCATAAACAATTCAACAAACAAAAAACAAATAACCCCATCAAAAAGTGGGCAAAGGACATGAACCAACACTTCCAAAAAGAAGATACAAATGGCCAGCAAACATGAAATAATGCTCATTATCACTAATCATCAGAGAAATGCAAATCAAAACCACAATGAGATACCATCTCACAACATTCAGAAGTGCTATTATTAAAAAGTAAAAAACACCAGATGTTAGTGAGGCTGTGGAGTAAAGGGAATACTTATATACCATTGGTGGGAATTTAAATTATTTTATCCACTGTGGAAAACAGTTTGAAGATTTTCAAATAACTAAAAATATAACTATAATTTGACCCAACAATCTCATTACCGGGTATACACCCAAAGGAAAATAAATTATTCTACCAGAAAGACAATGTATGTTCATTGAGACACTATTCACAGTAGCAAAGACATGCAATAAACCCAGGTGTCAATCAGTGGTGAATTGGCTAAAGAAAATGCGGTACATACACACCATGAATACTGCGTAGCCATAAAAAAGAATGAAACCGTGTCCTTTGCAGCAACATGGAGACAGCTGGAGGCCATTATCCTAAGCAAATTAACAGAGAAATAAAAAACCAAATATTGGATGTTCTCACTTATAAATGGGAGCAAAATATTGGGTACCATGGATATAAAGATGAGAGCAATGGACACTGGGGATACAAAAAGATAGAGGGAGGGAGGGGGCAGAGGTTGAAAAGCTACCTATTGGCTACTATGCTCACTACCTGGATGATGGGTTGTACCCCAAACCTCAACGTGATGCAATATAACCATGTAACAAACTTGCACATGTAGCCCCTGAATCTAAAATAATGGTTGAAGAAAAAAAAGAAAAGAAAAAAGAAATTTTATCATTTTCAACAACATGGATGGAACTGGAGACCATTATGTTAAATGAAATAAGCCAAGCACAGAAAGACGAATATCACATGTTCTCATTCATACATGGGAGCTAAAACAATTGGTCTCATGAAAGTAAAGAGTAGAATGATAGTTACCAGAGGCTGGGAAGTGGGCAAAGGCATGTGGGGGGTGGTGAGGATGAAGAGTTTGATCAGTGGGTACAAACATACAGTTATCTATAAGAAATAAGTTATAATGTTTGATAGCAGAGTGAGGTGACTATACTTAACAATAATGTATTGTATATTTCAAAATTGCTAAAAAAAAGAGGATTCCCAGCACATGGAAATATTCCAACACATAAAAACAATAAACACTTGAGGTGATGGATACTCTAAATACCCTACTTGAGCATTACACATCCTATGCATGAAATGAAATATCACATGTACCCACTAAAAATATACAAATATGTACCAATAAATGTTTTAATGAAATAAAATATTTCAACATGGTCTGGACCACGATTCAAACAAACAACTTAGGATATTCGTGATGTAAATGTAAAGTTTTGAATAAAGATTGGATATAAGATAAAATACATAGTTACCATTGACGGAAAATGTTTTGAGAACAGGATAGTCACATATTCTTGAAGTTTCACTCCACATAATTTATTAATTACAATGGAAAATCTGGTGGACATGGACTTCACCAGATGAGAAAACATAATATCATCACTAATGGAATAAACTTACATCATGTTTCTCTTAATGCGCTGGATCCATGCAAAAAAAATAAAAGGTTAACCAAAATCTAATCACTCAGCAGTAATCAGACAAATGCAAATTGAGTACCATTTTATAAAACAGTTGGCCTGGACTATTTTAAAACATGAATAACATGAAAGACAGAAGGAAAGAAGGAAGGAAGGAAGGAAGGAAGGAAGGAAGGAAGGAAGGAAGGAAGGAAGGAAGGAAGGAGGAGGGAGGGAGGGAGGGAGGGAGGGAGGGAGGAAATAAAGGCTTGGAAATTGTTCTAGAATAAAGGACACTAAATGCAAAGTATGATCCTTGATTCGCTCCTGGATTGAGAAGAAAATAAACAGCTATCAAGGATGGTGTTGAGACTATTGAGCGACATTGAATATGGGCTGTGTGTTAGTCACCTGTATCACATTAGTGTTAATTTTTTTGAGTGTGATTATTTTATTATGATTATGTAAGATAATGCCTGGTTCTTTGTAGATACAGACTTAAGTATTCAAGCTGAAGTATGACATGTGAAACTAATTCTCAATTTTTTTTTTAACTTTTGAAGTCAGAGGAACATGTGCGGATTTATTACATAGGTAAACTGTGTCATAGGGGTTTGTTGTACAGATTATTTAATCACCCAGATATTAAGCCTAGTACCAATTAGTTCTTTTTCCTGATCCTTTCAGTCCTCTCACCCTCTGCCCTCAAGATTGGACCCCAGTGTGTGTTGTTCCCCTCTATGTGTCCATGTGTTCTCATCATTTAGCTCTCATTTATAAGTGAGAACCTGTGGTATTTGGCTTCCTGTTCCTGTGTTAGTTTGCAAAGCATAATGACCTCCAGCTCCATCCATGACCCTGCAAAGGACATAATCTCATTCTTTTTTATGGCTGCATAGTATTCCATGGTGTATATGTACCACATTTTCTTTATCCAGTCTATCATTGATGGGTATTTGAGTTGATTCCATGTTTTTCCTATTGTCAATAGTGCTGCAATGAACATATGTGATATGTGTGCATGTGTCTTTATAATAGAACAATTTATATTTCTTTGAGTATATACCCAGTAATGGGATTGCTGGGTTGAACAGTATTTCTGTTTTTAGATTTTTGAGGCATTGCCACACTGTCTTCCACGATGGTTGAATTAATTTACACTCCCACCAACTTTGTATAACTCCCATTCCTTTTTCTCCACAACCTCACCACCATGTTATTTTTTGACTTTTTAATAATAGCCATTCTGAATGGTGTCAGATGGTATCTTGTAGTTTTGATTCACATTCCTCTGATGATCAGTGATGTTGTGCTTTTCTTCATATGATTGTTAACTGCATTTATGTCTTCTTTTGAAAAGTGTCCATTAATGCCCTTTGCCCGATTTTTAATGGGATTGTTTTTCTTGTAAATTTGTTTAAGTTCCTTATGGATGCTGGATATTAGACCTTTGTCAGACGCATAGTTTGCAAAAATATTCTCCCATTATGCAGGTTGCCTATTTAATTTGTTGATGGTTTATTTTGTTGTGCAGAACACTTTAATTTAATTGGATCCCACTTGTCAATTTTTGCTTTTGTTGCAACTGCTTTTGGCATCTTTGTCATGAAATCTTTGCCTGTGCCTATGTCTTGAATGGTATTGCCTATGTTGTCTTCCAGGGTTTTTATAGTTTTGGATTTTACATTTAAGTCTTTAATCCATCTTCAGTTAATTTTTATATATGGTGTAAGGGAGGGGTCCAGTTTCCATCTTGGACATATGGCTAGTCAGTTCTCCCAACACCAATTATTGAATAGGTAATCCTCTCCCCATTGCTTGTTTTTGTCAGGGTTGTCAAAGATCTGATAGTCAAATGGTTTCAAAAATAAAACAAGCACAAGAGAGAATGTGTCCAAGTACATGGACCTGAACAAGAGAGAAAAAGAGAGAGAAAGGGTAAATTTGGCCAAATTTTAACAAATGCCAAATCTAAGTGAAGAGAAGGTATGCAGGTATTTTTTGTTTACTTTTTGCGATTTTTCTGATGATTTGATATTCTTAAACATCTAAGCAGTGGTGGATGAAAATAATTATTTTTAATTATATAGAGTGAGATAATTGACTGGTAGCTACATTAAAAATGAAAGTATTAATTAATGATGCCTACTGTATTAGTTTGTTTTCACACTGCTGTGAAGAACTGCCTGAGACTGAATAATTTCTAAAGGAAAGAGGTTTAATTGGCTCACAGTTCAGCATGGGTGGGGAAGCCTCAGGAAACTTAAAATCATGGCGGAAGGAGAAAGGGATGCAAGGAACCTTCTCCACAAGGCCTCAGGAAGGCAAATGAATGCAGGAGGAACTACCAAACACTTATAAAACCATCAGATCTCCTGAGAACACACTTACTATCACAGGAACAGCATGGGAAAACTGGCCCCATGATCCAATTATGTCCACCTGGTATCTTCCTTGACACATGAGGATTATAGGGATTATGGGGATTATAATTCAAGAAAAGATTTAGGTGGGGGCAAAAGCCTAACCATATTACCTGCTGAACCATTTATGGGTAAAATAACATAATGCCTGAAATTTTCTTTTAAATATTTTAATTTAAAAAGAAGTAGAGGAGGGGATGAAACGGCACAGAAATACAGTTAGATAGAAAGAATAAATTCTAGAACCAATAGCACAATAACCCTATAGTTACCAATAATTTATTGTGTATTTCAAAATAGCTAGAAAAGAACATTTGGAATAGTCTTGACACAAAGAAATGGTAAATATTTGAGAGATGGATGTCTCAGTTACCCTGATTTAATCATTATACACTGTAAGCACGTACCTCATAAATACGTCCAGTTATTGTGCATCAATTTAAAAATGGGAAAATAAATATAACAAAATAGGCAAAATTGTTGAGGCTGGGAGATGGGTATGTGGGAGCTAATTCTATTTCAAGGTTAATTTTGGAATAACTTATTAGAATATTATTTCATTGTGCTTTTGTTTTAAATGTAGTTTTCAAAGCAGTTTTGGATACAATTTTTGATATGCAAATAAAAATTTAGAGTCAAGTATTGCAAAGTACATAAAGTAACATACTTTCTGGCATTAGTCAGGAATTTGTTTAAAGATAATCTATGAGAAACTTCTGGCAGACTTCCACATTCACAGGAAGAATGAAGGAGGATTTTGAAAGTCTTTAAGCTGGTGGGCATGCATTATGAAAATGAAAAAGCCACAATTTTTATAGCTGTGAATGACACCTATTTGCATATAAGAAATATTCTAGTCCTAAGGTAACATTCTGTTGATGTTGGATGGTTAGAATCAAGGTTATTATCAGAGGATGAACTTCCTCATACTCAATAGTTTTATTTCTGTCGAAATGCAACTTTTCCAAAGTCAAATTGGCCATGTCCAATTATGTTTCATTTTTATGACAAACTGTTAAAGTAATTTTTCTTTCTGTAAAAATTAATGTTCATAATGTAACAAACCTCTTTACACTTAGCCAAATACAGAAGGAAAATATCTGTTTTGCATAATTCCATAAGAATATCATGCAAAGGAAAAGATTTTTTCTGTTTCTCAGAAATAATATATTTCAGTTGTACAGGAACAGGATATAACTTTCTTCTAGTCAGGTGATAAATTATAAAATGTCATATAAAGAATTTTGAATGCATTATTTCTATATATAGGTCTTGATTCTTAGCAGTCAACTTTATAGGAAATATAGCCCTTATAAGTCGAAATTTTCAGTCGACCTTTTCCACACATCCCATGCAATCCTCAGCTGATATGTTCAACGTTTCCTATTTTGGACATACAGTTAGAATGATGACTAAGAGTGGAAAAGACTTTCTTGTCTTCTCTAGACACTCAGCTCAGATACAAAAGATATTTCAAATATCTGTTTTTGAAAAGGAAACAAAAATTAATAGCAAAAGCTAAGGCACCTAATGAGAAAAAAAAGGCAATGTCACAACATGTAAATAAAGTTTCTGCAGATTATGTTTCCACACTTTCAACATTTTTGGACAAATCTTTTTAAAAATTAAATTATCTGTAATTTTTTTCATATACTAGTGATTATTCAGATATTTCCTGAGATATTGTCTAATTACTTTTTTTGAAAGATCATTTTATATACCAATATTCAGAATGTAAGTACTGTGTCTATCTTCAAAACAAACATGCTATAATTTTTATAGCTTTTCTTTTATAACACCTCTGCCAAAATATTCTTTCATTACTGCATCTAAATCAAGGATTTGCTGACATTGAATTATTAATGGGTTAACTCTAAAATGCCTCTTTGCATTGTCTAATACTCACAAATACTCAATCTTATAAATAAAATATTATTTTAAATAATCGTTTAAATAACAACGTATCATGTAGAATATTCTGATCATTAAATGTTAAAATTGGTGCAGTTTGAATTTTGACATAAACATTGCTATGCTGAAAAAAAAAAAAGCCCTATTTCCAAGCCATCTGCTTCACAGTTCACAAATACATTTCCACTAGTAATTCTAATTGGGGGAAACTTATGTTCAAGAAGATACATCAAAACAAGAATAATTCTGGCTTCACATTTCCTAGAATGACAAGAATAATAAGTGCATATAATATCCTAATATTGTTTTTATGTTTTTAATACTATTTTAAAATAATACAAACTTGAATTTTCTGAATAATATTTAGCATCTGTCTGTATCCTTTTACTTTATATATGAATCATCGGATTTTAAAATGTAGCTCAAAATTGAATTATTCAGGGGTAACGCGTGTGTACAGTAAGGTTCCAAATATCTCCATCCAAACGAGGCCTTTAACATTACAAGAGGGAGACTTTGGGCTTCTTGGAAGAGCTTGGGATTCTTCTCTCTAAAAATTTCCACTTACATGAACAGAGATATTTGCTTTCCTTTTTTTCTTTTCCCTTTTGATTTCCCAGACCAAACTCTATGGATCGAGGTTGTGGAAGTATTCTGTTCCCTGTTTTGGATTATCTTTAAGGAATGAGATAAGTGATAAAAACTTTTGTGTATCTTCAGCCTCTCAAAATTTTTGAACTAATGGTAGCTCACCAAGCCTTCCTGAGATTTTAAAAAACTAGTAAAATTAATCTCTAATTCTCCCAGATTCTCCAGAAGAACCAAAATTTGACAGATCTTCAGGAATCAGAAAACAATACGTAAGGATAATTCTACTATATTTAGAACTTTCACATTTAATCTACCCAATCCACAAATACATATTGAATTTACTGTGAGCCAAGACTCTCCTAGATACTGAAATATAATTTGTGTGCAATACAGCCACAGTCTCTGTTCTTGGGAAATTCAAAGTCCAGGAATAGAGTTCACACTGAACAAATAAGTACAAGTGAAATGTATATTATAAAGTGAAAGTGAAGATTACTAGGGGAGTGTACCCAAAAAAGAGATTAATGTAACCTTTAACATGGGAGTGAGGGTTACCTGGGGAAGTGAGACTTCCAGAAAATGCCTAGAGAATGAATAGAACTTTATCAGGAGAGAGTGGAGAGCACAAATAAAATATGAAGATTATCATTAATATTAGAAAATAATATGCATCAAGAAACAGCTGAAGTTAAAATGTTGTGTCATTTATAAAACAAGCAAATCTATTTTTTAATTTTCCTTGAGCTGTAAAATTGTCCACTAAATCACTTAGTCAGTGAAATATAACATCTAGAAAGATAAAGTTCAATCACGTATTTCTAATCCCAAACTCTAACTAAAAGAAGAAAACTGTAGTGGACCAATGATATTAATGTATTTCTGAAACTCACAATCTATAAATTTTCAGAATAATCCCCAAACAAAGGCAACTATGACAATTTCAAGGATGCTTAATTATGGACTTTTGTTTTACTTAAATATGCTAAACTGAATTACTTGGCTTTCATTTGATTAATTTCTACATCCAGAAATTAATCAAATGAAACCATTCTAGATGAAAAAGTGTATATATCCTTTGAGTGGAAGAACAAACTATTTTACAGAACTACTTTGAGAATCCTATAAAAGCTTTGGATATTTTTCTCAGATAAATACAGGCATAGATATTTACTTAGAATTTTACTTCAGAAATCCTCTTCATGGACTCTCTATTTAGGAAGGCATATGGTAGAAGATAACAAACATCTGCCAGGCACTGTGGCTCACACCTGTAGTCCCAGCCCTTTGGGAGGCCAAAGCAGGTGGATCACTTGAGGTCAGGAGTTCAAGACCAGCCTGGCCTACATGGAGAAACCTACTAAAAATACAAAATACAAAATACAAAATTTTGTGCTAAAAATACAAAAATTAGCCAGGCATAGTGGCACGCACCTGTAATCCCAGCTACTCAGGAGACTGAAGCAGGAGAATTGCTTAAATTGGGAGGCGGAGTTTGCAGTGAGCTGAGATCGCGCCACAGTACTCTAGCCTGGGCAACCGAGCAAGACTCCATTTAAAAAAAAAGAAGACAAAAAACATCAAGTGGAGGATTGGAACTTTGAGATATTTATCTAATCTAAAATAATTTTCATGTTATAGATAAATGAATAAACCACTTTCAAATGATCTCCTAAATTGCTGAAAAGTAATCTGATAAAATTATGATTATTTTATCATATCAGCACCTGGCCCATGTAAGTTTAAGAATGCTCTCAAGAAACAACTGGAATATGTTTTACTAAGAACCATTTATGTTAATATTTTGGTGGCTCATCTAATAATAATAATAATTTCCAAGACTGGATAAGCCTTGGATTCTCTGGAATCTCCATGTACTAGCATGAGAGGGAATAAATATAGTTAGTATATGCAAACATATTCTCTTGAACTTTAAAGAAACACATTTCAGTCCTGATGCGGTGGCTCATGCTTGTAATCCCAGCACTTTGGGAGGCTGAGGCAGGCGGATCACGAAGTCAGAAGATTGAGGCCATCCTAGCTAACATGGTGAAACGCCATCTCTATTAAAAATCCAAAAAATTAGCCAGGTGTGGTGGTGCGTGCCTGTAGTCCCAGCTACTTGGGAGGATGAGGCAGGAGAATCACTTGAACCCAGGAGGCGGAGGCTGCAGTGAACCGAAATTGCACCACTGAACTCCAGCCTGGGTGACAGGGTGAGACTCCATTTCAAAAAAAAAAAGAAAGAAAGAAGGAAAACACATTTCAAAATAAATAGTTTGAAAATATTTTGTTCATTTTAAAAACTGAAATACAAAAAATCCATCAGCTACAATTTTCTAAATTTCTGGTTATCAGAAAGAAAACCACAGTATATTTCTACTGTGAAAGCAACCACAAGAGAATAAAACAAGGTAGATTAACAGGGGAAATTGATAAGAAGAAAAAATGCAGCCACCAGTGAAACTCATCAGTCTTACTTGTGATTAGGCTGAAAATATCTAAAATGTATATTTTATATTTTTCTTCCATGAGCATCCCAAGAAAATAGAGGCATATTTTGAAATTTTTTTGTAGATTTCATTACAATAGTGAGATACTACGAACCTGTTTCAAAGACCAGAAATTTCCACTGTAACTTACATGTTTATTCTTTCCTTGTGTTGATCTCAATGTGCAATGAGTAGAACCCTAAATACACACAGCATTTACTTTTGTACAAAGTATCTGACCTTTATACCACATGAGTTTACAATTTAATTATATGATGGCACTAGCAAGACTACAAAATAAAACTACTCAATAGTAAAATGTACATGCAACATAATGTTGCACACTGTGAAGTATGGCCAATATTACACAGTATGACTCCTTAAGTATTTGAGAAATAATTCAACAGAATTACAGCTTTTGAGAGCAGAGATTTTTCAAGAGTGAAATAAGGTCAAAATTTCATTAAGGGGCATGAGACACAGTCTGACATTATTCATCAGTATAGAATATAAATCCTTTAGTGTCAGTTCTTAGCAGTTAAAGCAAACATTTATATAACACTTCACCTAACATAGATCAAATTAATAATAGAATTATTTGATTTCTGCCAGGTGATTTCATTACAAACAAGATATCTTGGTGAAAGGGGGATGGCATGAAAAAGGCCTCAAATTTTTACTTTATTTTTTTAAACAGGTAAGATAATCTTCTATATTTAAAGAAACTGAAAATTCATACCCACAAAAAGCCCAGACAAGTTTATTGAATTCTGAATTGGAAACGTGTGTATGTGTGTGTAGGTATATATATGTGTGTGTGAGTGTGTGTGAGATATATATGTGTGTGTGAGTGTGTGTGAGATATATATGTGTGTGTTAATGTCATTTTTGTTGTACTTATATAGATTTGAATATGGGGAGTATATAAGAGTATAGAATTACAGTTCTTTTGTTTTTTAGAAGTGATGATTGTCTATGATCGTGTAGGAGATGCATGTTGAAATCTTTGAGATGAAGGGTCATGATGTCTACAACTTACTTTCGAGTGGTTTCACAAAATAAAGCATACACACACAAAAGGCATACGTAGTAAGTCTAGAACAAATGTATGTGGGTTTTCATTGTACCATTCTTTCAAATTTTATTAAGATTTTTTATTTATTTTATTATACTTCAAGTTCTAGGGTACGTGTGCACAACATGCATGTTTGATACATAGGTATACATGTGCTATGTTGGTTTGCTGCACCCATCAACTTGTCACTTACATTAGGTATTTCTCCTAATGCTATCCCTCCCCCAGTCCCCCACCCGCCGACAGGCCCCAGTGTGTGATGTTCCTGGCCCTGTGTCCAAGTGTTCTCATTGTCCAATTCCCACCTATGAGTGAGAACATATGGTGTTTGGTTTTCTGTCTTTGTGATAGTTTTCTGAGAATGATAGTTTTCAGCTTCATCCATGTCTTATTTTCCATGGATGGAAAATAAGATGCCCCACCCTCACTGGTTACTTAAAAAAGCCTCAGTATTCAACTGTGAAATGGGAACCCTTTTTCAAGACCCCTGTTTGCAGTGGAGAGCTTTTTCTCTTTCACTTATTAAACTTCTCCAACCTCACCCTTTGTGTGTCCACATCATGGATTTCCTGAGCCATGAGACAAGGAACTTTGGGTGGCACCCCAGACAATGAGGCTATTTCATTAGCACCAGTGTTTAAATGCTTAGGATGGCTTATTCACAGAGCCAGTTCCACTGATTATCACAGTAGCCTTTAGGGCAGAATGGTTCACAGCATCATGACTTAGCAGACAAGGATTCAACATGATAGAACCTATCAAACATGGAATATATGTTATATTAAATTTCATTATATTTAAGATATTAAATATTTAAAAATGCATAATAATTTTGTGTATTACCAATAATAAATGAGTTAATTAATACATCACTGCCTTCTTATAATTTCAAGAATCTAAATTTGAGATATTAAAATATAAAAATAAGAATGAGTCCTAAAATCAATGAAGTACTATATTACCCAAGGAAATAGGTGCTGTAAATGTTAATATTGAGTATCAACCTGATTGGATTGAAGGATTCAAAGTATTGCTCTTGGGTGTGTGTGTGAGGGTGTTGCCAAAGGAGATTAACATTTGAGTCAGTGGACTGGGAGAGGCAGACCCATTCTCAATCTGGGTGGGCACCATCTAATCAGCTGCAAGCACAGCTAGGATAAAAGCAGGCAGGGGAATATGCAAAGACTAGACTGGCTTAGTCTTCCAGCCTACATCTTTCTCCTGTGCTGGATGATACGTGCCCTCAAACATCAAACTCTAAGTTCTTCAGCTTTTGGACTCTTGGACCTTCAACCACAGACTGAAGGCTGCACTGTTGGCTTTCCTACTTTTGAGGTTTTGGGACTCAGACTGGCTTCCTTGCTCCTCAGCTTGCAGACGGCCTATTGTGGGACTTCACTTTTTGATCGTGTAAGTCAATAGTCCTTAATAAACTCCTCTTTATATGTACCTTTATCCTATTAGTTCTGTTTCTCTAGAGAACCCTGGCTCATATAGGACCATATATATGAGAAGTATAATTTCATCCAGATCTAGTCATTGTATGGGTTATTGCATGTCTAAGAAAAAAAATTAACAAAATTTCAAACAAAACTTCCTGACAGTTAAATATACATGGTTGAACCTGCTAGTCACAGAAGTAGTAAAATAAAATAGTTGAGAAAAATTGTGTAGAAAAGGAAAAATTGTGTAGGAAAAGGAGGATATTATTACTCCAATACTTTGACCTGGTCATGCATCTGTATCCTATGCCACTGGATCACTTGTTCTTTGTTTTAGAATGTAGATAAGAGTTTCTTTTCTAAATCATATAAATATTACAGGTGAGAAAAATAAAATATAACAACACTGACTACATCAAATTTTTAGTTTAATACAGATTTCCAAGTTAATTGGAAATGAAGAAGATATTATAGGAAGGGAATGCATATTTTAGCTTTTAAGGTAATACTCCTTTTATATGAGAAAGCAAAATTTTCTAATATCAGGTCTGAATAGAACATCTTGCATTGTGCTTTTTACATGTTACTTATAACAAAGTATTCAAAACTTAATGGCTTAAAAATACAGGGATTTATTGTTTCTTATGATTCTGCAGGTTGACTGGGCTTTTCTTCTGCTCTGTATGGTGTCCACTGGGGGCACTCTCGGCCTGGATTCAGCCGGATAGGCTGAGCTGGAAGGTTCAAGGAGGCTTCTCTTATAACAGCCTGAGAGGTTCTTCCTGCCTGCTGCTTAAAGACAGACCATGGCATTGCAGTAAATTAACAGTTTAATAGACACGAGGCCAGCCATGCCACATGGGAGATGGAGCTAGTTCTCAAATCATTCTTGTCCAATGTTTGTAGGTTAGGGGTTTTTCAAAAGCAGTTTGGGGAAAGGGGTGGGGTGGCTAGGCTTGCTAATGATTGGTTGGGGCAGAGATGAAATCATAGGGGGTCAAAACTATCCTCCTGCATGCTGAATCATTTCTGAGTGGGGCCACAGGAGCTAGCTTGGCAGGTCCAGGTGGATTCAGGTGGAGCCATGGGTATCAGACATACAAAAAAACCTTAAAAGATATTTCAAAAGGCCAATCTTAGGTTTTACAATAGTGATATTATTTACAGAAGTAACTGGAGGAGTTGCATATCTTATAACCTCTGGAATAATGGCTGTCGCTTGTGCCTGTGCCTTAGCAGAACTCAGGCTGCTCTCCTCCCCATAGCCTAATGGCCTTTCATTAGCTTTACAAAAGTAGTTGAGTTTTGGGCAAGGCCCATTACCATTTGAACTATAGCCTGAATATCTTCCAAAGTTAGCTCAACCCAATAGCCCATGAATAATTAAGGAAAAAGCAAGATGGGGGCTGGTTTAGCTCAGATTTCTTTCACTGTCATAATTTTCTCACTGATAATTTTTGCAAAAGTGGGTTTACTCTCACCTACTGGGACGTGGCATTGACTGATGGCTGAGGACCTCAGTTATCCTCATTGTTGTTGGCTTTAAACATGATATTGCATCCTCCAGGGCCTTGTCATGTGGCCCCTCTCTCCAGCAGGAGAGTTAGGACTAACTTATAGCATAGCTCCTAAATTCTGAAAGAAAGCATTCTGAGAGGGTAAACCTTATTGTAGAAGTATTACCATAAGCAGCTAGTCAGGCATGAGCAGGGCAGGAGAGGGCTTCCCCTGCACACACCAGGAATGTCAAGCAGCCATAACGCAATTGTCAGGCAGTTGTTAACTGTCTCTAAAATAATAATTGGTTACAGTGGTGCCAGGGAGAGGGTCTCCCAAAAGACATAATCTGAAACTGGTGATCAGCAGCTTCCTGATACAATCTCAGGCATTGGGCGAGTGAGCTCAAGCGTGTGCATTAAGAGGCAAAATGGCAGAGTTTAACTGTTATATGACCACCCAGGGACATTCGACTGCTAAGAGAAGAACACCTCAAGTGGGCATGCATACAACTCCAGTAAATACACAGTGCGTGTTCACCTCCCACCTGCTAGCAGGCCAATGTGCATGGGGACAACCCATTCGAAGGGAAGAATCAGGAGAGAACAGATGCAAGACCCTGGAAGAATGCCAACATATAAAACCGCAAGTCAAAGGTCAAACAGGGCACTTGATCTCACAAGTGGCCTCCTTGGCCCTCTTTCAAGTGTACTTCCTTTCATTTCTGCTCTAAAGCTTTTTAATAAACTTTCACTCCTGCTCTAAAACTTGCCCTGGTCATTTCTTCTACCTTATGCCCCTCAGTCAAATTCTTCTGAGGAGGCAAGAATTGAGGTTGGTGCAGAGCTCTAAGAATTTTCCACTAGGAACACTTTGGTGCCCCCAAGTGGTAAGACACCTCTACGGCTCACCTTTGGCAAGAGGCAGTCAACCACTGTACATGGTTTTCTTCTCTTTCACACTCCTGCTTATTAACAAACCCCCAGAATGATTCCTCTTGGCCACAAGTTGCTCTTCTCCCCTTGGCTGATCCCTCAGCTAACCCTGAAAGGTGGCTTGCAGGGGTGGGAAGGACCTTGGGTCTGTACTGAGTAGGTCTAAGGCACTAATGGCCCTCCTGGACAAGAGGCTCGTTAGAGTGGTAGGGCTAAAAACTAAAACTGAAATTGCTGCGGTTTTCTATGTTTTTTCAAATAAAATCAGCTCTTTTCAATAAAAACAATAAGAAAAAAACCCATACCACCCATTCTCCTGTTTTCTCTGTGTATATTCTGAAATGACCTAGTGTACCGACTGGACCATCCACCTTGGGGCCAAGTCTGCCTCTCTGCTTTCACTTTGCTTACCATGTAACTCCTTTAACACACCTTCCCTGTTATTTGTGTTCCTGTGGCTCTTGTTGCATTTGTGCAGCAGCAAAGACACAGGCTTCCTTGCAGATATCTCTTGAGGTTTAAACTTGTTTTTACCTTATTAGCTTGGATAACCTCAAACCCTTACCCTGTCTGTTGGCACATTGCTGAGACAGACACTAATTGGAACCCTGGCTCTGCCAGCTTCTTATAACTTACCATATGCTTTCTGTTCCTGTTACACGCCAGGGCTAAGTTTTTTGGCAGTTTTTCAAGCAGTTTGTCTCACCTGCACAAGGCCTCACTCTGGTTCTTTAAAGACCCCACCTACTTGCTTTTTTTAAAATTAGCGCCCCCTTTTGGAGGAGGGAAAATTCTTCCATTGCCATTTGAGAGTTCTTACCCCAAGGCCTAAGTCCCCTGGAGGTTATTACTTTATGTCAAGAGGGCAAATACATGTTTCCCTCTCGAATCCAAGAGCTGCTGTTTTGCAAGCACATGAAGGCATTACAGGAGTATTCCTCTAGCTTCCTCCCACTTCCTCCTGTAGCCTCCATTTCTCTAATCACTTCTACACCTTTCTCAACAGGCCTCAAGAGCTTCAAGGTCATATTCAAAGGGAGGGAAGTCCAACCCCCTTGTAGCAGTTAGCTAAAAATACAGGTTTCTCATCAACTTAAAGAACATGGGAGGCCGGGTGTCGTGGCTCATGCCTGTAATCCCAGCACTTTGGGAGGCTGAGGAAGGTGGATCACGAGGTCAGGAGATCAAGACCATCCTGGCTAACATGGTGAAATGCTGTCTCCACTAAAAATACAAAAAATTAGTTGGGCATGGTGGCACATGCCTGTAGTCCCAGCTTCTTGGGAGGCTGAGGCAGGAGAATTGCTTGAACTGGGAGGCAGAGGCTGCAGTAAGCCGATATCACTGCCACTGCATTCCTCCTGGGAGACAGAGTGAGACCCCATGTAAAAAAAAAAAAAAAAAGAAAAAAAGAACATGGGAAATGGGAATCTAAGATATAATTATTTTGTTGCTAAAATGTTCTGAGTGAGAGCCACTATAGCCCAAGGCTGCGGGCACAAGAGACCCATAGGACAGAGATGAAGTTTGGTCCCAGGCTAACAGATTACAATTAGAGCAGAGATGAAGACAAGGTTAGGGGTACATGGTAAGACCACTTTATTCTAGAACCATAAGGATGAACTGGGGGACCACTGTTCACTCCAGTATCTCCTCTGTTCTCAAGTGGGTGATTGTGATGAGATGGGATCAGGGCTAATGGTACTTGGAAAGACTGATTTATTCCAAAACCCTAAGGATGAATGGGGGTGGCCCATTCAGAATGAAAGGAGAGCAAAAGGGGATGTCTTTTTTCTTTTTAATACTTTTTTCTTCTCTGTTCTCTCTTCGCAGATGGGTAATCATGTCTCCATACCACAGGACACACCCCTCGGGTGCATCCCCGAAAACTGGAAATACTTTGATTCCCCCAAACCTTAAAACAAAAAAACTAGTTTTCCTTTGTAATACAGTTTGGCCTAAAAATGAACTGGGAGAAAAAGGAGAAATGCAGAGACAAGAGGCAGATTCAACTGTTGGCTGCTTTACTAGATCTCAAGCCCCCTCCAAGTTGCCCTAAGGGAACTCCTTTAAGGAATTGCCATTGATGGGGGAATCCAGGCCACTGGAAGGAAAACTGCCCCAATGGGACAAATGGGAGAAGGCCTCAAATGGCTTGCCTCCTCTATCGCAAATTTGGCCACCGGAATAGAACTGTCCTGAGGGCCAAAGAGCCCCTGGGACAGAATCCCAACCCCGATGGCCTTGAGCTGAAAGGTTCTCTGCTCTGGCTTGCTTCCAAATCAGACATCATCATCAATAGGACAAAGCCAAGGGCAAGTCCGTAGGTGGCAAGTAAAATTATAAACTTCCCTTTTGGGTTCAAAAGCTGCCTACTCTGTGATAATCTCTTTCTCTAAGCAACTCTCCTCGAAATCCTGTTGGATAATGTGGGCAAATGGCACCTCTTTCCTCCAAAGAAAAGATTCACACACCTTTGGGGCAAAAAATACAATTTCCAAGATGGGTGCCTGCTTAATAATTACCTGACCTCTAAATTCATCTTTCTCTCTAATAGCTCTATTTCTTCTGGAAAAGCTAGCTAAATCTTTAAGCAACAATTTCAACTTGGATGGTTCTACCTCGGGGGTTTAGAACTAGCCCACACTGGCCGGGCGCGGTGGCTCACGCTTGTAATCCCAGCACTTTGGGAGGCCGAGGTGGGCAGATCATGAGGTCAGGAGATCGAGACCACGGTGAAACCCTGTCTCTACTAAAAATACAAAAAAATTAGCCAGGCGTGGTGGCGGGCGCCTGTAGTCCCAGCTACTCGGAGAGGCTGAGGCAGGAGAATGGCGTGAACCCAGGAGGCGGAGCTTGCAGTGAGCCGAGATTGTGCCACTGCACTCCAGCCTGGGCGACAGAGCGAGACTCTGTCTCAAAAAAAAAAAAAAAAAAAAAAAAAAAAAGAACTAGCCCACGCTTACACACACAAACCTTAGCAAAAATCTAACTGAGCAGTCTTTTGATGGGCGATAATTTCTACGGTATGTAAATAACCTCCTCATTTGCTCCCCCTTCTCAGAACTCACACAGCAATATGCAGTACAAACCTTAACTTCCTAATAGAAAAAAAAAAATGACTTGTCTATTTTGAAGGTTATAAAAGTAAAGGTATTATTGGCAATGAAGGTTGTAAAAAAAGATATTTTGTCTGACAAAGGATCTTGTATGGTAAATTCTTGCCCTAAAGTAAAATAACCGGTTGTTTAAAAACAGGGATATTTAGGACAAGTGAGAAAGTCCAAGCATGCCATAAATGATCTGTGTAAGTATTAAAAATATTCATGAAAGAGAATTTATAAAAAAATTTAAAGAATTTTAAAGGTTATTAGGCCTACTAAATGTTTCATAAACTAATGCTATGACTTAAATGTACAACTTGCCTGCTTTAAACCTAGGTAAGGCCTGGGGACAAACAGAGATTCATGCCCCCTAGCTATGCTGGAAAGAGTCAGACCTTATCTACTTTTCTGTCTAGTGTCCTAGGCTCTAAACCTAGTACATAATTAGAATCACTTATTTACCAGGTTTTTCACCAAAAGTAAAAGTTGCTATGAGTTATCAATGTAACATGTACTTGAGACTACTGCAAAAGCAGCTTTACATGCAAGGCTTGTAAGGAAAGTAGAATGTGCTTTTGGTAAAAAAAGATTATAAGAAGGCATGGAAATGCAGATTTCTGACAAAGTTTAGAGGGTTAAAGGATTATTTTAAGTTAGATAGGATAAAGCTAAAGGTTTGAGCAAGTTGTGGAAGATTTGTGAAAAATTAATCCTATAAAGGAAATTCTTTATGTAAACATATTGGCTAAAATTAAAAGAGTACTATCCAGTTTATTCATAAATTGAATATTGGAATAAAAGCACAAGATGGTTTTCTTAGCGCATTGTTCTTCTTTTTTAACAGAAAACTTTAAAGAGTTTGAAAAGGTTTATGGAAATCTTACCTTACAGTCAAACACATTACGATTGAATAGATATGTGTTTAAAGTTTTATTAAGAATTGGATTTAACATCAACAATACACTAAAGCAAAGGTAAAATCTGGCTTTCTTTGGTCTGTATTTGTATAAATTTGTTATTGGCATGTATTCCAAATTTGTGCCAAACTCCTGTAATTCTAATGTGACTTAGTATACATTATCAGTAATCACTATAATTGCTATGTTAAATCATTGTGTTTCACAGAGGTAACAAATTTCTTTGTCAATTGTCTCTTTGACTATGGCTGCCCTAAGACTTTTTGCTATTGACAGACAATTGTCTTGTTTTAATCCTATTTAAAAGGTGATTTTATAATCAACTATAAGACTTTAACAGTTGCTCTTACATGAAGGTTTCTGAAAACTTTGGAGATTGTGACACTAGAATAAAGGAAAAACGTTCAGGACTCTCATGGAGAGCTAAAACGTTCATGAATATTAAGCAGAACAGGAGTTAACTGCATGGACTGAACTAATAGAAAACTGAAATAATCCTTCTATTTACAGCTTTTAAAAATTGCATAAAGTATACTCCTATTAACAAAATTTGGAGCCTATTGCTTTCTCTCTACCTGATTTCCACAGAATCTGGAAACTATTTGTGAATATTCTTAACTTATGGCAATATACTTATTTGCATAAGTACAATAAGAATTTGTTTTCTTTTGCAACAGGGCACATTGGAGAAACTGGTTATTTTACCAAGGCTTTGACTTGAATGGTGGGCTTTCCTTTAAGGAATCAAATTTGATATATACAGCCAATAAAAACCTCTTGGAAAAACTGGCCTCATACCTTGTCCACACATTCCCTGTACAGGGTTCCTGGCCTATGGCAAGTAAAGAATGTCATTTTCTGACAGGCCTGGGAGCCCCAAATTATCTTGGGACCTCAAGAGGAGAGGAATTTACCCAACTCATACAGGTGTTTGATGGCACAAACCCATGGCTGGGCCCAAGACTCATGAATCTCAAGTATTATCTGAGATTCTTTATGGAATGAAGTTCCATCAAAGCCAATTAAAAAGGAGCCTATGTAACAAATAATTATTCTTGCTGTGCTTTATACAAATAATCAGGACAAGTTTAATAAGACTAAAGCTTATTTTGCTAACAAATCAGACCTATTATAATTTGTTCTTCATAAAAATTAGGACCGGAGAGAGAGAAATTATGTTTCAATAATAGAAGGAAGGGGAGAGGGAAGGGAGATGGAAAGAGAGAGGGGAGGGGAGAGGGTACAGGTATGGCACACTTGTTATTAGGTTCTAGACTTATCAGTTGTTTTGGAGTTTTCGTCTGCCGTTTAGCCTAGCCCTGCTTAGTCCTGTGAATCAACCAGTAGTCTCTGGCTGCAGCTCAGAAGAAACAAGAGTTATGGGTAATGTAAAAATCTTCTAATTCTGGGCACATTTTGGAATTGGCAGCAACCCCACAGAGCAAAGTCTTAGCAGGTACGACTATAGTTATTAACACCAGCTACCAGGATGTGTTGGCATTCTCAGAATTTTTTGGTGCTGTCATCACTCCCTTATTTTGTTCTGACATTCTTCTAAATCTAATAACCCAATATACCTCCTCTAGCCTTCAGGCCATCAAGCTCCAGACGATCCTCAGTGAGGGGTAACTTCCTCTCAATATTCAAGAGTAACCCTTCTACAGACTCCCAGACTGCCCATTAGTTGAGACATGGCAGAGGCAAAATCTTGTCCCTGTCTCCCTTGGACCTGGCTGGATACTGCTTTCACCAACCCATGGAGCCACCCTTCTGCCCTGACATCTAGCAAAGAGGCCAAGATCCACAGAACAATCGCCACCATCACCCCTCTGGAAGCAGGAAGCAGTTACAGAAGACTGAGGTTCATGCATTTTCCTCAAATAATTGTGATCTTGGTCTCTTGGGTGGGAGAATGTTACAGTGGCTAGTCAGGCACGAGCAGGGCAGGAGAGGGCTGCCTCGCATACATCAGGAATGTCAGGCAGCCATCAGGTGATTGTTAGGCAGTTGTTAATTGTCTCTCTAAAATAATATTTGGTCCCTGCTGGTGCCAGGGAGAGGCAGTCTCCCAATAGATAGAAATAACCTGACACTGGTGATTAGCAGCTTCCCAATAAGATCTCAGGCATTAGGAAAGTGGGCTCAAGCATGTGCATTAAGAGGCAAAATAGCAGAGTGTAACTGGTATATGACCATCCAGGGACATTCAACTGCTAAAGGAAAAATGCCTCAAGTGAGCATGCGTACAACTCCACTAAATATACTGTGCATGCTCACCTCCCACGTGCTAGCAGGCCAGTGTGCATGCAGACAGCCCACCTGAAGGGAAGAATCAAGGGAGAAGGAATGCAAGACTCTGGAAGTATGCCAGCATATAAACCCCCAAGTCAAAGGTCAAACAGGGCACTAGATCTCTTAAGTCACCTGCTTGGCCCTCTTTCAACTGTACTTTATTTCCTTTCATTTCTGCTCTAAAGCTTCTTAATAAACTTTCACTCCTGCTCTAAAACTTGCCTGGGTCTCTCCTTCTAACTTCTGCCCCTCAGTCAAATTCTTTCTTCTGAGGAGGCAAGAATTGAGGTTGCTGCAGACCCATACGGATTTGCCACCAGTAATAGAAGCATAGGACAAACCCCTGCTTGTATCACTTTTGCTAATGTCTCATTGACCAAAACTGTGATATGATCAAGCCTACCATTATTGTGTGATGGCACTACAAATGACAAAAGTATTGGGAGCCAAAGTCTTTGCTTCTCCCCAATATAACAATCTACTACACATGAGAAATCTTTTTATGTTCACATGAGAGTTTATGAGATTGAATCTCCATTTTTCTACATTACTCTGTGATAAGGAGAAAAAATTATATTCTCCTCCCTGTTTTTAACATCTAAACAAAAGCAATTTCATAAATAAGAAATACTGCAGGTGATGAGTATTTAATTTTTAAAGGAACAATTGTCTGTCATTTCTAATAAAGCCACGGGAGTATGTCTAAAATCAAATGTTAAATTGCATTTTTAAAAATAACAAAACCAATTACCATATGTGCATTATGTAAGAATCATTTTTTCAGACACATAAAATTACACAGTATCTTTTCTTTTCTAAGGAATAGTTTCTACCCAAAAAGAAGGGCCAAATTTATATAGTCAGGTTTAAAAAAAATCTCATTCACTCTAAAAGGCATCTTCTTGATGTTCATGACAACTTCAAATAATAATTAAAATACATATAAAAATAAAAAGAAAACTAAGTTTAGTGACTGGCTACTTCACTGAAGAAATAATCAAACCTCCGCATGAATTATAAATGAGCTTAAATGCACTGATAAACTTACAAAAATATGAACTATAATCCACCAAAAAGTTTATGTGAAGAAACAAACCAAGACAAGTTGCTGAGTACTTTATTTGACTTTTGTTTGTGGTCGTTTAATGAACTAGGTGAACTTACTTTGATTTTTAAGAGATATTGAGGACAATATACAAAGTCTGTGGGTTTACCTATGTTTTGGAGTCTGATACGAGACATACACTTAAAGAGGCCACCAAGGGTTACAACCTCCTTACAAAAGTGAATTTAAAATAAACTAACCCCTCCTTAAGAACACTACAAGAAAAGTTGCTTGTCATACTTTTAATATTGAAATTGATTTGATTTGATATTGAAGGGAAAAATATCTTCCTCAAGAATTTTTAACACCAAGATACTTCCTCAAAGTGGCTTTGGAATAAGAATGTATACTGCATGGGTGGTCCAAAGAAACTTTAAATAAATAATATAATTTAGTAGCCTAAGTGACCACCTCAGATTCCTGAAAGAAGCAAAATCTAATACTCTAAAGGAATCCATTTTCCTTCCACAACTCAAAGAATTTTCAGATAAACTTCTAAAAAGTAAAGTATCGCAGTCGAGCATGAAAGGAAAACAAGGTATGAATGAGAGGTTAACTGGCTCTGCTGCTTACTGGGTAACATGCTTTTTGAAATGTATTGCTACCTGCTGGCAAGCTTGTGCTTTGAGTTGTGCTGACTTTTCTGCATTTACAAGTCTTACCAAGCCTCTGGTTAGACTTAACCAACACAAGTTGGAAGTTTTCAACAATTAGTGTCTAGTGACAGTGCTGTGGGAATGGAGTCCTCCTTTTATAAGTGGCATAGGGAGTGTGTCCCAGAATAGATTTACTATCTGTGTGACTCAGATTGTAGGATGTGTCTTGATTCTATCACAAGCCATGACTGACACTAGAGTTGGGAAAATCTCTTACCACTGACAGCTGGTGTGTGTCTTACCAGGCATTGGCCCCATTCGATAGAGTGTTCTGAGGAAAGACTGATAGTTTGTGCAATATATGGGCCCGTTTGGTGATAGCTCATATAGGGGAAAAGAAGTTACAATGTGACACACTGAGGTCACATAAATGAAAACAAATGACTTACTAAGACTTCACGAAATACCATAGTCAACGTGTCCATTTTTCTAAAATATCTCTTAGTGGTCATGACTGCTGTGACCCAACAAGCAATAAACTGAAATTAAATTAAGTCTTTGGCACTTAACTATTGGTTTGGTAAAATGGCACCCTATGGATCTTACTGCAGATAAAACAGGTTATAAAGCTGTATATAAATTAAAACAGGACCTTCAAGGATTAAAACCTTTTATACAAGACATTTAAAGAAGAGTTGGTTATCCCTACTGCTTCTCTAATTAACAGCCCAATTTGGCCTAATTCTAAACCTGAAAAAATAAATGGCACCTCATAGTGGATTGCTATGAGGCTAATGTTCTAGCCATACCAATTAAGGTGCCCATACCTACGATTATTTAAATTACCAAATCCATCCAACCAGCAGCAGATAAATACTTTGACTCTTTTGTAGCTGTAGATTTGTCTATTACATTCCATTTAGTGTTTATTTCAATAGACTCTGGGATGTCGTTTGCTTTCACTTTTTAAGTGACACAGAAGAAGGTGCTTACCTAGCTATCTATGGGCTACATCAACATTCTTGTGATCATACACAATCTTTGTAGGTCAGATCTTAATTGCATCCAACTTTACTCAGAAGCACAGGTATGACATCATACTCATGACATCCTCCTCCATGGAGATCCATTTGATACATTTATTGAGGACACACAAATACTCCCACAGGAGTTCATAGAGAGAAGCTGGTCATTGTCCCACACATAGTACAGGACCACACCACTTCAGTTCAATTTCTGAAAATCATTTGGTAAGCTGAGGGCTGCTCCGTTCCTGATAGTGTCAAGAAACAGCTACTGACCTTCTCAGCAACCATGATGTTAAAACAAGCGAAAGTTCTTTTAGGCTTTGGGTTTTGGAGACAACATATTCTTTATTTAGAAATTTTACTTAAGCCCATATATGCTGTCACTCACAAATTGGCACACTTTGAATTAAACCTCCTATAACAAAAGCCCCTAGCATCTGTCCAAATTGCAGCAGAACATTAGTGCTCCCCAACCAGGCTCCTTCACTCTAGCAGCTTTAGCAACCTCCCGTTGTTCCTCTTGGGGTCTTGGATATATCAATGATGGCTATATATTGCCCATGGGCTTCCAGTGCAAGAAATTGCCTTCCTTGGCTCAACATTATATGCCATTAGGGTAACAACTGCTAGCTAGAATTGTTAGCTCTCCTAGAAACAGAGGTGTTACAGGACCTGAGTTTATGGCCCTCCATACCTAGCTGCCCATTACACACTGGGTCATGGTAACAGCACCCCATGAGCTCAGCATGGCCACTGAAGTCTCCTTGCTATCAGGTGGAGCTAAAACTAGGTCTTCCACTGCAGGAATTGGAAGGGGCTGTTTTGCCCTCATTTCCCTGCCAAATGACACAGTGATGGGGGAGGTTGCCCTTTTCTCTACCCCTTAGTTTCATGGAGAGCCCCTTGGTGTCAACCAAGTGAGCAGTAAAAGAAGTTCATGTAAGAGGGATGGCCACACCACCATTACGTGCTCACTGGAGGGCTGTTTAAATTGCTTTTCATCCTTCAACTGCATGTTCCCGATCAAAGATGAAAACCAAGGGTCAGCAAAACTGACTGAACTTTACTGAGCCATTTAACATTCGATATCCTAGCTAACAACCAGCCTCATCTACACATTTTTTACAGCAACAATTTCTTAACCAAGATTCCCCTTTGGAGTAAAAATCTCTAGAAATCTCTTGCCTCACAGATACTCAAAATGTAGGATAAGGTCACAGTACAAGCCCTCACTAAGATACTCTATCCCCTAGGAGTTCTAGACATTATTGATAGTGACCAAGGCACTCATTTGACTTCTCAAAATATACAATGTCAAACTCTTCAACGAGGTACTCAATGTCATTTTGGATTCACTGGGGCTACCCCTTTCAACATAGAGCCAAAGTGGAAGAGTCTTGGGGACAGAAGGATTTCAAAGAGGCTGAGGGCACCTTCACTACCTTAATGCTTGCTGTCCAGCTCAAGGCTCCACTCTCCAAATTCTGGGGCAGCACTCCTCAGCCACCCTAGGTGTGGCTTCGGTGGACCCAAATACAGCATGGGCAGCAGTGACTTCCCCTCTAAAAGGCACATGTGATAAACCTTGGCAGCATCTTTTGGGGTGCAAAATTCACAAGCCATGGGGGCATGGCTACCCCCACCCCAGATTTCAAAAGATACAGCCATGTGGAACTTTGAAAGTGTGATCCAGGAAGAAGGCTTCCTTGAGGGCCAGGTCACTGCAGAGAACCTCCACTAGGGCAATGCCTAGTGGAACAATGGGGTCAGGACATCCCTGCAACCTCAGACTAGTAGAAACATTGGCTTGCAATTCCAGCCTGGTAAAACTACTGGGACTGTGTACAACCTGTGAGGGCAGTGGTACTCACTGGGCCCAGAAAAGCCATAGTAATGAGCCCACCCAAAACAGTGGGAACTGGGCTGCCCATGGCCTTAGGTGAACAACCCCTGCCTAACAGAGCTGCAGAAGCAAGACCTCTGTGCCAGTGAGCCTGGAGGTGAGATTTTCAGTCAAAGATTATTCTCAAAAGGCTTTGGACTTACTTGGGACCTGTTACCCCTTTTTTCTTTCCTATTTCTTTCCTATTTCCTATGTTCTATGTCTGTGCCACTATCGTGTTTTGGGAGCATATAACTCCTTTCACTTCACAGATTCACAGCTAAAGAACAATTTGCCTAAGGATAAATCCCACCTTGAGTCTTATTCATATCTAATTTAGATACATTTAGATGAAACTTTAGACTTAGGCTTTGAAGTTGATGCTAGAACAAGTTAAGATTTTGGGAGCTATTGGGATAAAATAAATATATTTTGCATGTGAGAAGAACCTGAATTTTTGGAGATTAGGAGGGAAATGCTATAATATAAATGTATTCTCAAAATATTAATATGTTGAAATGTCATTACAAATGCATAGTGTCAAGAGGTGGACCTTTGGGAAGTAATTAGGTCATGAGGGTGGAGCCTTTAAAAATAAGATTAGTGCTCTTATAAAGAGGCCTCAGAGAGCTGTCATGCCCGTTTTATCATGTGAGGAGGACACGGTGAAAGACACTGTTCTTTAAACCAGGAAATGGGCCCTCACCAGACACCAGATCATCTGGCATCTTTCAGCTTCATCTTTGACTTCCCAGGGTCCAGAACAGTGAGAATACATTTCTGTTGTTTATAAGCTACCCAGTTTATAGTATTTTGTTATAGCAGCTTGAACGGACTAAGACAGAAACTCTGCAGAAGAAAACTAAATAAATACATAAGAACATACTCAATCATACTAATAATCAGATAAATGCAAATTGCCTTCAATGAATTAATACTTTATATTCAAGACTATCCCCTGACAAGCAAAAGCTGAAGGATTTCATCAACATCAGACCTGTCCTACAAGAAATGCTGAGTGAAGTAATTTGATCGAAAGAAAAGAACTTTAATGAGCAATAGAAATCACCTAAAGACACAAAACTCACTGGCAGTAGTAATTTCACAGAAAAGCATAGAATATTCTAACATTGTAACTGTGATGTGTAAACTACTCTTAAGTTAAGAAAGACTAAATGATGAAACAATAATAATAAAAATAAAAAAAACTGGCCAGACGTGGTAGCACATGCCTGTAATCCCAACACTTTGGGAGGCCAAGGAGGGTGGATCATGAGGTCAGCAGATCGAGACCATCCTGGCTAACATGGTGAAACCCCATTTCTACTAAAAATACAAAAAATTAGCCAGGCGTAGTGGCACATGCCTGTATTCCCAGCTACTTGGGAGGCTGAGGCAAGAGAATCATTTGAACCCAGGAGGTGGAAGTTGCAGTGAGCCAAGATTGCACCACTGCACTCCAGCCTGTGTGACAGGGTGAGACTCTGTCTGTAAAACAAATAAACAAACAAAAACAACAACAACTTTTCAAGACATAGACAGTATGATAAGATGTAAATAGAAACAGAAAGGTAAAAAGTGGGAGGACAAAATTATAGAGTTTTCATTAGTTTTCTTCTTATGTTAAGCTGCAATTTAACATTGTTAAGCTGACAATGATAACCTGACTTAACATTGTCGGCTTAAACTAATATGTTATAAGATAGCATTTGCAAGCCTCATGGTAATCTCAAACATAAAATAATACAAGGGGCTGGGAGTGGTGGCTCACACCTGTAATCCCAGCACTTTGGGAGGCCGAGGCAGGTGGATAACAAGGTCAGGAGATCGCGACCATCCTGGCTAACACGGTGAAACCCCGTCTCCACTAAACAAAATACAAAAAATTAGCCGGGCGTGGTGGCGGGTGCCTGTAGTCCCAGCTACTTGGAAGGCTGAGGCAGGAGAATGGTGTGAACCCAGGAGGCAGAGCTTGCAGTGAGCTGAGATTGCGCCACTGCACTCCAGCCTGAGCAACAGAGTGAGACTCTGTCTCAAAAAAAAAAAAAAAAAAAAAAAATACAAGGAATACACACACACAAAAAGCAAGAAATTAAATCATATCACCAGAGAAAATCACCTTCACTGAAAGAAAGACAGAAAGGAAGGAAAAGAAGATCACAAAACAGTCATAAAATAAACAACAAAATGAGCAAATTAAATGTTGTCAGTAATAACATTTAATAAAGACATAAAGTAGCTGAGTGGATAAAAAGAATAGGACCCAGTGATCTGTTGCCTACAAGAAACACACATCAATACAATAATATAATAATAGCTGGAGATTTCAACACTCCACTTGCTGCATTGGACAGATCTTCAACAGAAAATCAAAAAAAATTGACGTAATCAGCACTATAGACCAAATGAACTCAATAGATATTTACAGAACATTTTGTCTAAGGGTTACAGAATATGCATTTTTTCCTTAGCATATGGGTCATTCTCAAGGATAGATCACATGATAGGTAACAAAACAAATCTTAAAACATTCAAAGAAGATGAAATAGCATCAAGCATCTTCTTTGACCACAATGGAATAAAACTAGAAATTAATAACAAAAGGAATTTGAAAATTATATAAACATGTAAATTAAATGATATCCTCTTGAATAACCAGTAGTTCAATGAAAAAATTAAGAAGAAAATTGAAAAATTTCTTGAAACAAATGATAATGGAAACACAACATACCAAAACCTATGGATTACAGCAAAAGCAGTACTAAAAGGGAAGTTTAGAGCTATAAGTGACTACATCAAAAAAGAAGAAAAACATCAAATAAACAACCTAGGAATGAATCATAAAGAACTAGAGAAGCAAGAGCAAACCAAATCCAAAATTAAAAGAAGAAAAGAAATAATAAAGATCAGAGCAGAAATAAATGAAATGAAGAAAACAATATAAAAGATCAATGAAACAAAAAGTTGTTTTTTTAAATATCAACAAAATTGACAAACCTTCAGCCAGGCTAATGAAGATAAAAAGAGAGAAGACCCAAATAAATAAAATGAGAAATGAAAAAGAAGAAAATACAACTGATACTGCAGAAATTCAAAGGATCATTAGTGGCTACTATGAGCTATTATATGCCAAAAAATTGGAAAAATCTAGAAGCAATGGATAAATTCCTAGATACATAAAATCTACCAAGAGTGAACTATGAAGAAATTCAAATCTTCAACAGATCAATAACAAGTAATGAGATCAAAGTTGTAATAAAAAGTCTCCCAGCAAATAAAAACCTGGAACATGATGACTTCACTACTGAACTCTACCACACATTTAAAGAGGGACTAATACCAATCCTACTCAAACTATTCTGAAGAATAGAGGAGAAGGGCATACCTCCAAACTCATTCTACAAGGCCAGTATTACCGTAATATGAAAACCAGAAAAAAATACATCAAAAACAGAAAATTAGGCCGGGCGCGGTGGCTCATGCTTGTAATCCCAGCACTTTGGGAGGCCGAGGCGGGCGGATCACAAGGTCAGGAGATTGAGACCACGGTGAAACCCCGTCTCTACTAAAAATACAAAAAATTAGCAGGGCGTGGTGGCGGGCGCCTGTAGTCCCAGCTACTCGGAGAGGCTGAGGCAGGAGAATGGCGTGAACCCGGGAGGTGGAGGTTGCAGTGAGCCGAGATCGCACCACTGCACTCCAGCCTGGGCGACAGAGTGAGACTCTGTCTCAGAAAAAAAAAAACAGAAAATTATAGGCCAATATCACTGATGAATATTAATACAAAAGTTTTCATCAAAATACTAGCAAGCCCAATTCAACAACATATTAAAAAGATTATTCATCATGACCAAGTGGGATTTATCCCAGGGATGCAAGGATGGTTCAACACACACAAACCAGTGTGATACATCTTATTGACAGAATGAAGGACAAAAAACAGATGATGATTTCAATTGATGCTAAAAATGCATTTGATAAAGTTCATCATTGCTGGGATGAGTAGTGGGGGCATGGAAGGGAGGTGGGGATGATTAATGGGTCCAAAAAACCAGGGAAAGGATGAATAAGACCTAGCATTTGATAGCATAACAGGGTGACTATAGTCATAATAATTTAATTGTACATTTAAAAATAACTAAAAGAAGGTAACTGGATTGCTTGTAATGCAAAAGATAAATATTTGCTTGAGGTGATGGATACCTTATTTGCCATAATGTGATTATTACGCATTGTCTGCCTATATCAAAATATCTCATCTAACCCCTAAATATATACATCTACTAAATATATACCCATAAAAATAAATATATAGCCGTAAAAATAAAAAATATCCCTGTAAAAATTAAAAATAAAATAAAAATTTTAAAAATGATTTACACTGGCATATTGGCAAAAATTAAGAAGTACAACTGCTTTGGAAAACAATTTAGTATCATTTTATAAAGTCGATATTAATATATTCTATGATGTAGCAATTCACTCCTATATATATATCCTAAACAAACTTAGGCACATATACCTCTGGGCAACTGTTCAAGAATACACATAGCAACAGTTTGTAGTAGCAGAAAATTGTAAACAAAAATATATTTGTCATTAAAAGCATAATAAGTAAATAAATTTTGGTATATTTATATGCTGGAAGACTATATAGCAGTGAAAATGAGTAGATTATTGGTACATGAAAAAGTACAGATAAATCCTATAACATAAAGCTGAATAGAAAAAAGCCAGTTGTAAACAAATTTAGAAAGTATGATCAAGTTATCATAATATGAAAGCCTTGTTCTTTACTTTTGTAAACATCATTGCATAGAATAAAGAAACATGAATATATCGTAAAGCTAAAGGAAAGGAAGAGAACTACGAGGACAGATTTTTGGATGGGGGTAGAAATAAAAGATTAGGATTTGGGTGAACATACAGGAGATTGCCAAGTAGAAGGCAATATTCTGTTCTTAAAGCTATGCAATGGGTACACATGCATTGTCTTTTTTACATATATTTTATGAATATTATTTTATAGACCGAATTTGATTTTAGTAATTAAAATTCCAGAATTATTAAAATAAGAATTTACTATAAAGAATTGTTGGGGGGCCTTTTAAAAGAGCATAAAAAAATAGAAAAAAGAAAATGGTGAATATGGTGGTTTGCTGCAAACCACCATGGCACGTGTATACTTATGTAACAAATCTGCACGTTCTGCACTTGTACCCCAGAATTTAAAGTATTTTTTTAAAAAAAGGGCAAACAAACAACAATTGCCTTTGTGAGTACTGATCCCTAGCTAGTCAAGTAATTATGACTAGCAAACACTACCATTTCAATCGCTAGGAGTTATTATTTCATAGATACTTGTCTTTGGACAAACCTGACTTAATTAGCAGTCATTACTGTTTCAACTAATTGTATTGGTTGAAAACAATAATGACTTAATGAGCTTAAAAAAACATATAATTTGTCCAACCAGAATGTGCCAGGACATTTAAGGCATAAATGAATCCAATGAATACATATATATTAAATATTTTCCTGTGTATTTATATAGTAGGCCTTCAAACAGCTATAATTGTAACATATGAGGTTTTTGGTTTTGTTTACTGTACATTCTCAAGTAAATAAAGATAATACATAACATCCATAGTTAATTATTTTTAATTTTGATAGCATAAAAATAAAACATAATAAATTAATATTTGCTTTACATTTATGTGTGTAATTTTATAACAGAGACTTTTTGCAAGAGATGGTTTCTTATTTACTGGCATGATTAAAAATGAGTGTGATTAGGGAAGAAAACGTCCCCCAGAGTTTCTAAAAACAAAATATCATTAGAGAGATCATCGCTGGGGCCAGTGAATAATGCCTGTTATAGAAAAATAGAAAATTCATAGTTTCTTTCAATATACAAACAGAAATATTAAAGGTAAAAATATAGCACTAGGAGAAGCAAATACAACAAAACAATGAATGCGTGACCTATGCACTATGGAAAAATCAGCTTAATTATGGTTACAATAGTTCCTCTTTTTGAAAGAAGTCCAGGTTTAATTAAAATCTTCTCATTGGATCAGATGGAGTTGCAGATGAGATTAGTTGAAACTATCTATTGTTCTTATTCATTTTAATGTACTGCATTTCAGCAGTATGGAGACATACAAAAGAAAAGCATTTCACTAACTCTTCAAAGGAGTCGGTTATGATTCTAAATTTAATTAAATTAGATTAGTTGCACATCATTTACATTACTAAAAAAACTCAAGCAATTTCTAAGAGATTTTTTCCCTCGGCTGTCCTGTTCTTACCCTCATCCTTCATGCCCAAATTCAAAATTACACAATCTATGTTGAACCTCTATTATTCTTTTTAATAAACAGCAAAGTATTTCTTATAAAATAGTCCTTATTACTTTTCTTTTAGGTCTGCAGCAAATGTAAGTAGGACTCAATCAAAAAAGAGTCTGATATCCATATTAACACAATGAACAACTCACTTAAAAAAAAACCATTTGAAGTAATGAATTGCACTTGCGGATAATCCATCATCTCTCTACAGGTTCTGTGTTTTTTTAAAAAATATATATACTTTGTTCATTTCTCTGACTTGCTTCCTGTGAATACAGTTGTATAAAATAGATGTGGAAATAATCCACTATAACTCACATATTGTTATGACTAAAATTAATCCAGCTACCTCAGAAGCAATTTAAATATCATCTTCTAGCACCAGGCTAACACTGTTCCAGGAATTCAACATGGATCTCTATGTACATATGTGCTGAAAAACACAATGATAGTACATTTTCTGTTGTTTTTAAGCTGCTAAATTATGGAAGAATTTGTTATGCAGCACTAGATGACAATACTAATTTTGGTACTTGAGTAAGAGAAGGAAGCTGGGAAACTTTGAGGAGAGTATTATTATCAGTGGAATGTGAATCCCCTTGAGGGGAGCATTTGTGGAAGCATGATGGCTGTGAGGAGTTTATAGTGCAGGCTAAAAAAATTGTAAGAAACTTTTACTGGAAACTAGAGGATAAGTGTTCTACTATGCAGTAGCAGACAGTTTAGCAATGCTGATGTCTGTGCGAACATAGGAAGTAGAAAATGTATCTAATGAGCTAGGTGATCTAGATAAAAATATTTCAAGGTAGAATGTTGAAAGTACCTGGTTTCTTCATGCTGCTGATAGTAAAATGTCAGAAGAAAGAGATAGGAACTGTCAAACAAAAAGGATCCAAGACCTAATGGTTTTGAAATTTTACAGTCTTTCCAGATGACAAACAGCACTACAACTAAGAAAACAGTTTCTGAACCATGGGATCAAATCCTGGGCACTATCAGAAAAAATAAGCTTAAAGATGTAGCAGAAGGTGCTACTGTAAAATTATCTGTTAATGCCTCAGAAAGACCTAAGATTTACAGCCAAGAACCATTTAGTTGAGCAATAGGGAGCCTAAGAAGCTTCAGAACTATTACCCTTGGCAGTCTTAGTAGAAGCCCAGAGTAGAAAAAGCTCATCTCAAATCAATTTTTGGGTGTAGCTATTGAGAAGTGATGGGAATTTAAGTAAGATTCAAGACTTGTCTACAAAGATTTTAAAAGAATGATATTAAGTAAGAGATGAGGATACAGTTTCATTCTCCTACATGTGGCTAGCCAATTATCCCAGCACCATTCATTGAAAAAGGTGTCCTTTCCCCATTTTATGTTTTTGTTTGCTTTTCTGAAGCAAAAAAAAAAAAAAATACTTACAGTTGGCTGTAAGTATTTGGGTTTGTTTCTGGGTTCTCTATTCTGTTCCATTGGTCTGATGCACCTATTTTTATACCAGTACCATGCTGTTTTAGTGACTATGGCCTTATAGTATAGTTAGAAATCATGTAGTATGATGCCTCCAGATTTGCTATTTTTGCATAGTCTTGCTTTGGCTATTTGGGCTATTTTTTGGTTCCATATGAATTTTAGAATTGTTTTTCTTTCTAATTCTGTGAATAATTATGGTGGTATTTTGATGAGGATGGCATTGAATTTGTAGATTGCTTTTGACAGTATGGTCATTTTCACAATATTAATTCTACCCATCCATGAGCATGGGATGTGTTTCCATTTGTTTATATCATTTATGATTTCTTTTATTTCCAGTTTTTTAAAATTATTATTCTTTAAGTTCTCATTGTTCAACTCCCACTTATGAATGAGAAAATGTGGTGTTTGGTTTTCTGTTCCTGTGCTAGTTTGCTGAGAATGATGGTTTCCAGCTTCATCCATGTCCTGCAAAGGACGTGAACTCATCCTTTTTTATGGCTTCATAGTATTCCATGGTATATGTGTGACATTTCCCTTTTTTTTTTTTTTTTTTTTTGACAGAGTCTTGCTCTCTCACTCTGTCACCCAGGCTGGAGTGCAGTGGCACAATCTTGGCTGATTGCAACCTCTGCCTCCCGTGTTCAAGTGATTCTCCTGACTCAGCCTCCCAAGTAGCTGTGACTACAGGCACACACCACCACACCCAGGTAATTTTTGTATTTTTAGTAGAGACAGGGTTTCACCATGTTGGCCAGGTTGGTTTCAATTTCTTGACCTCATGATCTGCCTGCCTCGGCATCCCAAAGTGCTGGGATTACAGGCGTGAGCCACCGCACCTGGCCACCACATTTTCTTTATCCAGTTTATCATTGATGGGCATTTGGGTTGGTTCCAAGTCTTTGCTATTGTGAATAGTGCTGCAATAACCAGACGTGTGCCTGTGTCTTTATAGTAGAATCATTTATAATCCTTTGGGTATATACCCAGTAATGGGATTGCAGGGTCAAATGGTATTTCTGGTTCTAGATCCTTGAGGAACCATCACACTCTCTTCCACAATAGTTGAACTAATTTACACTCCCACCAACAGTGTAAAAGCATTCTGATTTTTCCCACATCCTCTCCAGCATCTGTTGTTTCCTAACTTTTATTTTTTATTATTATACTTTAAGTTTTAGGGTACATGTGCACAATGTGCAGGTTTGTTACATAGGTATCCATGTGCCATGTTGGTGTGCTGCACCCATTAACTCGTCATTTAGCATTAGGTATATCACCTAATGCTGTCCCTCCCCCCTCCCCCTACCCGACAACAGTCCCCGGAGTGTGATGTTCCCCTTCCTGTGTCCATGTGTTCTCATTGTTCAATTCCCACCTATGAGTGAGAACATGCAGTGTGTGGTTTTGTTTCCTAACTTTTTAATGATCACCATTCTAACTGGCGTGAGATGATACCTCATTGTGGCTTTGATTTGCATTTCTCTAATGACCAGTGGTGATGACCTTTTTTTCATATGTTTATTGGCCACATAAATGTCTTCTTTTGAGAAGTGTCTGTTCATATCCTTTTTGATGGGATTGTTAGTTTTTTCTTGGAAATTCGTTTTCAGCAGTGTTTTGTAGTTCTCCTTGTAGAGGTCTTTTGCCTCCTTGTTTAGGTATATTCCTAAGTATTTTATTCTTCTTGCAGCTATTGTAAAAGAGATTGAGTTCTTTATTTGATTCTCAGCTTGGTCGCTGATGGAGTATAGAAGAGCTACTGATTTGTATACATTAATTTTGTATCCAGAAACTCTGCTGAATTATTTTATCAGTTCAAGGAGCTTTCTGAAGGGATCTTTGGGATTTTCAAGGTAAACGATTATATCGTCAGCAAACAGTGACAGTTTGACTTCCTCTTTACCGATTTGGATGCCCCCTTTATTCCTTTCTGTTGTCTGATTGCTCTGGCTAGGACTTCCAGTACAATGTTGAAGAGGAGTGGTGAGAGTGGGCATCCATGTATTTTTCCAGTTCTCAGAGAGAATGCTTTCAACTTTTCCCCATTCAGTATTATGTTGGTTGTGGGTTTGTCATAGATGGCTTTTATTACATTGAGGTATGTCCCTTGTGTGCTGATTTTGCTGAGAGTTTTAATCACAAAGGGATGTAGGATTTTGTCAAATACTTTTTCTCCATCTGTTGAGATGAACATGCGATTCTTTTTTCTAATTCTGTTTATGTGGTGTGTCACATTCATTGACTCGCATATGTTAAACCATTCCTGCATCCCTGGTGTGAAAACCACTTGATCATGGTGGATTATCTTTTTGATATGTTGTTGGATTCGGTTAGCTAGTATTTTGTTAAGGATTTTAGCATCTATGTTCATCAAGGATATCGGTCTGTAGTTTTGTCTTTTCGTTATGTTCTTTCCTGGTTTTATTAGGATGCTGGCTTCATAGAATGAATTAGGGAGGGTTCCTTATTTCTCTATCTTGTGGAATAGTGTCAAAAGGATTGGTACCAATTCTTCTTTGAATGTCTGGTAGAATTCTGCTGTGAATCCATCTGGTCCTGGACATTTTATTGTTGGTAATTTCTTTATTATCATTTCAATCCTGTTGGTTGTTATTGGTCTGTTCAGGGTGTCTGATTCTTCCTGATTTAAGCTAGGAGGGTTATATTTTTCCAAGAATTTATCCATCTCTTCTAGGTTTTCTAGTTTATGAGTGTAAAGGTGTTCATGGTAGCCTCAAATTATCTTTTGTATTTCAGTGGTGTCAGTTGTAACATCTCCTGTTCATTTCTTAATGAGGTTACTTGGATTTTCTCTCTTCTTGGTTAGTCTTGCTAATGATCTATCAATTTTATCTATCTTTTCAAAGAACCAGATTTTTGTTTCATTTATCTTTTGTATTTTTGTTTGTTTGTTTCAATTTCATTCAGTTCTGCTCTGATCTTTATTATTTACTTTGTTCTGTTTGGGTTTGGTTTGTTCTTGTTTCTCTAGTTCCTTGAGGTGTGGCCTTTGAATGTCAGTTTGTGCTCTTTTAGTCTTTTTGATATAGGTGTTTAGGGCTATGAACTTTTCTGTTAGTACTGTCTTTGCTGTACACCAGAGGTTTTGATAGGTTGTGTCATTATTGTGGTTCAGTTCAAAGAATATTTAAATTTTCATCTTGATTTCTTTTTTGACCCAATGCTCGTTCAGGAGCAGGTTATTTTATTTCCATATATTTGCATGGTTTTGAAGGTTCCTTTTGGAGTTGATTTCCAGTTTTATTCCACTGTGGTCTGAGAGAGTGCTTGATATAATTTCAAACTGGATCCTCATCTCTCACCTTATATAAAAATCAGCTCAAGATGGATTAAGGACTTAAATCTAAGACCTGAAACTATAAAAATTCTAAAATATAACACTGAAAAAACTCTTCTAGACATTGGCTGAGGCAAGGATTTCATGACCAAGAACCTAAAAACAAATGCAATAAAAACAAAGATAAATAGGTGGGACTTAATTAAACTAACGAGCTTTTGCACGGCCAAAGGAATGGTCAGCAGAGTAAACAGACAACCCACAGAGTGGGAGAAAATCTTCATAATCTATACGTCTGACAAAAGACTAATATGCAGCATCTACAATGAACTCAAATGAACTAGTAAGAATAAAACTAACAATCCCATCAAAAAGTGGGCTAAAGACATGAATAGACAATTCTCAAAAAAAGATATACAACTGAGCAACAAATATATGAAAAAATGTTCAACATCACTAATGATCAAGGAAAGGCAAATCAAAACCACAATGTGATACCACCTTACTCCTGCAAGAATGGCCATAATAAAAAAAAAATCAAAAAACAGTAGATGTTGGCATGGATGTGGTGAACAGGGAATCCTTCTAGAGATTGTTTAAAGAACTAAAAGTAGAACTACCATTTGTTCCAGCAATTCCACTTCTGGGTATCTACCCAGAGGAAAAGAAGTCATCATATGAAAAAGGTACTTGTACATGCATATTTATGGCAGCACAATTTTCAATTGCAAAATCATAGAACCAACCCAACTGCCCATCAATCAACGAATGGATAAAGAAATTGTGGTATATTTATACAATGGAATACTATTCAGCCATAAAAAGAAATGCATTAATAGCATTCACAGTGACCTGGATGAGATCACAGACTACTATCCTAAGTGAAGTAACTCAGGAATGAAAAACCAAACAGCAAATGTCCTCACTGATATGTGAGAGCTAAGATATGAGGATGCAAAGGCATAAGAATGATAAAATGGACTTTGGGGACCAGTGGGGGAAGACTGGGAGGGGGGCGAAGTATAAATGACTACAAATATGTTGCATTGTCTACTGCTCAGGTGATGGGTGCACCAAAATAACCACTAAAGAACTTACTCATGTGACCAAATACTACCTGTACCCCAATAACTTACAAAAAATAAAATAAAGAAATCAAAGAAGATCTAAATAAATGGAGAGAGAATCTATTTTAATGGACTGTAAGATTCAATATGAAGGACAGCAGGGGATGCAGAAAAATATAATCTTTCTTTTATTCATATTCACTGGGAAACTACAACAGCACAGCCACTTTGTTCTTTTATTTAAAGCTATTTTTTAATTGACAATAATAGTATGTATTTACAGGGTACAGTGTGAACCTTTAATACATGTATACACGTGGAATTATTAAATCAGTCTATTTAATTTATCTGTCACCTCCAATATTTATCCTAACTTTGCAATGAGAACATGTAAAATTTACTCTTAGCTATTTTGAAATATGCAATAAATTATTTTCAACTATAGTCACAAAAAAGAGTGACATTAGCAGAAAGAATACCAACTGACCCCCAAAGGGCCAGAGATAGTACAAAATTTAAAGAAGACTTTTGATTCCACAAATTTTACATCAGTGAACAGACAGAAAAATATGCAGCTGCAAACACAGCTACCAATTAGTACTTGGAAGGCAGAAGTGAAAGTCTAAACTTTTAAGCCAAGAAACATAGAGAATCAATCTTGGGCAGCAACAGGACTGAGAGCTAATCCAGGGTCTTCTAATATGTGTCAAACAGGATTTCCTGGTGCCTCCTATCTTCTCCTTTTTTAAACATGAATTTATAGCAGTTACCTTAGGTCTCTCCTCAAATTACATATTGGGTAGTATTTGAATATGGGACATAAGCTCACAAGTCTTAAGATTTAGAGGAACTATACTTAAGGAGCTGTACTTAATAAACAACACCCAAGAAACTTCACTTGACCCTGGACTTAGATGGTAAAATTCTGCACCTTGAAATGCTGTTATAATGTGAATCAGACATTTAGGCAGCCCTGGGAGAGGTTGGATGTTTTTGAATGTGGGAAGAATGTAATTTGTGGATACAGGAGTACTGTGGCATACATTTGCTTTTCACATTTATTATAATCTATGAACCTTATTGGACACATTATTATCCCCCAGAGTCCATAGTTTACATAAACGTTCACTCTTGCTGTTGTACCTTCTATAGGCTTGGACAGATGCATGATGACATGTACCTACCATTATAGTACCATACAAAAATAGTTTTACCAGCTTAAAATATCGCTGTGCTTTGCCTATTTATCTCTTTCTACTCCCAATCCCTATTCTTTTTACGGTCTTCTTAGGTTTGCCTTTTCTAGAATATCATATAGTTGGAATAATAGTTTGTAGCCTTTTCAGAATGACTTCTTTCACCTAGTGATATGCATTAAAGAGTCTTCCATGTATTTTCATGGGTTGATGCTCATTTCTTTTTAGGACTGAACAAAATTCCATTGTCTGGCTGTACCACAGTTTATTTATCCATTCACCTACTAAGGGGCATCTTAATTGCTTCCAAGTTTTGGCAATTATAAATAAAGCTGATAAAGACATCCATGTGCAAATTTTTGTGGGGACATGTTTTTTTACTCATCTGTGTAAACACCAAAAAGTGCAATTGGTGGATTATATGTTAAGAATATTCTTAATTTTGTAAGAAATGGCCAAACTGCTTTCCAAAATGGCTGCACCACTTTGCATTTCCCCCTGGCAGTGAATGAGAGCTCCTACTGTTCCCCTTGCTCACCAGTATTTTTGATATTGTCAGAATTCTGGATTTTTGCCACTCTAATAGGCATGTAGTGGCACCTCATTGTTGTTTTAATTTACATTTCCATAATGACATATAATGAGGAGCATCTTTTTACATGCTTATGAGATGTCTGTTTAGGTCTTTTGCTCACTTTTAACTGGGTGGCTCACTTTCTTATTGTTAAGTTTTAAGAGTTCTTTGTATATTTTGGATTAAAAAACCTTTATGAGATATGTATTTTGCAAATATTTTCTCCAAATCTTTGGCTTGTCTTCTAAGTCTCTTGGTATTGTCTTTTACAGAGAAGAAGTTCTTAATTTTAATGAAATCTAGCTTATCATGCCTTTCGTGTTCTATCTAAAAAGTCATCGCCATGCCCAAGGTATCAAGATTCTCTCTCATGTCATCTCCTAGGAGTTTTATAGTTATGCCTGTTACATTTAGGTCTATGATTCATTTTGAGTTAATTTTTGTAAAAGGTATAAAGTCTGTGTCTAGATTCATTTTTTTGCTTGTGGATGTCCAGTTGCTCTAGCACCATTTGTTGAAGAGACTGTCTTTTCTCCATTGTATTGCCTTTTCTCATTTGTCAAGATCGGTTGATTGTATTCATGTAGGTCTATTTCTGTCCTCTCTATTCTTTTCCATTGATTTATTTGTCTATTCTCTCACCAATATCACACTTTCTTGAATTCTGCACTTTTATAGTAAGTCATGAAGTTGGGTTGTGTTAGTCCTCCTACTTTGCCCTTTTCATTTAATATTGCATTGACTAGTCTGGGTCTTTTGACTCCCCATATAAAAACTTTAAAATCAATTTGTAGATATCCACAGATAACTTGCTGATATTTTAATTGGGATTGCATTGAATCTATAGATCAAGCTGGGGAGAACTTACATCTTGACACTACTGATTCTTCCTGTCCACGAACATGGAAAATCCCTCCATTTATTTAGTTCTTCTTTCATTTATTTGTATCAGCTCTATAGTTTGCCTCATATAGATTTTACACATATTTTGCTTAATTTATTCCTAGGTACCTCAATTTTGGGGTACTAATATAAATGGTATTATAGTTTTAACTTCAAATTCCACTTGTTCATAGCTGGTATATTAGAAAACAATTGATTTCTTTATATTAACCTTGTATCCTGCAACTTTTCTATAATTATTTATTCCACGAGTACAGTGATTTTTTTAAAAAAATTTGTTCATGATTCTTTAATATTCTTCTTTCAGGGAGGTAATGCTTAATTCCCTTCCTGTTGAGTGTGGGTTGGGTTTAGTGACTCACTTCTAATGAACACAATGTGGCAGCAGTGGCAGAGTGTGGCTTCAATGGCTAGGTTATAAAAGATATCGTAGCTCCTCTTTGCTCACTCTGTCTCTTAGATTACTTCCTCTGGGGGAAGCTACCTCACATGTTATGAGGACACTCAAACAACCCTTTAAAGGGGTGTATATGAGAAGAAATCAAGGACTCTTGCCAACAGCAAGCAAGAAACTGAGACCTCTAGGCAACAGTAATGTGAATGCAGTAGGATGCATTAGTTACTTACTGCTGTACATAAAAAAAATCACTACAAATGCAGCGGCTTGAAATAGCATAAATTTATTATTTCACTTTTTCTGTGAGTGAGAAGTACAGGTGTAGCTAAACTAGAATATCTATTAAGAGTCTCATGAGGCTATAAACAGTGTCAGCCAGATTGAGTTCTCATCTATAGGGTTGATGAGGGAAGAATCTACTTCCACGCTCAATCAGGTTATTGACAGAAATCATTTCCTTGAAATTATAAGACCATTGGGTCCTCACTTCTTGCTGTCATTGGCTGGAAGTTGCCTTTAGTTTCCAGAGGATATCTGTAGTTTCTAGAGTACATCTGCAGGACTATGCCATATGGAACTTTTCAACATGGCCACTTACATCATTAAGCCAGCAAGGAGACTCTAGAGAGAGTCAGCAAGCAAGCTAGAGTATTATATAACATAACATAATCATGGGAGGGGTATCCTACCACCTGTGCTATGTTCTATTGGTTAGAAGCAAATCACAGGTCCCATCCATGCTCATAGGAGAGAATTACACAAAGGCATGAACACCAGGAGGCAGGAGTCATGCAGTAAGGGTCACAAGGGGTCTGTCTGAACATGGTCTTCATATAATTAGTTGAGAACACCCCTGAACAAAGTGAGCATGAAAACATGATATCTAAAACCAGAAGAATGACATTTGAACACAAACTTGAGGTTGTAAACAGGAGACAAAAAATTACAGTGATTATATGTTGGGAGCAGGCTCCCCAGAATCTGGCCATAAACTGGCCCCAAAACTGGCCATAAACAAAATCTCTGCAGCACTGTAACATGTTCATAATGGTCCTGATGCCCAAGCTGGAAGGTTGTGGGTTTATAGGAATGAGGGCAAGGAACACCTGGCCCACCCAGGGTGGAAAACCGCCTAAAGGTATTCTTAAGCCACAAACAATAGCATGAGTGATCTGTGCCTTAAGGACATGCTCCTGCTGCAGTTAATTAGCCCAACCTATTCCTTTAATTCAGCCCATCCGTTCGTTTCCCATAAGGGATACTTTTAGTTAATTTAATATCTATAGAAACAATGCTAATGACTGGCTTGCTGTTAATAAATACGTGGGTAAATCTCTGTTCGGGGCTGTCAGCTCTGAAGGCTGTGAGATCCCTGATTTCCCACTTCACACCTCTATATTTCTGTGTGTGTGTGTCTTTAATTCCTCTAGCACCGCTGGACTAGGGTCTCCTGACTGAGCTGGTCTCGGCAATTATAAATTTGAATTATTTTATTTATGAATCAGATAAGATAACAACTTAAAGAATGGCGTAAATCACTCTTTTCTTTCAGAAGAATCATCTATTCAACTAGGAAATATTTATTTAGCATCTACCATATGTTAGATATCTAGGAGTAGATTAATTTAAAAAAAAAAGGAAGAGAGAAAAACACACTCCTTGTCCTCATGGAGTTGCCATATATAAACAAGAAAAAAGAAATAGGAACACTTTTACACTGTTGGTGGGACTGTAAACTAGTTCAACCATTGTGGAAGTCAGTGTGGCGATTCCTTAGGGATCTAGAACTAGAAATACCATTTGACCCAGCCATCCCATTACTGGGTATATACCCAAAGGACTATAAATCATGCTGCTATAAAGACACATGCACATGTACGTTTATTGCGGCACTATTCACAATAGCAAAGACTTGGAACCAACCCAAATGTCCAACAACAATAGACTGGATTAAGAAAATGTGGCACATATACACCATGGAATACTATGCAGCCATAAAAAATGATGAGTTCATGTCCTTTGTAGGGACATGGATGAAACTGGAAAACATCATTCTCAGTAAACTATCGCAAGGACAGAAAACCAAACACCGCATGTTCTCACTCATAGGTGGGAATTGAACAATGAAAACACATGGACACAGGAAGGGGAACCTCACACTCCAGGGACTGTTGTGGGGTGGGGGGAGGGGGGAGGGACAGCATTAGGAGATATACCTAATGCTGAATGACGAGTTAATGGGTGCAGGAAATCAACATGGCACATGTATACATATGTAACAAACCTGCACATTGTGCACATGTACCTTAAAACTTAAAGTATAATAATAATAATAATAAAAAGAAAAAAGAAAAAAAAGAATTTCAACTTAGATTCTGGCTACATATAGCTAAATAATTTAGTTAGAAATTCTGAAGTTATATATTTTTAAAAATTACTGCCACAGATATGTTGAATATATTAATTGGAAACAATGGTTAGATTAATTAGAATCAGATTGAAGAGAACAAAAACTTGAACATTTGATTCAATAGGAAAATGAGGAGAAGGGATTTCTTTTTGTGGCAGCATAAAGAGGTAGGCAGATGCTCTCTGTATGAAATAAACTAACAAATTGGGTTAACTGTCAAGACACCATTTTAAGACTGGAGGTTGATCAAACTCAGATGATAAGTTCATATACATTATTGAAAACTGTTACAGCTTTAGGTAAAAACAGCAGGACACTGTGGCTTCCTTGTGTGTGGCTATTCCCATTCCTTCAGCTCAGTCAATGGTCAATGAAGACCACAGTTTTACCAATGAGAGACTTTCTGCAAAAGAAAAAAAAGGGGGGGGCAGACTAAATTTGGAATAGGACCAAAACCTCTTGGCTCTGTCATTTAAGAGACAAATTTAGTAGAAAATAAATGAAAAAACTTATGATTCTGATAGGCCAATATTTTAGTCCGGTTGGAGAATGAAGTGAGCCTGCCAGAAATGTAATGGGTAGATCATGGAAATGAGAGAGCCATATAAGGTCTAAGGTAAGCTCTTGACACATTCTTGACTTGGCAACTAACCACTTGCATGCATGGTGGACACTTGAGAGCGCCGAGCAAAAAATAAAAGCCAAAGCAGATGTGAAAACTAGCTGCACTTTTCAATGTACTCTGCAATCCACACACAGATCAATTGTCAAAGGTATTGAGCATAACCACTACTGAAGTCAGTGGCTGATCCTTAAGCAACAGACACAGGAGGAAACTTTAGAAAGCGAAGATAAAAAATTGAAATTAAAAATGGACAAATTCTACAGTTTAAGTCCAGATGAGTTACTGAATAATATTTTTAAAAAAGAAAAACAGGTTGGGTGCGGTGGCTCACTCCTGGAATCCCAGAACTTTGGGAGGCCAAGGTGGGCAGATCACCTGAGGTCAGGAGTTTGAGACCAGCCTGGCCAACATGGTGAAACCCTGTCTCTACTAAAAATACAAAAATGAGGCCAGGCGCAGTGGCTCACAACTGTAATCCCAGCACTTTGGAAGGCCAAAGAAGGTGGATCACTTGAGTCCAGGAGTTTGAGACCAGCCTGGACAATATGGTGAAACCCCTTCTCTACTAAAAATACAACAACAACAAAAAATTAGCCAGGTCTGGTGGCAGACATCTGTAATCCCAGCTACTCAGGAGGCTGGGGCAGGGAGAATTGCTTAAACCCGGGAGGTGGAGGTTGCAGTGAGCCCAGATTGCGCCACTGCACTCCAGCCTAGGCAACAGAGCGAAACTCCATCTCAAAAAAATAAAAAAATAAAAAGGAAAAGAAAAACATGTCTAAAAAAATTCCAGGGTTACTGTTGACTGCGATTCATTACCTACAATGTCCAATTTTCAACTCAAAATTATAAGACATGAAAAGAAACAGAAAAATATTCCCATTCTCTGAAACAAAAAGATAGAAATGGTCTGAGTGTACTCTACACTGTATTTTAGAAACAAAGATTTTAAAAGTTATTATATGTTAAGAGAATTAACGAAAACTATGTTTATGGAATTAAAGGAAAATATGGTAACAATGACTTCACAAAGCATAAATCTCAAGAGAGAAATATAAATTATTTGTAATAGAAATTCAATACTTGAAAAGCATACTAATAGAAATTTTTTTAAAATATGACTAGGTGGGCCCAACAGCCGATTTGAGATGACAGAAGAATGGATTCATGACCACAAAAAGAATTAATAGAAATTGTATTATATGAAGAGCAAAGAGAAAGATGGAAGAAAAAATTAACTAATATAGGAAAACTTCCCAAATTTGATGAAAAACATTAATATACAGATCTGAGAAGCTTAACAAACCTCAGGAAGGATAAACACAAAGAGATTTACACCTACTCTCATCATAGTCAAACTGCACAAAGATGAAGACAATCAAAAGTAGAAAGAGGAAAACAACTCGTATACAGGGAAACAACATGATTAAAGGCTTGCTCATCCTTGGAGACAACTGAGAATGGAATACAGAGGGGCTGATAGAGTACTGAAAGAAAAAAAAAAACTGCCGATCCAGAATTATATAACCAGCAAAACTACTGATAGAAAATGAAACTGAAATAATGCCATTCCCAGCCAAACAAATCTGTGAGAAGTTCTTGCTGGCAAACCCAATCTAAAATAAATAAATAAATAAATAAATAAATAAATAAATAAATAAATAAAAGACGTCCTTCAGGCTGAAAGGAAATTACAGCAGACAGTAACTCAAATTTGAAAGAAACAAAAAGCAGGGAAATCGTAAATATGCTAATAAATATAAAACTCAAAGGAAGGAGGGAGGGAGACAGGAGAGGAGAGAGAGAGAGGAAAAAAAATTAAATTCTTTTTTGATTCTCTGAATTTTTCAGAGAGAATTTTTTTTTCTCCTTGGAATTTTAATCTTATTCACAGTGACAGGAAAACTGAACATGGTTGATTCATTTTGATAGCAGTGCCCTTTGCAGACTGTTGGTTTCCACATCCTAGACTCCTAAAGCTGTCCTGAATGCTGCCTCAGTATTTCCTTTGATTGTGTGAGATGCCATGTCCATCCAATAAATCTCTGTTTGTGCTTATGTTAAGTCCAAAAACTTATGTTGTTGCAATTAAAGGCAGTTACATATTTATTTCTCAAGAAATAACAGTGGTTATTTATTCATCATTTATGCATTTATTTATATATTTATTAAGCAACCACTGTGTCAATTTCTCACATTATATTAGTGAGAACAATAGACATGTTTGTGTTCTTTGCAGTTAACAATTATTTATGTGATCTGAAATTAAACAAGAAAATACTTCTTTTTTCAATTAAAAACATGATAAACTCTACAAAGGAGAAGATATTATGAGATTATAAAATGGGGCACTTAATATGAATGGTCAGAAAAGGCTTTTCTGACATTTCAGTTGACACTGGAGGATATTTAAGCCAGAATCTTTCCCAGGGTTATAAGATTATAGAATACTTAACTAAAGTAGCCATCTGTTAATTGATTATATCTGCACATAATTCCCAAACCCCAGAAACACTCTGTAAGAACCATAGCACATTTTTTCATCTATTCTCTACTCGTCAAATAAAAAAACCTGTTCATATAAAGCTGATCTCTCCCCAGTCCCTAGAGATTGGCTTAGAGCATATTTACATTGTAGAAACACTCAATGTTATTGATCTGTGGATAGCAGCCTAGTTGGAATCTCTCTTAATAAAAGTTTCCTCCTTCTATATCTTATTAATTGTCAGGGAAAAAATTACATGACTGCAGATATTCAGCATGCCATCTATTTGAAAACAAACTGCATGCCTGAAAGCCACAAAAGAAGGTCAGATGAATAGCCTCAGAGTCATGTTGCCAACATTCTCTACTACTTGAATATTTAGGCCATTATTTTTAATTGCGTCTCTAGATACAAAGAGGGTCAATATGCCATATTTTCAAAGTGATGCTTAACACTTAAAAGGATGTACCATGTGAACTATGAACAATTTAACAAGTCCAAACTTCAAGCAACCTATAGGTTTTTATGAAACATGTAGTATCTTAGTACCAAATAATATAACATTTGCCAACTAGCAAAATATTACTGATTTACAAATCTATGGATAGATGGACTCTATTATAAATTGTTTGTAAAATGTTCCTTATCTCAGAGATATATAATATAAAATACATCAAATAAAAAGTGTATTTATCATGAAATAAAATGTTTTTGTAAAGTTTTATAGATGCAAAAAAATGACATCTATTCAATTGTATACACATCTCTGATTTTTAAAAAACATTGTCGGCCGGGCGCGGTGGCTCAAGCCTGTAATCCCAGCACTTTGGGAGGCCGAGGCGGGCGGATCACGAGGTCAGGAGATCGAGACCATCCTGGCTAACACGGTGAAACCCCGTCTCTACTAAAAATACAAAAAATTAGCTGGGCGTGTTGGCGGGCGCCTGTAGTCCCAGCTACTCGGGAGGCTGAGGCAGGAGAATGGCGTGAACCCCAGGAGGCGGAGCTTGCAGTGAGCCGAGATCGTGCCACTGCACTCCAGCCTGGGGGACAGAGCAAGACTCCGTCTCAAAAAAAAAAAAAAAAAAAAAAAAAAAAAAAAAAAAAAATTGTCTTTCACAAACAAAAAGAAATGTAATTCTGCTGAATTAAAAGATCACTCTTTAAAAATCACTAAGTGGCCAGGCATGGTGGCTCACACCTGTAATCCCAGCACTTTGGGAGGCCAAGGCAGATGGATCACTTGAGGTCAAGGGTTTGGGACCATCCTGACCAACATGGCAAAACTCCTTATGTACTAAAAATACAAAAAAAAAAAAAAAAAAAAAAAAAAAAAAAGCTGGGTGTTGTAGCGGGTGCCTGTAATCCCAGCTACTTGGGAGGCTGAGGCAGGAGAATCACTTGAACCAGGGAGGCGGAGGTTGCAGTGAGCTGAGATCACACCATTGCATTTCAGCCTGGGCCACAAGAGTGAAATTCCATCTCAAAAAAAAAAAAAATCATTAAGCAGTTGTGCAAATAGATTATGGGTAACATTTTTCAATAATGAACACAGGTAAATCTTGTGTAAAACAAGGTCAGTTCTCAAACTTTGATGCAAACGTCAAAACTTATACTTAACATTATGGAGGTCTTGAGCTATGTAGAAAGATAATAAACAATATTTGTTTTTATTTATATTTATGTATTATATAAAATATAAATATGTTATATTTGTTATAATTTACTATTGTAAGAATAATAATTTAAAGAAAAACCAAGACAGCCTTTATTTGTAGAAGTGTTCATTTCACATATATAAAATTCAAGAAAATCTATAGACAGAGTTAACAAAAAGTTTTAAAAAGTTACTAGATCAGAAATTAATTTAAAAATACAGAATATCATTTTTAAACATATTATTTCAATAACAACATTTAAAAAGTATTTAAGAGTAAGTATATATATGACCTTAAGAAAGAATATTATGACATTTTATTGAAAGCATTAAAGGAGAACTAAATATTTGGAGAGTTATATCATGTTTATATGTTCAATAGCTCAACATCATGAAGATTCTAAAATGTATATATAAGAGCAAAGGAACAGACTATGCAAAGATATACCTGAAGAAAATAAGTTAGGTGGTGGGATTTATCTTACCATAGATATTACGACAAAGAATAGAAATTAAAACTGTGCCACTTTTTGCAGCCACAAAACTTTGTGTTTACAATATATATTTTCTCTTATGATAAATACACTTTTTTCTCTGATGTATTTTATGTTATATATCTTTTTAAGATACAGAACATTTTATAAACAACTTACAATACAGTCCACCTTTGCAATATCCACTGGAAGTAATACATAGATTTGGAATCAGTAACATTTTGCTAGTTTGCAAATGTTATATTATTTGCTACTAAATACTATGTTTTATAAAAAGCTAGCACAGACATTAACAAATAGTAATGGAACAAAATAAACACCGTATCACAGAAGAACAAAATATATAATGAATTTTAATGTATGACAAAGTGGCATTGCAAATCAGTGAGTAGTAGAATGGCAAATTCAATAATTGATCCGGGGTTATCCGGATGAAAAAATAAATAAATTTTAATTACTATGCTATATAATGCACAAAAATTCTGTGTATGGCTTCGTAAAGAGTCAGCTTGGCAAATTTGAATTACGTTTTCTAGAATTTTCTTTTCTATAGGTTTTTAGTGGTTTGTTATGACCACCAAAGAAACTTGTTTGTGTTTTGAAAGGAAGAAGAGAACAGTGACTATATGTACTCCCTGAAATTCAATATAGGTTAGGCCTTCTTGTGGCTCATGCACAATTTTTTTGCAATCTACCGGCCAATCTTTTTGGCAAAGGAAGCAGCTGAGTCCATAAATCCTCCACCTCCCATGGGATATTTTAAATTACCTTTTCCACAACCTGGGTCAGGTGCTATTGCAGTTCTGTAAGAAGAGTGATAGCCAGCACATCCTATAGCTCATCCTCAGCTTCCAGGTTGGTGGCTTGGAGATGAGAAAAGGCCAATGCTGACTCAATAAGAAAGGAAGGCAGATTGCAGCTTGTTCCTCACAGTTTTAGTTTTTGCCACCTCTCCCCATTTCACATCTGTCCTTTTCCTACTGCCTCACCTGTGACTTTAGGTAAGTATCAGATGCAGAAGAAAACAGAACCAAGACTATCTTACCAGATTCTACAGCGATAAAAGATCAAGTTCCTAAATTAATCGCTTATTCTACATCATTCCTGGTGGTTCTGCTTCTCTGATTATACTGACGAATACATCGCCTTAATGTTTTATAGGCAAAACTATAAAACTTTTAAAGGGTAATATAGGGGATATTTTTGTGACTTCAATAGAGAAACTTTTTAAAACAAGACACAAAGCTATAGAAAATGTTATCGACAAGTTGAATAGCATTATCATTTTAAAACTTTTGTAAGTGAAAAGATATAATTTTAAAATAAAAGGTGAGTCCTAGACTTGGGAAAAGATACTTGCGATGTAAAACAGGAAAAGATCATTATCCAGAATATTAAAAAGCCTTCCTACAAATCAACTCAATGAAAAAATGAGAAAAGGATATAAATAAGAAATTTACCAAGGTTTTTAATCTCAAATGGCCAATAAACCTATTAAAAGATGATTTACCTCAGTGATAATGAGAGAAATGTCAATTAAAAGCACAATGAAATACCTTTCACACCTATTGTTTGGCAAAACTTAAGAACTCTGACAATATCATGTGTTGGCAAAAAAAGTGGATAAAGGGCAACACTAATATACTGTTCATAGAAATATAAACTCATGCAACCACCTTGAAGAAAAATGTTGTGGTAACTATTAAATTTGAAGGTATAAATACGCTAGCCTGGCAAACCATCCCTAGGTGTACACCATAAATAAACTCTTATTTGTGTAACCAAACAGACACATGTATTTTAAAAAGGTGACTTCTTAGTAGAATTGTTTATAATAGCAAATATTGGAAACTAATTTTCCATTAACATGAGCCAGATAATGTATTATATTAAATTTATATAATGCTATGCAACAGTGAAAATCAATTAGCCAAAGTTACATGAATGAATATGGATAAATCTCATAAACATAATGTGAAATTGATAAAAACTACAGAAGAATACTTGAAGAATGATGTCATTCACACATGAGTAAAGCCAGATAAAAGAATATTATATGCATACTATATATTTAAGATATACATAGGTTAAAAATGTATGGAAATGAAAACACCAAACTCAAGATAGTAATTATCTTGGTGGGAAAGGAAGTGAGTTGTAGAGAGGAAAGATTCTCAGGAGGGTTGCAAGGGGGCGGTAACTCTACTGGTAGGTTTAATTTCTTAGGTTGAAGGAATCCCTGCAGAAGATGAAGACAGATCTCCTACACTGATCCTAAAAGACTTCCAGACACACTGCAGAACTGGCCAACTAACAGAGACGCTGTCTCTGCCACAATTAAGTTGCTGCTGAGTCATAAAGCTGCCTCCACAGCTGTCAGCTCCAGAGCCACACTGCCAGAAACACATGTGAAACACATTTACATGTATTTACAGCACCACAATCAGGAAGCACTGAATCAGGAAGCTGCCATCACAGCCATTGACTCCAGAAGCATGGAGCTTCTGCCACATCTGTTCCAGCAAATGGATGCCCTGAACCCACTTTCCCCATATAACTCAGTTCTGAATCACAGCTTCACACAGATGCATTCAATTGATTGAGCTTCCATCATATATTTAAGCACTGGCCAAAGGAAAGCCTACAAAATACAGGTTTGTTTGTTTTTTCTCAGCAAAATAAAAACAAGAGTGAAGAACTCTTAGGAGAAAAGATTATTCAAAAAATTGTAAGCAGACTATAATGACAGATGTTTATTAAAGTGAGAGGAAAATTTCAGCTTCGTACCTGTATCCTTCTACACTATTTGTATGCTTTTTTTTTTTTAACCAAGGGTGTATGTTTTTTGTTTGCTTGTTTGTTTTACTGTTTTACTATGTCACAGAAATTGCTGGTTGCCTCTCAATATGTAGCTGATCTTCTTTCTCATTAACAGAAAGAGAACGTAGCTAATGAGATACAAGCAAGACTTTTATGTGCTAATTCCAACAACTCTCCTTAAGGGAAAGGAGAGGCCCTTCTTGGTCCCCTCATTGGTTGTACTTGTTGGAATGTAAATATAATTATTACCAATTTGACCAGCCACTTTAAATCATAGTCAATATGCTAAAGATGGTAGGCAAGCTAGAATGAACCTAGATCTCTTCTGAAAGTGGGGCTAAGCATGGAACTAACTGTGGGCATGTTTACCTAATAGAGAAATAAATGTTTATCTTGTTTAAGCCACTTTTGGGGCAAATGGGGTTGGGTTCTTTATTACTGGCAGCCTAACTTGATTCTAACTGATATAGAAAGTAGTATCATTAATTTAAAGTCTACTTAAAAATTAATCTTAAGAACAGCTAAGTAGACAAACATTTGAAACCTGGGAATTAAGGGTCTTGCCCTTTGACAAATCCCTATAGCAAAATTCCATAGGAATTTCCCTATTATTTTGGAGTTCATCAGTATATAAGCTTCACTTCTTTTCTTTTTTTTTTTTTTTTTTGAGACGGAGTCTCGCGCTGTCACTCAGGCTGGAGTGCAGTGGCGCAATCTCGGCTCACTGCAAGCTCCGCCTCCCGGGTTCACGCCATTCTCCTGCCTCAGCCTCTCCGAGTAGCTGGGACTACAGGCGCCCGCCACCACGCCCGGCTAACTTTTTTGTATTTTTTAGTAGAGACGGGGTTTCACCATGGTCTCGATCTCCTGACCTCGTGATCTGCCCGCCTCGGCCTCCCAAAGTGCTGGGATTACAAGCGTGAGCCACCGCGCCCGGCCTACTTCTTTTCAAAGAGTTATGTTGTCTTCTTTCTAGCCTATCAAGTTTCTCAATATTATTCTTACAAATTCTACTCTGAAACTGCAAATAAGGTTTGGAAGATCCTATCAAATGCTAACTGTGGTGTACTAATTATTTCTCAGTTCTTGCTTTTACTTCCCTGTTAATACATCCTTAAATTAAATTTTATTATTATATTTTACCTTAGTTATTCTGATTATTATTAATAATAAATTAACACAAAGCCACCCTGTGGAAGACACTGGGTTAAGTGCTGCAGATATAATGATGAATAAAAGTCTTGTGCACAGGATAAGCTCGCAGTTTAATGGGAGAAGATGAGCACAAAAAGCTTTACTAGACACTGTAACAAGTGTTAAAAACGCTGTTATTAAGGCACTAAAGAGCTAATTGGGGAATCACATCCTACTTATAGCTGATTCACCTTTAGTGCTCCGACTCTGACTTCTTGTTCTTTTTTAAAATTTCTTGAAGTGGTGCCTATTTCCCTCATATTATAACTATAGAGCCTGGTACTGACTTTTAGATGTGTTGATCATTTTGGATGAACACTTTCTAGTGAGTGTTTTTAAAATATCAAAGTTATGAACTCTATTCATATCTTTGAAGTGGAGCAACTTTTCCCTGTAGTTTTAATAATTTGAAAATGTGTCTCAAATAATCAGGTAAAATAGTATTTTCAGATATATATTGATAAGTATCAAATACCAGTTTTTTACTCAATCGACCACACTTAAAGCATGTCCTCTAGATTAGCTGAAAATAATTACTCTTTTTTTTTTTTTTTTTTTTTGAGACGGAGTCTTGCTCTGTCGCCCAGGCTGGAGTGCAGTGGTGTGATCTCGGCTCACTGCAAGCTCCGCCTCCCGGGTTCACGCCATTGTCCTGCCTCAGCCTCTCCGAGTAGCTGGGACTACAGGCGCCGGCCACCACGCCCGGCTAATTTTTTGTATTTTTAGTAGAGACGGGGTTTCACCGTGGTCTCGATCTCCTGACCTCATGATCCGCCGGCCTCGGCCTCCCAAAGTGCTGGGATTACAGGCTTGAGCCAGCGCACCCAGCCCCTTTCTCTTAATTTATAATTGTCTCGTTGTGAAGTCACATTTTAGAATAATGCTTTCTAAGTTATTAATCTTTAGTTTATGGATGAGAATATGAGACAGAGTCAAATCTTTAAAACTTTCTTCTTTATTAGAATTATCACTTTACCATTATGTAAAAGAACTTTGCATCTGAAAATTGATGGTATAGTTATGTATTATAGCATTTCCTAAGGTATCAGAGTCTTCAGCCTTAGAACCAATATCCATCCCAGCACTTTGGGAGATCACCTGAGGTCAGGAGTTCAAGACCAGCCTGGCCAACATGGCGAAACCTCGTCTCTACTCAAAATACAAAAAGTAACTAGGTGTGGTAGCATGCGCCTGTAATCCCAGCTACTCGGGAGGCTGAAGCAGGAGAATCGCTTGAACCCAGGAGGCAGAGGTTGAAGTGAGCCAAGATCACGCCATTACACTCCAACCTGGGTGACAGAGCAAGACTCTGTCTCAAAAAAAAGAAAAAAGAAAAAGGAACCAATATCCAGCTTAACTTATTTTTTAATGCAGTATAAGAATAGTAATTGCACAACAACTAGGAAATTTGGCAGGCCATTATGAGAATTAACAGAGTATTAGGGAAGCCGAAATACTTCAGTAATATTCAGAGTGTGTAAGCACAGCATGTCTGACTACCAGCAAAGCCATATATCTCTTATTCAATAAGCCAGTAAAATGCATTATATTTTTAAAGGCCAGATGCTTGGGGGCAAAATAAATGGCTAGCATAAAAGGCCTAAGCCAGCAGATACAATCACATAATGAAAAAAGTTTAGGGAAAGAAGTGGAATGTGAATTCTGTGGCTATCAATAAAAACATAATATTGACACACTACTTCTTTGGGAGGCAGTGGGGAGATTTCAGGAGGAGTGATAGGCTGAGAAAGCCTGGATCCCAGGAGACACAAGCAGCAGCATTCTAAATGCATGAGCGTTGATGAAGTATACCCTCAGGTAACCTAGCAAATAATGAATTACAATCATCTAACAGAGGCTAAAAATAAGGAATCAACCCAATTTCACCATCTTTCCCATTGAGCCTAATGCTGGTGGCATTCTGCAAAAAGAAAAACCTGTACTACTTAGAATACCTTTCAGTTCTCAAAGAATTCTATTATAATAGGTCTCACATATTTGTGTGACTTTAGATATCATTAAAACAGTCACCATACGTGTTTAGAATTTAAAAAACATGCAGTGGTATTCAAGAACGTTGAAAGAAAAATATAAGATACTGTCAGTAATTATCTTTTTTCTAAATTCAGCAAGATTTGCAGTGGAGAATTTCTATTAGTAGTCAAGATCATTTATAAAAATAATAAGCATTCATTACATACACTACTTATGTAGTTGGGTTTACTTACAACATGCAGTCAGTCAACACGGTCATCAAGCCCTCATGTCACATACCATGCTATGTTCTGTGGAGGAACAAATTTATGAGAGACATTAGTGAGGCCTGTGCTAAGGGAGCTTATTGCATAATACAAGACTTACATGACTAACTAGTTTATAGTGAAAAACATAATGAATACTTATATGGTTTGGATTTGTGTTCTCGCCCAAACCTCATGTCAAATTTTAATCCCCAATGTTGGTGGAGGGGCCTGGTGGGAGGTGATTGGATCTGGGGGTGGACTTTTCCCTTGCTGTTGTCATGATAGTGAGTTCTCACGAGATCTGTTTGTTTAAAAGTGTGTAGCATCTCCTTCTTCCCCCTCTTCCTCCTGCTCCAGCCATGTGGAATGTGTCTGCTTCCCCTTCGCCTTTTGTAAGTTTCCTGAGGCCTCTCCAGTCATGCTTCCTATATAGCCTGCAGATCAGTGAGCCAATTAAACCTCTTTTCTTTGTAAATTAGCCAGTTTCAGGTAGTTCTTTATAGCATTGAGAGAACGGACTAATACAAATACCATTATAAAGGAACAGTAAAAGCACTATGGTGGCTCAGATGGTGAGGAAAGGAAGAATAATATTTATTCATTCACGCCACAAATATTTCCTCAAGGACTCTTCTTGGCATTGGAGTTAAATTAGCAAACGAGTAGTGAGGGACCTAGCCCTTTCATGTTTTACCAATGTTAGCACACTTCATCTTCATGAGAATGTGGTGAAGCAAGTATTATTAAAAGAGGGTGACTATTTTACTATAAGGAGTATAAACAATGGCCTACCAATAGTGTCCAAAGCACATAGCTTAAAATAGAGGAGATTCAGTCTCTCTACTCCTGTCCTCTCTAGAACATAGCCCAAAGTGATAACATCTATCAAAGAAGCAGTCCTATTTGATTTTACTTTTTGGCTGGGGGTACAACTTAAGAGGTCCAAATAGAAGAGAGAGTTCTCTAGGACTGATATCGGATGTTATTTCACAAGACTATTTCACATAAGAACTCTTCAAGGTTACTACAAGATATGAATGGAAAAATGGTTTATGTTAGAAATAAAGACCCAAACAAAAAGCAATAAAACAACCTCTCAAATACGTCCTGAGTGTCTGAATATTTCACCTTAGTCATCTTCAATAAACAATGGTGACACTTTGGCACAATGGAAATGTTTTGTTCTGAATGATAACACTGGGATATTGCAATCGTCAAAACTGATTCTGTTATGTACACTATAGGAGACTTTTTTAAGACAGAAAAGATTATTAGATTTTGGGAATCTTCTCAGCAATGAGAATTAAAGAAAAATTTATTTTCTGACTAGCCCAGGGAAGTAAGTTAATTAAAATATCTAATTCCATGATCATTTTCGGTAAACCACTAGAATTTAATAGATTTAAAGGACTGTATATTTTGTTAATAACATTGTATTTTTCCAAATGCCTCAAATCCGTTCAAATTTAGAATTACATCTTCCTTACAACATCTCTTTAGTGGCGCAAATATTAATTTGCATTTTATTGAGCACTAATGAAGTGTCTAGAATTAAAATTACCTCTGATTCTCATAGTAACTTGATAATGATACTCTTATTTTAAAAATAAGAAAATTAAGGATTCACAAATAAGAATATTTGAGGCCATAATTCAAATGAATTCAAAGAAAAGTATTTTGTATACTAATAGTTCTCAACTATAGCTATCCTTCAGTCTCACCTGTGAATATTCCCCAAATAGAAATACCTGAACCCATGCTAAGAACTGTGAATAAGAGTTCCCATTATGGCATGTTTTTAGTGTTTAAAATCTCAACTAGTAATTCTAATCTAGCTTAATAGAATAAGATTTGTCAAGTGGCAAATTGTATGCAAGATGCTTCAATATCTGAATAAAATGGGAGCTACAAATAATGGGAAGAGTTGGGAACATCTGTTTCTCTGCACCTAAAAGACATAAGAGGAGAGAAGAAGTGCTCATAGTTTGCACAAAAGACCTTAAGATTGTGACCAACACAACTTTTTCTGATACAGGTCTTTTGGAGGTGAATGTGGAAAAATTACTTCACTCTTCTAATTAAAAGCAAGTGGACACAAATGGAAATACCATCTCCTTAATTCCAATTTTCTGGTATCTTCCCTTCCTTAAATTAAGGGCTGAGGCCTCAATCAATGCATAGGTAGTATTCATGCTGCCTCTCCCTGCACCTATGCCCTAGCTAGATAGACCTGTCAAATTGACTGGTGTAAGCTTAGCACACATGCACCCAATAATTCTTCCTGAACCCTGCTAATTAATCAGACTTGGCACTGAAGATGAGATTCATTTGCTATTCTAGATCATTTATTTATTCATTCACTCATTCATTGAGCAAAGACTTACTCAATGTCTACTATGGTTTTGGAAACAGTACTTAATACTGGAACTACAACAACAAATACGTCATGTACTCTGACATCTGAAGACAGTAAATGGCAGAAAAACTTCATGTACACATGCCTGGCATCTATTTCCAAGGTACTTTTTCAAGTGCTCATGTGCTTTGTATCATAGCTCTTCAAAGGTGTTTGAAAATATTTATCTAGCGATGCTTTGTATCATTTAATTCTTACAACAAGCCTACAAGGTAAATACCATTATTATCTGTATTTTACAGAGGAAGAAACAGATATTTAGAGAGGATAAGTCAATTGCTAAAGGCCACACAGATACCAAGTGATAGAATAGGGACTTGAACCTAGGTCCACCTGACTTCCAAATTCATGCTTTTAACAAGTAAACTTACTCCTTTGACCACTTTAAGGACAAGTTTATTAACATCTTTCTAATTCCTGGAGATATCCCCTCCAAAAATATTTTCATCTTTATAAAACAGGAATAATATTATTTTGTCAGTAAATGAGAATCAGAAAGAAAGGAAGGGAGAGATCGAAGGAGGGGGAGAGGAAGGGAAATGGATACAAGAAAGTTGAAGTTCAGAGTTTAATATGAAGACTCTTGGGAGTACATATCCACACACACCTATTCACATAAAATTTCAGCCCCACCCAATTGCAAACATATTAAAAAAAAGCTGTCAACACATTCTCCATGACTGATTTGCAAAATCTGATTATAAGAAGGAACTTGGTATCTTCTTCAACTCACTCCCTTTTCGGCACCCTCATCAACCTATCATGATGCCATCCAGTTGGATCTTCAGCCTCCTTTAAATTGGTTGGTGACTTAGTCCACTTTGCATTTCTATAACAGAATACTGCAGACTGGAAAATGTATAAAGAAAATACATTTATTTTATTCCTTCTTTCTTTTTTGAGACAGAGTCTTGCTTTGCAGCCCAGGCTGGAGTGCAGCCCAGGCTGGAGTGCAGTGGATCACAGCTCACTCACTGGAGTGCAGTGGATCACAGCTCACAGCCTCGATCTTCCAGTCTCAAGTGATCCTCCCACATCAGCCTCCTGAGTAGCTGGGACTACAGGAGAGTGCCACCATTCCTGGCTAATTTTTTCATTTTTTTGTAGCGTCCAGGTCTCACTATGTTTCCTAGGCTGGTCTTGAACTCCTGGGCTCAAGTGATCCTCCTGCTTCAGCCCCTCAAAGTGCCAAGATTATATGCGTGAGCAACTGTGTCTGGCCTATTTCCTATAGTTTTGAAGGCTGGGAAGTCCAAGAGCATGGTGCCGGCATCTTGTGAGGGCCTCCTTGCTACCTGATAACATGGTGGAAGACATCACATAGTGAGAGGGCAAGAGCATGTGTATCAGCTCAGGTCCCTCTTTCTTTCCTTATAAAGCCACTGGTTCCATTATAGAGGCCCTAACCTTATGACCTCATTTAATCCTAATTAACCCCCAAAGGGTCTACCTCCAATCAACATATGAAATTGGGGACTAAGTTTTTAACACATGAAATTTGGGGAACACATTCAAACTATAGTGGTTGGTTTGTTGGTTTAGTTGGTAGGTTTGGCATCTAAATATAACTGTTTAAATTTAGTTTTCTCTCAGTTAAGCAAAACTAAAATGAGACTTCTTCAGTAGCCCAAGAAGATCACAATTAGGGTGATCTCTGCCATTGATATTGTGGATTTCCAATAAATAAATAGACTAGAGAAATTAACATATTTAAGTAGACCCCAGGTCTATGTTTCCCAACATGGTTGTTTGCTTGTATCTAGCCGGATAAGCATTCTTAGCAAAGGTCCTAGAAAGGAGAGCAGTAGGAATAGTGTAAGGGAAAGTGGGAAGAAATGAAAAGAAATATATTCCCTTTTAGTGCTGAGCACCCTGCAAGGCAAAGCAAGTGATAATCAAATGTAAGACAAGACTTAAAAAGCTGTCTTTATATTTTTTTGTCAGTGGTGAGAATTAAACTTATTTTCTTTTGTCACAAGTGAAAATATGTTTATGCCAAAAAAATTCAGCATAAAAAAGATAAAAAAGAAGTTATATCTTTCCATGATTGAGAGGAAAAATGTCTTCACTCTTAAATTAACCCTTTCATATAAAGCAAAATTAAATTGTGTTTTTTAAAAGAATTCTGACCATAGTGCCTAGAACATTGTGCATACTCAGTAAACATTTATAGAATAAATGAATGAATTAAAAGAAATACCAAAAAGGCAAATTTTACTTAGTGTTGGGTTAAAATAGCATACAAATCATATCAAAGAATTTTCAAGAATTCATTTTATTGTGCCTTCAATTAATGAGTTGAAAACAAAACATGTGATCTTTGGGAAAGAAAGCACTGATCTGAACCATTAAATCTTTGCAAATACTGAATTTATTTTACTTTTTTAATGAAACTGATTTGTAAAGTGAGTGGCCGAGAGGATGAGATTTTTTTCCCTCCTGGATATAAATTAGAAAATGTCTTTACCTAATTCTATTTGCTTATCTCAGAAGGTCTTCTCCTTTGCTTACTAAATAGTCACCTTTTTTCAAAACACTAGAGAAACTCATTGAACCTTAATCAACTATTTAAAGAGTAGCTATTATGTTCTATTCTGGCTTTGTAATTACCAATTACATCATTTCTTTTTCTTAAGAAGAAAAAACACTTCTGGACTTATTTTGATTGATCTTTATCTGGCCGCTTTCTTGCATCTTTAAGCAGCATGTTTTATAAAGGAGTTTATTTTGCTTAGTTTATGATAATGATAACATTTAGATTTTTAATTATTAGTAGATTTAGATGTCTTGTTTGCGCTTGAAAACAAAGCCCTACTTTTTAAAAAATGAAGAAAATATTAATAAATTCTGCTTTTATGCAATTTGTGAACGAGACCTCAGTTAAACATCATTTGCAAGAAAAGTGAATGTTATTCAGAGGCTTTTGCAGCTTTACTTTATTTCAGTTTTCCACATTAGAAACAACAAATATCTGAATGTTCTTTAGTGAGTTCCTTTTCCTTTCTTAATATGTGCATAATAAAATGAGAAAAATATGGCATTTGTTTATTTCCTTAATTGTGAGGAAAATGAAATTTCACCCTTCTTTGGAGACAGGCATAATGTGATTCTTCAGTGCTACATCATACCCAGTTATGACATTTTGTGGAGCAACTGGAGTTTCTGGAGCATGGAAAAAAGGAATGGAATAGAACATGGGGTGGAATGGAGGGAGCACAAGCATGGTCTAAGACTTCCAAAAATTTCTCCAAATCATGGCACATCCAAGGCAAGCCTCGGAAAGGATGACAAAGGTGAGGTAGCTGATTTTTCTCTTCAACTAAGAAAACATCTGAATCCAAGGAATAATCCTGGAAAAGCAGTGACTATTTATAGGTAGTTCCTGCCTATGCACTACAGTCTTCCCTAAATCGCTGCTTGGGTTCACCAACTGCTGTAAAATTCCTTAAACCTGAAACTTTAGAAATGATTAAATTGCAGGTCTAAAGCAAAAGTTTCTCAACCATGGAGACAGATGCTCAAATTTCCTGGGAAACGTTCTGTCACTGAACACCTACTCCCTCAAGATTCTGGTGCATCTACCTTGGACATAGTTGTGAGCCACATGTAGAGAACGATCAAGGAAAGACAACAGGGTAAGTAACTGGGTTGTTCTAATTTGACTCCTTCCTTTTGTTAATAATCACATTTATGTCTTAGGGTCGGACTTTCTCTCTGGTCCATATCCCTGAGAGCAGACCCTTCCCATCTTTTCTTGAGGGTACATTACATTAGGACACAGGGCTATAGAGTAGTATCTTCACCTGTGATACTGCTGGTGCTCTGAGGGATTTTTCCCAACCACATAACCACAGATCAGTAGTCTGAAATGCCTCACCTTCTTTTGGTGTTGCTGACCACCTGATCTCAGTCAGCGGTGACCTCACTTTTACTCCTTCCTCTTTTCCATGTGGCATATATCTGGGATAGAGTAATTCCCCTATAACTTCCACAAAATACTTATTTTTTTCTAAAGATTTCTTTGCCTTGCATAGTCTGCATCCTCTTTATTCCATGGCTTTTGATCGTTCCTTAAATATAATATTTCCAGGCTTCTATTCTTAACCATCTCCAATATTAGTACTTCATCTGCCACTTCTTTAAAAAGTTCCAGATCCATGCTACCCAACTGCTTGATGTTTCTCTCACCCAAATACTGTACCAGACAATCAAGCAACATGCTCCAACATGTGAAAACTGTCTCCAAATAGAACCTGTTCTTTTCTCCATTTCTCTTCATTCTGGTTCTTTTTCCTGCATCCTTCACTAAATTGTCATATTATTGTCTAAGCTGTCACAGTAGCATTGTTAGACCCTCTATTTCTCTCACCACTCCCATAGTTAATACCACAACGTCCTGTTCACGTTACCACCTATATTTCCCTTGGTTTTCATTGTCATATTCTTGTCATAGATTAAACTTATCTCTCTGATAAGACCAGTGAAGTTCCATTATCTGCTGCCTCCCAGTCTCTGGACCACACCTGTCTCTCTAGTTGGGGATGATCTCTACCTCTTCTCCAGCGCAAATCTTTTTGATGAGGTTTTGTGGAAGAATTACTTGAGCAATGATTCTATCAGTCTTACCCCCTAGCTCTCTCCTTCCCAGAGAGCACATGTGCCCCTAGGCAGCACTGCTGTGAGAAGAGTTTCAAGTACAACTTGTTGTAGTAGTAAAACTCCTGCTCCTCTGCCACATTTGGCACTGCTGCGGGAATCTTCCTCTCAGTTTACACTTATGAGTTGTTTGTGCCAAGGATCCTGTTGATTCTTCCTGCACTTATACTTCCTAAGAGCCTACTCCTCCCCCCAGTCCATTAACCATCCCCTGTCCCTCCCACTGCCCTGAACTCCAACCCCCCTCACTGGGTCTATCAGCTGTATCTGCAATAAACCCCAATTGTGGATGAGTTTATAGACCTTCTTACCAGGGCTCCTGAGACTTACACAAATCAGGAAATGTGGCTGGACATCTGTTTGTGTCCCTGAGTATCCTATCACACTTAAGGAAACGGCCCAGAGCAGTTGGAGGATTTCCAATAGGGTGTTTTCCAATTCCACTTCCTGGCACACCAGGGAGATACCTCCAGTCCAGCCCCAATGCACACATGATTTCCCTAAAGCTCAGGGACAGCAAAAAGGAAATTGATTTAGAATTGATTCACAGGTTATATTTTGCTTTGTGGTTCCCTCTCCTATCCCTTGGCCTGTTTCAACATGTGAGAAGCCCTCTCCCTGCCTTGCCTAATATCCCAGGACTCTGCAGTTAAAGCTACGGCATATTGAGCCTCATTAAAATTCCAGTCCCAAACCACAAGAGGCCAAGAGAGAAAGAGGAATTCCTTCTCCAGTTGTTCTGAGTCTTGCCTTTCCCAAACGATGAACACATGAAATACTCACCCTCTTTAGGGAAGGAGGGGCCCACAGAGGTGTAAACTAATCCAAATGAGAACTATAGCAAAATCCAAAACAAGAAAAGCCTAACATCTGTCCAAAACATTAACATACACATAGAATGTCAGCTTCCCCTTCCAAAAGCGCCCACTGGCTACTGGATAAAGTCCAAACTCCTGAGCAAGGCAAAAAATACCTTCCCAACTGGCAGTCAGCAGATGTTCTAGTCTCATATTCTGCCTCTCCACCTGATCCCCTCTGCAAGCTTTGCTCACCCTACACTTCATCATGCTAAACTACCTGCCATTCCCCCAAGCACTCCACGTTTCCTGGACTCAATGCTTCTGTACATTCCACCCTCTATACCTAAAGAAGCTTTCCATGTTCTTTTTATGATAGGAAAATACTTCTCATTTCTCTTTCCCAACCTCTCTTATCAAAGTTGATCTCTGTTTTCTAGACTTCCACAGCCCTATTGCGGAGTTCTAGGTAGTATCTCTTAAATTATGTTTTAATTATTTGCATATACTACTACATTCTACCTGGTGTGGAGCTAATATCAATGCTTGATGAATAAAATGGAAACTTTCTGGTGTTTTCTCCATAGGATCCCAATATTCCTTTTGATATTAACTCTTAGACCAGGAAAATAACTAATTGTTCTGCCATTGTGGTTTGAGATTTGAAGGAGGCAATTTTTTCCTTAATAGATATGGTACAGACCTGGGAAAAAGCATGCTCATCCCTGCCCATGACAGATATTGCAAATCAATTACAACACTTGTTTTAACTGTGTTGCAGTTTGGGTTCACTGGAAGCAGACACTTAGACAAAAGTGTAAGTACAGGGTATTGATTAGGGATCAACACTGTGGCAGGTAGAGGGAAAACAGGATCAGGCAGAGGAAGAAATGGAATTGCGAGGCTGTGTGGTAAGCCTGACAAACCCTCATGCAAGTCTCCAGTGAGCTCTGGAGCATACGCCCATCAAAGCTGACCTGCTACTGACCCAAACTGGCTGGACCTTCACATTCTCACCATGATTAATCACTGGAGTGGGCTACCTTGGGAAGGTCAGGAGCTTGGTTGAAATGATTATCTGCAGCTGAGGCAGATCCGGAAGGAGTTGAATGCTGGCGGCTGTCTGTTGACTGCTCTCCCAGCAGCTGGGGCAATAAATCCTTCCTCGAAGAGTTATTTGGATGGCACTTCTCTGTCCACCATACCCAGATGTGACATTGGACTTTTACTCTTCATAGCACTCTAAGTAGACCAATTGGTGAAAGCTGAGGGGTAAGATAAAATCATTATGCTAGCCCTGCCTTCAAAATTTTAGGCCCCATTCTTTGCGGTATTTTCCTGCCTGAACTCTCAAAAACATGTCCCTTTCCGAGAGTTTTCTGAACTAGGGACAAAATGGCTGTGTTTCGAAAGTGCTGTTAACATTGAAACAGCTACTATGCCAATAATAAAATGGCACTTTCAGCAGTTTTAAATTTTTTAATTAAGTCTTTCCTACTAGGCAGGAACTGAAACAGCTTCTTTCCTCTCTATCTAGATTTCATGAGAATTAACTCTTTCTCTCTAATGTAAGTTCTCTTCTCTCTCCTTGCTCCTATGTCTCTCTTCCCAGTTTCCCTTCTTTGTTTTCTTCCCACCCCTCACCTGTCTTGCTCTCCCTCAGGCCTACTCTCCTCTCTCCCCTCTCCTCATTTCTCCTTCCGCTGTCCTCTTTTCTCTCTCACTCTGAAGTTGTGGTCAAAAGTCATCAAAGTGGAATTGATGTTCTGATCCAGATCTTTGTCCTAGAAAATATTCTGTAAAAATAATTTTAGATTAAAACACTATGAGAGAAGTCAGGAGAAAAAGAAAATAACGAAAAGAAAGCCTATTTTCCTCCTTCTTCATTTTATTATGATTTTAGACTAGAAAATATATTCAACAGTCTGAAATGCCACAAGCACTTCAAATAGCTCAAAGTACGAAGGGATATGTTATAAACTGTCCTTGACAAACAATAACCAATTTCATCCTGGTCAATGATGAGATCCGGTTAATGGGCTTCCTTATCCTTCTAAAGGGAATTAGGGAGTTTAGTGAGTATGTTTATCTGAACAAGTGCAGACGTGTGTAACCTAATAGTGCCTTGCTGTAGTACTTAAATGTCAGTATCTGCTGAAATGGAGTTGAAAATACTTGCAGTTCTGAATCACCATTTAAAAATTGCTGGGTCTGTGGTTGCATTTAACTGTGATCTATCAGTTAGTGAACATTTCTTCTTGCCTCCCTCATAGGCATGACTCAGATCAGCCTTCTTTTTATTCTTATCAGTATGAAATAATACTTTTTTTAAAAAAGGAGTTTAGATTTATTACACAACATTTTTTTAATTTTCTTATAGCATCAAGTGTAATATTATTTCTATAAGTATATTATGTGTACCTGGGTAAATAATAAATAGGTACATTTCCTTGTGTTTCTGGCCTTCTAAGAGGGAAGGTCCCAGGAAAGTATTTTATGTTTGTTTATCAGAGACAAAATGAAAAGAAAAAAATGTTAAGAGAACAAATCATGTTACATAAGAAAACTTACAGGTACATTGACAGGAATAAAAGGTCTAGGATCTGGCAGATTGAGAGAAAGAAAGAAAGATGAAGTTTGAATAGCTACCATAAGAAATGAAACTTTGGCAAAAGAGAGGACTCTAAAAAGGATTTTTAGGAATATTATTGTAATGAGCTATAGAATCTCCACCTTGTAATACTGAAGAAAACTTAAGAGAAGACCACAAAACTCAGTAACTTAAAACAGGATACTATTGGCCCAGAGGCTAAATCCAACCTGACTATATATTTTCACTGTGGGCTAAGAATGATATTTATATTTTTCAATAGTTGAAAAAAATAAATGTATTAGGCCATTCTTGCATTACTATAAAGAAATGCCTGAGACTGGGTAATTTATAAGAAAAGAGATTTATGTTCTCTTTTTTTTGAGACAGAGTCTTTTTTGTCTCCTTTTGCCCAGGCTGGAGTGCAGTGGCACGATCTCAGCTCATTGCGACCTGTGCCTCCCAGGTTCAAGTGATTCTCCTGCCTCAGCCTCCCAAGTATCTGGGACTACAGGCATGCACCACCACACCTGGCAAGTTTTTGTGTTTTTGGAGAGACAGGGTTTCACCATGTTGGCCAGGCTGGTCTCAAACTCCTGGCCTCAAATGATCTTCCCACCTTGGCCTCCCAGAGTGCTGGGATTACAGACATGAGCTACTGCGATGCGAGAAAAGAGATTTAATCGGCTCAGGAAACTTCCAGTCACGGTGGAAAGCAAAGGGGCAACAGGCACATCACAAGATGAGAACAGCAGTGAGAGAGAAAAAGAGAGAGAGAGAGATAAGAGAGAGAAAGAAGAGGGAAGGAGAGAGAGAAGAGAAATAAGTGGGGGAAAAGAGAGAGAGGAGAGAGGTGCCACACACTTTTAAATCACCAGATTTCACGAGATCTCACTATTGCCAAAACAGCACCAAACCATGAGGGGATCCACCCCCACAAACCAAACACCTCCTATCAGGCCCCACCTCCAGCATTAGGGAATACAGTTCAAAACGAGATTTGGTCAGAGACAAATAGCCAAACTATGTCAATCAATATAATATCTTTTATATATGAAAAATTATATGAAATTAAAAGTTTAATGTCCAGAAATTGTTTTTTTGGAACACAGTCATACTCATTCATGTATGCATGTCTATGGCTGTTTTTGCACTGCAACAGCAGAGTTGAATAGTTGCAAACAGATCATATGGCCCACAAAGCCCAAAATATTTATTATTGCTCCCTTTAAAAAAAAAGTTTGCCAACTTCTCCCTTAAAACAACTATTTATTCTTGTGAAGCTGTGGGTTGACTGAGGCAGTTCTGCTGCTCTTGGATGATTCTATAATCATATAGCAGTCATTGCTCCAATAAGCAAGTCTGAAAATCCTGCTGATCAAATGCTGCCAGGTCATCCTACTCTGTGATAGGAAATATGTACTGATTAGGTCCTGTTTCTGATCCATGGGAGTATATTCCCAGTCCTAAGTTAGCCACAGACCTTAATTCAATCTTCTATGACGTTCTGCCCTGTTTATCACCCTAACTGACTACTTCTGATTAAGGCTTTGAAAAATATGCCCTTTTTTGAAGACTGAACAGTTTCCTCAGCCTGCTTCCAACATATAGAAATTTAAAGAAATTTTCACATCAACAGTTTCAATTTCTTTTAGCCCAGCTTGGCTCTTTCTTCAAAAAATTTATGGATCATCTATATATTTGATACACATCAACTTTATTTGTCAAAAACCACATTTATCATTCCCTTTTAGACATGCCTTTCTCTCTAGATTTAATTACAAATACTTTGGGCCTATCAGATTTCTGTGGGACTACAAGTTTATACTTCCTAGAAACAATCTTATCCAACTGAAAAGATATATTACGTCAGCCTAATTATTTCAGAGATCTAAACAAAGGTTTTGACTCTACTTTCTGGGTTTGACCTGTGACCATGGGTGTATTGGTCTGTTTTCATACTGCTGATAAAGACATACTCAAGACAGGGCAATTTACAAAAGGAAGAGGTTTAATGGACTTACAGTTCCATGTGGCTGGGGAAGCCTCATGATCATGGCAGAAGGCAAGGAGGAGCAAGTCACATCTTACATAGATGGCAGCAGGCAAAAAGAGAGAGCTTGTGCAGGGAAACTCCTGTTTTTAAAACCATCAGATCTCATGAGACTTACTCAATATTGTGAGAACAGCACAGGAAAGACCTACCTCCATGATTCAATTATCTCCCTCCAGATCCCTCCCACAACAGTGGGAATTACGGAAGCTACGAGATGAGATGTGGGTGGGGACACAGAGTCAAACCATATCATTCTGCCCTTGGCCTCTCCTAAATCTCATGTCTTCGAATTTCAAAACCAATCATGCCTTCCATACAGTCCCCCAAATTCAACTCATTTCAGCATTGACTCAAAAGTACACAGCACAAAGTCACATCTGAGACAAGGCAAGTCCCTTTCACCTATGAGCCTGTAAAATCAAAAGCAAGTTAGTTCCTAGATACAATGGGGGTACAGGCATTGGGTAAATACAGCCATTCAAAATGGGAGAAATTTGCCAGAACAAAGGGGCTGCAGACCCCATGCAAGTCCGAAATGCAGCAGGGCAGTCAAATCATAAAGCTCCAAAATGATTTCCTTTGACTCCATGTGTCACATCTAGGTCACGCAAGGTCACATCTAGGTCATGCAAGAGGTGGGTTCACATGGTCTTGGGCATCTCCACCCCTGTGGCTTTGCAGGGTACAGTCTCTCTCCTGGCTACTTTCACAGGCTGGCATTGAGTGTCTGAGCTTTTCCAGGCACAGGGAGCAAGCTGTTGGTGGATCTACCATTCTGGTAGGATGGGTCTGGAGGATAGTGGCCCTCTTCTCATAGCTCCACTAGGTGGTGCCCCAGTAGGGACTCTGTGTGGAGGCTTCGACCCCTGCGTCCTATTTTCCTTCTGCACTACCCTAGCAGAGGTTCTCCATGAGGGCCTGGCCCCTGCAGCAAACTTCTGCCTAGGCATCCAGGCATTTCCATACACCAGCTGAAACCTAGGCAGAGGTTCCCAAACCCTGATTCTTGACTTCTGTGCACTCACAGGCTCAACGCTATGTGGAAGCTGTCAAGGCTTGGGGCTTGCACCCTCTGAAGCCACACCCCAAGCTCTACATTGGCCCCTTTTAGCCATGGCTGGAGTGGCTGCAACACAGGGCACCAAGTCCCTAGACTGCACACAGCACAGGGACGATGGGCCCAGCCCACAAAACCACGTTTTTCTCCTAGGCCTCTGGGCCTGTGATGGGAGGGGCTGCCATGAAGGCCTATGACATGCCCTGGGGACATTTTCCCCATTGTCTCAGGGATTAACATTTGGCTCCTTGTTACTTATGCAAATTTCTTTGGCTGGCTTGAATTTCTCCTCAGAAAATGGAATTTTCTTTTTTATCACATTGTCAGGCTGCAAATTTTCCAAACTTGTATGCTGCCTCCCTTTCAAAACTGAATGCCTTTAACAGCACCCAAATCATCTCTTGAATGCTTTGCTGCTTAGAAATGTCTTCCACCACATACCCTAAATCATCTCTCTCAAGATCAAAGCTCCATAAATCTCTAAGGCAGGGGCAAAATGCCGCCTGTCTCTTTGCTAAAACCTAACAAGAGTCACCTTTGCTCCAGTTCCCAACAAGTTCTTCATCTCCATCTGAGACCAACTCAGCCTGGATTTCACTGTCCATATCATTATCAGCATTTTGGTCAAAGCCGTTCAACAAGTCTCTAGGACGTTCCAAAGTTTCCCATATTTTTCTATCTTCTTCTGAGCCCTCCAAACTGTTCCAATCTCTGCCTGTTACCCAGTTCCAAAGTTGCTTCCACACTTTCAGGTATCTTTTCAGCAGCACCCCACTCTACTGGTACCAATTCACTGTATTAGTCCACTTTCATTCTGCTGATAAAGACATACTTGAGACTGGGCAATTTACAAAAGAAAGAGGTTTAATGGACTTACAGTTCCAATGGATGAGGAAGCCTCACGATCATGGCAGAAGGCAAGGAGGAGCAACATGTCTTACACAGATGGTAGCAGGCAAAAAGAGAGAGCTTGTGCAGGGAAACTCCTGTTTTTAAAACCATCAGTTCTCATGAGACTTATTCACTATCATGAGAACAGCACAGGAAAGACCTGATTCCAAGATTCAATTATCTCTCTCCAGTTCTCTCTCACAACACATGGGAATTATGGGAGCTACAAGATGAGATTTGGGTGGGGACACAAAGCCAAACCATATCAATGGGATATACTTAATGCTAATGCCTTTAATATAATCTCTGCCTTTAGACCCAATCTTCATTTGAAAATATTTTACTGACTTCAGAGACTGGACATAAGAAACAGTTCTTCTATTCAGTGGAAAATGAAGGACTGTTTCACAAATGAGGCCATATTCATATGGGGAAACAGGTGCAATTGAAACCTGTCTTAAAGCATGTTTTTAAAAAAGCCCAGTGATATTAAACACTTAAATATAAATAAAGAAATATTTTATTAAAAAATCTTGCAGGTTGGGGGGTGGAGCCAAGATGGCCGAATAGGAACAGCTCCGGTCTACAACTCCCAGCCTGAGCGACACAGAAGACGGGTGATTTCTGCATTTCTGTTTGAGGTACCGGGTTCATCTAACTAGGGAGTGCCAAACAGTGGGTGCTGCACAGTCAGTGCAACGCACTGTGCGCGAGCCAAAGCAGGGCGAGGCATTGCCACACTCAGGAAGCACAAGGGGTCGGGGAGTTCCCTTTCCTAGTCAAAGAAAGAGTTAACAGATGGCACCTGGAAAATGGGGTCAGTCCCACCCTAATACTGCGCTTTTCCAACCGGCCTGGAAAACGGCACGCCAGGAGATTGTGTCCCACACCTGGCTCGGAGGGTCCTATGCCCATGGAGTCTCGCTGATTGCTAGCACAGCAGTCTGAGATCAAACTGCAAGGCAGCAGCAAGGCTGGGGGAGGGGCGCCTGCCACTGCCCAGGCTTGCTTAGGTAAACAAAGCAGCCAGGAAGCTCGAACTGGGTGGAGCCCACCACAGCTCAAGGAGGCCTGCTGGCCTCTGTAGGCTCCACCTCTGGGAGCAGGGCACAGACAAACAAAAATTCAGCAGGAACCTCTGTAGACTTAAATGTCCCTGTCTGACTGACAGCTTTGAAGACACTAGTGGTTCTCCCAGCACGCAGCTGGAGATCTGAGAACGGACAGTCTGCCTCCTAAAGTGGGTCCCTGACACCCGAGCAGCCTAACTGGGAGGCACCCCCCAGTAGGGACAGACTGACACCTCACGCGGACAGGTACTCCTCTGAGACAAAACTTCCAGAGGAACTATCAGACAGCTGAATTTGTGGTCTCATGAAAATCCGCTGTTCTGCAGCCACCGCTGCTGACACCCAGCCAAACAGGGTCTGGAGTGGACCTCCAGCAAACCCCAACAGACCTGCAGCTGAGGGTCCTGTCTGGTAGAAGTAAAACTAACAAACAGAAAGGACATCCACACCAAAAACCCATCTGTACATCAACATCACCAAAGACCAAAAGTAGATAAAACCACAAAGATGGGGAAAAAACAGAACAGAAAAACTGGAAACTCTAAAAAGCAGAGGACCTCTCCTCCTCCAAAGGAACGCAGTTCCTCACCAGCAACGGAACAAAGCTGGATGGAGGATGACTTTGACGAGTTGAGAGAAGACGGCTTCAGATGATCAAACTACTCTGAACTATGGGAGGAAATTCAAAACAATAGCAAAGAAGTTAAAAACTTTGAAAAAAAATTAGAAGAATGGATAACTAGAATAACCAATGGAGAGAAGGGCTTAAAGGAGCTGATGGAGCTGAAAGCCAAGTATCGAGAACTACGCGAAGATTGCAGAAGCCTCGGCAGCCGATGCGATCAACTGGAAGAAAGGGTGTCAGTGATGGAAGATGAAATGAATGAAATGAAGCAAGAAGGGAAGTTTAGAGAAAAAAGAATAAAAAGAAATGAACAAAGCCTCCAAGAAATTTGGGACTATGTGAAAAGACCAAACCTACATCTGATTGGTGTACCTGAAAATGACGGGGAGAATGGAACCAAGTTGGAAAACACTCTGCAAGATATTATCCAGGAGAACTTCCCCAATCTAGCAAGGCAGGCCAACATTCAGATTCAGGAAATACAGAGAACGCCACAAAGATACTCCTCGAGAAGAGCACTCCAAGGCACATAATTGTCAGATTCACAAAAGTTAAAATGAAGGAAAAAATGTTAAGGGCAGCCAGAGAGAAAGGTCGAATTACCCACAAAGGGAAGCCCATCAGACTAACAGCTGATCTCTCGGCAGAAACTCTACAAGCCAGAAGAGAGTGGGGGCCGATATTCAACATTCTTAAAGAAAAGAATTTTCAACCCAGAATTTCATATCCAGCCAAACTAAGCTTCGTAAGTGAAGGAGAAATAAAATACTTTACAGACAAGCAAACACTGAGTGATTTTGTCACCACCAGGCCTGCCCTAAAAGAGCTCCTGAAGGAAGCACTAAACATGGAAAGGAACAACCGGTAACAGCCCCTGCAAAAACATGCCAAATTGTAAAGACCATCGAGGCTAGGAAGAAACTGCATCAACTAACGAGCAAAATAACCAACTAACATCATAATGAGAGGATCAAATTCACACATAACAATATTAACTTTAAATGTAAATGGGCTAAATGCTCCAATTAAAAGACACAGACTGGCAAACTGGATAAGGAGTCAAGACCCATCAGTGTCCTGTATTCAGGAAACCCATCTCACGGGCAGAGACACACATAGACTCAAAATAAAGTGATGGAGGAAGATCTATCAAGCAAATGGAAAACAAAAAAAGGCAGGGGTTGCAATCCTAGTCTCTGATAAAATAGACTTTAAACCAACAAAGATCAAAAGAGACAAAGAAGGCCATTACATAATGGTAAAGGGATCAGTTCAACAAGAAGAGCTAACTGTACTGGTACCACAACAGAAACATAGATCAATGGAACAGAACAGAGCCCTCAGAAATGATGCCGCATATCTACAACTATCTGATCTTTGACAAACCTGACAAAAACAAGAAATGGGGAAAGGATTCCCTTTTTAATAAATGGTGCTGGGAAAACTGGCTAGCCATATGTAGAAAGCTGAAACTGGATCCCTTCCTTACACCTTATGCAAAAATTAATTGAAGATGGATTAAGGACTCACATGTTAGACCTAAAACCATTAAAACCCTACAAGAAAACCTAGGCAATAACATTCAGGACATAGGCGTGGGCAAGGACTTCATGTCTAAAACACCAAAAGCAATGGCAACAAAAGCCAAAATTGACAAATGGGATCTCATTAAATTAAAGAGCTTCTGCACAGCAAAAGAAACTACCATCAGAGTGAACAGGCAGCCTACAGAATGGGAGAAAATTTTTGCAACCTACTCATCTGACAAAGGGCTAATATCCAGAGTCTACAATGAACTCAAACAAATTTACAAGAAAAAACAAACAACCCCATTGAAAAGTGGGCAAAGGACATGAACAGACACTTCACAAAAGAAGACATTTATGCAGCCAAAAAACACATGAAAAAATGCTCATCATCACTGGCCATCAGAGAAATGCAAATCAAAACCACAATGAGATACCATCTCACACCAGTTAGAATGGCCATCATTAAAAAGTCAGGAAACAACAGGTGCTGGAGAGGATGTGGAGAAATAGGAACACTTTTACACTGTTGGTGGGACTGTAAACTAGTTCAACCATTGTGGAAGTCAGTGTGGCCATTCCTCAGGGATCTAGAACTAGAAATACCATTTGACCCAGCCATCCCATTACTGGGTATATACCCAAAGGACTATAAATCATGCTGCTATAAAGACACATGCACACGTATGTTTATTGCGGCACTATTCACAAGAGCAAAGAGTTGGAACCAACCCAAATGTCCAACAACGATAGACTGGATTAAGAAAATGTGGCACATATACACCATGGAATACTATGCAGCCATAAAAAAGGATAAGTTCATGTCCTTTGTAGGGACATGGATGAAACTGGAAAACATCATTCTCAGTAAACTATCGCAAGGACAAAAAACCAAACACCGCATGTTCTCACTCATAGGTGGGAATTGAACAATGAGAACTCATGGACACAGGAAGGGGAACATCACACTCCAGGGACTGTTGTGGGGTGGGGGGAGGTGGGAGGGACAGCATTAGGAGATATACCTAATGCTAAATGATGAGTTAATGGGTGCAGCAAAACAACATGGCACATGGATACATATGTAACAAACCTGCACATTGTGCACATGTACCCTAAACCCTAAAGTATAATAATAAAAAATAAAAAAATAAAATAAAATAAATAAATAAATAAATAAAAAATAAATAAATAAATAAAATAAATGTTCATTGTTTTGGTAAAAAAAATAAAAAAATAAAAAATCTTGCAAACAACACATATAATTTTTTGAAGCTTTTCATTGTGGTAAAGTGTATATAACATAGAATTTGCCATTTTAACCATTTTAAAATATACTATTCCATGGCATTGATTATACTCACAACCATCACCACTATTTCCAAAACATTCTTATCATCCCAGACAGAAACTCTTTATCTATTAAACAATAGCTTTCCATTCTCCTCCGCCAGTACTAATCTCTAATCTACCTTATGTCTCTATGAGTTTGCCTATTCTGAAACATTTCATATTAGTGGAATCATATACTGTAATATTTGTCCTTTGTGTCTGGCTTATTTAATGATTCATGTATGCTGTAGCATGTATCAGAACTTCATTCCTTTTTATGACTGATTAATATTCCATTTTATATATTTGCCACATTTTCTTTATCCATTTACATGTTGATAGACACCTCTGTTGTTTTATTGGCTTTGTGAATAATGCTACTATGAACACTGGCATAATTGCTTATTTTCAATCCTTTAGCTATATACGTAAGAGTAGAACCCTGGGTAATATGGTAATTCCATTTCTAGCCTTGTAAGGAGCCACCAAACTGTTTTCCACAATGGCTGTACAAAAGTTCCTATTTCTCCTCATCCTTACCAACATTTGTTAGTTTCTATTTTTTTATTGTAGCCATTCTGGAGGATGTAAGATAACACATAATTTTGTGTTTTTTTAATAAAAAAGTAGACAGTATATTAAAATTTAAAATATATCTGGAAGAAGACACCATAACTAAAGTCAAAAGAATCATGTTATTTTTAGAAAAAAACTTGTGATTTGGATGATAGGGAAAGGGTAGTATCTATACTACAAAGAGGTTTAAAATGACAACATCTAAAAGACAATTTGACAATTAATATTATAAGTTAATGTTATAAGTTAATATTACAAATAGTCAAAAATATATTACAAGATACTCAGGGAAATGCAAAGCATAACATTTTACATGCATCTGAATGCCAAATTCTTTTTTCTTTTTTTTTTTTTTTTTGAGATGGAGTCTCACTCTGTCACCCAGGCTGTAGTGTGTGCTGGTGCCATCTTTGCTCACTGCCACCTCTGTCTCCCAGTTCAAGAGATTCTCCTGTCTCAGCCTCCCAAGTAGCTGGAATTACAGGTATGCACCACCATGCCCAGCTACTTTTTTTTTTTTTTTGTATTTTTAGTAGAGATGGGGTTTCACCATGTTGGCAAGGCTGGTCTTGAACGCCCAACATCAAGTGATCCACCCACTTTAGCCTCCCAAAGTGCTGGGATTACAGGCATGAGCCACTGTGCTCTGCCTGACTGCCAAATTCAACAGAGCAATGACACCTATTGCTGGCACAATAAGGACAAGAGGAGGGAAAATAACTATCATATCTAGTGGTAGAAATTGGAGCTGTAACAGCTTAAAGAGTAATCTGTATAACTCTATTAAAATTTTCAGTTTGGCTACCATAGGATCCAGAAATGCCACTTCAATTGTGAGAAAGAGGAATCTTAATACATATCTACAATAATGTTTAATTCAGCATCATTTTTAGAGGTTAAACATTTTGAAATAATTTTCTATCCGCATAACAATAATTTAGTAAAATATACTGTATTCACATCAGGAATGATTATGTAGCCATCAGAGAGAACTCATTGGTACTATACTAGCTGATTTGGAGAAATTTCCACAAGGGATTGTAGAGGGAGAAAAGCAAGACAAAAATATTTACTTTATTATTTCATTCTTATGTTTTAAATGACCATAAAAATACACATCAGCCATGATTCCATGAAAAAGACTAAGACTACATCATAGGTTCCCAGTCTGTGTTACCTAAAAGAGTAGTTTACATGTGTGATGAAGAAAGAGAAAAAAAGTAAAAAGACGAGATAAAGACAAAGGAGGAACAGAAAGAAAGAGAAGAATAAATATGAGAGAAGACAATTAAATCTAGAGTAAATAATGATAAAAATTAATTAGGAGCAAAGATGTAATTAAAATTTATAAGTTGTAATTAACAATTGGAATTAATAGTAACTAACATTTAATATTTAAAGAGGAAGCAAAATTACGATACAAATGAATGGACAAAGGAATAGGTTTGGTGGCTTCTCGAAGCAAGTTAATGTACTTTTTATCTTCATAAAGAAAATGTACTGAATAATTATGGATTCCATTATAAAATACTTAGTATATTTGTTAAAAATAACGATGAAAATATGAAAATATAAATAAGGTTTTCGCAATTAAACTAAAGAAAAAAGGACTAAAAAGATAAAGCATCGGTCCTAGTCATTTACTCATATTCAGTAAATATTTATTGAGTACCTAATCCCAATATAGGCAGGAACTATACTATCTAGTCTCTGGATATACACTAGCAAACAAGAGGCAAGTTCCCAGCTTTTAAGTAGTTTAATGCCGGTGGAGCATACACACTATTAGTACTAGGAGTTCAAAAAGGCTATAAAATTTAAGATCAACATGTACAATTAAAAAATATTTCCATATGCATCAGAAATATGTAATCCTAATCTTTGATGATCTCATGAAAAATAAAATTACATGGTAACTAGGAATAATTCTAACAAATATTTATACAGGATTTGATGGTGAAAAATTTTAAGCTTTGTTAAAGAAGCAGCCCTAAATAAACAGAAAAATAAACCACACTCCTTGATAAGAGTATGCAGTTACATAAAGATATTAATTCTATCTCTAAATAAATCCATAAAATAAATGTGATTTCAATCAAAATAGCAACAAATTTCTTAACGGAATCCAGAAATCTCATTCTAAAAGCAAAGTAGGTCAAGAGTAGGTGAAAAATAACCAAGACAATGTTGAAAAAGATTAACGCGATGAGACTTGCAAGGTATGAATTGCTAAAATGCTGTGGCAATTAAAACATAACAGTATTGAAGGATAAACAAATAGACCTACAGGACAGAATTCAAAACCAAACTCTTACATGTATGGGAAATTATGTTATATAAATATAATTACAAATGAGTTGAGAAAGAAAAGATAATTCAGCTAATGATGCTGGAACAATTCAACTATACATGTGGAAGAAAATTACGTAATTATCTTATACTTAACTAAAAATAGATTATATATTGATTTAAAAGTTATATATATAAAGTAGATTTTGAAAATATTCAGAAGAACATGTAGGTGAATATGTTGAGAATACTGGGTGAAAAAATTTTTGAAAAGGTACAAAAGCACAAAAAATAAAGGAAATGGTAAGTTTAAGTACATTAAAATTAACTTCTGTTTATCAAGAAACATCTAAAACAAAATGAATACACAAAACAAGCAAAAACTAGGAGAATATGTTTGTAATACAGATTATGAGATTAGTATCCAGAATATGTAAAGAACTCATACTACTCAATAAGAAAAAAAAACCCTCTATAGAAGTGAGTGACAGATAGAGTTTATAGGAAAAGCCATTTGAGTGAACAAAAGTCATAAAAATGTCCTTGATATTACAATCAATGAAATGCAAACTGAGGCTACAGATTTTATTTTACAACCATAAGGTTAGCTTTAAAAGATTAATCAGAAGAATTTTAAAAAATTAAAAATCTGATAACTTCAAGAGTTTATAAGGATGTGGGAATAGCAATACACTTATACAGTGACTAATGTCTAATCAAGTTTAAGATTGATTCACTAAAACCCAACATTTCCACATGTTGTTACATGTCCTAGATATAATTTCATACTTGGGCACATAAAAACATGTAGAAGGATATTATGGCAGAGACTGACTAGCACTTTACCAAACCTATTTCCTCCTTTTCCTGGGCATAAATTTAGATTAAATTTTCTCAACTCCTTACGATTTCATGTTGCCCTATGACTGAATTCCAGCAAATGATAGGCAAGTGAAAATAATATGTAGAACATACAGGCCTGCCCCTGCCACAAAACCACCTGCACATAATCCCATTGCTTCTTCCTCTCCATTAATTTGAAGCCAAGAAGCACAAAGAGTTTGGAAGTCACATGATGTAGATGGTGGAGCCATAAAGTGGAAGGACCTGGGTCCTTGAACTAGGAGGAGAGCCTCTCATCAATCAAGAACATGCATTTTCGTCTTTATGACAACTGAAGTTCTTTCATATTTGAGCTACAAAGTGTTTGAGGGGGTTTGTTATCAGAGTAGCTAATGTTACCTTAATTAATATAGAAGCATACTGCAGAATAGTTAATACCATCAATAGGGGATTTGATAAACTGTGGGATGTTCATAGGCTATAATACTATTCAAGAGTGAAAATTAATATACTTGTATGTGTCTATATATAGACATAAAAACTAGATTTAATTTAAAAATATACATACAGGATATTATATCATGTATGCATATTTTTCAAAAAGTCAAATATGTTTGGGAAGTCACCTAATCTCTCAGTTTCAATTTCTGCATCTATAATATTTTATCAAATCAGAGCCATTATTGATTGTAAAATGTATGTATTATTATTTTATGTAGCAATAAGGAAGAAAAACACTGCCAGATAAACCATGAGAAAATACGTTCTTATCATTTCGAAAATGGATTTGAAGAGCTCTCTTAAACTTAATTACATGTAACTGTTTTTAGTTATTATATGTCTCTATGAAATTAATAGTTTAAACAAAATAAATGGTTAAAGTCCTGCTAAACTATCTTCATTTTCAGGCTCCAATTCTTCTGAAGCACTTTTTGACTGAAAAGTCATTTGATGTCCATTTTTTCACCATTCTATAACGTCTTCTGTGCCATCAAAATTATTGTTGGTGTAGAAGTTCAAAGGAAAAAATGCTAAAAGAACTAAAGTCTTTAGTGCTGTGCTTTTAAACTGACTTTGCAATTGTGTAGAACTGCCTTTCGAGACCCACTCAAAGAATGTCGTTAAACAATTCTGATACATCCCCCCTCGACCTTTTTCTCATAACCATTTAGCTTAATGGTTAAAGAATGCTCTACTACTATCATTCCAAGTTGCTGACACTCATTCTGTAAGTTCTGATGTCCACCTAAAAGGGAGCTGAATAGCCAAAGCAATCCTGAGCAAAAAGTACAAAGCTGAAGGCACCATAACATTACCCAACTTCAAAGTATACTACAAAGCTACAGTAACCAAAACAGCATGGTACTGGAACAAAAATAGACACATAGACAAATGGAACAGAATAGAGAACCCAGAAATAAAGCCTCACACCTACAACCATCTGATTTGCAACAAAGTCAACAAAGACAAGCAATGGGGAAAGGACTCCCTATTCAATAAATGGTGCTAGGATAACTGGCTAACCGTATGCAGAAGACTGAAACTGGATGCCTTCCTTACACCATATACAAATATCAACTCAAGATGGATTAAAGTCTTAATGTAAAACCTAAAACTATATAAAAGCTTGAAAAAAATCTAGGAAATGCCATTCTAAATGTAGACTCTGTCAAAATTTCATGATGAAGATGGCAAAAGCAATTGTAACAAGAAGAAAAACTGACAAATGGGACTTAATTCAACAAAGGAGCATCTGCACAGCAAAAGAAACAATCAACAAAGTAAATAGACAACCTATTAAATCGAAGAGATTATTTGCCAATATGCATTTGACAAAGGTCTAATATGCAGAATGTGTAAGGTACTTAAGCTAATTAACAAGCAAAAAACCAACAGCCCCATTAAAAACTGGGCAAAGGACATGAACAGACATTTTTCAGAAGAAGACCAACATGGCCAATAAGCATATAAAAAATGCTCAACATCACTAATTGTTAGAGAAATGCAAATCAAAAGCACAATGAAATGCAGATACCATCTCACACCAGTCAGAATGGCTATAATATTATCAAAAAGTCAAATAACAGATGCTGGCAAGGCTGTGGAGAAAAGGGAACACTTATTCACAGCTGTGGGCAAGTAAATTACTTCAGCCACTGTGGAAAACAGGCAATTTCTCAAAGAACTTAACATGGAACTACCATTAGACCTGGCAATTCCATTATTGGGTATGTACCCAAAGGAATATAAATTGTTCTACTATAAAGACACATACATGTACATGTCCGTGACAGCACTATTCACAATAGCAAAGACATGGAATCCACCTAGATGCCCATTAACAGTAGACTGGATAAAGAAAATGCCGTACATATGCACCATGGAATACTATCCAGTCATAAAACAAAAAAAAACCAAGATCATGTCCTTTGCAGCAATGTGGATGAAGCTGGAGGCCATAATCCTAAGAGAACTAGTGCAGGAACAGAAAACCAAACATCTCATGTTCTTACTTGTAGCCGGGAGCTAAACAATGTGTACACATGGACACAAAGAAGGAAACAATAGATACCAGGGCCTACTTGAGGGTGAAGGGTGGGAAGAGGGTGAGGATCCAAAAACCACTTATTGGATACTATGCTTATTATCTGGGTGATGAAATAATCTGTACACCAAACCCCTGTGACATGTGACTTATCTATAGAACCAACCTACACATGTATGCCTGAAACTAAAATAAAAGTTAAATTATAAAAAAAACTCGTAATGTTGGTTCTTTTGATGTTTATAAATGCCCAGGCAGTGACAACTGTATCACAATTGATATCTGGGCGATAGTAGAGTGTCCATGCAGAAATACTTGGAGAAATTTACATATTTCTCTGAATCCAAAATCTGGAGAAAAATCAATAGCGAAAACAGGAAAAGCATGATTACTTTCCTGTGAAAATTAAAGCTTAAAAATCAGTGTAGAGATGTTACTAATTAATCAGTCTTGCTTGTAGTTGCCATGTTATGTGTGTGATTGTGTCTCTTTCTGCAGCTAACAGTGAGTCATTCTTACAAATAATACAATTATCAAACATTATAGGCATAGTATAGTTATAAAAATCCTATGAGTGGCATTCCAAGAATTAACAAGATTTGAAAGCAAAATAAGTCATTAAATTAGCAATGATGACAAGTGAATCTTTATAGTAATGTTAACCTTGCTAGGCAATGCAAATGTTATGTTATTCTAACACTACCCACAAATAATCACTGGCATTTTGCAGTATTTGAATATTTGCTATGAGCAAAGTTATTTGTGTATACTTTATTTAAAGTTATTTGCAATACTTTAACAGGAGAAATGCAACAAAAAGGTGTTAATATTGTTATGGAATACTACAGCATAAAATCAGAAACTGATCTAAAATATAAAATAGCAAACAATTTTGATTGCAACATGAAAACCAAAATGAGGACAATATTTAAAAAATTATTTTTAAAAAAAGAAAAAAGAGCTTATATAAAGCACGTGTGCCTTAAAAACAAAATTGACAAACTGTTGCTTTAGACATACTCTTAATGCAATCAACATGAATGCAAAATGAAAACAACTTTTATTACTACATCTAAAGTATTTGCCACAAAACAAAGATCAAGATTATCAGATGGAGCAATTAATCTTTCATGTTTTAAATTTTCATTTTAAGAATAATTTTTGGCAGGGCGCGGTGGCTCACGCCTGTAATCCCAGCACTTTGGGAGGCCAAGGCGGGCGGATCACGAGGTCAGGAGATGGAGACCATCCTGGCTAGCACGGTAAAACCCCGTCCCTACTAAAAATACAAAAAATTAGCCGGGTGTGGTGACGACGGGCACCTGTAGTCCCAGCTACTGGGGAGGCTGAGGCAGGAGAAGGGTGTGAACCTGGGAGGCAGAGTTTGCAGTGAGGCAAGATCGTGCCACTGCACTCCAGCCTGGGCGACAGAGCGAGACTCTGTCTCAAAAAAAAAAAAAAAAAAAGAAGAATTTTTAATTATTAAATATTACATAAAATCTTTTAATATTTTAAGTAATTTTCATTCAGCTTCATAAATATGACCTATAAAATGTCCATATCAGGTAGAGATTTATGGGTTATTAAAGTATATTGATTCATAAGGCCAATAAACATGCATTTTCATATAATTTTTAGTCTCTGTATCTCTTGGTATAATTTTATCACAGAAAAATGATTCACTATTTATTATTGTGGTGAGTCATTTAAAACAGATACATAGTTATGTTATGAAAAATGCAGAACAACATAATTAAGACAATTCCTGAGAAGTCCCAGGAATCCTAATTTTTCATTCATGAATCCCAAAGATTAATATCTATTGGAAATCTGGAAACATTAACAGCAATAATAAGATGATTTTGATAGTAAGATGCATCTCAATTTCACTGATGTTAAATTGCAAAAAAAAAAAGTGAGCCTTAAAATCAAGGAAGTACAGTATTAAATGAATACATCCTATTAGAAAATAATTTCTTTCACTATCCTTCTAAATCTAAAATATTCAGTGAGCTTATGGTTAAGAATTTTCTAGGAGGCAGAGCATACTAATAATTGCCCAGAATGTTAATCAGTCATGCCTCTCTTTTTCTTATCTTCTTTCTCTTTCTCATCCTAATAAATAGATTTTCTGTTAATTTGTTTCTTTTTATATTTCCATCTTCTCTCTACTTCAAGTAAATTGTAATAAAACCTTAATTCTCAGCTTTTTATAGTGTCAAATGATATTAATTTTAACTAAATATAAATAATCTGGAAAAATATACTTTTCTTATTTTCTTTTTTTTCTCAAAACAGCAGATGGTATAAAACCAACCATCCAAAAGTATTTTTTTGTCTGCTCACTTTTTAAAATACTACGGTAATGTTAGAGCTAAAAAGGAGTGAGAAGTTATGTATAATAACTTAATTTATTTCATAATATGATAGCAGAAAATAAACTATAAGATCTATATTGCTGTACCTGAAATATCCTCTATGTTAATATGCTGAAAGCAGAAATTATCTTCAAGTATTTTTCTGGAAGTCGAGTAGCAAAGAGCATTAAGATCACCTGAGGTTATATTAATATAACAAAAGCCTGTCATTACTGTGGAGTTTTTGTTAGCCCTATTGTTTTTTACTATAATCTCACTTTGATGAATTAGAAAAATATAAACCTACATGGCAGAAACAAAATATGAAAACACTTAACTAGTCTTAGTATCTTCATATCTCTATACTCCACTCATTAGAGTCAAAATCTAAAAAGGGCTTTACTAATACCAGATTATTGATTTTAGTAGTTGCTGGTCCCAGAGTTTTAATCCCAGTCTTGACCTTTGCAGTTCTAGGACAAATCACTTAAGCTCAGTTGTCCCTTCTCTAAGAAGGGAGATAACTAGATCTCAGACGAATTATGTGAGGTTTCCTGATTAATATTTGCAAAGTGCTTTAGAGATTAAAGGGGTTTTCAAATTGCCAATTACTATTACAGATACCAGCACAGTCGAGTGGTCTAACTGGAAGATTGGCAGCTTGTAAAATTTTAGGTTGAGTGTAAGAGTTCTCCTTTTTAGACTATGGCTGCTTTCAGAAAATGTATATTTAAATATTAACAACATTTGAGGAGCAAATACTCCCAGAGATAAACATATAATTGAAATCTACAATTACATATGCATCTTCTCTGTGCCTCTTCCATGTCTGTGTTGTTAAAATTCGTAGGTAAAGGACTGAAGTCCAGGCTGAAGGTCATTGAAGCGGCTATAATTTCATTAGTATGCTCATTGAATGTGCTATAGAAATGTAATTTAAGGCATTAATATGTACACACTAAATAAAACCACACAGGCTGTGGGAAAAGTTATTTATGATGCTGGAATTTTGCCAGCTACAGAAGTAAATAATATAATGTGTGTATCTCCGGAAATAATGTAAACTCAGCTTACTCAACAGAAACAGTAAAGGAAATCTAAACAATTCTGTTATTCTATGAGGAGGGTAATTTCACTGATGACAGCTTTTCATAATTTTACTCTTCCAGATAGCAAATAATTTTCCTTATTCTTTATTTTATTACTGTTTTGGATTGCACTCCTTGTTGGAGTTTCACCCTTTGCTAATAATTCTTCAGGAAATGTATTTTCACTGTTTTTCATATGGCAGTTACTACTGGCAGTACCTAGTTGAAACCAACAGAATTACAACTCTCTTCAATATCCCTACATGACATGGGTAATATTTCAGTTTAATCCAGAGGCATGAATTGAGCCAAGAACAACAATTTCAATTTCTGCTGCAGTTTGTTTAGGCTTAACATGGACTAGCTACCATACTCTCTCTCGGCGAACCATATTAAATTGCTTACAGAAACTTGCTCAGAAAGCAAAAGCCATGACTTTACCATTCTCATGACATGCTTTTGCCTCATAATCATGAAAGCTATAAAAAGAAGTCCACCAGAAATGCCGCCAAAAAGCTTCATACTATCACCCAATGACCAAGTTCCCACCAAACAGTTAAATAGCTATTAAAATTACTTCTCTTTTATATAACATTATGTTTAGTGCAATATTACACACAAAAAACGGATATCATCTGTAATAATAGACCAGTCTTACTTCCCTGTATCCCTGTCCATAATAATATGACTCTGTTACATACTTGCCATATGTGAGACTGAAGGAGGAGTGATACATCCATATTCTCATGCATTCTCTCAGCCTTTCTATAATTGAGGGCATTGTTTTACAAGTGACTGGCTAAAGTTAAAGGAGTTGTTTGCAGCCATAGAAGAAAACAGGTTGGGCGCTAAAGAAAAAGATATTAAGTAAAACAGGGCCATGTACTTTATAAAGCTTATCTGTCTCCCATAAACTATATGAATGCCCTTGTTTGTGTGAAAAAATCCTTAAATAGTTAAGGAGATCTCCAGTGAACTGAAACTAGATTTTAGCTGAGACTTACACATAGCAAGACATAGTAAATGCTGGCCAAGTGAATGAATGAAGTCATATTCCTTCTAGCTGGAAATAAACACATATCACTACAGATAAAGGTAATTAAAGAATTATATAAATTGTCCTAATCTTTTAAATTAAGGCTTCAAACTGCTTTTTTTTTTGGCAAATTATCAGAATAGTCAATACTTCCGTTGCTCAATAACTCTTGCTTGTTTTTGGCAGTGTTGTGAGCAGAAAAAGAATGGTGAGTGAACCAAAAGAGGAAATAAGAATTCCAGTCCTGGCTTTTCCATTATTTAGCTTTGGGCACCGGACAAAAGACTTCAACAATTTATGCATCAGGCTCCCCTATGCAAAATGCAGAGGCTGAACTATGAGTTATTTGATGTTATAAACTGTTCTAACGTGCTGTGGGTCTACATAGGAAGCATGATTTCCTAACTTTCACAATGTAGACAAAGAGATTTCAATTGGTTCTTGTTGCAACTGTCAATACTTATTATTTAGCTACTATTTTACTTAATTTTTTAAAACGCCTATATCGATGTCCTCCTATATTTTCATTTTCCTTGTGACATTACTGCTATTTGGTCATATCTACTGTATACAGAAAATATGCTTTATTTTTGACCCTGAAGACACAGCCATGGAACAAATAAATTGAAGAAATCACTGGTTATTTAGGAATGCTGTGCAATGTTTGAAAATTATACTATTTGTTATATTGAAATGTGTGCTGGTTTCAAAAAAGTCAAACTCTTCTGAAATTATTGAGGCGAACCTATCCTCACTCCTCTGAATATCCTATTCTGTGGCATAGATCAATGCACTGAAGCTTTGTAATTCCCTGAAGGGCTTTTAGTATTGGTAGTGCCACTTCCTTCTACTCAAAACCTCTTGGGGAAAAACTGTTAGATGTATCATCTGCTTAGTTCTGCTGTCTTCCCTTCTTCAGCACCTGATCTCTGCTCCCAATTCTGCTTCAGCAGGAATATCTCTTAAACAGATGTCTTCTTCATTTTCTGTTATTCTAATAATAACCAAAGACATTCATTGGGTCTTTTGCACTTAGCAGATTTACAAGTTTTTCAGCATATATTAAATTTGTTCTAAAACCTCTGCTTATGATTCTAGGTAATCGGTTATCAAGACACTGTCCTAATTTTTTTAATTAAAAAAATCCCTAAATGACCTATGTAATATAAAAATTAGGTATGATTTTGGATTTATAGTGCTGAGGTTTGGGTTTTAATTTGGCAGGAGGATGTATAATAGTGTTAACAACAGATTTAACTTTTTAATTATTTTGCTGAGATTAGTATTTAAATACATTTATATTTCCAAACACTTAACTAAAAGTTACTGTGACTAGGGGGTCCAACTCAAATCAACAGATATTACTGGCCTCCTGTTAAATGCATAGACACTTTGACTAAATGCCATAGGCACTCATTAAGAATTGACTAGAGGCTGGTGCGGTGGCTTATGCCTGTAATCCCAGCAATTTGGGAGGCCAAATCGGGCAGAACACTTGAGGTCGGGAGTTTTAGACCAGTCTGGCCAATATGGTGAAACCCCATCTCTGCTAAAAATACAAAAATTAGGTGGGCGTGGTGGTACACGCCTGTAGTCCCAGCTACTCGGGAGGCTGAGGCACGAGAATTACTTGAACCCGGGAGGTGGAGGGGCAGTGAGCCGAGATCGCACCACTGCACTCCAGCCTGGGCAACAGAGCAAGACTCTATCTCAAAAAAAAAAAAAAAAATTGATTAGAATTTTGTTTTCAAGATGCTTATTGTCTAGTAAGGAAGACAAGCCAAGTTCATTCACAGCTTGACTGTGCCCATAAGAGAAGTACAAATGCTATGTTCAAAGGAGAGACAAAACATCTTTAAAGCCTTGGGAAAGGTGGCTTTTGAGGTAGGCTTTGAAAAATAGAAAGGATTTTAACAAGTGGGCATGAATCATGCTAGGAGGTGGATATACACTAAACAAAAGTATAATGACTAAAATGTGCTGGGTATGTTTCAAGAACAGCAAGCTGATAATTTGGTTTGTATAGGCAAGTAATAAGAACTGAAACTGAAACCTACTAGAATAGTCTGTTTCCATGCTGCTAATAAAGACATATCCAAGGATGGGTAATTTATAAAGGAAAGAGATTAATTGACTCACAGTTCAGCAAGGCTGGGGAGGCCACAGGAAACTTACAATCATGACAGAAGGGGAAGCAAACACCTCCTTCTTCACATGGCAGCAGGAAAGAGAAGTGCGAAGCAAAAGAAAAGCCCCTTATAAAACCATTAAATCTCCTGAGAACTCACTCACTTTCACAAGAACAGAAGCATGGGGGTAACTGCCCCCATGATTCAATTACCTCTTACCAGGTCCCTCCTATGACACATGGGGATTATGGGAATGACAATTCAAGATAAGACTTGGGTGGGGACACAGCCAAACTGTATCAGCTACATTGAACAAAATACCTTGTTAAATTATCTAAATGTTATGATGTGATATGATATTATTTTGTCATGTATTAACGCAGGTTTATACATAAAGTTTTCACCAGCTCCATAGTAACTAGAGCCAATGTTAGATACAATATTTATAATTTCCTAAATAACATCCCTTCTATGTAATTAATTCTATAAAAATAAATGCACTGATCCACTAAGAATAGAACTTTTATTCCGTTAATAACAAGGAACTCTCCAGAGTTTAGAACTCAAGGTTAAAGACCTCAAAGTCATATTAAACAAAGTATAAAGTAATGTAACAGACTTTATGTTAAACATGGAACATTAAATCTGTACATATATATGTCCATATTATCTGGAAATCCTACTAAATGATTGTAAAAGAAGAAAAAATTTTATAAAATAAAGATAAAATGATTAAGAAAAAGAGACAACAGCCAATGAGAGTGCCAACAATATTTCAGAAGTTAAGATGCAACTAGATGGCTAGTAACTGAGTATAATCTGTGTTTTCTGTGGTTTCAGTGACTATTAAAGGAAAGGAGTGAAGTTGGGGGACAAAAATCAAAAGAAGCAAGCTGATTCATACCACTAACACCATAAGGATTTAGGTCTTTAATGGAGTAATTAAGGTAAAATAAGGTCACAGGGGTGTCCCCTAATCCAATATGACTGGTGTCATTACAAGAGGAGATAAGGACACAGATACGCACAGAGAAAAGACCATGTGAGGACATAGGAAAGAGCCATCTGCAACTGAAGGAGAGAGGTCTCAGAAGAAATCAAAGGTGTTAACACCTTAATCTTAAACTTCTACCTTTCAGACTATCAAAAAATGCATTTATGTTGTTTAAGCCATTCATTCTGTGGTATTTAATATGGGAGCCCTAGCAAACTTACTATATTAGCTGTTGATCAATTGGTTCATCTATTGATCTATATGGTTTATGATGACTCCTACAAAGCAATGCAAGGCAGGGTAATCAGAAATAAGTGATTTGCTCTAGAAGTGGGGGTGGGAGAAGGCTCTTTTTATTTAGTGTGATCAAGGATAATCTCTCCTAGGAAATGGCATGTAAGGTAAGACCTGAAATATAAAAAGAAGCCACTCATACAAATATTTGGAGGAGTATTTTTCAAGGAAAAGGAAGTTTAGCACAAAGATTGTTAGGTATGAAGAAACAAGGCAGACTGGGGACTAATCAGCAAGGCTGGAGTACATCAAGGAAGGATGGCTATCGAATGAGGTATGTTTGGAGATGTAAGGCTAGAATATCATTTCTTTCTTTTGATAAATTGTTCATTTCTGCCTTAGTAGGTCTAAAGCTTAGTAAACTGTAAGAAATATCAAAGCTTATTTATTTTGCTAAGTTCACCTAAACCCATCTCCCAGCTCTTATCCCATTATACTGCTTGGAATATTATCTCATTTGTTATTGCTCACACTCTCACAACCACCTAGTGTTATAAAGGCCCTAGAGTATTGGGGAATGCTATTGGGTCAGGAAGGCTCCTTTAGTAATTGATCATTGGTTGACATGGGTTACTGCTGAAACACCTTTTCTCAGTCCTCAGGGTTTCTTGGGATTTGGTGGCACAGCTGCTTTCCTGCCAAGTGTGGTGTCTGTGAAACTTTAGTGGAGGGTCTCATGCCTCGGGTCTAAGCTCCAGCAGTGACCATAATGCCATCTCATTTGAGGTCATACCCCTTCTGATGTCACTGTCACAATAATTCAGCATGTCCCTAATACCAGGGACCCACTAAGTCTATTTTTTTACTATATCGAAAAAGGAAAATAAAAAATCTCTCTTTCTCTTTCTCTCTCTCTCTATCTCTCTTCTAAATTCTCTCAGAGGCATTCTCTTCTCTCTCCTCCCATGGAATAATCTCTTCAAGGAGTTTAGGCTTTCACAAAAGATAGGAAGAGGTGTTGCCTTCAAAGAGTTTCTAATTTAAGTCCTAGACACGACCTTGATACAAAATATAAAGACTTTGGCTATCTATTTGAAGTGCAAAAATAAAATGTTAAAGAAGAACAACCAAAAATTGATATATCAATAAACTTATTTGTCTCATTAGTTTGCATAAACTGTGATACTTGCAAACAATAATAATAAAACTTAACTAATAGAAACATAAAATGTTCTCCTAAAAGCTTAGAGTGTTTAGAAAATTTACTACTTCAGCTTAGAATCTATAATCTCCTTTTTCTCACCATTCCCTCCACCCTGAGATGTGCTGCTTTTCCCAGTAATCGATTGTTGGGCCTGTCTAGATGTTTTAGTATAATACTCAGCTGATTTATTCACCTGTCTTTTCTCTTGGGAATTGGTGGCTATCGGAGCTGACTAAATAAAACCACTTCTGACTCTTCTTCCCAGACATTTTAGACTTTGGCTAAGTACCTTTTCAAAAAGTAGGAATGCATGAACCATACAAAATCAGGAACTTCAAACCACTGAAGAGTTAACAAGACAGAACACTGTTAAAAAAAAAAAAAAAAAAAAAAAGGGACCGGGTGCGGTGGCTCACGCCTGTAATCCCAGCAGTTTGGGAGGCCGAGGCGGGTGGATCACAAGGTCAGGAGATCGAGACCATCCTGGCTAACACGGTGAAACCCCATCTCTACTAAAAATACAAAAAAATTAGCTGGGCATGGTGGCGGGCGCCTGTAGTCCCAGCTACTCAGGAGGCTGAGGCAGGAGAATGGTGTGAACCCCAGAGGGGTAGCTTACAATGAGCAGAGATCGAGCCACTGCACTCCAGCCTGGGTGACAGAGCGAGACTCCGTCTCAAAAAACAAAGCAAAATGAAAACAAAAATAAAGCTATTGTGATTTGGAAATGTATCCCCAATGAGATATGCTGTATTCTTCTTTCAGTAATCTTATGTTGGTCTTTATGCAGAGTTTACAGAAGACATATTCTCCAAACAGTCCTTGATGTGGAAAAGGCTTTTATTTTAAAGCTAAAGAAGATGAGTTTTCTAAATTGTCATAGGCTGTGGTTTAGCAGCTGGATTTTACATGGTTCCCATGCAGCTTATTCTTCTAATTATGCTGCTGACAGCTTCCCCAGTGGATTAAAATCCACATTCAGAGTTCTCTTATCTTTAACCTTTCATCCCCATGACTCCCCACTCCACAGATGCCTTTCCTAATGCCTAGTTCTAAGTCTGGGGACTGCTTAGATGGGTACTTGAACAACAATAAAAGGGAAAGGCGATTGTAGTCTTTCTCTGATCTTGAATGTCTAATTTCTACATACATATTAAATACATAAAAATGAAAAAGTGATTTATTTTATAATACAAATGTTATCTGGTCTTTCATTCAGCTTTTAGAAAGTTATAAACCTTTGATGATTCTATGTGGGGCAACATTTTATAAAAAGAAAATGAAAAGCCATCTTTGCTATACAATAATACCTTATTTTAAATGGGATAAAAGAAGGCCAAAGTCACCCAGAGTAGACAATTACTCACATAATTGAAGCTTACTTCTTGATAAGTCAAATGTTTAACCATTTTGGGGATCAAAATCTTTCAGGATGTATACAGTTTCCTTAACCAGAAGATGCTGAGAATAATTCAATATTTCTTTATTCAAAACAATCATTCACAACATGCAGGCTATCAAGGGAATACAGCTTGGTTAATTTTGGCTCTCCATCTTCCTTTCTTTATGTTTTTCCAGCAAAACCAGGCTTACCTTTAAGGATGTGTCTATTTTTGTATTGTTCTCATTCTCCTCATCCCCTACAATGCTTTCAGTTTTGATGACCAGCTGAGGGTAGGAAACCAGATACATAAGCCTGTTAAGAACTCTATAATAAATGTCAGCCAGGGATCAAGAATAAAGTTTCTTGATTTTTCAGCAGCGATTTAAAAAATGGTCTTCTTTTAATTAGGCATGGGCACTGTTCTGAAGAGTTAAGTTGATCAAAGCCAGTTATGGTAGGGTTTTCTAGCACCTAACATGATTAAATAATTTGGATGTGTGCTTTTAAAGTAAATCAAGTTCCCTGGATTTAAGATGAAAAATTGGGAACCTGGAAGGGTCTCCTGAGGGGAAGGAGGAAAGGTGAGTGGTTATTAAGAAAATCCTCACTCTCTGCCTTCATCTAAAAGCTAAATTATTTCCTCTCAGAAAAAAAATGGAAGAAAAGAGATGGGGTCCAAGGAGGTCATTAGCATAGGGGGAAGCATCAGAGAAAATATAGGCTACAGGCAGCAGCTGAAGTTTCTTCTCTGACCTCTCTCAGGCACCTTTAAAAGGTGGGAGAAGGGGGGGATAGGGAAGTGGGGGAAGGGAAAAGACCAAGGAAGGAAAGGACATAGATTCAAAGACACCTCACTGAGGTACTAACTGCATATCAGGTAACATGTCACTGGTACCAGTCTTTGAACGGCATTCTTTGCCTTTCCTCTGTTCATTCTGTGTCTTAGCGGAGTTGTATCCATTAGGCTACTGCTTTTCTCAGGCTCCCATGTCCCACTGGAGCCACTGTCCCATGTCCTACTGGACATAGGAGCCTGAGAAAAGCAGATGGGAGGCACAGGATAGAGACTGGGGGGTGGAACAAGGGGGTTAGCAGGACATTTCTCCTTGTGTCTCTTTCCTTCCTGGAGTGTCACTGTTAATGTGTCCTCCATGATTCCCACTGATACAGACAGGAGGGAGGGAAATACTGGATAAAAGAAGGTGGTCCCCGGAGAGGGCCCCACCCTCCAGCCTGGACCTGCAGCCCAAAGTGAGAACTTTATATCCCTGTTTTCCTGCTTAAATGTTGCCTTTTCCAAAACCACCCTGGCCGCCCTTCCCCCCATCCTGTACCCATAAAAACCCCAGGCTCCATTGGCAGCAGAATAATAGATAAGGAGAGAAGAGAAGACGCAGCTTGACTTCAGAGGGGTGGCTTGAAAGCAAGACCTCAGAGAAGGTTTCGCCCAGGGACAGGCAAACTGCAGGAGAAGACCACCTTCACGGTCCATCCCCTTTCCAGCTCCCCATCCCACTGAGAGCCATTTTCATCAGCAATAAAATTTCCCACATTTACCATCTTCAGTTCATTCATGTGACCTGATTCTCCCTGGACACCAAACAAGAGCTCAGGATACAGAAGGCTGTCACACTGAGCTGTTAAACACTTCAGCCGTCTGCAGATGGCAAAGCTAAAAGAGTGCACTGTAACACACACCATCCGGGGCTCTGGGGGTTGCGGGTACCCCACTAGATCTACCATGGGGCCGCACAGAGTTCTGCTCCTGCCAGTGCTAAGAAGCATTCGTCCCAGCTGCTGCACCCACTTCCCTGTGTGCTCCCCATGCTGTGAGGCGCTGAGAGCTGTGGGCTAAGTCAACGAGCCACCCACTTCATGAGTCCCATGAAGGGGTCAGGGAAAATTTTCTATTTCACCACCAAACATATTAGCTGTGGTTCCAGTTTGCCTAGGTCAAAGTAATCCTGAGCTCTAGGTAACATTGGCTCCTTTCCTTATCCTTGCATACTGCTGTTACTAATCACCAACTTACATAATTTTTCCTTCTGTGGCTTCTCATCTTTTTCATCACATTTGTAATATATTCTCTGTATTCATTTCCCTGTAAAATACACTCGTGGTGTTCATACCCTATGCAGTGGTTTCATTTTTCGGTTTAGATCCTAATGATAGGAAAAGCACTTTACATCTTGTTTAGTCCTTACAAGTTCCCTACAAGGCAGTAATCATTACCTCTTTTATAGATGAGAAAATCCAAAAGTCAGCAAATTTAAGATCTTTACTCAAAGTCATAGCACTGGTAAGTAGTAGAGCTATGATTCACATCCAGTTTCAAAATCACACTTAAATTGCTCTGCCTACCAAGGGAAATGACAGAGCCAAGGGAACAACGGCAAAAAAATAAAATTCTCTAGGCCTGAAAACAGACATTTATTCTGCAGCATAGCTGCCCTAGGCCAGAGCAGTGTCACTAGAGGGAGCTCCTTTGGCCATTTAAAAATATTTTCTACCTTTGTCATGCTCTCTCCAACTTGTAGACATATATGAATCAAATGTTACATTATTTTAATGGTAATCATTAACCCCAGGTATTCATTCTTTCAGTTGATCTACGTTGCCTACAAAGTCCCATCTTAAAGATAGTTCTGTTTAAGTTACTGAATTCTGAATGCTGGTTTTTAATAAAATGACAAATTAGAACAATAAAAAAGATTTGAAAGATCCTTTATGGGATATGTTGGTAATATCCCTGACACCACTAAGGATATTCTAAGAACTCTCACCATATTCCAATTTAGCCCAAATAAGAGAGAGATTGCTAATTACAAAACAGTTGCTTGTAACAATTCAGATTGGTTGTGCCCCATTCTATTTTTAGTCATGGATTTCTAAATGCCAGTAAACTTTCTACCTAATAAATGTGCCATGCATATTGTTACCATAAATTCAATTACAAGGACATATGTAGATAGATGTATACTCAACACTGGAATTCCTCTGCACTATCCATACTAGAAGACCTATGAGTTCTTTAAAAACAAAACTCCAGTGCATATCCTTGGTTCAGTTTTCTACACAATGCAACAGGAACGAACAAGTCAGAAACATAAGGAACACCATTTTATGTTTTTTTTAAAGTCCTCTGATTTTTTTCCCCCAAGATCTCCTTGTTTCTTTGAACAAAAACAGCCTCTGTGGCTCTGCCAGTTCTTTTATGTGCTGCAGAACACCTGGTGGCCAATTGCTGGGTGGAGGATAATTAGCCCCTCAATTATCACCAGTTTATTTTCACCTGTTCCACTAGCATTTCCCTATAACTTGAAGCTTGTCTAATTAGTCTTTTCTGACCCATTCTCCACCATCAGACTCAAGAAATAGCCCCTCCACTAAGTAATTAACCCATAGTAGGCCAATCTTCCAGCTTTTGTTTCAACTCCTGCTGGAATCATTAAAATCAAATGAACAAAGAAACATCATGGGACAGGGTAACAAGAATCGAAAAAGTTCTGTCTCTCTTCTCCCTTTGCCAGCTTCCAAATCCAAATTATAGAACCTTAAGCACAGTGACATTTAGTCAGACACATATGTGCTTGCTGTTGAATGTCTTGAAAGAGCAAAATAGCGTTGCCAGAATTATCAAGTTCAGTTCTCTGAAATGCCATAGGAAATATGGTGTTTATTTTATACCTAAAAGGTGAAAGAGATCAAAAAGAATCCAAAATTTAAGATTCAGGCCAAAATCTCAACTTGTAAAACCTTCCCAGGATGCTGTAATTGAATCTAACAATATCTTCTTCACATTATTTTGGTAGTCTATGAATAGTTTTCCAAATTATTTATATACATGCATAGAAATTCTTACTTTGCTGCATCAAACACTTTGATAGAGAAGTCCAGCAGAGATTACTGTAAGGTTAAGGGACAGCTCATGTTTGCTTACTCATTCGAAAAGTATTATTGAGTATCTATATTAGGCACAGAATTAAGCCCCAGGGATACAGAAAAAGTGGAGAGTTCTTGTAGCTTTATTTCATATACCTCAAAATATAGATATTACATGTGGATATCTACAATATCTATAAATACATACAGTATGAGTATACATATGTACATAGAATACATTATATTCTTATATGTATACACACACATACTTTTAATAATACATTGAAACCATACACACATGCTTAAAAATTGACAGGAAAAAATTATTTTGGGTAGTGGACATTTGTTATATTTTGACCTGTCATTTTCTACTTTTCTTCTCAATACTACCCCAGTTCTTTTCACAGCCATTTCACTTCTGCCACAGTTATTGGTTTAGGGCTGAGCACATGACATAAATTGAGTCATCAGGAGGCAGACTCAAGACATCTGTTCCAGCATTGTAAAGAGAGATGCTCTCCCTTTCCTTTCATTCTTCATTTTAACCTGAAAATCAGAGACTGTGAGGTCTTGAATTGATGCTGCCATTTTGTAACCATTTGAGAATAAAGACACAGCAAGAGTAAAGAATAAAGCTATAAAATAAGAAGAAAGCCCTAGTAACATCATTTAAATTCTATGTAAGTCCTTTCTCAAGCGAGATTTTATCCTGAACTTTTCTGTTATGTGAGCCATAAGCATTCTCACTTTCTAAACTTAGATGTGGGCTTCGGTCATTTGTAATGAAAAGTCATCTGATTGATAGATATTGACTTTCCAATATCACATATAACAGTTTAAGATATAAGGTAACTACACTTTTCTTTAAAACAAATAAGATTAGAGGACATGCAACTTATCTGGTTTGAACTTTAAAACATTCAGATAAGAAGTTGTGTTTTACACTTGCTTTTGTCCTGTAAAATTTTAGTTTCTTTCTGTACTATAAACTTCCTTCTGTGAATCTGGTGAATCATACTATTCCATAACGTATGTTGCCAAGAAGTTGTACCCTTTGTTCTTATATCACATCACATGCCCTGTAAATGGTTTTTAACACAGCAGTTATTATTCTGTCAAGTTGAATAATTTTAGGCTTACCTCCATATCTTCTATACATTCCACAAATACTTACCAAGCAATAACTATAAAATGGTTTTGGCTATCCAAAGATAAATAGGAAAGGTTGCTATTTTCAAGGAGCTTCCAGGCTCTTTAGGAGATTATAAAGTGATATAAAAGGACAGCCAAGTACTGAATGGCACTTGCCATGTAGTTTTCATTCTCTCATGGTGCCACTCTTTCCATTATCTCCCACACCCAACCTATCAGCAAGTCCTAATGGCACTGTCCCTCAAATCTTTCTCAGTTCTGTAGCTCCATTCTTTAAAACTTTAGTCCAAGCCACCATTATTTCTCACTTCTACTATTGCAGTAGCCTCCTAACAAGTCTCCTTGTCTCAACTCTTGCCCACTTCACAATCCCCAATCTATTCTCCACATGACAGCCAATATAATCTTCTCAAAGTACAAATCAGATTCATCTATTCTGCTGCTTAAAACCATCCCATATATTTTCATTGCCTTAAGAAAAAAAATCTAAACATATTACCATGCCCTACTGGCTCCACATGACCTGACCCCCACCTACCTCATCAAATCAGTTTCCATCATGCTCTACTTCATCCACCTCACTCCAGCCACACTAGCCTTCTTTTCATTCCTCAGAAAGGCCAAACCCATTGCCATTTTGGGTCCTTTGAACTTGCAGCTCTTCTGACTGTAATACTCTTCCTTTCTCATTATTTAGGTCTCACCTCTTCTGACAAGCCTTTTCAGACTATCTTAGCTAAAATGATACCCTGAACTACCACTCACCAAATTCTTATCCCATTGCCATGTTTCATTTTCTCTGCAGTGCTTATCACTATTTCAAATCAGATTGTTTACTTATTACTTATAATAATAAGCATTGGCCTTTCCCCACTAAAATGTAACTTTCAAGAAGTTGGGGACCATGTTTTATTCATTGCTTTCTCTCCAGTGCTAAGAATGCCTGATACATGGTAGGCATTTGCTACATACGTATTGGCTAAGTGAATACAAGACTTGCTACTTGTAGAGGTATGTCTAGCTCAAACTGGAAAACCAAGAAAACTGGGAAGAAATTTGGAATGATAAAATTTTGGATAGATGGGGGGAATGACTAAATAAATAGCATGTAGATTATATGAGTTAATGAGAAATTTGAAGAAAGTTCAATAATCTGAGGAATTAGTTCAAATCTGTTTTCTGTAACATCACTTACGAAGCAAACTGACAGCGAGACTCCAAGATGTATCAATGATGAAGAGGAATAAATTAAATTGCAGGAGTGTTTAAAGTACTAATTCCAGGGTTGTTGTGAGCTTTGTGCTTATTTAACATCGTTTCTAATAACCTAATAAAGAAAATGCATCTTTATTTATGGAACTGTAGATAATCCCAAACTGAATCTTATTACAAGTATCAGTAAAAACCCAATTCTCAATTAATATTCATTATATCAAAAATCTAGGAGCTGGAAGCCATTATTCTTAGCAAACTAATGCAGGAACAAAAAACCAAATACCATATGTTCTTACTCTTAAGTGAGAGGTAAATAATGAGAACACATGGACACAGAGAGGGGAACAACACACATTGGGGCCTGTGAGGGGGTGGAAGGTGGGAGGAGGGAGAGAAGCAGGAAATGTAAGTAATGGGTACTAGGTTTAATAATTGGGTGATGAAATAATCTGTACAACCAATCCCCATGAAACACATTTACCTATGTAACAAACTTGCATATCTTGCACATGTACCCCTGAACCTAAAACAAAAGTTAAAAAATAAAAAATTTTAAAAATCTAAGTCTATTAAAACTTGAAAATTGATTTGAATTCTTTTTAAAATACAAACATTCACATACAATTCAGCTGGCTAGAATCATTAATCAAATGAAAGCTGAGACACTTAAAGGGACTAGTGGCAAATACAAGGCACTATTGCCTAGACACCATTTGATAATTCAGAATAGGTTTGTTTGTTTAAGTTTCCTGAATAGATGGAACATTTATTGAGTGTCTATTAGGTTCCATGAACTTTATCTTTGTTTCATTTTGTCTTCAATTTAACTCCTAAAGGGTTTATTATCTACATTTTACATATGAGAAAACGGTGGAGGTGAGAGTGAAACCTTTATCTACCAAATTCCAAAGTTCTTTTTATCATTAACATTTCCCTGCTGCAAGCTCTGAGATACACAGAATTACACAAGGCTAACCAAAAAATACTATTCCATTTCACCTATGACTAAGCAACACATTAGGCAAAAGCTATTAGAAAATAAACAAAAGTAAAGAAACTTTAAACAAGATTCCTAAAATGAACAATAAAACAAACAACAAAGGCAGCATGTCTTTTTTTCTAGACCATAGCTAAAAAAGCAATAGGATGAGAAATGCCCCAAAATCCCAACCTACAATAAGAAGAGAATATTTGTAAACTGAAATTAAGATTAATTCATAACAAATAGCACAGACAAACAGCATGTCAATGAACTTGAAAGGGTAACTTTCATCCATTGTAACCTTTAAAAGCAGATTGGTGAGTGACTGAATGAAAGAACAAACCAACGAATAAATAAATGAACAAAGACACTTTAGTCTATGTTGCTGGGAACAACCTTGAGCTGGTAGGCCAGGGGCTAGAAGCAAAAATTTAGAAATGATTTTTGGATCATCATATTCTTTTACCTGTGCCAAGAATCTCATGTTTCTGAAGTGATTCTGTATTACCTTTTTGGCAAAGTAAATGAGGTTTTAATTGGTTCCCTTTCTTGAACTGGAAGATAGACCCAAGATTCACTATCAATAGGAACTTCACTGCTATTTTATGTAAACTTTGGCATTACACCTATAGTATTTTCAACCTTCACATTTTTAATTTTTGTCAGGCAATACCATAACAAGATCCCCTGTGTCAATGTACTACCAGAAGGGAAAAAAAACTGAAATAAAAGAAGCATCCATATAAAGTAAACAAGTTAGAAAGGCTCATTTTTCATTCGTTAACTAGCCTCCACACGGCTGTTGGCTGTGACAACAAATGATTTAATGAGTCTAATTTAAAATGGTCTTGTCTGTTTAAGATAGATGTCTTAGAAAATGCTTTCTAAAATCTCACAGCTATAGCAAAGGCTGCTTCAGTGTACCCTGAGAAAAATCGGCGCTGCTCTTCCACTTTTTTTCTAAATTTCTGGTAGGCCAGATATTAAGCTAGTAGCAGCAAGAACTATAAGATTCCCATTGTACCTGGGAACGTTTCCTAATAGTAATGGTAAATAAAATGTTTCAGATATACTAGCTCAAGAAACCATAAGTATTTATCAACTGTGTAGAAAAGTGATTAGTCAACAAGACCCTTTCTGAATTACGTGATCATCTTCTCTTGTCAATCACTTAAATGGCCCTTTAGAGTGATGCTTTGTCAGAAAAGGATGTTGATAAGGGACATGATGTATACTGGGCAATGGCAAAGAAAGGGCCACATCTCCAGGGGTGAACACTATCTAGGTTGTGGCATTTGATTTTAGAAAGCTTGTAAATGTATTAGATTGAAGAGATGAAACCTTCCAAAATCCATTTCCCAAGTTCACAAACACACGTCTTCTTCCCCATGTAAAATCTTAGGTAGATTTTAAAAGTGATGAGCAGGTACGAAGTGTTATCTCTGAATTCACATGGTGCTTCCCTTTGTATAAAGAAAAATTGCATCTTTTTGATCATTCTTTGGTGACAGATAAAACACATTATACAGCTTCTGAGAGGGTCAGGTAGATTCAATTTTGTTGAATGACCTGCCTCAGCTCGAAACTGAGTATCTTGTTTTGTTCTTGCAACATGAAGAAGTCTAAATTTGATCAGTCTAAATATGTACCCTTACTTTTTTGAATATCCAGATGTGGTGATTATCCAGAATTAACAAAAATCAGATTAAGTAAAGTAACTTCTATAATATTTAAATTTACTAAAAGTGTTGCAGAAAACCAGAAGCAAGAAACTTGAGCACCAATACTAAAGGATGTATGCACTAAATAAAAGCCTAGAAACCCGAAGAGCAGATGTGACTCAGAGCCGTCCTCACCATAAAATTATTCAAGAAGTCAAAGAAACGAGGAAAAACAGTGTCAAAATATTTTCACGTTAAAAAAGTAATTAGCATATACTGCATAAATTCAAGAAATGTAGACAAACAGACAGAGTCATAATACAAATACCTTTGCAAGCCAAGTTTCAGTTTAGATAAATATAGTTTCTGCAAGTAGAAAAATTTAAGCTATTTCTCACAGCTATACATGTGCGCTTTCCCTGACTTTTGTAGGAATCTCAAAGAAACCAACAGGGAAGGGAGTGGGTGGAACAAATGCTACCGAGAAGACTGAGTAAATTGCCAACTGTCTAGTCTGTACAGGTCATTAACCTCATCACACTGAGCTTTTGTTCGTGGTCCAAATCTCAGACTTGGACCTGCAGGCTGAGCATTGTAGCAGGCTATTGTTTTCATGGAACTTTGTAGAAAACAAATTTCAAAATGTCAAATGCCGCATGCTATTTTCACACTCCACACTTGCCTCCTGAGTCTTAGATAATTAAAAGCAAAGTATAAAATTTACTCCACTGAAAAAAAGTGAATGTTTTTGTTTGGGTAACCATAACAATTTCTTCAGTCAAATTATTTATGTAATGCACAACCCCCAAAATGTTTTTATCATGTGTGAGATGTAAATATGATCAGAGGTGTAATACTGATTTGCATCCATTTATTGTAATACAAATATATCATTAATAACGGTTACTTTCTAAGTTTCATAACAGATACATTTGTCCTCCCTAATGTGAGTGGGCATCAGCCAATCAGGCCCTTTGGCAACTGGTAATTTCAAGTGATGTTATTTTGATTGTCACTTTATTTCCTTGGTATGCAATCTCCATTTTAATCTCCTTCTGCTCTTCTGTCATCTCTCTGATTTCTTGTTTTATTCAATTACAGTTTACTAAATTTCATAGCATGAATTGCTTATAAAAATATTTTTTCTATTCCTTTGGTTTTTGTTTCTTCAAAGTTGGGTTTTGTCTTTTGTACTCTAAATTAAAAAAAAAACAACAACACTTTTAGGTTTTGTAGATAGCTGTGCCAAGCCATTTCTTTCATTTGCTCATTATTGAGTGGCTTTATCCCAATTTTCTAATTTTATCTATTTATTCTGATACAGTGTTTGTGACTTTCTGATTCCTTCGTTTAGTATCAGAAATCACTTTGCCTTCTCTTACAAATTGTCTATAGTATGAGGGCTCAGTGTTTTATGTTCTGTGCACATTTTCTGTAACCTCAGGGCATGACAGAAAGGGTGAGGTAAAAAAGCTCAGTTGACATAATGAACTAATCTGCAGTCTTGTCTATAATCCCTGAGTTCTGCTTTTCTAAAATTTGTTAAATGCCCTGAACCAGAGCTAAATTCATAGAACTGTGGGAAAATGTGCCATTTCCTTGGGGAATATTCTTAGACTTCAGGTTGGTCCTTAAAATCAATATTAGGTTGCTGCTCTCCAATATTCACTCTCTTTTTCTATAGTAATAGAACCTCTGATATTTAGCTTTGCTCACTGCTGATCAGGATAAATCCACATTTTACATTTTGTAGACTATATTTCTACATACAACTCCTCTGTAATTAAGTGTAGTCATCAAGTTCTGGCCGATGAGATGCAAAGAAAGAGGTGAAAGCTTTCAGGAACCTTCCTTAAGAGACAGCATGCTTATCCTTTCTTCCAAACCACTGCTTGAAATACGAATGTTACCTTCTTATACATGTGATCAAGACAATAAATGATGGAGCACCAAGAAAAAAGAAGTATTTGGTCATTCAAATGCACCACACCATACCAACCCAGGGTCACCTATATTTATGTAAGAAATAAATATATGCATACCTTGTTTAGCAACTAGTTAGAATTTTCTGTCATTTGTAGCCTAATTTTGACCTAAATAATACAACACCTTTCAGAGAAAGGCAGCACTTATTGATTTTTTAGGGTAAATGTCAAGCAATTAGTTTGAGAAAGAAAAATATAAGTATATGCTTCTAATTTTATTCTCTCTAGATTTAGAAGAATGGATAAGTTGCTTTTTATGGATGAGTAAAGAAACTGTCCTCTTGAGATGGAATCTTCTCCTGGTGAAGATGTTGTGAACATTGTTGAAAAAACAACAAAAGACTTAAATATTACATAAACTTAGTTGATAAAGTGGTGGCATAGTTTGAGAGGATTGATTTCCATTCTGAAACATCTACTGTGAAAATGCTATCAAGCAGCATTACATGCTACAGAGAAATATTTTGTAAAAGAGTTAATCAGTGCAGCAAACTTCATTGTTGACTATTATTAAAAATTGCCACAGCTACCCCAACCTTCAGCAACCACCACCCTGATCAATCAGCAGTTATCAGCATCAAGACCCTCCACCAGCAAAAAAACGATGACTCGCTAAAGGTTCAGATGATCATTAGCATTTTTAGCAATAAAAATTTTTATTAAGGGATGTACATTTTCTTTTAGAAATAATGCTACTGCACACTTAAATGCTACAGTATGGTATAAACATACTTTTCATATGCACTGGCAATAAAAAGTGCATACAATGACTCAATTGATTGCAATATTCATTTTATTTTGCGGGTCTGAACCAAACCCACCATATTATCAAGGTACTCATATATCTGTATATCTATACAGATATCCTACTGGTTCTATTTCTCTGGAAAGCCCTGACCAATTGTAGTCTCCAAATACTTCTCCCCACATTCAAAGAGCAGGAGAATTCCGTTGAGTAAATGAAGATTTATAATTTCCAGGAAAGTCTTGAGTATTGATAGACAAACTTTAGGACTTAGTAACAAAATTGATTATAGTGTCTTACATGATGAGGTCGCATTTGAGCCAAGACTTAGAGTCAGCTATGTCTGTCATATAGAGTTACATGGCATTCCGTAATATTTGTATTCACTGATTTACATGGGAGGTGGCTTGCAATATGGTGAGAGGAACTCAGATTTTCATACATAGACATATTTTTTGGACTAGATTGGGAGACGGAAAAAGTAAATTTGCCAGATGGCACAAAAAGGTGGCAAAGCCCCTGAAAAAGAATTCATACCAAGCAAAGAAGGAGTCTAGAATGGCAATTTTACAACAGGATTTGAGGGTTGCATGATAGCAAAGATATAGTGAGGTGGCAAATATCTGTGCTACCCAGAGGCCAGCATGAAATCTCATCCCAGTGTGGCTACCTAGTGACAATGTATACCCCAAAGAGACAAAACATCATAGGTAGAAACAGAAAGTGACTCCTTCCTAAATAGCTTAATATTTTAGGGCCCAAACAATCCCAAACCACACAACTAAACATTAGATATATAATATATATATATAAATATATATACATTTATATATAAACAAATAAAAAATATAAATATATATAAACATATATACATACATATATAAAGTATATATAATATATAGTATATATAATATATAATATATAATATATAATATATAAATATATTGTATACATGTATAAAACATTATATACATATATACATATATAAATATATATTATGTACATATATTTATATATGTACATAATATATTATACATATACATATATATGAATTATATATGTATATCTTTTGCCCTCACAGACTATTGCCAAATTTTATAGCACTATGAAGTTTAAGAGCATTTAGAAACTGAAGAGGCTGAGGAACTGTACCAGAAATGCAAATGAAATGACATAGTAGAAACCTCCATTAATTTATAAACTTTTGTAAGAAACTCTTCATTATTTTCAAAAACATTTGTGGGACAGTGAAATCTTTAAAAGTATTAAAATTCCTATATGGGATTAGAATAGAAAAGCTGAAGTATTAATATGAACTGACCCCATTCACACCTGTAGATTGGTACAATTTTAAAATATTTGGGTGATATGTGCTGCTTCTGGATCTTTCACAGGGGTGTCCTAGAAACAAATCCTGCACATAAATAATTAGGGTTTATTGTTCTAATCCAGTTTATACAACTTTTTCTTTTAGAGAAGAATATGGGAGACTAAAGTCCAAGAGGAATTGCACTTCATGTCTCAATCCAGTTTATTTACTATTCTTATAAACAACATTGTAATTAAAATGGAACAAATACTCACAATTCAGGAAGCTTCTTTTCAAATTTAACTTCTACCATACATAGGTATATCCCTGAGCCTTTTAAGAAGCTAATAGTCATATAGTAAAAGCTTTTGAGAAAACTTTTCTCTCTTTTTTCTCATCTGAGTCCACTGCTTTCTGTTTGCCATTGGCAATGGCAATGCTTCTGTTGACTTTGCTTTCTTCAATTGACTTTACTTCTTACTGTTAGTATACAATAGCAAAACATGAAGGAAATAAGTTTTTCAAAGGAAAGGATGAACAAGGACATTATGTCCTTTTCCCCTTCAGTCTTTAAGTCCCAAAATGCCGAATTTGATTTAGTTTTGCTGATTGACGCTGGGCATTCCATAAGTATTTTTTGGACACCTATTTAGCACTGAGCTAGGTTCTGTCTAGCACTGGGCTATGTTTTAGGGACTCAGTGGTAAACTAGACAGACTGAGTACCTGCTTTTATGGAGCTTGCAAACTGATGAAAGATATAGATACATAAGAAAGATCCACAGACAACTACAATACAATATGCAGGAGAGGCTGCGACACATAGTGAGGAAGAGCATGGGCCAGAGCCAGACTGCTTTTGTTTTAAACTTTGCCTCTGCTGATTATTATCTTTTTAGTTTGTTTTATGGATAAGTAGTGAACATAAAAGCATTCATTAAGTGCTAAATAATTCTTAGCTACCATCATTAGCCGTTTACCTTCTCTGATACTGTCTGTTTTTATATTGCCGTATGTGTATGCTGTCTGTCCCCCATACTATTGGAATTGTTATTATTATTATTATTTATTATAATGACTACCACCCCAAAATCTCCTGTTCTAGCAGCGCGCATTCATTTTTGTGGAACTTTCTTTTTAAGCTTTTTCTTAGAATTCTGGGCCAGAGAGATTCTCTGAAAATGTTACAAGAAAGTTATTGCTTGGTAATCTGAAGGAGTGAAATGTTGTGGTTGCTCTTGTTTCTTCTAAATTTTAGTCAATGTAATCATTACCCATTCTCCCAGACACAGCCCCTCCTCTCCCCGTTTTCCTATCAGGGGTTCTTTGTACCTTCTGAGAGATTTAATGACAAATCCTTTGCTACTCTTAACAAGTTCAATGATAGTATTGCCAGAAGGGTGACCATCATTAGTGTCTCATCAAACTCAGTGGGCATTATATAATCTTTGAACTTGTGTGTCAACAACATCAACAAACTATAAATATTTAGAGATGACACAATAGATCCATCCCTGGCATTAATGCATTTTCTACATAACACCAAGATCTTGCTTTATCTATTCCCTTATTTTAAAATAAAGTTAATGTTTTTATTTCAATTCCTGCTAGTGCATATCCCTGATGTGGAAAATCAACCAACAAGAAAAAATTATTATGCTGACTCTTTCTTCCTGTTTTGCAGTTTTACTATGCCCAAACAGAAATCCTGATGGGAAAGGAAAATGCCTTGCTGTATCTATAATTTATCAACATGAAAACATTAGGGTTTTAATCATAAAATTCAAGAGGTCAGTGTTATCTCCACAACTGTGCTCTGAAGATTCTCTAATAGGAAGAAATGCATTTCCTAAGCATAAAACTGTAATTACTAAAGTTGATGGGGGGAGATGATATGCAAATATATAAAACATTCCATGAGGATATGCATATAATCTGTAGAAATCGGGAGAGTGATTATAGGGCATGGGCAGAGACGGAGGGGTAACGAGGTAGGTGGCAACCCCAAAATGTCTGCATAAGAGAGAATCGGGGCAGCAAATAGGTTGGAAGGGTGAGGCTGGAGGACTGGTCTGGGAGCTGCAATTGAATAGCAGGACATGACTTCACTTAGATTGAATTTAATTTGAGGCAGTTTTGGAGAGGCCTTAGGGAGACGATGGGAGGGCTAAACCTTATAAATCCCTTTTTGATGCCAGCACTAGAGAGGAGTGGAAAAAGTAATAAAAACATAAACATGATTTACATCAGGATATGTCGAACATTCAGTAGCTGTGATGGAGCAGATGATAAAGTCAACAGATATATAACTGCCATTGCCTACACTGAATTACTCTGCCTTAGGTAATAGATCTTTACCTCTGAAGGTAACAAAATGTTACATCTATTCCACCCTCTGTTCTTATCCTGTGCTTTTTTCTAGGTAATGCTCTTTAAGAACATTCAAGTAACCATAATAGTTCAACAAATATTTTCTGAACACATCTACATATTCTCATATCACAAAAATCCCATTCAAACATTTATCATTGTAAGAGTTGGCTTGTTACACACCCACATCTTCTTCTTTAGGTTGCAAACTTTACAAAAACAGAAACCATTTCTAACTTAGCATCATTAGTAATAATAATAGTAACTAACAGTAATTCATTACTTATTTTCTGTAAAGCATTAGGCATTACTTCATTTAATCTCCTTAAAAGTATAATACATAAAACATCACCTATGTTTTGATAAATCAAAATATCTTTACGGAAGACTTTTAAAAGAGGGATAGAATTTAAATAAAAATGTGAGACAGTGAGAAGGAGCTCTCTAGATCATGATGACAGCGTAAAAGGCACAGAGGTGGAAAAGTTTAAGAATGGTTCATAGAACAGTCAGTAATCTAGCTTGACTGGAAATACAAATTAACCTGGCCTGATCACCATATATTATACATTTCAAAACATCACTATGTATTCCATGAATATGTACAATTATTATTTGTCAATTAAAAAAAAGAAAGGATTGGAATCTTAAAAAGGAAGTTTGTGACAATATTTTGGAGAAATATATTGTATAGTAGACATGCTTATTTTCCATAGAATATTGCCTGATAAACTCCAACTGAACTTTGAGGAGTAAAAAAAATGTTTAGGTAATGGGAGTTAAAGAATAAGACAGTTCAGGTAACTAAGTTCTACAGTTTTAATAAGGTTTGTTTTTGAAGCAAAGAAGAGTAGTAACTGATCAATATCCACTGTCGAGATCCCTTCTATTATTTTATATTAACTCCATGAGAGAAAATTCGATGCTGTCTTTTTCACTGCTGTGTTCATGACTGTGAATAAGGCAACACCTAGAACAGTGCCTTCCACATGGAAGTACTCAATAATAATATGTTGAATGAATAAGTGGATGGATAGTTCAATGTTTCTATCAATTTCTGCAACAAAATTCATATTTGTTTGGTAAGAATGATATTTTAAACCCCTCATGCGGGGACTATTAAGAGGACAATATTACTACAAGGGGTGTTCTTAAAATTTTTGGAAACATTTCTAGTTATCATAATGAATAGAAGACACTAATGATATTTAATGCGCAGGGAGACAAAAGATGCCTGGAACAATCTTGTATAATACAGAATTGGCCCACATGCCAGGACTTCTGAGTATCACACCAAATATGCATGCAGGCAAAGTACCTGTTAATAATTACCTGAGTCTTGTACCTAATCTCATTTTATAAATACATGCAAACAAGTTATGCAATATTTTATTACAATTTGAGGGAGCTTGGAAGTAGATCTTTCCCCAGGTGGGAAGCTGATGAAAACTCATCCCTGGCTGAAACCTTCAATACAGCTGTATTAGTGTGTTCTTCCATTGCTAGAAAGGAATACCTGAGACTAGGTAATTTATAAAGAAAAGAGGTTTAATTGGCTCACAGTTCCACAGGCTATACAGGAAGCGTAATGGCTTCTGCTTGGCTTCTGGGAAGGCCTCAGGAAATTTACAATCACGGCATGAAGGGTGAGCAAGGCACCCTTGTTTGTGGTAATTTATTATGCAGCAGTAGAAAACTAATAAAAGTAGGTTAAATAATTTGCCTTGGGTTGTGTAACTAGTGTGTGATGATTATAAAAAGATGAAAAAAGTCTGTGTCCATTGCCAATATATTTTTTAATTATCAGAAACTTCAAGATTGGGAGAGTGAGGTTAAGATAACTCATGTTGAATAAGTTCAGCATACTAATTACATTAAAAGAAGAGTCTATATGCCAAAAGTGGAATGGGACACATGGTTCTTGTGGCCCAGAAAAGTGGTCTAGGCCACTTTTTCAAGACACAGCTTTAGGGTTTCATATTATAACCATATACAAAGCCACGAGCATGAATAAAATCACTCAGGGTAGTAAAACTGTGAAGAAGATGGAAGATGAAGATTTAAGGGGTAAATAGGAGTAAAATTAGAGGAGAATGAGAGGAAATACTCAGTGTGAAGTGGAAAACTGCAAAAATAGTATCTTGGAATCCAAAGGAAGATGGATTTTCTAAAAATAGGTCAAGTCAGGATTCAATGCCACAGAGGCAGCAAATAGGATAGGGTTGCAAGAGTCTTATTATATTTAACTATTAGCAAACACTTGGTAAAACAACTTGACTGAAGGCATGTGGCTTGACAAGCTGGTCCTAGAAATCTTCACAGACCTTCGATCAGCATACTAAATAAAATAGGGTATAGAACGATACCATGTGCATTACTGTGGCACTTCATATGGATTAACACAGACCAATTCATTTCAATGTAGTTGAAAACATTTATTTATTCATCATTTATAAGTCAAATAGACTATCAGACTACAGTTATGCAGGTTCACTTAACTCACACCTCACTCTACTCACATTTCTCCAGCTTAGTGACAACATGGACCCACTGTATCAAATTCTTTGCTGAACTCAAGGTATGTGTACATATTTCCACTGATCAGTAACTCTGCAGCCAGCCTCCCATGTGGATTCCAAGAATCTGCCGAAGTTTTAACTTTTCATATATAATCCTAATTACTTCTTACACCCAAATATAGCTATGTTACAAGGAATTTAGCACGATTATCTGGGTTGGAAAATTAGGTTCATTGTGTTAACTCCATGGCAGTCTCCATTTTTTCCTTCTCTCAGATATGTGCCCTGCTTTCTAAAAATCTGAAGAAAACTAGTTTTAACAGCAATAAAAGTTTATAATCAATTCTAACCATGCTTTTTCTGCTTGCATGTATTTTTCCAAGCTGATTAAACAAATTGCAATACCCAAAGAGAATTATACAAGATAATGTCTACCTCTGAGATCCATTCACTCTCCCTTAAAATTATTTACTACTCTTCAAAATTATCACATTACTCACTATGAAAAAGGGAATGGGTAAACATCTGAACACCATTGGGTTATTGGGTAATCATTCCATGATGGAATTCTTCATACTTACACAATACTTACACACTTAAATAAATTTGTATGCCTTTTCTCCTATTAATACGTCAATTGTTAGTTCACTTGCAAAGAACCTTTAGAGAGTGGACGGGAAAGCTTTCCCTTGGCCCCTACATTGTGTTTCATGTTGTTTACTTAAAGGCTGAAGAACGACAGAGTCATCTTCCCTCTCCCCCGTGCCTGATTCCAATATAACAGCTGATTTTGTTGATCCTAACAGCAAAATAGAACTAGACTCTGTACTTTTTATCCCTACTGACACCACACTAGTATGACCTGTCACAATCTTTTGCTTAGATTATTGTAGTTGTTTTCTATCCACTCTCTCTGCCTCCAGTACAGTCCCCTCTAATACCTTCTTCATACAATTCCCAGGGTTATGTCCTTTTCCTACAAAAATTCAATATTTTCTGTTGCTCTTAGCAAAAATAAATAAATCTATATCTTCATGAGAACTTATCTCATTGACCTTTCCTTAATTTCCATTCCTTCACCCAGTCAACTGTATTTTTTCTATTATAGTGTTTCATTTTCTTCATAGCACTTATCCTTGTTTGGAATTGTTACTCTGTCACTTTAATTACTTGTTGATAATTTGTCTTCACTAATATAAGAGCTCAATGAAGATAAAGACTATATATTTTTGTTCACCATAGTATCCCTAGTACCATTCACAGTGCATAACACATAGTAGGTATACAAAAAATATTCATTTAAGCACTGCATGGCTAGGTTACAAAGTAGATGGAGAATGTAATGCTATAAACCCAGTAGAACCTTTCACAAAGTCCAAATCCTTCATATGGGGATTCTTTGTGTATGGATTCCAAGTTCCTATTCTTGTTCCCTATCCTTAGATTTATGCCTGTCTTCTAAATTACTTCCTTTTTTAAGGTAACCTGTGATGTCTCCACCCATTTTTCTTGTCTTCCATAGAGTCCATAAAGGAGCAAACAAGGAAGAGGCTTTGGCCTACAAGTCCCATAAGATATTCTAGGGGATGCAAAAGCTCTCCAAGAAATAGGATCTTGTTTACAAATTTACCACTAAAGGAGGGAGGAATGGTTGTTGGAACCAAACTGCACATATCCGAAGGAAATTGATATGGTTTGGCTCTGTGTCCCCACCTAAATCTCACTTTGAATTGTAATAATCCCATGTGTCAAGGGTGACCAGGTGAAGATAATTAAATCACGAGGGCAATTTCTTCCATGCTATTCTCATTATAATGAGTGAGGTCTCACAAGATCTGACTGTTTTATAAGCAGCTTTCCCTTGCACTTGGCACTCATTCTCTCTTTTGCCGCCCTATGAAGAGGTGCCTTCTGCCATGACTGTAAGATTTCTGAGGCCTCTCCAGCCATGTGAAATGTAAGTCAACTAAACTTCTTTTCTTTATGCATTGTCCAGTCTTGGGTATTTCTTCATAGCAGTGTGAGAATGGGCTAATACAGTTTCAATGATAGTAGTGTCTGAACCCTTTAAAGAAACCTGCCTGTTCGCCCTTAAATTATGCAAATTACATCATTATGTAGAACAGAGCATATTCCTCTTAATAGCTTCTCCTTTAGTTAAAAAAAAGAAAGATGCTTTGTAATCACGGTTCTAACAGGGACCTTATGAAATTTTTAGCCATGGAGACCTTGCTCCCTGGGGGAAGAGGAGACTATCAATCTTATTTAATCCTCACAACAACTATTCAAAGTAGATATAATTTTTACCCTTATCATTCATCCGAAAATACTAAGGCATAGAGAATAAATATAAACTTCACATGGTCAACAGTTTTAAGTGGCAGAGCAAGGAATCAAATTCAGATCTAACTTTAAGCCTTACATTCTTACCCAGTGATGTGTGGGAGGCAACTTGTATCAGCTTACAAGAGCCAATTATTAAATTTTCAGAGTATTTTTCAGCTGATTGTTAAACATAGCTGTATTAGACTGTTTTCTGCTGCTTATAAAAGAATAACTAAAACAGGGTAATTTTTTTAATTATCTCTTAATAGTTAAAAAGGCTGAGAAGTCCAAGGGGAAGGGGCCACATCTGGTGAGAGCCTTCTTGTGGTAGTGGTAGGGACTCTGTAGAGTCTGGAGACAGTGCAAAATATTACATGGTGAGGGTGCTGAGCGTGGTAATGTACCAGCTCAGTCTCTCTTCCTCTTCTTAAAAAGCCACCAGTTCCACTCTCATGATAACCCATTAATGGATTAATGGGTTAATGGATTAATGACCTTACTTCTCAATACTACCACACTGGGGATTAATTTTCAGCACAATTTTTAGAGGGCACATTCAAACCATAGCAAAAGCCATTGGCAAAAGTTAAATTATATAAGCTTACAATAAATATTCAAAACACATTACTGCCTAAGTATCTAACTTTACTGTACTATTATTAATGCTTTTGAGTTCATCTGTGTCTATTTTATCTGTATGGTGGAAACATTATATAATGGTGGACACATCTTTTCCAAACTCTGTGTTTGGTGACATCATGTTTATAACTTGAAAGTGACCATGATGAAAGTACTTATACCATGGAAATTAGCAAACATTCTACTAAGTAACTTCCACCTCCACCCCCCAGGTGAGTTGTTAAACATTCACCATCATACTACTTCTTTTAACCATTACATTGTCTTACCCTTTAAGAGTGATCATTTCTCCCTATAAAATGTTACCATTCATGTGTCATACAACTGGTCTCATCATTGCCATGTGATCCTGCACCCTTTTGGTCTAAAGGTTTCACACATCCTTAGATATTTCACATATTGTGAACTTTGGTAGGTAAGTTAACTACTATTGCTTCCTACAGTAATAGGAAAAGAAGAAAATCCATTCTTTTCATGTTTCCAGATGCCTAATGCATCAGATGTATTACTTAAGTATCAATGAAGTGATAGATTTTTACTCCTCTTAAATGACTTTTCTGAACAAGGGAGAAATTTAATATTTAGAAAACAAAATGAAAAATACTAAAGAGAGAACTTCTTGTTTAGACTATAGATAGCAAAAGAGACTGCTATGCTTTAAATGTTTGTCCCCTCCAAAACATATCAAAATTTAATTGCCAAGGTAATGATGTTTAAGAGGTGATTAGGTCATGAGAGTTCTGTACTTATGAGTGGGTTGAATACCTTTCACAACGGGCTTTGAACTGGGTGCAGTGTTTTGTGTCTATAATTCCAACTACTGGGGAGGCTGAGGCAGGAGGATCACTTGAGGCTAGGAGTTCAAAACCAGCCTGAGCAACATAGAGAGATTTTGTCCCTAAAAATAAAATGTTTTAATTTAAAAAAAATTAGCTAGTATTGCGAGTATATGCCTGTAGTCCCAGCTACTTGAAAGGCTGAGGCAGGAGGACACCCTTGAACACAGGAGTGTGAGGCTATAGTGAGCTGTGATCACACCACTGCACTCCAGCCTGGGTGACGGAGTGAGACTCATCTCAAGTAAATATTTAAAAAGGCTTTTTTTTGGAGCAGATTGTCTCTCTTTGCTTTTCTGCTTTTCTGCCATGTGAGGAACACTGTTCTTCCCCTCCAGAGGATGCAGTGTTCAATACGTCATCTTGTAAGTGAAAACCAGGCCTTTACCAGACACCAAAACTGTTGGCACCTTGATCTTAGACTCCCCAGCCTCCAGAAGTGTAATAAACAAATTTCTGTTCCTTATAAATTATATAATCTCAGGTATTCTGTTATTGCAGCACAAAATGGACAAAGAGGGAGACATATTGAAGGATTTCAAATTAGCTCTCTGCCCTCAAAAAATTCAGATATAAAACAATAAATAACTAGCAGAATTTGGGCCAAGTAGCCTCTGATTTTTCCCCCATTGATTGTGTATTTCATTTGTAATATTGTCACAAAGGTCAGAAGAGCTAAAACCTTTATCCTCAATTCCCACTTGAGCTAAATACAATTATTTTTCATAGTTAAGTCATGTGTTGATACATGCCTAGTGAAATCAAAATGAATTATTCTTCTCTATTAATGGTACAATACTGTTGTTTACAGATATTTGTAAAATTATAAATTTTTAGAACTTGACATATATGAGGCACTGCAGCAGCCAAGTATTTAGTAATGTATGCTAAGTTTTCCTCTAAATCACAAGTTTCCAGAATACCATAGGTAAATATGAAAAGCAAAAGATAATGTAAAATTAGAAAATTGCTTCATTAAGAAAGACTTCTGACACAGTTCCTTACTCTCTAATATAGAGCAGCAACAAAGCATAGAATAACAACTTTGAAACTGAAAGTTTAGCCAAGGCAGTTTTTTAAATTGGCCTTATTGAATGACAGGTCCAATTCAGAACATTTCTTAGAATCATAAAATTAGGAATACTGTCAAGAGAAATCATTTAGTTTACCTCATTAGGCAGAAATACATGTATACCAGCATTTTGTAAAGTTACAAGAGATGTTAGTAAGTATTACATGAAAAAAATAGATTAGTCAAATATGCTTGAGAAATGCTAGATTTTAAAAAATGTTTATTAACTACTAGATGGCTCAGAATCTTTAATATGCAAATGTGTACTGTGAACATTGGGGATATTTCCCAGTGGTATTTGACCTTGCAATTCTTAAGTCATGGATCACCTGTAGGGATCAATATTCCACCAGTCTGGAAAATACTAACTTATACCATATTAAACCAAGAGAGTCTGTCATTTTTTAATAGTTTCCAAAAAATCCACAATTATCTTTTGGTGAAGCTGCTTCTGTCCCCATTTTTGTTGTTTTGTTTTATTTTGTTTAATATTTTCAGCTTTATATCACATTTGGCACCATTATTGAGTGGTCTGGATTATCTTAATAAAGAGGTGATATGCAAGACAGTGCCAGTCTGTGACCCCCTTGTTTCCAAACAATGTAATACAGAAGTTTTGTGGCATTTTGGCAGAGTAATTTTATGTCTATGAATTGAATAATTAAATATTGGAAAATTAATTGAGGCTTGAATTTTGCATGCTTCTTTATTTTTATTTTCGAGTAATTAACTTTTATTCTACTTTACGAAAGTATCATTTCTCAGGAAATTTGAAATTTAACAACTGCTCTCTTATGACAGTTTGAGAAGGACTGTTCTAAGATCAAATTTCATGAGGAAGAATGTATTTTGTAGTTGTATGATGACTCTTTTCTAAAATAAACATATGAACTAGTACAAGTTTTGACAACAATCCTAGTGAGAGGCAACTGTAGGAGAGTCTGAGAGTGAGAGAAGAATGAGGTCAGGATGCTGAAGACAGAACTCTTGTCAGTCATCCCTATTCATACAGGTACCCTCTCTAGGTTCTGAGAACCAATCTCTTTCTTTGACCTTTGAGGTTTCAGGATGGTAAAGCTCTGCTGCTGCTAGCCATGGGGTACAATACTACCCTTGTTTCTCATATACCTGTCCAAGCCTTCATAAATATAATTAAAACTCTTCTAAAATTTGCTAGTTAGTTTCCACTATTACCTGGAAGCCTCTGATTAATCATTGCTCCTCCATCATTTCCCCTCTTGGTTTACAAAGAGAGCTTAAAAATATTTTCAGAGCTTAAAACTACCTCAGGCCATGAACTTGAGTATATCCACTCTGGATGAGTCACTTAATGGCCAAATGAAATATCAGGGCTTCAAACACTTTGGAAGATCAGCAAGCACTTATTGACTACTGTCAATGGATGATCTTCGTGGATGGGAACAAATAGGACTCCTAACAGCTACTCAATCCAGCCAATGTATGGCATTCATTTGACTGGAGACTGGATGATGTCTAGATATAATCTCAGTTCCCTGTCTCTCCCAGGAAATAGACTCAGAGGATTCTGGCTTTGGATAGAGCTTGGTGATCTCTTGATGGGGATATCACTCCTGTCCACAAACACCCTATTTGCTCTCCTTTCCCATTGCTTGGAATCCTATCTAGTCTTGGTAAATATATATATGTCCAAATATTTTCCGTTTTACACTTGGACCATGGTTTTTTGAATTTAAAATCAAGAATTGCTTCTTGGATTCTTTTATTTCCATCATTCCACAGTTGATGAGAAAGCTTCAAAACAAGAAATGCAATAAAGCATGAAGTGATAGGAAACCTATTAGTATATACCCAAATGCATTTTCTTGTCACATAAAGTTTGATAGCTTCTATTTCAGAATGATAGATCTGGTACATATGTTTATCTCTCTTTTCCTTCCAAAAGTGTTCTTGAAATAACACTATAAAATTATATTATGAATAAACTTATAAAGACATAGAGTACAATGACAAGTTAAAGAGTTTAACAGACAGCTGCAAAACCAAGGGAAGTAAAATCAAATTAATAAAGAAATCATAATGGAAGAATCTAGAACTCAGGATATGTGCAGTAGAAAATTACAACAGAGACAGGAACTCCTTTCGTAACAGACCAAAACCTCTGATGGAAACGATAGGCACAGAGACCAATACTGAGAGAAGAAAGCACAGCAATCTGGCTATTCCAGGAATATGCTTTCAGTAGGCCTGAAGGCCCCAATCTGCCAATAGGGTGATGGGCCTAGAATTTACATGTAATCTCCTCAGTCTTTTCATAGTACTGATAAATACTTTGAGAGTGTTACCAAGTACAGTAATGTCAAATGTGAAGCAGTCGGGCACATAGCACAAATCTCTAGAGAGAAGTCATGGGGGACCAACAAGGTATGAATCCTCTGTGAATCAAGGATAGTACTCTGAAGAGTTATCATCCTGAGCAAGTAGCGTTACTAGAAGTCAGGGAACTTCATGAGAATTTGAGAGCAAGAGGGTCTTACTCATCTAACTGGTAGTGTTGCTCTGTTTGCTGCAGTATATAGCCAGCTTGTGCACAGTCATGGTTCCCTTTATATGCTTAAAGAATCTTGTATACTCTTTGCTTTGTGTATGAGCAGTGTCTTGCCAATCTCATTATTATTCTGTTTGGACTGCTTGCAGATTAGTATCAGGAGTGGGATAGACTCAAACAAACAAATGTCAGGTCACATTCAGACACAGTATAATACAGTAGTTGTAAGTACCAGCTCCAGTTCCCAACTGTCTTAGTGTAAATCTTCTCTCTGGTATTTAGAAAGTGTGTGATATTAACCTCTCACATGTCAGTTTTATCATCTCCAAAATGAGGAGAATACTCCAACTCTTAATACACTTAAGATTCTTATAAGATTTCAATGAGCTAACATATACAAAATCCCATGTACTTGTCATATAAAAAATGTTTTAAATGATCATTTTATGATAGTTATATTAAGACAGGGGTCTGCACACATTTTCTGTAAAAGGCCAGATATTAAATATTTTGCATTTCACAGGTGAAATACAGTCCCTGTTTTATGTGTGTGTGTGTGTGTGTGTGTGTGTTTACAACTCTTTAAAATATATTTTAAGAAAATCCTTAGCTCACAGGCCACACAAAAACAGGCTGAAGGTAGAATTTGGGCCACTGGTTATAGTTTGCCCAACCTCTGCCATAAACGTTCTTTCACTTTCTATTGAAAGGATAAACATCCATTCCTTTCTTATTAAGAAATAGCAGCCTCACATTGAGATCTAAATTACCTATAAAAATGAATAAAAAGATAAAGGAAACTTATTTCTCCAAGATTAGTAGATATAGAGAAAACAAGTGCGGTGCCAGTCTTTTCCTAAACTCAGGTGGGCCCAATCCAAGAGTCATCTCCTCTAAACAAAATTATGCCTGGGATAATAAATTATATATCCTCTTTGGATGAATTACGTTGACAACATTACAATTCCATATCATTAGGAACCATGTGTCATTCTGGAAATAAACTTATAGATATCAACTTTTCAGATACTCTCTGTATAAACATTTTTCTACTTAGATGGAATAGGAGGGGTTGTTAAATGGATAATATCGAGCAGAGAGAAAACATAAAAAGGAGTTAAAAAGCTGGATCAAAGTTAGTAAAATATTAGGAACTCTAGCATCAGGAATGTGGGAAAGGAACAAGCAGGGGAACAGGGAGAACAGGTACAACAGAATAAAGCAGGCTGTCCTGAGTCTGCAGCCAGGCCTTGCCCCAGAAGACTGAAGGTAAGGCCAGCAGTCTTTTGCAGAAGTGACATTTGAATAAACTGGGTGTAGGGCCTCACAAGACCCTCAAAGAGAAGCATGTTCCCTAAATGGATTCTGATGTTAATTGGACACATAAAAAAAGAGATTATTGTTTTATAGGGTCTCTAACAGATAATCTGAAGCATTTAAGTTATTATCCCTGTGATAGAGAGGTGCTTAAACTTCAACACAGAATTTTAAGAATAAATTTTTTATTATTGTCAAAATCAGCCTGTCAAGATTTCAACAAATCTTGCCTGGTCGGCCTGTCAAGATTTTGGAAAATGCATATTCTAAATGAATGGAGCTTTTGAGGCTCAATTTACCAAATTATAAGAAAAAAATAATTGGGGTTTTATTTTAGGGGAATCATGCAGGTAATACAAATTAACTTTGGAAGTGTAGGTATATGATGCCTTGATCTAGGCAAATACATGTGTTTGCAAAAAGGTGAAAATTTCTATTGGTAAAACTTGATGAATTTTCTGATTTTGGCTTATGTGAACATGAAAAGCATTAGGAATAAACAAAAAAATTCTATAATTATTAGTAGGGAGATATCAGAATATTTAAATGTAGATTAAATATAATATTTAATATGAAATATGTTATATTCCAATGTGCTATAATCTACTCTGAGTTGAGTCTTGTGGAATGGGACAACATACAGAAATTTTTTCTACCTGAATTTGGGGGTTACAAAATATTCTGATGATTTTTGACCTTTATTTAGAGTATTATCTGACTCTAAGTGAAAAATTGGACTAATAAAATAATATTGAGCTAATAAATATTTGTATATATTCACTGTAATTTAATACCAATGTTATTGGAAATAAAAGATAAATGTTGACAAATGTCCACGGAAATTCAAAGTTAAAAAATAGTTTTAGGCTAAATCTCAACAATCTGTCCTTTTTTTCTTCAAATTGTTTATCATTCCATATGAAATATTAGGTGTCTTTTGCCTGTATATTCTTTATAATTCTGTGAGAAAAGATAGAATTTATTTTACTTTTCAGATAGTTTTTCCTCTAAAATGCTGATAAGGGGAGTTCTGTAGGTAGTCACTTCTAGGGTACTTGAGGCAAGGGACAAAAATAGAGTAAGAAAAGACTTCTATCCTAGCACTTTGGCAGGCTGAGGCAGGTGGATCACCTGAGGTCAGGAGTTCGAGACCAGCCCGACCAACAGGGAGAAACCCCGTCTCTACTAAAAATACAAAATTAGCCGGGCATGGTGGCACATGCCTGTAATCCAAGCTACTCAGGAGGCTGAGGCAAGAGAATCGCTTGAACCCAGGAGGCGGAGGTTGTGGTGAGCCGAAATTGTGCCACTGCACTCCAGCCTGGGCAACAAGAGCAAAAGTCCATCTCAAAAAAAAAAAAAAAAAAAAAAAAAAAAGACTTCTAAATATAGGAGGCAAAATGCTATTTGGTATGACAATAAATAACATCAAATCTACCAGAGGAAGGAGAAATTAGATTAAAAACTCTCAGTGCTGAAATAAAAACTTCATTAAATTGAAAATAACAAATATAGAATTGTCACCTGTTATTTAAAAAGAAAAGTAATATTCTGCCCTGTAACTCAGGTGGCATCATTAGCATGCTGCATCCCCAATTCTCATATAAAATACTAAAATCTCTACTTCTATCCCCTAGATTTGATCTTTATTATTATTTTTTAACAAAAGGGACTAAAGCCCCTTGGGAAGCGTGGCTGATTGCACATTAAAGGCAGTAGAACCCGGGATGAGACTGAAACATTGAAGCTAGAAGGCAAAGACTTTTACTTTTGGTTTTGTACCTATTTGTACCACTTAGATGTTTATTACTGTGTCTGCATATGTGTAAGTGTATAGTAATAAATAAGTAAATAACAAAATGTAAGTATTGCTTGTTATATAATAAAAGTCCATACTGTATAATAATAATCAGGTTGAAAGCACGGCCACTTTCGAGTACTATGCCTTCTCACAGGCCTGCAGGAAGAAACGTACTTAACAGCAACCACTATGGCAAATATTATCAATGACTGGCATATGAAGTGAAAATTCTCTTTCTCTAAACAACTATTAACCACTTATTTAATTGTCCTTTTTCTTACTTCTAATGACCAAAGAAGTGAAAGATGGGCTTCCTGGGTATCATCAACACACTTTCTCCTCCAGTCTTTTCACCTGCACAAGCTTCCTGTTCCTCTGGGATGCACAGACAGTTTGTAGTCTCTGGTATATTCTCAACCACGTTATTGCCTCCCTTAGATACTCTTGAAGTTCACACACAGAATATCCATACCTTGCACACTAAGAAGATGGAAAACTCTTGATGTTATTTCTATTGGTGAACTTGTGGAAGAGCTTTCTGTTTATAAAAAGAAAATCAGAAGGTAAAAAACTCTTGGTGCTGTTATTTCCATTGTTCAACTGGTAAAACAGCTTTCTGTTCTCAAAACAATCATAATTTATTGTAGTTACCTATTTCTTTGGTATACATACTCCCATTAGGCTGACTGCAAGCTACCAACAGTTTTACAACTGGCTTCAAAATTCCTAATTAATTAACAAGCATCTCTTATAATGTGAGCTGGCTTCGACATACCAATGGTCCTGCTTTCTTCATTTTGCCTCATCTCAGCCTTTCTGTGTGGCTTTTTACTTGCAAAACAAAAATCACATCTGGTTGCCTTGGGAAACATTATTCCATCTAAATTGACAGAACTCACTCTCTTTGCCACTCCCTAAATTCTACTGTCAGTGTACACACCCAGTGTTGGTAGATGAGGCTGAAATTGCCAACCTGGCATTTTCTACTTTTTCAGGACAGTTTTATACATCGTCTTTACCAGTGCTGATGGAAAGAAAATGAAATAGAAGAGAAGAGGAAAGAAGAGAAAGGAAAGGGGGATAGGATGAGAGAAAAGGAAAAGAAAAGGAAAGGAAGCAGTATCATTCTCTCCTGTCTTTTACAAACTTACTACTTGCCTCGTGTTACAGTCATTTTTGTACATGGGTTATCATTTTTCCAGATGTTAAAAATGCTTTGAGTATTTAATCGGTAGCTCATTTATTTCTATGTCTCCCACAGCACCTAACTAAATGTCTAGCTTATATAATGAGCCTTGATAAATATTTGTTGAAAAAATAGAATTTAAAAAGTAGAGTAAAAGAATTCACAAGTAAGAATGATTACATAGAAAAAGCTTATTTCAATATCAAGCCAAATAAATAAGTAATCAACATACTGATTTCCAGATTTAATTTGTTTGCCATCAGTTCTCCACCAAGCAAAGATAAGTTGATATTGCCAGCCTGTCACGAGCTTGCTCCTAACAGTAAGCATATCGCCTTTGCACATTTCCTATAGCAGAGAACATAGATCTGACTGCCTTAAGGTAATACATTTGTGCTTCACTGAGATAGTCACTCTTAGCTGATAATAGATCCATTCTTTGTTGGAAGACTCGTGTTCAGTGTAATTTGTTTTCTTCCAGATAAAAAGGCCCCCATAGACATGTTCAACATGGTGAATTAGAATTAGGGTGTGTGTGTGCCCGTGTGTGTGTGTGTGTGTGTGTGTGTGTGTGTAAGAGGGGGAGTCTCAATGTGTTGTCCAGGTTGCACTTGAGCTTTTAGTGTCAAGTGATCCTCGTGCCTCAGCCTCCCAACTACCTGGGGCTACAAGCACACACTACTGCGCTTGGCCATGAATTTGGTTTTATTACTCTTATCGTTAAGGTACTGTTAAGAGCTGTCTATTATTGATGAGATCAGTTGATTCAGTGCAGACAGTTCAGTGCTAAGTTCCTGGAAATATTTTGCAAGTTTAACTCGACTTAAAATTTTAAAAATTGTTAAGTAAAAATAAGCTATACTCTTAGAAAGAGAAGACGAATATAACTTTTTTGTTATTGTTCACTTGCTTAATGTAGCAGGTATAAATCTTAAGCAAAATTACATTTCATTATTGTCTGTAAATCATTTAATTTCAATTCTGAGTAGCTAGTCCCATCAATTTAGCGAGAAATTCAACCTCAGTTATTTCTAGGCTTTCTCCCACCTTCAGGTTTGTGCTGAGGTTCTGGGTTTTACGCCATATCTAAGCATTAGGACATTGATCACTAGAGGTATCTGTCCACATTGGTAAAAGCTGAATTTTGCTGCAGCCATGTGATATCATCAGATTCACTGGAGTGCCATTTCCATGCCATGCTTTGTGCTTCAAGAGGATCTTGAACAAGCCTGAGAACCTAAGCTTGGCATCTAACCTACCTAGTTCCCTATGTGAATATGCTCCCTGATGTCCTGCCACACTTTTGAGTGCTTCCAGGGAAGAAGTAAAAGTCCCTTCTGTTCAAGGACAGGCAGACCTGTCCCTTACCCCCAACCTGGAGAAAGCTCTTTTTCTCTTTTGAAACCTTCTGTCTTTCTTGGTTTCACACAGGGATACCAATTTCCTCTCTCTTCAAATTCTATTATCCTCAGTGGGCAAACAGAAGCCAGAAAATCCTGCCAAAAACCTTTCATCTGGTAAGGAAGTAGGGAACTTGTTATGTGCTTGAATGAAGGACGGAGGAGGTAGAAAATTCAAGACGAAAAATTAACAACTCATAATTTCAATAAATATTCTAAAAAACTATCTTTCAAATATCTTCTTTCTGCCTAGGAAGATCTGTATTTATGGATCTCATTCCTTCAAACTAGGTGGTCTAGCTCTCCTACCCTCTGATTATTCCCTCAGCATACTAGCTTAGGTATATTTCTGTTCTTTCTATCTACTAGCTTTTTGCTCAACAAAGATAACATTCTGCTTAAATAAAGTAGGTAACTGCCTAATTAATATAACTTAAAGGATACTAGAAAGGCTCATTTCCATTCAAAGATCCTTGTTTCTCTGTTATGAGATGACTTTGATGCTACCACTAGAAAACTGATGCTTTGGATTAAGACATACCTACAGGGTACATAAAAATAATCCATGGATTCAACTAGTCATTTAACAAACATTTATTAATCATATGTATAACATATATATGTCAGGCACTGTGCTAGGCACAAGATATAGCACAACAAATAAGCACACATAGTTCTCCCTCTCTTGAAGTTTATAGTTTATTCGTGGAGAGAGACATGTGAGTACTTATTCCTGAAATGATTAATTATAAGTGTCATGAAAAAGAAGTGAAGGTTAGCATGAGAATATATAACAGGGGAACTTTCCTGAGAAAGCAGCACTAAAGCTAAAATCTAAAAGTACATGGAAAGGAAGAGAAGAGAGTTTCAAAGCAGAGAAAACAGAATGTCTGGAGGTCTTGGAATAAGCAGAATATTGTTTAACATTTTTAAAACAAAACAAACTAAAACAATGAAGAAGACTCAGATGGCTGAAACCTAGGGATAGAGGTGAATGCCTTAAGATGAGGTCAAAAGGTGACCCAGGAGCTAGAATACTCAGGGCTGTGTAAACCATAAGGAAGGTTTTGGTCTTGATCCAACCCCTAACCCCCAAATGTCTTAAGCAGAGAATACATGATCAGGTTTCTATTTAACAATTCTGGCTGCTGTGCAAAGGAAGGCAAAAACTGAATATGTAAAACATTATGCCATTATCAGCTATTAGCATTCTAGTCTCTGAAATTCTTTCCAACTAGCTGTTGATACAAGAGTGTGTCATGAAAACCCTCAGACAGGTCCCTCACAGATCCACATCCTCACTGAACTGTAGCATTCACTATCACCCCCACCCGCACACTCCTGTTCTCATACTCTTTTACTTAAAAAGGTCTCTACCTGGCATGTCAGTTCCATCACCAGGATCCCCATTTTAATTACCTGGAGGTCTATAATTCCTCATATCTTGGATATTTAAGCTTAATCTCACTGTTACCATTCATGCCTTGTGACCATGGACTGGAGTAGTCCTGCCCTTGAACTCCAGTCTAGGGGATGGAGCTTCGTTACCTGACAATAGGTTCACCTGATAATGCCTATCCTAATATTTCTGGTATTAGGGAGTGTTGACACACTCCCTAAACTCTACTTTTTTGCACCCTTACTGATGGCCCCTCTAATTCAAGCTACTATCATTTCTCACCTCAATCGTTTCAACATTCTATTAATGCGTTTTCCTTTTTGAAGTCTCTCTCCGAGGCTTTGGTCCACACTGAGGCAAGAAAGATCTTTCTAGACCAAAAATTTTGCCTTGTCATTCTCTTGCTTAAAATTCTTCCATGGTCTCACATTTTTTAACAGACAAACTGAAAACTCCTCATATATCATACAAGGCCCTTCATAATTAAACCCCATTTACTTTTTTTTTTTTTTTTTTCCAGACAGAGTCTCATTCTGTCACCCAGGCTGTAATGTAGTGGCGTGATCACGGCTCACTGCAGCCTGGAACTCCTGTGCTCTCGTGATCCTCTCACATCAGCCTCCTGGAGTAGCTGAGACTGCAGGTATGAGTCATTGTGCCTGGCCACCATTCACCTTTTCAGTCTTGTCTCACATACTCTTCCTTTGTACTTTATGCTCCAGTCATTTATTTAAGGACCTGATTAGGTGCTGCACCAGCTGGGGTGCTCACCTTATTAGAGCACATTAGAAATATCAGGCTCACTAACTTGGCTCTCCAGCTCCTCGGTTGTTGTTGTTGCTGTTGTTTGTTTGTTTGTTTTTGAGACTGAATCTTGCCTGTCGCCCAGGCTAGAGTGCAATGGCACAATCTTAGCTCACTGCAACCTCTGTCTCCTGGGTTCAAGCGATTCTCTTGCATCAGCCTCCAGAGTAGCTGGGATTACAGGCGCCCGCCGCCATGCTCAGCTAATTTTTGTATTTTTAGTAGGGACATGGTTTCATCACGTTGGCCAGGCTGGTCTTGAACTCCTGACCTCGTGATCTGCCCGTCTCAGCCTCCCAAAGTGCTGCGATTACAGGCACGAGCCACTGCGCCCAGCCCAACTCCTTATTTAATGCAAAATGTACACTGATGTTGCTCCTGGAAAGGGAGTCAGCATTATCAAATGTAAATAAAAATATTCTCCCATCCCCTACACAAATTGATTTCTTAAGTATTTCTGCAAAATATATTTACAGTAACAGCTGAAAGTTGGCAGCAAGCTAAATTTCTAAACCCAAATAATATGTGGCATAGTGCTGTTTTTCAGGGATGAGTCATTTATTTTATTATCTAAATTTTGCTTTTGTAGTACACCTCCCAAGAAGTTCTCTGGCTCAAAACACACACAAACTGAAGAAAGAGAAGAAAATGGAGAACGTTTTGCTAAATAATTCCACAAAATCAACTCTGCTTTGACCCAGCTGAAGTGAATTACTAGGTGAATGTGTTTTGCATATAATTTTTCTTAATAGAAAAATCAATTTCTCCCTGGCCCCAAGAAATAAATATTGAATAAATAGTTGTTTAAACATCCTTTTTAAGGGGTGACAGAATGTGAGCTGGCCTTGCGGGCCCTCATTCTCAGCGTGTTCACGTATGCCCCTGTGCTTTTTCATACATATCTCCTCTCCATGAAACAAGATACATTTCCCTCTTGCCATTGCCTATTCAGCTTAAATAACATTCCTTTAAGGAGACCTTCCATCATTTATCTATCAGGTAGGTTCCTCTCTATACTCTTCTGTCTTTCTATACTTCTCCTATCATTATATTGTGTATCTGTCGTATTTATTGTATATTTGCTCTATTTGATTGTGTATCTGTTCTACTTGATTGTATATTTACTCTGTTTTGTTCTGTTCTTCTAGACTTTAAGCTTCTGTCACAGGAAATGCTGCCTCTGTTTGCTTAAATATCCCAGGCACCTACACCAGTACCTGAAACATAGAAGTTCCTTAATAAATATTTGATGAATAAAAATGAATAAATACATGAGTAAAAAGTACTCCATGTTAGAGCTCTCTGACTCTTTGCTTGAACTGCCCCTTGTTATTTATCACCATGGCCACCTGCTACTATATTATGCTTGAAACTTATGTCCGTGAACTGAATTAATGCCATATCCCATTACAGCTGCTGTCACACATACCCAGGCACATGACAGTTGTAAACAATGAGATAGAAAAAAGTAAATGCTAAGGCAATAGACACCATGAATTAATTTTCTCCTTTATATATTTTGTTTATGGCTAAACCTCCTCACATTTCTTTCCAGTTTTTATAGGGAACCCTTAAGGCATTGGCAAACAATTCAATTAATGGAGCCTCAGCTCTGCGACTCCATAAGGGCTATAGCTGGCAGGGCTCCAGTGAATTCAAAGATACACATAATGTCGGCTAAGTTAGGTGCCTGGGAAATTACTGGTATGCCATAAAATAAGGAAAGTTTGAAACAATCACTCCAGAGTTGAGACAAGTGTTTACTATACGGCAAGCATTGCGTTGTCTCCTACAAACGCTATTTAATTTAATAAACCCAAAAATCTTAAAGGTAGGTGCAACTCTTCTATACCCATTCTACATACAAGAAAAGTGAGGCCCGGGGAAGTTTAATAAATTGTCTAAAGTCATCTGATTAGGGAATGTCAGAGCCAGAAACTCAAATGGATCTAATTCCACAATACAATACTTTTTAAGACAGCTTGTGTTCTTTTCCCAAAAATATCAACTTTTAGAAGAAATTCAAACTACTTTCAAAAATGAAAACAAATTAATAAGAAACATAATTAATCTTTCAGTTCATGATGCTATAATTCTTCATTTTGGGTTCTTTTCAAACAGCTGTTGCATGCTGTACTTTTGTGCTAAATAAAATTTTTTTAAACAGAAAAATGTCTCATTCTATTTACATCTAAAATTAATTAGGAATGATTAGGAAGCGTTAGGAAAATCTAAGCAAATGACTTTGAATGCATTCTATATATATGAAACCCAATAAATGAAAGATCTTGCCACCATTTTGGAATGATATGCACAAAAAATACCCAACTATATGATCACTCATAATAATTTTTCTTAAGGCATTTATAATATTATGGTTATGCATAAGCAGTCCATTAATTATGGAAGATTTCCATGGGAAAGAAGTTGGCACGTTGGTTAAAGGGGAAAATAAATTTAGAAGTCGCCGGAAATAATACTGACTAGCAGAAAGAATTATCATGAGAGGGGGAAAGAAAGAAGACAGCGACTGAAAGAAAATGAATTATGGTTGCCCTTCCCCCTGAAGACCTTGGATGTGGGGGCAACTAAGTTTTGGAAGAAGAAAGCATAAAACATGTTCTATGTTAATATAGCAACCTGCCACAGGAAACAAAGCCAGTGAAGGTGGTGTTGATAAAGCTAACATTTCTTGAGCATGTGTATATGCCAGAGCCTGTGCTAGACTCTGTGCATGGCTCTTTACGAATTGAAAAAGAATTCAAAATAAAAGACACAGTATTGCAGATCAAAACTACTGTCATTTTAATACGGGAGAAAAAATTGTTAAAAATCATTTAGAATTTTGCAAACAAAAAAAAAGAAAATTGTGTGAACTGACTAGATTTCCAATATTCACATAGGATCATGAGAAATTGGAAAAAGTATATACCTTTGTTCTGACATCAAGGGCTATATAATTTATGAGGGAGTTAAATCTGACAAGTGAGCATAAAATATAGTAATAGTTCAGAGAAAGGAAACATTTATATAGCTTTTTGTGGTCAAATGGTACAGGCAGCATTTGATCTGTACCTTAAAAGTAGTAGTAGAATTCGATGAATTTCTCTAGACCAAAGGCATAACATGAGCAAAGTAACAACAGGTGAACTTGAATGTGACTTATCAAAGACTGAAAGATTTGCCTGATCGGAATTAAGTACATGTTCTGGGGAAAAGTGGGAAAGAGTAGACCTACAAATTGGAATGAGATTATGGCAAGCCTTAAAACATTTTATTAAATTGAAATATAAGGTACTTGAAGACCAGTTGATCTTTGCAGTCTCTGTCACTCCGCCTATCACACCAAAATCCAATGTGTAACCGCCCACCCAGGCATTGTTCTGCCGACATTCACTCCTAGTTCCCAATAGCTTCGTGTACAACTGCTGTTTAACAACCCCAACAAGGATTTTAAACAGGTACAGAGGAATTCTACATCTGCTATGTAGGGGGAAAAAAGTTGCCCTAAAGGAAGTTTCCTTTCCTAAGAACAGCATCCCGCTGCATGCTATCAAGCTCCTCAATGCAAAGCAGAAGTTTCCCCAGCCCTCCGTTCCTGATTCCTAGGGGAAGGCACGGGCTCCACTCCGTGTAGAGAGCACAGATGGTTAACATGAACAGTGAGTTTCATCAGCCTGCAATGTAAGATGTAACCTGGTAAGCACAGCTCACTCATAAATCCAGCCCATGGCTGTCACAATCCCCTCAGAGAGTCTCTGTAAATAGTGTTCCGTACAGGCAAAGCAGTTTTCTTTCTCACATTTAGTAGGGGGTGGAGGGCACCTTCTTCCAAAGGCAGAATAATGTGAATGTGAAAGGCCAGATTCCAGTGTAACTCGGCACCCTTCCTGCTAACACAGCAAGCCGCCTCTGTCAACTGTGCTGTCTCACGTCAACAGTAGTAATTATGTGGGGAAAGGTGCTCCGTGTAGCTACTCGGGGTGGCTGTAGTAAAAGATACTGAAAACATGAGCACTGTTAGGCAGTGAATTTGTCACGCTAAGTAGGACAATGCCTAATGGTGATAAGAAAATGAAGCAAACACCTGACGTTAAATCTCTTTTATGGCATTTTCATAGAAATTGTAGGAACACCTATATAATCCCTAACCATGGGAAGGAATGTGAAAAGAAAAATGTAGTCTTAACTGACATGGATTTTCACAGTGGGATGCACATTTGGGATCATTAATAACAACTGTCTTGCAGGTGAAGAAATTGAGACCTAGAAAAGTTAAGAGATTTGCCCCAAGCTCATATAGCTTTTAGAGGCAGGGCACAACTATTTGGACGATGTCCCAAATGTCTCATTTTTTCCAGCGATGCCATATGCTAGTAACAGCTAAGATTTGCAGTCCATGAAACAGTAGGATATGTATTATCATGCTTCATCTTTACTGCAACCTGTGAGAGTAGTATTATTATCCCCTTCACACAGATCCAAAATCCATGGCTCAGAGAGATTAACTGACATGCCAAAATAGCTCATGGAAAAGGTTGGGATCACACCTACACCTTTTGCCGAAAAGATGGAGTTGGTACGCAGTACCATGCCGCCTATCTTGCAGATAAAACCACACAGAAACCTACTGTTTCCCCCATTGCATTGATACAGGAGAATGTAGCTATTGAAAAGAAGCAATTGTCAACTACTTCATTCAACAAGCAGGTATTGAGGACCTACTGTATGCTAGACAATGATCTAGGTCACAGAGATACAGCAGTAAGAACAATAAACAAAGTCAATGCTCTCATGGTGACAGACAAGGAACAAAAGCAAAACATATAGGTGCAGGTGGTAATAAGTGTTATAAAAGAAAAAGAAAGTAATAAGAGGATAGAGAGTGTTTGGGATACTGATTACTAGTTACCCAATGGCTCTATCGGAACCTCAGCAAATCAGCATGCACAGATTTTATACCTAGTGATATATAAGCAATAGTAACAAGTTCAAGTTCATAGATCCTTAAGGCGTCCACAAGCTATGTTCAGTGTTTCAAAAATAAATAATAAAATCTAAATTATTTAGTAAAAGCAAACTCTAGATAATTCCTTTTCTAAATAAAATTAAGACAAATTATATCAACTCTGTGGAAACTCTATCTAGACGTAATCACAAATCCTGACTGACAGATACACATGTCATAAAAATAAGGACCCCAATCATTAATGCAATTTTTCTGTTTTAAAAAAATGAAGCTTTCCAAAAATCAGGCATTAAAGGGGGAATTGTTTAATGTAGTCATTGGCCATGATAAAATTGTAATTCAACATCTATCCTAGGACAAAACAGAGGAGATCTTTTGGAAATAAGCTTCACCTTTTAGCATCAGGGCAAATCTCTCTGAAAAGAACCAAGGCACGTACTAATTACACATGGCTATGCTGTCTGTATTACTCTCTTCACACATTGCTATAAAGATACTACCCGAGACTGGGTAATTTACAAAGAAAGGAGGTTTAATTGACTCACAGTTCTGCATGGCTGGGGAGGCCTCAGGAAACTTACAATCATGGCAGAAGGTGAAGGGGAAGCAAAGTACCCTCTTCATAGTGGCAGGACAGAGACAGTGAGTGGGAACTAAACCATCAGATCTCATGAGCACCGCCTCATTATCATGAGAACAGCATAGGGGAAGCCACTTCCATGATCCAATCACCTCCCACCAGGTCCCTCTCTTGACATGTGGGAATTACAATTGGAGATGAGATTTTGATGGGGACACAAAGCCAATCCATATCCTGTTCCCAGGAAAATCTGAGCAATCAGCAAAATATATATCCTTTATCACCTCATAGAATCCTCTGCATTCTCATCATCACTTATGTTTCCCACCCCAGTGTTTCCTCAGGAGCAAAGTACCTCTCTGCAGTGCTGGCTTCCCACAGCCTACAACTGTGGTTCCTTCTTAAGGCTGCTCTCTCCATTCTCAAGACCTTCCTCGGAGAATCAGCTTGTCAACACCACATATGTTATATGTTAATTTATTTACTCTGAAAACAACCTGATGGAGTTAACACTACTCTTTTAACTTTGCAGATGAAGAATCAAGGTGTAGGGAGGGGTATGCCCTAATCACACAGATAGTCTGTCCTTCCAAAGCAATATGCTAAGTGACTAGCTAATCTATGAAATTAATGGGTAAAATCTATATTTTTACATGATGTTGCATTATCAAGACAGCAACAGTAAGAATGTATGTATAAACTTTGCAAAGAAGTTCCCTGCTTATAAATTTTTGCACATTCAATATCATAATGCTAAGGAAACAAGAAAAAGAAAATATGAGTTCTCATCATGTTCAGAAAAATTGTGTAGCTGTATGTTTTTTTAAAATTTAAAGTTTATAATGATTTAAGTTTGGTTAGTATGAAAAATAAAGTAGATGTCAACCAGTGTATTTGGGGTTCTTTTCCTGAGAATATTGTTAGTTTATTCTTCCCTTAAAAATAGAAGTATAAGTTATGACAGCCATGTTTATTGTTAAATAGTAAAAAATAGTTTGTATTTAAATTACACAACAGATTTGAGATAATTTGATGCTGGTCCACATGATATGGCTAGAGAAATGTTTTGACATCTAGTACTGTCAAATTTTATTTCCCTAAATAGATTAATAATTGTTAATAATAGTTCTGGTAATGCAATTTTAGATCTTGTTTAATCTTCACAATTACAAGATGAGAATTATGATTCTCATTTTACATACGAGGCAACTTGGGCTCAGAGAAGTAAAATAAATTCCCAGGTGACAGGGTCAGTATTTAAATGCAGGTGGATCTCTCCCCAAAGCTTGTGCTCTTAAACACTCCATGGCTTTTTATATGCCTCACTCTTACTATCAAAATCCAACCCTTACACAGAGTCTGACTTTATTCATCACCAAGCATTGCCAGGGGGTGTCCAAGACTAGACACAGACAAGTTTATCTTACAAATGAACAATAATACTGGATATTCAGCAAAAGGCACTCTCAGAAGAGATAAATTACTTAGACTCTCACTTTGACAATTCAAAAACATTTCAAGTATTAAATGTATTCTACCACTCATAAAGATGGAGATGAATCATATTCTTGACTTCATATTAAAGTTAAAGATTCTTTTTTGCACAATTTGTTCTAAAATTAATATGCCAATGATTCACAGCCCCTTATAATATCACCTTTGGCCTACCATTTTTTATCAACGTGTTATGATAGAAATTGTCTCTTCGGGTTAAGACACATTCATCTGGAGGAATGTTATTATGGCCTGCATAAATAGTACTTGGTTATTTTCAAAGGATTATTTTTTCCATCTGTACAAATCTACTCTTTGTTATCTTGAAACAGGTGACATTACCTACCAGAATTCCTAGCTGTAAGGGACTTAGTTAGCCCCCATTCATGACCCTTTATTAATTGATTTGGATCTATTTTACCTCTTCAACAAGTTTTTCCTGACTGTTGCCTGACTGTTGTTTTAGTCATGCAAAAAATTATAAGCCAAGATTTTAAAAAATACTGTACAGATTGCACACCGGGAAGCTGGCAGTCTTTCACACCACGTTCATTCTCTGCAGCACAAATCGTCACCACAATAAAGAGCCTAAAACAAAAGCCAAATGCTGTATAAGGAGTACTTTTCCTTCTGAAAAAATTCCAACATTGGGGAGCATCCTTTCCTCTGGATGCACATGCATAATTTCCATTATTGTTAATGGGAGCTATACATGCATAACACCCATTACTGCTAATGGGAGCTAAGTGCACACACAAGGGTAGAATACAGTGAAATCTGTCTTAGAAAATCACCCAAGAGACTAGCAAAAATCAGTTGCCTGGTAGAGAATGGTTTTAAATTAAAAGCAGAACAGGACTGAGGTTGAAACCACAGGGGAACTATTTAAACTTCAGGGAGCAGTGGGAATTGGCTTCTCTTTTTCTTGCTCTATTCTAGTATCTTGTTTTCCTCACCCATATTCTTGATGAGAACCAATGACCTTGTGATCTCCTAAAGAGATGATCTGGAAATGAATTTCATACCTCCATTGATTCAAATGGTAGGCTTGGGGACCCTTTGGTAGGGAAAGGAATACAGCTACTAGATGATTACATCACAGAACATGCAAAATACAAGTCACATGGTAGCTCTAATGACGGTTAATGAACCAGGATGAAAACAGTAAAGCAATATTATTATGGCAATTTATATCTATCACTCATTAATCCTTAAAAACATCTGTTCTATTATAATGTTATTGTAAAAATCAATGAAAAATAAACTGGAAAGTGATTTCCATCTACCCAAGTGGCCTTCTGCATTTTTTTTTCAGCATTTCAGGGCATTGGAAACACAAGCCATTCCTACAATATCTTAAAATCATAGGGTGCTGTTCTAGTCCAGTCTCTTCATTTTGCAAGTAAGGAAATTGCAGAGAAATTAAGCGGCTTTTTTTTTTTATCAAGGTCACAAAATACTAAAGGGAGATCTTAAATCTGGAATGCAGAATTTTTCTGACTCCAGATCCAGTGGTTTAATGTTCAAAAACACAGACTCCCGAAGACTTTCATCTTTGCTGGCTTCACTCTGGTCTCTGGGGACCAAATGCACAGATGGGTGGATGAGCTGTAAACTCCAAAAGGGGCCATTCTGGAAATCTGGAGAGTTGGGGACTGAATGTTCTGCATGTTACTCAAGTAAGTGCATGCTCCAGTTATTTCCAAAAAGAGTTTCGAATACAAATCTCAACAAACCTTTTAAAGAGGCAGAAACAAAAAGGTAGTGGAAACAGAAGGTGTATTACCTCAGCCTAGAAAAGAGGAATGGAAATACTGTGCTTAAGATGACTTTTCTGTTCCATCTCCCACTTCCCAGTTATCCTTCTTAGACTGTAGTTATAAAAGCACCGGCAATAAAGTCACTCTTGTATCATCTGTGTCACATATGTGACACATGTTATTTTTGTTATGCTTTATACACAGATGTTCCTAGTTGGCCTTGTTTTGGACTCACCCAAAAATGGGCGCGGGCAGACAGAAAATAACATTGGAAATTGGTTATTGTTTGCAAGAACTGTTAATATATAAAAGCCCATGTTACTTCTCCTTACTCTTTTTCCGTGGAAGTGGTTCTTTTTTGCTTTCGCTGCCAGACTCCTGCCCCTCATCGGCTTGAAAGGAAATGAAAGACAAAGAATGGGGCATGGAGAATGTAGTGAGAAAAAAGGAAGAGACAGAAAGAAAAGAAATAGAGAGAAGGAGAGGAGAGTAGAAGAAGAAAAAAAAGAGCAGAGGAAAAGGCACCATAATACTTGGGATGGCACAGCATAAAACTGGTGTTTTGGAGTCAAAAGAGCAATAATAAAGAAAAGAGCCTGAATAATAGAGTTTTATGCTCAGGTCAGCCTTTATACTCTATGTGATACTAAATTAAATAAATTTGTGATGTCTCAGTTTCCCCATTTGTCAAAGGAGAATAGAATATTCATTCTATTTCACAGTGTCGTATTAGAAAAAGTAATGCATGAAAATACTTTATAACCCATAAATAAGTGTAATATAGGAATCCTATGATTATGATGGCTTAAAAAAGCAAATGATCAGAGACAAAAAGTCACACAAAAGGGACTGCCTTTTTCCAAGTATCTGATCACATTTTTATGGCCTCTGAACATTACTCTAATTTGCAATGAACATCTTCATCCCATTTCCCTCTTTATATTGTAGAAAAGCCACCTAATGAAGAGGAAAAACTTGGTTTAAAAAAACGACATATATATTTATCAGTTTACCCTACAAGGCCCATGGCACATACTTTGACACAACTCTTTCAAAAGCCCCTTGACTAAGAGCAAGGTGGCCTTGGATTGGATTAGAAATCATTTCTGCTGACTCTACAGGAAATCAACTCCAAGGAACAAGACCACAGGCAGGGGAGTACCCAGAGGCCCATGACTCAGCAGAGTGATTGATCCACAGAGCTAGAGAGCTGTTCTGAAGATGCCTAATCCTCACTGTCTCCCCTCAGCTATTTTCTGAAAAAGAAACAGAACCCTGAAATACGTGTTTTTGTTATTTTTGTGACCAATATCACAAACTAGACTTTATTAAACTTCATTGGTGTACATTACATGATATTTTTTGTCGATTCATTTTTTTCTTCCAACAAATTGCAATCTCTTTGAGGGCAACTACATGTTGTTGTTGTTAATCTGCAGCCAAGCACAGTATAAGGCATAAAGTAGAACTCAATTACTATTTATATGATTTATTTCTATATGTTTTTATTCACATATTTCAATAGATTAAACATCACATAGACACAAGTCATTTCATACAGGCACAGATTAGCACATAGTTTATATATTAAAATAGTTGTATAATTGATCATTTGCATAATTAATTAATTCATCTGAGTATAAACAAGTGCCCACCAAGCCAACTAGAAAGAACAATTAATTCTATAACAAGCATGAAGTCATGCCAAATAGTGCTAGAACATCTAATAATCATGTTTATAAGATCTATTTTGTTGTAGCTCTGAAAAAAGACAAAGGAACAATGGTTTAGCCTTCAGACATATATTTGAGAATGATGTCTTCTATGAGGAAATGTTGATAGTCATTTTGTTTCTAAGAAATACTGTTTCTTACAATTCCATTTAGTGGTTCCTTTTCTTTGATTTGGAGTACACATTTTCCTTTAATTAATATTACCATTATATAACTATGCAACTTCTATTTATTCATCTACTTTAGAGACTTAAGAATAATTATACTTTTTTCTTGCAGGAAGATGGCACTATTGCTTCACTCTTAACTTATCATGGTATAGTGAAGAAAATACTAGTTAAAAATCAATAGACTTGGGTTTTGCTTCCCAAAACCAAATGTTTTGTCAACATGTGACTTGAAAAGTTACTAATTTTGCTTATCTTACTGACCCACCATTTCTTATCTGCAAATGTTTTTTGCAATAATTGAATCAGATAATGTCTGATAGGAATATTGTCTATACACTGCAAAGCACCATAAAAAGGTTCATAGTGATAGTTATAACAACAGATACCATTTGTTTAATAGCTTTGGAAAGTTAGGAATTGAGCACTCAATATTATTAATCCTTAGAATGATTATGCAATATAGGTGTTATTATTCTCATTTACTGGGTGAGGAAAATAAGGCTTAGGGAGATTAATTAGGTAACTTACCTGGGATCAAACAGTGATGAAAGAAAAGAGCCAGAATTCCAAACCAAAACTGGCTGATTCAAGTATTAAAAGAGAAATATGCTACTGGATTTGGGATGAGCTATTCACAGAAACTTGGAGTCAGTTTGCTTTCACTTGTGCCTCTCTCTTTTTTTCATTTCCCTTTTCAATGTACTCTCTAACACCCTTCATTTTTCTAACTTTGGAGGGCCCATCTGGTGCTAATCTGCATTACATTGTTTCTTATCTTTTTGGGTTTACCTTCACTTTTCTCCATCTGATATATAGAATTTATGTAATACTGTTGATCATCTGATCCACTTTAGTTTTACTAGATATTAAAGAGGACACACAGAGATAGAAGCAATATCTTAGAAGACAAGAGGTGAGGAGAGACTTCAGATCCTTGAGCAAAGTTTTCCAAGTATTTTTGGGTAGACACTACATGGCATAAAATGACAAAAGGCCACAATAAGAAGATAAGATTACTGGTTGGTATTTTTTAAAGACAAATATTTTCAAGCTGAGACTGTATGTCACATTTTCAAATTACTTTCCCCAGATCTTTTGATACTGTCCCCATCATTTGTCATGTGATGTGGATTAGTATGGTTTTGGGAAATAAGCTGATGTGTAAAAACAAAGAAATTGTTTCAGTGGGAAAGGAGGAGTTTTAACCTATATAAATCTTTATTAACATTTTCTTCTTGAAAAGGGGCCTTTAAAATGGTGATATCTAGTGAACAGTAACATTATCAGTGGGGCAAACTGACATAATCCATGGCTCTTGATATAATATACATTGAAGGATGTAACATCATCTATGTAATATTAACTAATTATGAAGAAACAATCAACCAAATCTAAATTGAAGGTCATTCTATAGAAAAACTGGTCTTGACGCTTCAAAACTCGTAATGTCATGAAAGCACCCTCCACCCTCCTAAAAGGGCAGAGGACTGAATCAAAATATACTAAAGACTAAAAGAGACATGCAACTATAATCAGTACATTATTTCAGTAGAGAGGTTCTTCCAAAAAATTAAAAATAGAAATACCATATGATCCAGCAATCTCACTTCTGGGTATATAGCCAAAGGAAATAAAATCACTAACTCAACAAAATAGCTACCCAAATACCCAAAGGAAAAGAAGCCATTATATGAAAAAACTCATGCACGTGCATGTTTATAGCAGCATAATCCACAATTGCAAAAATATGGAACCAACCTAAGTGCCCATCAACCAACAAGTGGATAAAGAAAATGTGGTATATATACACCATGGAATACTACTTCACCATAAAATGGAACTAAATAATGGCCTTTGCAGCAACTTGGATGGAATTGGAGACCATTATTCTAAGTGCAGTAACTTAGGAATGGAGAATCATATATTGTATGTTCTCACTTATAAGTGGAAGCTAAGCTCCGAGGATGCAAAGGCATGAAAATTATAGACTGGACTTTGGGGACTCAGGGGGAAAAGTGGGAAGTGAAGGGTGAGGATTAAGACTACATATTGGGTACAGTGTACACTGCTCAGGTGATGAGTGCAATAAAATTTCAGAAATCACCACTGAATAACTTATCCATGTAACCAAAATCCACTGGCTCCCCAAAAGCTATTGAAATAAAAAAAATTTTAAAAAATAGCTGCACTCACATGTTCACTGCTGCATTATTCACCAATAGCCAAGATATGGAAACAGCCTAAATATTTATAAGTAAATGAATGAATAAGGAAAATTTGGTATGTATATATGTAGGCATGTATATACAAATATATGTACATGCACACACGCGCGCACACACACACACACACACACACACACAAGAACAGTATTCAGCCTTAAAAATGAAGTAAATTCTATCATTTGTGACAATGTGGATGAATTGGAGGACATTATGCTAAGTGAAATGAGCCAGACACAGGAAGACAAATGCTGTATGATCTCACTTATATGTGGAATCTAAAAAAGTCAAACTCAGAAACAGAGAGTAGAAGAGTAGTTACCAGGGGTAGCTGGAGTGAGGAGGGGAAGAGGAGATTTTAGTGAAAGTACAAACTTGTAGTTCTAAGATGAATAAGTTCTGGATACCTAATTTACAGCATGATGACCACATTTAGTAGCAATATATTTTATGCTCAAAATGTGCTAAGAGAGTAGATCACACACACAGGTAACTATGTGAAGTGATGGATATGTAAATTAGCTTGTGTGGTAATCATCACATAATGTATATGCATATCAAAACATCATTTTGTACACCTTGAATATACACAATTTTTATTTGCTGATTTTACCCCAATTAGGGTGAAAAAAAATGGGGCAAAAAGAATGTTGAAACTGTCTATGTACTGTAAAACTGCGTGCTGACATGGAAAAAAGACTATGATTTAGTCGAAAAACAGGTAAACAATTTTTGTAAAAATTATACACACACATATTTGTACTCTAGAAAATAGAAATTCTTGGAAACAGTGATGGGTCAAATGAATCAGGATGTAAGATTAGTTGTCAATATACTTAAAAACAGTATCATTCTTTTGCTTTTGATCATCTTTTACAATGTTTTTAAATAATATGAAACTGGATCCTAAGCTATTACAGGTTGAGATGAGGTATAGTGTGCAGGATGTTTGTTAAAGTGTGCCATGGGATTAATAACCTCAGAGGTGAAGTGGTGCGTTGTGGGCCCAATGACGGGTCCAGACAACCACAATAGGAACTCGAGTTAAAATGGCTCCTGAGAGCTGTCACACACTGTGTCGAAGCAACAATCTCATAATACTCTTGCCTCAATCTGTCTTTGGATGCTGGCTGTCCTAAGAAGAATGTAGCCTGGGGAGAGAGGCTCTCTACAACTAAAGCAATTCTCGCAGGAGCTGACCCCCAAAGTCTATATTCAGATGGCATTCCCAGCAGCTCAGCAACAAGTACTTTCTTGAAGGAGGGTCTGGATGGTGCATCTTCATCTTCATATATAATTTATTTGCTTTTGATTCAGCAGTAACATATTCCTTTAAAAAATGTTTAGTTGAATTTGGGATTCTAATTTCAACTGCTCAGTAAGAAAATTAATAGGTTTACATAAGCTCTATCTTCTACATTCATAGCCCTGCTGCTACACATGGCTGTACATTAGTTCTTAAATTCTATTAATCTTTCTTCATCTTTCTTAGTGCCAGCTATGGACGGAATACTGTCCCCCTAAAATTTATATGTTGAAGCCCTAATAACCAATGTAACTATATTTGGAGATAGTGTCATTAGAAGGTAATTAGGAAGGTGGTGTCATTAAAAGGTCATAGGATGGGACCCTAATCCAATAGGACTCACTTCTTTAAAGAAAGAGGATGAGAGAGATGCACACTCAGAGAAAAGGCCACATGGGGACAAAAGTGGCTGTGTGCAAGCCGGAAAGAAAGCCTTCACCAGAGTTCAAACCCTGCCCAGAACCTTGATCGTGGACTTTCCAGACTTTAGAACTAGGAGAAAACAAATTTCTATACTTTAAGCCACGAAGTCTGTGATATTTTGTTATGGCAGCCTGAGCTGACTGCCCAAAATTGAAGGGCAGATCCAAAATTTGCCAAATAATTAGACCATGTGATTGATAGTTCTCAAACTGACATGATTTTGTACATGGCACAGTGGAATTCTAGTAACAATGCGTGATATAGTGAAGTCATATCATGTTCAGTTTCCTCCGTCCCTTTCTTTGTGTCCCTACCCAGTCACGTGATTGTTCTGTCTAAACTTTTACTTATAATTGTTTAATTTTATATTTTTTTCTGTTTAAAAAAGTCATATGTTATGGAAAAGAAATATGTCATGGAAAAAAATTGTGCCTTAGAATTGGGCTTAACTTGTTGTTTGCTTTTATAATGCTGGTGACGTTATGAAGACACTAGAGTTTCCCAAGATTCTGTGATCCAGATGGGTTCATTTTTCTTTACCTTACTCTGGGATTATAGGAAAACCATAGTTACTAAGAAAGGGTTCTCGTAACAGTAATATTTACCTCTTGATCAGGCTGTTTGATGTCTTTTCTTCAGAAAGAAAAGGGTGCTTTAGAAAAAAATCCATCCAATCTCACTTTTTCTTTTTTGGCCATAAGTGAAAAATGGCTGGCCAAAGCATGAGCGTGGGCAAGGTGTGTCTTTCATGTTCTGTGTAGTGAATACCAACTATCTTTTGTGGGATTAAATCTATGGTTTGAGGTTTATTATCTGTCACCGGGCCTTGAGGAGGAGAGCAAGCAGTGCAATAGAATAAATTGGTAGATGTCATTAATGAAGGGTATAAAGCAAAAGTATGTCCAAATGTAAGTTAATGTAGTATATCCCTAGGCAGAAATTGGAATATGTGCTTTTTCAGATGTAACATTTTAATTGGCCTACCTGGTAGAAGGTTAAATAAAATGTACACTAAACTTCATTACTACTCAGTTGTCAAATAGCCTCCCTGCAACATGATTAAAACTAGCAGACTGAGTGGGTGCAACCCAGAATTATGAGAGAACTAAAAGTTGTCTTTAGGAGCACTTTGCAACACAGAATTTTAAGTGGTCCTATTAGACCAACTATGCTCTTGCTATTTTATCCAGGAGTTTTAAGTACAGAGCTGGGTATTTAAAAATTCCCTTTCCATATAATAATCCATTTCAAATGCCCTTCTGGAATTATCTGTGATAGTACATTTCTAATAAAATGCCACTGTGGAATGAAACCTAACCACCTGGCAAGAAAACAAACTGTTATATCTTAACATGATATTTGCAGATTTTTCTGGCATAAAGTGGTTCAGAAAACAACAGACTGTCTTTGCTACTCCCCAGCCCCCCAAACAAAATCTATTAAAGATAACCTCATTCAAAACAAAGATAGATGTGTGAGGATGAACACAGTGGAATATCAGAAGCCTTTGAAATTACAAAAAAATAAAGATGAGCTCAAAATTTGTCATGATTACTTTTTTTAAGTTATCTTCTATGCTACAGTGAATAGATTTTCCACATTTTTTTCCGTATTTGTGCATGTTGACTGCCTAGCTACCGGCTGTTCCAACCATCATCTCTCCAAATAACCAGCAAAAAGAAATACCACAACATGTGTCACTGTACTTCTGGAATTCCTTCTGTCAACAAATATTTATTGAGCCTCTTCTTTGTGACAAATTCACTGAGGATGGCCCAGTGCAAAGAAAACTTCAGCCCTTCAGGAACTCACAGTCTAGTGGAGGAGAGCCCAAGTAAGCAAATACTTGCAATCCAGTGCGGTAAGAGCTACGATAGTGAAAATACCAGGTGCAACAGAAACACACCGGAGGGATATCTAACTTAGTCTTAAAGGGAGAGACAAGTTAAAAGTTCACAAAGGAAGTAATGTTTAAGTTGAAACCTAAAGTAGAGAACAGGATCAAAGAAAGAAAATGGCAACAGGAAGTGAAATGATTGGGAAGTAAGACCAGGTGTGTCAAATTGGTGGACATTCAGGTAATTTGGTTAACTTACAGCTTGGTTTTCAAGGTAAAGTGGCAGGCATTGTGGAAAGTAAAGCAGGAAAGCTAAGTTTACAAAAATGAAAGACTCGCAAACTGCCTTACAGACTTCAAATTTTATTTTAAAGTCAACATGGAAGGGTTTAAGTAGGGAAGTCACAGGATCACATTAGCATTTTGGAAAAATCACTCTGGCTAAGCTAAATATCTGAAGAACAGGTGAATTGAGATGAGTCGGAATCAAGGTAAGGCCAAATTATTGGTAATGAAAAGGCTATTGCAGCAACCCAGTGGCAGAAGAAAAGGAGATGAAGTTGAAAAAGACTTAGGAAGTACTTTCGACAGGACGTAGTGATGACTGTCTTACGTAGGAAATGAGAAAGACTGAAGAATCAAAGATGAGAATCAAGTTTCCGACATAAAAAGTTGAATATATCAGATAAGTAAACAATGATGGGAGGGAAAGGGTATGAATTATGGATAAATAGCTTGAAAATGAGATTTGCAGTTCCACTTGAACTGAGAGATAAGAGAACAAGGAAGAACTGATTAAACGTAACAAGTTTTTAGGTATAGTGGCAACAAGTTTGTAGGTTGAGTTAATTTCAGTCTAATGATTTCTCTCTCCTTTAGAATGTCAGAGCCAAAGTTGTCTGCTGAGAAGCAGAGACAGGAAATATGGAGGTTTAAAGAGAATAGATAAATGTTGAAAAAGCTGATTTTCAGAATGGAATAAAAAGTGATGAGAAACTCATAGAAGAGATGTTAGGCAGTATTGATCCTTTTGAAGCATGAGTTCATAAAATTAATTAGCATTAATGGCAATTAAATGACATTGTCAGAGTTGTGTGATTGTTTTAAAGTAATGCTCAGTTTCCTAGGTAGGAAGGAGGAAATAAATAAATAAATAAATAAATACAAATTGATCTAAAGTTGAAGGTTTTCCAGGTAGCTAAGACATAAGAAAACAGGACAAGGGATTTGAGGATAACAAGGACAACACCAAAAATGGTTGAAGACAGTGGGGTTTTGGCTGAGTAAAGCAGGAAACGACAACCAGAGGAGGCTGATGGGAAAATAAAAGGATCAAAGGATTAGAGGTACTAAGAACTTGAGGGACGAATATAGTGACAATCATAGAGGGAGATGCAAAGATAGGAAAAGAAAAGAGGAAAAAATGCAGTCAGAGACTAGAATGTTTTAAATTAATGCTTCAGAAACAGCTGGAAGTTCAAGATGATGACAAGCAGGTGATGACATGCTCTAAGGAGTGTGTTAATAAAGGTAAAGATCTCTGAAGTTGAAGGAGTGCAGGCACAGACAGACTGCAATAGACATACTGTCTTTGTGTACATTGAAATGATTCGGGAAGGGGAGAAAACTGAGGTGAAGAAAAAGACCATTAAGTCACCGACAATTTATTCAAAGAATGAAGGGAAGTCACCAGCATCAGATGATGACACTGACAATTTGGGGTGAAGGATGGAGTGAGCCTTTAGAAATGGAGATTTGGTATGAAAGTGAAAGAAGAATTGTCTGGAATAAAAATTAAGGCATGAAAATTACTCGTGCAACACTAATCCTGTGACATGTCAGGGTCAGGATGCAGAGGGAAATAGCCCTTTCTTCTATAAATACATCTCATTCCCCTTCTCAGCAAGAAGACCACCCTCTATGGGCTTTATTAAAATCTAATCACCATTTTGAATTGGGCTTATTTTAATTACGTTTGTAGACAATAAATCCTTTTCTCTCTCTTTTCAAAACTAGCTGGGTTTTCATGGCATGAATATTTGGGACCCTACACTCCAGCTGCTGCACATCAGTCTTGCATGAGCACTAACCAAAATAGTGCATGTGCCGGCAGAAGGTGAGGACCACACTGGGTTTTCTCATCCAGGGATGGTCACCCTGATGTGTAGTCAATCAACAGGAAAGGTGTGCATTTTGCAAAGATCCTCCAAGAGGTCACTTTCCTAGGTGTGATCAATCTCCCCCATGCTGATCATGTTACAGCGATTACCACTCTATTCTAACAGCTTCTTCTCCAGGGAGAAACAAAACTTTGTCTGTGAATGTGTAGTATGGTCTGTCTTGTCAGGTTAAATTACCTTGTAACATAACTCACTGTAAATTCACCTCATAAGTAAAAACCAATTGGAGATTTTAAAACACTATCCAAAAATATTCTATCTGGAGGTGGAATTACATTCTGCAATTGCAAATGAACCACGCCAGTGACCCTTACCATCATCCAAAGAGTCAGCATTTCTTCAATTCAGCACATAAGGAAAAGAGGTCCGTCATGCTTTATGGCCTAAGAAGTTCTTGCTGGGCCAAAAAAATACTGTTTGTTCTTATGACCTTTGAAGAGATAGATACAAGAAAAAAAACTAACATGTAAAGAGCACCTCATATATGCTATGCTAATGCTTCACACATTTTTTTATAAGACCGGAATAAGTACTGCCTTCTCTGGGAAGCCTTCCCTGGCCACCTCCCAAATCAAAGGGTGATAGATAATTTTCTGTGCTAACTTAACTGGGCTATGAGGTGCTCAGTTGTTTGGTTAGACAACATTCTGGATGTGTCAATGAGGGTATTTCTAAATCAGATTAACATTTGAATTGTAGACTAAGTAATGTAGATTGTCCTCTCCAATGTGGACGGGCCTCATCCAATCTATTGAAGGACTAAATAGAACAAAATGGCTGAGTAAGGAAGCATTTTTCTCTCTCTGCCAGTCTTCAAGTAGGAATGTTCAACGCTGGCACGCTGGACTTGGACTCAGCCTGGAACTCATCAGCTCTCCTGGTTCTTAGGCCTTTGGATTTGAATTGGAACTATACCATGGGCTCTCCTGGGTCTCCAGTTTCCCAACTGCAAATCTTGGGACTTCTCAGCCTCCATAATCTCATGAGCCAATTCCTTATTTTACCCCAACTAATATGTAGTTTAGTGCTTCTTATTTGTTGTCTTTCTCTGCTGCATGCCACATAATTACTATCTCCTTTATCTTGCTGTGTACTATTTTTTCTTCTAGATTGTAAGCTGTTTGAGTGAGTCTTACTTATTTTAGTATTGTTAGTGCCTAGAACAGTATCTAGCACATAAGGGTGCTAAATGAATGGGATTAATTAGATATTTAATGACCATAATATAGTCAACATCATTACCATTTTTGTGAGGAATCTAAAGTTCAGGGTCATCAAATAATTGATATAAAGCCACATAGTAAGTGGTAGAGTTTTGTGACTGGGAGAGTCTGACTCCAAAATTCCCACAGATTTTTTTTATATCACTTCCTTTCTGCTTCCTCTTTCAAACAAAATTTCTGAGTAGTCCAATTTAGTTCTAGAATTAATTCCATTAGAATATGAGAAAGGCAGTGAACGGGATTTAAAAAATTTGGCTCTAGAGGCAGATTGCTTGGGTTCAAATCCTAGATCCTCTGCTTATAGAACAACTCTAAACTAATTACCTCTCTTCCCAATGCTTCAATGTGTTTCCTTGTCCACAAGTATTACCTATGTATATCAGTAAGCTATTGCCACAATAATAATGCTGCCAAACAAGCCACTCTAATGTATTAGCTTAAAGAGTAATCATTCTCGTGGATCTGCAAATAGGCTAGGGTCCAACTGTTCTACATTAGGCTTGACTTGGAGGTGGGAGCCATCTTCTGCTTCCAGGTGCAGCAGCTGGAGCATCTCTTGTTTTTACTGGAAGCCTGTAGCCAATCAAGGCAGCTATGCATGGAATATCCTTCCTTCTTTCAGGACAGTTTTCTCTCTGCCACCCAGGCTGGAGTGCAGTGGGGAGATCTCAGCTCACTGCAACCTCTGCCTCCCGGGTTCAAGCGATTCTCCTGTTTCAGCCTCCTGAGTAGCTGGGATTACAGGTGCATGCCACCACGCCTGGCTAATTTTTGCATTTTTAGTAGAGACGGGGTTTTGCCATGTTGGCCAGACTGGTCTTGAACTCCTGACCTCAAGTGATCTGCCCGCCTTGGCCTCCCAACATGATGGGATTACAGGCGTGAGCCACCGCACCTGGCCCATATAAGCTTCTTAAGGCCTATGTTTGGGGCTGGCATTCTGGCCTTTCCACCCACATGTAATTGGGCAAAGTAGGTGACATGGCCATGTCAAGAGGTGGAGAAATATGCTCCTTCCACAGTGAGATTGTGGCAAGGAAGTGGTGAAAAACCAGACAGGAAGGAATTAAGAACTGGGCCAAAATTTCAGCCTACTACCCTGTCTCTGAGAGTTGTTGTGGGAATGTAATAAGTTAATGCACGTATCACACACAACAGAGACTAGCAGTTATTGAGAGCCGAAAAATATTCTGAATATTCTACCTGTATATTAAAAAATTGCCTTATGGGATGTCCCTGGCTCTGTCACTAATTATCTGTAAGATTGTGATAAGTCGTAGGATCACCTTGTGTCCTTTTGTTTTTACCTACCACTCAAGTTTGTAATAGCTTGATTCCTTTCATCACTGTATTACTCAAAGGATCCAATAACATACAGTAAGTGATCATGTTTCAAAAAGAATAAAACACCCTCAGAATGCAAAGTGTAATATACATGGCTAATTCTAAATAACCATTTGGTTAAGGTCAGTAAATCGCTCCAATTTTAAGTGATAGGAAGCCATAGTTCTTATTTTATAGATGAGGTAAATGCTTCAAGGAACTAAAGTACTTCTTTTCTGGCCATAAATCCAAATATTGGCTTAGAAGAGATAGAATTAATGTTTCCTGTCTTCTAGGTGTTAACCGGGTCAGAAACTGAACACTGATGCTAACTGTTAAGGTTTATTATCCTTCAGCATGAGGTGGTTCACATTCTGATTCTAGGGGTTCAAGGTAATCTCCAGGCAAGTACGTAATCTCACACACTCATTCAGCTAACAAATCTGCTAAGTGCCACTTTTCAGGGACTTTCAGCTGTGGGGTTAAAGACTGTGAGGGCTACCATACATCTCTGAGAACAAGCCTAAATACCACAAGTCATGAAATTAATTATCTCAGTTTCATGGGTTTCCAGATGCTAATGTGTCATATCCTATTCACTCTCCAACCCCATTGATGAGACAAAAGAAGAGGAAAAATATAATTATAATAAAAACCACACCCAGAGAGAATGGGGTGGGTTGGCAGGAGCAGGATTCTGAGCAGGAAAAAAAGACAGCGTATACATTCAATTCTCTAAACCCAGGGCTAAGGCTCCAGAGTTCTGCAAGCTCTCTCTTTTTCCTGTATACAGTTGTAGGACACAGATAACTGATTGCACACGAACTTTCTAGGAAATTCATTTTAGATAATCGCTGGTGTCAGGGCAGAATCTTCAGGGATAGTGGAGACTATTGAGGCAGGGCTGAAAGGGCTCTCATCAATAGCCTTGAGCGCAAACAAGCACCAAGAACGGTGTCAGGATATAATATACTAAGTGCTATGCCATGGGAACATAAGAAGAGAGTCCCCAAGTGGGAGGCTTCACAGAGGACGCAGAATATCTGCTGAGATTTAAAGATGAGTAGGAGTTTGGCCAAGCAGATCTAAGGCATTTCAAGCAAAGGCAACAGGTGCAAAGGCATAGCACATGAGAAAACCATATCTATTTGGAAAAGTATTACCATAGCCTATTCATGAGCAGTATTTATGTGCAATTTAGAAAGCAACTGACGGGCCCTGTTACCTCTCTCTCTTGAGCCTAGGATCTGGAGGAGTTATCTCAGAGTCTGAAAATACAAAGCCAGGCCTACAAAAAATAATGACATACAATGTGATACATGTTAAAATGGAAATACATACAAAAACTGGTGGTATAGAGAAAAGAGGTCTTCAGGGATGCCTGGGGAACCAGGGATGCCTTCAAGTATTATTTCACACTCTTGCAGAACCACTGTTCCTTTTCTTACTCAGTATTATTGCTAAATTTGGCCCATCAAATCACATTCCTCTTCACTCATGGAAACTTTTCTCTCCATGGCCCTCCATCTAGCTTCCATTGGGCTTTCCATCACCCTGTTATTTCACCCTGCTAAATATCTCCAAACCCCATTTCCTAAGGACAGCTTTCCTATGGAGCTCCTAAAACTTGGAAATTAGGAAATTCAGCTAGATAACAGGAAGAAAAATCACCTTAATACACCAATCACCATTTATTTTTATCAAGAGTGATTTATTAGTCACACACTGCATGGTAGACATTGCTATAGGCACCGGGGATACAATGAGCATAACAAATATCTCCATTCTTAATGGTGCATACAGGCCAATGTCTCAGCACCTCAGCTCCATTCCTATGATCCAGTTGGAAATCATATTTTTAAATGGTATAACAGAAATACAATGTTAAGAGCAGTGAGAGTTATTAGAAGGTTTTGAAAGAAAGATCTACTTACTGGAGAGCCATCATTTAGGACAAATGTCTAAATAACATTACCAATGAGATGCGAGCATGTGGATTCGTGTATTAAAAATTGTTTTTCTCTCCTTCTTTTCTCTATTCCTTCAACTCTTGTTTGTTTTTGCCTAATTCCCATTCATGAAAATGAGATTTGGATTAAGATCTGTGATGATTTCCACATCTTACTGTAAAATAGCATTGCTTGAATTCCTAATCCTTCTGCTGCTTCTTGGAAGAGCAGAGTCTACAATTTACCTTTTGGTAGCTAATTCTAGACATCTGTTTAGCCCTGGAACTTGTGTCAATCATTAAAAGAGCTTTAATTCATTGCTATAAAAAGTGGTTGGAATCCATTTTATTTCCCAAGCATATCACCCACCCCAGTTACACACACACAGCAGACTCGCTGATGATTCTATTAAGTTTAGTCATTATATATAAATGGGGTCACATCATAGGCATATTTAAGTTGCACATAATTAACTTCAGTCCAATGCAGAAAGAGAAAGAGTTAAACAGTACAGAAAATTCCACTCATCATTCCACTCGTGGAGCACAAGCCCTACTCTGAGTGTGAAAACAAGAGTTATGGTGTTGCCTCAGTCTCAGGTCTCATGTATCTCTCAAAAAAATGAGTGCGATTCCAATGTTTAAAGATAGCATTTTTTTCATACAACATTGCCCCCATATGCAAGCCTACTTCATCTGATGCCCAACTGCAGAAACAGTACTCTATTCCCGAGCTGAAAATAAACCTGGAAGTTGGATCTATTGAGAAACTGTATGTCAGTCTCCAAAATGACATCTTTTTAATGTATTTCCAAAGGTAATTTTGCTTTATGTAACATTTGCCTTATAATCTGTCTTTAAGACTTAACCTCAGCGTAAAATATTATTTCATTCTGCTGCCAAACTGAGATTGGTCCAAGATCTTTGAAGCTTATCTCTCTGACCCAGTGTAGCAGATGCTGTCAGTATCCTCCCATATGCTCTCTGCACTCACCACTGCTGTACATAGCTTCTAACACAAACTGCCAGCATCTGCAGCTCTACCTGAGGGCTCCCTCTGGCCACCAAGGTCTGCTTTGCTCGTTTATGGGGCAATCCAGAAATGCTGAGAAATTAATGAACGCTAGAAACAGCCCATAACAATGACTGACAGGAAGATGGCAAACGACAGGCTAACTCTCAGGTGCATATTTCACAGTGTACCCCAGAGTTCCCCATCGGGATGAAGGTAGAGTTTCCCAGAGTGATAAGTTGCTTGATAAAACCATGTATTGGCTTTATTTCCTCCCCTTTCCCTTTCCTAGTATTTCCTGGGATCCCAACTAAGAACATTTCCCTTGAATCTTTGTCTCGAGAGGAAGATTACTTCTGGAGGAATGCAAACTACAACACTCAGAGTCCTTGCCCCAAGCATCAGACTAAAAAAAAATTTATCAAAATTGGGTAAAATGGGTTCAGTCCCTTCATCATGGCTTTTTCTTCACATGGCTGGAGCAAATAAGACTATGGTTTTATATAATCTTTGGTTTAAGTAATCTGTGTAACATTTCCTAACACCTATGCCTAGAAAAAAAAAAACCTGCTGTAGGGGTATAAAATTTGAACCTAACTAAATAAAATCAATTCTAATTTGATACCTGATACCATTTTCCTATAGGAAAAGTCTGGAACTTACTTGGTTGTTTTCTGTGCCTAGGGAGATACTTGGACCTTTCAGCAGGAACACTGCTAACTATTCCGTCCCTTGTATCTGAAAGTTTAAAAAATTCATGTTTCCAGTGTGTTGGTCCACAGGTATTTCTTTCAAACAACTGCTGGTAGAATTCACTTGCATGAACTAATTTATTTCAAGTTATATGCTTAGAACTTTCCCTGGGGTTAGAAACCTTTAAATTTGATGCGTACATTCACACAAACCAAAATAGACAAAACAGTAAAATCCCATATTAAATGAAGAAAGTCATTACTGTTATTCCTAGGTATGAGAAATCTAGGATTCCATAAAATTTCACTCTCAAGAAGATGGGTATCTTCAGAATTACCTTCCTAGAATAAAGCTTGAGGCTGAAAGACATAAGAAACCACTGCATTTTTAGGGCAAACAGAAATATAATACTGTCCTATAATATTATTAAATGTCATCTCAGAGACTGTGGATTTTTATCGTAAAGGAAAAAGAGATTTAAGAGGTATATTTCTCAGTAGTGCTTTTGGCCATTTTCCTCTAAGGGTGCATTTTGTTGCAAATTTTCCTGTGGAAATTTAAGATATTAAGATTGCACGTAGACCTTCATCTCAAAGGGTTGTAGTGATTTTAGGCTAAGTAATATTGCCTCTTATTATAGTTCTTAAAAAATATTCCATTAACTGGACACCCTAGTTACAGTCTGATGCTTGGGGCAAGGACTCTGAGTGTTGTAGTTCGCGTTCCTCCAGAAGTCATCTCCCTCTCGAGACAAAGATTCAAGGGAAATGTTCAGTGTACTATATTTACTAAAAGCCATCTCCTTTTGTTCCTGGTGGAGTGTGAGTGCTCTTTGTTTATGCCTCCTCCATGCTGAAACATTCTCTGTGCCAAATGATGTGGAGTGTTCTTGGCACCCTCAAGACCTGAAATGACTGGCCCTGGAATATATTGTATTGATCTCGCAGTGACATTTATGCCTCTAGCTTGTTCCCTGGCTGGGGTCTGAGATAGATCCACACACAGGGCTGCCTTAGGCTTGAGGCAGTCTGTTGAGTTTGTACCTCTAAACATTATTTATCATTTGATTCTCTTTAGATGACCTGTAATTGTTAATTTTCAGTTTAAAAAATAAAATCATCTGCTTTGTGTGTTTCAGGAAAATAATAAAAATAGAGTCTGACCACACTGATTTTATGTAGACTCTATATCTTTTTTTAAGGAATAATTATTTTATGCTCAGATAAAAATAATGTAAAAATAATCGGAAATATTCATACTCAGGGGAAACATGACCTGTTTCATTCAAATGACAGAAAATAGTTTCTAAATCACTTTAAATCATAAGGGTATATGCATAGAAAGGACATTTAAAAGGCCTTTTTCTTTTCTTTAACATTTCACCCATGCAGGATTGTATCTCATTTCTTTGAAAACAACCCTTTAGTGCTTATTACTTTGCTGTCTTTGAGAGCAGATCTCCTGACTTCTATTATAATGAGGTCTAAAGAGAAAGAGAGAAGAGAGAGAAAGACAGAGGCAGAGGATTTTAATGGGAGGATATCTTGTTGTTAGAACCAATAAAGCTAAAGCAGCCCTAGAATGATAGATTATTTTGTTTCATCAGTTTCAAAACAACATTTGAAGAATATGCTAACATTCTCTTAAAAATCTGTTCTTTCTGTTCATAATCCCAAGCAGAAATCTTCAGATATCGTGAAAGCATATTCACATTTCATTACCACAGCCGCCCAGGCAGCTGTATAGAAACCTATCAGTCATTAACGTTTTTGAAGCACTGACAGGCAGTCTTTAGGGAAAATCAAGTAAAAAGACTAACTCTGAATTAAAAGGTAGGCAGATAACCCTCATTTTCATGATGAATAAATTTCAAATAAAGCTACCTAGAAAACACACACACACACACACACACACACAAACACACACACCCCACACATACACACATGTATTTCTCAGTTAATATCAGCAACAATACACTAAATATGCTAAACCCCTCTGAGACTAGTTTGGTACACTGGCAAAAATAAACAGACTGATTCCAGAGATCATACAGTAGCTGTATGACCCTAAGATATTTGTTTCTCTGAGGGACAAAGAATCAACTGAACCCTAAATGTGCATCCTCCTCATGAGACTGTGTCCATTAAAGCTGATCATTTTAATCAACTTCATAATCAGTATCCATCAGTGAGATAGTATTGGGTGCAGTGTTCAAAGTCTGGCCACTGAAACCAAAATACATGACCTCAATTAAGAAAAGACTTGATTTGTAGGCTACTTATGGGGAAGAAACAAAAACTCTCTGATATCCTGCCTATTTCTTGGGTCTCCAACCCAAAAGAAAATGCCTTCCCTACATGGTAAAAAGGAAAATAGGCAAATGGCAACCGATTAATAAAATAGGTTAAAATATCCAGAGTAATGAAACTAGATTAATGAATATGCGAAAATAATTCATCTTGGAAAGGGATAAATGAAGGGCTTTATAAAGAAAACCTATTCTTTGTATGAGTCAGACCTATGAATTAATCTGGAAAAGTATCAGATATCTACTCAAGTAGAGCATTCCTATGCAAACTTGACTTTATTTCTAAAAAGCCATGCAAACGAAGGGTAAGAACTACTATATCCAAACTGAGGAACGGCATCCCCCCAACCATCTCCCCATCCCTATTTACAACCCCATTTACTTCACTGCACAATTCTCATCTGTATGATGAATAAATTTCAAATAAAACCACCTAGAACACACAGAAACAGAGATCAATAGCATAAAATTTGTCACTTTAAGAAATGTATTCTTTGGACCTGTAAGACAACCAAGTTAGATAGTTCATACACAAATCAAACCATAACTGTGAACTCATTTATACATTAATAAAATGGGGAGAAACAGGGAGTGTTGAATGTACAACAAAATATTATTTAGAATGTTAGTTAATTCAAATGAAAAACAGCTTGGGTATTAAAGTACATTTTCTTTTTGCCACCGAGTGAATAATTTTAGTTCACAGAAATCTGGGGGAATGCACAATAATTTTTGTCACTCATCCTGACACCAGTAACCGAGAAACTGAGTAATTATATTCCCTAGAATCTGTCCCTATTCCTAGTACTATGCTGGTTATCTGCAAAGGAATATCTCTCCAATGATTTGGATGAATTATATGATAGGGTTTTGTGTTCTGGTATACAGACTGAAATATGATCTTCAATCTCACACACAGTAATTGCATATGGCAGATTAATGTCAAAGAGGCTTGAAAAAGCTAGGTTCATCTTCAGAATTTTCCTCTGGTGCTGAGTTATGACCTAATGTGTTTCCCTGCAGTGTCCCAAAAAGATGAAAGAATATGGTTGGAAATATTATATAGTGCCCATAAAAGAGGTGTTCTTTCCCATCATTCAGAAAAAAGCAAGGAAAAGGTTTGCTAAACCATCATTTCCAGATAGCAGTCTATTGCATGATCATTGAAACTCACCTAGATTATTTTGAGGTAGATCATACTTTGAATGTCATTTTAACATATTGATATGATCAGATACACATACTACCAATATCTCAAGCCACTCACTCTCTTTGGATGTAGTCATCATACATCGTGACCTAAGAATTTTATGGGTGAGAATAAAGTATTGATGAGGTCACAGTTATGGTATTGATTTCTGTATGAACTATCTAACTGAACTAGCTAACTTGGTTCTCTTACAGAACCAAAGACTACATTTCTTTTTTTTTTTTTTTTTTTTTTTTTGAGATAGAGTTTCGCTCTTGTTGTCCAGGCTGAAATGCAATGGCGTGATCCCGGTTCACTGCAGCCTCTGCCTCCCGGGTTCAAGTGATTCTCCTGCCTCAGCCTCCTGAGTAGCTGGGATTACAAGTGCGTACCACCACACCCAGCTAATCTTTTGTATTTTAAGAAGAGATGGGGTTTCACCATGTTGGCCAGACTGGTCTCGGACTCCTGACCTCAGGTGATCTGCCGGCTTCGGCCTCCCAAAGTGCTGGGATTACAGGGGTGAGCCACCGTGCCCGGCCCAAAGACTGCATTTCTTGAAGTAACAAATTTCATGCTATTGATCTCAAGATGAACTCATGTGGGTGGCTCAGTATAGGCTAGATCAGTGGTTCCTTTATTTGTCTGTGCCTCAAAATTCCTGTTATTTCCATTTTTGCTTTTCTTTTCTTTAGGCCACTCGATCTTCTGAATTCCTAATCTCTGAGATGATTCTGATACAGACATTACCAGCACTTAGAAAATATTGGACTGCACTGATCTTCAAGCCAGGCGGGAAAACCCCAAAAGGACAAAATGTAGTGGATCAGTCAAGTCAGCTTCAGCCCTCATTTGCTCCCCTATCAAAGAGCGATGCTCTCTTTTTCCTAGTTTGGTAACAAAGCTCCTGAAAGAGTTTTCAAGCAACACATAGCTATTTTTCTAGAAATTATGAAGAACCTTCCTCACTAGGCTAAGTGTTCCTTATGTGTACCCTGAGCATATATCTGTCATTAAAATTGCTAAATATATTTTGATGTTCTATCAATGTTTCTATTTCCTGAATTCTCCTATCTTCCAAGAACCTTCAGAGAAGGACAATTTTTAATTCCTCTTAAAGTCTACTATAGAATATGCACATGTTCTCAGCATATATTTTTTGTTCTGAAATGAACTAGAATGCTGAGAAGAGTCTTTTTTTACACACTAGCTCTGACACCTCAAGCAGGTCTTTTTGTCTCTTTGGTCTTCAATTTCCTTGTGAAGATGCTGTACTAAATGATTTCTCTAGCTTTTTCCGGCTTCCATCACTCTGCTGCTGTAGGAATTGTAATGAATTGACTAAGCTTGGATTCTACTCTTAAGGAAATAAGGATGTTTTCACTTCTTCTTAATCAGTTTTTGTTTGACACAGGCTGGATCTGCTTAGTCCAACCACAGAACTGAGCAATATCTTAGGAAACTTTTGTTCTACATGCCAAGAATCTAAAATATTTGGGTCAACTCTAGAATCTACTGGAGGCGTGAATTATACATATTATCTTCCACCTTATGTTGATCAATCATCCATTTGGCTTCATTGGGGTGCACATTACCAGAAATGGTTTTAATGTGTTCCAAAGGAGCTAAAATCTTTATATTGAGGAGAAAAGAGAGAAAAGAGAGTAACTCAAGGACCAGTCTGCCAAATCTTTATTGTTGAAATTATCTCTTAATGAGATTTTAAAAAATTCTTTAGTGTCCCTTTCTGAATTTAAGCAGATGCAACCTAAAATTACTCAAATATTTATATTTATTTCAATGGCTTTAATCTGTTTTGTCACTTAATTGTATAAAGCTATCTTCTACAAAATAGTACTCTGATATTTTGAAATAAATTGATTTTTTAAAATGGACATGGATAAAAAAGCTACAGATGGGGTTTTATATACAGTTGTTTGCTCCATAGATGGAATATTGAATCCTTCACCCATTAAATGTATCCTCACCACAGATTTGCTGCACCTGCTATTTTACATCTCAGTATATTTTATACTGAATATTTATGGTCCTTTCAAAATAAAATGGAGAGACACTAAATGGTCAGAAACAGCCCAATGCTGACATCTACTGGATATACAACTGGACAAATTTACTATCAAAAGAATGCCTATATTCTACTTTACACTGTAAAGGTGTAAGAAACAAAGCAAAAGTTACTACATAATGCTTAATAAACATTTCTACTGGGTATGTATAAATTCATATTTTATATCTAAACCAAAGATGCCACTGTATTTCAAAATGGCTAATGTTGGGAGGTTAGACAGTACTGGACTCAGAATCTAAGAGGAAGGGGAAATAAGCTATTATGCTCTGGATGGGGAGGAGCTCAGGAATAATGCACTTTAGCCACTGGTAACATCCTTGAGCTGCTAATCCACCTCTGCAGTAAATGATCCTTTTCTGCATAAATAGAAAATGTAGCTCCCACCCCCCTCTTCATCTGATCTTGGGAAATTATGCAAGTCCTATTCTAACTGATCTTTTTTACACCACTATGGTTTCTTTGGCAGATTTTTCTTGGCTTCTATGGCCCTATTAGGAGTTACACATTTATTTTGCCAAGGTATATTCAATTACTATATAAGTTATTATAATAGGAAAGTCAGACAGACTTAGGTTCAAATTCTGACTCAGCCTCTTACATATATGTCTGAGTGAATTAGGGAAGTTATTGAATTAGCTAACTAATTAACTAAAAAATTGTATGGCAAGTACACTTAGGATATGCCCTCAAACATTTTTAAGTACACCTTACAGTATTATTAACTATAGACACAGTGTCATACAGACTTGTAGAATTTAGTCATCTTGCATAACTGAAACTTTGTAAAGGCACACTCTGCTTCTTGTGCTTCACCAGTTCCACTTCGCAGATACTGAGCTTTTTAAAATGGAAGGTTTGTGCCAACCCTGTGTTGAGCAAGTCTATTGGTGCCATTCGTTTCTCCAACAGCATGTTCTCACTTCATCTCTCTGTGTCCCATTTTGGTAATTCTCACAATATTTCAAATGTTTGCATTACTATTCTATCTGTTACGGGGATTTGTGGTCAGTGATCTTTGATGTTACTATTGTAATTCAATTGGGGTATCATGATTCTCACCCATGTCAGATTGCGGACTTCATTGGTAAGTGTTGTGTATGTTCTGACTGCTCAACCACCTGGTCATTCGCCCATCTTTCTCCCTCGCAATGGGCCTCTTTATTCCCTGAGACACTACAATATTGAAATTTGGCCAATTAATAACTCTACAATGATCTCTAAGTGTTCCAGTGAAAGGAAGAGCTGCATTCACTCATTTTAGATGATCAAAAGCTAGAAATGATTAAGCTTAGTGAAGAAGGCATTTTGAAAGCCAAGATAGGGTGAAAGCTGGGCCTTTTGTGCTGGTTAGCCCAGCCATTAATGCAAAGATAAAGTTCTTGAAGGAGATTAAAAGTGCTACTCCAGTGAACACACAAATGATAAGAAAGCAAAACAGTCTTATTGCTGATATAGAGAAAATTTTAGTGGTTTGGATAGAAGATCAATCCAACCACAACATTCCCTTAAATGAAACCCTAATCCAGAACAGAACTCCAACTCTCTTCAATTCTGTAAAGGTTGAGAGAGCTGAAGAAGCTGCAAAAGAAAATTTTTAAACCAGCAGTTGTTTCTCAAGGTTAAAGAAAAGAAGCCATCTCCATAACATAAAACTGCAAGGTGAAGCAGCAAATGCTGATGTAGAAGTTGCAGCAAGTTATCCAGGAGATCTAGCTAAGATAATGGATGAAGGCAGTTACACCAAACAAGAGATTTTTAAGGTAGAAAAAACAGCCTTCTATTGGAAGAAGATGCCATCTAGGACTTTCATAGCTACAGAGGAGAAGTCAATGCCTGGCTTCGAAGCTCCAAAGAAACTGAGCTCTCTTGTTAGGGGTTAATGCAGCTAGTGACTTTAACTTAAAGCCAGTGCTCACATATCATTCCAAAAATTCCAGGGCCCCTAAGAATTGTGCTAAGTCTATTCTGTCTGTGTCCTAGAAATGGAACCACAAAACCTGGATGACAGAACATCTGCTTACAGCATCGTTTATTGAATATTTTAAACCCGCTGTTGAGACGACTGCTTGGGGAAAAAAAAGATTCCTTTCAAAACATTATTGTTCATTGACAATGCACCTAGTTACCCAAGAGCTCTGATAGAGATGTACAAGGAGATGAACGTTGTTTTTATGTCTGCTAACACAGTATCCATTTGGCAGTCCATGGATCAATGACTAATTTTGAATTTCAAATTTTATTATTTAAAAAATACACTATAAGGAAGGCCATAGTTGCCCTAGATAGTAATTTTTCAGATGGATCTGGGCAAAGTAAATTGTAATCTTTTGGAAAGGAGTTTGGAAGGAGTTGATTCCAACCCTCATAGATAACTTTAAGGGGTTCAAGATTTCACTACAGGAAGTAACTGCAGATGGGGTAGAAATAATCAAATACATAGAATTAGAATTGGAGCCTACTGGGCATGGTGACTTATGTCTGTAATTCCAGCACTTTGGGGGGCCAAGGTGAGTGGATCACATGAAGTCAGGAGTTTTCCGAGACCAGCCTGGCCAACATGGTGAAACACTGTCTCTACCAAAAATACAAAAATTAGCCAGGCATGGTGGTGCGTGCCTGTAATCCCAGCTACTTGGGAAGCTGAGGCAGGATAATCACTTGATTAAAAGTGCTATTTGAGCTCGGGAGGTGGAGGTTGCAGTGAGTTGAGATTGTGCCACTGCACTCCAGCCTGGGCAACAGAGTGAGACTCCATCTTAAAAAAAAAAAAAAAAAAAAAAGAAGTGGAGCCTGAAGATATGACTGAATTGCTACAATCTCATGATAAAGCTTAAATGGATGAAGAGTTGCTTCTTTTGGATGAGTAAAGAAAGTAGTTTCTTTAAATGGAAACTACTTCTGTTGAAGATGCTGTGAACATTGTTGAAATAACAACAAAGAATTTAAAGTATTATATAAACTTAGTTGATAATGCAGCAGCAAAGTTTGAGAAAATAGACTTTAATTCTGAAAGAAGTTCTACTGCTGGTAAAATGGTATCAAACAGCATTGCAGCAAACTTCAATTTGTAAACAACATAGTATCTGTGAAGCACAACAAGGCCAAGTGTAATAAAACGAGACATGCCTGTAGCTCAGACGTGTTTACTTTAAATGGTCAGATTAACATAATCTCTTCTGGTACTTGTTAAGGTTTCTCTCACCTTTCCTTCTTCAAACCAACATAGCCTCTGAATATAAATAATATCTTCAGTGCCCTAATGATGGAGGAAAGAAGAAACCCAAAATTAGAAAATTGTCTTTTGTTCTTTCTTCTAGAACCTTGGCAGCCTCCATAAAAATGTTCCTGGCCCCTTATGATTATTTAAAAGCCCTTGGAATCTGTAGCTAAAATTCATGACTAGTAAAACTTGCGCTATTTTTCTCAGAATGCTTGAAAACCCCCATGCCTACTCTAATGACTTGGCCCATCCTGGCTCCCACTCATATTACAGAGTATCTAAAATTTCAGCTACATTCTCCATATGGCCACTGTCCAAATCAGCCTTCTGGCTCTCTACTCTTAGCTCCCTCTGCGTCATCTCTTCTGATTATTCAAGGACATTCTGCATCTTTTTTTATACCATATGAAGTCAAGGGAGATGCCTGGTGTCCAGCCTGCTCTCTACACCACCATCCCTGTTCTCAGCACCCATACACACACCAGTGCTAATGTGAATGATTTCATTAAGTAGTATCCTCCCAGAAACCCAAATGGAAAAGTAGAGCACAAGCTCTTTTTATTTCAGCTTTCTGTAAAAATTCTATCTGTTGTGTTTATGTACTCTGCTCCCACTTTTCAAGGATGACCTTGATGGGGCAGGTGGGGCACATGGAGAGAAATCACTAACATCTGACCTCGTCCCTATTATATTCCATCTATCGCTCTCCTCCTCTGGAACTGAAAGGCCTGTGTTTTCTTCCCATTCCTGTCACAGAGAATTCCTCTACATCATACATCCTTTCCTAGTCCTCTTCCAAAGAAAGACTGAAAGTCTATACTAGAAGAAGCCATTGTCCTGAGGAGGAAGAACACAAAAGGAAGGATTTTTTCATATGATATACCCATGCCTAAGGAAAACTTTTTCTCTTACAGGGAATTGAGATGGTTACTTCGATTTTAGTCATTAAATGAAACTTTTATCTACACAGTCCAGGAAAAAAAATGATATAACTTAAAAACAGACAGGACACAAGGATTAAGACTAAATTCCTTGAAAATCCAACCCAGCCTGTACCCCCATTCAGAAGGAAACGGCAGAAAAGTATACCTAGTTAATTCTCCCAGGAAGATATCCCTGAATAAGATTCCATCTTTGTCAAAAGTTTAAATTAACCATACCCATATTCAGACTTTTCTAATACTCTGAACTGAAATTGTTAGAGGCCCTAGAGTTCAAACCCCTGTACCTTCTCAAATGGCCAGTGGACCAACACAATGATAGATTTTAGATTCTACCTCTCAGCATGATTGAGGCTTTTAATATTTGACTATCCAGTCATAATTAGATGGAAAATTAAGTGGTCTGATATACAAGTGAAGAACAGACAAGTGAATGACATTAGGTGGGGAAGGTAGGGCTTACAGTTCTGTAAAAACCTCCCCAGTGGATGAGCCAGAGGAGAAGTGAGAAGTCCTTTCATGACTGTCAATCTTTGTTTCCTCCTCAGGACACGGCCATACATGGGGGCAACACAGTCAGTACTGAGCCAAGAGAAGACTTCCACAGTTTCTATTAAATATGTATGGCTTTTTCACCATCATAAGGTCAAAAAATCCTAAACTGAATCATTTTAATTTGGGGACCATGAATATTCATTATTGTCTCTTGACAATAATAAGTATTGCTCAGCTTATGTCTGGTGCAGGAGAGAGGGAGATGTAAATAAGGAAACAGAGTAGCAGAAGAGAGGAAAAAGTATACATAGGGTCATTCAGGAAGCTTTCAACTGCAACTAGAAGAAAACAACTCAAAATAATAATAAATTATAGACTAAGACTCCAAATATTCCTCTGTTAATTCAGCAGCCTAGTGACTTCTTTAAGGACCAACCAGAGTCCTTTATATCTTTTAGTATGCAACTCTCAATGTGCATACTTTGTCCTCAAGCCAGTTCCTCTTATGGTTACAAGAGAGCTGTCATGGTTCCAGACACCGGAACCAGGCATGGTGATGTCCAAGGGCTCTTCCAGCAAGGAAGTAGGGGGAAATATGATTATGAGGTAGAAACCAATAGCCTCAGCTACAGGATTATACATGCTGAGGGCAAGGGGGAGAGCTGTGATTCAAATAGAGCCCTTTTGATAGTTGAAATTATTAGTAATATTGTTCTTGTGGGCTGCCTTTAGTGGTAGACCATAGCAAACAGGGTACAAGTTATCTTGAAGAAATTCAAATCATCTTGAAGAAATTCTTAACTTCAGCCTGCTGAATGGTTACTGCTACTGTTACCTACTGCTATGCTCAGGCTTCACTTATTTGTCAGTTTTGCCTTTATATTCCTGGTCAATGAAAATAGACACAATGAAGATTGCTGGTCACATCTCTCAACCTGAGTCCACACACAGTAAGAAATAGCAAGGAACCATCTTCCAGTGTAGGCAGACAGAATGAGGAAAAATCAGCCAAATACAGCTCTACCAAATGTGTGTATCCTGCCTCAGAGCAGGGTGAAGGAAACGGGCTTTTCTTATTGACAGTGGTCCTATAAAGCGATTTATAAAAATTACTCAGGTTGAGAACTAGGAGGCAGAAAAATATAGTTAAATGAATGTCAAGTGCATCTCAAACATTCATGCCAGGCAGTAATTTCAACTTCCTCCCTCTTTCATCACATCTCAGCTGCCAAGAAGTATCTCCAACAGTGTTGTGTATACATACCCAGTCAAACTGGATACCATTAAAGAATTCCTGTTCGTTAACAGTGGCTTTTGGTTGTGCTCTCGCCCGCACCGTTCATCCTCACTTTAACTTACGAAAAGATCTACCTTGTCTCAGTTTCCAGTATTTCTATCTATTTTAACCAGCTCATCTGATGACTTGTGTTCTCCACCAAACTCTAATGTAGCTATCATTAATGTGGATAAGACTTGTTTTTATTATACATTTATGTTATACATTGCTCATGTATGTATTAGACTATTATGAGAAAGAATATTCTACATAGATCAGTTGTTGTCTTCCCAGTCCAAATCCCCATCTAAACAAATCAATTCCACAACTAGATCACACTGTCTAGACATTCATGTTTTGAACTACAGAACCACCTTATAGCTATGGATGATTGGTCTAGAGGTAGACACATGACCCAAAGGTAGCCATTATATTATCTGGCCAATGACATGTATGGCCTAACTGGAAAAGATGGAAAAATCAGCCGAACTTTTTCCCCTCTCAGGAACCTGAACAGAGCAATAGGGAGAATTTGCTAGTTGAAAGAGAAAGGAGGAAACATAAGAGGTGTAGCTAGTCACATTAATGTAAAGGCACTAGAATAAAACTATATGAGCTCTTCCTACTGGTGTCCTTAAAATCACTCAAACAGAGAGTCACCCTCCTGCTCCATTCTCTATGTGCCATGGACCTATAGCTAAGTTTATGCATTCATGCAAAAAGCATTTATGAAAAACTGCTATGTACTACACATAATGGTAAGCTCTGAAGCTACAACATTGGCCATAACAAATGTGATTACTGTTCTTAGGGAGCTTGCAGTACAGTAGTTAAAACACACCGTGAATAGGGAGATATACAGAAACCTATGAGAGTATTTAACAGGGACATCTAATGTAGCTTTTCTTAGGGGAGGAGAGACCATCTAGCTCCATCTATCAAAATACTTCTCATCCATCAAGTCTGCAATAACAACCCCAGCTGGAAATAGCTGCGCTCTCCTCTGAACCCATTGATGGTACTTCTATTGCAGCACTTGGTTCATGTCATCCTAGTTTTTAATGTATTGTTTCTGGGTCTCATCTCTTGCTAATCTCTAAACTCTCTGAGGAAACAACATTGTTTCATTTATCTCTGCATTCCTTCAGTGCACAGAACAGTACTTTACACATAGCAAGTTCATAGAAATAGAGTTCAGAAATCACTCCAGTGTCATGGTCTCTAAAGAAGTCATAGAGCTGGAAAGATTTTCTAGTGATAATAGTTTTTTCTCATTTTTACAGATGGTAGAGAATCTAACTGTCTTTATGAGGGATTCATTTTCAAATCCAAAGGCATTAAAGTTTCATGCAAATGGTCTCTTTGAGTCCTAAGAGATAAACAGGAATGCTTGGTTTAAACGCTGTTAATTAAAACAGTAGGGAAGGGTTAGTTGCGTTTTTAAATATGGGAAATATTGAAGGAAAAGAAGATACACAAAATAAATCCATCTGAAGGAGACATGTATGGATTAGGATTCTTTGGGTTGCAAGTGGCAGAAACCAGCTCAAATTAATTTGGAAATTTAGTGTAAGCCAACTTGAGAATTTTATGTAAAGTTAAGACAAGGAACCCAGTTGTGACTCAAGGAAAACTAGACAAAAACCCAAATCTCAAATGTCATGGTTTGCTCCATCCTGCTCCAGCAGGGTTTGCTCCCCACTCCTCTTGGCATACCAGTATCATTCTTTTCTCTTGCAGTTTCCTCTGCTCCTTGGACCTCACCACAACTTGATTATATTTGCAAAGGCCCTATTTCCAAATAATATCACATTCCCAGGAACCAGAGGTTAGGACTTAAACATGTTTTTTTGAGGAACACAATAGAATCCACCATATGTATCTTTAAAGGTACTGGCTCATCTCTAGTTTGATGTCCAAATTGCTTAGGGAGGAACTCATTGGTTATGGTGTAAATGCTCATCCAAGATTCAATAAAATTTAAAGGAGATACATTCACATTTTTCTAACATAGTAACTCTTGCTACAACTGTGTGGATAGTCAGTGGGAAAATTCCTAGAAATGGAGAAACAGGCAGAAAAGCTATAGATGTCCACTAGAAGGAAGAAAAAGAAATGGGAATTTTAGCATAAATGTGTGAGTTAGCACAAGTCGTATGAAAATAGAAACCCAATGTCTCAGCCAAAGAGTCTGTCTCATAATGTTTGCTGAACTAATACTCTAACTCTCATGAAAGTCTCACCAACCTAATCAGCTTCCTAGTTATTTTTTTAAATCTCTGATATTCTCGACCAAAAATTTTAAAGTGCTAAATTTCAGGCTAATTAAAGCCTACCTCTCAGTCAAAGGAGAGAAGGCTCTTTGCATGAGCGTCTACTATATACCTGGTATTGACATATATTTATTTATTCAACAAATATTTGTTGAGTGCCTCATATGTGCCATTTACTGTGTTAGGCAATGAGTATATGCATCAGCAAAACAGACTGTTATCCTGGCCATTGGGTAGATTACATTCTAGTGAAGAGAAGTAGACAATAAGCAAAAGGTAAAAGGCATAAAAGGAATATCAGCAAGGAAAGGAGATAGATTGTTTGAATATGAATGTCAGAGTAGGCTTTACAGAGGAGGTGACATTTAAGCAGAAATCTGAAGGAAATGAGGAAGTAAAACATTGGGGGAAGAAGAATATGACAGGAAAGAAAAAACATGTGCAAAGACTCAGAAAAAAGGCTATGTTTGTTGTTTTAAAATATTTGCAAGAATGTAGCTGAAGAATAAGCTAGGAGAAAATGAGGAGAAATTGAGATTGGAGAAGAAACAGAATTCCAGGTTCAAAAGTTGCCTTGTAGGTGGTTTTAAAGACTTAGGGTTTTACTCTAAGAAGAGAAACCATATCAAGTAGAGCAGAGCAGTAATGTAATTTCGACTTATGTTTCTAAAGTGTCACCCTGGCTACTCTATTGAGGACAGACAGTGGGGGAACAGAGGGACAAAAGCAAGGAAATGGTTGAAAAGCTGGCCGGGCGCAGTGGCTCACGTCTGTAATCCTAGCACTTTGGGAGGCTGACGTGGGCGGATCACGAGGTCAGGAGATCGAGACCATCCTGGCTAACATGGTGAAACCCCGTGTCTACTAAAAAAAAACAAAAAAATAGCCAGGCGTGGTGGCAGGCACCTGTACTCCCAGCTACTCGGGAGGCTGAGGCAGGAGAATGATGTGAACCTGGGAGGCGGAGCTTGCAGTGAGCCGGGATTGCGCCACTGCACTCCAGCCTGGGTGACAGAGCGAGACTCCGTCTCAAAAAAAAAAAAAAAAAAAAGAAAAGCCACTGAAATAATCTAGGCTAGAAATAACCATGGTGGCAATTGTAGAGTTGGTGACATATTATCAAATTCTGGATATTTTAAAAGCAGAGCTGGTAAGATATACTAATGTGAAGTATAGGAGAAAGAAAGGAGTCAATGATGATACTATGGTTTTTAACCTATACAACTGGAACTTCAGAGTTGCCATTTACTGAGATGAGTTAAAAACTGATTTTCCCTATTTAATAAATGGTGCTGGGAAAACTGTCTAGCCATATGTAGAAAGCCGAAAATGGATCCCTTCCTTACACCTTATATAAAAATTAATTCAAGATGAATTAAACACTTAAATGTTAGACCTAAAACCATAAAAATCCTACAAGAAAACCTAGGCAATGCCATTCAGGACATAGGCATGGGCAAGGACTTCATGTCTAAAACACCAAAAGCAATGGCAACAAAAGACAAAATTGACAAATGGATCTAACTAAACTAAAGAGCTTCTGCACAGCAAAAGAAACTACCATCAGAGCGAACAGAAAACCTACAGAATGGAAGAAAATTATTGCAATCTACCCATCTGACAAAGGGCTAATATCCAGAATCTACAAATAACTTAAACAAATTTACAAGAAAAAAATCAAACAACCCCATCAAAAAGTGGGCAAAGGATATGAACAGACACTTAAAAGAAGACATTTATGCCACCAACAGACACATGAAAAAATGCTCATCATCACTGGCCATCAGAGAAATGCAAATCAAAACCACAGTGAAATACCATCTCACACCAGTTAGAATGGCCATCGTTAAAAAGTCAGGAAACAACAGGTGCTGGAGAGGATATGGAGAAATAGGAACACTTTTACACTGTTGGTGGGACTGTAAACTAGTTTAACCATTGTGGAAGACAGTGTGGCCATTCCTCAGGGATCTAGAGCTAGAAATACCATTTGACCCAGCCATCCCATTACTGGGTATATACCCAAAGGACTATAAATCATGCTGCTATAAAGACACATGCACAAGTATGTTTATTGTGGCACTATTCACAATAGCAAAGACTGGGAACCAACCCACATGTCCATCAATGATAGACTGGATTAAGAAAATGTGGCACATATATACCATGGAATACTATGCAGCCATAAAAAAGGATGAGTTCATGTCCTTTGTAGGGACATGGATGAAGCTGGAAACCATCATTCTCAGTAAACTATCACAAGGACAGAAAACCAAACACCACATGTTCTCACTCATAGGTGGGAATTGAACAATGAGAACACTTGGGCACAGGGTGGGGGACATCACACACTGGGGCCTGTCATGGGGTGGGGGGAGGGGTAAATGACGAGTTAATGGGTGCAGCACACCAACATGGCACATGTATGCATATGTAACAAACCTGCACATGTTGTGCACACGTACCCTAGAACTTAAAGTATAATAAAAAGAAAAAAACCTGATTTTGGAAATTGATTATAGAGTTATGCTTTACGCATGTTAGATTTGAGCCTCCTGTCAGCTATTCATGTAAACTGGTCTGGATTAGAGACAGAGGAGAGATTAGAGATGTTAATTTGGGAGTCATCAGCTGTAGGTGCTATTTAAAGCCACAAGACTAGATGAGATCACAGAGTGATTAAACGTGGAGAAGAACCAAGACCTGAGCCCTAGGACACAAACAACAGCCCTCAAATTGAATATTATTCTCTCCATTGTACTGATGAGGAAACAGAATCTCAGACATGATACATATCTTAACAAGATCATACAGTTAGTAAACTGCAGAGCCAAATGTCAAGCAAAGACTGCCTTAGGCCATTAAATCACACTGTGTATGGTGGTAAACAAAGCTGAAATCTATCAATGGAAGCAGCAACCCTAGCAACACATTTCCAAATGATTCTCTAGGTCACTGCCTCCCCAAACGTTTTTCCACACACCAAGTGCTTACTGAGGAGTTTGTAAAAGTACAGAGTTCTAGGCCCCACTTCCTACACTTGAAAATGAATCCATGAAAGATATTTTTAATGTTATCTAGACGATTGTAATGCATAGCCAACTTTGGGACAACTTATCTGAAAAACATCAGACAAAAAATAATGTGACTCAAAGGGAAAAATAAAACCTCATACCTTCCTGAAGCCTAGTGTAGAGATGCCATCCACTCCAGGCTGAGGAAGTGCTAAGTTGATAAGAGCTGAAAGAAAGGCAGGGCTGGCTCCAGATACCACACCTCTCCAGGAAGAGAAGTGATGTTGTTTCTTGAGAAACACTTCACTTACAGCCATTCACACAGAGGAATATCATTCTGCTAATGCTACCTGAAATCAAATTGCCTTTTTGATTTCCACAGGTGACTTCTATGAAGCTTATTGGCCAGTAGTCCCCAACCTGGACAAACTTAGGACTAATCAATGATTTTTTTATATAGAAATATAGATTCCTAAGATCTGCTCAAGACTCAATGATTCAGAGTCTCAGGAATCTGAGAGTATGTCTTTTCACATTTTCCAAGGGATTCTTATCAGTATCATTATCAGTTTGTGAGCTCTTGTATTGGAAACACTGTAGAACACTAAACATCTCTAAGTGTTTTTCCAATGTTCTTGGGTTAAGCTAGGAATTCCTCATTAAATGGTGCACAAATACTTTAAGTCACAGCCCCCAACCTTTTTGGCACCAAGGACTGGTTTCATGGAAGACAATTTTTCCACCAACTGTTGGGGGAGCAGGGGATGGTTTGGGGATGATTCGAATGTATTACATTTATTGTACACTTTATTTCTATTATTATTACATTGTAACATATAACAAAATAATTATACCACTCACCATAACATAGAATTAGAGGGATTCCTGAACTTGTTTACCTGCAACTGGAGAGTCCCATATGGAGGTGATGGGAGACAGTGACAGGTCATCAGGCATTAGATTATCATAAGGAGTGCACAACCTAGATCTCTCACACGTGAGGTTGACAACAGAGTCTGCACTCCTATGAGAATCTAATGCCTTCATTGATCTGACAGGAGGCGGGGCACAGGTGGTAATGCGAGCAATGGGGAGTGGCTGTAAATACAGATGAAACTTTGTTCTCTGGCCCACCACTCACCTCCTGCTGTGTGGCACGGTTCTTAACAGGCCATGGATCCATACCAGTCTGTGACCTGGGGGTTGTGGATCCCTGCTTTAAGTCTTTTTGAATGTAAGTGCAGACTTATCATTGCATTGCTTAAGATAGTAATCGCTAGCCACATGTGGCTACTGGGCACTTGAAATGTGGTTAGTCCAAATTAACATGTGCTATGGTAGAAAACAGACACTGAATTTCACAGACCTAGTGGAGAAATGTAAACTATCTCATTAATTAATACTTTTTATATCTATTTATGTTGAAATTATATTTTGAATCTATTGGGTTAAATATATTATTAGGGTTAATTTCACCTGCTTCAATGTATTTCCTAAAAACGTTAAAATTACATATGCAGCTTTCATTATTTACAGCGCTGACTAACATGTATACTTATTGATCTTCTCATTGTTTGCTTAATCACACTATATTCTGGAGTCCCACAGTCCTTTGGTCATAACTCTATAAGAGACTTATCACAATATATTCTAATTATCTTTTTACATCTCATTCTATACTACTAGTCTGTAAGCAGTTGTCGGGGGCGGGATCCCAGTCTTCTTCACGTATCTCCTCTGGACCTAGCACAGTGCATGGAACCTGACAGATGTTCATAAACAGCTAATTTCTTTGTTTTCTTGCCCTAGGCCATACAGATTGTTCATTGAAGAGCACAGGCTATAACTCAGGTTGCTTGACTTCTGCTCTCATTTGCTATCCATGACATCCTACTGCCTTAAACCCTTTCTCTAAAGATAAGCACAAGAAGCAAATCAAAGTAAAACTCAATCAGTCCAATTTACTACTCGTTAGCAGTTTTTATGAAGACTGGTTGTGGAAGAGATTGAAACTCAAAGCTAAGGTAACATTTTGAATTATCTCAACTTGTCACTTTTCCATGCTGTGCTTCATTCTCATTAGGAAAAGTAATCAAGATCTGGGCCTACTGTTAAACTATGTCCCTCCCCGTTATTAAAGCTTAGCACTCGGAGGTATCTAATGCTCATGTTGATGCTATCCTTTTCTTACTGGCACAAAAAGTTGTCTATTCGTTTTTTCCCTGATTTAATGTTTTGGAGTTTCTTCTCCTTCAGACTATGCCCTCAGCCTACCAATTAGGAATACATACTGATTTTCTCTGACAGCGTTTGTGTTTCCATAATGTGATGGATACATTCAGGTCCCTTTATAATAGAGACATCCTATAATACCTTCTGTTTCCTCTGGGACTGTCTGCTAATATCAGGGCACCTGTGAGCCATGCAGGACCCTGAGAAAATATCTTTTACATACATTATAATATAAACAATTTAACCTTAAACATATTTAGAAATTCGCAAGCCTGTGTTAGGTATAGTTAGTTATCTGAATAAAGTTTCAAAATAGTGGATAAAGAAGGAATATTTATTTGTTTGTGGTCCAATCACTGCATGTAAAGACAATTCACAGTGTACACCCAAAACTTCTTCCTGTTCAGGTCCAAGAACAATCTCTTTGTGTTCTTTATTGTCAAATGTTCCATTCCTGGCTGATTTCATATCTTCTACTAAAAGAAAAATGCAGCAATGCTGTTATTACTCACAATGCCATGGCTCTTTGGTAACTTTCGTATTGAAACACGATAAATTTTCTTGCCTCTGCAGTTCTCTAATACCATTTATTTAATGCTGGTTACATTATTACTCATGTAATAATGTAATCATTCATTGTGCCACCCATGAATACTGGCTTCCAATGATTCTTTCAAAGGTTGTTGCTGTTTCATTAATGATGATCACAAATGCAGGTCTTACCCAGATTATTGAGGAAAATGTGAATCACAATTCATTTTCTGATTATTGAATTTACTGTTTAGAATTTTAACAGCCTAAACACAGGAAAATGCTTCTTCCAACTATGTATTCTCTTGAACTCATGAAGCCATTTTCACTGCATTCCTGAAGTGTGATCTCTTTTTATGTTGACCATCCCTGCTTTCTGCATACCACCACCACCAGCAAGGAGAATACATGAAGGGCCCAATGGCACGGTAAAAAAAAAAAAATGGTCCCATTCATTGAAGAAATGGCCACTCAGAAGGCACAATTTAAGATCATCCAGGAAGAGCAAGCCATTGCCATATCTGTCAGAAGCAGGAAAAGCCCTTGATTAGAATAGCCCCTTAGTGTTGCAGAACAATGATTTCAAAAGTTCTCAGACAAGACGGCTAGGGAGTTAGGTGAGGCCATCCCAGGAGAAGTGCCTGATATCTGGCATAGAACCTGCAGAGAAGTTGGGATGGTGCCCTGGTTGTCAGTGGTAGACTATACTTACAGGTTTAAAGATACCTGCTGCCATCATCACAGCCCTTTAGTGCCATGGACCACAGGTGGCACCACAATTAGAATGTAGTTGGGCCTGAGTGGATGCATGGGCCCATTCATGCAGCATAAGGCCAAGGACTGGCGTTGAACCCCAACTCTTTCCATAGCCAGAGCCCTGAGTTCATCCTATCTCATTTGTGAATGAGAGTCATCCAAAAGCTCACTTAATCCTGCAAAAGAAGTACCATGCTGGCCAGCAGGCCATGACACTCTTCTGGCTCTGAGTCCCAGTTTGGGATTCTAAGATGATCTCAGAGGCATACATCACAGAGCTCCTCAGGGAATCTGGGTGGCCACATAATGAGGTCACAGAAGAGAATAGGAGAGCATTGCAAACGGGATAAAATGGGACCAGGTCAGAGGCAAGTACTGATTCAGTAATGGGGCACTCCTCCCTAATGGCACTGCAATGCTGGCCAGTCGCAGTATTGGGAGGAAGAATTAAAAGTTTCAAAGGAGGCCCCCAAAGTGTTAAGGAGTCCCTGAGGGATTTGGGTGGCCCTGGCTACAACATATTGAATTCAGAGATAAGGGGCTTTGAAATGCTTTCAAGAGTAGACTACAGAGGAAACAATATCCTTAAGGGAAACTATAACATCTTAGAGGAGAAAGGGAAATTTACGGGACATTCCAGGTGATGACATGTTTTTAGCTATGTCCCACTTACCACCATTGTGGGTATATCTTAGGTATTTTTATAATAATCAAATAAATGTAACTGTGAACCTCCAGCTTCTCACTGTGACAATGTTCTAAAACTCCCCGAGTCACCTCCCTAGGGTTTACTCATGATTTTCAGCCTCCGTCCCTCTTGTTTTGCCAGTGTAATAAATAACACTTACACATCCACATGTGTCTGGTGCTGAAACCTGGCTTGGAAATTTGCAATGTTTTCTCCCCCAAAAAGCATTTTTGGCTTTTATGAAAATTTGTACACTCCCACTCTATTCCTCTGGGGCTTGTCAAATCAAAAATACATCTTATTCTACATTCTATTCCAGCACTGCTCCTGATTTCCAGTCTAATAAAATTGTGTAGTGGTGGGCAAGTATTTGTGACATAAAACTGTGATGGTGTCAAAGTTTGTTTGTATTACCTCTTTTTCCCTTCTAGGCCATATAATATCTAGTAAAAGCAGGGCTTTTGACTCTAAAAAAAGGATTCAAATTTTGCCTTCATGATTTATTAACTGTGAAACACTAACAAGTTACTTAATCTCCTAGATTTGCTGGGGAGTTTAAAGATCACCTCTACCCATCCTAATACTCTTTTTTTTTTTGAGACGGAGTCTTGCTCTGTTGCCCAGGCTGGAGTGCAGTGGTGCGATCTCGGCTCACTGCAAGCTCCGTCTCCCGGGTTCCGCCATTCTCCTGCCTCAGCTTCCTGAGTAGCTGGGACTACAGGCGCCCGCCACCATGGCTGGCTAATTTTTTGTATTTGTAGTATAGACGGGGTTTCACCGTGTTAGCCAGGATGGTCTCCATCTCCTGTCCTCGTGATCCACCCGCTTCGGCCTCCCAGAGTGCTGGGATTACAGGTGTGAGCCACTGCGCCTGGCCTACCCATCCTAATTCTTAAATGGGATCTTCGGCTGCGTCTTGGAATCAAATGGACATAAGACAAGTTAAGAGGAGAACAGCACGTAAGTGTCATTATTTTTACATGTGCACGGGGATCATTAAGAGAGTAAAAACCTGAAGAAAATGGTCAAAGCAGAGATCTTTTATATATTTTAGACAAAGAATGAGAGATTTGTGAAGAAACGACAGGACAAAAGGATATGGCTAGAGGCAATAAATTCTAGGGAAATCATTAGGAGGCCTACGGTGGGGGTGTGTAAAGCTAGTGGAAGATAACGGTTTCTTCAGTAAGTTCATTTGTACGGGTCCATTGCAGCAGTAATTCCCAGTCTCTGGTGATATGGGTTATTTTGTAACACTGGTACAAGGAAGGCACTATTCTCAAAGGAATTTTTATGGCTTACTACATGTAGGAAAGGACAGGTCCAATAGCCCTTTCTGCAAACACAGCTTCTCAAGTGCTTTCAGCTTTAAATAATTGATATACCAAATCCACGTATTTGTGGGTGATCATCATTAACTCCTGCAGCTTCATTTTTTTCTGTAAAATAGAGTTAATAACATCTTCCTATAATGGTAATTGTGAAGATCGAATAGTTCATGAAAAGTCCTTGGCAAATAAGAGGCAAGCAGTGCATATGAGTTAATATTCTTCCTACTTTACTCTGCCAGTCGCCTCTGGCCTTCCATGTCCAAGCACAGAGTCCTCCTGGCTACCCAGTGCCCACTGATGTGGTATCTTGGCTTCAGACAAGTCCATACTTACATTTCTAGCTATATACTCCATTCTTCCAAAGCAATTTATAGCATTTGATTCTCTTGGGAATTATATGTTGTTCATGACAATGGCAGGAATAAAAGGTTGACTTAGAGGTTAGCCAGGTTCCGACCTAAGCTAGGAGCAAGGTCTGGTTTCACCACTGATTAGTGGTAAGCAGGTAAATCTTGCAATTCAGAATAACATGGTCTGGATCTTTTTGTCAAAAGCAGTAGCAACAAATAATGAATATTTGGCTTTGACCTTTCACCCAATGGACTATCTGGGATCCCAAGTACTCCTAGTTCCTTTTCCCAACCCAATCACATTAAAGTGAACTTGCTGCAGCCAATGTGCCAGTATCCATTCCCTTGAGTTTGGGGATGGAAAACTTGTAGAGAGTAACTACCTGGGACTATTCTGGTCCTTTAGTCTTCCTTGAGTCAAACACTGTTTTGCAGACCAACGTTTCTCAAACTATACTCTTTATTACAGTTGCCGCACCACCTTCTTGAAATGCACATGCACACTTCCCACCCACTGAGATTCTGAATTAATCCATCTCGGGTAGAGCTTGGGCATTGCTATGTTTTTTCAACTCATAGGTGGTTCTGATATATATCAAATGTTGAGAACCATTGCTGGAGACTGATGATTATATCTGGAGATAATCCTATCCCTGCTTTATATCTGGATCTAACTCAGATCCCAGCCCTTCTAGTATTTTTTAAACTATTCTTCCATATAAAACTCAGTTGCCAATTCAGACACCCTATCATTTGGAGTACATAACCATGGGGAGATATAGACATTCAAATTGGAAAATTAATTACCATCTCTAGCCTGTAAGAAAGAAGGATTATATGAGAACAGATCATCTTGAGCAGGAGGTTTGATTCATAAACGAGTCTCTTATTCTATTTTACATGCAAGAAGATTTTGAAAGTTCATGACTTTTCTCTTTGACATCAGAGAAGAAGCTATTAGGGTATTCTATAAAACATCCTTGAGCTTCTTAACAAATTCCATTTATAAATGCATCCTTTAAGGTAGCTGAATCTCTTTCGAAATCAGTTATATATTTAGCCTATTCCACTCTTAAAAACAATGAGTATTTAAAGTTTACTACTGTGCCATTCATTGTATCTGTTCCAAACACTTGGATCCCTTTTTCTTTCCTAGCATATGATAGAATTGCATTTCCCCACCCTTTGAACTCAGGCATAGTCCTGTGGCTTGCTTTGGTAACAAAATGCAAGTCAAGTCAAGTGTGTCACTACCTGGAAGAAGATTTAATAGGAAGTTCATGCTTTACCATGTGCCTTTTCTGTCTCCCAACAATGTTCCAGATAGTGATTGTGTCATCAGCGTGGGTCCCAGAGTAACTAAGATAATGACATAAAACAGAATTCCTGTTTAGTCCTTGATGAGCAAAACTGTTATTGTTTTATGCCACTGAGATGTGGAGGTTTAAACCTCAGCAACTACCTTAGGTAAAAAATATTTAAACTAAAAGGTAGTTACCTATATGTTTTATTTTATTCCTCAGCTTCCTTAAAATTTTACATGTTATTTAACTCTTACAGTGTTACAGAAGTCAGTCTTCATTTTATTCATATTGTTTATGATTTTCTGAATTTTTATGATATCTTTTATTCTGCCATTGAAATTTCTAGTTATACTTTATCATTCCACTTAAATTTCTAAATTTTTGCTCCATCATAATGAAGGTCTTTATTCCTTGATTTTAAGTGTCCATGTCCAAAACTTAAGTAGTTCTCTTATAACTTGCGTGAGGTGTTGACTAAGATTACCTGAAGTAATTAAAATGCAAAGCAGGATAGAACGGCATTTCCTGTTTTGGTTCCAATACTATATTTCCCTCCCACCCCCAGGAAAACAGTAGCCTACATTCCTTAAGTTATACTCCGGATGCTTTAAAGGAGTTTCTGCCAGACCCAGTCAATGAGAAGTGGGTTTTGCTATTTAAATCTCTTACCAAATGCTTAATCTTAGCTCTCATTTATTTCTCTACTTCACATTTTGTTTCATTTGACTCTTAGAAACCTGATACTCGGTAAACGATTTTAGCTTCACTTTCACTCTACTCTTTCCTCCCATCTTAGCTTTGGCATTTATTTGACACTTTTCTTCTAATAAGGATGGGAGACAATGTTACTGTGGGTTCCAATATTTCTCACTCCACGGTCAGTGGAATGGATCACATTCTTGTTGGTAACCAACTTTCTATTGTCCCTATAGTCCTTCGTGAGCACATTAACAAATAGAAATGAATATTGCATTTTCTTCTTAATCTCTATAAGCTTAATTGCTCCAGCAGCATAGCTGTTAATTTTACCCTTACATCCGATGTTTAACGAACTATTTTCTGAAATAGATTTCTTGTTTTGAATAACAAATTTGAAAGTTTAAGCCCAGAAAACTGTAATTTTTTTCTGAAGATGAGAATATTCCTAGCCAATGGAAAATTGCTTCTGCATTTATATATATTTTAACCAATCAAATCTAAACTGCTTCAAATTCCAAGTGTAGGGCAATGGCATAAATATTATTAATAATTCTATGGGTTAGTTCATGGTTTATTTTGGTGAGCTACTTAAAGATACAGTATATGGCCGGGCGCGGTGGCTCAAGCCTGTAATCCCAGCACTTTGGGAGGCCGAGGCGGACGGATCACGAGGTCAGGAGATCGAGACCACGGTGAAACCCCGTCTCTACTAAAAATACAAAAAAATTAGCCAGGCGCGGTGGCGGGCGCCTGTAGTCCCAGCTACTCAGAAGGCTGAGGCAGGAGAATGGTGTGAACCCGGGAGGTGGAGCTTGCAGTGAGCCGAGATTGCGCCACTGCACTCCAGCCTGGGTGACAGAGTGAGACTCCACCTCAAAAAAAAAAAAAAAAAAAAAAAAAGATACAGTATATGAGTGAGTTATAGAACTGAAAGTTTTGGCTGGGCATGGTGGTTCATGCCTGTAATCTTGGCACTTTGGGAGGCTGAAGGGGGAGGATCACTTGAGGCCAGGAGTTTGAGACCAGCCTGTGCAATATAGTGAGACCCTGTCTCTACAAAACATACAAAAATTAATCGTGTGGTGGTGCACACTTTTCATCCCAGCTACTCGGGAGGCTGAGTAGGGAGGATGACTTGAGCCCGAGAGTTTGGGGCTTCGGTGAGCTATGATCACCACTGCACTTCAGCCTGGGTGGCAGAGGGTGACCCCATTTAAAAAAAAAATCAGATTTTTAAAAATAACTCAAATAACTCTAATTCCATTAATAGGAGATGGGAAAATATCAAACCAAATAAATATTTTTTTTAATAAAACTGATTTGCTCTAATTGCTTTTGTCTTCTATATCTCTAGCAACTAGATCAGTTCTTGGCACATAGTAGCTACTCCACAAATATTATGTTAATATATGAATAAAAGAATAAAGGAATAAATCAGCTCCTCCATTTGTTGAATAAGCTGAATTAATTTAAATAAATGTCTTATCCTTTCTGTGACTTGGTATATTAACTTCATAAGTAAACGTCTACTATTAGATATTTAAATAATAAATTTCTCAAGATCTAGAATCTTCAGTTCCATATAACTAATATCTATAATAGTGCCTAATAAATGTTTGTGGAGGCAAAGAAAAAAGGAATAAATATCAAAAAAAGGAGAAAAGAAGGAAGAAGAATAAAAATGATGGGGAGGAAAGGAATAAAGAATGAAAGACAAAATAGAGAAGGAGGAAAGAAAAACATAGTTATAAAAAGAAAGGTGAGCATTCAATTAACAGTTTTATACAGAATATGAAAGAAAATGATAAACTTGTATGTTGATGTCTGAGGTGTGGAGTCAGGGAAAGAAGGGACAACTTTTGTTAGGGATGGGAGGAGTTCATTATTTATTTGATTAACATGAGTAGTAAAACTTACCTTTAAAAAAATTTGTAGAGACCACAGCAATTTTTATATTGGCAATTTGGTACCCTACACTTAGATTGGCCAGAGAAAAGAAACATATACCAATGGACATTATAATATTGCTTTACTTGGACTGCTTCCAGAATAAATAAAATGTGCACGTCTAGTGGTTAAAGTTTAGTCCTCCCAGGCCGGGCATGGTGGCTCACGCCTGTAATCCCAGCACTTTGGGAGGCCAAGGTGGGTGGATCACCTGAGGTCAGGAGTTCGAGACCAGCCTGACCAACATGATGAAACCCCATCTCTACTAAAACTACAAAATTAGCTGGGTGTGGTGGCACATGTCTGTAATCCCAGCTACTCGGGAGGCTGAGGCAGGAGAATTGCTTGAACCTGGGAGGCAGAGGTTGCGGTGAGTAGAGATTGCGCCATTGCACTCCAGGTTGGGCAATGACAGCAAAACTCCGTCTCAAAAAAAAAAAAAAAAAAGTTTAGCCCTCCCTAGAGGAAGTTGTACTTGATAACGCCTCATAAGAAACCTCTCAAACCTATGGTCATTTATATGAAATCGCATAGAAAAAGTGTTTTGGACTATTTAAGAAAGATGGCCTGAAAATTAATGCAAATATGCTGGCGAAAATGAATGGAAAATTGTTCCAACTTCAAATTCCACCAGAACTCAGATGGGGTCTTTCTGAAAGTTTACAGGGCAAAACTTTCCTTTATTCTATGAAAAATCTTTGTCATATTTTAAAAATATAGACTTTTATTCACAAACGGCCAAATTTTGTTGTATATTGACACTATGTATATAGTTAAACATTTTGGCCAAAGCCAAAATGTTCACCATATAGCTAACTTGGTTGCCGTTGTAGCCCTTTGGAGATAAATGAACATTTTGCACTGGTTAAAAAAAAAAAGTGGAAAAAAACATGATTTTTCCTACCAACTGGGTAAAAGTTTAATATACTCATTTGCTCATCAGTGATTAAACATCTGCATACATGAGTGTGTACACACACGTATGATCTTTATTTTATATTTATTTTATTTTATTTTTTTTTTGAGACGGAGTCTCGCTCTGTCGCCCAGGCTGGAGTGCAGTGGCGCAATCTCGGCTCACTGCAAGCTCCGCCTCCCGGGGTCACGCCATTCTCCTGCCTCAGCCTCTCCGAGTAGCTGGGACTATGGGCGCCCGCCACCACGCCCGGCTAATTTTTTGTATTTTTAGTAGAGACGGGGTTTCACCGTGGTCTCGATCTCCTGACCTCGTGATCCGCCTACCCCGGCCTCCGAAAGTGCTGGGATTACAAGCGTGAGCCACCGCGCCTGGCCATGATCTTTAATTAAAAGCTGTTTTTAATCCAGGTAGAGTTCAAAAACAAAATTAAACATTGTGGAGGATGATGAAACTTAATTTTAGATTGGCTGGGCATGATGGCTCATGCCTATAATCTCAGCACTTTGGGAGGCTGAGGCAGGCTGATTGCTTGAGCCCAGAAGTTTGAGACTAGCCTGGGCAACATAGCAAGACCCCATCTCTAAAAAAAATACAAAAATTAGCTAGGCATGGTGGCACATGCCTGCAGTCCCAGCTGCTTGGGAGGTTGATATAGGAGGATCACTTTAGCCCAGGAGTTCAGGGCTGCAGTGAGTCATGATTACACTACTGCACTCTAGCCTGGAGCGAGACTCCATTTCGAAAAAAAAAAAAATTAAATTTCTTTTCAAGGACAGCAATTCTCCTTTTTACCTTGCATTTCCCATTTCATAATGTATAGTCATTCATTAATTTAATACATATTGTGTACCTATTGATACAGACAGGAGACAGGAAAATACTGGGTAGAAGAGGGTGGTTCCCTAGCAAAGGCCCCACCCTCAACCCTGGAAACACATGACCCTAAATGGGAACAGGCATTCCTGTTTTTGCACACAGAATGTTGCCTTTTGGTCCACCACGTCACCTATCCTGTACTCATATAAATCCCAAACCCATGGCTCCACAAGGAGATGACCAGAAGAGCCAAGGAACAGAAGAATGGTGTGACAGAGAAGGAAAGAAGAGAAGGAGCATCTGAGCATCTAAAGGAGTCCAGCTGGGGACAGAGAGGAGTTTGGTCACGGGACAGCTGAACTCCAAGGGAAGATTATCTTCCCACTCCATCCTCCTTCCAGCTCCCCATCCTGCCAACTGAAAGCCACGTCCACCACTCAGTAAAGCCCCCACATTCACCACCCTTCAAGTCCGTGGGTTACCTGATTCTTCCAGGATGCTAGACAAAGGCCTGGGTACCAAGCGGGCACTGAGCTGGTTAACACTTAAGCCATCTGAGGACAGCAGAGCTAAAAGAGCACTGTAACACTGGGGCTTCAAAAAGTCACAGGCACCCAACCCTAGACACTGCCATGGGGCAAGGGCCAAAAAACACTCACCCCAGTTCCTGCAGCTGCCCATCTCCATGCTCCCCTTCCTGTAAGGGGTTTGAGCTCATGGTGGCCAAACAGAGAGCCACACTCCTGTCACACATACTGCAAGGTAGATCAGGGTACTCTCTCATCTCACTATTATGTATCAGACACTTAAATAGACTTCACAGTGGTTTATGGGGATGGGAGATTTAAAGGAAAGACATGATATAATGTCAAATAGTAATACGTTCTGTGAAGAAAAATAAAGCAGGGTGATATGGTTTGGCTGCATCCCCACCCAAATCTCATCTTGAATTGTAGTTCTCATAATCCCCACATGTCATGGCAGGAACCTGGTGGGAGGTAATTGAATCATGGGAGCGGTTACCTCCATACGGTTTTCATGATAGTGAGTAAGTTCTCATGAGATTTGGTGGTTTATAAGGGGCTTTTCTTCTTTTGCTTGGCACTTCTTCCTGGTGCCATGTGAAGAAGGACATGTTTGCTTCTCCTTCTAACATGATTATAAGTTTTTTGAGGCCTCCCCAGCCATGCAGAGCTATGAATCAATTAAATCTCTTTACTTTATAAGTTACCCAGTCTCAGGTATGTCTTTATTAGCAGCATGTGAACAGACTAATACGGTAAATTGGTACCATGGAGAGTGGAGTGCTGCTATAAAGATACCCAAAAATGTAGAAGCAACATTGGAACTGGGTAACAGGCAGAGATTGGAACAGTTTGGAGGATTCAGAAGAAGACAGGAAAATATGGGAAAGTTTAGAACTTCCTTGAAACTTGTTGAATGATTTTTGACCAAATGCTGCTAGTGATATGGATAATGAAGTACAGGCTGAGGTGGTCTCAGATGGAGATGAGGAACTTTTTGGGAGCTGGAGTAAAGGTCACTCTTGCTATGCTTTAGCAAGGAGACTGGAGGCTTTTTGCCCCTGCCCTAGGGATCTGTGGAACTTTGAACTTGAGAGAGATGATTTAGGGTATCTGGTGAAAGAAATTTCTAATCAGCAAAGCATTCAAGAGGTGACAGAGCACAAAAGTTTAAAAGTTTTGAAAATTGGCAGCCTGATGATGCAGTAGAAAAGAAAAACCCATTTCCTGGGGAGAAATTCAAGCCTGCTGCAGAGATTTGCATGAGTAACGAGGAGCCAAATGCTACTCACCAATAAATACCATGTGGAAAATGCCTCCAAGGCATCTCATGGCAGTCCCTCCCATCACAGGCCTGGAGTCCTAGGAGAGAAAAATGGTTTCCTAGGCCAGGTTCAGGGCCTCCCGGCTGTGTGCAGCCTCAGGACTTGGTGGTTTGGTGCCCTGTGTCCCAGCTGCTCCCGCCATGACCAAAATTGGCCAAGGTACAGCTCAAGCCATTGCTTCAGAGGGTGCAAGCCCCAAGCCTTGGCAATTGCCACTGAATCAGTAAGGGAGAGAATAGGAGAAGAGTAGGTCACAAAGATAGCCAGAGCCTACTTCCTATAAGTAGTGGTACTCAACAAGTGGGAAGGAAGCAGTTCACCCCTCCAAAGGGTGTTTGGCAGTGGGTAGAGACATTTTTTGTTGTTACAATTTGCAGGAAGTTCTGTTGACATCTAGTGGGCAGAGGCCAGAGATGCTGCTAAACATCCTACAATGCACAGAACAGCCAACCCACAGCAAAGAATTATCCCACTCAAAATGTCAATAGTGCTTAGATAGAGAAACCCTGATAGAGGACACTGATTTTCAACCCTGTATGCACAATAAGTCACCTAGAGAGCTTTTAGAAATATTGTACCTGCGGTCTTACCCAGAGAGTCTAGTTGGCTTTAGGGTCTAGGCATCCATCCTTTTTCAAATGTAGGTAAAGGATTAGAAAACTAACGTGGAACAAGATAAGCACTCACTGTGCTCAAAGTCAGTTAAATGCCTAATTGCTTTCTTTCTAGACTATAAGTCTCATGAGGCCTGGGACCCTGATTTTCTTGTTCTCAGCAGTATCTCATTCTAGCACAGTAACACACAGTAGAAAGAAGAGAATTGAAATTGAAACATGAAATCAGAGCATTACACATAATGATTTAATGATCCTCATAAACAGCTTTATGAGTGACTTAAATTAAAATGGTCAATGAAAAAGATAGTTAGAACTTCTTACTTAAGCAACAAGGTTTTAGCATCCAAGTTGCTGCAGTTAAAATTTTTTATTACCCATTTTCTTCCAGGACCAAGCAATGTCACAAACCTCTATTGGTTCCAATTTCTTCTATGTATTAAACACATATACCTGGTCATGCCCAGTACTTCCTGTATCTTAAAATGGTTTGTCATCATGGCTACCTGAGTTCGTACAAATTTTTATTGTTTTTTTTTTTTTTTTGAGTAAGGGTCTTGATCTGTCCCCCAGGTGGGAGTGCAGTGGCACTATCACAGCTCACTGCAGCCTCAACTTCTGGGGCTTAAGGGATCCTCCCACATCAGTCTCTCAAGGAGCTAGGACCCGAGCACAGCTAAATTTTTTTATTTTTGTAGAGACAGAGGTCTTGCTATCTTGCCAAGGCTGGTCTCAAATTCCTGGGCTTAAACAATCCTCCCTTCTTGGCCTTCCATTATGCTGGGATTACAGGCATGAGCCATCATGCTAGGCTGATACTTGCCTAATCTATTGATGCTAGGCACCAAGCAATACTTTTGTCCGAAGATCTCAAGGGAAGCATTAGCAATCAGAAGAGGATATAAAAAGTCAAAAGATGCTAAGAACTCACAAGATTAAAACAGAGGATAAGGGAGACGTCCAAGGGAAAGCATCTGCTAAATAACCATCACTCTTCCTCTGTCTTCTTCTTGTGAATTTTTAGCATTTTTTGACTTTCCAGGTAGTAGCAACTGTGATCATTTTAAAATAGTAGTACCCTGCTTAAAACCTCCAGTGACTTCCCACAGATTTACAATAAAATCTGAACTCTTTAATATGCCCTACAAAGCCTTAGAGGATGTGTCCCCTGTCTGCCTCTCTCATCTCATCCTTACCAATATTCCTCCTGCCTAGAACTCTTCAGCAATACTGGCTATCTTATGTCCTCTGGTCTGACAACCTGTATTTAGTCTAGCCTTAGGGCCTTTGCCCTACCAGGAATCTCATCCTCCTAAAATAAAAATACACAGGGCTCATCAAATGAATAACATGATTTGCTATTTAACTGGTAGCCTAAAAAACACCTCCTCAAAGAAGCCTTCCCTGTTCATTTCAACAGCTCCAACCACTCTCTATCATACCACTCCACTTCACTGCATGTAACACTTGGCTTGATAGTTTTCTTCTTTACTCACAAAGTTTTGTTTGTTTCCTGATATGGTTGGGCTCTGTGTCTCCACCCAAATCTCATTTTGAATTGTAATCCCCATGTGTCAGGGGAGGGATCTGGTGGGAGGTGATTGAATCATGAGGGTAGAGTTCCCCCAGGCTGTTCTCGTGACAGTGAGTGAGTTCTCACGAGATACGATGGTTCTAAAAGTTTGGCATTTTCCCCCTCGCTCTCTTTCCTGCCACTGTGTGCTTCTCCTTTGCCTTCCACCATGATTGTAATTTTCCTGAGGCCTCCCTAGCCATGTGGAACTGTGAGTCAATTAAACCTCTTTTCTTTATAGATTACCCCATCTCAGGTATTTCTTTACAGCAGTGTGAGAACAGACTAATCCATTTCCCTACTCCATCACAACATAAGCTTTATGAGAGTTTAGACTTTGTCTGCCTTGCTCAGTATTGTTTTCTTAGTACCTCAAACAATTCCTATCACATAGTAGGCACTCAACGAAGCTTATTACATGAATAACTCAAGACTGGTCTCTGAACCTGGAACTCTGAATCTGGTCCCCAAATCCATTTCCCAAGCAACACAGAGAATAGCCTATAAAAACTAAACTTCACTGTCAAGCCAACAAGCCAGAAAAAAAAAAATCCATTATTTCCAAAAAGAAAACCAGAGACATGTTAATAAGGCAATAAATTTTCCTCCACAATGAGTTTAAAGTACATTGTATCAAAGTAAAAGCAATGGGATTCTTTTTTTTTTGGCAAGCCCACCAACAGCCTGAAGCTTTCATGAGTGAGAAGGCTGAGCTAGAATTAGAGGACCCAGGATTATAGTTGCTTTTAGCCCCTCTTGGACTTCAGTAGAAAGGTGTCTTCGGCCCTTTCAGAAGAAGGAATCGTTACAGCTTTTTGTGGCACAGAAGAGAACCATACTCCTGGGAGCACAGAAGACACATACAAGAGAGGCAAGAAAAAGGGCCATTATGAGGACAGTGGATACTAGAGGGAAAAAAAAAAAAAAACACAGGGAAAGCTTTAGCTGAGGTCAAATTTCATGAAGCTTGAAATTTTATTTAGAAGCAGTTCTGAAGGTGCCAATTATCATTTACCTTGTCATGTATCTCCCATTAGAGACATTTCTTCATCCCCAATATGTTTAGAAAAAAAAGCCCCCGAGTTACTATACAGAGTCCTAAATGAAAAAATTAAAATACCATAAATGTGTAAGCTAGAGAGTATACTATGCCAATTTTTGCATGGAATTTGCTTGCAATAAGTAAATGTCAACTTTAAGATCTCAAAATGGAATATAAGATGGTACTACTGTATTTAATTCATAATGGCATTCAAGCATGCTACAATGAGACACATTACCAAACTGCAAATGATGTCCGGTTCTGTACATACAGATGGATCTTGCCTAAGGTGTTTAAGTGCTAAGAGTCAATAGGTTAAAACAAATATACTCTAGATGACATTAATTTAAGTTAAAAGTTTTAAAACGGAAAGTGCTCTTCCACTAAATGGTAATGTTGTTCCCTAACAAACTGCTAAATCATGCCCTTGTCAGAAGAAATAAGCCAGAGTAACAAAAGATGTGCCCCCAAGTGCCTGAGAGGCAGAGTGTAGCATATTAACTAAATCATGCCTTTCAAAGTTCACTGTTCTTCCCTCCTGCTAGGTAGCATATCCAAGCAGGATCTGTGCAGCCTCTATGCTCATGCAGCTCAGCACAGATACATGTTACAATAAGAGAGTCCAGACGCCTACACACATGCATAGGAATAAGGGGTCATGCCACCTCTGGTCCTCTCAGATATGACAGATGCCTTTTAATCCCTGTAAGATACCACCTGATCTAAGGTCTTGAATTCCCAAGAGTGAGAATTGGTAGGAATAAAAAAGAGTATTGTGCTCAGACTTTCTTGCTCATTGTAATATCAATAATTTAAAAGCATTGTCCTTACATCAAACCTCCCTAGAGTACATTTCTTCCATTGCATCATGGGATAGTTCCATTATTAATTGGTCTTCTTTCTGATTCAAACACACACCTTCCCTAAAGACACAATACTTTCCTTCTAGTATGGCTGGACCCCTCTCTCCCAGTAGATTGTAGATTGCCTATCAAACAGACAAAAATGATATAAAAACTGATGCTTGGTCTTATTATAGGTAGGTTTTCAATGAAAGCTTAAAGATGTGCACAGTTTCTCCAAGAAGGTAAGAAAAGTGTTAATTAATGTTCATATTTGAGGAGGAAGCCTGATCAGGAAGATTCTGGTTTTTAATTCCAGTAGTGACAAAGGCTTTGGAATGATTCTTCCCTGCTCTAAAAAGCCTACAAGAAGATGTTTGTGACTAACTTTCTGTGGCTGAGGTCACTATACATAGGACTTTCCCTTGAAAATCAGGCATAATGACACAGTCATAGGATCCAGAAGATGGTATAGAGGAAGGTGAGGAAGGGTGGTGTGGAAAAATTCATATCAAGTCAGAAGATCACATTCAAGTCCTGCTATTAATCAATTATCTTCTTTTGCCTCAATTATTTCATCTCTCTCAGCCTCATTTACATCCGTAAAACTAGGATGATAATGACTAGCTCACAAAGGTATTGTACTGTTACTGCTTTCACTGAACAGTTACTGTCCCTATTCTAAGTGCTTAGAACAAAGAAGGAGGAGGAGTAGGAGAAGGAGAAAAAGATCTGGGCACTTTAAAGCTTTAACCATAGTAGTGACAACAAACATAGAAATAGATAATTGGGTGTAATATGATATGCCACAGGATAGATTCTGACAACTGGGACCAGATGGACATAATTCCTCATGAAACTATAAAAACATCACCACCACCATGACTGCCCTACCATAATTTATGGAGAAAGGAGGAGAGATTCTGTGAAAATTTTGAATTGGTTGAAATTTTGAATTGGTTGAAATTTAATCTGAAGTGACTACATTTACTTAGAATCTACTTGGAATACTTTTTTTGTAACCAAACAAAACGGACATGAAAGGGAGATTAAGTGGTATTCTTAGATCAAGCTCTCTAGAAGTAGACCATGCACCAAGCTCCATGCAAATGAGTCATTAGGGAAGTACTCCTGAGAAAAATCAATAGGGAGAGGGGGAAGCAGGGCATGGAGGAGAAAGAAGCCAAGTAAGGCTTTAGGCAAAGTCCTATACAGAATAGCTTTAGCCTATGCCTCAGAGTGGTCCTGTCCCTTGATTGAGACTCTCACCATTCAGTCATTAGTTAACAGCCACCTGGGATGAATGTAGTTCCCAGGCACCACCAGTTCTCTGGGCTTCTGGGCAAAGGGATAGTAGTCCAAGGGCATACTCTGAAGAAGAATCACAGGTGCAAGTTGAGGAAAGCAGAGACATACTCAAGTCAGGGGAAGAGGGCACAAAGTAGTAAAAGTAATACAAGGGGCTACAGGAGGAGCACTGAACTGGAGGCACAGAAGTGCCAAGTTACACTCCTCACACCTGAGAATGTGCTCTCAAGTATTATTATTGCAATATAACCACAAGATAGAAATATTAGAAATATAAATAGAGGACAATCGTGGAAGCGCCAAGGAGGCAGTGACAGTTCTTTCTGAGGGAAACAAGAAGATGTTTAACAGACTGTATGATCCCTCCCTTAAGGGGCCTTTGGATTTACAGGAGTGTGTGGAAAGGTGACTGAGTTTGGGGTCAAGGCTTCACCCTGTGGGGTGATTATCTCACATGCCTGGGGACAAAGTCAGAAGTCAAACCCTATCTAAAAATTAGCAGTGAAGTTCAAGTCAAAAAATCTAAATCCATTTTTAGAAACAAGAGGTTGGGAGTTCAGCAATTATAAGAAAAGTGTCAGAGACAAGGAGCCAGATGATGAAAATTACACATGAGACCTGCCCGTTCATCAGGGGCAGAGCAAGGCAGGGCAGGGTTGTCCTGGGAAACATGATGGGTGGGTGGTGACAGACATCAAGGAGGAGCATCCAGATGTCAGGTCAGGGTCAAGTCTTAATGAAATGTATGTGTTTTCAGATACAAATGGAGTATATGGCATTACAGAAAGAAAAGCTGTGCATGGAGCTAGAATTTATTGTGGCTTGAATTTAAGGGATATGATGAAGAGAGGGAGAGGAAGAGGAAGGCGAAGAGAGGGAGAGGAAGAGGAAGCTGAAGAGGTCATTTTTCAGCTGACTTGTCCAAGATCCTGCAAGCTATTCTGAAAGATTTTCACCTAATCCAGTGGCCAATAGAGTGTTCTGTTTTTGTTTTTTTTTTTTTATTTTTAGGAAGATTATATAGAGTAGAGAAAGAGAGAAACAGGTTTGAAGATTGTTGCAAAAGTTGAGGTGAGAGATAAGACAATGAAATTAACATTCTTCCCAAAGAATTTGTAGATCAAGGAACTAGCCCAAAGGAAAATATACCAGGCCATTCTTGAAAGTTCTTTATCTCTTTGCATTCTATTTGTGTAGCGGTTACTGCTGAGGGAGGAAACAAATATCTCATCTATTTTTTAAAACTCTGCAAAAGGCTTGATCTTCAAAGTATCTTGATCTTGCGGAAGATCAAGATACTTACTTGTGATGAAAAAGAAACTCGATTCCTTTCTAGCAAATAAAAAACAGAAAACTATGTAATGAAATAAAATCCTGGCTCAGGTTTAGGATATTGGGAAAATTAAGGTAAAGGAATGATTGAAATGTTTCAAACTGCAGAGAATACTAACATAAGTTGACTACACGATGGTCAAATGATAATTTTTAGTAAGTAAAAGTCATTAATGGATGAAAAGATAACAGAAAATCTATCAGCACCCACCTACTAGATCTGAGATAAGGGGCAAGATTAAGGAGCTACTTGGGGCTAGAATCAATAGAACTTGGTTGCAGATTGCACACATGAAATGAGGGAGATGGAAGAGTCCACTAGGAGGCTTAGGAATTGGAACTGAAGGAGGAGGAGCAACATGGGAAAAGTGAGGCAAACGGAGAGTTCACTCTTGCGCATGCTCAGCATTCAAGTTGGAGGTGCTGAGTAGGTGGTTGGAAATATATGTTCACTTCAGGGAAAAGATGGCTCTAGAGTATAAATGTAAGATTATCACTGTTTAGACTGTACCTCAGTCCTAGAATGAGTAGGAGTTTAAAGAGAGAAAACAAACATTCTAAGAATAGAACTGTGAGAAGCTACAATATTTAAGCTGCATTTCATGGAAAGAGATTTAATAAAGGATTTTATTTGAGTGGCCAGAAAGGTTAGAAATGAGTGGTATTCTGTAAGCCAATAAAAGAAAAAGTGTCCAGAATGAAAATGCAATCTGACTGCCTAGGCCTAATGATGGCCCCCACTATGTACTCACTGAAGGGCAAGTAACTTAATCTCTTTGTGCCTAAATTTCCTCATTTGTAAAATGAGAATAATAACACCTACTCTATAGGGCTGTTCTGAATACTAAATAATTTAATAAATGGAAATTGCTTATAGCAGGGCTAGGCAAAGAGCAAATGCTATGTGTGTTAGTAAAAAGAAAAAAAAGTGATGCAGAGACATTGCTTCCAATAAATTAGTTAATGCCCGAACACAGTTCATTGGATTTGACTATTAGCAGGTCATTGTTATGGGTGAAAGGTACTGTATATAAAAGCACACACATAAAATAGTTATCATTTAAATTTTTTTCCTTTTTGCTTATTATTTAGAATTTGTGAAGAGAGAGAAAATGATGGCAATGTATTTATAAAGAAAAAATAAAAGGGCTAACCCATGTTTCAAAATATACCAAAAACTAGATTAAGGGTGAATTTAATTCGTCAAACTAAAGTATAGAATTATCAACCACACAAATGTAAGACACATGGGGTTTTTGTTATTAACAATATTAGGTGTCTGAACTCTCACCGGAGTTATTTTAGAAACACAGATGGTCAGACAGATGTATGCTGTATGTGAATATGTGAAAAGTAAGTGGCACAAAGTATAGCTGGGATAGTCACCTTAAATTTATACATCTTTCTTTCTGATTATGCCATTTAATGAAAAATGGATACATCTCTACAGAATACAAATATTTATTTATAGCACTAATATGTATAAGTATCATATTATATATTTTATGGCCAGAAATTATTGTTATTCTTCATACCTAACACTTACTGAATGTTTATTGTGTGCCATCAACTACTAAGTATATTATATGTATTCATGCATTTAAACTTCACACCAATCCAATAAGGTAGTTATTACTGACAATTCCATTTCCATTTCACATGCAAGGAAACTGAGATACAGAGAAGTCAAGCAATTTGCCTTTGGTTGCAAACCTAGTAAGTAGCATGGCAAAGAATGAACACAAGTAGGCTGGCTCCAGAGCCATGCATTTAGTTGTTATGCTACACTGTCTCTCAAATAAGGAGGAAATAAAAATACATAAGATAAAAAGTAAGAGTCCATGTTACCTTTCAGAGAGCTGTCATATTTTGTTATGTACTAAATTGTGTTCCCTGCAAATTCATATGTTGAAGCTCTATCCCCCACTACCTCAGAATGAGGCAGTTTTTGGAGACAGGACTTTTAAAGAGGTAATTAAATTTAAATGATATCACATGGGTGAGCCCTAATCCAATCTGACTGGGGTCCTTAAAAGAACAGAAAATTTGGACACACAGAGAGACACCAGGGATGCACATACAGAGAAAAGACCACGTGAGGACAAGCAAAAAAAAAAAATCAGCCATCTACAAGCCAAGGAGAGGGGCCTTGGTGGTCACCAAACCTGCTGACAACCTGACCTTGGATTTCTATCCTCCAGAGCTGTGAGAAATAAATTTCTATGAAAACAAATTTCTAATATATAGTTCATAATTCTTTGTTATAGCAGCCCAAAGTGACTAAGAATCACATGAGCCTATTCTTCATAATACATCTCCATTTGTGTATGTGTATATATATATATATGTCTGTATCTGTACCAGTTTGTTTTCACACTAATACAAAGAAATACTTGAGACTGAGTAACTTATAAAGGAAAGAAGTTTGACTCACAGTTCCACATGGCTGAGGAGGCCTCAGGAAACTTACAATCATGGCAGAAGGGGAAGAGGAAGCAAGGCACGTCTAACATGGGCAGCAGGAGAGAGAGAGAGAAAGAGTGAGGAATTGCCACAGAAAACCATCAGCTCTCATGAAAACTCCCCCACTGTCATGAGAACACCATAGGGAAAATCTGCCCCCATGATCCAATCACCCCCCAACCAGGTCCCTCCCGTGACATGTGGGGATTACAATTGGAGATGAGATTTGGCTGGGGACACAGAGCCAATCAAATCAGTATGTTTGTTTTCTTTCTAATTATCTTTTCACATAACATATATTTATTTTATATCATAGTATTTAAAGTTGTTGATTTTATATTACAGTATTTACATTACAGGATATTAAAAGGAATATAAACATCACTCAAGAAATTTACCTCCAGCCAGGCACAGTTGCTCATGCCTGTAATCCCTGCACTTTGGGAGGCCGAGGCGGCAGATCATTTGAGGTCAGGAGTTTGTGACCAGCCTGGTCAATATGGTGAAACCCCGTCTCTATTAAAAATACAAAAATTAGCCAGGTGTGGTTGTGGGCACCTGTAATCCCAGCTACTCGAGAGGCTGAGGCAGGAAAATTGCTTGAACCTGGGAGGTGGAGGTTGCAGTGAGCCAAGATCATACCATTGCACTCCAGCCTGGGTGACAAGAGCAAAACTCAGTCTCAAAAAAAAGAAAAGAAAAGAAATTTAACTCCTCTTCTGGAGAAAGGGTTAGTGTGTTTTTAATTGTACACAGGATAGTTGTATTATGTTAGGTAGAATTATGACCTTATTATTGTCTTCATCTGGAGATTAAGTATGGTTTAAGAAGATGTGTGTGGGTGCTCAGTTGACAAGGAGTAGACTTGTGGTGGTTAATTTTATGTGTCAACTTCAGTGGGCCACAGGGTCCCCAGAGTAAACACGTTTCTGAGTGTGTCTGTGAGGGTGTTTGTGGATAAGATTAGCAGTTGAATCAGAGGATTCAGTAAAGTGATTGCCCTTCCCAACACGAATGGCATCATCTAATCCACTGAGGTCCTGAATAGAACAAAAGGCAAAGGAAGGAGAGATTTCTTCGTTTTTTTCCTGTCTCATCACTTAAGCTGGGACATCTCATTTTATGTTCTCCTTCCCTTGGACTAGGAGTTACATCATTGGCTTCTCTGGTTCTAAGGCTTTCAGACCCAGACTGAATTACATCACTGGATTTCCTGGATATCCACCTTGCAGATAGCAGACTGTGGTACTTGTCATCCATAATTGCATGAGCCATCATAGGCTCATGTAATCTCATGTATCTTCATAATACATCTCATACATCTCTCTCTCTCCCTATATATATGGAGGGCCAGGTACAAGCAGGCAACAAAAACTAAAGAAAAATTTTTTCTATATATAAACACAGATACATACATACATACATATCTATGTGTGTGTGTGTGTGTGTGTGTGTATGTGTGTGTGTGTGTGTATTTTATTGGTTCTATTTCTCCAAAGAACCCTAACTAATACAGGTGCCTGGCTCATCAACCCAGACACTTTGTTTACTTTTTTAACTTGGTGCCTAATATTGCTATCCTTCCTGTGGATTTATTCAAGAAAAATTCTTTTCTATCTCCTATTCTGATGGCCACTTTCCAAATCCCTTTATCCAGAGATTCTCTCTGATTCACATATACACTGCCCAAGAATTTCATGCATCTTCCGTAAATAAGCAGTAAAACATTTTTTAAAAGTTCTTCATGAAGTGTTAAGAAAAGAGACTGAGAAAAAATTGTTGTTTCCCTTTAAAATACTAGGGGTCAACCATTTGAGGGTCCAGGAATTCTGTAACAAGTTATATGATTATGTCCTAATTGAGTTCTGTGTAAAGGGGTTACCATATGCTTTTTTCGGCTGGCAAGCCGTTACCCAGGATTCGTTGGATCTTCTCTTTTTAAGTGAGTAACTCACTTATGGATCCCTGAGATCTTTTTCTAATGACCCCTCACAAAAGTTTCAGAAACTTTTGGAAAGTGACATTTATAACCTCTTTATACTTTCTGAGGTAAATAGGAATGATTAAGTCCTCAGTAGACCTTAATAACACTCTATTTAATCAGATTTGGCCTACGGAAAAATAAATCATGATGGCAGTTTTGTAGTAAATACTATTGTAATGAATGAAGAAAGGAGATATAAAGCAAAAGAAAGTAGAACCCACTGAAAGAAAAACTATTTCAATTCACAACATTTTTGGAGACACATTGCTAGAATGGAGATGGATAGAAGTTGTAATTCAAAGATATCCTGCCTAAATCAAATGAGTTTACGTAAAGGACACTGTATTTACAGTATAACTTAAGATTTAATAGCTACCCCAGGATACAAAGGAAACTTAGTTTAGCTATTTTTCTTTTAAAATATGCAATGTGTGCTTGGCTATGTAGATTTTAGCCATTTAAAAAAGCTCAGGTTTGAAATCTATTTGATTTTTTCTTCTATTACATTGTAAGTTTCAGTATGTTTTAAGAATTCTCCCACCTCCCTATCTTACGTCAATTTTTAAAAGATTATTTTACACCATGTTTTGCCATACCCTGAAAATACTGCAACACTACAAAGTTGGCCATGCAGAAAAGTCATTCAAGGTATAAACTGCAGAACTGACATTAGCACACAGAGTAGACCTCTGCCAGCTAAGAAGGAAACAAGGTCAATAGCTCATTGATGGCAGAGCAGAATGGTGTCACATTTGGTACACAGAGCATGGGGCTGAGAGTCAAGCGACCTGGTCTATATCCCAGCCAGCCAGGATACTTGTTCACTTAGTGACCTTAAACAAGTCTATTAGCCTCTGTTCCTAGTTCTCCACCTGTGGAGTTGAGATAAGAATATTCCTAATTCATAGGAATAGCGTTAGAATTAATGGCTTATTATGGGACTTGGTGGAATAAGAATTTGGGCCATGTACAAGCAGGTAATGAAAAGCAAAGAAAAAATTTGCCTGTCTTTTCTATCCAATTTATTTTTTTCAGGACAATCCAGTGTTTTCAGGATTATAATGAAGTATAATCAATGTACTTGCCCCAGAAATTCTAATACTATTAAGAGTTCAAGACCATGCAAATAACCTGTGATCATGCAAAACTAAGTTGATTAAACCTACTGCAACAAGATAAAAAATAATCTAAAGTGAATTTTCATAGTTCTCAGAAAAGGTAGGGCATAAAAGAATATATGTATATATATGCATATCTGCATAAAAGAATATATACACATAGGGTTTTGAGGTCTGTGCTCAAACAAGCAAATCTTTCAAGGAGGACATCTTTCAAATCTTTTCAAGGAGGACAACTTGTTAGGATTAAGCAAATTAATTAATGACAATTTGTAACAGACATATTGAGAAAACGGTCTTGAGTCTTCATAAGTAAGCTCTTTTGGATAAGCAAGCACTGTGATCAAGTGAGATAATAATTTTCCTAAACAAATTAGTAATTTCCTGAAGCAAACAGTGAAATTACTTACTAGTTTACAAGTCATATATTCCTAGATAAAAAAAAAATTCCTGGAACAGTTAAGCCATGTTAAAACAGTCATTCTCAAACCTCAGTCCTGATGGTTAAATTATATGACCACAAAGGGCCTTAACTGTCACAGAGAACATATTCCAGTTACCACATTGGGGGTATCTGTGAAAAGAACAAAAGCGAAAATGAAAACAAATGGTGAGAAGTGAGAGATACTAAAGAAAGAAAGGAAAAAGTGGTGTATGATTTTACAGTAACAAAACCAGTCAAGTGCAGGAGCCAAAAGCAACCGCCTTTGTCACATAAGTCTTTAATTATTCCCAAGGGTATCACTGTGATATGGACAGGAGACAGGGAAATACTGGGTAAAAGAAGGCAGTTCCCCACAAAGGCCCCACCCTCAAGCCTGGATACCTGCAGCCCTAAATGAGAACAGGCATTTCTTTTTTCATGCCCAAAAAGTTGCCTTTTGGCCCACCACGCCCCCTATCCAAACCCCAAGCTCCAGGGCAGACCCGCAGACCAGCAGGTGAGGAGATGAAGAGGCAAACAGATTGACAGCAGAACACATGGCAGAGAAAGAGGAAAGAGGGGTTGAGAGGGGAATCAGGGAACTCTCCGTTTCAACTGCAAGGGTAACCATATGATTTCCACTAAAATTGAGAAACTTCAAGATTGAAAGCAGTGTTAAAATAAGTTATAAGCTTTAACATATTTACAACTGGTACAACCAGGACCCAGGCAAACCTGTGGTAATCCAACTTAAAGCCTAAAATAGCAAGCTCTACTATAAAATTTAAAAGAAACAATAAACGTAATTACTGTGTGGACTTTAGTTTCAGCTCTGACATGTAAGGAGTTGGGAAGTTACCACTCCCATCCTTGCAATAAGGAAAACGCTGAACAAATGAAAACTCAACAACTTTTCTTGAACTCATCAGAGAATTGAGATCTCAGGGCAAACTACCATAGTAAAATCTGCAGAAGCAGGGGAATAAAGAAAATCACAGCTGGCATCACCTTACCTAGAGGAGCAGGCTAGTAGAAATGGTTAACCAGTAACTTGGATGAATTGCTGGAGGCTAAGTTTTGTCTAGCGTGAAAGTGAGAAATTCCAGGGGTTCACAGTCCTAGGGGCCCCACATCATTGCTATTAACTCCAGGAACTGCATCAGGTTCTCATGGTAAGATGCCAACAACAACAAATCTACACGTAGCAATGTCAAGAAGAGGAGATAACTCTTCTCATATTTTGAAATATGCCCAGAATGTTCTCCACAACTGAAGCTTATTCAGTATAGGCTCTCAGTTGCTGTGGAGAACGTTCTGGGCATACTTCAAAATAAGGAAAAGTATAGGAAAAAGACTTGAATAGAGCCTTATGTGAATTGAGAGAAGACCAATTAGGGCAATTACATAACTCCAGCCTTTTCTAGCTCACCTAATTAATAACTCAGTGGGACAGCGCGGGCAAGAGGAGAAGCTAATAAACACAATGGTTATAGACCAGGGACACGGGCCCACTAAGAGACTAACACTGGATCATAGGATTACTGAATGTGTCCCCTCACCTACATTTCACCACACCTCAACAGGACTGTAGCATAATAACAGTGAAAAATAGCTGAAAGAACTGTGAGATGCAGACTCAGTTTAAGACAGAGTTGTTAAGAAAACCCAAAGACATAAGGAAGACAAACATAAGTATATTAGAGGAAATTAAAGTCTTTCATACCTACAGCTATAGCAAACATTAAACATGACCTAACTCCTAGTAAGATTAACATAAACCCTCACAATGAAGAGATGTTTACTTCAGTTTCTATTACCTGAAACATTATATCTAACTTTCAACAAAATTACGAAGCATGCTATGAAGTAAGAAAAAAAACAGTCTGACGAGATAAAGCAAGTATCAGAATAAGACTCAGAGGCAGAACAGATTTTGCAATTATCAGGCAGGGAATTTAAAATGACTATTGTTAATATGTTAAGGGCTCTTGTGGCAAAAGTAAACAACACACGAAACCAGATGGGTAACATAAACAAAGAGATGGAAACTAAGAAAGTATCCAAAAGAAATGCTGAAATTCAAAAATAGAAACAAAAAAAATGCCTTCAATGGGCTCATCAGTAGATTAGACAGGCTTGAGAAAGAATCAGCAAGCTTGTAGATATGTTCATAGAAACTTCCCACAGTGAAATGCAAAAAGACTGTAAAGCAAAATATCTGAAGTGGAAGCAGAGCAAGATGGCCAAATAGAAGCCTCTACCAATCATCCTCCCTGCAGAAACACCAAATTGAACAACTATCTACCCTAAAAATCACCGTCATAAGAACCAAAAATCAGATGAGCAATCATAGTACTTTATTTTAACTTCATATCCCTAAAAGAGGCATTAAAGTGGGTAGAAAAAATGGTCTTTTTTTTGGGACAGAAACTCACTTTGTTACCCAGGCTGGCGTGCAGTGGCACAGTCACACTGTAGCCTCAGCTTCCCAGGCTCAAGTGACTCTCCTGCCTCAGCGTCCTGAGTAGCTGGGATCATAGGTGCATGCTAATACGGCTGGCTCATTTTTTTTTAATTGTTTGTAGAGATGGGGGTCTCAATATGTTGCCCAGGCTAGTCTCAAACTCCTAGGCTCAAACAATCCTCCCACCTTGGCCTCCCAAAGTGCTGGGATTACAGGCACCAGCCACTGTGCCCAGCTAAAAGACAGTCTTGAATTGCCAATGTCACCCCTCCTCCATCCCCACCAGTGACTGCATGGTACACAGAGAGAATCTGGGCACTTGGGAGAGCGAGAGCGCAGTGGTGGTGGAACTTTGCATTGGAACTCAGTGCTGCCCTATCACAGCAGAAAGCAATATCAGATAGAAATTAGTTGGCACCCATGGAGACAACATTTAGACCAACCCTAGCAAAAGGAGAATTACTCATCCCAGTGGTTGGAACCTGAGTTCTTGCAAGCCTCACCTCCACAGGCTAAAGAGATATGAGGTCCTAAATAAACCTGAAGGCAGTCTAGGCCACAAGGACTGCAATTCCTGGGCAAATCTTGGTGCTGTGCTGGGCTTGGAGCCAGTAAACTTGGGGGGCACAATATCTAGTGAGACACCAGTGCGGGCAGCCGAGGGAGTGCTTGCACTGCCCTTCCCCCAACTCCAGACAGTGTAGCTCGCAGCTCCAGGGGAGTCTCCATCCCTCCACGCCAGGAGAGGAGAGGCAGGAGTAAAGAGGACTTTGTCTGGCAACTTGGATACCAGCTCAGCCACAGTAGGATAGGGTACCAGGCAGAGTCCTAAGGCCCTCATTCCAGGCTCTACTTCCTGGACAACATTTCTAGACATACCCTGGGCCAGAAGGGAACCTGCTGTCTTGAGAAGAAGAATACAGTCTGGCAGTTGACTGTACGACGGCTGACTAAAGAGCCCTTGGCCCTGGATAATCAGCAGCGATACATAGGCAGTTCTTGCTGTGAGCCTTGGGGGAGACTTAGAAACATGCTTCAGGTGTAACCCAGCACATTCCCAGCTATCGTGCCTATTGGAAGGGATTCTTTATGCTTGAGAAAAGGAGAAGGAAGAGTAAATGAGACCCTGTCTTGCAGCTTAGGCACCAGCATGTACACAGTGGGGTAGAGCACCAAGTGGGCTCTTGGGGTCTCTGATTCCAGGCCTTGGCTCTTGGATGGCATTTCTGGACCTGCCCTGGGCCAGGGGGATTACCGCTGCCCTGACAGAAGAGTCCCAGGCCTGGCAACATTCACTGCAAGCTCACTGAAGAGCCTTTGGGCCTCGAGCAGTAGCCAGGTAGTACACAACACCAGTCTGGTGTGGTGGTGGCCATGGATAGAGATTCCTATGCTTGTGGAAAGGGGAGAAAAATGTGGGAAGGACTTTGTCTTGTTGCTTGGGTGCCACAAGACAGTATGGGTGCCAGCTCAGCCACAGTAGAATAGAGCACCAGTTAGATTCCTAGGGTGTCCAGTGACGGGCCCTACCTCCCAAACAGCATTTCTGAACCTGACAGGCATTCATGGGAACTTGCTGAGGGGAAGGACACAAACCTAGCTAGCTTCACCACCTGCTGATTGTAGAGCCCTGCGACCTTGAGTAAACATAGGCAAGAGCCAGGCAATGGTTGCTATGGCTATGGGTGAGACCCAGTGCTGTGCTAACTTCAGATATGGCCCAACACGGGCCACAGTGCATGCGGTACACTCCCCCAGCTTAAGGCAGCTTAGCACAGAGAGAGACTCCATATGTCTGGGAGAAAGAAAGGGAAAAGAATAAGAGTCTCTGCTAAGTAATCCAGAGAATTCTTGTGAATCATATAAAAGACTACCAATGTGTAACCTCTGTGAGTCTGCAAGACCCACAGCATTACTAAGCTTGTGGTACCACTTTGTTACTAGTGACAAATTTGTATGGATCTGCAGCAACCTCAATTCTTGCCTCCTCAGAAGAAAGAATTTGACTGAGGAGCATAAGGCAGAAGAATAGACTGAGGCAAGTTTTAAAGCAGGAGTGAAAGTTTATTAAACAGCTTTAGAACAGGAATGTAAAGAAAGTAAAGTACACTTGGAAGAGGGCGAAGAGGGCAACCTGAAAGACAAATGCACCATTTGACCTTTTGACTTGGGGTTTTCTATGTTGGCATACTTACGGGGTCTGCATCTCTCCTCCCTTGATTCTTCTCTTGGGATGAGCTGTCTGCATGTGCAGTGGTCTGCTAGCACTTGTTAGGTATGCATGCACAGTGTGTTTACTGGAGTTGTATGCATTCTCACTTGAGTCTTCCTTCCCTTCCCAGCTGAATAGTCCTAGAAGGTCATATACCAGTTAAACTCTGCCATTTTGCCTCTTAATGTACGTGCTTAAGCCTCCTTGCCCAACTCCTGGGATCTTATTGGGAAGCTGCTGATCACCAGTTTCAGGTGTTTTAGATTATTAGAAGACTGCCTTTCTCTGGTGCTGGCTGTGACCAATTATTATTTTAGAGAGACAGTTAACTACCACCTGACCATCACCTGATGGTTGCCTGACATTCCGGGTGTGTGTGTAGGGGGTGGCTGGGGGAGCCCTCTTCTTCTCTGCTCATGTCTGACTAACTACCTACTGTAACACCCTAATGCAGACATAAGTGCAGTGACAAAAAACTTCTATCACAACACCCAAGTCCTTTTGAATACCTGTGAAACCTTACAAGAAGGATGTGTACAAGGAAGCCCAGACTGAAAGGACCACAATAAATATCTAACTCTTCAACGCCCAGGCACCAATGAATTGGACAGCATCTAGACTATCCGGGAAAACATTACCTCAACAAACAAACTAAATAAGGTCCCAGGGACCAATCCTGGAGAGATAGAGATATGTGATGTTTCAGACAGAGAATTAAAACTAGCTGTTTTGAGGAAACTCAGCAAAATTCAAGATAACAGAGAAGGAATTCAGAATCTTATCAGATCAACTTAAGAAAGAGATTGAAATAATTTAAAAAATCAAGTGAAAATTCTGGAGCTGAAAAATGCAATTGACATATTAAAAAATGCATTAGTATCAAAACAGTAGAAGTGATAAAGCAGAAGGAAGAATTAGTGAGCTTAAAGTCAGGCTACTTGAAAATACTCAGTGGAGGAAAAAGAATAGAAAACAATGAAGCATGCCTACAAGATCTAGAAATAGCCTCAAAAGTGGGAAAACTAAGAGTTATTGGCCTTAAAGAGGAAGTAGGAAGAGAGATAGGGATAGAAAGTTTATTCAAAGGGATAGTAACAGAGAACTACCCAAACCTAGAGAAAGATACCAATTTTCAAGTACAGGAAGGTTTTAAAACACCAAGCAGACTTAATGCAAAGAAGACTACCTCAAGATATTTAATAATTCAGCTCCCAAAGGTCAAGAATAAAGAAAGGATCCTGAAGGCAGCAAGAGAAAAGAAACAAATAACATGGAATGGAGCTCCAATACACCTGGCAGCAGACTTCTCAGTGGAAACCTTATAGGCCAGGAGAGAGCAGCATAACATATTTGACATATTTAAAGTGCTGAAGGAAAAAAAAATACTTTTATCCTAGAGTTGTATATTCAGTGGAAATATCCTTAACAGACTGAGAAATAAAGACTTTCCCAGACAAACAAAAGCTGAGGGATTTCATCAACACCAGACCTGTCCTACAAGAAGTACAAAACTACTAGCAGTAAGTACACAGAAAAACACAGAATACTATAACACTGCAATTGTGGTATGTAAACTACTCATGTATAAACCAATCAAAAATAATAATTACCACTTTTCAAGTCACAGTACAATAAAATATAAGTAAAAAGAACAAAGTTTTTTTTTAATTATACTTTAAGTACTAGGGTACATGTGCACAACGTGCAGGTTTGTTACATATGTAATGTGTGTCATGTTGGTTGCTGCACCCATTAACTCGTCATTTACATCAGGTATATCTCCTAATGCTCTCCCTCCCCCCTCCCCCCATCCCACGACAGGCCCCAGTGTGTGATGTTCCCCTTCCTGTGTCCAAGTGTTCTCATTGTTCAGTTCCCACCTATGAGTGAGAACATCTGGTGTTTGTTTTTTTTGTCCTTGCGATAGCTTGCTGAGAATGATGGTTTCCAGCTTTATCTATGTCCCTACAAAGGACATGAACTCATCCTTTTCTATGGCTGCATAGTATTCCATGGTGTATATGTGCCACATTTGCTCAATCCAATCTATCACTGATGGACATTTGGATTGGTTCCAAGTCTTTGCTATTGTGAATAGTGCTGCAATGAACACACATGTGCATGTGTCTTTATAGCAGCATGATTTATAATCCTTTGGGTATATACTCAGTAACAGGATGGCTGGGTCAAATGGTATTTCTAGTTCCAGATCCTTGAGGAATCGCCACACTGACTTCCACAATGGATGAACTAGTTTACAGTCCCACCAACAGTGTAAAAGTGTTCCTATTTCTCCACATCCTCTCCAGCACCTGTTGTTTCCTGACTTTTTAATGATGGCCATTCTAACTGGTGTGAGATGGTATTTCACTGTGGTTTTGATTTGCATTTCTCTGATGGCCAGTGATGATGAGCATTTTTTCATGTGTCTGTTGGTGGCATAAATGTCTTCTTTTGAGAAGTGTCTGTTCATGTCCTTCGCCCACTTTTCGATGGGGTTGTTTGTTTTTTTCTTGTAAATTTGTTTGAGTTCATTGTAGATTCTGGATATTAGCCCTTTGTCAGATGAGGAGGTTGTGAAAATTTTCTCCCATTCTGTAGGTTGCCTGTTCACTCTGATGGTAGTTTCTTTTGCTGTGCAGAAGCTCTTTAGTTTAATTAGATCTCATTTGTCAATTCTGGCTGTTGTTGCCATTGCTTTTGGTGTTTTAGACATGAAGTCCTTGCCCACGCCTATGTCCTGAATGGCATTGCCTAGGTTTTCTTCTAGGGTTTTTATGGTTTTAGGTCTAACATTTAAATCTTTAATCCATCTTGAATTAATTTTTGTATAAGGTATAAGGAAGGGATCCAGTTTCAGCTTTCAACATATGGCTAGCCAGTTTTTCCAGCACCACTTATTAAATAGGGAGTCCTTTCCCCATTGCTTGTTTTTGTCAGGTTTGTCAAAGATCAGATGGTTGTAGATGTGTGGTATTATTTCTGAGGCCTCTGTTCTGTTCCATTGGTCTATATCTCTGTTTTGGTACCAGTACCATCCTGTTTTGGTTACTGTAGCCTTGTAGTATAGTTTGAAGTCAGGTAGCGTGATGCCTCCAGCTTTGTTCTTTTGGCTTAGGATTCACCTGGCAATGCGGGCTCTTTTTTGGTTCCATATGAACTTTAAAGTAGTTTTTTCCAATTCTGTGAAGAAAGTCATTGGTAGCTTGATGGCGATGGCATTGAATCTATAAATTACCTTGGGCAGTATGGCCATTTTCACAATATTGATTCTTCCTATCCGTGAGCATGGAATGTTCTTCCATTTGCTTGTGTCCTCTTTTATTTCACTGAGCAGTGGTTTGTAGTTCTCCTTGAAGAGGTCCTTCACATCCCTTGTAAGTTGGATTCCTAGGTTATTTTATTCTCTTTGAAGCAATTGTGAATGGGAGTTCACTCATGATTTGGCTCTCTGTTTGTCTGTTACTAGTGTATAAGAATGCTTGTGATTTTTGCACATTGATTTTGTATCCTGAGAGTTTGTTGAAGTTGCTTATCAGGTTAAGGAGATTTGGGGCTGAGGCGATGGGGTTTTCTAAATATACAATCATGTCATCTGCAAACAGGGACAATATGACTTCCTCTTTTCCTAATTGAATACCCTTTATTTCTTTCTCCTGACTGATTGCCCTGGCCAGAACTTCCAACACTACGTTGGATAGGAGTGGTGAGAGAGGGCATCCCTGTCTTGTGCCAGTTTTCAAAGGGAATGCTTCCAGTTTTTACCCATTTAGTATGATATTGGGTGTCGGTTTGTCATAAATAGCTCTTATTATTTTGAGATACGTTCCATCAATACCTAGTTTATTGAGCGTTTTTAGCATGAAGGGCTGTTGAATTTTGTCAAAGGCCTTTTCTGCATCTATTGAGATAATCATACGGTTTTTGTCTTATTTATATGCTGGATTACATTTATTGATTTGCATATGTTGAACCAGCCTTGCATCCCAGGGATGAAGCCCACCTGATCATGGTGGATAAGCTTTTTGATGTGCTGCTGGATTCGGTTTGCCAGTATTTTATTGAGGATTTTTGCATAGACTTTCATCAGGGATATTGGTCTAAAATTCTCTTTTTTTGTTGTGTCTCTGCCAGGCTTTGGTATCAGGATGATACTGGCCTCATAAAATGAGTTAGGAAGGATTCCCTCTTTTTCTATTGATTGGAATAGTTTCAGAAGGAATGGTACCAGCTCCTCCTTGTACCTCTGGTAGAATTTGGCTGTGAATCCGTCTGGTCCTGGACTTTTTTTGGTTGGTAAGCTATTAATTATCGCCTCAATTTCAGAGCCTGTTATTGGTCTATTCAGAGATTTAACTTCTTCCTGGTTTAATCTTGGGAGGGTGTAGAACAAAAAGTTAAGAGTGGGAGGATGAAGTTAAATCATAGAGTTTTTATTAGTTTTTTCTTTTTGCTTGTTTGTTTATGGAATCAGTGTAAATTTGTCTTCAAACTACTCATGTATGAACCAATCAAAATAATAATTACAGCTTTTCAAGACACAGTACAATAAAATATAAGTAGAAACAACAAAAAGTTAAAAAGTGGGAGGATGAAGTTAAATCATAGAGCTTTTATTGGTTTTTTCTTTTTGCTTGTTTGTGTAATCAGTTGTTAATTTGTCATCAGCTTAAAATAATGGTTTAAAAATATTATTTGCAAGTGTCATAATAACCTCAAATCAAAAAAATACAATGGATACACATATACAAATGCAAGAAATTTAAATAGCAAGAAATTAAAACATACCACCCAAGAAAATCACCTTCACTAAAAGGAAGACAGCAAAGAAGGAAGAGAATGCCACAATACAACAGAAAACAAATAACAAAATGTCAGAAATATACTTATTTATCAATAGTAACATCGAAAGTAAATAGTGAACTAAATTCCCCAATAAAAAGACATAGAGTGGCTGAATGAATTTTGAAAATTAGGCCCAATGATCTACTGCCTAAAGGAAACACACTTCACCATTAAGAGACATGAACTGAAAATAATGGAAAAAGATATTCCATGTAAATAAAAAACAAAAAAGAGCAGGAGTAGCTATACTCATATCAAACAAAATAGATTTCAAGACAAAAACTATAAAAGTTGACAAAGTCATTTTACAATAAAGGGGTCAATTCAGCAAAAGAATATCATAATTGTAAATACACATGTACCCAACACTGGTACACACAGATATATAAAGCAAACATTATTAGAGCTAAAGAGAGAGACAGACCCCAATACAGTAATAGTTGGAGACTTCAACACCCCACATGAAGCATTGGACAGATCATCCAGACACAATATGAGCAAAGAAACACTGATTTAATCTGCAGTATATCCAAATGGATCCCATAAATGTTTATAGAACATTTCAACCAAAAGCTTCAGCATATGCACTCTTCTCCTCAGCACATGGATCATTCCCAAGGATAGACCATATGTTCGGCAAAAAAAAAAGGTCTTTAAAAAATTCCAAAAACTTGAAATTATGTCAGTTATCTTCTCTGACCACAAAGGAATAAAACTAGAAATTAATAAAAGAGGAATTGTGAAACTATACAAACATTAAAATTAAACAATATGCTCCTAAATGACCAGTAGGTCAATGAAGAAATTCAGAAGGAAATTAAATATTTCTTGAAACAAATGAAAATGGGGATACAACATAGCAAAACCTATGAGATACAGCAAAAGCAATACGAAGAGGAAAGTTTACAGCAAAAAGCACCTACATCAAAAACGTAGAAAAACTTCATTCAAATAAACAACCTAATGATGAATCTTAAAGAACTAGAAAAGCAAGAGCAAACAAAACCCAAAGTTAGTAGAAGAGAAATAAATGGAATTGAAACAAAAAATATGAAAGATCAGCAAAATGTTGCTATTTTTGAACAGATAAACAAAATTGACAAAATTTTAGCTAGACTAAGAAAGAGTAAAAATTAAAATAAATAAAATCAGAGATGAAAATAGAGACATTACAACTTGTATTGGTCCATTCTCATGCTGCTATGAAGAAATACCTGAGACTGGATAATTTATAAAGAAAAGAGGTTTAATTGACTCACAGTTCTACGTGACTAGGGAGGCCTCAGGAAACTTATAATCCTGTCAGAAGGCATCTCTTTACAGGGTGGCAGGAGAGAGAGTCAGTGCAAGCCAGGGGAAAGGTCAGATGCTTATAAAACCACCAGATATCATGAGAACTCACTCACTATAATGAGAATAGCATGAGGGAACCGCCCCCATGATCTAACCACCTCCTATGAGTTTCCTTCCCCAACACATGGGGATTATAATTCAGATTACAATTTAAGATGAGATTTGGGTGGGGACATAGAGCCAGGCCATATTATTCTGCCTCTGGCCCCTCCCAAATCTCATCTTTCTCACATTTTAAAACATAATTATGCCTTTTCAACAGTTCTTCAAAGTCTTAATTCATTTCAGCATTAACCCAAAAGACTAAGTCTATAGTTTTATCTAAGACAAGGCAATTCCCTTCCACTTATGAGCCTGTAAAATCAAAAGCAAGTTAGTTACTTCCAAGATATAATGGGGGTACAGGCATTGGATAAATGCACCCATTCCAAATGGGAGAAACTGGCCAAAACAAAGGGGTTACAGGCCCCATGCAAGTCTGAAATCCAATAGGATAGTCATTAAATCCCTTAAAGTTCCCAAATGATCCTTTGACTCCATGTCTTACATCTAGGACATACTGATGCAAGACGTGGGCTCCCACAGCCTTGGGAAGCTTTGCCCTTGTGGCTTTGCAGGGTAAAGCACCCTCCCTTGGCTGCTTTCATGGGTGGCAATGAGTGCCTGCAGCTTTTCCAGGCACACAGTAAAAGCTGTCATTGGATCTGTCATTCTGGGGTCTGGAGGACAGTGGCTCTCTTCTCACAGTTCCACCAGGTAGTGCCCCAGTGTGGACTCTGTGTGAGGGTGCCAACCCCACATTTCCCTTCCACATTGCCCTAGCAGAGGTTCTCCACGGGGGCTCACCCTTGCAACAGACTTCTGCCTGAACATCCAGGCATTTCCATACATCCTCTGAAATCTAGGTGGAGGTTCCCAAAACTCAATTCTTGACTTCTGTGCACCTGCAGGCCCAAAACCATGTGTAAGCCACCAAGGCTTGGGGCTTGTACCCTCTGAAGAAACAGCACAACGTGTACATTGGCCCATTTTAGCCACAGCTGTAGCTAAAGCAGCTAGGGTGCAGGGCACCATGTCCTGAGGCTGCATGGAGCAGTGGGTCCCAGGTCAGGCCCACAAAACAACTTTTGCCTCCTAATTCTACAGGCCTGTAATGGGAAGGGCTGCCATGAAGGTCTCTGACATGCCCTGGAGATATTTTCCCCATTGTCTTAGTGATTAACATTTGGCTCCTCATTACTCACACAAATTTCTGCAACCAGCTTGAATTTTGCCCCAGAAAATGGGTTTTTCTTTCCAACTGTATCATTAGGCTGAAAATTTTCCAAACTTTTATGCTCTGTCACCACTTGAATGCTTTGCTGCTTAGAAATTTCTTCCACCAGATACCCTAAATCATCTCTCTCAACCTCAAAGTTCCACAGATCTCTAGGGCAGGGGCAAAAAACCTCCAGTCTCTTTGCTAAAGCATAGCAAGTGACCTTTACTCCAGTTCCCAACAAGTTCCTCATCTCTATCTGAGACCACTTCAGCCTGTACTTCATTGTCCATATCACTATCAGCATTTTGGTCAAAACCGTTCAACAAATCTCTAGGAAGTTCCAAACTTTCCCACATCTTTCTGTCTTCTGAGCCCTCCAAGTTTCTAGGAAGTTCCAAACTTGACCACATTTTTCTTTCTTCTTCTGAACCCTCTATACTGTTCCAACCTCTGCCTATTATCCAGTTGTAAAGTTGCTTCCACATTTTCTGGGTATCTTTATAGCAGTACCTCACTCTCTGTGGTACCAATTTACTGTATTAGTCCATTCTCATGCTGTTATGAAGAAATATCTGAGACTGGGTGATTTGTAAGGAAAAGAGATTTAATTGACTCACAGTTGTGCATGGTTTGGGAGGCCTCAGGAAACTTACAATCATGGTGGAAGGCACCTCTTCACAGGGTAACAGGAGAGACAGTTAGTGAAAGCAGGTGAAATGCCAGATGCTTATAAAACCACTAGATCTAGTGAGAACTCACTCAATATCATGAGAACAGCATGGGGAACTGCCCCCATGATCTAATCACCTCCTACCACATCCCTCTCCAAACACATGTGGATTACAATTTGGATTACAATTCAAGATGACATTTGGGTGGAATAGAGAGCCAGACCATATTACAACTGATACCACAAAAATTCAAAGGATTGAATTGCTAGTAGGAGCAACTATATGCCAAAAAATTGGAAAACTTAGAAGAAATGAATAAATTCCTAGACACATACAACTTACCAGGATTGAACCATGAATAAATCTGAAGCCCAAACAGACCAATAAATAATAATAACCAATAAATAAATAACCAATAAATAATAATAAAGTCTCTCAGCAAAGAAAAGCCCAGGATCTGATGGCTTCACTAAAGAATTTTACCAAACATTTAAAGGAGAACTAGTACCAATCCTTTTCAATCTATTCTGAAAAATAAAGGAGGATAAAATACCTCAAATTCATTTTACAGGGCCAGTATTATCCTGATACCAAAACCAGACAAAGACACAGATAAAAAGAAAACTACAGGCCAATATCCCTGATGAACACTGATGTGACAATTCTTACCAAAATACTAGCAAACTAAAGCAACAACACATTAAAAAGCCATCCATCATGACCAAGTGAGATTTATCCCAGGTATGCAAGGGAGGTTCAACATACACAAATCAATCAATGGGATATATCAACAGAACAAAGGACAAAAACCATATGATCATTTCAATTGATGCTGAAAAAGCATTTGATAAAACTCAGCATCCCTTCATGATAAAACCCTCAAAAACCAGGTACAAAAAATACTTCAACACAACAAAACCCATATATGACAAACTCACAGCGATAATCATACTGAGTGGGGAAAAACTGAAACCCCTTCTGCAATATCTGGAAGATGACAAGGAAGCCCACCTTTACTATTCTCATTCAACATAGTACTGGAAATCCCAGCTAGATCAATCAGACCAGGAAAAGGACATCCAAATTGGAAAAGAAGAAAAATTGTCTTTGTTTGCAGATGATACAATCCTATATTTGGAAAAACCTTAAGACTCCATCAAAAAACTATTAGAACTGATCAACAAATTCAGTAAAGCTGCAGGACACAAAATCAACATACAAAAATCAACAGCATTTCTATATGCCAAGAGCAAACAATATGAAAAAGAAGTCAAGAAAGTAATCCTATTTACAATAGCTACAAATAAAATAAAATACCTAGATATTAACTTAACCAAAGGAGTAAAAGATATCTACAATGAAAACTATAAAACGTTGATTCAAGAAATTGAAGACGACAGCAAAAAATGGAAAGATGTTCCATGTTAGTGGATCGGAAGAATCAATATTGTTAAAATGTCCATACTGCTCAAAGCAATCTACAGATTCAATGCAGTCTTTGTCAAAATGTCAATGATACTACTCACAGAAATAGAGAAAACAATCCTAAAGTTTATATGGAATATGGAACCTCAAAAGACCCAGAATAGACAAAGCTATTCTGAACAAAAAGAACAAGGTGGAGGAATTACATTACTTGACTGCAAATTATACTTCAGTGCTATAACAAACAAAACAGCACCAGTACTGGCAAAAAAACAGACACATACACTAATGGAACAGAATAGAGAACCCAGAGATAAATCCATACATCTACAGTGAACTCGAAGGTGCCAGGAACATATGTTGGGTAAAAGACAGTCTGTTTAATAAATGGTGCTGGAGAAACTGGATATTCATATGCAGAATAGACCTCTATCTCTTGCCATATACAAAGATGAAATCAAAATGGATTAAAGACTTAAATCAAAGACCTCCAACTGTGAAACTACTACAAGAAAACATTTAAGAAACTCCCCAGGACATTGGAGCGGGCAAAGATTTCTTGAGTAATACCCAACAAACACAGGCAATCAAAGCAAAAATGGACAAATGGGATCACATCAAATTAAAAAGCTTCTGCAGAGCAAAGGAAGCAATCAACAAAGTGAAGAGATAACCAATTGAATGGGAAAAAAATATTTGCCATATATAAGGAGCTCAAGCAACTCTACAGGAAAAAACCTAATAATCCAATTTTAAAATAGGCAAAAGATCTGAATGACATTCCTCAAAAGAAGACATACAATTGGCAAATACGTACATGAAAAGGTGCTCAACATCATTGATTATCAGAACTACAAATAAGATATTATCTATGTGATAGCAAACGAAACTACAATGAGATGTCATCTCACTCCAGTTAAAATGACTTTTATCCAAAAGACAGGCAATAACAAATGCTGGTGAGAATGCTGGTGAAAATGTGGAGAAAAGGAAACCTCATTTGACAATGTAAATTAGTACAACCACTATAAAGAACAGTTTGAGGTTCCTCAAAAGAACTAAAACTAGAACTACGATATGATCCAGCAATTCCACAGCTAGTTATACACCTAAAAGAAAGGAAATCATCAAATAGATAACCTGTGCAAGTAATAATACTAAGAATGTATTGAGCTGTTATAATACATGGGTAGGCAGAATGCATGACAGATGTGTTATAAGACAGGGAAGGGGAATTGAGAATACTCTAGGGGGAGGTATCTTCACCACCCATGAAGCAGCACAGTGTTATCTGAAAGTTGACTTATATAAATTATATATTTGTATTGAAAACTCTAGAGCAAGCACTGAAAAACTGTTAAAAGATACATAATTGATATGCTAAGAGAAGAGACAAAATAGAATTAGATAAAATGTTTACTTAAAACCAGAGAAGGCAGAAAAAGAAGGAAAGCACTAGGGCCAAATGGTTTCACTGGTGAATTCTACCAAATATTTAACAAATCAATTCTCTATCACCTCTTCAAAAAACAAAAGCAGAAGGAACACTTTCTGAATCACTCTACGAGGCCACCATTTCCTTAAGAACAAAATCAGATAAAGATATTACAGGAAGGGGAAATTACAGATTATATTTTAAAATATTAGATATAATATTTTATATGTAATCCAATGATAAGAAGAATGATAAACCACGACTAAATGAGATTTATTACATGTGTGCAAAGGCTGGTTCAACATTCAAAAATCAATTAAGTCTACATCAACAGGCTATGGAAGAAAAAACATGTAATCATATCAATTGATGCAGAAAAAGCATTTGACAAAATCCAACTTTCATTCAATCCAACACCACATCAAAGGTCTCAGCACAGTAGGAATAGTGGGGAATCTCCTTAACTCGAAAAAGAATATCTACAAAGAACCTTCAGCAAACATATCACACTTAATGATAAGAACCTGGATATTTCCACCCCTAAGATTGGGGAAAATGTAAGCATGTTCCTTCTCACCATTTTTATTCAACATCATACTGGAAGACCCAGCTAGTGCAAACAAGACAAGAGAATAAAAGGTATACAGATTGGGAAGGAAAAAGTAAAATTGTTCATAAATGGCATGATTGTCTATTTATAAAATCACACATGATCTACAACAATCACAACAAAAACCTCCAGGAACTAATAAGCAAGGTTGAAGAATACAAGATTAATATATAAAAGTCAACTATTTTCCTACATATCAACAATGAAAAATTGAAATTTGAAATTAAAAGCACAATATCATTTAGAGCACCCCCTAAAATTATATATTTAAGTATAAATCTAACGAAATATGTAGAGGATCTATTTGCAGAAAACCATAAAACTCTTATGAAAGAAATTAAGGAAGATCGAATTACTATATTTAAACTATTCTCCATTAAGGAAATGAATATAGTGCCAGAATGTGAAAGAAACTAATTATTAGGTTGGTACAAAAATAAGTGTGGCTTTTTTCATTAAAAGTAATGGTAAAACCCACAATTACTTTTGCATCAACCTAATAGTTGAGCATCTATTGTATTCCATATATTACGAAAACCCCACCTAGATGTCTTTACAAAATTGCAAAAATTCTAAAAAGCAGTATAACTATCTCTGCTGTACAGTTGAGGAAATTAAAGCTCTGAAAAGAGCTGCAAGTGATGGAAATAACCTTATGATAAAATATTATCCAGCCCAATTAACAATCAATCATCTTTCTGAATAATAATAATATAGGGATGCTATAATGTTAAATAAAAATTTTTAAGAGCAATATTCAAATCTCTGTATACCATATGAATCCAATTTTATTGAGTTACAAAAATTGTAAACATCAACTTGGAGATATTCTGTGAAAAATATATTAAAACATCAGTATGTAAATCAAATGGAATGCTCATATGTTGCTGGTGAGAGAGTAATTGGTATAGCCACATTGATAAACTGTTTGAAAATATCTATAAAGTTTACATATATGCATACCATAAAATGTAGCAATCCCAATCCTAGGTATATACCTAACAGGCATACATTCTGTTCAGCAAAAGGTATACACAGTAATGTTTACAGAAATCTCATCCTTAATATCCCTGTAAGGGATGTAAATAACTGAATGATCATTCACCATAGAATGGATAAATTGTGCCATGTACATACAATGAAAAACTACAAAATTATAATGAGTGAACTACAACTGCATGCAATATGAATAAATCTTGCAAAAGTATTCTTGAGCTAAAGAAACCATACATAAACAATTCCATGTGATTTCACATACATATATAAATACATTTACATTTATTTATATATTATATATAGAGACAGTTCAAAATCGACAAAACTAAGCTCTGGTGTTACTGGTTACAAGGCTTACTGCCTAGAAGGAGGCATGAAATATCCTTCTGGAGTGATAGCAATGTTCTGTTTCATGATATGGGTGTTCACTTTAAAAATTCATTGAGTTGCACAACTATGATTTTTCACTTTCTATAGTATTCTATTCTTCAATTAAGAGTTTACTAAAAATAGTAATAGTAGTTAGATGATGAGAAATAAATTTTCCTTTGATTCATTGTATTTTCCTGTATTTTCTAATTATTTATAAGTATTCCCTTTTTAGGAGATTTATTGAAACATAACTTACATAGAAAAAAAATCAACTCATTTTAAGGGTACAGTTTAACGAAGTCAGACAAATGTATAAAACTGGGTAACTACCACCGAACTCAAGGTATAGAGCACGTCCATCTCTTGAAAATTCCCTAGTGCCCTTTTGCATGCATTCCCCTGGCCCAATCTAGTCTGATCTCTGATCTGATTTCTGTTGCTACAGTTTTGCCCTTTCTAAAACTCTGTATAAATGAAATCATACAGTATGAAGTTTTTGTGTCTGGCTTCTTTCACTTGGCATGATGTTTTTAACATCATGTTGTTGCGTGTATCAGTAGTTCTTTCCTTTCTATTGCTAAGTAGGATTCCATTGTAAAAATATAGCATAATTTATCTATTCAGTAGCTAATGGACATTTGGGTTGTTCTCTTTTATTCTTTTCCTTTCTTTGACATGGTGAATAAAGCTTCTAGGAGCACTTGAATACATTTATCTTTCTTTTGGACAGACAGCTAGCAGTAGAATTTCTCAGGTTTGCAGTAAGCATATATTTAATGTTATAAGAAATTGTCTAGCTGTATTCCAAGATGGCTATAACATTTTGTATTTCTACCAGCAATGTATGAGAGCTCCAGTTACTCCTCTTCTTGTCAACACTTAGTATTATTGGTCATTTTCATTTTATATAGTGGTATCTCATCGTGATTTAATTTGTATCATCCTCATGGCTATTGGTGTAATTTGTGTACCATTTTAGTGAAGCATCTGATAAAATATTTTGGCTACATTTTCATTGGGTTGTTTAGTTTCCTATAGTTCAGTTGTAAGAGCTCTTTATATATTCGTATCAAGATATATGTATATTTATCAGACACGTGACTTGCGTTTTCATCTCCTTAATGATGTCTTTCAAGAAGCGAAAGCTGAAGGGGTAGAGCCAAGATGGCCGAATAGGAACAGCTCCGGTCTCCAGCTCCCAACCTGAGCGACACAGAAGACGGGTGATTTCTGCATTGCTGCTTGAGGTACCGGTTTCATCTCACTAGGGAGTGCCAAACAGTAGGTGCAGGACAGTCGGTGAAGCGCACTGTGCACGAGCCAAAGCAGGGCGAGGCATTGCCTCACTCGGGAAGTGCAAGGGGTCAGGGAGTTCCCTTTCCTAGTCAAAGAAAGGGGTAACAGACGGCACCTGGAATATCAGGTCAGTCCCACCCCAATACTGCACTTTTCCAATGGGCCTGGAAAACAGCACACTAGGAGACTGTGTCCCGCACCTGGCTCGGAGGGTCCTATGCCCACGGAGTCTCGCTGATTGCTAGCACAGCATCTGAGATCAAGCTGCAAGGCGGCAGTGAGGCTGGGGGAGGGGCGCCCGCCATTGCCCAGGCTTGCTTAGGTAAACAAAGCAGCCAGGAAGCTCCAACTGGGTGGAGCCCACCACAGCTCAAGGAGGCCTGCCTACCTCTGTAGGCTCCACCTCTGGGTGCAGGGCACAGACGAACAAAAAGTCAGCAGAAACCTCCTCAGAATTAAATGTCCCTGACTGACAGCTTTGAAGAGAGTAGTGGTTCTCCCAGCACGCAGCTGGAGATCTGAGAACGGACAGACTGCCTGCTAAAGTGGATCCCTCACCCCTGAGCAGCCTAACTGGGAGGCACCCCCCAGTAAGGACAGACTGACACCTCACTTAGCCGGGTACTCCTCTGAGACAAAACTTCCAGAGGAACTATCAGACAGCTGAATTTGTGGTCTCACGAAAATCCGCTGTTCTGCAGCCACAGCTGCTGACACCCAGCCAAACAGGGTCTGGAGTGGACCTCTAGTAAACTCCAACACACCTGCAGCTGAGGGTCCTGTCTGGTAGAAGGAAAACTAACAAACAGAAAGGACATCCACACCAAAAAGCCATCTGTGCATCACCATCATCAAAGACCAAAAGTAGGTAAAACCACAAAGATGGGGAAAAAATAGAGCAGAAAAGCTGAAAACTCTAAAAAGCAGAGCACCTCTCCTCCTCCAAAGGAACGCAGTTCCTCACCAGCAACAGAACAAAGCTGGATGGAGGATGACTTTGACGAGTTGAGAGAAGAAAGCTTCAGACGATCAAACTACTCTGAGGTATGGGAGGAAATTCAAACAATAGCAAAGAAGTTAAAAATTTTGAAAAAAATTAGAAGAATGGATAACTAGAATAACCAATGGAGAGAAGGGCTTAAAGGAGCTGATGGGGCTGAAAGCCAAGTTTCGAGAACTACGCGAAGAATGCAGAAGCCTCAGTAGCAGATGCGATCAACTGGAAGAAAGGGTATCGCTGATGGAAGATGAAATGAATGAAATGAAGAGAGAAGGGAAGTTTAGAGAAAAAAGAATAAAAAGAAATGAACAAAGCCTCCAAGAAATTTGGGACTATGTGAAAAGACCAAACCTACGTCTGATTGGTGTACCTGAAAATGACGGGGAGAATGGAACTAAGTTGGAAAACACTCTGCAAGATATTATCCAGGAGAACTTCCCCAATCTAGCAAGGCAGGCCAACATTCAGATTCAGGAAATACAGAGAACGCCACAAAGATACTCCTCGAGAAGAGCAACTCCAAGACACATAATTGTCAGATTCACCAAAGTTGAAATGAAGGAAAAAATGTTAAGGGCAGCCAGAGAGAAAGGTCGGGTTACCCACAAAGGGAAGCCCATCAGACTAACAGCTGATCTCTTGGCAGAAACTTTACAAGCCAGATGAGAGTGGGGGCCGATATTCAACATTCTTAAAGAAAAGAATTTTCAACCCAGAATTTCATATCCAGCCAAACTAAGCTTCATAAGTGAAGGAGAAATAAAATACTTTACAGACAAGCAAACGCTGAGTGATTTTGTCACCACCAGGCCTGCCCTAAAAGAGCTCCTGAAGGAAGCACTAAACACGGAAAGGAACAACCGGTAACAGCCCCTGCAAAAACATGCCAAATTGTAAAGATCATCGAGGCTAGGAAGAAACTGCATCAACTAACGAGCAAAATAACCAACTAACATCATAATGACAGGATCAGATTCACACATAACAATATTAACTTTAAATGTAAATGGGCTAAATGCTCCAATTAAAAGACACAGACTGGCAAACTGGATAAGGAGTCAGGACCCATCAGTGTGCTGTATTCAGGAAACCCATCTCATGTGCAGAGACACACAAAGACTCAAAATAAAGGGATGGAGGAAGATCTATCAAGCAAATGGAAAACAAAAAAAGGCGGGGGTTGCAATCCTAGTCTCTGATAAAATAGACTTTAAACCAACAAAGATCAAAAGAGACAAAGAAGGCCATTACATAATGGTAAAGGGATCAATTCAACAAGAAGAGCTAACTATCCTAAATATATATGCATCCAACACAGGAGCACCCAGATTCATAAAGCAAGTCCTGAGTGACCTACAAAGGGACTTAAACTCCCACACAATAATAATGGGAGATTTTAACACCCCACTGTCAACACGAGACAGATCAACAAGACAGGAAGTTAACAAGGATATCCAGGAATTGAACTCAGCTCTGCACAAAGTGGACCTAATAGACATCTACAGAACTCTCCACCCCAAATCAACAGAATATACATTTTTTTCAGGACCACACCACACCTATTCCAAAATTGACCACATAGTTGGAAGTAAAGCTCTCCTCAGCAAATGTAAAAGAACAGAAATTATAACAAACTGTCTCTCAGACCACAATGCAATCAAACCAGTGCAATCAAACTAGAACTCAGGATTAAGAAACTCACTCAAAACTGCTCAACTACATGGAAACTGAACAACCTGCTCCTGAATGACTATTGGGTACATAATGAAGGCAGAAATAAAGATGTTCTTTGAAACCAACGAGAACAAAGACACAACATACCAGAATCTCTGGGACACGTTCAAACAGTGTGCAGAGGGAAATTTATAGCACTAAATGCCCACAAGAGAAAGCAGGAAAGATCCAAAATTGACATCCTAACATCAAAATTAAAAGAACTAGAAAAGCAAGAGCAAACACATTCAAAAGCTGGCAGAAGGCTAGAAATAACTAAAATCAGAGCAGAACTGAAGGAAATAGAGGCACAAAAAACCCTTCAAAAAATTAATGAATCCAGAAGCTGGTTTTTTGAAAAGATCAACAAAATTGATAGACCGCTAGCAAGACTAATGAAGAAGAAAAGGGAGAAGAATCAAACAGATGCAATAAAAAATGAAAAAGGGGATATCACCACCGATCCCACAGAAATACAATCTACCATCAGAGAATACTACAAACACCTCTACACAAATAAACTAGAAAATCTAGAAGAAATGGATAAATTCCTCGACAAATACACACTCCCAAGACTAAACCAGGAAGAAGTTGAATCTCTGAATAGACCAATAACAGGTTCTGAAATTGTGGCAATAATCAATAGCTTACCAACCAAAAAGAGTCCAGGACCTGATGGATTCACAGCCGAATTCTACCAGAGGTACAAGGAGGAGCTGGTACCATTCCTTCTGAAACTATTCCAATCGATAGAAAAAGAGGGAATCCTCCCTAACACATTTTATGAAGCCAGCATCATCCTGATACCAAAGCCTGGCAGAGACATAACCAAAAAAGAGAATTTCAGACCAATATCCTTGATGAACATTGATGCAAAAATCCTCAATAAAATACTGGCAAACCGAATCCAGCAGCACATCAAAAAGCTTATCCACCATGATCAAGTGGGCTTCATCCCTGGGATGCAAGGCTGGTTCAACATATGCAAATCAATAAATGTAATCCAGCATATAAACAGAACCAAAGACAAAAACCACATGATTATCTCAATAGATGCAGAAAAGGCCTTTGACAAAATTCAACAAGCCTTCATGCTAAAAACTCTCAATAAATTAGGTATTGATGGGACGTTTTTCAAAATCATAAGAGCTATCTACGACAAACCCACAGCCAATATCATACTGAATGGGCAAAAACTGGAAGCATTCCCTTTGAAAACTGGCACAAGACAGGGATGCCCTCTCTCACCGCTCCTATTCAACATAGTGCTGGAAGTTCTGGCCAGAGCAATCAGGCAGGAGAAGGAAATAAAGGGTATTCAATTAGGAAAAGAGGAAGTCAAATTGTCCCTGTTTGCAGATGACATGATTGTATATCTAGAAAACCCCATCGTCTCAGCCCAGAATCTCCTTAAGCTGATTAGCAACTTCAGCAAAGTCTCAGCATACAAAATCAATGTACAAAAATCACAAGCATTCCTGTACACCAATAACAGACAGAGAGCCAAATCATGAGTGAACTCCCATTCACAATTGCTTCAAACAGAATAAAATACCTAGGAATCCACCTTACAAGGGATGTAAAGGACCTCTTCAAGGAGAACTACAAACCACTGCTCAATGAAATAAAAGAGGATACAAACAAATGGAAGAACATTCCATGCTCATGGGTAGGAAGAATCAATATCGTGAAAATGGCCATACTGCCCAAGGTAATTTATAGATTCAATGCCATCCCCATCAAGCTACCAATGACTTTCTTCACAGAATTGGAAAAAACTACTTTAAAGTTCATATGGAACCAAAAAAGAGCCCGCATTGCCAAGTCAATCCTAAGCCAAAAGAACAAAGCTGGAGGCATCACCCTACCTGACTTCAAACAATACTACAAGGCTACAGTAACCAAAACAGCATGGTACTGGTACCACAACAGAGACATAGATCAATGGAACAGAACAGAGCCCACAGAAATGATGCCGCATATCTACAACTATCTGATCTTTGACAAACCTGACAAAAACAAGAAATGGGGAAAGGATTCCCTATTTAATAAATGGTGCTGGGAAAACTGGCTAGCCACATGTAGAAAGCTGCAACTGGATCCCTTCCTTACACCTTATACAAAAATTAATTCAAGATGGATTAAAGACTTAAATGTTAGACCTAAAACCATTTAAATCCTACAAGAAAACCTAGGCAATACCATTCAGGACATAGGTGTGGGCAAGGACTTCATGTCTAAAACACCAAAAGCAATGGCAACAAAAGCGAAAATTGACAAATGGGATCTAATTAAACTAAACAGCTTCCACACAGCAAAAGAAACTACCATCAGAGTGAACAGGCAACCTACAGAATGGGAGAAAATTTTTGCAACCTACTCATCTGACAAAGGGCTAATATCCAGAATCTACAATGAACTCAAACATATTTACAAGAAAAAAACAAACAACCCCATCAAAAAGTGGGCAAAGGACATGAACAGACACTTCGCAAAAGAAGACATTTATGCAGCCAAAAAACACATGAAGAAATGCTCATCATCACTGGCCATCAGAGAAATGCAAATCAAAACCACAATGAGATACCATCTCACACCAGTTAGAATGGCCATCATTAAAAAATCAGGAAACAACAGGTGCTGGAGAGGATGTGGAGAAATAGGAAAACTTTTACACTGTTGGTGGGACTGTAAACTAGTTCAACCACTGTGGAAGTCAGTGTGGCGATTCCTCAGGGATCTAGAACTAGAAATACCATTTGACCCAGCCATCCCATTACTGGGTATATACCCAAAGGACTATAAATCATGCTGCTATAAAGACACATACACACGTATGTTTATTGCGGCACTATTCACAATAGCAAAGAGTTGGAACCAACCCAAATGTCCAACGACGATAGACTGGATTAAGAAAGTGTGGCACATATACACCATGGAATACTATGCAGCCATAAAAAAGGATGAGTTCATATCCTTTGTAGGGACATGGATGAAACTGGAAAACATCATTCTCAGTAAACTATCGCAAGGACAAAAAACCAAACACCGCATGTTCTCACTCATAGGTGGGAATTGAACAATGAGAACTCATGGACACAGGAAGGGGAACATCACACTCCGGGGACTGTTGTGGGGTTGGGGGAGGAGGGAGGGACAGCATTAGGAGATATACCTAATGCTAAATGACGAGTGAATGGGTGCAGGAAATCAACGTGGCACATGGATACATATGTAACAAACCTGCACATTGTGCACATTTACCCTAAAACCTAAAGTATAATAAAAAAAAAAAAAAGTTCCAGAAAAAAAAAAAAAAAAAGAAGCAAAAGCTTTTCATTTTGATTTTTTTTCCCTTATGGTCTGTGCTTTTCACAAAATGTTACCCTGATAGAAAAAATCATGTTGTATAAAAAGGAGCTGATAATGACTAAAAGGGTAAAGAGGCAGAATTTTTATCACTCTGAGGTGATCTAAATCCAGAGATCTAAACTATTGGCAAGACTATAGTGGGCTGTTTGGAGGTATAGCAGTATGAAGATGAAGTAGGTTGCACAACCTTGATACAATGCATGAATAATAAAGTTTTGGTTTAAGGTAGAAGAGAAAATAAAAACAGCAATTCTATATAGAAGTTACTGTCTTAAGACTACACTGGAAAGTAAAGCCAAACATGCCTACCTTTGCTCAAATCCTCCTTCAAAATAAAGGCTCTATTAGATGGAATTAGCTCTAATAAATTAAGAAGAGTCAAGAGAGAAAAGTTCTTCTTTATAAAGAAAATAGTAGGAAAAATAATAGAAAGAAGACTCTGGAAAATGACTTAGCTAAAATATTAAGCCATATTCTAGTCAGGAAAGACAGAAAAGGATATAATATTAACGTCAAAACATAAATTCAATTCTAGAACACCACCAAGTTAGGACTGCATGTGAAACAACCAAATCACCTAAGTACTGTTAGAGGAAGGAGCCTTTTGAGAATGGACTTTTCTAATTACGAGTTGTATTTTTAATATCGCATATCAGTCAATGAGGTAATATTTCATATCCTCTCAAGATATGTGTAGACAAGGCAACTATGCCTTTCATCGCTTTTAATTCATGTTGTAAAACCCAAGAAAAAATAATTTTTAAAACCTTAAAACATTAGTAGGCTTTACAGCTGAATTAAAAATAAAACGGGAAGCTTATCTGTTTTCCTAGTATTCCTTGCATTTGCAAAAACACCCTATTCAATCACAAGCACAAAACCAATTGCCAAAGTTTAAAGATAGACAACATTTAAAATGCGCTCTGCCTCAAAATTGTAACTTCAATTAAAAAAATGTGGTATTGTTCCCTCTTAGCTAAGCAACTGCATAAGAATAATTTATTCATCTCTAGGAAAAAAATCAAGAGGTTTAATGCATGTTGTAATATTTTTTCTATAGAAAGAGTAGATGGTAAAAGAAAATGTTATACAAAATCATTATTTGATACTTTCAATATAATTGTGATAAAGATAGGGAATGCATTTTTAAAGACGCTTTTTCAACATATTGAGAGTTTTGTTTTTTTTTTAAGATAGAAATGCTTTCCTAAATTAGGATTTCTTTTTAATTCTTCAGGATACTAAAGAAACAAGGAAACAGCTTGCCTTTGATAAGAATCTATCTTTTAAATGAGACACAGCTCCAATTTTCCTAGCTAACTGGATTAGAGTAATCCTAAATAATTTAGCCTCCATTTACGGTTTGGGCAAGTTCATTATATGTGCACTTCTAGCATCTTCTTTCCTTAAACTCCTTTTGATCAATTAACACACTTCTAAGTAAGAAATGTACAAAATCTCTACAGACTATTATACTGGTTATTTTTCTTCATCATTTTATTCGTGTCTTTATGCTAAAAAAGTGAACTACAATTTGTTTAGGCCTAAAATGTAAGCTCCTCACTATCACATAAGCTCCTCCACAGTGCGTCAGCTTCCCACTATATATAAGCTCCTTACTATTACAGAATGTAAGCTTCTTGAGGGTAGCAACTTTGTGAATTTTTTCTTGTTTACCACTATAACTCCAGTATCTAGAACAAAACATGGAACACTGTAAACATATTCAACAAAAATGTATTGCTCTCTGCTTGGTATATACCAGCAGTGTATTAGTAACTTTAATGCATTATTAATAAACTAATATCTATAAAAACATGAAAATAGATATTATTCCTTTTTTCAGATGAAAAATTTATTCTCAAAGAAAAAGGTACTTTCCCCAAATCTCTCAACTGTTTAGTGTTAATTTATCCAAATCCAGGCTTTATGAACTCCCAACCATGGTCCTGACATCTGGGTTATAGAAACAAACAAACATGGCACTCAGCTGTGGTCCCGGCTACTCAGGAGGCTGATGTGGGAGGGTCACTTGAGGCCAGAAGTTCAAGGGCTGCAGTTTGCTATGTTTGTGCCTATGAATAGCCACTGCACTCCAGGCTGGGCACCATAACAAGAACTCATCTCAACTGTATCTCAAAGACACATTTCACTGATCCTTCTTTCGATACGCACCAGGTAGGAATTGTTTTCCTACATATTTATGGCTTCATACTCTGATTCCTTTTCCAATGACAACAATATTCTAATATCATTTTATAATGAGAGAATATAATGGTAATTTACACTTATCTCTGGTACCATTGACTTACTTTTTTTATTATTGATAATTGATTTCTTTGAAATTTACAACTTAGCATTTTTTCATATATGTTAAAGTTTTGGTCAAATTGGGAAATTCTATATGATAAGAGTGCAAATTCTTTGAAGTAACTCCCATCATGCAGTGGTGTCTCTAGTTCTTTACTCCTTGAATATGGATTGGCCTTGTGACTTTCTTTGAGCAGTAAAATGCAGAAGTGACATTGTGTGAGCTATGAGCCTACTCTTCAAGAGACCTTGCTTATGCTTTCATCCTGTGAATGTAAACCACTCTGTGAAGCATCATGAAGGACTCAAGACCATGGAGGGAGAAGAAGAAGCACCAGCCACCCCGGCCGAGACCCTAGACTTAATGTGTGAGCCTCAGCAAGCACCATGTGAAGCAAGATGAACCAGCCATCTTAGAAGAGCCTAGGCCAAACTACTGACAATGGAATAATGATTTTTGTTTTAAGCCAACAGGTTTTAGGCAGATTTGTTCTGCAACAGTAAATGACTTACACATTCTCTCTAAAGTTTCTTTCATATATAGCTACTATAAGTATAATAAGTATTTGAAAAATACTACATATTTACCCAGAAATTGTAAAAAAATTCTTTTTCCCCAGCTTTATTGAGTCATAATTCACAAATAAAAGTTGTATATGTTTAAGATATATAATGTGATATTTGATGTATTTGTATATGTTGTGAAACGATTACCACAATGAAGCTAATCACCATATCCAATATCTCACATAGTTACGATTTGTGTATTTGTAGTAAGAACATTTAAAATTACTCTGATAGCAAATTTCAAGTATGCAATTCTGTATTATCAATTCCGTCACCATGCTGTACATTAGGTCTCCAGAATTTATGCATCTTGCATCACTGAAACTCCTTACCCTTTGATTTGCATTCCCTCATTTCCTCCAACTCCAACTCTTGGAAACCATTATTGTACCCTCTGCTTCCTTACATTTGGCTTTATTAGAATTTGTATAGAAGTAAAAGCCAAGCAGTATTTGTCTTTCTGTCTAGCTTATTTCACTTGGCATAATGTTCTTCAGGTTCATCCATGTTGTCACAAATGACAGAATTTTCTTCTTTTTTAAGGCCAGTATTCTATTGTGATATATATATATATAAAACATATGTCATATATATGTATGTCATATATCACACATATACTCCCCACATTTTTTATCCATTCATTCATTAGTGGACACTTAAGTTGATTTCATATCTTGGCTATTGTGAATAGTACTGCAATGAACATGGGGTGTAGATATTTCTTCAAGATACTGAAATCATTTTCTTTGGGTGTACACCCAGTGATAGGATTGGTGAATCATATGGTAGTTCTAGTTTTAAGTTTTGAGGAAATGCCAACTATTTTCTATAATTTTTGTACTAATTTACATTCCCACCTACAGTGTACAAGGGCTCCCTTTACATCCTTGCCAACACTTGTTTTCCCTTTTATTTTTTATAAAAGCCATCCTAACAGATGTGAAGTGAATCATTGTGGCTTGGATTTGGATTTCCCTGATGATTAGTGATGTCAAACATTTCTTTAGATATCTGTTGGCTATATGGACATTTTCATTTGAGAAATGTCTAGTCATGTTCCTTGTACATTTTTTAATTGGGTTATTTTCTTGTGATTGAGGTGGTGTTTGATTTCCTTATATATTTTGGAGATTAACCCTGTATCAGATGTATGGTTGGCAAGTATTTTCTCTTATTCCCTGGGTTGGCTCTTCACTCTACTGATAGTTTCCTTTGGTGTGCAGAAGCTTTTTAGTTTGATACAATCCCGTTTGTCTATTTTTACTTTCATTGCAAGTGCTTTTGAGTTCAAAAATCACTGCCAAGTCCAATGTCAAGAAGCTTTTTCTCTGTTTTCTTCTAGTAGTTTTATAGTTTCAGATATTACATTTAAGTCTTCAATCCATTTTGAGTTGACTTTTGTACATGGTGTAAAATAAGGGGCCAGTTTGACTCTTCTGAATGTGGATATAGTTTTCCTAACATTATTTATTGAAGAGATTGTCCTCATCCCATTGTATGTTCTTGGCACCTATGTCAAAGATCAATTGGCCATATGTGTGGATTTATTTCTGGAATCTCTATTCTGTTTTATATGCCTGTTTTTATGCCAGTATGTTGTGGGAAGTCAGGGACCCCGAAAGGAGGGACCAGCTGGAGCCATGGCAGAGGAACATAAATTGTGAAGATTTCATGGACCTTTATCACTTCCCTAATAATACTCTTATAATTTCTTATGCCTGTCTTACTTTAATCTCTTAATCCTGTTATCTTCGTAAGCTGAGGATGTACGTCACCTCAGGACCACTATTGTACAAACTGATTGTAAAACGTGTGTTTGAACAATATGAAATCAATGCACCTTGAAAAAGAACAGAATAACAGCAATTTTAGGGAACAAGGGAAGAAAACCATAAGGTCTGACTGCCTGTAGGGTCAGGCAGAATAGAGCCATATTTTTCTTCTCGCAGAGAGCCTATAAATGGACATGCAAGTAGGAGAGATATCGCTAAATTCTTTTCCTAGCAAGGAATATAATATTAAGACCCTAGGAAAATAATTGCATTCCTTGGGGGAGGTCTATGAACGGCCGCTCTGGGAGTGTCTGTCTTATGCGATTGAGATAAGGGCTGAAATACACCCTGGTCTCCTGCGGTACCCTCAGGCTCACCAGGGTGGGAAAAACCCCACCCTGGTGAATTTGAGGTCAAACCAGTTCTCTGCTCTTGAAGCCTGTTTTCTGTTGTTTAAAATGTTTATCAAGCCAATATGCGCACAGCTGAACATAGACCCTCATCAGTAATTCTAATTTTGCCCTTTGCCTTGTGATCTTTGCTTTGCCCTTTGCCTTGTGATCTTTATTGGCCTCAGAAGCATGTGATCTTTGTGACCTACTCCCTGTTCCTACACCCCCTCCCCTTTTGAAGTCCTTAATAAAAACCTGCTGGTTTTATGGCTCAGGTGGGCATCACGGACCTACCAATATGTGATGTCACCCCCAGTGGCCCAGCTGTAAAATTCTTCTTTGTACTCTTTCTCTTTATTTCTCAGACCAGCCAACACTTAGGGAAAATAGAAAGAACCTATGTTGAAATATTGGGTGCAGGTTCCCCCAATACCAGTACCGGACTGTTTTGATTATAGCTTTGTAGTATATTTTGAAATCAGGAAGTGCGATGCCTCCAGCTTTGTTCTTTTTGCTCAAGATTGCTTTCGGGGTCATTTGTGGTTCCATATGAACTTTATGATTTGTTTCTATTTCTGTGAAAAATGCCATTGGAATCTTGATAGGGATTGCATGGAATCTGTAGATCATTTTGGGTAGAATAGGCATTTTAACAATATCAATTCTTCCAATTCATGAACATGGAATACCTTTCCATGTATTGAGTTTTCTTCAATTTTTTTTTACCACTGTTTTATAGTTTTTAGTCTACAGATCTTTTCCTACTTTGGTTAAATTTATTATTTTATGCTAACATAAATGGGATTGTTTTCTTAATTTCTTTTTCCAATGGCTCACTGTTGGTGTATAGAAATGAATTTATATGTTGACTTAAGTATCCTGAACTTTACTGAATTATTTTATTAGTTCTAACCACCTATTGGTGGTATCTTTAGTTTTGTATATGTAAGATCATGTTGTCTACAAACAGACAATTTTACTTCTTCCTTTCTCATTTTGTTGTTTTTCTTTTTCCTGCCTAATTACTCTGGCTAGGATTTCCAGTACTATGTTGAAGAGAAGAGTAAAGAATGAACACTTTTGTCTTGTTCCTGATCTTAGAGGAAAGGCTTTCAGCTTTTCATCATTCCATGTGATGTTACCATATATGATCTTGTCATATATGACCTTTATTATGTTTAGTTACATTATCTCTATATCCAATTTGTTGAGTTTTTATCACGAAAAGATGTTGAATTTTGTCAAATGCTTTTTCTGCATCTACTGAGATAATCATACAATTTTTTTATCCTTTATTAATGTATCACATTTATGAGCTTGCATATAGAACCATCTTTACATCCCAGGGATAAATCTCACTTGATGATGATATATAATCCTTTTTATGTACTTTTCAATTCAGTTTGCTATTACTGTGTTGAAGATTTTTGCATTTATGTTCACCAGGGATTTTGGCCTGTAATTTTCTTTCTTGTAGTATCCTTGCCTGGCTTTGGTATCAGGATAACGCTGGTTTTGTAAAAGGAGTTTGGAAGTAATTCTCTCTTCAATTTTTTGGAAGAGTTTGAGAATGACTGGTGTTAATTCTTCAAATAATTGGCAGAATTTAGCAGTGAAACCATCGGGTGTGAGGCTTTTCTTTGATGAAGGACTTTTTATTATTGATACTATCTTCTTATCCATTTTTGATTAGTTCAGATATTCTATTTCTTTATGATGCAGGGATTTATCCATGTCTTTTGGGTTATCCAGTTTTTTAGTATAAAATTATTTACAGTAATCTCTTATGATCCTTTGTGTTTCTGTGACATCAGCTATAATGTCTCCTCTTTCATTTTTAATTTTATTTAAACCATCTCCTTTTTTTAGTCTATCTAAAGGTATGTTAATTTTATTTTTTCAAACCAACTCACTCTATTGATCTTTTCTACTATTTTCCTAGTTACTGTTTCATTTATTCCTGCTATGGTCTTTATTGCTTTCTTTTTCAGCTAAGTTTGAGCTTAGTTTGTTCTTCTTTTTCAAGTTTCCTGAGGTATAAAGTTAGGCTATTTATTGAGATCTTTAATTTTTCTTAATGTAGGCATTTATGGCAATAAACTTCCTTCTTAAAACTGCTTTTGCTGCATTTCATAAGATTTGGCATATTGTGTTTCCATTTTCATTAGTCTGAAGATTTTATTTTTCTTTTGATTCCTTTGATTCCTTGATTGTTCAGCTACATGTTAATTTTCATTTATTTGTGAATTTTCCATTTTTTTCCTGTTATTTCTAGCTTCATAATATTGTGGTTGAAAAAATACTTCGTATAATTTTAATCATTTAAAATTTGTTAGGCCTAACACATGATCCATCCTGGAGAATTTTTTGTCTGCACTTGAGAAGAATGTGTATTCGATAGCTGTTGGATAGAATGTTCTGTGTATGCCTGATAGGTTCATTTCCTTTATAGGGTCGTTCAAATACACTGTTTTCTTATTTTTGGTCTGGGTGAGCTATCCATTGTTGAAAGTTGTGTATTGAAATCCTGTAACATGATTGTATTTCTGTCTATTTCTCCCGTCAATTTTGGTAATATTTGCTTTAGATCTTTAGGTGTTTTGATGTTGGTAGCATATATATTTATAAGCATTATGTCTTCCTGATGGACTGATCCTTTTATCACTATAAAATGACATTTTTTGCTATTTTTATCATTAAAGTGTATTTTGTCTGATATAATTATAAGCACTCCTGCTCTCTTGTAGTTACCATTTGCATAAAATATCTTTTTCCATCCCTTCACTTTTAATCTATGTGTCCTTAAAGCTAAAATTAGTCACTTATAGGCTGTAGATAGGGAATATTGTGTAGTTTTTAAAAATCAGTTTAACAACTCTATTAATTGGTGAATTTAATTCATTTACATTTAAAGTAATTTGTTCATTGTTTCCTGTTTTGTACCTCTTTTGTTCCTTTTTCCTTTCTTCTTGACTGTGAAATGATGGTTTCATGTAGTAGAATGCATTAATTCCTTTATCTTTTGTGTATCTTCTACAAGGTTTTTCTCTATAATTACCATGAAGCTTACATAAAACATGTTAATAGTTATAGCAGTCTATTTTAAGCTGATAACACTTAAATTCAACGGCATAAAGAAACTACTTTTTAATTTATCTTCCTTCAAGATTTTGTTATGACTGTCACAATTTACATCTTTTATATATTATGTCTCCATTGACAAATTATTGTAGTTTTAGTTATTTTAATACTCTCGTCTTTTAACTTATATACTAGAATTAAAAGTGATATATACACTGCCTTTATAGTATTAGAATACTCTGAATTTGACTATTTCTTACCTTTATAGTGAGTTTTATACCCTCATATATTTTCATTTTGTTAATTAGCATCCTTTCATCTTATTTGAAGAAATCCCTTTAGCATTTCAGCTAAAGCATTTCTCAGAAGTAGTAATAAATGCCCTCAGCTTTTATCTAAGAAACTCTTCATTTCTTAAGAACAGATTTTCCTGGCATAGTATTCTTGGTTGGCATTTTTTTCTTTCCATAGTTTGACTATATTATCCCACTCTTTCCTGGCCAGCAAGGTTTCTGCTGAGAAAGTCTTATGGGGCTTCCTTGTATGTGATGGTTCAATATTCTCTTGATGCTTTCAAAATTATTTATCTGTCATTGAAACTTCAGAATTTGATTATAATGTATATCAATGGAGATCTCTTTACATTTAGTCTATTTAGGGTTCTTTGGAAATCATGGATCTCACTGTTTATTTCTCTCTCTGGATTTGGGGAGTTTTTTGTCACTATTTTTTTAAAATAAGCTTTCTTCCATCTTTCTTTTTCTCTACTTCTTCTGGGATTCTGAGAAGACACAATGTGTAAATTGACTCACTTGGTGGTTTCCCATAAGTCTCATAGGCTTTCTTCACACTTTTTCATTATTTTTTCTTCTTGTTTCTCTGACTGGACAATTTTAAACGACCTGTCTTTGAACTCACTGTTCCTTTCTTCCGCCTATTCAAATATGCTGCTGAAGCTCTCTGTGTAATATTTCAGTTCAGTCATTTTGTTTAGCTCCAGAATATCTGGTTAGTTATGATGGTTTCTACATCTTTGTTGAATTTCTCATTTTATTCACGTATTGTTTTCCTGATTTCATTTAGTTGTCTATCTGTGTTCCCTTGTAGTTCATTGACCTTCTTAAAGAGATTATATTGAAATCTTTGTCAGGCAATTCATATATCTCCATTTCTTACAGTTGGTTACTGGCATTTTATTTTGTCCCTTTGGCTGTGTCATGACCTCTGTGTTCTACAATTATTGTCTGAATATTTGAGTAAGTAGGCATCTTTTCCAGTCTTTGCAGACTGGCCTGGCAGGGAAAGCGCTTCATCAGTCTTCCCACCAAGAGAGTCTGGGCAAGCTAGCTAGTTGAGTTTGCAAGCAGGCTTGCCTGGTGTGTGAGTCAGTTCATGGTGGGCCTGGAGCCTAAGTCCACAGGGACAGGCCAGCACTCAGATCTCATAGGGTACGCATGGCACCTAAGCCTACTGAAGCAGGCTTCAATCCTGAGTCCACTGGATCCTAGTATCACAGGAGCCAGTCTGGAGCCTGGGTCCACAGGGACTTGCCTGACATTAGGGCAGGCTTGAAGCCAGCCTGTGAAGGCTGTGAAGGCCAGCCTGGCTCAGAGGTATGCCTGGGGCTTGAGTTTGCAGAGGTGTACCTGGAGCTTGGGGCTTCAAGGGCCAGGCTGATGCTGTGGCAGGTCTGGATCCTGGGTTTGTAGGGACCAACTTGTAACCTGGGACTGTGAGGACCAGCCTTGCCCTGAGATGGGTCTAGTGCTGGGGATGCTCATTTCACTCTTCTTCCCCTACGGTGAGGGTATCTCTCCTTGTGCTGCTCTGTGCAGGATTTGAGGAGTGACAGAGATAAAGGGAAACTGTCCTTTCTACCCTCTTTAGTGTGTTTTTTCTTATTTCTGTGTTCTACTCAGGTGGTATTAATTAACTGAATTCATTGTGAAGTTATTTTTATTTACAAACACTTATTGAAATTTATGTTTCTCCAAGAGGATAAGCACTAAAATTCCTATTCTGCCATCTTGCTGATGTCACATGGTGGTTGGCTCATCACAAGTTCATAGTGTAGACAGGTTTCTATAAAGGTACATTCGGGTCCCAGTAATGCATCTCCAAAGCTCTGCCACTTCTGATCTAACTGAAAACTTCAACCTCATGCCAGTAGCAAGATGGTATACAGCCACCTGAATGTTACATATACCCTGACAAATTCTATTTCACACAATTTCCACCAGAAAAAAAATTTTAAAACATGTTATAAAATTACATGCTGCATTATTACATACTGCATTATTAAAACTATTTCTGAGAATACTGATAGAAACCTATACATGTGATTATTAGAAAAAAACTCCACAGACTAATTTCTGGCTCCATACAGTTCAAACATTGTTTTTGTTCCACTAGACACGTAGTTTAAATGCTGACCAACTTAAGATATATTCATATCACATATTCATATTACTTTGGTTACATATTAGTGAGTCGCGACATTAATCAAGTTGGCAGAGTGGTCAATAGAAGTACATCTGGAAGCTATTTGTATGCTAGAATGAGGAAGTAGTAACTTAAATATATGTGAAGTAATTGTCTGAAACATTTAAATATATTCCAGTAAACCAAACTAAAATCTATGTTCCAGCCAAATTTCCTTAGAGACACAACGTATGGGGTCACTCCAAACCACAGAAATGTACTGGAAGAAAAGTCAGAGAGAACAAAACAGACCCAATTTGTTGCTGTTAAATATCTTGCAAAAAAATTTAAAATTGGTATGGCCATGTTAACATATTGCTAGGGTCCCTCTTGAGGCATTCTTATATGTAATGGGCCCTAAAGTTCAAGTTTTATTAGCTTCAAGGTAGATCCACCTCCAATCTTCCCCCTCTTCCTGGTTTTCTTCCCTTTTCAATCTCAGAATAAGCAATAAATTATTTGAGCCCCTTAGGAATCTTACTTTTCTAACCCAAGTGCTTTTCCAATTTGTGGTCACATTCATTTTTTTTCCCTTCTCTTTGCTTCCACACTTCAGAATCTGAATTTCATGACATTGCAAGCCATCAGAAAAGATAATTGCTTGAGTGTGATAATGGTAACTGACAATTTCATCTCCATACTATTTATCAGTTCACACTCCATATATCAGGAATCAAGAAAACATGACATCTCTTGTCAGTAAAACAAAAAAAAGTATTGTGACAGAATATCAATTGGATTTTTCACCTGGCACTCAGCACATTAGTATTCAGGTAAAATACCTCCATTTATTATTCCAAAAAAAATTTTTGATGCTCTAGACAAGGTAAATGAATTTATACACACATATAAAAAAGCTGATACCCACATGATCCTAGGTTTTCACCATTTTCAAAGTAACCTGTCTTGATTATTACAACTTTTTTCATTTGCTTGCAGCAACAAGTCAATCACAGGTTCTTCTTTTCTATAAGTGAATTATTCTTTTCAGCAGAAGATGACTATTGTGCAAAACAGTAAGCAAAACATGTCAGTCTCAAAGCTCAACCTAAAGTATCTCTTCATTATTTCTAAATTATGGTAAAGGTGTCAGTCCAAAATTTATGTAAACTCTCAAATGGCCTGACTGCTGTCTTTGTAAAATGTGAAGCTCAGATTTCTGATGGTTTGGGTAACTTCTCAAAAGTTGTCTGAAAAATAGACTGCCCTGTATCCCAATGCACTCTCCACTTTTGTTCCCAAAGACACTTCGTAGCCTTCAGGATTCAGTGGATTGTGGTGGTAAAAGTCATGAGCTGAACTGGAAAGTCACATGCAAGTGTGTTTACATTGCAGCTCTGCCATTACTGGTGGTAACTAGGAAAACTGATCAAACCTTGTGACCCTCAATTTTTTAGCTTTTAAATTTATGTTATTTTATAAATTATAATGTTCTTTGTAAAGTAGTTGAACAGACTAAGTTAGCTGATATACATAATTTAGCAAATTGACTGGCAAAAAAGTATAATCACTTTGAATTATGCTTTCCTGCTTATATTTTCACATTAAAATTGTCATTTTGTTCTGTGAAAGAGCACTAGAAAGTGACCTAATAAAAATGGAAAAGCAAATCAACCTATTCTTATAGAATTGACCCTAGTTTTCTATCCTAACCACCTGGGCTGAGGCACTCCAAAGCAAGAGCTTTCTATCATTCTTACCTTGCACACTACTTTAGTTTTTAAAAAGACATTTTATGAGACATACTTTGTCTCTGCAGTTTTCCGTGTATATCTTATTCCAAATATATCTTTTCTTCATACACGTTTTTCCAAAAGAACAAGTACAAAGGTGAAAAATAAATTTAGCTCATCAAGTTGCATTAAAAATACTAAACCAAACTTCCAGTTCCAAAATGGCAGCATAGAAGCAAGCTAGCCTCACTCCTTCCCTCACAGAAAACCAAAACTAAGTATACAGTGCCAAGATTCTCACCAGCAATATCTAAGAACTCAAATATGAGGGAAAACAGCCCACAGGGCCATAGAGAAGTGAAAAAACTCCAAGAAGATGACAAAAGAATCAAACTTACATTATCTATATCCCCTCCCCACAATCTGCCCAGCACTAAGTGTGTGGAAAATTTCCCCCTGACTCACAGTGCCTACAATGGAAAAGGCGAAACTAAGATAGGCAACCAGCTTCTCCACCATCTTAGGTTACCTGGCAGAAGATCTGTCCTTGCCTTAACACATTAGAAACACCAAGAATGCATGATGGGAGAAACATCCCTGAGGACAGACTGAGCAATGGGGGCAAGACTACCATCCCCAGCCCTGGAAAATCTGCTCTATATCTTCACAGATTGGCCAATGGAGATGTCAAACAGAGTGGCTGTTCAGAAGCACCACATTGTAGAAGGTTCATTCCACAGGTACTCTTGGCACAAACCCCTAGCCAGCCTTCTCACACAGCTAGGATAACCTTTTTTGGACCTTCCCTATTCAGCATGGGTAGTGCTCTGATCATTTACTAGAGCTGAGGCAAACTGAGGCTTAAGGCAACAAGCAATGTCCAAAAGGAGGCAGTGACGCAGTGGGGAAAAAAGAAAGAAATTCAACAGTAAATTACAAAGTATCTCTAAACAAATTTATCCAAAACAAGATGAACAGAGAAGAAATAAACAAATAATGCTTCAGTGCAAAGACATAAATATCTAGCCATAAGAAACAACAGCAAACCGGGAACCATGACCTCAAACAGACAAAGTAAGGAACCAGTGACTGACTCTAATGAGATGCCAATATGTGAGCTCTCTGACCAAGAACTCAGGATATCAGTTTTAAGGAAACCCGGTTATCCCCAAGATAGCACAGAAAAGCAATGCAGAAATTTGTCAGAGAAATTTAACAAAGAGATTTAAATATTTTACATAGAAATTTTAGAACTGAAAAATACATTTGCCAAAATGAAAAATTTATTAGATGCTCTCAACAGCAGACTGAATCAGGCAGAGACAAGAATCAGTGAATTGGAAGACAGCCTATTTGAATACACACAGTCAGAAGAGAAGAAGGAATGAAAAGGAATGAATGAAGAGCACCTACAAGATATAAAAAATTACCTCAAAAGACCAAATTTAAGAATAACTGGTGTTCAAGAGGGAGCGGAGCAAGAGAAAAGGCTAGAAAGCCCATTCAAAAAAAAATAGTAACAGAAAACTTTCAAAAACCTGAGATCTAAATATCTAGGTATAGGAAGGTTAGAGAACACCAAACAGATCTTACCCAAATAAGACCACCACAAAACATATAATAATCAATCTCTTAAAGGTCAAGGACAACAAGAGGATCTTAAAAGCAGTAGAGAAAACAAACAAATAACATATAAAGAAGCTCAATTTGTCTGGCAACAGACTTCTCAAAAGAAACCATATGGACCAGGAGGGAATATTATGACATGTTCAAAGCATTGAAAGAAAAAAAAATAAAAAGCTCATCCAAGAATAATGTAGCAAGAAAAACTATCCTTCGATATAAAAGAGAGAGAGAGTCTTATCCAGACAAAGATAATTCACCACCACCAGACCCATCTTACAAGAAATGCTAAAGGGAGTTCTTCAATCTGAAGAGAAACATCCGCCCCCCCCCCGCCACACACACACACTTACATGAAAAGAGGAGGAGGAGGAGGAGGAGGAGGAGGAGGAGGAGGAGGAGGAGGAGGAGGAGGAAGGAAGGAGGAGGAAGAAGAAGAAGAAAAAGAAGAAGAAGAAGAAGAAGAAGAAGAAGAAGAAGAAGAAGAAGAAGAAGAAGAAGAAGAAAGAAGGAAGAAGAAGAAGAGGAAGAAAGGAAGAAGAAGGAAGAAGGAGGAGGAGGAGGAGAAGGAGGAGGAGGAGAAGGAGGAAAAGGAGAAGAAGGAGGAGAAGGAGAAGAAGGAGGAGGAGGAGAAGGAGGAGAAGGAGAAGAAGGAGGAGAAGGAGAAGAAGGAGAAGAAGGAGGAGAAGGAGAAGGAGGAGAAGGAGAAGGAGGAGAAGGGGAAGGAGGAGAAGGAGAAGGAGAAGAAAAGAAGGAGAAGAAAAGGAAGAAGAAGAAGAAGAAGAAGAAGAAGAAGAAGAAGAAGAAGAAGAAGAAGAAGAAGAAGAGGAGGAGGAGGAGGAAGAAGAAGAAGAAGAAAGAAGAAAGGAAGAAGAAGAAGAAGGAAGAAGGAAGTAGGAGAAGGAGAAGGAGAAGGAGGAGGAGAAGGAGGAGGAGAAGGAGAAGGAGGAGGAAGGAGGAAGGAGGAAGGAGGAGGAAGAAGAAGAAGAAGAAGAAGAAGAAGAAGAAGAAGAAGAAGAAGAAGAAGAAGAAGAAGAAGAAGAAGAAGAAGGAGGAAGGAGGAGGAGGAGGAGGAGGAGGAGGAGGAGGAGGAGGAGGAGGAGGAGGAGAAGAAGAAGAAAACATTTGAAGGTATAAAACCCACTGGTAAAAGCAAGCACATTGACAAACCCAGAACACTCTGTTGGTGTAACTGCTGTGCAAGCCACTCATAAGTCTAGTATGAAGCCCAAAGTAAATCAACCAAAAACAGTAACAGCTACAGCAACCTGTTAAGACATATGCAACAGAAAAATATGTAAATTGAGACAACAAAATTGCAAAATGTGGGAAGGATAAAGTTAAAGTGTAGAAGTCTTTTTTTTCATTTTTTTCTTTGCTTGTTTCTATTCTTTTTTTTTATACTTTAAGTTCTAGGGTACATGTGCACAACATGCAAGTTTGTTACATATGTATACATGTGCCATGTTGGTGTGCTACACCCATTAACTCGTCATTTACATTAGATACATCTCCTAATGCTACCCTCCCCTCTCCCTCCATCCCACGACAGACCCCAGTGTGTGATGTTACCCACCCTGTGTCCAAGTGTTCTCATTGTTCAGTTCCCACCTATCAGTAAGAACATGCAGTGTTTGATTTTCTGTACTGGTGATAGTTTGCTCAGAATGATGGTTTCCAGCTTCATCCATGCCTCTACAAAGGACATGAACTCATCCTTTTTTATGGCTGCATAGTATTTCATGGTGTCTATGCATCACATTTTCTTAATCCAGTCTATCATTGATGGACATTTGGGTTGGTTCCAAGTCTTTGCTATTCTGAATAGTGCTGCAATAAACATACGTGTGCATGTGTCTTTATAGCAGCACGATTTATAGTCCTTTGGGTATATACCCAGTAATGGGATGGCTGGGTCAAATGGTATTTCTAGTTCTAGATCCTTGAAGAATCACCACACTGTCTTCCACAATGGTTGGAAGAGTTTACGGTCCCACCAACAGTGTAAAAGTGTTCCTATTTCTCCACATCCTCTCCAGCACCTGTTGTTTCCTGACTTTTTCATGATCGCCATTCTAACTGGTGTGAGATGGTATCTCACTGTGGTTTTGATTTACATTTCTCTGATGGCCAGTGATGATGAGCATTTTTTTCATGTGACTGTTGGCTGCATAAATGTCTTCTTTTGAGAAGTGTCTGTTCATATCCTTCACCCACTTTTTGATGGGGTTGTTTTTTTTCTTGTAAATTTGTTTAAGTTCTTTGTAGATTCTGGATATTAGCCCTTTGTCAGATGGGTAGATTGTAAAAATTTTCTCCCACTCTGAGGTGGCCTGTTCACTCTGATGGTAGTTTCTTTTGCTGTGCAGAAGCTCTTTAGTTTAATTAGATCCCATTTGTCAATTTTGGCTTTTGTTGCCATTGCTTTTGGTGTTTTAGACATGAAGTCCTTGCCCACACCTATGTTCTGAATGGTATTGCCTAAGTTTTCTTCTAGGGTTTTTATGGTTTTAGGTCTAATATGTAAGTCTTTAATCCATCTTGAATTAATTTTTGTATAATGTGTAAGGAAGAGATCAAGTTTCAGCTTTCTACATATGGCTAGCCAGTTTTCCCAGCACCATTTATTAAGTAGGGAATCCTTTCCCTATTTCTGGTTTTTGTCAGGTTTGTCAAAGATCAGATGGTTGTAGATGTTGGTATTATTTCTGAGGGCTCTGTTCTGTTCCGTTGGTCTATATCTCTGTTTTGGTACCAGTACCATAGTGTTTTGATTACTGTAGCCTTGTAGTATAGTTTGAAGTCAGGTAGCATGATGCGTCCAGCTTTGTTCTTTTGGCCTAGGATTGTCTTGTCAATGCGGGTTCTTTTTTGGTTCCATATGAACTTTAAAGTAGCTTTTTCCAATTCTGTGAAGAAAGTCATTGGTAGCTTGATGGGGATGGCATTGAATCTATAAATTACCTTGGGCAGTATGGCCATTTCACGATATTTATTCTTCCTATTCATGAGCATGGAATGTTCTTCCACTTGTTTGTGTCCTCTTTTATTTCATTGAGCAGTGGTTTGTAGTTCTCCTTGAAGAGGTCCTTCACATCCCTTGTAAGTTGGATTCCTAGATATTCTATTCTCTTTGAAGCAATTGTGAATAGGAGTTCACAGATGATTTGGCTCTCTGTTTGTCTGTTATTGGTGTATAGGGATGCTTGTGATTTTTGCACACTGATTTTGTATCCTGAGACTTTGCTGAAGTTGCTCATCAGCTTAAGGAGATTTTGGGCTGAGACGATGGGGTTTTCTAAATATACAATCATGTCATCTGCAAATAGGGAAAATTTGACTTCCTGTTTTCCGAGTTGAACACCCTTTATTTGTTTCTCCTGCCTGATTGCCCAGGCCAGAACTTCCACCACTATGTTGAATAGGAGTGGTGAGAGAGGGCATCCCTGTCTTGTGCCAGTTTTCAAAGGGAATGCTTCCAGTTTTTGCCCATTCAGTATGATATTGGCTGTGGGTTTGTCATAAATAGCTCTTATTATTTTGAGATATGTCCCATCAATACCTAACTTATTGAGAGTTTTTAGCATGAGGAGTTGTTGAATTCTGTCAAAGGCCTTTTCTGCATCTATTGAGATAATCATGTGGTTTTTGTCCTTGGTTCTGTTTATATGATGGATTACATTTACTGATTTGCGTATGTTGAAGCAGCCTGGCATCCTAGGGATGAAGCCAACTTGATTGTGTGGATAAGCTTTTTGATGTGCTGCTGGATTCAGTTTGCCAGTATTTTATTGAGGATTTTTGCATTGATGTTCATCAGGGATATTGGTCTAAAATTCTCTTTTTTTGTTGTGTCTCTGCCAGGCTTTGGTATCTGGATAATGCTGGCCTCATACAATGAGTTAGGGAGGATTCCCTCTTTTTCTATTAATTGGAATAGTTTCAGAAGGAATGGTACCAGCTCCTCTTTGTACCTCTGGTAGAATTTGGCTGTGAATCCATCTGGTCCTGGACTTGTTTTGGTTGGTAGGCTATTAATTATTGCCTCAATTTCAGAGAAGGAAAACTAACAAACAGAAAGGACATCCAAACCAAAACTCAATCTATACTTCACCATCATCAAAGACCAAAGGCAGATAAAACCACAAAGATGGGGAGAAACCAGAGCAGAAGAACTGAAAATTCTAAAAATCAGACACCTCTTCTCCTCCAAAGGAACCCAGCTCCTGGCCTGCAACAGAACAAAGCTGGATGGAGAATGACTTTGACGAGTTGAGAGAAGAAGGCTTCAGACGATCAGTAATAACAAACTTCTCCCAGCTAAAGGAGGATGTTCGAACCCATTGCAAAGAAGCTAGAAACCTTGGAAAAAGATTAGGCAAATGGCTAACTAGAATAAAGAGCATAGAGAAGACCTTAAATGACCTGATGGAGCTGAAAACCATGGCAAGAGAACTACGTGACGCACGCACAAGCTTCAGTAGCCGTTTCGGTCAAGTGGAAGAAAGGGTATCAGTGATGGAAGATCAAATGAATGAAATGAAGCGAGAAGAGAAGTTTAGAGGAAAAGGAGTAAAAAGAAATGAACAAAGCCTCCGAGAAATATGGGACTATGTGAAAAGACCAAATCTACGTCTGATTGGTGTACCTGAAAGTGATGGGGAGAATGGAACCAAGTTGCAAAACACTCTGCAGGATATTATCCAGGAGAACTTCCCCAACCTAGCAAGGCAAGCCAACATTCAATTCAGGAAATACAGAGAATGCCACAAAGATACTCCTCGAGAAGACCAACTCCAAGACACGTAATTGTCAGATTCACCAAAGTTGAAATGAAGGAAAAAATGTTAAGGGCAGCCAGAGAGGAAGGTCTGGTTACCCACGAAGGGAAGCCCATCAGACTAACAGTGGATCTCTCGGCAGAAACTCTACAAGCCAAAAGAGAGTGGGGGCCAATATTCAACATTCTTAAAGGAAGAATTTTCAACCCAGAATTTCATATCCAGCCAAACTAAGCTTCATAAGTGAAGGAGAAATAAAATCCTTTCCAGACAAGCAAATGCTGAGAGATTTTGTCACCACCAGCCTGCCATACAAGAGCTCCTGAAGGAAGCACTAAACATGGAAAGGAACAACCGGTATCAGCCACTGCAAAAACATGCCAAATTCTAAAGACCACTGATTCTAGGAACAAACTGCAGCAACTAACGAGCAAAATAACCAACTAACATCATAATGACAGGATCAAATTCACACATAACAATATTAACCTTAAACGTAAATGGGTTAAATGCTCCAATTAAAAGACACAGACTGGCAAACTGGATAGAGTCAAGACCCATCAGTGTGCTGTATTCAGGAAACCCATCTCACGTGCAGAGACACACATAGCCTCAAAATAAAGAGATGGGGGAAGATCTACCAAGCAAATGGAAAACAAACAAAAAAAACAGGGGTTGCAATCCTAGTCTCTGATAAAATAGACTTTAAACCAACAAAGATCAAAAGAGACAAAGAAGGCCATTACATAATGGTAAAGGGATCAATTCAACAAGAAGAGATAACTAACCTAAATGTATACACACCCAATACAGGAGCACCCAGATTCATAAAGCAGGTCGTTAGAGACCTACAAAGAGACTTCGACTCCCACACAATAATAATGGGAGACTCTAACACCCCTCTGTCAACATTAGACAGATCAACGAGACAGAAAGTTAACAAGGATATCCAGGAAATGAACTCAGCTCTGCACCAAGCAGACCTAATAGACATCTACAGAACTTTCCACCCCAAATCAACAGAGTATACATTCTTCTCAGCACCACTTCGCACTTACTCCAAAATTGACCACATAGTTGGAAGTAAAGCACTCCTCAGCAAATGTAAAACAGCAGAAATTATAACAAACTATTTCTCAGACCACAGTGCAATCAAACTAGAACTCAAGATAAAGAAACTCACTCAAAACCACTCAACTACATGGAAACTGAACAACATGCTCCTGAATGACTACTGGGTACATAACAAAATGAAGGCAGAAATAAAGATGTTCTTTGAAACCAATGAGAACAAAGACACAACATATCAGAATCTCTGTGATACATTTAAAGCAGTATGTAGAGGGAAATTTATAGCACTCAACGCCCACAAGAGAAAGCAGGAAAGATCTAAAATTGACGCCCTAACATCACAATTAAAAGAACTAGAGAATCAAGAGCAAACACATTCAAAAGCTAGCAGAAGGCAAGAAATAACTAAGATCAGAGCAGAACTGAAGGAGATAGAGACACAAAAAACCCTTCAAAAAATCAATGAATCCAGGAGCTGGTTTTTTTGAAAAGATCAACAAAATCGATAGACTGCTAGCAGGACTAATGAAGAAAAGACAGAAGAATCGAATAGACAAAATAAAAAATGATAAAGGGGATATCACCACCGATCCCACAGAAATACAAAACTACCATCAGAGAACACTATAAACACCTCTGTGCAAATAAACTAGAAAATCTAGAAGAAATGGATAAATTCCTGGACACATACACCCTGCAAAGACTAAACCAGGAAGAAGTTGAGTCCCTGAACAGACCAATAACAGGCTCTGAAATCGAGGCTTGTTTCTATTCTTTTCCTTGTGGTGTAAGATAAGTTGCTGTGTCTTTAAAATAACTTGTTATATCTATAGCATTTTTAGTAAGCCTCATGACAACCACAAGGCAAAAGCCTGTAATAGATTCATTAAAAATAAAAGCAACTAATTAAAACATACTATGAGAGAAAATCACTTAACCACAAACGAAGACAGTGAGAAAGGAAGAGAGGAGTTACAAAACAACCAGAAAATAAGCAACAAAATGGCAGCAGTCAGTCCTTCTTAATAATAACACTAAATGAAAATACTAAGTCAATTTTTAGGAGAGGTAAATATTGAGAAACATTTTCAAAACAAAGTTTTGGAGACAGTTTTCATTAAGAAAAAAAGTCCTACCTCAATAGTATCATCTGTAAACTAGGCAGTTTTATCATTAAACAGTATTAAGTGCCTACTCAATGCCAAATACTATGTTGGATCCTAGAAATACAAAGAGGTAAATGACAAGTTATCTGCCTCAGAAAAGTGCACTGTGCAGTTACGAACATAGAGCCAAACATGAAAAGACACTATAAGACTGGCCAGGCACGATGGGTCATGCCTGTAATTCCAGCTCTTTGGGAGGCTGAGGCAGGGGGATCACTTGAAGTCAGGAGTTCGAGCTCAGCCTGGCCAGCATGGCAAAAGCCCATCTCTACCAAAAATACAAAAAAAAAAAAAAATTAGCAGGTGTAGTGGCATGCACTTGTATCCCAGCTACTTGGGAGACTGAGACAAGAGAATCGCTTGATCCTGGGAGGCAGAGGAGCCAAGCTCATGCCACTGCACTCCAGCCTGGGCGACAAAGCAAGACTCTGTCTCAAAAAAAAAAAAAAAAAGACGCTACAAGACTGACAAAAAAAAAAGTGCCACAGTGCCTCAGCAAATGAAAAGATCGATCAATTCCAGGACCATCAGTAAACGTTTTACACAGAAGTTACAATTAATGCTTGTTTTTCACTAAAACATGAAGTCATAAAACATCAGACTTTATCAAAGGCTGACATCAGCACAGTGGTTCTTTCTGGCCTCCCAGAGAGGGGTTCCAGATTTCATTCACTTCTGCTGTCTACTCCAAGCTTCCCTCATCCCACTGCTGACCTGGATGTTATACTCTAGCCTCTTAACTGTATCACAGTGGAGTGTTCAAAGAGGTCAAGGCCACGTACTTGTGTGATGTCTCCCCTTCTAAGATATTTTAATAGCAATAAGAGAAGAAAAGGCCTAAATCTCTCCTTTATCTTTGCTTTTCTGGACTCTGACTTCCAGGAGTGTAGTGAAGCAAGGCTAAGCTTGGGATCTATTCTCCTTGGGAGAAAGCCTGCTCCTGTTTCTTTCTCTCCTCTCCGTTTTTCTTTCTCTTCTCTCCCTTCTCTTTCTTTTTCTCTTCAGCTGGTCTCTTACTCATCCACAAGGAAGCTGAATCAGTTGGCTTACCAACGTAGCCCGAGAGAGTCCATGGAGGGCTCTCTCCATCTCTATCTGTCCTTATGTCTCACACACTGGGACCTGTGAGTGGAGTAGTCACCACAAGGGAATGCTAAGACCTAAATGTGGATTGAATATTGAGGTAAAAATGGTCTGAAGGGTCTTTTGGTCTTCTTTGCTTCCAGGATATTCAAGCCTGTATATACTGTATAGTTCAATATATACTGTATAGTTCAATATATACTTCAATATATAGTTTAGAATGTTTCATGAAGTCTTGATTAGTTCCCTTTTATTCTGCTTTGGAGTTTGAGCATCAAGTCCAAGCAGCTGTTTAACATGATGTCACTGTCCTCTGTTGGTCAGTGTACCCTGCATGGATCCTTATTTTGGGTATTTCTCAGAGAAAGATAGCCAAGGCAGGGCAGGATTTGGATATTCATGAGTCCTCTGGCCAAATGCCATCCAAGTATCATATTGATACCAACTCAACAGCTCCTGTTTCTTTATTTTGAATAACTCTGTATAGAAGGCATAAGAACAAGTAAAGAGGAACAATCTAGTCTGTCATGAATGTGTCCTCCCTTTACCTTTTCAAAACATGAGCAACTAGTTGAGGACCAGAGCTGACTCCTAATTTCTCTGACAGAAGGAGCCCAAGAACCTGAAAGATATTCCCTTTTATTTTCTATGATTAAGTATTGGCCAGTCAAACAGGATTTTCTTCATCTTCAATTCTAGCAACAAAAATAGCCAGATTCACCTGAAAGATCATATTCACTTTAATAAACAAGTTTTAAAAAGAAAAAAAAAAATGGCCCAGCAGATTGATGGCAGTGGGCCCAGACCTGCTCTCTCTTGGTTGGCCCTGGGGCAAGTTTCTGAACCTAATTTTGGCTTCCTTAGCAGCAATCTTTAGAATCTGAGGAACTTAGCCCCTCTTCTGCTTAGTTTCTGGCCTTAACTAAAAATCTGAGACAATGAGAAAGTCCTACTTAACCTATTAAATTTATATTCTTGCTCCAAATTTGGTAAAATGTCAGCAAAAACAGCAATGTATAATATAAACTCTGGAAATGTCAAAATAATGAAATATCATAATTATTAAAGTTTTCTTCACAGTTGGAAAAATTATCAAACCTCTTTGCCACGAGCAGTTCTAATTTTATTCTCAAAGTCTTCCTAACTATTAAAAATACGTATATGCAATATATTTATAGATGTGTATCACACTCAGAGGATGTGCCAGATAGATATGCCTACACGGAAAAATGATAATATTCACAAGTCAGTTGCTGACTTTCCCTTCAAACTCTCTGGGCTGGCTGTATGTCATTTGGCTCACAACAACCTTCCCAGCCTTCTGGAATCTCCTCTGTATCACAAGATGGCTGGGAGCCTGCAAACTATATCTCACAGACTTTCTCACCAGCTGCTTTCCTGTAAGGTTCTGCCAATGGGAGGCATTGTTGGGGGACTGAAAGGCAAAGGAAGGGAGAAATCTGTTTGTGTGTGTGTGTGTGTGTGTGTGTGTGTGTGTGTGTGTGTGTGTGTGTGTGTTTTGTTTCTGGAGGTGCATGAAAGCGTTAGAGAGGGGGCAGGGCAAGTGCATGCTCTAGGTCCTGCTCAAGCAGCGCAATTCCACAGCAGTGGCAGACCTGGTGCTGCTGCATGGTGCTTATGGGCTCTGGCTCTAGCAGCAGCAACTGCAGCCTCTATAAAAAGTAGACCTGGGTTGTGCAGCCCAGCAGGGGCATGGGCTTCCAGCTGCCTGCAAGAAATGGTGATAGTTGCAGCAGCAGCAGAAGTAGAACCTCAACAGCCTCTTCATCACAACAATCCTGGTCTCTGGGTAACTCCGTTTCCTATGCTGCTTCAATTGCCAGACAGGTGGTAGGTAGGGGTACCCTCACCTTCCCCTCTTCACGTCTTCAGTCTTCCAACAATTTCCTAACCAATTCCTTAAATGCTTTAGCAGTTTTCCTGAATGAACACTTATTAATATGCCAGCCTATCTTTCTTAATTATAAAAAATCAAGAGAAAATAATAAAAATATATAATTTTGTTAATTTTTCATGCAGGCATGTACATACTTGCTGAAAGCTGTGAAATCTTCTAATGTAAAAATAACCTACAGAGGCAGAATTAGTAAATCCCTTAAGTGCAAAACATTAAAAAGTTACACAATGCAGGTTAAACGTAATGGATTAGACACATACATTTAATCTTGAAATGGCACTAAAATTACAGTAAAGGAAGTAAGAATGTATAAAACCACAAAGACAGAGAAAATGGAAGAGAGAAGAAGACATCAGGGATGGTAGACAAGAGAAATCAACACAATTTTGTAAGATGAAAAGGGCACGGATTCGTTTTTTGTTGTTGTTTCCTTTTTCTTTCTTTCTTTTACACAAGGTCTGATTCTGGGACTAGGATAGAATGCAGTGGCGTGACCATAGCTCACTGTAACTTCAAACTCCTGAGTTCAAGCAATCTTCCCACCTCAGCCTCCTGACTAGCTGGGACTACAGGAACACACCACCAAGAGCACCTAATTTTTTTTTTTTTTTTTTTTGAGATGTTGTCTTGCTTTGTCACCCAGGCTGGAGTGCAGTGGCGCTATCTCGGCTCACTGCAAGCCCCGCCTCCCGGGTTCATGCCATTCTCCTGCCTCAGCCTCCCGAGTAGCTGGGACTACAGGCGCCCACCACTTCACCCGGCTAATTTTTTGTATTTTTTAGTAGAGACGGGGTTTCACCATGTTAGCCAAGGATGGTCTCGATCTCCTGACCTTGTGATCCGCCCGCCTCGGCCTCCCAAAGTGCTGGGATTACAGGCGTGAGCCACCGCACACGGACGAAGAGCAGCTAATTTTTGTAATTTTTGTAGAGATGGGGTCTCACTCTGTCTCTCAGGCTGGTTTCAAATTCCTGGCCTCAAGTGATCCTCCCACTTCAGCCTCCCAAAGAGTTGGGATTACAGGTATGAGCCACTGACAAGCATGAGCCACTGTCCTGTGGTCTGCCAGAACAGGGATTAGTTGAAATTGATTAGCAGAACTCAGAAAACTGAAGCTGAAGATTCAAGTAGCAAACCCTCAAAAAAAGTTCTGTATAGGAACCAGGTAGTTCTGAAGGCAGGAGTATGGGATAGAGTAGGGCTGAAACAGGAAGACAGATTGAAAATTTCTATCAGGCATAGTTTGTTCCTTAGAGCCCCCACTCCAGCCCTTGCAATTATGCTACTGTCCCACCCCACTGATCTTTTCATTCTTTAGAAAAGATGGACCAAAGTGTCTAGACTCAAGGAAAATACCATAACTGACATTAGGAATGAGGCTTTAGTCTAAATGTGGTTATAAAATGAAAGTTTTTACACTGAACATTGACATCACCACTCCCACTGGCCAACCATTTTCTGCACAGTAGGTCAGCTGGGCTTTTCCCTCCGAGAAGAAAATTGGAGGACTACCCTCTAGGGAAATTTGCCGGCATAAAAGAAAAGATCTACAGAGACTAATATTTTGGCGTCCCCCAAGGAAATTGCCTTACAACTTCTTATATGTAACAAGTTCTATCCATGGGCTTAGAACTTCCAATTCAAATTTTTCTGCCTCAATTTAAACAGGAGAAAATGGTCAAGGATGACTAGATATGGGAAGGAACTCTCTAACATTAAAAACAGAAACCAAAATAAAAGAATAGAGAAAAAAAACTGAGTAAAACAAAGGCAATATTGAAACAAAAGTCTAAATATAGTATGAATATTCCCAGGCAGAAGATATTATACTCATGAAATAAGACCAGAATACTTTAAAAAATAATGTTTAAAAAAATGAAAGAAAGAAACATTTACAAAAAGAGCTATGGGAAATTAAAAATATAATTGCAGAAATTCAGTAGAAGAATTGGAGATAAAGCTGAGAATGTTTCTCAAAAATATAAAAGACAAAAGGATGGAAAACAGAAGAATAACATTTTTTCAAATTAGGTAATCGTTCCTGGAAGTCCAACATCCAAATAGAAGTTTCAGAGAGAGCAGGAAAAAAAAAACAAAACCGAGTTGAAGAACTTAACAACAAAAAAAAGTTTACAAAAATAAAGAATTTAATTTTTCATATTGAAAGTTTGCAACTGGAGTCTAGCACAGTGAATTTTAAAAAGACCTATATAAAGATTCATAGTGAAATTTCAAAATATCAAGGATAATAAAATATTCTAAACAACTTCAGAGATAAAAAAGCCAGTCTCATACAAAAGAAAAACAACCTGGTATCTGAGTAGTATCAGACTTAACAATTGCAGCAACAAATCAGCAGAAACCAACAAAGTAATGCCTCCTAAATTCTAAGAGAAAGTTGTTTCTAATCTCAAACTTTATCATCAGCTATAATTTAATCAAATGGAAAGGTAGAATAAAAAACTTTTGAGCATCTCCAAAAAATTTTATCTTGTATGCAGCCTTTGTCAGAAATACTAGAAGATGTGCTTCATCAAAACAAAGAAGGAGACCAAGAAAGAAGAAGACATAAAATCCAAAAAAATCAGTGAATTCAATACAGAGAGAAAAAACATAAATGAAAAACAAAGAATAATTCCTGGTAATGACAACCTAGAGTGTCAGTTAGGATACTTAGTCTAGAGATCCATGAGTCCAGATTTTCACAGGAGGACAATGGACTCCAGAAGGACAGACCTAAAGAAAATTAAAAATGGAAAAAAAAAAACAGAAAGAACGAATAAAAACCTAGAAATTATGTGTTCAATAACATGGACTGTAGTGAAACCTGTTTTACAGTTCTGTGAGAAAGTTCAGGGCTAAAATAGTCTTAGGGACTTGGATTAAAAAACCCAATTGATATAATAAAAACTGCAGTAAAAAGGGAGAGAGGAGATATATAATCACAGAACAATGCAAATTTAAACTGTGAGTACTAATACCTTATAAAAGCATGATACAACTATACTGGGAGAACAGGAGGAGAAAAAATAAGTGTATGCATTAAAATGGGTTGAAAAAGGAGTGTGAAAGAGATAATCTTCTTTAGAAGGGAGCTAATGAAGTCTAAAATTGAAAAAAGCAAAAAGCTATAGAACTAGTAATATAGTAAGAGAAATTGAAAGGTAAATATCAGAATAAACAGCTAAAACAGATTAAAAATAAATGTTTCCAGAGAAAGGGAAGAGGAAAGGGGTTTGCTTCTATTTATTTCTTTATGTACTGTTGTAGTACTTTTAAAATTAAGCACAAATATTACTTTGAGAATAAAAATTAACATTTTTAAAAGTAAATAAAAGATAAGAACTTTGGAAAATTTCATATACTTATAGAACCCTAACCAATAACAAATTGTAGCATAAGTCTAGTCATATTGTCTTTAATGAAATTAAACATTAGCTGTTTAATGCATTTCCTGCAGTCTTTATGTACTAATGCACACTGCAATTTTCATAGTATGAAAAGATTAATTTTAGATCAAATCAGTTAAAACTTCTATAAATTCTGGATTGTATGAACATCAAATTATTTTGATTACTAAGGTATTCTCATAGGTCCCGTTTTGATTATTATTGCTACATAATGAATCATTCTAAAACATAGTGGCTTAAATCATTTTATTATTATCTCTCTTAGTTTTGAGGTTCTTGTTCGAGGTCTTTCATGCAGTTGTATTCGGATGACTGTCGTGGCTGAATCCAGAGTAATCCCAAAGGCTTCCTCACACACATATCTAGCAGTTGATGCTGGCGGTGGCCTAGGAACTCAAATGAAACTGTCAGCCAGAATACCTATTCATGGCCTTTCCATGTAGTCTGACTTCCACACAGCATGGCAATTGGGTTCTAGAAGTGAGCCTCCCAAGTGAACCAGGCAGAGCTTTATAACATAGCCTCAGAAGTCACATAGCATCTCTTCTTCCATATTCACAGGCCTCTCAAGGTCCAAAAGAGGGGAAAATGGATCCTCACTTCTCAATGAGAGGAGTGTCAATGTCACACTATAAGAAGAACATGTAGGACAGGAGATCTTGCTGCAGCTCTTTTGAAATATACAATCTCCTGCAGGTCCCTTGGTTTCGATATCGAAAAATCTACATTCACATAATGTTTAGTAACAATTATCTTTTTTTTCTTTTTTTTTTTTGAGACGGAGTCTCGCTCTTTCGCCCAGGCCGGACTGCAGTGGCGCTATCTTGGCTCACTGCAAGCTCCGCCTCCCGGGTTCACGCCATTCTCCGGCCTCAGCCTCCCCAGTAGCTGGGACTACAGGCACCCGCCACCACGCCTGGCTAATTTCTTTTTTGTATTTTTAGTAGAGACGGGGTTTCACTGTGTTAGCCAGGATGGTCTCGATCTCCTGACCTCGTGATCCGCCCGCCTCGGCCTCCCAAAGTGCTAAAATTACAGGCGTGAGCCACCGCGCCTGGCCACCATTAACTATCTTAAAAAGGAGACATGATCAGACCAGCAGAGTTCAAACTGGGGTATGTATACTTTGGTGGCATGAATAGTTTCAAGGAAATAATTGCTACATCCTGAACTTAACATGTACTCTTACCTAAAATTTGACTGTCAGAATACTTATTCTGGTTTTTCTTATCCTTGTTACACTTTCAAAAAGAGGGATGCTTGTCATCCATTTTACCATGGCACATTGACCCTGAGTGTAAAAATCTCCAGAGTTCTAGGACAATTCAAAATATTGGTATTACTGTTGAGAAAGTAAATGACCCTAATAACTGAATAATAAAACCTAGAATTAGTTTCAATTCTTTGCCTTTAACAAAATTGAAAGAAGACCTAATTGAGTTGACAGCTGGTACATCATTAAAAATAATTTTTGATGATAGATAACTATGTGATTTTTGGCATATAACTTGGAAGGAGTTCAAATATTTGAATGACACTGCTAAAACACAACTCTTTCCATTCCCATCTACTTATTTACGAGAATACATTTTCTCAGATCATGTATCTATAAAAACAAAAATAGAATAGATTGATGCTAAGCTTTGACTCATTCTAGCAATAAGTAATATTCAGCCACAGATATATACATTTATTAAACAAGAAATAGCTCAATCATGAGAATAATGAATAGAATTCTAATATATTTTAGTTGTTATGTCTATTATCTAAAAACCATGATGTTCAGGTTAATTATATATTATATGAATAATGAAAATTGAATTCAGAAGAATTCTTAACACCTGGAGTCTACATCGCCAAATTTTTAATTACTTTTTCAACGTACATCCACATTTTTATGGTAGGAAAAGGGTAATTACTAAAAGACTTTGAGGCAGAAAGAATGCATTAAACTAGGCTAAATCCTATTGAAAAAGTGGTATAGAAATAGAAGTTCAGGGTAACTTGTGACTGTTACAGATGAATTAGTTTAAGTACTTTAATATCGATTTTTCATGAGAATCAAAATGGATATATCTCAAAGAAGATACAACTTTTATGTTGATATTTATGATTTGCAGTAAACGATATATTTTACAATGATTTAAGGTTAAATTGAGAAATCTTAGAGGTCAATTTATTTAGAGTCAATTTTAGAGGGATATAAGTTTTTAAGATGTACTTAAGATTTATAATCTTAAAATAATCAACAAAACAACATAAAATTTGAACCTGATTTAACAGTATTTTACTTAACAGTTATTTTTGTTAGTTGAGGCCGGGCGCAGTGGCTCATGCCTGTAATCCCAGCATTTACAGGCCGAGGCGGGCAGATCACGAAGTCAGAAGATCAAGACCATCCTGGCTAACATGGTGAAACCTCGTCTCAACTAAAAATACAAAAAATTAGCCCGGCGTGGTGGCAGGCACCTGCAGTCCCAGCTACTGGGGAGGCTGAGGCAGGAGAATGGCGTGAACCTGGGAGGCAAAGCTTGCAGTGAGCCGAGATCACGCCACTGCACTCCAGCCTGGGCGACAGAGCGAGAGTCCGTCTCAAAAAAAAAAAAAAAAAAAAAAGTTATTTTTGTTAGTTGAAAGGAAGAATTTCTGAACATTTTCATATCCTGTTCACCTATACAGTTATTTTTATTGTACATTGTACATGTAATTGTGAGGCAACTGAGTAGCACAATGAAAGAAGAAAACCTTGTTTCATTAAACCTGGCAGAAAATTGGTATGGCTGAATTTTATTATCATACCTAAGACTAATTAATTAGAACTGAGATTTCTGGTATTGCCTAGACCTATTTTTACATACACAAAGGAACATGCCTAGAGTGTAATTAGAAATCTCTTTATTATGATATTTTTTAGGAATATGAGGGATATGGAAATATAGAGATAAATGTTTGTCCATTTCTTTTAAAGATTATTAGTGATATTTACTGAATATAAGACATCGATATCTAGATATGTATTCCTTGCTCTTTTGAATGACTCAGTGCCCCGCCAAAAGCAAGCTGGTATGCCCAGCCTCAAATAATCTTAATGATATTATTTACTCCAAGGCTCATAGTTGGTGCCTGTCACAGGGTAGATGCTCAATGTCTGTTTGTTGAATTATTGAATGAACGAAAGAACTGGAATTTATCCAGTTAGTGAGTCAGTCAGAAAGACTTTTCCACTTTCAGAAATGTTCTATTGAAGTACAAATGTACATTGTACAGTGTTCCCAAAAGTCAGCTCATACTCTTGACTGCATCAGTGTTACCCAGAGTGTGTTGTAAATTTAACTTCCTGTACCCCACCTCATACTACTACTGCTAAATACTTTAAGCAACATGAGGTCTAAGAATCTTCATTTCTAACAGTCTCCCCAGTTGACTGACATGCACAGAATTGACAGGAAGCTGGAGAATCAGTTTGAAAACAACAAAAACTAGGGCAGATTCATTCAGAGAATGAGAAAACAGGAAAGACAGTCAGAGGCTCAGGGGGAAAATAGCCTGATGAGGGCACCACTGCTGGAAATGAAACAATGCTAAACATTTGTTTCACCATGTTCAAGAATCCAATTTGAGAAAAGGACTGACTACAGGATTACCGGGGGTCAGGTTGGTACCTTTGTTTAGGGTGAGGTAAGGGCCATGATTAATAGTTTCACTAGACTCTATCAGATTAAGAAGACGTTTTTCTATAAACATAAACCATAATGCTGGTAGAAATTAGGAATGTTTTCTAGGAAGCCAAAAATAAAAATTACAAACATAAGGCTATACACAATGAAATGGAGTGCCTCATAAAGTAGCATGTGTCCTGTCAACACAGAACTTAACACCAGACTTTCGCTCAATCTGAACAATATAGAAAGAATTCCTGCCTCAAGTGCCATTGGATAACCTTGAAATTTGTCTCCCATTCTGAGAGTCTGTTGCTCTGTATTACTAATTGAATTCCAAAATCATCCAATTCAGCGTTTAAAAATCAATCAAACATTGTTTGAAATCCTTTAGAAAAACTAAATAATTGATTATGATGGTAACGTTTTTGCTTTTACACATTTTAATTGCGTCTAATGATAGAATACGAGGTAATATTTATTGTAGGAAAGAATAATCAATCATCATCTGCTCAGATCTTGGCCCTTCTAACCAACCTAACAACTCCTTTCACTCATCATATGCCCACTGTTCCATAAAGAAAAACCTCAGTTATCTTATCCTCTACCATTGTCAAATTAGGACATTGTCAAAGAACCACCTGTTCACTCCCAAAAGGCTTTTGCTCTCTTCATATCTTATTTCTTGGCTAAAAGTTTTTTGGCTTAATTTTTGGCCCAAAAAATCTATTGTTCTTTCTTTTCCTCTGATAGATTTCTTCTTTCTTTCCTCTGACAGATTAGCCAATCCCGTTGGCTCACTGCATTCCCATGGTCCTGGGTAAGAATTACGTACTCTTCACCATCCTGGAACCTAATTAGTAACCCCTTCACAACTTGGTTCATGTTGGCCAGATCATTCTCCAACTCCAATTTAAGCAGGAAAGTTTAATTAAATATGTGACATACTTAAAATAAGTATGTGACACGGTTGAATATGGAGAGGCCCACTATTTAGCCAGGAAGTAAACTTTGACAAAACATCCAAGTAATTCAGTAACTTCATAGCCACATCATTTTTTCAGGAATTTAAATGTATATGTGTTTGGCTTTTCTGATTCATGTCATTATTCTTTCAATGACAGAATGGACATGGTACATTGCTCTGAGAGGAATACCTCATTACCTTTCACAGTTCTCTGAATTTCATAGTGTTGCCTAAAAATATCTTTTCACCAGAAGAGCCTAGAACAGCACTCAAAAGAGAGCCGTGTTTGCCCTTACACTGATCTTAGTCAGTAGATGCCAATGGATTATTGGGCTGCATGCTGCTCATAAATCAACACACATTATGCTTATACTGTCCTGCATTTTAGTCTTTCATCTATGTACTAAGGGACATTTAATGTTAAACTAACGTAAGAATTGTCTTTTATCTCTAAGGTTTGTTTTGGATTATTTTCTTTAGTATATTTACCAAAGACCAACCTCTTCAAAAATTCATACATACTGATGATCTATGTAATGTATCCAGGGAAATAATTTTATTTCTCTCAAGAAAAATGTTACATATTCATTGAATCAATATTCAGACTATGATGAAAACCAACTTTTTGACAACATGCTGTAGTTGAAGCTTTTATTGGTGCCACAAAGAAGTCAATTCTAAAATAGATCTGTAATAGAAGCTCACTGGCTATTCACCTGAACTCTGTTCACATAGGAGGTGATATTGGTTTAAGTATTATTAAAGCACATGAAAAGATAAAAAATAAGCCTTATGCCATAAAATTAATTTCAGAAAATTGACTTGTTCTAGGTGATACATTAACCTGATAATTTTGAGAATTTCAGTTGTCTAATGCTAAGGTATATGAACTCAATAGACATATAATTCTTACCTGGCAAGAATATAGCTCCTAATTAACATTTGAGGGATAACAGGAAATTCTACACCAGATACCAAAGGGATAACAGGAAAATCTACACCAGATACAGATAAGCAGAATGGAGGCACTGGCTAATAGCACTGAATCTAGGATTAGAAGATCAGATTTGATCTTACACAAACCAGTGACTGTGATACTACATATGTCTTTGAGCCTACATTTCTTGATCTTTAAAATGAAAGCAAAAACACCTCTCTTACAGGGTGGTGGAGACAGTAACGGGAGATAATAGATGTAGAAATGCTTTGTAAATTCTAAAATGGTCTAGAAATATAAGATACTACCTCTTCTGTTTCCTGTTAGTGCTATCCCATAAGCTATCAAGGCATAGTAATAGTCCTGGAAAGCACAAATTTAAGGCAAAACATTTGTCAAAGAAACCCGATTGGAAGAAGTAATATAAACAAGTTTAATGAACAGTCTTTCCTATGTTTCTGGATCCAATGGTAAGTAAAATATTACCAAAGATATTAAATAAAAGCTTCTATTAAAAAGGCTGTGCTAAAATGCACACAAAGTCTAAGAGATCTATTCCATAGGAATTCAGTCAAGCCTAGCAATGTCTGAACTGTTATCCAAGCAAACTGTCTCAAAAGTTAATTAATTGGAATTACTGTCGCAACACCAATACAGGTGAAAGTAGTGGCATGCTGTTCCTGGGGTATCTACATGTCTCCTAGGTACCTGTTAATATCCAGTTAAATAAATAACAGGCACAAAAATGGAAAAAGCCATTGCTTATGTCAGTGATAGAAAAAAGAATGTCTAGAAATAAGGAAAGAATTAGTGATAGAGTTGAGCACACGGAATAGCTACCACTTGAAAAGCTATGTGGACGTAGGCTTCCCAGAGGTCCCAGACCTGTCATTCTCCTAGCTACTATCACTCCTTACACCGAAGCTGTCAGGTTTGAATAATAGAAAAGCTTCTGTTGCTTTCTCTGGATACCAAGTTCACTGGGAGGGAGGCAATTTAACTATCCCTCCATAGTCCCGGTTTTTTCTTCCCTGACAGACGCAACGTCTTCCGAGAATGATCTTCCACAGCAATGATGAAAAATGAGAGTTGAAGAAAAAGATTGTCACAAATTCAAACTAAATGATTGGTAAAATAGTTTAATAAGGTAAGCGATATAATTTTAGAGTTAAAAACAATATACTCCAAACCAGAATTTTCTTCTAAGCCTCCTTTAGTTGGTTAAGACTCTACTGTTCTTGGCAGTTACTTAAGCTCAAGTATATTCGATCACCCTTATTATAATCTTTAAATTCTACAAAATAACAGTCACTTGGATAGATAAATTGTGGTATATTTATATACTAGAATATCATCAAACAATGAAAATAAGTGAACCACAGATACATTCAACAGCATGTATGAATCTCATCAACATTGTTAGGTGAAAGAAGTTAGACGTAAAATAATATATTTTATGTAATGACAAGTAGATAGAATTAAAAAATAGTCACCCCGATCTATGGTGTTAGAGGTCAGTGGAGTTTCCTTGAGACAGAAAAAAAGGTATGTTCTTTGAAAGGGCTGAATGGGCTTTCTGATATGTTGGAAATGTTTTATTTTGTGATCTGGGTAGTGATTTCATAGGAGCATTAACTTTGTAATAATCTATTAAAATGGACACTTATGTTTTATGCACTTTTCTGCACTTTTAAAAAATATGTAAGTTCTTAGTTTGGCCTTTAAGGTTGACCATGATTATTTCCCAATGTGTTACTCCAACCTACCCTCAAGTTGCCTCCCTAAATATTTTATTCCAACTATGTTGCTTTATTCATGCATCTCAAACAAGGTTGTATTATTTTTTAACCCTGTTCTTTTGCTTTTGCTGTTTTTAACTAGAAGTCATCTTCTATGTCTCTTCATATCAAAATCCTAACCATTTTTCAGAGCTCAACTATACCTCTTTTATGTAGCCTTCCCTCATTTCAGCAAATGTTCTTTTTCTGTCTTCTGAGTTGCAATGATCATTTGAACCTCTCTCACCAATTTGATTTTAATCACCCCTGAATTAAAAATAAGTTCATTTGTTTTATTATGTAACAGGCATATAAATTATTGGAGAGCCAGGAACTATATATTACATATCTTGAAATTCTTTTCCTTACTTCACAGATTAGCTGTACCTGGTGCTAAGTGGATAATTGAATGACTCTGTGAATAAACAAGCAAATAAGCCATTGAGTCAATTATTTATAAACATCTATAATTATTATATACCTCTGAAGGGCCCTTGGATCAAGTTTCATCCCAGCCCATGAATAAGTAGTTGGTAAGTCCTCCAGTGTCCTCTTGGTTCTGGCCAAAAAATCAGTAGATGAGTGGTGCAAAGTTATATAATATGTTGTATCTTACTACTCCCCAAAAGTGAGAAAGAAATAGACTGAAAGTCTAGAATTAGTAAATACACTACCTGCCTGAGACAAAATTGTGAAATAAGAAGTTGATCCTTCTCTACCTTTCCTCCAAGGATCATGCCTTTGCCCAGTCCCACCTTCACACTGTCATTCTCCTCTTCCTCCTTTATTTTCAGAGCTCAGTAGTGACATCTGTTGATCGCTATATTCGAGTTCTCTAAAGAAACACAGCCAAGAGGACATGCGCATGCAAATTTCCATGTCAAGGGCAAAGCAAGAAGGTTATTGCAGGATCTACTCTGCAAGGTTGCCAAAGGCCTATGTTCTTGGCACATGACTGAGGCAAAGCTTTACCAGATGTCCTTATACCCACACTACTGCCTTAAGGGATGGCAGGCAGCCTGACACCTTTTTCCTGAAATGTCCCTCCAGCATCCTCTGCTGAGAAAGGTTAACATAGGTCTCACTTTAAAGGAGAAATACTAAAAGGAATTGTCTGTTATCATAGAATATATATTGAAGGGTGAATTTGGAGCCAAGAGGCAATAACTTGATAACTGGCATACAGGCTATGAGTACTAGTTATGAGAGCCAATAAATTCCCTTTTGGTTTTAGATCTTTTCAGCTGAATTTTCTGAATATTGTACAGAAAGACTGTTAACTGACAAAAGGCCCAGTCCTCATACCACCTAGAGTAAGGCAGAGTTTTTGGTTGAATATTCTTTTCTGAGTCTTTCTGCCACTATTTTCCCTCAAAATCTTTCTGCCCTGGTACCATTTTTTTTAGTTAGAATTCTACATATTGTCTTTGAGATATATATATATATGTTAAAAGCCTGTCAACAACATATTTTTATTTTAATAATAGAATTATAGAAAATGAAGGCTTTAAAACAGAAGATTGATAGAGTTAGGTATCTTTAAAAGTTGATAAAATATCTTAGGACAACTGGCACTTTAGTTTCCTTCAAATAATTAAGCTATAATCTATAATAACAAAACATAGTTAGAATTTTTAATTCAATTAGGATTGCTCTCAAATCTGCCTGGTAATTCTAGAATTGCACCTTGACAACAAAACATGGTCCCAAAAGAAAGCATTTATTTTCAGTAAAAAATAAAAATACCTAAGTAAGCAACTTTAATAGGGTTTATATGAGTTTCCGTTAAAAGTAAGATATCTAATGCAAAAGACAATTGCTTTCTGTGTTATTTTTAAAAACAGAAGTGCCAGAGAGTAGAGGAATTAAGAAAGTAAAAACTTTACACAATGGTAAAAAATGTGTTAGTGGCTAAAATAATTACTTTATGAAGTAGACTCCCAAGGAATGTATAAGTTTCCAATTAGACAATATTGGTTCTTTGAAAAGTTTCATTTTAAGATTTAGACTAACATATATCTTTTTTTATTCTTGGTTTCAGCAATTTCTTCTAACTGCCTCAGTAGTCTTGTCTTCCTCGGGTTTTATAACCACAAAGTTTATTATTAAAAAGTTTTAGCTCACCTCAAATACTTTCTGTGCTATTTGGTAAAAGTATCTAGGGGAAAATTCACATAAGAAGAGTAAACCCAATTTAACAGAAAACATGAAAAATTGTTGATGAAGGGGTTTCTGTGTGCGTGTGCTCAGCCCAAAGGAAGCATTGGACTGGCTCTGGGAGTGGGAGGCAGCGTGAAAAGATGTAGTATCTCCTCCTCTGCCTGCTTGTGTTGGATAAATGGATCATTTTATTGTTGGGTTGGCTGAGACTGAACATCAACATTATACAGGAAAGTCCCAAAGGTATGCAGCAGAGGGGATGCTATACCAGTTTCCTTCACTTGATGCTATTAAATGAGCTCACAGTCTGTAAGATAAAAGTTAGATACGCTGAAGGACAATAAGTACCTAGTTTTATAGCAGTACTTTATGTTCAAACTCCTCATGAGTTTATACGTATTTCTATAGAAAGACTGCATCTAAAACAAAGCTCTTAACAAATGAAATTTACAAGAGAAAACAAGCCCTGTGGATTGCTATACTAATGAGTGTTTTTTTCTTTCAGTAACAGTAGTACAATAGTCACTTACAATGTCTGAACATTCTAAGCCCTAACAATAGATACTATATTTGATTTAAAATTTCATAAATATGTTCTATGCTCATTTAGAAATTTTTTCCTGTGTTACACATAAAGAACATTCATCCATTCATTCCACAAAAACATATTTGTTACCTTCTATATGCCAGGAAACCATGATTTCTGCCTTTGTAAATCTGTCTAGCGTATGAGAAAGTTTTGCTCTAAAAATCTGTGATTATCATGTGTTAAATGGGCAATACACTTCAACCAGGAATAATAATCATTTCTATATAATGATACAATTTCCAGAGTGTGGAAAGAGAGAGAGATAATGGTAATATTCAATATATTTACTAACTGCTACAGCACAGGTTCCAACAAAACTAAATGCAAATGGAATAAGATTGACTTTGGAAAAAACCTATAGAACGTAGAATCTCAGCCATTATGTCCACTTGCAAGTATGGTTTAGCAAGCTCCCACTGATCCAAAGACAGGACCTTAAACTGGGACCTTTTCCCCATCTTCTCACTATAATATGAGAACTTAAAAGAGGTTATAATATTGGAAATTGGAAATCGATCATTAATACGTATTTATTACTTTCATACTATGTGTCAGAAACTTTGCCTGGTGTTCAATCAAGACAAGCCTAGTTTCAGGTTACTAAGGAATAAATATAAAATAAACAACAAGCAGGGGGTACAATGAGAGAATATTGATTGTAGTAAAGCATGGCTGAGGAGGAAGTTGTAGAAAGAGAATGGAAAAGCAACTAAAAAAGGGGATCATTATTAGAGCAGGAACTTGCAAGAGGGAGAAGGTTTGAGGTCAAAGGCAAGAGGAAAGGGGTAAAAAAGGAAGAATGACTATGTTGAAGGAGGAAAAAAAATAAGGATGGATAAGAACTGTAAATCAATTTAGAGTTGTAGGAGAAGTAGAATAAGTCCAGAATGATAGGAATCTGGAAGGAAAGAAAGAGGATCATCCAGAATGAAAAGAATAGATGAACTCCAGGAGGAAGTTCATCTTATAAAATTTTCCTTATAAAGGAAAATTTTCCTGACTGTAACAACTATTTCCTCTGTGAAGTAGGGAAGGTAATCTGCGAAGAATAAAGAGTGCAGCATTAAGTACAAAGTTTAAAAAGCTGTAAAAATTTTAAAAAGAAAGCGTCATAGGAAATAGGTAAGTATCTGTAAAGATTTCCTAGAAAAAGATTAAGAGTCCAACAGAGGTGAGAAATCATAAATGTATAAGGTAGACAATCAATATGGTTACGTGATTTGCTCCAGGATTATTCAGTGCCTGGTTTCAGGATCAGAACAAACAGATGGTTGGGTTATTCTAGAACTGAGGATTAGGAATAATGGAATGAGAAGAAGGTCGTGAGAGTGTTGGGAATTAAGAGCGTCAGTGAGAGAGAGGTTTAACTGACGATGGATTGTCAGCTGGAGTGAATAAGGAAATGAAGCCAAAGAAGGCTTATTGATCAAGAACATGTGAAACTGACAAAGTACAGAAGAATCAATGAGAGTGAAAAGCAGTCATTCGCCTGAATGAAACCCCTCAGGGTATTCTGCAGCCTGGATGATAAAGTGCCGCTTACTTCTTAAAACATACAATACTGTTTATAATCTTGCCTGCCTCTCAAGCTCATTTCTAATTCCTTTTCCCAAATGCCTCCAGGCATTCTGTATGTCCTGGCAGGCAGACCAAATATGATGCTTTCTGTCTTCATGTTACTGCTGTTCTTTCAAAGGGCTCCTCTTCTACTCCTAAACTTCCTGTCCTCTATTCACTAATGAACTTCTCAGTTTTCAAGACCCACTTCAAGCATCTCTTTCTTATTAAAGTCACGTGTAGCACTTAGTATGAAAAAAAATGGCTGCCAAAATTTCCTTCCACCCTTATACACTCATGCCATTACTCCCACCAAAAAACCCCTTGATTCTGGGCAAACAAACAGAATGCTGTAGAACTGACACTATTCCAGTTCCAACCTAACCCAACTGCCCTATTGCGAAGAAGTTCAGGCTATCTTGCCTGGAGTATGAGATACCATGCAGAGAGAAAATCATAGAGAGGAGAAATTGCATATAGCAACTATACCTCAGACATATGGAGAGGTGACAGCATGCCGGCAGTCCTCACAGCCCTCACTCACTCTCGGTGCCTCCTCTGCCTGGGCTCCCACTTTGGTGGCACTTGAGGAGCCCTTCAGCCCCCCGCTGCACTGTGGGAGCCCCTTTCTGGGCTGGCCAAGGCGGGAGCCGGCTCCCTCAGCTTGCAGGGAGGTGTGGAGGGAGAGGCGCCAGCGGAACCTGAGCTGCGCGCGGCGCTTGCGGGCCGGCTGAACTTCCGGGTGGGCGTGGGCTTGGCGGGCTCCGCACTCGGAGCAGCCGGCCGGCCCTGCCGGCCCCAGGCAATGAGGGGCTTGGCACCCAGGCCAGCGGCTGCGGAGGGTGTACTGGGTCCCCCAGCAGTGCCAGCACACCGGCGCTGCGCTCGATTTCTCGCGGGGCCTTAGCTGCCTTCCCACGGGGCAGGGCTCGGGACCTGCAGCCCACCATGCCTGAGCCTCCCACCCCCTCCATGGGCTCCTGTGCGGCCCAAGCCTCCGGGATGAGCGCCGCCTCCTGCTCCACGGCGCCCAGTCCCATCGACCACTCAAGGGCTGAGGAGTGCGAGCGCACGGCACGGGACTGACAGGCAGCTCCACCTGCAGTCCTGGTGCGGGATCCACTGGGTGAAACCAGCTGGGCTCCTGAGTGGGTGGAGACATGGAGAACCTTTATGTCTAGCTCAGGGATTGTAAACACATCAATTGGCACCCTGTGTCTAGCTCCAGGTTTGTGGATGCACCAATCGACACTCTGTGTCTGGCTGCTCTGGTAGGGCCTTGGAGAGCCTTTGTGTGGATACTCTGTATCTAACTGATCTGATGGGGACGTGGAGAACTTTTATATCTAGCTCAGGGATGGTACACGCACCAATCAGCGCCTGTCAAAACAGACCACTGGGCTCCACCAATCAGCAGGACGTGGGTGGGGCCAGATAAGAGAATAAAAGCAGGCTGCCCGAGCCAGCAGTGGCAACCCGCTCGGGTCCCCTTCCACACTGTGGAAGCTTTGTTCTTTCGCTTTTTGCAATAAATCTTGCTGCTGCTCACTCTTTGGGTCCACACTGCTTTTATGAGCTGTAACACTCACCGCGAAGGTCTGCAGCTTCACTCCTGAGCCAGCGAGACCACGAACGCATCAGCAGGAAGAAACTCTGAACACATCTGAACATCAGAAGGACCAGACGCGCCACCTTTAAGAACTGTAACACTCACCGCGAGGGTCCGCAGCTTCATTCTTGAAGTCAGTGAGACCAAGAACCCACCAATTCCAGACACAGTATGAGTGAGATCTTCTTGGCCATTCCTGTTCATCCCAACCACCAGATGAATGGAGGTGGAGCCCAGTCAACCCACAGAATTATGGGAAATAAGGAATCATTTCTATTTTAAGCCACTATGTTTTGGGGTTTCGTTATTCATTTATAGATAAATGATATCTCTCCCATTTTCAACTTAAGTGTAACTGTTCAAACTTTCCACTGTATCACACTACTGCACCTATAATATACCTGTATTATTTTACTTATCACACTAGGATTGCAAAATTGTTTTTACATACCTGCTCCCTTCCTATTCTGTGAGATGAAACAATGTTTCAGTGCTAGGGTATGTTTACACTATGTGTGTGCATATATGTGTCTGTTGTGTGAGTGTGTATTCTAAGTCCTAGCACACAACATACAATAAGTATTTAATAATTGACTTGAACTACATTAAATATGGATAGAGTTAGTGGAAGGTAGAAAGAGAGAGCTATGAGGTTCAGTCATTAGAATTTTATGATTTATTTCATAAAAGGAGCAGTTCCCTGATTGACACGGAAACATGCTGGAAGTGAAGTTGGCTTAAGGATAGTCTAGGAATTCAAGTGGGGTGGTAGAATCATCAAGGATGTGGACTTGTGGCCTACTACAATTACAAAATTTGTGTGGAATGGAATATGGTGATATCCAATGGGAAGAGACTGTGAACTTCAGAAACAGAGAAGCTGTGAGTAACAGCTTTCCAGTGAGGAAAACGCTCTTAAAGTAATAGTAAACCATTAAGAATATGCAGTTTCAACCTTCTCCCCAATGCATGTTCAAGGGAGAGAAAGTCAGTCTCCATTTCACAGACTTATGTGGAAGTTGTACTTTAACTAAAGGAAGTTTTCCTTTAAGTCATCTGAGTGCACCTTTTCAGTCTCCTCCAGCGACCCCTTTTGTTCCACTGCCACTGAAAGCTTTCCACACAGTCCTCTGCCATTCTCACTCTACATCTCTTCTCTGGGCCATGTGAGCCACTCCCATGGCTTTGATCATTACTGGTATCTCCTACAGCTGAACTTTCTGACTCCATTTCTTTTATGAGCATCAGAACTATTATTTACAATTCTCTTCTGAATATCTCCAGTGTTTTGCCTACCACTTATGTCAAACTCAAGATGTTAAGGGACGAACTGATTATCTGATATTCAAAACATGTTTTTTTCCTCCCATATTTCCTAGTCCAGTAAATGGCATACTGGCCACTCCATGACTATAGAAAGAAACAGCCAGCACACTGGCTAAGAGCTTGGATTCTGGAATTAATCAAACAGAATGTGCTCAAATCTGGCCTTCATAAATTACTAACTGTATGGTAATTCTAGTCTGCTCAGGCTGCTGTAACAAAATACCAGAAGTTGGGTCATTTAAACAACAGACATTGATTTCTCTCAGTTCTGGAGGCTAAGAAGTCCAAGATCAGAGTTCCAGCATGCTCAGTTTCTGGTGAGGGCCTTCTTTGTGGCTTGCAGAAGCTGCCTTCTTGCTGTGTTCTCACACAGAGCTACTTCTCTGGTCTCTTCTTATAAGGGTACTATTGCCATCATGAGTACCTTTATGACCTTATCTAAACCTATTTACCTCTTAAAAGCCCCATCTCCAAATGTCATTACATTGAGAGTTAGGGTTTCAACATAGGAATTTTGGGGGCACACAATTCAGTCCAAAGCAGTAACCTTGGCAAATTACTTAACTTTCCAGGGATTCATTTTTCTCACCTGTTAGAATCTTAAAAAGCTTGTGAAGAGGCATTAAATAAATGCTTATCCAAACCCTCAAAAGTAATCATACCAACTAGATCTCTTGAAGCCATTCTTACCTTCTCCCTTTCCCTTAGTACCCACCTCTTCCAAGCAACTGACTGCCAAATTCTGTTACTTCCATTTGTAAAGTGTATCTTAATATATGCGTTTGTCCATTGTCACTTCCACTGTGCTAATACAGACCTGAACATATTTCAACCAGACTATTCTTGACTTCATCTAACCCATCTTTCACACCAGTGCCAGAGATAATGTTTTTAAAAATATAAATCTGATCATATCCTTTTTCTTCATTTTCAATTTTTTTTTTAGTAGCTCCCTGTTTCCTACAAAAATCATGCCAAACTCTCTAGCATCTGATTTTTGCAGTCTTTCTCTGAACTACCTTTCCAGGACCACTCTACATCATTTCCCTCCATTCCCTGTATTTAAAACTGTCATTCTCTGAACATATTCTTCTGCCTTCATGTCTATTTCCTTTACTAAATCCTCACCCCTACTTTTCCCCCTGAGAATTCCTGCTCAAACTCCAAGACCCAGCTCGAATGTGATTTCCTTTCTGTTGTCTTCCCAAAACCCCCAGGTGACATAAATTGCACCCTCATCTGTTTTCCCACAGGGCTGTATACAAACCTGTCTAGGCTTTATCACACTACAGTATAGTTATTAATTTACTTGTCTATCTTCCCAGCTAGACTCTGAGCACTTCCTCAGAGGCAAGGATAGTGAAATATTTATTCTTGCATTAAAAGTCCATAATATAGTTCCTGGGAAACACTAGTCAGTATATGTAAGATGCTTGATAAATGTTGGTTGAAAGATTGAATAAATAAACTATGTAACTTTAATGGTGCCTGCTATATATTAAGTTCAAATTTTTCAGGTATAAGTCCAATTTTTCAGGTATATATAAAAAGTAAATCATTAAAACTGGGCATTGAAGGAAGTAGATTATCTACACGTATTTTTCCCAACTTTAAAATTCTATAATCTTATTGTGAACTTGGCTAAAGCTCTTCTCCAGGCATATAGGATTAAAGTCTTGTCTGAGATAGACTTAAATTTGTAGATAGGATCTAGTGGGTTGTTTAAGGTATTTTCCAATTTATTCTATTACATTAACTTTTATAAACTGTATTTTGTGAATTTTATACCTTTCAATTAAACAAAATTGAATTATATGCATTAGCTGATCTTTCAAAATGGTAACATTGTGAAGAAAGTGTTTATTTCTGAAACCTTGTCAGCTTGAGTGACATGTGAGTACCCAGCACTAAGCATCTGTTAGGGAAATCTTATTACTCTGTGTCTGTCACTAGAAAATTGGAACAAACGTTGCAAGGCCTACATGCTTAAAATGTTATGATGTGTTTTTAAAATTGCTTTCCACATAAGGTCTTTTATTTTATTAGAAAATTATAAGCAAACAAGGCTTGTTTAATTGCTTTCAAAGTATAAGCACATTTCACGTCAAAATTGTATCACTTTCAACTGCTGACTTGTGTGAGAAAGCTGTCACGCCCTGGTGCCCAAGAAAGTAGGGCACCATGGCAGAAATTTCTTACTGAAGGATATAATGTATGCTCAATTAAACCAATACAATGTGTGTAATGGTCTACTTCTATCTTAGAACGTACTGCTAGCTTTCTGTTCTGGAATCAAAATTTTCCTAATGCCTAGACTTTTTGCTGAATGCCATGTAAGAAGTGATGCAATCTTTGAGTTTATATCTCAGGGAAGGTTGGGCTCTTTTTTTCTCCTTTTAACATTCAAAAATTCTCAGATATATTACCTTCTCATTCTGATAATTTATATATACCCTGCTCCCTTTCCATGCTTCTCTTAGCTTACTAAATACCTTAGCCAACCATTAAAGAAATTATGCATGAAATGTTAAAATTATAGCCAGTTTTTCAGAGGAATCAATTGTTGGTTATAGTGCTATTTTTCTTAAAAAACATTCCCAAGTCCTTTATTTCTTCAAATATCATAAATATCTATATGTGCTTCAAATGAATGGGGAGGTAATAAAATATGATGGAAAAATCCTGGAAAATTCCAACACTCCTTACATTGTTTGTTATTTGACAAGTTTATAACAACTTTGCTTCTCTAAGCCAGCAGAGAGCACCCACAGAGGTGGTAGATGCTAACTTTTCCACAAAATATGGCAATAAACAGATAACATTTAAGATATATATTTTCCTATATATTCTAAGAAAACATCATGAATTCCCCATGATAGAAGGATATTGTATGTTACTAAACTGCCATCTACTGGATTTGTTCACCCAGTACACAATATCATCTATAAATTTGTATTTTTCAAGGAATACATGACTTTTTTCCCCAGCCATTTCCTGACTTTCTTTCTTTCCCTAGTTCTAGCAATGTGTGCTTCTAATGACCAGGAGAAAAAATTGTTTCAACTAATTATAGTCCCACCAAAGTCATTCACATCATTGAAGAATTAGATTGATTATTCCTAGTGTCATGAAGACGTGTCAATTTGAGACAAGAAGAGGTTTAGAGAGGCTTACACTTTTCAGAGTGCCACCTGTCTCCAAAGGGCACATTCATTAAGAAGCTCCAGGTGCAAGTTGTGGAAGCAAAACAGCATAATGAAGTCCTTTGCCTCCTTGTGCACCTTTTGATTAATAACACCCTCCTTCAGTTCTAGCAGATTGTACAACAGTGTATGCCACAAGAAACCTAAAATACAAGCCTACTTTTCTATCCTTCTTTGAATAGAGTAAATCACCATTTATCTATGACCAGAATCAAAAGAATTAACAAAATAAGGTATCTGTGGCACAATCTACTTTTATAAGAAAAGAACAGCTAATAAGCCGATTGATAATATTTACTTAGTAACAATGTATAATATGTGTCACTGATCAAATTCCACCTAATCTATCTTCTCTGTCCTATATTCACACATGGAAAATGCAATTGATATTTGGCCGGGCGCAGTGGCTCACACCTGTAATCCCAGCACTTTGGGAGACCAAGGCGGACAGATTACCTAAGGTCAGGAGTTCGAGACCAGCCTGGCTAACGTGGTGAAACCGTTTCTACTAAACATACAAAAAATTAGACGGGCGTGGTGGCACGCACCTGTAATCCCATCTACTCAGAAGGCTGAGGCAGGAGAATCACTTGAACCTGGGAGGCAGAAATTGCAGTGAGCCGAGATCATGCCACTGCACTCCAGCTTGGTCAACAAGAGCGAAACTCTGTCTCAAAAATAATAATAATAATAATAATAATAAAATTAAAAATGGGGAAAACTAGCATTTATTGAATACTATTTACTAGACTTTTTTTTTTTTTTTTTTGAGACAGAGTCTTACTCTGTTGCCCAAGCTGGAGGGCAGTGATGAGATATCGACTCACTGCAACCTCCGTCTCCCAGGTTCAAGCGATTCTCCTGCTTCAGCCGCCCATATTTACTAGACATTTTCATGGGCACTGTCACACTTTATCTACACAGCAGCCTTGTAAGGTAAATATCGTTATCCTCATTGTCATCACTCAATGTGACTGAAGCTCAAAGTGATAATAAGAGCTAACATTTATTGACTACTTAATATTTTCCTGGCATTGCCTTTATTACTTTAGAAAAACTGGCACAATTAATTCTCAAGACCACATTATGGAATACGTTATCACTATCTTCATTTTATTAGAGGTGACTCCAAGAAGCTAAGTAACTTGCCCAACATTATGCAAATAATATGCAATAGAGTCTGGATTTGACCCCAGCAAACTGGTTCCAATGCCTGTACCTGTCAACTTCAACATTATGCTGTTTATGAATGTGTGTGTGTGTGTGTGTGTGTGTGCACTTCAGTACTGGGCTATATTGTTTTGTTTCTGAAAATTGGTAATTGTGTATTGTCAGGCATTTTACATGCATTATCCATTAGAAATACATACATATATGTAATATTTTCCCCATTTTACTTTGATAAAACTGACGTTTGGAGAATAACAATAACAAGAATAATCACAGTAAATACATTACACATATCACGTGCTAGATACTGTTCATGAGAAGAGTTTTAAACATAGTACATATTTAATACGGACAACAACAATATAATGCATTCTTATTACTATTATACAGGTGAAGAAAAAGAAAGGTAGCACCTTGACCAAAGTTACAAGGCTAGCAGGAAGCAGTGCAAGAAATCTAGTTCCAAAGACTCATGATTTTATCCACTACTCTAGACTTTGAAACAATTTAGAATAGTCATTCCCTGTTTATTGCAGCAAATGTTTGCAACACGCCTTAACTACAATAGCATTCATCACAATCAAACATTTTGTTGCATACCAAGTAAAATAATTATGCACATTTGGTAAAGAGTAAGAAGGAATCAAGCCTGTACAGTTTCACATTGGTTAGCCTTATGCATAGTTTCAATAATGGTAGAACTAAAATTCCTCTCTTCATTTATCCTACAAACATTGAGCATTAACCTTGTTCCAGGTGCTTGGGTAGTGAAAATAAGGTTTATTTTATTCTGCAAATAATTGGAGATACATAAAAACAAATAGGTAATTGCAACATAAAAGGATAATTGCTAAAAAGAAGTTTTGCTTCCTAAATCAAAGCCAAAGCTACAAAACACTTTATGTTACCTGGTTTCATCGCTCCAAAAGAGGTCATACACAGGGCAAAACTAGGAAAAGAATAAAAAGACAGAAGAACATTCTTTCATAAATATATAAAATAAGGTGCTTAAAATTGTTAGAATAGTTGCAATTCTATTTAAAATTCTGTTAACGGTTATGTCTGAATCACAGGTGGAAGTTCAAAATAACTTCATGATATATGTATTCCTTGTTTCACATCTGATATTTTTCTTTGAGTACTACTCCTTCCTAGTGGGTTTGCCTGGTCCTGAGTTCCCAGGTCCTCCCAGTCTGGCTCATGCCAAATTCAAGCTATCATATTAATCAGAATTTTTAGTTGCAGGTGACAGAACCCCAGTGCAATGTAGCTTGAGCCAAAAGAAAGTGTGCTGACATGATTTAGGTGACTGGGAAGTCCAAGAGATAAGCATGCCTCAGACAGAGCTATATTCAGGGATACAAATGCTATATTCAGAGTTCACTTTTTTCCCTCGCCCCACTTCTTTCTCTTTAATTCTCTCCATCTGTCAGCTCTTATTGTATCTACTTCCTTTTGTGGGTAAACCCTCTCTATATAGGTGGGTCTCACATTCACATATACCAGGTTAGCAACTCTAATGAAGAAAAAACTTCTCTTTCCTGATAATCCTAAATGAATCCTCGGGAATATTCTGATTGGCCTTGCCTAGTTCATGTATTCATTTTTCAGACAATCACCATGATTAGGTGAGCTAACACACACAATTTGATGATCGAAAAGGACTCACAAAAATCAGAAATAGCATCAAGCTTTCCTAATAATTTCAGGAGTACAGGCAATCAAGAGGCAAAGACAGAGCAGAGAAAGCCTGGGATATTCTGTGTGGCTTTGCCAGATGCTTCCTATCCACTGATCCAGAGTGACTGACTAGGTCTCTGTACGTAGTTTTGCTGATTATTACCTTACAGAGTAGAAGTGTGTAATTTATAATACATCTCCATTTTATACCTCAGAATGTTACAAAATGACATGCCATTACATGATATTCTCCAGAGAAGCCATCCATGTCCCCATAAATCAATAGATTCCACGTTTATTTACTAGAAGTAGTCCTTATCCAGGGAGATCCTGCTGAGGACTTTCTGTAGAAAGATCTCCTTCTGTCTAAAATCATTATTCTATTTATTAGGGTGTCTAGTCAGAAAGGAGATTAGAACAGATTACCTGCCTTCCTTTCTTTTTCCTAGTGGTGCCCCCATAGGAAAGGAAGTTAATGGTCCACAGGGCTAGCTGCTTTACTCCTTTCCCCCATCAGGAGACTGGACATTCTGACTGAACATCTTGAGACAAGAATCTCAAACTGTGCTCGGGGGTAAAGGAAGAACCATGATTGACAGGCCCCCAGAAGCACCTGGACCATGAGATGGCGATAGAAAAGCACGTTGAGTAGATATAAACTGTGAGTGCTCTTGTTTATCATACTGTTCCTCTCCAGACAAGAGACTTTTCAGAGTTCTAACGATGCTATAACTTTCCTGTTCCTAAACTTTGTCTATTTCTCTCTAGTTTCTAACTGTGAAAAACTCTTCAGCTATGTTCTGTGACTCATAGATTACAGCAAAAGAACAAATAGTGACAGCAAAGAATGGAAACAACTATGCCAAATCTTGGAGCCTGCAGGAAAGAAATCCAAAAGAATGCTGAATAGGGCCTCACAACGAACCCTTAAGAGGAGAAAGAATATCCTAAGGGTTTTCCATCTAGGCTTATGTCCTCATATCCATTTTCTTACAGAAACCTAAAGTTCTAACATAGCAAATGACTTTAACAGGCAGGGTACACAAACAACTATCCTACTGACCTGATAATCCCAAAGAACTTTTTCTTTGGCCAAGACAACGTCTATGTTTAGGTTGAATTTGAAAGGCTTTGAACAGCTCTTCATATTCTCCCTCATTCCCTAGTATTTTACACAGGCCTGCTTCATTCATTTATGTTACTGCCTGAATCCTGTAAACATTTGAGTTTTTCATTGACGGTTTAAGACTTGATTTAACTGAAAATCCCTTTATAAGAATGTAAACTTTAGGCCGGGTGCGGTGGCTCACGCCTGTAATCCCAGCACTCTGGGAGGCCAAGATGGGTGCATCGCTTGAGATCAGGAGTTTGAGACAAGCTTGGCCAACATGGTGAAACCTTGTCTCTACTAAAAATACAAAAATTAGCTGGGAGTAGCGGTGCATGCCTATAACCCCAGCTACTCGGAAGGCTGAAGCAGAAGAATCGCTTGACCCCAGGAGGTGGAGAGGTGGAGGTTGCAGTGAGCTGAGATCGTGCCATTGCACTCCAGCTTGGGTGACAGAGCCAGTCTCCGTCTCAAGAAAAAAAAAAAAAAGTAGACTGTAAACTGTTTTTAGTTATTTACACTAGGATGTAAACAGCTTTTCAACTGTTCTTCACTGTGGAGGATGAGAGTTTTTGAAGAAGGTAAGACTGAAGGAATAACAGGATGGGGACTATGGTGAGCCAGATGCTTAGGGTTCAACATTTAAGGAGGCGCTCATTCTCAAGTGATACCTCCAGCCTCAGCACCTGAGACTGTCTCCTTAAATGTCATACCCTATGTGTGTTATTTGCCTCGCTCTTATCCCAGTCCTTTAAGGATAAAGTTTAACCAGCTTTGGTTTCTGTTACTTGTGATGAAGTACCCTTAATGCATTTCCCTTCCCCACCCATGAACTGAGGGAGTCATTCTTCCTGGGAACACCCATAATATCCTCTGATTATACCTATACTATACTTACAACACAGTTTTCTCACTATTTACACATCCATATGCACCGGCACTCTGTGCGCTCCTTAAAGAAAGAGACTGTGACATAATCTTCTTTATAGCTGCAATATCTAGTCCTGTACCTATTGAGTGGGTAAGTCAATGAATGAATGGACAAATAAATAAATCAGTGTGTTGTCAGCATTGAACATGCCATACCCGCTGTGGCATGGAACACCTGTGAAATCCTTTGTCAGTAAAAATTTTTATTTTTGCTATAGATAGATGGCAAACTTCAACCTGCTTTTATTCTAATTGTGATATGATTTTTCTCATAACTTTGTATGTAGTATTTGTATTGTTCCCGTTTTTTATTTAAACATTTGTGCTCAAAAAAGAACTGCAGTAGATTTGCAACTGACACCGTATATATGCTTTTGCCCTCAGTCTTCAGCAGGGCCAGCCTCCTTGACCTAATTAGACTTCTCCACTCCCTGGTAAATACTATAATTAATTTATAAAGGACTCTGAAACACCAGCTGGCAAAAATCCTATTAATGGTTTCTACAGAATGAAAAGAGCATTTAAGTTGTAGGAGAGTTGTAGAGTGAGTGTGTGTGTGTGTGTGTGCGTGTATTCACGTTTTTTAACGTGAATTTCTAAGAATGTCAATCATAACACGTACTAAGTAAACAATGTTTAATAATGTCTTGTCATTTCTTTCAGCACATTTATTTTAAATTCAAAAGAAACCCTGTGTGACAAAATATTCTTAGAGATGTATATTTGGGGTATGTGAGACTTGAATGTCCATGAATACTCACACACATCCCATAAACTATGTCATTCTTACAATAAAGTTAAAGAGAAAAAGATGGACCAAGAGTTTAAGAAGGATGTCTCAATGCTTTGACAAAGCAACAACTGTAGTGGCCTTTTGGAGTATTTTCCTATTCAGAAGCCATGGTTGGCAGAATTTCAAGATGGCTCCCAAGATTTCTGTGTCCTGGTGTACATGCCCTGTATTATACCCTCTCTGTGAGTGTGGGCAGGACCTGTGAATACAATGAGATGGCACTCCTTTGATTAGTTTATGTTATATGGCAAAGGGGATGGAACCATTTCTCCTCTGATTACATCATATTATATAAGACTTTATAGCAGTAGTAGTATATAGTAGTAATGGTAGTGGCGGCAGCAGCAGCCAACTGGAGTGAAGTTCTCCTGCTGACTTTGGAGAAGTAAACTCCGTTTTGAGATGGCCATGTAATTAGGACCTGAGGGCAGTCTCTAGAAGCTGGGAGAAACCCCTGGCCAACATCTCCCAAGAAAATAGGGACCTCTGACATAAAGTTGCAGGGAACTAAATTCCACTAACAACCTGAATATGCCTAAAAGCTTCAGATGATATTGCAGCTCCACTTGGCACCTTGATTGTGCCTAGTGAGACCCTAAGCAGAGAATCCAATTAAGCTATGCCCAAACTTCTCATCCACAGAAACTGAGAGGTAACAAATACGTGTTACTTTAAGCTTCTAAGGTTGTAGTAATTTGTTACATGGCACTAGTAAACCAATACAAGAACTAACTGCTTTTTTTTTCTCTGGGCACTACCCTTTACTCCCCTTTTCCCACAGGAGTGCCTCCTAGCAGTCAGGTCTATACATTACACCACGATCCTGAAAAACGGACACAGCTGATTGGACAGAGGTGCACACCTGACTCAAGCCAGAGCAACTAGAGTCTGGAAATGTGAAGATGGGGCTACGAGGCTCCAGGTGGGAATTCCTTGAATAGAAGAGAGATAGAAACTTGAACACTTTAGCAACACTATCTTCTGTCCAGGGTTGCCTGTAGATATTAAAAGCCCTGAGGAAATATTCGAGGAGAGAGAGAATCTATCTATAGCAATCATCTGATTGCAAAAATAGTTATAAAAGTCATAGACCCATGTGAGATGGAGTGATCTGCTGTTAAAAAGTCAAGGCAAGGAAAAGCTACTAACATAGCTGCTTATTTTCCAACTGGTGAACATACAATTTTTTTCTAGTTTCTTGGAGTCACCTATTTGTATTAATTATTACTAAAGAAACCATTCCTGTTTAATTTCCTATCTACCACTGCAAGGAAAAGGTAGCAACACTATTATCATTCACAATGCCATGGCTCTTTGGGTCCTATTATAATTAGAACTGTATAGATCTTCTTGCCTCTGCGGTTCCATAATGCCATTTATGTAATGCTGATGACAGCATTACTCATATTGCTTCAACATCCATTGTACTGCCTGTGAACACTGGATACTAATGACTTGAATGTTGTTAGTGTACTTTGTTGATGATGACCACAAGCACAGGCCTTACACAGAGAACGCAGGAAAATGCAAACAATTATTCATATTGTGGTCATGTTAAATTTATTGTTTGGAATTTATTAATAGCATTTATTTATAGAACTTACTGCATTAACATAGAATAGCACATCTCTCAACCATGTCCTCTCTTGAATTGTCTAGACCTTAATCACTGCATCCCTATAATGTGACCCTTTTAAGGTTGGCTGCAGCCCTGCTTTCCATATATAGTTATCAGTGGTGAAGACAGATGAGAGGCCCTGGATAGACGAAAAGAGCCATCCTATTTGGGCAACCAATGTCCATCACTTGTTCATCAAGGCTTACGACCAACCCAGAACAGAATGTCACCATGTTTATTAGAGGTAAGAAAGGACATTGATTGAAATGGCCCATTGGCTTTGTGTTGCTACTGTCTCAAAAGCCCTGAAAGGAGGCAAGTATTGTCATGATAAGTAGTGTCTGTGACACAGAGCTTGCAGAGGGGTGGTGTGACTGCCCTAATGCCAGCAGCAGGGTGAGGGCAGAAGACCCCAGGATAAAGGATGTCTGCACACACACATACCTTTTTCAAGTGCTCTCCATTAGACGTGGTTCCTTGGTCTGACCAGTCAGGGAAGAGCCCACATACTGGCTCATACAGTCAGCTCCAGACCAAGGATGCATGGGGGACAGTGGTAGCCCAGAGCACTGAACTCATCCTGTGTCTGATATCAGTGAAAATCACCCTCAAACCACTGAAAAAGTATCATTCTGGTGGCCCAAACTTGTGCGATGAAAGAAATAATGCCCCAGCCAGTGGGAGCTTTGGCCCTCCAAGTTGCTCTCCAGGAACTGGCAGGGCCATCTGGCCGTAAGCCACCCTGCAGGTGCTATTCCCAGAGATCCTGGGGCACTGGTGGACCCTAAGCATGGTAAGAGGGCAATATGGTCAGGAGGGCCTGGAGGGAAGAAACAGAGAAGCCAATTTTCTTTAGGCTTAGGGTTTTTAGGCTTAGCTAACATTTTCTTTAGGCTTAGGGTTGTTCCACCCAACAGGTCCTGCTGACCTGGCTGGTCCCCACCACCGAAAGCAATAGAACATCTCAGGACTTCCATTGTCCGGGACCCACATAGTACTACATTTCGGCTCCATCCTGCTGAACGGCCCAAGACGCCTCAGGGGAATTGGGACATCTCATGGAAGGCCAGGTGCAGGACCATGTAGGAGCCCTGGTTGCTCAGGTCTAAGGGCAGTACTGCTTTTTTTTTTTTCTCCAGTCTTCTGAACTAAGTAACAGAAAAGCTAGTCTGAGGAAAGAATAACGTGTATGCAGAACGAATTCAGCAAAGAGACAGAGAAAGGGTGCTGCTTGAATAGAGGATAGTTTCTTTTAGGATATTTCTGAAACTGCATTCCTGCTGTGGCATTCCATCAAACACCACCTTCTCTTTATAATATGCTCCCCCTTTTCATTGTTTAAGTCATTTTATTTTTATTTTTGTTACTTGCAAACAGAGTGAGCCCTAATGCAATATTTAGAGCCAGATTCTTAGCTTTGTAGGTTCAGAAACTCAACTTTCCCATTTCCACCAGAGCTAATCTCCTGGGGACCAACATATTAAGAGGACCCATAAACAACTGATATGCATTTCAGAATGCCAATTTCTCAATCTATAAATAGAGCTTAATCCAAATGAACAATTTGTGGGGATAAATTCACTCTGGGAATTTTACCACAGTAGGTTAAGTGTGCTCAGGAGAGAAGACAAATTATCAGAGGGCTGTTTGGTGAGCATATAATAAGAATAAAGAGAATGGGTAGAATTTTTCTTTCAAATTAGGATAGCTGAAATGAATTTCTTTTGTAGGAATATTTCTCTTTGAAAAATCAGCTAAAGTCCTTGAACTCAAATAACCTCTTCTGGTCATTATCAGATGTATTCACGCATTTTGTTCATTATCCTAGACTTACTATAGAGGATTTTTCTCTTGACACATAGTTCTCCCAGAAAAATTTTGCTAATTACGGTTAGTACAGTTGATTAACTGTTGTTGCATTAACTGCATGCCATCTACCAGCTTTGGCATCTATTATTCCTATTGACCCCATCAAGTCACTATCTCCTCTCTACTCCCAAGGGTGATGACTATCCAAGATTAGTTCTGCTGCTTTTGAACTTCATGTAAATGGAGTCACATAGCATATGCCATTTTGTGTCTTACTTTTTTCAATTCAAGACTATATTTGTGAGTGAAATAAATACTGTAATTTGTTATTCTTGTTACTGTATTACACATTCCAACTGTGTAAATATATGACAATTTATTTATCTAGGCTACCTTCGATAAGCAATTGGGAAGCTTCCAGTTTGGGCTATTTTGAATAGTACACCTATGAACATTATTATATACATCTTCAGTGAACATTATGTGCATTCCTGTTGGTAATATACCTAAAAATGGAATTTCAGGGTCATAGTGTACGAAAATGTTCAGATTTAATATATTCCGACATTTTCCAAAGTAGATATATCAATTACTTTTTGCAATGTATGAGAATTTCAGTTGCTCTACGTGCCTTCCAACACTTAGTATTGTCTGATTTTTCATTTTAGTCAGTTTGATGAATGCATAATGGTATCACATGGTTTTAATTTGCATTCCCCTGACTTGCAGTATCAACCAAGACATAGAAAGCCCACAATAACCTACCTTTCCTATTGATTACAGTGAGAAACTCAAGACAAAATACCAAAAGCAACTGCCTGAAGACTCTGGAAAAATAAAAACAAAAACAGGTAAATTAGATTGGACAACGAAAACCTGGAGAAATGTTCTGTATGTTTGCTTTTCCTCTTTTCTCACAGCTTTTGACCTGAGACCCAACACCTAGTGAAACTGTGGTGACAGGAAAAACTGACAAAAACCTGTATGTCTTGCCAGATGGGGATGGGGGCTTTTGTGAGCCAAAAGTTAGTCGGGGGAATACTTAGCTCCCCCTCTTCTGGTTTTTCTTTCTTTTTTTTTTTAAATTTCTCTCTTTCTCTCTCTCTGGGCATTGGCCCAAGAGTGAGGCCCTAGGCTTGGATATCTACAATACTAACAGAAGCTCTGTTTTTATGGACAAAGGAAGTAGGAAAGGAGGCCTTTGTGGTCTGAGGAGTGTAGAGGGAATCCACATTTTTTCTCTTTTCTGTCACTGCTTTGTCTGAGAATCTACCCTAGTCAGCTGCTATGCCAGGCTGCTAAAACTCCAAGAGGAACCTCATATTTCTGGCGTGAGGACCTTGCAAAACAAAAGGAGAGAAATGTAAGAGGAGAGAGCTAGAGAAGAGGATCCCCTAATTCTATGTATGAACCTATACAAGTTCTGTGTTCACACCTAAACTGAACATGTGCAGAACAGACACAAAATAGCATAGCAAAACTGAATTTCAATTTAAACTACTGCTAACATCCCCAAATAATCCCTGAGTATCGTAGGTATAGGACACAGCAAAGCCTTTGAAAACCCAGCTGACATGGAACCAGTACTCATAGAAGATGAGACCGAACTTTTGACCTGAACCAAATTGGATCGATTGCCTCCTAAAACAAAACAAAAATCAACATTCCCTAAAGGCTTTTAACAGGACTCAGTCTATGCAATATAATGTTCAAAATGTCCTAGATAAAATCCACAATTACACAGTATAAAAGAACTGGAAAAATGTGACCAACTTGCAAGGGAAAATATAATCCACACCTGCCAACTCTTAGATGACCAAAATGTTATAATACAGATTTTAAAGCAACAATCATAACTAGAGAGTAGTTAAACAATTTCTCTCCTAAACATAATCATACTTGCATAAAGACATTTCAGTCAATGATGAACCACATATACAAAGGTGGTCCCATAAGATTACAATACCATATTTTTAATGTACCTTTATGTTTAAATACACAAATACCATTGCGTTACAACTGCCTACAGTATTTAGTACAATAAGATGTTATACAGGTTTGTTGTCTAGGAGCAATAGGCTATACCACATAGCCTAGGTGTGTAGTAGGCTATACCTGCTAGGCATGTGTAAGTACATTCTATGATGTTCACACAACAGCACAATTGCCGAAGGTGGCATTTCTCAGAACATACCCCTATCATTAAGTGAGGCATGACTGTATATGCTGTATTCTAAAAAAAAATTATTGCATTTATATACCAGAATCTATGCATAAGAATGCCCATACTGGTGTTGTTTGTAATACCAAGCCTGAGAAACAGAAGGAATAAACTGTTACAAAACAGAATAGTATCAGTATACATAAGTGAAAATAAAAGAACTACACCTACATGCTTCTACATGCAACTACCTAGGATTAATTTAGAAGCATAATGTTGCATGAACAAAAAAAGAGTACATAACCAACTATGCTTATATAGCTCATCAAATTAAACATACATGTATGTTAGGTTTTGAAAGGAAGGCAAGGGTTAAAGAAAGAGAGGGTGGCTTAACAGCAAATACAGGATTTATGTCTAGCATAAGACCTACAGAGGTGGGAGACCAGCTTAACGCCAGTGCCCATTGCTGCTTACAGGCTGGAGTGATTTATAGGCCTGGGTGGGAGTGGTCTGGGGGGCCATGGCCTGCTGCCTGGGAAAATGTTGATAAGGTGTTCCCAGGATGAGGCGGCTCTGGCCCTTGTTATGGCGGAATGCGGTACTTTCTCCCAGCAGAATATAAGAGGCAGCTTGTTTCTCACGCCCGAACCCTGTGGAATGTTTCACTTTGACTAAGGTCTGCAAAATGACGGGGGGGGGGCTTACAAAAATGGTGCAGTTTGGACTAACAATGTACATAAATTTTTAAAAAGCAAAAGAATAAATCCCAAATATGAGAAAGTGTTATCTGTGGAAGAAAGTAATGGGATGGTATCAGAAAAAGACACTGGTAATTTAAACAATGTTGGCAATGTCTCAGTTTTAAAATTACCAGTTGGTTCCCATGTATAAGTTGCTTACTTATCTGTTACACCTATTTATGTATATATAAAAAATAGGTTTCTAAACGACATCCCATGTGTATGAAATAACAGAATTTTTGTACCTTATTAAAATAATTTCTCTAAACACTTGAAGAGCCCGAACCGCCTCTTGCCCTAAAGGAGCCCCACGCCCCTGAATTGATCAGTCACTTCCGCCTCCACCTTTCCAGCTCCACCTATGGAAGCGGAAGTACTTTACTCTTGGGTCCTCCCACCTGTAGGGGGCTCTCCGAGGCTTCTAGTGCCACGAAGGCCTCCTGCCTGGGTTGTCCTTATGGCGCCTGTGAGTTTAGTCCTAGAAGAGATATTTGTATTTTAACTTTTCCATCTAACAAACAGTAGCACAGGCATCTTAGTCTGGACAACAACGTACAGGCTGAACTCCTGGCCAGTTCCCTCATTATCAAACCCTGACTCAGTAGCAGGCGCGAGTCAGGCAGTGTGGGGACAGCCCCGAGTTGCCGAAAGTCCCCGGCCCGCTTTCCTCCTGTGAAGACATAGCTGCGGGTGGCTGTGCTGGTGGCGTTCAAGATGTCGACCAAGAATTTCCGAGTCAGTGACGGGGACTGGATTTGCCCTGACAAAAAGTGAGTTCAAGAAGGGTCCTGAATTGGGACGGAGTTTGTTAGTGGAAGCTTTCCCAGGTCCGTTCGGCATTTTCCTTTTTTATGATTTTCTGTGCCTTAAGACGGGTTGAGGCGGCGAACCGCCAGTTCCCGGGCGGGAAGAAGGCTCCCAATCTCCTCACGAGAGAGGTCTTTCTGGGAGCCTTTGTTCTAGATAGGTCTTCAGCGTTTCCTCGACATTCCCTCTCCAAGGTAGCCTCTGTTTTTAGAGTGCGAGATGGCCTACCTTTTTGCCCCCACACCCCACCCCCGCCCCGGCCAGGTTTCAGCGATAGGAAATCTCTCCGGTCAGGCCAGCTCGGTGTTGGATCTCCCCCACGTGACTTTTCCCTGCAGAACTTTATTCTTGTTTACGGAAAATACTGCTTTCTCGCACTCGTCCTTTGGCCTCTTACAGTTCACCTTGTTTTGTATTTTCACTCAAACTTTTCCTCTATACTATTTTTCCCTTTTCCCCAAGCTCTACCCTCTTTGGTTTGGGAAATTCTGACATTTTCTTTGTGGATCATTTCTCCACAAGAATTGGACTTTTCGCCTCCTTAGAGCCGAAAAGGAGGGAAGAGGCCTGTGTTTTTGCCTACTCAGCCCTGAAGATGCTTGCAGCAGAGAAGCACGTGTGTTAGTGGCTCTGCTTTTTGACGTTGTTGCCAAAGCCAGTGTACTCTACTAAATTGTTAATCAGACTTTTTTTGAAGGGTACACAAATAGGTGTATCTATTAGGAAATAACATGGAAAATAATGTAATGTACAACTCATGTTCACATAAAAGCCTTTTGTTTATTGTACCTAAGTTAGCCACAAATAAAGAGATTTTGATTGTAAAGAGCAAAAACTTTGAAACAAACCTGGGTTTAGTTGAAATTCTATTATTTAACTGGTAAAAAAGGAATAGAATTGCTTTTTTATGAAAACATGAAATAACATGGATAGGGTGTGTAAACAATGACGTGTAGCAAATTCTAATTGGTAGCTATTGACAGTAATTTGATATTAAGATGATGTGAAGGAGTAGTTCAAGCCTAACAAATGATACTGAATAGAACCAAGTTATATGTTATGGATAGTATTGCTCTGAGTGGTAAGACATTATTGAAAACGTTCAAAAGATTTAGAACAACAACTTCTGACTTTGTTGTTACCGGTAAAATAATGTGCTTTTGTCAGTGACTTTAATGACAGCACACCCAGAAGTAGGACTCTCAAGGAGAGTGCATTTCAACTCATTTACAAATATATGAATAGAATGTTGCTTGTACAATATGTTTAAATGCAGAATAAACTTTCAGACTATATTTTCCATGCTTAATGGAGTTAAAAGGAATATTTTTAGGGGAAAAACTTAGTCTAAATATTTAGAGTGTTTCACTTTAGTGTCATCCCATACTTCACATCTGTATTGTATTCTAGTATAATGCCTTAAAAATCAGCTTTTTAAAGTTTAAGCATTCCATGTCATTCAGAGCATTTAACATACTTTTACCAATATACACGTGCACTTCTAAGATCGTATGAGTGAACCAGTAATTATTAAGGTTTGAGTTTGTTGAGTATAAGCGTAAAGTCATACTGTACTACATGTGTTGAGATTATTGGTTTTGGTGGTTGTGTCATTTTTTTCAGCTAAGTCTCAGAGGTTTGAGAAATGCCCTGTAAAACTGAGTTTTCTTACAATTATTGAACCTTTTTGTATTTTTAGTCAGTACAACCTATCGTATTTGGTTCCTTACCATCCTACCTACTACCTGTAAAAAGATAATTTCATTAAGATCCATGAAGCCCTCCTTGATTTATAAGTTTTTTTCCTCATTGGTCCACCCCTAGGGTTTAAAACTCCCTGGTAGCTTGTAAGTAATTACTGAAGTGGAGTTAACGCTCACTTTCAACTTTGTAAAGAGATTATAACTAATGATAAGTGCTAATGTGAGGACTTGAGGCAGAGATCCTAAGTAACTTAACCAAGATCACATAACTGGTAAATGGAAGATTGGGATATCTTACTCTGAATTTGTGACTCCGATCTAGTATTTTTTCCCCCAGTAAATTGTGAGGTGTTTTTTGTTGGTAACATTGACATTAACATGACTAAGATGGATTAGAAGTTATGAATTCCAGATATGTAGTGAGGACAAGTTAAAATGTAAAATTTTACAAATTTAAATTTTTATAAATGCTTTTTATTCTGTTTTCAGATGTGGAAATGTAAACTTTGCTAGAAGAACCAGCTGTAATCGATGTGGTCGGGGTAAGTATTTAAAGAAGATTTTATTTATACTATATATGTATCATTTGTTTATTTCTCCAGGTTCATATTGCATGATTTTTCTGTTTTCAGAGAAAACAACTGAGGCCAAGATGATGAAAGCTGGGGGCACTGAAATAGGAAAGACACTTGCAGAAAAGAGCCGAGGCCTATTTAGTGCTAATGACTGGCAATGTAAAACGTATGTTTTTTAAATTATTGTCTGCTCTTTCTTCCAAAATAATAGATCTGGCCACTGCTTGTTTATATTACAGCTCTTATTAGTCACATTGACAAGCCAGGGTAACCTTTTAAATCCAAGGTATCGTTATTCAGTCTCATCTTTAAGTATAGTATAAAGAAGTTTTAAATTATTCTTTGCATTTTTTAATGGTAATAGTTGTCACTATGATTATGTATACCAGTTTACAAATACTTATGGTAAGCTTAAAACCAATTGGTTTTAATTGAGGGGTGGTGGTACTTAAAAGTACTAAGGCCTATTTCTTCCTTTATTGAAAAATCCCTGCAATTTTTAGACTGTATAGTTACTGTGAAATACACCACAAAACTCATTTTGCCTATTTAGAAAATAATGTTAGATTCATAAGTTGTGTGCCATAAGTAATTATGTCTAATTATAGGTAGGTTTCTTAATTATTTTTATTTTCAGGCTTAGATTTAATTCTTTATTGACTTTTCCAACTTCCATCTTTTCCCTATGCAGATGAATCCTGTGTGTATGAAAGAGAACTAAATCAAAAAAGTATTAAATAAATTTCTCTTTTTGTTTGTTTGTATTTTTTGTTTGGTGTTTTTTGTTTTTGGGACGAGGTCCCACTCAGTCACGCAGGCTGGAGTGCATTGGGGCGATCTCAGTTCACTGTAACCTCTACCTCCCAGGCTCAAGCAATCCTCTCACCTCAGCCTCCTTAGTAGCTGGGACCACAGGCCCACGCCACCATGCCTGGCTCTTTTTTTTATATGTTTGGTAGAGACAAGGTTTTACCATGTTGCCGAGGATGGCCTCGAACTCCTGAGCTCAAGCATTCTGCCTGCCTTGGCCTCCCAAAGTGCTAGGATTACAGGCGAGGCATGAGCCACTATTCCCGACCCTAAAGTCCTAAATAAATTTCTGATCCTCTGGATTATAAATTTGTGTTGGAAAAGTTTCCAGCAACAGATTTGGTATGCTTTGGAATTCAGTGCTTGAACTGATAACTCAAAAAAATAAATTAACATTATTTATAGGGTATAACCATACTCTTTAAGGTGTATTCAGAGACTGAGAAATTAGTGGAGCCTTTAATTTAAAGTTATATGTTTTCATAAGGCATCAGAATTTCTATACAAGTTCAGTATCACTTACCTGAAATGTTTGTGGGTTCAGCATCCCTAATCTGAAAATCTGAAATGCTCCAGTGAGCATTTCTGTTGAATGTCGTGTCCTCTCTCAAAAAGTTTTAGATTTTGGAACGTTTTGGATTTTGGATTTGTGGATTACTGATACTCGACCTGTGGTTATAATTTGTCATTTACTTCTCAAAATGACAGAGGCACTCTTCATACTATATAAATTTTGCTTCTCTGCTTAAATGGTTCAGTCTGTTGTTGGAACCCACATTTACTCATCAGACCATTGTACATTTTCTTTGTTTACATTACCACTTAATAAACATTTCTTTGACAGTGGTTTCATCTTAGTTTTTATTTTAAAATTCTAAAATATCTAAAAATTTGATATTCATCTATATTATAGCCTACTAATTTGGTATTTTTCACTTCTAAAGTTGCAGCAATGTGAATTGGGCCAGAAGATCAGAGTGTAATATGTGTAATACTCCAAAGTATGCTAAATTAGAAGAAAGAACAGGTATGATAAAACCACATTGTAACTAAATGATTTTTTTTAAGCACTAAATATTGAAACAATAATTGTATCATCTTCTACTAAGAGCCACAGTAAGTGAGGATTCTGTTTATTCTGCCCTGAATGTTTCTTACTGGGATTTTCCCCCCCCATACACACATACAAATCTTTTGTTTCTCACAATTTATAAAATAACAGTGTTAGGGACCTTTATCCTAACAAGGAGGGACATAAGAATACTTTTAGAAATATTCTCCTCCTCTCCCTTTCACTTGTTTGCGTGTTTGTTACTAGTGATGATATAATAATATCATTTTTAAATTCTTTTGATAGCCTGCTGTGACTTAAAGGGCAAAGCCACACCATTTAAAGTGTTCTTCTAAAGCTTTGGCAATAATTCTGAAACTTAGCTATGTGCTAGATCATCTGAAAAACTTTTTAAAATACAGATTGCAAAGTGCAGAACTGTTAAAGTTATTTGGCAGTAGGTTTCCAAAATCTGCAGGTTTTTTGGATGGTGTTTGATAATCATTGGCCTAAATAATAGTCGATCACTGGCTTTGTGTGTTGTTACTGGTGAAATGAAGATGTTTACCTAATAGCATATAGTTTTTCCATTATCGCCAATTAGCCCAACCACATTATCTGTTTACTTAAAATCTGATTTTGTTGTTCAACTGCTTATATGTTACATGATCAAAGGATTCCTTCTATATCTAGTCACTCTGTCAGCCTTAGGCTTGGTGAACTGCCTCCCTGTTTTCTTTGTCTCTCTAACTTTAGGCCATTTTCTTTGTCTGTTTAGTTTCTAGGGATCAGAGGGCCACTGTTGAATCTTTTTGACCTAGCTCTCCCAGACTTCAGCAGAAATTCTACTTTTATTCCCCCCACCCCTTTTTTAAAAATTATATTCTCATATGTGAGAACATTATAATGTCCTTGATCCCTCCCACTCCCCGGCCCAACTGCCATTTTCAACCCTCAAATCCTACCTTATTCTTAGGAAGTGATTTTGCCTTTCCACTGATTGGGTAAGTTAAGGCCTTCTGACAAGGATCTCGTTTTTTTCTTCCTCAGCTAAGGTATGCACCACACCTCCTCCACCCCCCCCCACCCCCCTCCGTTTGATTGATTGTTTATTCTGTCTCCTTTGCAGGTTTCTCTTCTTTTGGCCACTTATGTTGGGATTCTTCGCAGCCATCCCCGGCCCTCTTTCTTTCCTCTATTTTCTTGGTGTTGTCTTCTAAGCCCAAAGCTTAAATAACTTTGCCGTGATACTCAAGTTTATGTCTCCAGCTCAGACTTCTTTGACCCATATATCCAGCTGCCTATTCAACATTGCCATGCAAATGTCAAACTCATTATATTCAAACTGAATTTGTGATTTTACCCCTGGGACCTGACCCTCTTCCAATGATCTCTTTCTCATGATTAGTACCACTCACCATACATTTATTACATAAGCTGGAAATCTGGATGTCCTTCTTAGCCTAAATAGCTCTTTCTTGATATCTCCCATACCCCAAAAATTCTTTTCCATTACCACCCTAGGCAAAGATATTACTATGTTTTGTGGAAAAATAGCCACCTAGCTGGTTTCTACATATTTTTATTTCCAAATTTAAAACCCTTTTTTAAAAAACCCATTTTGATTGCTTTTAGGATAAAGTCTAAAATCTTTTTAACAGTTTCAAAACTTAAAAAAACTTTTGACCTATTTCCTGACTCCTTTATAGTTTCATTATCACAGGAACTATAGTTTAACAGAGAAGTAAGCAAATTTTATATTGATAGCTTCTCACTTTTCTTATTGTCATTTTTCAGTCATTGTGGTGTCTTGAACGTTTCTCACTTTCCTTGCTACAAGTATTTGTCTTTGCTGGTAACAGTTGAAGGTGTGAAATAACTTACTCTGTTGCTTTCCACTTTCTTTTGGCTATTTATAATAAAGCAGTGCAGAGTTCAGGGAGCATTTCCTAAGCATGAGACAGGATATGAATTAAAGAGAATGTGATTCACTACCTCTGAAAGATTGCAGGCTTATCCTGCATAATTCCATCAAATTTTTCAGTAATTTACTTCTTCTGTTTCAGGATTTAGGATTATTTTTGTTTTTGTCAGCTTTTTAAAAAAAAAAAAAAAACCATTAAAGATAATGGCATAAAAACAAACAGTACATTGTGATTTTTATTCTTTTGGATTCTTTCCTTAGAATAAGTTCTCAGGAGTTGAATTAATTGTTCAGAGTGTAGAATCACAGTTTTCCGGTTAGTGTCTTAGTTCTTCCTTTGAAGTACATGTTATATTCATCCCCCTTTCCCGCTTTTTTTCCGTTGTGACAATCTTGATCCAAACATTCATTTTAAACCTGTGTTTGATTCTTTCCTAGCCCTTGTTCAGCTTTTTACATTATACTGTGAGACAAATTTTAAAATATATTCATTGTAAGACTTACTAAAATCTACGGAAATTCTTGGTTGCTTTCTAAAGCTTTCCATAGAAATTCAAATTCGTTAGATGATTCCAGAATTGTGTTTTCTGTATTCATTCCTTGAAGACATTTATAGGCCACTGTGCAAGGTGCTGGGGATACCTAGGTGAGCAAAATAGTCTTACAGCACCAAAGATTAATGAAGTCCTCTTTAGGAAAGCTATGCTTAAGCTAAGAAGTGAAAGATGAGTTACCTGAGTAATGGATTAAACACTCTTCTGTTTGTGGAGAAGTAATTAGGAGAGGTGGCGGCAAGAATGGAAATAAAACCTATTTATACAGCATTATCTGAAGTGCTTTAAATTAGTAGAATGAAGGAAACATACATATCATTCCATTGATTCCAGTATCTCAGGTATTCAGTGAAAATGGTACGCTTCAGTTTTTTCACGATAGGGAGCTAGTGTATTTTCCATTTATACAGAGTTAATGAGCTAGATTTATGTTGTATGGGTTCATACAACATACCTTACTAATGTCTTTGTTGTCAACAGACTATTTTGCTGCCTCTTAAAATAATTTTATTTACATACTTTTGAAAAATTAACTACATGAGTTATAGTTCACTTTCTAATTTTACTATATTTTTGAGCTTTCCATATTTGTCATATTACTTTTCAGTTTTTTCCTATGTAAATTATTTCCCATTTAGATCCCATGTATGTTTAAAAATATTTTTATTAACTTCCTAGTATTTTGAAGTTTTCACTAGTACAAAGTATAATGAAGAAAAGATGTTATATTAGTGTGGGTTTTTTTCAGAAAGTGAAATTTTAAAAATATTTTTTAAATACGATAGGCAAATTTTAAGTTACAAGTCCTAATTTTTATAAAATATTTTTATTATAAATCTATTTAATATTTTGCTGATGAATGAAGTCCCTAAGTCTGGAAATCACTGGACTTATGTACTGATACTGCTGTGGAGTATGTGACCAGTTAGATTGTATTACTCTTGATCAACACATACTTCTTTAATTTTCAACAGGAGACTTTTTCAAAATATGTCAGCTCACTTTTCCTAAAACTTTCTTTAATTCCAGTCTCTCCTTTAAGCTTATGTCAGAGACCTGCCAATTGAATTGTATACATTGGTTGTGACATGAGAGAATAGTGGTTTGCTAATCTCAACTACTTTTTAATAGAATCATTTAATTTCAAAATTTACTGGGTACTTCAGAGAACCTGTGTGACTTTTACCTATGTGTTAAAACCAATTAAGCCAGGGCCAAAGAATGGCTTTTATTGTGTTATTGTGTTTGTGTAATTAGGAATTTTCCAAGCTCTAATAAGGCCCGCTACATTTTAAAGTAGCAAAATTTCAGTGTATCAGAAGATTCCAGACTATTCTCAGCTGGTAAACAGTGGAATTTAATGCTCAGTTGTTACTGAGCCCACTTTTCCCAGAAGAATTATGATAAACTGTAGAGGAAAGTCCTTTAAAACTTGGTTATAGCAGAAGTTTGAGATGTTTTCCACCAGTACTTTCTATGAATTAAGTAAGTCATGGAGGACAATTTGGAATTGAAAAGAGCTAGAAGTATAGCCATATATGACGTTCCAACTAAGTTCTCTGTATTTTCTGTGGTGATTTCTAATATGGTTTCTTAAAGACTAGTAATTAGATGGGTAGGCAGGTGGTGTTGGTTAGATGTTTTTTGTCTGGAGATTTGGGCATGATGTGTTTATTATTTAAATCAATTGTCATAGGGTAACAATTTGTGCCCTCTTTTTTAAGGATATGGTGGTGGTTTTAATGAAAGAGAAAATGTTGAATATATAGAAAGAGAAGAATCTGATGGTGAATATGATGAGGTAAGCTATATATTGGTGTTCAGGTTGAATATAAATTAGAAAAACAAAAAATTCTTAAATGCAAAGGAAAACAAACATTTTATTTTTTTAAGTGCAGTTTGAGTCTTCAGCAACTGATCATTTTCAGGAAATCATAAATATCTAAAAATAATTTTTTAGAAAATGCATTAAGTTTAATGCATTATCAACTGACAAGTATTTTGAAATTGTTTTTCTCTAGTTTGGACGTAAAAAGAAAAAATACAGAGGGAAAGCAGTTGGTCCTGCATCTATATTAAAGGAAGTTGAAGATAAAGAATCAGAGGGAGAAGAAGAGGATGAGGATGAAGATCTTTCTAAATATAAATTAGATGAGGTGAACAATTTTCTTGTCCTATTTCCCTTTTGTCTTATTTGAGTTATACCATAACATGAATGCTTTTGACAGCCTCAGACACTTGGCGAAAATATATTCTGTGTTTTCATTTGTTCTCACAAAGGTTTTGGATTTCCACTCTGCCAAGTACTACTGTTCTGGAGATACAGTAGTGACCGAAACAGAACCACTTTTCTCTTATTCAGTTCTAGAGGAGGAAAGATATAAATAGATAATTTTGATAGCAATAACGTTATGAAGATACGTGATGTGATAACAGTTTAAAAGCAACTTTGGTTTTTGCTGATGGATAATGTCTAAGGAGGTGAAGTTTGAGCTGAAACTTGAATGATAGGAAGGAGCCAGCAATAAGAGCTGAGGTGAGAGCACATTTAGGCAGAGAACAGCAAATACAGATTCCCTAAATAGGAGATAAGCCAGCAGCCTTCAGAAATACCGTACATAGGCCAGTATAGTTAGAGCAGAGGGGAGAATGAGATAAGGGGGACAGCACACATTTCAGGTCCAGTGGTACTTGTTCTGTCAGGCCAGAGTGTAAGTTTTATGCCATGTTAAGGGTACCTTAGAGCCTGATCATAAGAGGTCTTGGAATGCAACTAAAGAAATAATAAGCCAGTTTTAAAGTTTTTAAGAAAAAAGTGAGATGTATTTATCTGTCCTGTGTTTCAGAGTGATGACTGTCAGTATATTGAGATATTAGAGAGGCAGAATGGATCTTCAGATTTGAGGAGAGCAGCTAAGAGGTTACTATAATATGCTAGAGAATAAGGAACAAAGTTTCTAACTAAGACTAAGAATGGTGGATTCAATGACTTTTAAGGAGGTGGACTTGAAAATTCTTGGGTGATGCATATGTGTGACAGAAAAAGTGTGTATGGCCTCCAGCTTTATGTCTGTGCAATACCTGAGACAAAGTTGTCAAGTCTCTTTATTTGAGATGAGTTTAGTAGGTGAATTTTAGAATTCAGAATGAATTTGCTGAGATACCTGTGATATATGCATATGGAGGTGCTCAGTACACTTAACTATTTTATCTTTCCCGGTAGGTAACACTAATATCTAAATGTCTAATTATAATTGAATTTTTGTTAGGATGAGGATGAAGATGATGCTGATCTCTCAAAATATAATCTTGATGCCAGTGAAGAAGAAGATAGTAATAAAAAGAAATCTAATAGACGAAGTCGCTCAAAGTCTCGATCTTCACATTCACGATCTTCATCACGCTCATCCTCCCCCTCAAGTTCAAGGTCTAGGTCCAGGTAAACGGGTACAGGTCAAGGGTAACACCAGTCAAAATGTCAGTATCTAACTTTTTTATTTATAAATTTTGTTTTTCTTGACGAAATAAACTTTCCTTTTTATTTTAAAAATTTAATTCAAATCAACTTTTAAAATAATTTTTCAGCTTAGTACCATACAGTTGTTGTCCAGTATTTTTAGAAAAGTAAAGTCTTAGCATGAAACTTCCTTAACCTATTTTAGCCTCATGCAGACTTAAAAACCGAATTAAATTTTTATATACACTTATATTTAATTAATCTAAAGAGATAGCTTACATTTAGATATTAAGTAAAAGGAAGATCTGTATTTTCGTTCAAGATGTTAAAGGCTAGCACAGAAATTTTCTAGGCATTAGTTAAATCATTGCTTATTACATAATGTTTTAATAGTTTGCTTTGATATCAGTATTCTGAATAAAGGAGCAAATTCAGCCATATTAGTTCTGTTGACTTCATGCTCATAATTTTGAGAAGTCCAGGAGTAAACTAAAACTCATTTGGTGTACTTGAATATTCTTTGTTTGTTGGTGTAAAATACGTAATCTCTGATTTTATAGTTAACAATAAAAATAAAATTTTAGGTGAGTGAAAGCAGTGATTTAAATTTAACAGTGTCCTCTTGAAAAACCTTAATCACAGTTAAGTGATGGCATGGGCAATGAATTTTAATCATATTTAGGAATAAAATACTAGCTATTAGTGTATAACAGTTAGATATATGTTAATTGAGCACTACAAAGCCTGAAAGCTTAACAAAGTGGGGTTATAACTAGTAAGTTTTTGGTAAAAATATAGTGATCTTTTTCTACAGGTCATTATTATAAGGGACAAATTATAGTTGTAAATTAGATTAATGAATTTTGTGAGTTTTTAAATCTGTGAACCATGTCTCCCCTTGTGTCATATCTTCCAGTAATATAGTTACCTAACAATGATAGAATTATACATTTTCCCTTTAATTCTCTAAGCATTGAGTAAACAGAAAAATATAGGGATGAAATACATACATGCCCACATTCAAAACTTTGTACTAACTAGAAACAAAAATAGAAGGGGATTTATAAAGCAAAATGATGGAGACATTTTAGAGAAATTAAGTATAAACTGCAACATTCTGTTTTCTTGGATGTATTCTGGGTAGCTTCTAGTTACTTGTAAACAGAAAGTATTCATTGTTTTTGTAATAAAGTGATAATGTTTTATTTTATAGTTGAGTGGTTTTAGGGTAATTTAATCACTTGGAAAGTGATTTTTTAAAATTACCTTTTGTTACTAAATCTTATTTAAAATACTGTGTTTTGAAAGTATGTATCTTGTATAGTTATCTTTTTATATGAAAATGAACTCTAATACATATCTTTCTTTCAGTGTTCATATCACAAAGCTCAATTAAGTGGTCCTGGAAAAAAAAATCCTTCCATGTTGTTCCAGGTCCCGTTCAAGAAGTTCTTCCAGTTCGCAGTCAAGATCTCGTTCCAGTTCCAGAGAACGTTCGAGATCTCGTGGGTCGAAATCAAGGTGAATGAGGTAGCATCTCTCTGTAAAGCAGAGAGAAAAATATTTAAAGGCTGCAGAAGGTGTTGCTGCTTTTTTTCCCCTTATTTTGCTTCTACTTGTCAATTTTATTTTAGCATTAGAAAACTAATGCACTTGCCTCAGCTTAATTTTCTCACCATGAAATGTTTCCATTGCCAGCAGTGTGCCAAGACATTCCCATGATTGAAATCAGGTGGCTATTTTGCAATATGCAGCGTTTATTATTTTGGCACTAAGATGTGATGAAGTAGGAAGATGAAGCCAAGTCTTATTGACACATCTCTAGTATATTAAGATTATATATGGCCAGGCACAGTGATTCATGCCTGTAATCCCAGCACTTTGGGAAGCTGAGGTGGGAGGATCACTTGAGGCCAGGAGTTCAAGGTTGTAGTGAACCTTGATCACAGCACTGTAATCCAGCCTGGGTGACAGAGGAGTGTCTCAAAAAAAAAAAAAAAAAAAAAAAAAAAAAAAAAATTAATAGTAGTTCAAATAAAATTACATACGTAAAAGAAAAATTTTCTTCATTATTAAAAGGAAGAAAAATAACCCTGCCTCAAAACAGGTCCTGTTTTGCACGGCAGTTGTTTCAATATTTTCAGAAACAAATTTGCCATTTATATCAGATAAAGTTACTAGAGAGTACTGTATACACATTTTCCTTTCTAATTTTACACACAGTATTATTTATAGAGCACAAAACACTCAAAACAATCAGGAAGTATAGTTGGTTAGTTGAGATAGAATGTGGTCCTAAGTAGTAGACAGTGTTGTAAACTTTCAGGTTGCATGTAGTCACATCTATAGAGGGAAACATAATTTGAAAGATGCTCTTTAAGGAAATTTTTCTGTATGTAGTCAAAATATGCTCTCTTTGTTTTTAAGTTAATTTATGATTACCTACTAAAGGCATCTAAAAAATAAGAAAATGAAATTCCGTATTTGTGGAAATTCATATTGAAGTCTAACCGTGGCTCTTTTGGTAAAAGTATTTGCTGCTTTGAATCAAATTTAGCATTAAAGGGCTGCCACAGTGTAATCATGTTAAGGAGAAAAGAATGATGTGCACACTTGCATTATAAGCCAATGAGAAATAGATAACAAGACCAGGCTCAGTGGCTCACGCCTATAATGCCAATACCTTGGGAGGCCAAGGTGGGAGGACTGCTTGAGCCCAGGAGTTCAAGACGAGTCTGGGCAACATAGTGAGATCTCGTCTACTAAAAATAAAAAAACAGCCAGGCGTGGTGGTGTGTTCCTGTAGGCTGAGGTGGAAGGATCACTGGAGCCCTGGAGATTAAGGGTACAGTGAGCCATGCTTATGCTACTGCACCACAGCCTGGGGAACAGGGCAAGACCCTGTCTCAAAAAAAAAAAAAGAAGTAGAGAGCAAATTATTTGTTATTGTTACCATTATTTAGTAACAATATTTAAGCGCTTTATGGGTAAAAATCCTTAAGTTCTGGTATTCCCTTTGGGAACCATTATAATTAAGGTTTACAGAACAGCCTTCATATTCTTCCCAAACATTTTTTCATTGCTTGTAACTTTCCAAAGAATTCTCCTTTTGGGCTTTCTGGTTTTATTTTAAGCCCAAAGGTGAATTTTTTGGGAAGTTTGAGCTAAATTCCTTCAACCAAAATATACAAGTGAAGAAAAAAAAATTGTATTTAAACATTGCACATTTACTTCTACCTGAAGCATGTGAATGTCAACACTTCATATTTCATAAGTAGTGGGTTTTCATAAAAATAAATATTGTAAATATAAATCATCTTAAAGTTACTTTTTATTTCTTCTTGAATATTTAGCAGTTTAGTACAGTTACTAGTCTTTTGTTGCTGTGCCATATACCTGGTTTTTCCGTAACAGTTTAATGAGTTGAATAATTCCACATGGAATTATGTTTATTTTCTTCAGGAAGTGGTATATAAGATACATATTTTATCCTCAAATGGAAGGATGTAGTTTCTAAACATAAAGTCCTATTAATGCAGTTACCTGCTGATTTTATAATACTATAATATTTGTGTATAGTTGGGAAAGCCTTAAGAAAAGTTTTAAATTCTATTTTGATATAGTAAGCAGGGTTTTATTTATACATGATAGAATTTTAAAGAGACAAAATTAAAATAATGTTTAAGTAGAATGTTTTCATGGTTGATCCAGAAGTCTTCTGTTGAATAAGCAGTAAGTATTCTTCCTTATAAAATTTTCATAGTTGTTATGAATCCTGTTTATTTTTGGAGCTATCTGATAACTAAATAATCTTCCTTATTTCTTCTTTTAATGAAATGTTTGATTTGTTTCTCAATCAATGAAGATCCAGCTCCAGGTCCCACAGGGGCTCTTCTTCCCCACGAAAAAGATCTTATTCAAGTTCATCATCTTCTCCTGAGAGGAACAGAAAGAGAAGTCGTTCTAGATCTTCTTCATCTGGTGATCGCAAAAAAAGACGAACAAGATCACGGTCACCCGAAAGGTTTGGGTTTCTGTAGAAATAAGAATGGGTGTTCTTAAGTGTGTTTAATAGATAAAGTAAACTTTCCTAGTCAAGGGTTAGATTTTTATTATCTCTTGTGTTCCAACTTTCTACTTTTCAACTTTGAACTTCAAAAAAACATTACTTTGTTTATCCTTCGTACTTTGATCAGGTTGTTTAGAATTGTAGATCAAACCATTCTTTGATCATTTTATTGTTTAAATTTTTATTTCCATTTATAATTTTTATAGCCAACTCTCGGTTATTTCTGTCTTTTGAGATTGCAATTCAGAAGCTATATGTCGAAGTAATTTATGAGTTGACTTTTATACTTAGGCTTCTTTAAATACTAATAGTCAAGAATTCTAGAGCATCTAATAAAAAATTAACTTTCAGATCATTGGGAATCTGTCCTCATTTAAATATGTGTAAATGCATTTCCACAGCAAATTGCTTCATGCCCTTTGTCTATGAGGAAATTATTCCTTGTAGCTAATACATTTTTCGTTTTGCAGTCCAAATCTTTTTTGAGAAAGGCCTATATTAGGTTACTTTCTTTGTACTGACACTTTTAATATTGGAAGAGTGCAACTGTCATCTGTCAGCCTTTTCTGCAACAGGCTAATTACTCAGTTTCATTAATTTTATCTTTGTTCTCAATTATATAGTCATTTTAATGGCTTTATTTGTAGTCTTTGCAAATTTTTCATATTTTATTAGCTTGTGAAAATAAAGATTATGTAAAGTCTATTAATTGCTGGGTTCAGTGGTAGGATTATCTCATGATTCCTACTTGTACAGAATGATTAGTTTTGCTTCTTCACATTTTGGAGTTTAGATGTTAAGATTACACACAGTCTTGTTTCTCTGCATTTGTTTCTTTGTAAAAAAATTACTCTGTTTTGAGTGGAATTCATTCTGTTGCTTTCTTACCACTTCTGCAAATTTTTATCTTAGCCACATATAATCCCCCTAGTTTGTTGTCATCTAAACTTAATGAACATGTTCTCTATTCCATAAGCCAGGTGATTGGTGAAAACACTAAACAACCCTGAGCCCAGGGCCAACCCCTACGGAACACCACTACTTTACCCAGGTTGATATTGACTTATTCATACTAGCTGCATGAATATAACCCTATAGCAAATTGTACAATCATCTTGTGTGACCTAGATTTCCAAAACTTATTTATGAATATATTTTCTCATACACAGAAGCCTTGCTGTATCTTTTTTACATAATAGACTTCTTACACTTTCTACACCGTGTCACAGGGATTGGTTTAGTCACACTTCCATTACCAAGTTTATATGCTTTTGTTGTACATTTTCTGTAATTTTACACATTTTTGCAAGGCTTTTCTTTGATATCTTAAATAATTGAGAGGTGGCTATATTTCGAAATGAGATTCTTTTGAAATTGTAGAGAATTTTTTATTGTATTTATATGATAACTGGGCTCATATCCAAAGTCTAAACATCAGATAATTTTATGTGTGTAAGTTCCTATCTCAGTTTTTAATTTTTTTGCTAGCATCATGGTACTGAATTTTGTATACTTTCACAGTCTTAAGAATGAATGCTGAAATTTAGCTCTAGCTTACTAGAATGCCTGCTCTCTCCATTATGTCTTACAGACGCCACAGGTCATCTTCTGGATCATCCCATTCTGGTTCCCGTTCAAGTTCAAAAAAGAAATAATGTATTAAAATTTACATCTTAAAAAAATCCAGTACAGTGCATGAAGCATATTTTTAAAGAAGTTGGTGTCTTACTTGGTCAGAAGTGCTAAATCTGCTAGTAGAGGTGCATGCCTTTCATTGCTTTTCAAAACAATACAGCTGTGTTTATTTGTGAAGTTAAAAGTAAATAGCATTTTAAGCCATAATGTCCCAAAATAGATGCTCTGTCATTCATTATTTACAACCATTTGCTTCATTTAAAACCATTTCAGCTATAACAAAGTACTTTGCTTCCTAATTTAAACCCATTTTTGTCATTTCGAAATACATCCTGTCCATTGGCTAAGACAGGATTACCTAGGCTTGCCTGAACTTTGGGCATGGAGGCAAGACTGGAAACTAGTTGGAAACAACATACCTATGGAAAAGAAAGTCAGCCTGTTTATGCTCTTAACAGATGTCAGAGTGATTCTCACCAAAAAAAAGTTAAACTATGTTGTAAGCAGCCAACTGTAAATGTCTTTATTTTGAAATTCCCTATGCTAAGGGTGCCTTAAAATCATTGTGTCTCTTTTATCCAGCTTTACTTTTTTGCTCCACATTTAATGCAAAGGATCCTGTGACGTCTACAAGGAGAGAAGTGGGATATATTTTCCTTTCTGCCACATAATTTGGGGCAAAAAAGAAAGTCTTAAGAGTTTATCTCTTCTCTACTGATATGGTTGCTTGATAAAGACATCTCAAAATGTTTACCAATGTTTTAAGAAGCTTTGTGTGATATTCTTCCAAATCTAGTTACCAAATATAATATGGTAGAAAAGGCTAAATCATACTTAATGAGCAAATTGAAGTAAGCTTTTAAAGTATATTTCTCTTTTGGTGAAAGGCCAATGGAGACATTGTGAATTTAAGTGAATATTTGCCTCAAGATGTTAACTATAAACACACTGCATACAATTTTCTTCTGAATAACAAATGAATGCTTATCTCTGCATGATGTAAGCAAAAATCATTATTTTTCCTATTCATTTGAAATAAGTTATGGCTTAAAATGCTTTCGGAGTTTATTTCTCAAAATTAAAATCTGGTCACAATGAGCTTCAGTTTGTTTTCTGGTTTAAAAAATAAAAAGGTTTCTCTTAACAGTATTTCCAGTGACAATGCAAGGTAAGTATATCAAAGGAAATCAGCAATTGTGCTTCGGGGCTTTTTGTTATGGGATATTGATTTCTTGTTTTTTTTCCATAACATTGTCTGCTGCAATTTAAATAAAAGTTACGACATTTTAAGATATTTCGTAGACAAACCAAACAAAAATATATGTTTTTACTTTAAAGTGAATGTTTTTCTCTTCAGCTGATCTAAAAATGAAAGCAAAATATCTTATGTAGAAATATTTTGATAATATTTTTACAGTGAGCTTTCCCATGTTTTTATGTCTTAATTTTCTTTGCTGCATTTATGTAGGTTGCACAAGAACTTTTACTCACTTGTAATTGTGCCTCAGACTTTTTGAAAGTCTACCTTCTAAATTGCCCAGATGATCTAGATTCTACATGTTACCATTGGTTTATTCTTGTGCTTTCTGTATTTAAAACTTTGGCTGTACTAAGCAAATGCAAGGTTATAATTTAGCTAATAGTAGTTTACAGACAATTCTGATGATTATGATTTCATTTGGTTTAACTAAGCTGTACTAGTACATTTCATAAGGAAATGATACTGTAGACAAATGTAAATAAAGCCTGTGAGTCAAGCATCAAGTGGTGTTTGTTAGAAATAAACTAGAGATTTTTCAACTCTGATCTAATGTTCATTTTTAAACTAATTACAGTTTTCTGTTACCTTTGATTTGTTAATTGTTTACACTCTTTTTTCACCTACCTTTTATATACGAGTCCTTGGTATTTTAAATTCCAAAGCCATTATCACTGCAACCTCAGAATTTTTAATTTTAACCTTTGTTTTTCTTTTTAAATAGCTCCTAAATTAGTTGCACACTTCTTGCCAGAGCATTACATCCCTCATTCCATGTGGTAAAATACCATATCATAGTGTGCTTCCTGAATTACTCTTGAACTGTCACCTCATATAAAGCACTCAACTGTCCACTTAACAGCTAAGGTTTCTTAAGTTTCTATTTGGAGTCCTTTCATCTAAACAATATTGAATGATATCTGGTAATAAATGTCCAAGTTTAGAACTAGATCTAAATACAAAATCATCTCTAGGCACAATTACCAAGCTAAATTAGGTCTCTGAAACCATGTCATCGCCCCTTCTTGCTATCTTGTGTACATAGTCAGTGTTGTGGATGTTGGTAAGAAGGTAGGGAATTTCTGCACTTTGCCCCGTTTTTGACATAAGGGTTAAATGTTTTTAAATAGAAATACCCTCATGGCTTTCCTGACCTGGAAATGGTATTTCTATTTCTGGGGGAATTGAGTAGACAGGTTTAACTAAAAGACAGTTTTGTGTGTGTGTGTGTGTGTGTGTGTGTATGTGTGAGATTTGCAGGCATTATCTACTTCTCCCTATGATCTTGCGAGAGTATATACTCTTGCATATCTTCTGTTTTGCGAAAAGGAGGGTTAAAGCACAGGGAAATTAAAAACTTGCCCAAAGAAGCCACAAGAATAGCAAAGTAGGCATTCACCCCCAAACGTGATGGGAAATTTCAGTATTATGTGTAATAAAAGCCAAAACTCTTTGAGCAAATAAATGTGAAATTGTTAAGCCTAATGGTCAGATATTTTTTAGTCTGGTAATTTGCTAGAGAATATATAATTTCAGCCTATAGTTAGGGAGGTTAGACAAACACTATTTTGGATAACTTTAGATTTACAGAAAAGTTGCAAAGATTGTGCAGACAGTTCTCATATGCCCCCACCAAGTTTCTACAGTCATTAGCATCTTATATTGCCATGTATGTATATTTCTCAAAACCAAAACCAACATTGGTATATTACTATTAATTACATTACAGATTTTACTTGAATGATATCATTTTTCCCCTTAAGATATTCCATAATCTAGAGTACCATCTTGTACTACTAATATCTTCCTACTCTCTTCTGTTCTATGACGATTTTTCATTCTTTCCTCATTTTTGATGATTTTGACAATCTTAGAGAGTACTAGCCGGGTATCCTCTAGAATATCCACCACTGCATTCTGTATTTGACTGGTTTTTCTCACGATTAGACTGGGATTATGGGGTTTTGCAGAGAATACCACAGAGGAAAAGTGTCTTTCTTGTAACTTCCTATGGAGGGTACATCATAACCCTGTGACTTCACTGGGAATGTTAACATTTGTCATTTGGTTAAGGTAGGGTTTGCCCTGATTCACCATTGCAGTTACTGTTTCTCCTTTTACCTACTCTTAGTATTTCAAATCAGGTTATACTAAGTGTAGCCCATCATCATGGTAGGACGGGGGAATTAAGTTCCACATCCTTTTGGGGTTAGGTATCTACACAGTATTTGGAATTTTTCTATAAGAAAGATTTGTCTCCATTTCTTTTCTATATCTACTCAGGTATATTTATTTTATACTTGTTACTTATTTTTCAAATTGGCTTTTGTGACCTTTGATAAGCCTTTATTCTCTGATAGAGGGGAAAGTAGATGGAGAGAGGGAGGGAAGAATTTTTGGAGAGGTATCAAATAGGAGAAAACATGGGGTCTAGAGCCATGACAAGGCGGTGGGGGGTGTCTTCAACATTAAATGAGAGCCTCCACAGTTAATTACAGTATGGCCAAGTTTGTAGTCATTGAGAGTGAGCAGTAAACACTTAATGGGTTTTTTTCTCCCCCAGCCACATTGAACTACCTGGCTGCTTGAGTACATGTTTATAAAACATAAACATGTAGTAACAGTTCTTAAATATTTGTTTAGCAAAATAAAAGGTGCTGGGATAAGAAAAAGGTTGACATTAACTTGGTAAATTCTAAATACTTCAATGCATGATTAAAATGTATCTAAAAAGATTTTGAGGAAAACGATACAATTTTTTTCAAGGAAAAATACCTAAATTTGAAGCTAAAAATGCATAGGACAACTCCTCCTCTTAACCTCAATTTAGTGCGAGAAAAGCTCTTATAAAGCACAGTTGTACTTAAGTGTCTGTGGGGAATTGGCTCCAGGATCACCCACAGATAACAAAATTTCAAGGGTGCTCGAGTCCCTTATGTAAAACAGCATGGTATTTGCATGTAACCTATGTATATCCTCTCATATACTTTAAATCATCTCTAGAGTAACCCTAATACAGTGCCATACATTACTTCACGTAGATTTAGCATAATACCATGTGGCAAATTCAAGTATTGTCTTTGGGACTTTGTAGGGTTTTCTTTTCCCCTGAATATTTTTAATTTGCAGTTGTTGAGTCCATGGATGGTGGATACAGAACCCATGAATATGGAGGGCCTGTTGTTCTTCAGGTTAGAGATAAAGCCTCTGATAAAATAGGAACAGTTTTGCCTGAATGAAGAGGCAACTCTTAATGAGCTGACTTGCGGTCTTGAAGGACAAATTTATAGATGAATAAGGCAAGCTAAGGTTATTCTCTTTGCAACACTGAAGATTTGATGCTTTTAGGGAACTAAAAATACCATGGCTGTGGGAAACCTCGGAGAAGGACAGGGAACTTTGTAATAATGCTGTCGGAATTAAACTGGACCACAGTGAATAGTGACTACAGAATATTGATAGTTTGAATTCCTAAGTGTTGAACACAGAACAGTGGGATTTTGCACCTACCCTAAAATGAAACATCTGTGACCTGTTATTGGTGAGGTTATCACAAAGGCTAAGTACCTCCAACCTAAAAGTACTAGGAACTAAAGTTTACTTTAATGGGTGTGATGCGGTGGTAGAGTTGTCACTGATACTTGATTACTATCTGGTTCTTCCGCTGACTTCAGTTTAGTTCATGGTAACTGAGTGACTCGAGACATTCTTTATGCCTAAGTTGTTAACACCTATAAAATGAAAATGACCATTTCTACCTTGTGGGAATTATTAGAAATAATGTAGCATATATGTATACAGCAAATATTGGCAGTTTTTATCCCTTCTCCATGTTTACAGATACTTCTCATATATACACACACATGCACATATATATGCATATATATGTGCATGTGTGTGTATATATTCTCAGATGCCTATTTCCCACTCTTTCTAGAGCACCAGATCCATGTATCTAGCTGCCTCCTGTGTGTCTCCCTTTAATTAATTACTTAATTTTTTTTGGCAAGATGGGTCTTGCAGTGTTGCGCAGGCTGGTCTCAAATTCCTGGACTCAAGCAGTCTTCCTGTCTTGGCCTCCCAAAGTGCTAGGATTATAGGTGTGAGCCACTACGCCTGGCCTGTATCTCCCTTCACGTGTCAGACAGGCAATTTTACTGTATTTAAATTCTTCCTAAATCTTCTATTCACCAAACCTGTATCTCATGTTGTATTTCATATTGATAAATATCATTATCAGTAACTTGATAATCCTCTTAGATTTCCTTTTTGTGAACACTACCACTACTTTGATTTGTAGGCTAGGATATTGTAGTTTCTTCCTAAATGGTCATTTGGCATTTAGTAGGATTTCAGTAGTATTTGCTAAATGAATTTTTTTCGCCAAGCATTGATGCTTTCATCACTGATGCTAGAATGCTCTTAACTAACGAGCATTTCATTTCATGTTATTTCTTTGTTTAAACCCTTTCAGTGCCTTTTCATGGCTTTCAGAATTAAACTACAATCCTTATGCATATAGTAAAAAGTTCAGGGTTTTTTTTCAGGACTCACACTACCCCCACCTCCCATTTCTAGCCTGCTTAGGTGCACAGAACCTATACACTAGCTACATTAACTATGCTGAACTACTAATAGGCTTTCATCTTAGTACAAGTTTCTTATACCTGGGATACCCTACACATACCCCACTACCATTTCTTTTTTCATTTAGCCTTCATGACTCAATTCAGAACACTAGGATGCCACCCCTGATGCCTCTTCCCTTTCAATGGGAATTGGGTGAAACTCTAAAAGTTTCTCCTTCCCCAGTATCCCTCTCCCTTAGCATAGTGTTTGTCGTTATAGCAAGCACTCAAATGTTTGATGAGGGTCAATTAATATCTGTTACCTTTCTCAAAGAGGTTTTGATCAGTTGTATTTTTTCCTCATTACTAATAGAATAAATGTTTTGTTCTTCGCTGGAAGGCATTCTTTGATTGTGAAAGGAGTTTTTATTCTAAAGTTAAAGCTTTGTAAGACCATTGTGACCGTCATTAAACTTGTGTCAGGAGAAACTTTCATTCTCTTTTTTCTTTTTAAATCTTTATTTTAGAGACAGGGTCTCACTATGTTGGCCAGGCTGGTCTTAAACTCCTAACCTTAAGTGATCCTCCTCCAGCCTCCCAAAGTGCTGGGATTATAGGCGTGAACCACCATGCCGAGCTTTTTTCTGTTTCTTAAGTCCAAGAAGGCCATTTCTTCACAAGCTGAAAAAACAAGTTATCCGTCCAGCCATACTTCAATGGAGGGTAGAACATGTGAATAAACTTTATTGTCCTCAATTTTCTACTTAAAGTATGCCAACTTATATTTTATTACACACAACTAAGATAGGTGGAGAAAGAGCAGCCTCACTGGCATACATTTTGAAATTAGATTACTTGTACATTACCAAGGACAGAAACACAAAAAATTACTATGCTGGAAGTAAGACTAGGGGTCACCTACTGGCTTTCTTCCTAACATGCTGCGTGATTCTCTGCAAAAATATTAACCTAAGGAACTTCACTATGGATTGGTAAATTGAGTTCCCTGTAAATGTATGATCCTGAAGTAAGTGCACTGGGGTGCATCATTGGCAAAATAAGCAACAAATCAAAAAGTAGTTTACCTAACTTGGAGGAGCAGATGATAAAGAGTTCAAAATACTTTGTTAGGTTAAAATACTATGAACAGGCATATCATGTACTAGGTAGAACCGAATTTTATAAGTATAGTTAAAAAGCTTTCAATACAAGAAAATATAAAATACATTATTGCTTGATAACTAGACCAGTAAAGTAGATTTTTACTGATAAATTGTTTGGACATTTATTTTGGCTTATATACATAACACTAACTGTAAATGAGCTATTTCTGTGAAAACACCTAAAAGTCAAAACTAAAATGGAAGTGTTCAGTTTGGATGAAGCAAATCCAGTTAATTATGGTCTATCCTCATATTAACTCTTAGTGACACTGTTACCTCTAATCTAGCTGTTGATTGTGAACCTGTCAAAAATGTTGCTTTTTCAGCAATTATTTCCATGTATCAGAATTCTGATCAGGGAAAACAAATTATCTGTATTATAATTTGAGTAATGTTATTAGAGCCTAAGAATTTTAATGTGGTAGCAGCAGCTGTGACACAAGATTGTGTTGCCCTATATCACACTCACAATTATGTCTCCTGTTCGTTATTATTGATTCCTTAGAACCACAAAAAGGGAAAGGTTAAGGAGAATGTAGTTACTTCTACCAGAAGAAACTACATCAGTATTCTCAGGCTGCACACACAGTACCTGTGGCACTAAAATCTTAGGATAGAAGAGTGCTAAGAAGGAAGAAAAAATAGAATAATGAAAATTATGTTTTGTGTTTTTTCCTCATATTAGTGATAATGAAAATGTGTTTAAATTCAGGCCTCCCATATAGTATTGCGTATCAAAGTCTAAGGCAGGTACCTGACCGTGAAAAACTACGTTTTGAAGCACTGATGACTGATAAGATAGACATAAAATGTTTAACCTGTAATTTTGGTGAAGCCATTGGAAATCAGCAAACCTACACTATGTTTTCTCCACATTTGGAGACTATTCATCTGTTAATGTAGATGCAAAAGAAAGTCTTGTTCAAGGACTCCAAAGACATATTTAACACACAATATTAAACATTGAACATGCATTTTAAGCACCACTGCATTCTAGTATCATTGCTTAGTGCCCTTTTGATTGTATTTGCTGGGGCTGTTTGAATCAGTATGATCTATTTTTGTAAAATCCTTAATTGTTTTAATTAGAGGATAAGTTAGCACAGCCCTTTTAGAGGCTAATTTGAGAGTATCTGAAAAATTAGAATATTCACAGTATGAACATTTAAACATACTAATGAATTACGTTACTGCATGCTAGGTAGTGAACTAACGTTAGATACCTTGATTGAAGCAAGGAGAACAATTCCGATTGCTACTGTGAAGGATATAAAAGGGATTGGTGTATACTACTCTTAGGACAGTAAGTGTAAGACCTTGGGGTCAGGCAAATTATACTTGGTAACTGAATTCTTAAGAGTTCAGTGCTGGGGGGCTAAGTCTGCTCCTGGATATGATGAGAAGCCAGTAAATGGCTTGGGAAAACAATGTTCTAAGACAGAGTTGTAGAGTTAGAGGACCTGTCATACAAGCCTCGTAAGCCATAGAAGGGAATTTACATGGTATGCGAAGAACAGTTGGAAAATAGTAAACAGTTTGAAGTGACCTAGTTTTAATACAAATTGGCCACTGCTTGGAGAATACATCAGAAAGAACCCTACTGGATGGAAAGGGAATAGTAAGAAGTCTTACTTAGGCAAATTAAAATAACAAGCCGGGCGCGGTGGCTCAAGCCTGTAATCCCAGCACTTTGGGAGGCCGAGGCGGGCGGATCACGAGGTCAGGAGATCGAGACCATCCTGGCTAACACGGTGAAACCCCGTCTCTACTAAAAATACAAAAAATTAGCCGGGCGTGTTGGTGGGTGCCTGTAGTCCCAGCTACTTGGGAGGCTGAGGCAGGAGAATGGCGTGAACCCGGGAGGCGGAGCTTGCAGTGAGCCAAGATCGCGCCACTGCACTCCAGCCTGGGGGAAAGAGCAAGACTCCGTCTCAAAAAAAAAAAAAAAAAAAAACAAATTTATATGATCAAAACAGCACTAAATTTTAGGGTAACTACATGACAGAGACCAATAGTGTTTTAAGAAGTTTAAAATGTGGAAATTAAAAGAAGTGGAAGTAGGTAATTTGAGCTGTTGCGAGATTCATTCCTCAGTAAATGGTAAAAGTACTATTTAAGTAGACTCTAATAAATCATGGAACTATATTTTAATCTCCATAACCACTAAGAGAATAATAAGGGTATAAGAAGTAGTGGGGGAAAATGGAGTAATGAAAATGATTAATACAAATTAGTTTTTTAAGAGATAAAGAATGACAAAACAGCAAGCCAGTTAAACTCTCGTACCTAGAACTGGATTATACACTCCAATTAATCCAGAGTATCAGACAGGGTTAAGATAAATTGACAAAACCAATTGTATATTTGTAATATGCATTTTCAGTTTGGAAATAAGGGAATGGGAAAAGTAAAAGTTTGGAATTAAACATCCCTATGGGTCAGCAAATAGCAGTGGGATTTTTTTGAATGAAAATACAATTTATCAGGCTGGGTGCGGTGGCTCACGCCTGTAATCCCAGCACTTTGAGAGGCCGAGGTGGATGGATCACGAGGTCAGGAGATCGAGACCATCATGGCTAACACGGTGAAACCCCGTCTCTACTGCAAATACAAAAAAGCCAAGCGTTGTGGCACACGCTGTAGTCCCAGCTACTCGGGAGGCTGAGGCAGGAGAATCCCTTGAACCCGGGAGGCGAACGTTTCAGTGAGCCGAGTTCGCACCATTGCACTCCAGCCTCTGTGACAGAGCGAGACTCTGTCTCAAAAAATAAAAGAAAAAAGAAAATACAATTTGTCAACACCTGTGAGATTGAGCTAAAGCAGTGCTTGGAATTGTGTGACTTTGAAAGCCTACATCAGAGAAAATTAAGTCAATTAAGCTTTCAAGAATACAGGAAAATACTGGCAGATCAAACATAATTCAGAGGAAAGAGGAGCGGAGGACTTATGCTTCAGGCCAACGTTTTACCCTTCAACCTGTAACAAAACTAGACAATGTATCAAGCAGCATTTTTCAGTACATTGAATGTAAGGCTGTGGAGGAGAGGTACCTGAGAAAGGAAAACAAGGTGAGTCCTATGAATGCTTCCCAGACTGGCCAGATTTTCTCGCAGCAGCCAACCATATCACACATGTATTAATGTTATAATTTCACATACTGTATAATGCTATCCTTTGATTAGCGTTTAGTTTGATGGGAACTCCATACCATTAAAGAAAATTCAGGCCAGCTGTGGTGGCGCCATGCCTGTGGACCCAGCTACTCAGGAGGCTGAAATGGGAGGATCGCTCAAACTCAAGAGGTCAAGTGAGCCATTATCGTGCCACTGCACTCCAGCCTGGGCTGTAACAGAGCAAGACCCCCATCTCTAAAACGGAAAAGAAAAATCATAGCAGGTGCTACATTTGCGCTGAGAAGAATCCACAAGCAGAGATGACTCTGAGAACAGTGGTGTCCTCAGCAGCATCAGTTCCCGCAGACTCGAGTGAATTGGGCTCTGGCATGTGCACCACGGGGGGTCCAGAGTGCCTGGCCCCAGAACAGCCGCTGAGTGCAGGGACCCTAAAGACAGGGGTGGGGGTCTAGGTGACAAGGCCAGAGGAGTCCCTGGCACCCCTCACCCACCCGGCGGGACACCCCAGTTGACACCGTGTGCCAGCAAAGTTGGGACCTGATAGTTTTGGGAACGTAGGTCATTGAAAGTGGCCTGCAGCACACAGCCTGTAGGGGGCAGGCAAGGAGGGTCCTTATCCATCCACCCCCTGAGGCTGTCCTTCCCGTGGTGCCATGCCACCTAGGCAGGAGTGCGTAGGACTTGCCTGGCTGGAACCCACCCTTGAAAACCGCCTGAGGAGGTGCCAGAGTGTGGCTGCGGGCTCCAGACCACGTCGGCTCCACCTGCCCAGAACCCAGCTGCCACCAGCGCTGGCTGGGAACACAGGCTTACTGTCTTCTCCGGGTCTTGGGAAACCTGTACTTCTTAAGACTCATTCAGGATCAGCATGTCCATCCCAAGGGCTTCTTCAGGAAAGGCACTCCCTCCCCACTAAAGGAGCGTTCCTCAAAGCAACCTGAGAAGCGCAGCCCATCCGCCTCCAGCTGGGTGGCCGCAGACACATCAGGCTCCCGCCTCTGTATTTTAATGCCTCACAGTGAAAACCATGGTGGGTATTTCTTTCCAGTTATGTCCTGAGCCAAATGTGGAGCTTTTCTGCCTAGGAAGGGCAAAATTCTAGCACTGGCAGGGGTGCAACCCAAGGGGTGGCTGGGGTTCTCACTGCCCTTGGCCATAGGGCAGGCTGTTCTAGACAGCAGGGGGATGTTTTCAGGGTTGAAGTTTCCCCCCCACCTAGTCCTGAACCCATTGGGTCCTGGAGCACCTGTGTTCCCACGAGGCCAGTGTGGGCCACACATGACTTCAAAAGGCACTTGAGGCTTGATTAAGTGTGCCAGTTTCATTCCAAACATGCTGCTCTAAAACATCCCTGCTGAGCCACAGGACGATCAGATACTGTGAGCTTCTGGCCTGTTGATACTGAAGAGCCAGGGCGTGCGGGGAAGACTCCAGAAGTCCTAACTCTTGCTCACCTTACATCTGGGATTCTTACACCCTCAGCTGAAGAACTTGATGAATTTCAACTTTGAAGAGATTCTTCTAACACTTGGCCATTTCAACCAGGCTTTGCTAAAGTCCTCTGAAATTGGGGGACTGAAAGCCAATTACTTAGATCACAGGTTGCCTGTGAAACCTGCAAGGACCTGCTGTCAGGGCTCATTAAACCCCAAAGTACGGCACCTTGGCGTGTGGACTACTCTGACCGAGAGGAGACTGGGAGGTCTCAGAAGCCTAGTCTGTCCTTCCCTCCTGGTTCCTGTGCCCTTTTATCCCACAAAGTGAGTCACAGAAACCAGAATTTGTTTTCCCCAAGGCAGGTCATAGAAACTAGAACTCCTTTCTCCCAAATATAGCCATAAAACCTAGCAAGGTCACTCTCTCCCTTCTCCCTGGAAGACCCTCATTCCCGAGGAGTCCTGCCCCATACCCAGGAGAAGGGGAATTGTACAAAGCAACCTTGCTGGGTTTCCCCACTCCATCCATCACCGTTAGGCCAGATGCTTTGTGTCCAGTCACATTTCTGTATGGCTGTTCATGCATCAAACCTAAATATAAAATTTTCCCTGGGTCTTTGCGGAAAAAAAAAAAGATTTCATTTGCCAGATTTCTCCACTGTAAATCTACTGAAGTTACTATTTTTCCAGTTGTATAGTAAATTCATTTGGCTTATTCAATACTACCTTATATATTTTGTTGTTCAAATGGTTCCACCTTTGGCCTTTGGAATTTTTTTCATGTTGGCTTCTTTGTCCTTTTGACACGTCCCCAAATTCTTCTGTCTTCTGAGCACTTCTTTAATTTTCAGCAGTACAAGATGCTCTAGGCTCACCTTGTATTTTCTCATTCATGGATGCAGAATCAGCCATTTGTCCGAGGAACCCTGTTTCTTTTTAAAGAAGAACTGTATTTAGACACCAAGATCTGGATACTGGACTAAATCGAAATTTAGTATATGATGGAATAGGGTTTCAATTAAGAGGAGAATTATGATTTACTTAATAAATGATGTTAGCTGTCTACGTAATAATCCATAAAAAAGAAGTTAAACCACCTCATTACCATTTGCTAAAAAGTACACATTTTACCATCTATTTAGATTGAAAACATGAATATTAAAGTAAGAATATTCCCAAGTGCAACGTGGATACAAGAATTAAGGAGAGACTTGCTTAAGCAAGTCTTAAATGAAAACTGTAAATGAAAAGATCATTTTCCTGAATAAATTTCTTATATATGGTAATAAACATGATACAAAAAGTAAAAAGGCAAATGACGGGAAAATTAGAAACAGATGGTACCTCTATACAGAGTTCCTACAAATTAATAGCATAATGATAACCCAATAATGTATATAATTAATAGAAGAGGATGTTATTTAGCTTCACTGGTAGTCAAATTAGCATAACAATGTATCTGGCCCATTGGGTTGTAAACATTTTAAACATGAGTGAAAATATCTTTGCATAGAATAAAGCATGAAAGAATACACCCCAACCCATTAATATTAGTTAATTTGTAAGTGAAAATAGAGAGATCAAGAGATTATTAACATTTAAAATACAATCTAAATGCTCATTTAAGTTTGTTACAATGAACATAGTTTAAAATTATAAGGTCAAGGCAATTAGAAATCTATTGGGGTCCAGGTGTGGTGGCTCAAGCCTGTAATTCTAGCACTTTGGGAGGCCGAGGTGGATGGATCAGTTGAGGTCAGGAGTTCGAGACCAGCCTGGGCAACATGGCAAAACCCCGTCTCTACTAAAAATACAAAACTTAGCCCATCGTCGTGGCACATGCCTATAGTCTCAGCTACTCAGGAGACTGAGGCACAAGAATGGCTTGAACCCGGGAGGCAGAGGCGGCAGTGAGCTGAGATCGCACCACTGCACTCCAGCCTGGGCGACAGAGCGACGCCTGTCTCAAAAAAAAAAAAAAAAATTATTGTGGCCAGGCATGGTGGCTCATGCCTGTAATCCTAGCACTTTGGGAGGCTAAGGTGGGTGGATCACTTGAGGTCAGGAGTTCGAGACCAGCCTGGCCAACATGGTGAAACCCCGTCTCTACTAAAAATACAAAAATTAGCTGGACCTGCTCTCTTGAGGCCAGGAGGCAGAGGTTGCAGTGAGCCAAGATCATGCCACTGAGCTCCAGCCTGGGAGACAGAGCAAAACTCTGTCTCTCTCTCTCTCTCTCTCTCTCTCTATATATATATATATGTATATGTATGTGTATATATGTATATATATATGTGTATATATATGTATATATATGTATGTGTATATATATGTATGTGTATATATGTATATATATGTATGTGTATATATATATATATATATAGCAGTAAATTAGGCAAAAGATTGTGGTGACTTGAATCAGGGTGGCGACGGTGGAGATGGACACAAGTGAGTGTATATGAGATATATTTTGGTATGAAATTAAAGTTCAAAAGAGAAGTGTAGACTGCAGGTACAAATTTGAGAATCATCAGCACATAACAGTCCACTTCTAATGATTTACCATGTAAAAATAAGTCCCACAAATACACATACCAATAGGTACAAGAATGTTATTGAATCACTATTTCATTTAGCAAAAGTTACAGGTGACCAGACATTCAGAAAGAATTTAATTATTCTTAGTAGAGCCTGAGGAAGAGCCTCCAAGGTCACACTCACAGGCCACATACTGTTATGCAGCTGCGAGCCTAACTGTGAAATTGAAGGGGAATGGCTTCTCGGGGTGGGGGACTGTGTGGTGGACTGTGTGGGGCTGAGGTGGTGAGATTGCTTGTGGTCAGGAGTTTGAAACCAGCCTGGGGAACATAGCATGACCCTGTCTCTACAAAAAATAAAATTGTAAAATTAGCCAGATGTGGTTGCATGTGCCTGTAGCTCTAGCTACTCAGAAGGCTGAGGTGGGAGAATCACTTGAGCCCAGGAGTTCCAGGCTATCATGAGCTAAAATCATGCTACCGCACTATAGGGTGGAGGACAGAGTGAGACTGTTTCTTTAAAACAAACAAACAAACAAAACAGAATAGAATTTCTGTGCCTACTAACTAAAAGAGATAATCACACGTTGTTCAATACAACAACAGCAGCAACAAAGCTGTAGGAGTACTTGCAGTAATGATAGAGGAGAAAAGAGGTCACAAGGAAAAATCCTCTTTTAATCTCAGAGGTTTATAGTTTTAACAGGTACATTTAAGTCTATTATCTATTTTGTTTTGTGGTGTAAGGTCTATGCTCATTTTTATATCCATACAGCTATCTAGTTTTTCCAGCACCACTTGTTAAAAAGACTGTTCTCTTGCATCACCTTAACACTTTTGACAAAAATCTGTTGAACGTCTGCATATGTGTGCACATATCTATATCTCTATATGTGTATATATGATGCTCTCTATAATACTCTCTTTCATTGATCTATAGATCAGTGTCTTAGTCTGTTTTGTGCTACTATAACAATACTACAACTGGGTAATTTATAAAGAATAGAAATTTATTTCTCAATGTTTTGGATGTTGGGGATGTTTGAAAGCAAGGCGCCATCATCTGATCTCTGGTGAAGGCCTTCTTGCCCTGTCCTCACATGTCAGGATGACAAGAAAGGGATCAAACTCCCTCTGTCAAGCCCTTTTATAAGAGCAGCTAATCCCATTCCCTCAAGAGATGTCCTCATAGCCCAACCACCTCTTAAAGGCGTCACCTCTTAATACCATTATAGTAGCCATTAAGTTTCAACACGAATTTTGGAGAAGACACATTCAAACCATAGCCTGCCTATCTTTATGCCAGTAGCATGCTGCCCTGCATATAACAACAGTAAAATATGGTTAAATTTGTAAAAACAAGTATTTGAATTTTATTAAATTATTACATTGGAAGGCATTCAAAAGCATACAGAAATCATAGAAGAGAAAAAAAGACCTGCAAATGAAAGAAGTAAAAATTATGACTTACTGGTTTTTGGGATCGAGGATCCTGCCCATTCTTCATGACTATGGCTATGGGAAATACTGGTAGAAAAAAAAAAAAATCATAGCCTTACTGGCAAAAAGTTCCAGAGACTGGAGTTAAGACTTGAAAAGCCACTGCAAATTTAAGTAGGAAATCTTGGTAATGAGAACCAGAGAAGAAATGAGATAGAACTACCCAAATCCATGTCTCACAGCAAAACTCTGCATGAGTAGAGGAGACCCCATGAGGCCTGAGGAAAAAGCAAGCAAAGACCAGATAGAAATCTAGTCCCAGCACTTTGGGAGGTCAAAGTGGGAGGATCACGAGGTTAGGAGATGGAGACCATCCTGCCTAACATGGTGAAACCCCGTCTCTACTAAAAATACAAAAAATTAGCCAGGCGTGGTGGTGGGCACCTGTAGTCCCAGCTACTTGGGAGGCTGAGGCAGGAGAATGGCATGAATCTGGGAAGCGGCACTTGCAGTGAGCCAAGATTGCGCCACTGCATCCAACCTGGGTGACAGAGTGAGACTCCATCTAAAAAAAAAAAAAAAAAAAAAAACCATTATTCAAGAATACATCTACTTTGATGCTTTACTTAAGGGGATGTATTCCTCCCTGTGCTGTGTGTACTTTGGGTGGGAGAAAGCTGAAGCTTCAGAAACTTGAAATGTCAGGGAATAGCCCTAAGCTGGCAGAGTAGCTGGAAGTAAGAGGAGAATCCCTAGAATCAAGGAACCCACACAGAAGGTGATCTCCATTGCTAACTGACCAGCAAATTACATAGGCATAGGGAAATCAATCTCTAGGAAGCCAAGCTAAAAGAGCTTGGAAAACCATGAGAATGAAGCAGGGATATCAATAGCAGCATGCCCCAGGGGAGGCAATATTGGCAGTTTGAATCCGGACAAGTTAAATGTCAAACAGAACAAACATAAAATCTGTAATACTCAGGGAAAGAAACCCAGTAGACTCCAGAGTCATTACAATATATTACAATGTCCAGTTTTCAATAAAAAAATAACAGGCATGTGAAGAATAGGAAGAAAAGATAGGAGAAAAGGCAGTCATAGCAAGGGACTCTTTGATCTAGCAAAGACTTCTAGGCATTGCTTTTATTTTGATACAGTAATTACATTGATTGATGTTTAAATATTAAGTCTACATTGCACTGTACTTCCATGGCAATCATTCTGAGAAGACAAAAGCCATGGGATCAGTGTTCTTTCTTCTGTTATTTGGCACTTAGAATCAGTAATTTTGCACTAAAATATAAACCCCATAAACATAGGGACTGTTATGTATTGCTTTTGTATCCTTAATGACTGAAACAGTGTCTGACATAGATTGGGTGCACAATGAATAGTTATTGAATGAATGAATGACTAAAATATAAACCAAAATTACTGGTTGGTTCCATGAGGAAAGACTTTCAGATATTTTCCATCCATAGTGAGGTAGTCAAGGGCTGATCATGTGACTAGTTATTAATCTTATTTTTGTATCCATATTTACCACTGCACCCGGCCTAGTCATCAAATTTCTTATCCCAGGGGGAATGTTGCCAGGCACTGTTCTAGGTCCTGAGGATAAAACTGTGAATAAAATAGAGTCCCTGTCCTCAATAAGCTTACATTCTAGTGTGAAGAGAAACAAAATAGCTTTGGGTATGACAAAAATAAAATAGCCTGAGAAGGAGCAGCTTTGAGGTAGGAGAAAAACTAGATGAGTATGGTTTCATAAAACTTGGAAAAGATGAGGATTTCAAGAATGAGGGAGTTGTCAGCCACGTCAAATACTGTAGAAAGGTCAAGTGAGATAGTAACAAAGTGTTGACTATTGGCCTTCGCCAAGCAATGGTGATTGGTGACCTTGACAATTGTTTCAGTGAACTGGTACTATCAAAATCTCAACTGAAATGGGTTGAGGAGGAGATATAAAAATTACAACTAATCTGCTTGAGGAATATTGATTTAAAAATACGTGAGAGAAGCAGCAGAGCCCAGGTAATGCGAAATGTGCATCGAGGGGAGTTTTTCTTAAAATGTATTATATTAAGGCATGTTTATATGCACATGAAATAATCTAAAAGAAAAAGAAATGAATTCAGGAAAGAAAGAAGATCATTTCAAAAATAAAGTCCTTGAGAAGGTAAGAGGGGATAGGAACAGGGCACAAGAGGAGGGCTTGGCCTTACGTAGAAGCAGAGATACTCCTTCCATTTTAACATCCTTTCAGAGGATCTACACACACACACACACACACACACACATATAGATATGAATGGGTATATATACATATATTTTTAAATTTTTTTTTTTGAGACAGAGTCTTGCTCTGTCGCCCAGGCTGGAGTGCAGTGGTGCAATCTCATCTCGCTGCAACCTCCACCTCCTGGGTTTGAGTGATTCTCCTGCCTCAGCCTCCTGAGTAGCTGGGATTACAGGCGTGTGCCACAATGCTCGCTAATTTTTGTGTTTTTAGTGGAGACAGGTTTCACCATGTTGGTCAGGCTGGTCTCGAATTCCTGACCACAGGCAATTCATCCGCCTCAGCCTCCCAAGGTGCTGAGATTGCAGGCATGAGCCACTACATCTGGCATATATATATAAATATATATATATACATATATATATATATATATATGTAGCTATCTATCTAGATATATAGAGAGATTTTTTTTGAGACAGAGTCTTGCTCTGTCACCAGGCTGGAGCAGAGTGGCATGATCTCAGCTCACTGCAACCTCCTCCTCCTGGGTTCAAGTGATTTCCCTGCCTCGGCCTCCCAAGTGGCTGAGATTACAGTCACCCGCAACCACCCCTGGCTAATTTTTTTGTATTTTGGTGGAGATGGGGTTTCACCATGTTGGCCAGCATGGTCTCAATCTCCTGACCTCATGATCTGCCTACCTCGGCTTCCCAAAGTGCTGAGATTACAGGTGTGAGCCACTGCACCTGGCCTATTTATATATTTATGTATATAGCAAATAACAACATGCTCTATGTAGTGTTTTGCATCTTGTTTTAAAAAAAACAACAGTATGTCTAAGTATACACTTAGAGACTTTCTCATTTTGACCGCTGTATAGTGTTGTCTTTTATTGCTACACCATAATTTACTTCTAATCCTCTACTAGTAAACATTGTCTGTTCCCAGTGTTTTTCTATTGCAAACAATGCTTTAATGAACATCTTTGTACAGACGTGCTAGTGTGTCTGCAGAATAAATTACTAGAAATGGACTTGTTAGCTCAAATAGTATAAACATTTTTAATTTTGAAAGCTATTACCAAATTGTTCCTAATTTATACCAATTTATAACCCCAAACACATATTAGAGTCCCTGTTTCTGCCTCATCCACTCAGCGTTAAGCAGACTTTAATATTTCTCAATCTGACAGGTGAAAAATTGTGTCTCAGGGCCTTAATTTGAATTTATCTTGTTACAAAGGAGGTCTGGCATTATTTTATGTTTAAAATTCATTCGTGTTTCCTTTTCTGTGTATTTTCTGTACATCTGCCTATTTTTCTATTGTTATTGGTCTTTAATATGTAGGAGCTCTATATATTAAGAATTTAGAGTTTTGTTATATATAGTAAATGTTTTCCTAATTTGTTACATGTGTTTGTACTTTTACATGTATCAAATTTTATAAACTTATGCAGCATATGTAAAAAAAAGATTTTTAAATAGATGTTTAATAGAAGTAAATAGCAAAATAAATTCATCATCACTAGCTAAATATTGACATACATTATACATTTTAAGCTGTAAGGTACAAGAGGGGTACAATTAAGTAATCTGTGAATTTAAAACATGTCCAGGGTAGAATTTCATTGAAAACATAATAGGTGAATGTATACTTAAAATTAAAAAAAAAAAAAACATGAATATCTGGTCTTTCAGTTTAATCCTCTACTGGTTTATTGACTGTTAAACAAAGTTGCCAATTTGTAACCTCAAAGGAAAACAAAGTGACCACAATTATGTACTGATAAGTAGATCTCTAGGAAAGAAATCAGAGATTCCCTTAGCAAAGCATCCATTGGCCCTTTGGAAATTCTCTTTAAAACAGCATAAAGCATGTTATTAGCCTTTTGGTCACTAGAGGGTGGTGTTGTTTCAGACCAACACAATTCACACTATATCCAGTCCAGAAAGTACCAAACAGAATCCAACTGCCAGCTTCACACTTACTCCACAAAACCTCACAGTCACTTGTTTACAAGGTAAATAGCTAAAGGCAGACAATATAGAATGAAGCAAAATGCTGAAAGAAGAGAAATGTTACCCAAATTATCTGAAATGCAACACATTTTGTTCATTGGCGTAGCGGTTAGTAAGAGGCTAACAATTCTTTACTAATACATGCCCCGACGCTTACCATGCTTATCAAGTCCAATTGGCTACAGCAAGCACTTCAGCGGGAGAAGTAAAAGTTTCAAATAAGTCAAATATTTGTGAATAAAAATGAGAATAGTTTTTGATGTAACTGGAAAAAGATAAGCCTTGCTTCCTTTGCTGTGTGAATGGTGATATGGTCTTAAATTTTAAATATTGAATTACACTAGAATTTTACTAACTGTAGACAGTATAAACTTGATAGCCACTTTCATCCAAATGCTTTGGATAAAGCTTTGTCTAAGAATACCCTCAAATATTATTTTATTTTCAAACAATATTAGGCTAGAAAAATACTATCCCAAATACAGGTTTGAGATTAATTCAAAATAATAAGACCAAAGTTTGGGGAATATTTTAGAATCAAACCATTTCACCCTTCCTAGCTGTTGTTCCCATTGTAAATGTGACATTTTAGTCAATAAAACGCAAAAGTGCAAAACATTTTTAAATGACAGCAAAACACAAAATGAAATTCATGTTGTGATTAATGCATCTTATTAAAATGGAGTTTAAGTTGTATTCCTGCTTTTCCTTCTTTAAAAAACATATAATGTTCTAGTGATATTTTTTCAAACTCTCATACAGAATCAAGACAACAGCACATAAAGAAAGCATGCAGAGGGACATATCCCATTCTTACCTCTTAAAAGTAATTTAAAAGTTAAGAACACCCATACAGAACATCAGCTAAGCTAAGAAAGGCAAAACTGATTGGGCTTGTTCTGAAAGTCGATCTGTGTCAATCAAAATAATGGTCTTTAGAGTGCTATATGATTAAGTCTAATTTCTTAAATATGAGGAAAAATGAACTTTGCAATTATTTTTAAAAATCTTTTCATTTCTTAGTGTAAAAAGGCAAAAAACAAAACAAAAAACACAAGACTTTCTCAAGATTAGGGGAAATTGATCTCACCGTTAATATTCATCTGCTGAGAGCAGTTATGGGACCCACGTCAGGAATACATGCTTCAAATAAGATGGGACTTGAGAATTGCTGAGAGACTTCAGGAACATTCTTTAATTTCATGGGGCCTCAGTTACCCCACCTTTAAGGGAAATAATAATAGCAATAGTACCTTGGAGGATTTCTGTGATAAAATGAGAAAATGCTTGTGAGAAGTACATAAAATATTGGCTTACTGAAAGATGTTACGAGGCAAGCAAGTATGCCTATTTTCATTCAATGTTTCTTATTTCAAAGGCAAAGTTTCCATATAGATTAAGGCCTTCATAACATCTGAATACATTTTCTAGTTCTTATTCTATGAAGATAAGAAGGATGGTTGGAGGCTTTGGAAGGAATGCTTTTCTCCTCTGCTCCCCTCTCACTCCCATAGGCTGGGAGCAGCTGATTTCACTACCTCAGATATGCAAATGATGCCACCTTCCTGTAGCCACTTTTGCCATAGCTGGCCTTTTTGTTGGGTGTTGGGGAGGGGAGCGGGCAGGATTAGGCGAGGGGTAGTAGTTGGGATTTCTTGGTCTTGGAATTCAATCATCCGATGTATTTGTTTCCCTGTGTCTATTCCCTTAAGTCTACAGGCACTGTCTAGAAATTTTATAATTTTCAGCGGCACCCCAGGGGACAGGACACCTTGGCCTTTGTATAATCACTCTAGAGTCCCAAAGCAGAAAGGAAAAAAGGTAACGATCAGCTCTGCAAAGGCTTGTGTGGACTGCTTCAGGACAGGCGACGTGCACTTTACCAGAGTTACTAAAGGACTTCAGGAGAAGGGTCCCGTCCCTGTAGGAGCGTTTGTGGTTGGAGAAGCAGGAGGGCGAGCGCTCGGGTGCGCCTCGGCGGTTTGCCTGGGGTCCGCAAGACCAGGGAGACTTACTAGCTGCCTGCCGCCCACCGACACTTCGGCGGAGAACCGGAGGAGGCGCCCGGTGGGCTCCCGGTCCGGCCAGGAGCAGGGCGTTCCAGGGGAGCCCGTCTGGGGTTTCCCGACCCAGGCGATCAGGATAGGCAACAGCCAAGAGAGGCGCTCAGTTGCTTTGCACCCTCCTCCCACCTCGGTTCTGTCCACACCCACGGGCGCCCCGCCCCCTCGGCCTTATAGCGGGGACTCGGCACCTCGGCGCGCCTCGGAGCCAGAGGTTTCCCGGAGAGGAAGGCGTGGCTCCCTCCCCGGCCAGGGAGCCCTGGCGCCGCCGCGGCCGCGGTCCCAGTAGCGGAGCAGGGCGGCGGCTGCGCCCCGCACCATGGAGGGCAGCCCGGCCCCAGCCGCTGTAGACGCCGACCTCCGCCGCCGCCCACGCCGCGTCTGCCCGCTCGGGCTGCGGCTCTCCGGACGCCATCCCCTCCTCACCTCGAAGCCAACATGAAGGAGACCCGGGGCTACGGAGGGCATGCGCCCTTCTGCACCCGCCTCAACCACTCCTACCCGGGCATGTGGGGGCCCGAGCGTTCCGCCGAGGCGCGGGGCAACCTCACGCGCCCTCCGGGGTCTGGCGAGGACTGCGGATCGGTGTCCGTGGCCTTCCCGATCACCATGCTGCTCACCGGTTTCGTGGGCAACGCACTGGCCATGCTGCTCGTGTCGCGCAGCTACCGGCGCCGGGAGAGCAAGCGCAAGAAGTCCTTCCTGCTGTGCATCGGCTGGCTGGCGCTCACCGACCTGGCCGGGCAGCTTCTCACCACCCCGGTGGTCATCGTGGTGTACCTGTCCAAGCAGCGCTGGGAGCACCTCGACCCGTCGGGGCGGCTCTGCACCTTCTTCGGGCTGACCATGACTGTCTTCGGGCTCTCCTCGCTGTTCATCGCCAGCGCCATGGCCGTCGAGCGGGCGCTGGCCATCCGGGCGCCGCACTGGTACGCGAGCCACATGAAGACGCGTGCCACCCGCGCTGTGCTGCTCGGCGTGTGGCTGGCCGTGCTCGCCTTCGCCCTGCTGCCGGTAATGGGCGTGGGCCAGTACACCGTCCAGTGGCCCGGGACGTGGTGCTTCATCAGCACCGGGCGAGGGGGCAACGGGACTAGCTCTTCGCATAACTGGGGCAACCTTTTCTTCGCCTCTGCCTTTGCCTTCCTGGGGCTCTTGGCGCTGACAGTCACCTTTTCCTGCAACCTGGCCACCATTAAGGCCCTGGTGTCCCGCTGCCGGGCCAAGGCCACGGCATCGCAGTCCAGCGCCCAGTGGGGCCGCATCACGACCGAGACGGCCATTCAGCTCATGGGAATCATGTGCGTGCTGTCGGTCTGCTGGTCTCCGCTACTGGTAGGTAGTTCCAGGGCTGGGGGAAGTCGGGAAGCGCGTGCGAGTAAGCGGGAACCTAAGACTTCGCTAAGTGGCAGCACCTGCAGGGGTGTGTTTGCAACCGCAGAGCGCTGGAGCGTCCTTTCCTCCTGCCCGCGCTGTCTTGGCTACAGCTTCAGAGCTGAGCTCCTCACTTACTAGCCGAGCGCCTTCCAAGAGCCAGGATTCGCATTAGGCACTGGTTATGAGCACAGAGAGATCACAGGGCTGCTCACATTCGAGTCGGGGAGGAGACAGGATGTGTCACTGAAATGACATATATGCAGAGGTAGAGGTTTGTCCTGAGTGCATTAAAAGCAGAATTGCTATGATAACTGTAGCCTGATATGGTGGGATTTTTTTTTTTTAAATTTCAAAGCCCTCTTTCACGTTAATGAAATTTTCAGTCTGCAACCCCAGGCAGTCACAGCCCGCCTGCGGCTTCTGAAACACTGCGCGACCTATGGGTGCCTTCAAGGTTCATTCTTGATGAGGCAGGAGAATGAAAGATGCGAGTTGCCTCCTCAGCCCTTCGCCATGGTGTTTGACCCTCTGCTCTAGGAAGTGCCCGAACGACAGTCAGTGGCATCCGGAAGCTCAGCAGCTTCTTCAGCCCAGCATTTACTTACCCTGGCAGCACTCAAGCAGGGTTCGCTAATCCTGAGATAGGAGGTAGAGGTTTCTCCATGTCCTAGCTCCTACCAGAGCAGCGCAGAGGAGCAAGGATGTTTGCAGAGGCTCTTTGCCTAACACCTGCCCTTACATGATATTTTCGAGGTTTTTTGTCTGTGTTACTTTTAGCTAGAAATGTCCGTGTGTAAGTGCTGTTTACTAATTCCTGAAAAATGGATGCTTACTTAGACCCTGGGGAGTCTGGGTTAATAGATGTTGCAGAAAGAGCGATTTGGTCACTGTTACAAAGGTATAACCAACTATATGTGTTATACAATTGTGGAAAACCTTTGAAACACGTGAACGCAGTTTTTTTTTTCCTAATCGTGGTAAAATATATTACATACAATTCAGTATTTTAGCTATTATTATGTGTACAGTTCAGTGGCATTAGGCATTAAGTACGTTGAGTTTTTTGTGCGCCATGTATACTTTTAAATCCCTTGCATTTGAAAATAGAAATGTAATTTCTCTCACCTGGTTTGGTAGATTGGAGCACAAACCTTGGCTCCAGATCAGTGACATGAGGGGACAAGGAGAGTTATGTTGAGACCTAACTGCCCACAAGTCGCTGTATGGTCACAGTTCTTTATTCCAGGAGTTGGAACTCAGGCCGATATCATCACTATGGCTTATCAAAACCAGCACCAGTTTTAGATAGACAGTATTTACTTTTATGGCCTAGAAATGGAGTGTACAGGTGGCCAACTAGGAAGGAAGAAAGAGTTCTAAATAGTAAACACTTTACTAAAGTGTGGTAATTAATATAACTTTAAAGGCAAACAGGGTATCTGAATTTTTCACAAGTGTCATTTGAGTCCCACATCTTTGAGTTTGCTGTATCACATGATTTATATCCTAGGGAAAAAAATGCAGTTAAATCAATTGAACAAAATACCCATAGAGCTAATCAGACTTATAATTTATTGTTTGTGTATTTTGTTTTTAAGTCAAAGCGAAACCATGTAGTGTGTTTTTGATTTAGACACTTTAATTCTAGTACCAAAAGTATGGTAGCGTCAGAAAGAAAGTAGATCAATCTTGAAAACTGTAATTTAGGGTGGCGAAACTCACTCTTTCAAGAAAGACTGTATTTGAAACTAGTCTTACTTAATTTCAATTTATTTTCATTTGGATAATTCTTTTTGATTTATAGCATTTTACTGGGCACTGTATTAATTCAATTATAAAAACATTAAACAAAATAAATTCAACATGTCATTATATCAAAAAGGAGATTTTTTTTTTTTTTTTTTTTTTTTGAGACGGAGTCTCACTCTGTCACCCAGGCTGGAGTGCAGTGGTGAGATCTCAGCTCTCTGCAGCCTCTACTTCCCAGGTGCAAGTGATTCTCCTGCCTCAGCCTTTGGAGTCACTGGGATTACAGGCACCTGCCACCACACCTGGCTAATTTTTGTATTTTTAGTAGAGATGGGGTTTCACCATGTTGGCCAGGGTGGTCTCGAACTCCTGACCTGAGGTGATCAGCCCGCCACGGCCACCCAAAGTGCTTGGATTACAAGTATGAGCCACCGTGCCCGGCCTAGGAGAAATGGGAACTTTTTAAAGAAAATGGTTCCATCGGCTGGGCGCGGTGGCTCACGCCTGTAATCCCGGCACTTTGGGAGGCTGAGGTGAGTGGATCATTTGAGGTCGGCAGTTTGAGACCAGCCTTCCAACATGGCCAAACCCCGCCTCTACTAAAAATACAAAAATTAGCGGGGCATGATGACATGCGCCTGTAATCTCAGTTACTCGGAAGGCTGATGCAGGAGAATTACTTAGGCTGGGGAGACAGAGGTTGCCGTGAGCCGAGATCACGGCACTGCACTCCAGCACGGGTGACAGAGCAAGACTCCGTCTGAAAAAAAAAAAAAAAAAAACTCCAAATATCTTCAAAAAGATATACTGTACGAAGTTGGAATTACTTCAAAGAAAAGAAACTGGCAAAGCTGCTTTCTTAATAGAGAATTGTAAGAATAAAAACACTAGAATTTAGTGAATTGAATTTTCAGCATATTAGTGTTAAAATGAGAGATTAATGCTGTTTTTTCTAACTATGAGTGTAATATAGATTTCCTGTTAGCATTTGTTACGTTAGGTATAGGATACTATTCTAATTGTCCAAACTTCTTACTTGAAAGGACCCTGAATATATCCTGGAAGACTATCATGACTATAATAAATATTGAGTTGTTACTGCAGGAAAACTTGGTAGGACAGAAACACCATAATAAGAAAATGTCCCAACAGCTACGAGTTCACACTACATAAATACTTAAATAGAGGTTTATGTATCCTTAAACAAAAGCTTTGTTTCCTTTTTCTTTTTCTCAGAAATTTTGCAAAATACAATATAAAATGTGAAATTAAGAGAGTACAGTGGGAAATTATGTCACCAGGATAGATGATCTACAGTTTTTAGTTACTGCTTATGTAAGGCATCACATCGTCATTCTGTTGCAATCAGCCAATTGATCCAGCAATGCAATCTATTTGATTTTTATCATTATTGTTTTATATTTTATGAATGATGCTCACCATAGCTCAGTTGTTTGACCTGATAGCTAAATTTCCAGAAATGGGAATAACCTCAGGATTTTGTTCAAAGGAAGCTATAAGTACATTTTGTACTTTTATAACTTGGCACTCCCAAACAGGTAGAATGTGGCTAATACTGTGAGCTATCTCAAAAACAGTAAATATAAAGCCAGCTATGAACATTGTGAAAAGTGAGGTATGAGCAACAAACAGTTTCTCATCATCAGTCTTGGAACTGGATAAAAGCAGCCTTAGAAACTTTTGCCTTTAATCTTGAACCACTGAATTCCCTGCTCAGTATCCACAAATAGAGATGTTTCAGTTCAAGAAGATATTTCACAATGTAGTTGTGATTTTTTTTCATTTTAGTTAAGGAATCACTGATATATTTTGACAGGTGAAATTTGCCTTTGATATGCCACATGTGGTAGATATGTATGATGAATTATTTTCAGAAATAATATTTTACAGCATATAAAAGTATTATTCAATTGCTAATCTCTTCTGCCTCTAACTTTCTGCCATATTCAGGATGTTGCTTCAGAGAAAGTGATTAAACATATGAATCCACATTGTAGGAAAAATATTCTATAATTTTTCTCTTTTGAAAAAGGTGTGAAGGTCAACAAAATATTCTATGATTATAAAACTGATTAATGTTATAATCTGTTCAGAAAAGCAGAATTTCCACATTTATGAGTGAAATATTTGTAGAACTGTAATACAAGATAGGATGTAATTAATGCCTTTGGCTCTCAGAAAAAAGTCAATCTGAATTTGCCAGTGGAGATTTCCAAGAAGATGAATTGGCATAACCTCACTTCACGACTTCATGACTGAGAGCAAGTGTGTCCCAAAACCCAGCCCAATGAGAACAAAGGGTGCACACTAGATCAATGGGAATGATGTTTTAAAAATGTTCAAGAAAGCAAATTTAGATGGTTAGTCCCTGAATGACAAGATGAGGACTTCACTCTTTTGAGTTTATCAGAAAGAGCCAAGAATTAAACACTTCTTAAGCCATCATCTTTGAAGAAATTCACATGGTCTGAAGTTGTAATATAATTGTGAGTCACTGGCCCTTCTCTTTTGAACAAGCTGTGAAGGTCAACAACTAAATTACAAAAGTTTCCATAGGTGTAGTTTTCTGGGACTAACACTCAGGAATATGCACCACAGGCATCTGTAACAGACTATGAGTCCTCTGAGGGTGCAGAGGGGTGGTAGGTGAGGGATACTGGGTGCTAAGTTTCAGTTTTTAGTTCTGCCCTTGCATTGCAGGAAAGAAATGCGGGGAAGTCCCCCCTAAAACACTGTACATCTGTGTAATGTTTTTGCAACCTGCCAGTGTTCCACATTTATCTCATTCATGCCTCACAACACTAAGATCTACAACTGTAACATGTCAAATTCTTACTCTCCCATTTTTTCCAGTTGCTTTACAAAAAGACAGGAAGGAAGTTTGTATTTCAACTCCTGCCAGCTGTGCTTCTTGAATATCATTAGACAATCTCTCAAGTCCTCCTTTTCCCTAGAAAATTCCAACTTTCATAAAGATGGTAACCAATGAAGGAGCCTCATTTTGGGGGGTTCCTCTTATATCTTGTCCCCTAAGTATATGGCGACATTTTACTGTAAACATAGTACAGACAGTCTCCGACCTACGCTTTTGCAGCTTCATGATGGTGTGAAAGGAATGCACATTCAGTAGAAACTGTACTTGGAATTTGGAATGGCGATCTTTTATCGGGCTAGTGATATGCAGTATGATACTCTTTGGTGATGCATGCACAGCTCCCAGTCAGCCACGCAAACACAAGGTAAGCAAGCACTACTCCACAGTGGACTGTGTTGCCAGATGATTTTGCCCACCTGTAGGCTAATGTAAGTCTCCTGAGCATGTTTAAGGTAGGCAAGGCTAAGCTATGATGTTCAGTATGTTAGGTGTATTAAACGTATTAAACGCATCTTTGACCTTACGATGTATTCAACTTACAACGTTTTCAACTGACAGTGAGTTTGCCCAGATGTAACCCTGATGTAAGTTGAGGAACATCTGTAATTGATTCTTATACAGAAATGACAGTTGGACAGCATATGACCGAGATACATACAACATGGAAACTCTCTGTGAATTCCTGCACCCTGCTCTCTTTACACAGAACACTTCTTTCTCCATTTTTTCATTGCCACTTTACCCCTCAGCCATTCAGCAATATCTGCCAAGCGTCCACCTCTCTTGGATTGGCTAAGATCTCAAGTTAGAAGCCATTTTCTAGCGAAGCCGTCCTTCATCCTCTCTAGGCCGTGATTGGGTGCCCTGATCTCATGATACCCTGCATTTCCGGTTCACAGTCTGAGTCACACTTCATTGGAGACGTTGGTTTACTGTCTTTCTGTTCTTTTAGTTCTGCCAAGGTCAAGTACAGTGTCTGTCTTGCACATTATTTTTTTCCTGGGAACTATCATAATTACTTGCCATATAAGGTCTGCCCAATACGTGCTTATTGACTGAATACTTTTTTTTCTCTTTTGAGACAAAGTCTCGCTGTTGCCCAGGCTGGAGTGCATTGGCACGATCTCGGGCTCACTGCAACTTCTGCCTCCTGGGTTCAAGCGATTCTTGTGCCTCAGCCTCCCGAGTAGCTGGGGTTACAGGCGTGCACCACCACATGCTAATTTTTGTATTTTTTTTTACTAGAGAGGGGATTTCACCATGTTGGGCAGTTTGGTCTCAAATTCCTGTCCTCCTGTGATCCTCTCGCCTCTGCCTCCCAAAGTGCTGTGGCATTACAGGCATGAGCCACCGTGCTGGCCTTGACTGAATACTTGAGCAACCAAATCAGAAGACAGGGTCTGGCCCCATGTAAATAAGCAATTACTTTTGGGCCTTAGACAATTCACTTGATATCTTTATGAACCCTTCCCTTCCTTTCCTTTCCTTTCCCTTCCCTTCCCTTCCCTCCCCTCCCCTCACTCTCTCCTTCTTTACTTTTCTTTCCTTTCTTTACTTTTCTTTTCTTTCTTTCTTTTTCTTTCTTTTTCTTCTCCTTCCTTCCTTCCTTCCTTCCTTCCTTCCTTCCTTTCTTTTTGAAACAAAAATGCCTACCCAGCTCATTTCACAGTATTATAATGAAAACCAACAAGATTAACATATGTGAAAATAATGGGGTAGTGTACAGTACTATGAAAATACTTTATTACTGAGTCCTTTTAGCAAGCTGGGAATATTCCTTCCATATGAGGAATACCACTGTGATGTTTCACTGAATAGTGATGTTGACTCTTGTGCTGAGATAGATCTTTCTTCTAGCAAACTGGAGAAAAGAAGCAAGTAGTGTTTCACAGCTTGATTAGTTATAGTTCATTGGGGAAAAAACATGGTAGAGAATGCAACTTTCAGAAAAAGGAAAAAAAATGGGAAACCAACTGTGCCTAGAGTTTTTTTTTTTGTTTGTTTTGTTTTTTTTGAGACAGAGTCTTGCTCTGTCACCCAGGCTGGAATGCAGTGGCGTAATCTCCGCTCACTGCAAGCTCTGCCTCCCGGGTTCTTGCCATTCTCCTGCCTCAGCCTCCCGAGTAGCTGGGACCGCAGGTGCCTGCCACCATGCCTGGCTAATTTTTTTGTATTTTTAATAGAGACAGGGTTTCACTGCATTAGCCAGGATGGTCTTGATCTCCTGACCTCGTGATCCATCCGCCTCAGCCTCCCAAAGTGCTGGGATTACAGGATGCCTAAATTTTTATAAGGTATTGTAATTCATCCCTCCTTCCCTCCCCCCTGCCACCATCCCTCCTCTGCATTCTCTCAGCCCTGTAATCTGTTCCCTTTTACAGCTTCTAGTTAGCTCTCTAACTCCAAAACACACTGATCCCATTTCCCCTTTCCCTTACACCTGAGGGAGGAGCTAGTACCTTGTGTCCTGAAGACCTCTGTCGCAGGTCTGGAATGCTCTTTTCTGCTCTGTGGCCCTGAGAAGGGGACGACTCATCTGCAGTGAGCAGCTCCCCTCCCCACCTAAACAGTCATCCCTCTGTGTTGGAGTTAAATGCGGGTCTTGCTAGCACCCACAGCCTCTCGTGTGAGCTCTTTCCTGTCAGGGTCTTCTTCCTGTTATCCTATATGTGCACAAACCTATTCTCAATGGAATCTTGAGTTGAACTAATTGTGCATCTAACTGTTGTCTAAGATCAAGTCATTCTGCAAACTTCTTGAGAGAGTCTCTCCCTCAGTTGTCTTCATCTTTTCACAGGCAATTAGAAGTGTTGGGGCTGAACAGAACCTCTGCTGCTGACTGACGGCCCAGAATTGAATTTACACAAGCCTTAAGTCAGACCAAAGTGTGTGAATCATGGAGCTGTAAACTGCTTCACACAGTTTGACCAGGTCCTGACAACACATTAATGTTATTTGCAGCCTGCAGATAGCACAATGTGTTACTTTCCTATCCAGCGGCCTTCCCAGATATTCTCTGGGACCACATTTATAAGGAGGACATTTCAGTGGCTCATGTGGCTGCTTACTTAAAATCCAAATATTATTTTAGCAAACTAATTTTATGACAGATATTTGAAGGATCATCGATCTAAAATGAAAAATGGTAGCAGAAATGGAAGAGGAGGCTTGAGTATTCCCCCTTTATATTAGAAAAAAGAAAACACCTACTAATTTAGGCAAAAGTTGTGCAATATGAATACAAGATAAATTCTCCACCAGATACCATTACTGCTTAAAAACTCTTGGTAATACAAAAACAAAAGGCCATGTTGGAACTGGAAGCCTATTTATTTCAAGCAATAATTGGTCCCCAAATATTAAGTGTAATTTAAAACATATACTTTCCACTAATTTTTTGTTATATCCTGAAAGTAAATTTGATTTGTATCTTTTTGTCCCTCTTTCTGAACACATAATAAATATCATTTTCTGTGGTTGAGAATATGCTGCTGTTGTGATTCATAAAAATTTGGGAAAAAGAAGTGTGTGATTAATGTTGAAAATGATGAAAGAGTGATTGTAAAAGATTAGATTCATTCTGAGAAGTTCACAAGACAGTAAAGTGGAGCACTAATTGCTGTTTGAGGTATGAAATTTCCTTGGTAACATCTTGCTACCAACAACCTTATTTGGGTCACAGCTTCTGGCAGATCACGCACTTTCATATTTCCCCAAATAGAAGAAAGCCCCAACAGCCAGCTCCTCAGCCACAGAGTAGCATCAGTGATTAAGTGACCCCCGACTTGTGAGGACTCCTCTCTGCTTCATAAGAAGAACAGAAGAAAGTTATTAAAGAAGCAAGTGAATGCCACAGAGAGAATAAGGCACTGGATGGCAAGAGACCTGGATCTGGTCATGGCCTTGCCACGTGATCTAAGTCACTTTATCTTGCCGGACTTTCCTTTTCTAATCGGTAAGATAAAACGATTAACGACTCTAATCATCCTTTCAGTTCTCACTTCCTGTAGCTCTAAATACATTAAATGGTCCCTGTTGGACATACTATTTCAGATATATGGGAGAAAATACTTAAAGAATTATTAGGAAAAAGCATAGAAATGTATGCAAACGGACAAAATAGATCACACGTTCTCTTAGCCAGTGATTCTATAAATATTTATTGAGAGCTTGTTACGTGCCTGCCACTCTCATCACTCTGGTGATACAGTGATGGCCAGCACTGATTCATTTAGCTATACAGGTTGAGCAGTTACGTTGTTCGAGAGAGTGTTATTCACATTATATTGTAAGATAATGACAATCTTTGGAGTTGAGCAGTATGCAATCTGTGCAGCTTTACGTGGTAGCCTCAATGGTAAACCAAATGGAACGCTATCTTCCTTCATGTAGCTTTCAGTCTACTAAGGTAGACAGACAGTAGATAGTCAGTCATTCCAATAAGCAAATGTAACTAGTCTGATGGGTCTTACTGTGGTTGCCCTTACTACCACACATGAGATTGGCCTCATGTGGGCAGGACGGGGCTGGTCCAGTGCAGCATGATGGCCCTAATGGAACACGCTTGGCCCCAGCTGTACTGGATCTGTGCTTGGATTCCATAATTAGGGAGCACATTAATTCGCACTTATGACTCCAGCTGTAATGTTCAGCCACAATTCTCCAGAACACAAACACTGCTAGAGTGAGTACATGGACTCAAAGGGCTGCTGACCTCAGGCCACATGCTGCCCTAGAATCAGCCTTCCCTCTGGGATCATTAGGCTCTGGATGGTACTCAGATTATCTCCTGACAAATGTGTCTTTCCCTTTCTTTCTTTCTTTTTTTTTTTTGAGACAAAGTCTCTCTGTTGCCCAGGCTGGAGTGCAGTGGCACGATCTCGGCTCACTGCAAGCTTCGCCTCCCGGGTTCACGCCATTCTCCTGCCTCAGCCTCTCCGAGTAGCTGGGACTACAGGCGCCCACCACCACGCCCGGCTAATTTTTGTATTTTTAGTAGAGACGGGGTTTCACCGTGTTAGCCAGGATGGTCTCGATCTCCTGACATTGTGATCCGCCTGCCTCGGCCTCCCTAAGTGCTGGGATTACAGGCATGAGCCACCGTGCCTGGCCGTTTCTTTTATTTTTTATTTTTAATTAATTTATTTTATTTTGAGATAGGGTCTTGCTCTGTCGCCCAGGCTATAGTACAGTGGTGTGATCATAGCTCACTGCAGCCTTGAACTATTGGGCTCAAGTGATCCTCCAGCCTCAGCCTCTGAGTAGTTGTACTATTAGCTGTGCACCACCACATCCGGTTTTTCCCTTTCTCTAAGTTTTCTTTTAAGGCTTTTATGTATTTTCCCTGTAGTGAATGTGGCCAAATCCACTCTGCTCCAAGTTTCTTGGCTTCAAATCTTGAGAGAAGAGGTTCAGTTTCTTGATCTCCTCTTTGACCAGAAGGTCCTGGGCCCCTTAAGCACCATATACTTCTTCCCAAGTGACCAGCAGTCTATATCACAGAGTGTTGTGTGGGTTTTCCTTTGTTATACCACACAATTTCCACTGTGTAAAGCTAATGATTCCAAATTTACCAAAATAAGTAATTCTTCTGAAACTTCTGCTCCAATGTAATTTGCTCTGCTCACTTGACCAGGGAAGTGCAGATGGATGCTGGCATACCTTTTTAAACATCAAAAACGAGCACTTTATGAAGGCAAGAGAAAGGTACTTTGGGAGAGTGTCAAAGAAGATCTCCTATTGATGCACTGGGGTTAGGGAGGGCATCTCTGGGAAAAGGGTCATTTATGATGAGTCTTACAAGATAAGACTTCAAGGAAGAAAGAGCAGTATGTGAAGGTGTCAGTGTAGGAATACACTGGAAGCATTGGAGGAACTGAAAGAAGGCCAGATGGATGGATTAGAGTGAGTAAAAAAGAGACTGCCTGCAAGGGAGGGAGGCAGGGCCAGATAATTCGCAACCTTGTCATTTTTGTTTGGGAGTTCAGATTTCTACCACAAGTACAATGAAAAACAACTGAAAGCTGTAGGGGAATGATCTGATCTGCTTTATGTTTTAAGACCACTTAAGGTTGCCTAATGGATTAGATGGGTAGAGCATCAGAGCCCTCGAGTACTGAGGACAGATGGACATGTAGAGACATTAATATAAAGAAAAACTTTCTTCCTTAAATGTTGCTTTAAAAGAGGAGTGGGAAGTAGCTTGGCCTAGAATCGGCGAGAGAGGGGAAGCGGCAGTGGATCTGTGCAGATGCACCACGGAAAATGTTGAACGGGATGTGCTGGGAACGGTAAGCAGATCTGTTTTTGCAGAAGTACACTTGAGAATGTCAAAAACTATAGATATAGTCAAATAGAGACTGAAGGGAAAGGGAGAAACACATAAGTAGATTGCTTAAGATTAGGAATGAGAATTTGTGTTTCATTTTGGGCAAGTTGTATTGATTTTCTATACTGTTCTATATTTGTAAAATAGGAGAGTGTGTATTATAAAACCTGAATTCACAAAGCTCGTTTAGGAGAACAACTCATCTAATATTTGATATCTTTCTTTTTTTTTTTTTTTTTTGAGATGGAGTCTCGCTCTGTCGCCCAGGCTGGAGTGCAGTGGCGCAATCTCGGCTCACTGCAAGCTCCGCCTCCCGGGTTCACGCCATTCTCCTGCCTCAGCCTCTCCGAGTAGCTGGGACTACAGGCGCCCGCCACCACGCCCGGCTAATTTTTCGTATTTTTAGTAGAGACGGGGTTTCACCGTAGTCTCGATCTCCTGACCTCGTGATCCGCCCACCTCGGCCTCCCAAAGTGCTGGGATTACAAGCGTGAGCCACCGTGCCCGGCCTCTTTCTAGAATATTCTTAGTGAAGTTGTCTCAGCTTTGTTTACGCTTTGTTGAACACCCTTAATAATAGGAAATCTTTTACCTCTCAAGAGCTCTAGGAATTTTCTTAGAGCCGAGACTGTGCCAGACTCTTTCTCACACATACTTTTTTTAAAATTTCTTGCAATAACCCTATGAGACAGGCATTTTGTCGCCAAAGTTATTATAATGAGAAAACTGAAGCTGAGAGGAACTGAGTGATTTGTTCAAGGTAGCAAAGCTATTAAGTGGACAGGCTGGGATTGAAAAGCCAACAAATTTTCAATAAAGAAACAAAGCTGAGAACCATTTGGAATTCATTTGTCCATGTTTCCTCCATGCCATGATGCCTTAGAATACCCAATTCATCTACAGTTGTTCTTTCTATTAGAAAAATTCATTTCCCTTATATTGACTGAGTCAGAATCTGTCTTCCCTTTTGCTTCCACCCTTCAGTGCTAATACTAGCTCTTGGATTAGTTAGAACAATACTAAACTTATTTTTATTTTACTATTATGTTTTATCACAAAGAGGTTACATTTTTTACTGACAACTCAGTCACTGCATACGTACTTTATTGCACAAGTTATCAGTGGATCAACAATTATATTAGCAATGTAAACTCATGTGCATTTACATAAAATGACTGCCCTAGATTCTGGTGCATTTTGTGCCAGGTACTTTAGTAAATATGGCAAACATAAAGGGACTTAGCTACTTCAATTTATGTGAACAGAAAGCAGCATATATATCATCTTATAAAATACCTGTCATGTCAAATCTAGGAAAATCAGTAAATGACAAAAGGAACACATTAAAAGAAAATTTAGCGATAAAAATGTTAGATTAAAATATGAGGTTTAAAAACTTTAACAGTTGGACTTAGGAACAAGAAAGCATACACACGTTGGGAATTTTTAAGAAAAGACTCCCATATTCCACTTCAGAATTATGACTGTGTCCCTAAAAAATAATTCTGAGTTGCTACAATGTCTTCCCTGCTAGTATAAATCATTGTTTCGTAGTTATTAATATGGTAACTCACATAAATGAGTTTTAAAATAAGATTCTTCTCACTCAAAATAAAATAAGATAAAACTAATATTACCTCCACCAAATTACGAAGAAATCCTATCAAAATGCTGGCCAGATAAAGAATCCAGATAGAGACACATCATAACAATACTAATTTACTTAAAGACATGTTTTATTTTTAAAGTTTTTTTTTAATTTTTAAAGATAAAAATACTATAGCAATAACTAGTTATACAGAGTAGTACTACTAATGCAGCATTATATTATTAGGTAATGAGGAGTTCTACTAAGTTTATAAGCAGAAAAATAACAAAAAATTATTTTGACCACGGCAGAGGGAGGAGCCATGATTTATAATTTATTTAGCAGACACTTATTGAATACTGATCGTATGTGAGGTAGTGCTACAATGACGTGACCCTTGTCCTCAAGGAATGTGTTGTCTTTAAAATGATTTCCTGGAGAAACTTGAAATTGACTCAAAAAAAAAAAGCAGCAGCATTTTCCATCTTTAATTTTCAATAAAGAAACAAAGCTGAGAACCATTCAGAATTCATTTGTCCATGCGTGCAATCAATATTTGTTTATTGAGCCTATACAATGTGTCAGGCACAGTTCTAGGTGCTGGAAATATAGCAGTGAATTAGGCTAGTTTCATGCTCTCAGGGAATTAGCATTCTAGTGGAAGGAGAGAGGCAATAAATAAACTGGAAGTCTAGTGACTGTGATAAACACCATTAAGAAAATGAAGCAGTGTGCCAGAATAAAGCCCGAAGCATCCTTCTGGCAGCTATATGGAGCTGGATTGCAGAAGGGTATGAGTGGGAGCAGGGACACCAGGTAGAAGGCTGTTGAAGTCATCCAGGTAAGAGGCGGTGACAACTGGGACTGGAGTGGAGATGTACCCACATCCACATGGTGTTTTGGAGACAGAGTTTACCGGACATTTTGAAATTTCTCTAATCCCTGTCCTATGACTCTGACAAGAAATAGGACCTCTCTCTTCCTCTCCAGGCCTTTGGTTTTGAGGTGGCCAGCTACCTACATATGGCTTTCCATTTGGCTCCCCAAGAAGGAAGTGACTGCTCTAAGCTTACATAACTAGGAAGGGACAGAATTAGGAGGTAAATTTGATTTAATAGATGTTATTTCCTTTTTTCTGAGACGTGAATCAGAACAGTCACACAGAGACATAGAAGTTAGCAAAGTTTTCTTATAGAATAATAGAATGTCATGAGAATCCTGATCCCCAGAAGATCTGGAGCGTGCTGATTTCCAGGCTGGGCCTCAGAAGAAACTTTCGTAGTCATTGTTCTTTTTAAACGGGCTCTGGTTATTGTTGGCCTCTTTTTCTCCTAAACGGAGAGCAGTTCTCAAATTAATACTCCCTACTTTTAAAATCAGGATTGTTTGGCTGCAAATGACCGAAAACTAATGCAAACTAGCTTAAGCAAACAACAAAAAAAATAAATATAAAAAGGTAGGGGGAGTTGCTTGATTCACATAAATCGCAGGAGTGTGAAGAGTGGAGGTGGCCTTATCGAAGATTGAAGGCAGCACTGTCTCTTTCTGAGCCTCTCACTTCAGCTTCTTGCTATGTATCAGAATCCCCACTTCAGGCTCTGCTCCTAAGGAACCAGCCTAAGCCATAGCTTTGCAGCTCTTTGGCTAGGTCTTGTGTTCTGTTTTCAAAGCTTCAAGTTAATAAGTTTATATTTGCTGTCTACATGTGAGGTTTTAATTTTGCTTTTATAATAATACAATATTTTATGAATACATCATCTTGAAGCACTGTTTAGACATCATAGATTTTTTCTATTGTTTTGTTTTATAAATACAAGAAACAGTCATAGATGACAAAGTTGCATTTTCAAAGACTAGTATGAGTTTTCTAAGCTATGAGGAAAGATTCAGGCTCAGAGAATTGTCCAGAAGTAAGAGTATAATGAAAGGTGGCATTATAAGACGAAAATGTCACAAATACTCCATTAACATCGTAGTGAGATGACTAGAGAAGAAAAAAGTTCTTTCTTGATTTTTCCATAAAGGATGAGTTGTAGTCTGGGTTTTATGTTATTCTGGCAACCAGCTTTTTCTTCGTAAATCAGTAGCTGTGCTAACGGCCAACATGCTGGGTGGCAGACTTTTGAATTTATTTAATCATAGTAATTTTCTCCAAGAATAGACTAGGGATTTGCCTGGATCCAAAAGTAAATTTCTTAATATTAGCTTTCGCTCTATAGAAGACATTAGGGAACATTTTGAAATTCTTTTCTCTAGCATCTATTTCTAATTAAATTTTGCTACAGATCAATATCAGGAAGCATGGAATATCTTCTGACTTCAGAATTCTACCCTCCTCCTTAGACATGGTTCTGGGTTGCAAACAACCAGCTGTGACTCCAAGTGCAAAGAGCATATGTGGAAAGATTTCAGGAGCTCACAGAGTCCAGAGAAAGCTGGCAGGTCAGGTTTGGAAAACACGCAAGACCCAGAATGTTCTTGATGATGAACTTCAGGCTGCACAGCCAAAGTCCTGCTGGAAAAATGTTTGCTGCGTGCCGCTGTGATGAATCCAATGTCTAAAAACCCCCTTCTTCTTTGTGTTATGCTTGTAAAATTCAAACTTCTATTGCCAGCCTGACTGGTGTAGCTTGGGTTATTTACCCCCACGCTATAACAAAGGATGAAGGCTCAGGCACCTCCAGCACTTGTATGTACTGGGATTTCTCCCCCACCCAGAATACAGAGAAACGGTTATCCAAAATTGGGATATTAATAATAAAAGGTGGGGGTTCATTTTTACCATCTATCTAATTTATTCGTAGAAACATTATAATAGTAACATATTTTTGAAGCCTTGTGCACATGTGCATGTGTGCACGTGTGTGTGTGTGTGTGTGTGTGTGTGTGTGTATGTTTTCCTGCCACGTATCTGTTGGGAAATTGGGGTAGCAGTGAGGCTGGTGGAACACAAACTGAAGAGAGCCACAAAAAATAAAAGGACTTCTATTTACTGAATGCCTATTATGTGCAGGTGCATACTTGACAATTACCCTTTCCATATATTATCTAATTTAATATTCACGACAACTTTTGAGTTTGTTACTTTTCATTCCCATGTTTCAGTTGCAAATAATAAGACAGAAAAGATTTGATAACTTTCCTTAATCATATTCCTAGTAATTGGTAGATCTTAGGCTTTTGTACACTAAAATGCTATGTGTCACGTTGTTTCTCTCTTTCTTATTAGTTTATAAAAATATTTTCAAATCACTTCATTGAAAATATTGTATAAAAAAGAACAAATTGATTGAGAATAATAAGAAAACAATCCCTGAAATTGTCTAGGTCAGATAGTTATGGTGATGAAGGTTTCCTGTAGAATAGCTATTGAGTCATCAACTGATCGACCTTTGTAGGAGCTTCAGTATCTGGGGAACATATTCTGAAAATCCCGTCGAAGGTGACAGGAGCTTTCACTTCTCTGACAGTAACTTGTTAAATGATTCCATTCACCATGATACCGGCGATTTAGGAAGTGTTTTTTGTAAAGGTGTGGCATCAACTTTATTTACTTCTGTGTGTCTTCACATCCAGTGATAAAGTTTTACTAGGCAAACATTTTTCAGCTATTACAAGTCACATATATTATTCATTTCACTAAACTATTTCTAAAACAAATAAAACTGTATATTGAGTTCTTTTTGCTTGGTGGGAAAGTGTTTGACTACAGTCAAAATTAGAAACTTTGTTTTGACAGGTCTAAAGCCTCCAGTATGATACAGTGCAATTGGGGTTGTTGCGAATCTGCTTTCATCCTTTTTCTTGTAATTAGGGAAAAGAGGAAGAGCCTTAGAGAACCTCAGTGTGGCCACGGTGACTCTCTAACATGGAATTCAGGCGTGTACTATAGTAGCCTCTCACCCAGATTAAAAGGCTTCAGATTCCTTAGTTTAATCCTCCAGATCTTGGATTTGGCCACATTTACCACTGTACCATTTTTTCCCATCCCTACCCCAGCATCCTCACCTTCAGTGATAAAAATCAGTTTGCAGCTCTTATAATGATTCACACTATTTCACACTCAGAAATATGGACTTTGTCTCAAATACCTACAAAGTATCCGCTGTTTTGGGAGACAGGGGTTTCTCTGAACCTAGAAACTTATTTATTTATTTACTTATATTATTATTATTATTTGAAATGGAGTCTCACTCTGTTGCCCAGGTTGGAGTGCAGTAGCATGATCTTGGCTCAGTGCAACCTCTACCTCCCAGGTTCAAGTGATTCTCCTGCCTCAGCCTCCGGAGCAGCTGGGATTACAGGCATGTACCACCACACCCAGCTAATTTTTGTATGTTGAGTGCAGATGGGGTTTCACCATGTTGGCCAGGCTGGTCTCGAATTGCTGACCTCAAGTGATCCTCCCGCCTAGGCCTCCCAAAGTACTGGGATTACAGGTGTGAGCCACCACGCCTGGCCATAGAAACTGATTTAAATGCCCCTCCTCTTTATTCCATAGTGCCTGTGCATACCTTTACACTTAATTATGCACAGTTATAATTATGACAATGAGGATGATTGGCCACAATACACAAATGCTTATTTTATAATTCATGCACATTGCATTTCACAGATATAATTTCATTTTGTTCTATTGATGACAACTTGAGGGGATACTGTCATCTTTGTTTCCAGAAGAGGAAACTGGTTTTGAGATGTAAAGTAACTTTCTTGGGGTCAAATCCAGATTTGTCTGATTTTATTGCCTATGTAATTAACCACCAAGCTTTATGGTCTCCCTCTATTTGTCTGATTCAGCTTAAATTACAAACTGCTTAAAAGCAGAGATCTTGCCTTATTTGTCAATAAATCTTCCTGACCCAAAGCAATCACGCAGTAATTGATTGTGGAATGAATGAAGAAGGGAGGTGTAATTAAGTGAAAGGACACTAGAATAGGAATAAGAAGATCAAGGTATAAATCCTAGCTTTAAGAGTTTTGCATACATTAGGTGATTTTTAATCTTCACATTAATCTTGAAATGTAGGTGACATTAATTCCTGTCTTTTGTTTTATTTTATTTTACTTTCTCACTTGCTAAGTAAACAACTTGCTTTAAGGCCACAGATGATAAATAGTGTTGAGTGAATCAAACTCAAATCTTTTTCATTCTAAAGCCACTAATCCAACTTGAATCTAATGAATCATGGGTACTATTAATACAGTAAAATTTGTTAGTATTTAAGATAATAGTATATGTTTTTCTTTATTCTTTACTTTTATTGTTTCCACTTTGTTGTTAGTAATAAAAATTCTAGAGAAGATTTAAACACACCTTTAGGGTAGACAACTATAAGAGAGACAACATTGTTTTTATAATGGAAGAGAGAAGTTAATGGGAAGGAGCACAAGAAAACAGTTGCTCTAACGCCTGGCGTTTAGAGATGGAAGACATAGAAGGGATGTTTGGAAAGGTGCCCTGGGGATAACAATTAAACATGAGGAATTTCAGCGACAATAGGGAAACAGTAAAAAATAAAAAACAAAGGAAAAAACACAATGCTTCAAAAGTTGCTCGAGTGTCACTATATTTATGTTGCCCTCAGTCGTTATAAGAGATGATGTAATATAGTGGTTTGGGAATAAAAAACATAACTGAAATCCAAAATTAGGGCAGCCTTCAGAGTTGGTTAATCCAAAACCTCAGCATCGTCATCTAGGACCAAGGTTTGCCCCATCTCTCTTTCGCAGGACAGTCTTGGCCTCATCCTATGGCTTGTTCCCCGCAAGTGGTAGCAGAGATGCTAGTACGTGCTTCCTGGTTAACTTCCAGCAGGAGAGAGAAGCTGTGTCTTTCTATGACTTTCTCTTAAAAATGAGGAAACTGTTGGATCTCATTAGCTAGTATGGGGTCACGTGACCATCCCTAACCCCGGCACTTTCCTGTAGCTAGGGATGGGGTCAGCCCTGAAGCACACAGGATCCAATGAAAATAACTATGCAGGGGAGATAGAAGAATGCACCCTGGGTAGGTGACCAATAGTGGACACTGCAGTGATGATACCTACACATTTTAATTGATGGAATAAACGTGGGAAACCCTCAAAAAGAATCAAGCACTAAACTTTCATCTATACAGCATAGTAGCCACTAGCCACATATGGTTATTTGCCTCTTGAAATGTGATTAATCCAAATTGAGATACTTTAAATGTAAACTACACAGCAGAGTTTTAAGATTAAATACGAAAAGGTAAAACGTAAAATGTTGCATTAATAATTTTTATGTTCACTACTTGCTGACGTAACATTTCAGATATATCAGGTAAATAAAATTCAGAATGTTTCTTTTTATTTTTTAAAAAAAATCTGGCTACTAGAAAATGCAAAAGCATACATGTGCTGCAGATTTGTGGCTTGAATTACATTTCTCTTGGATAGGACTGCATTAGACAGATGATTTTCCAATTGTTTTAACCTGGGGGACTATGTCAGTACATCTCTTTAGAGAAATAGCTGAAAACAGAGCTGTTCTGGTTAAATGGGATGGGGAACTGGATAGTTCCAAGGCTCAATAGATCTATTTGCCAATTCCTGCAAAACTATTCTTGAAAATATCTACTTCGCCTTGGTGAGGTGGCATAAAATCTTTTGTTTTTAATTCCAGTGCTTTGAGAGGCCAAAGCAGGAGAATCACTTGAGGCTAGGAGTTCGAGACCAGCCTGAGCAATGTAGGGAGACGCCTGTCTCTACAAAAATTTAAAAAGAAAAAAATTAACCCGGCATGGTGGCACATGCCTGTAGTACTAGCTACTAGGGAGGAACCCTTGAACCCAGGAATTTGAGGCTACAGTGAGTAAATTATGATGGCATTACTGCACTCCGGCCTTGGTGACAGAGAAACCCTGTCTCTTAAAAAAAATAACAAAATAAACTTACATCAAATATAGGATTTTAGATGAATTCACCAAAAGCATTTTCCCTATGATAGTTGTAGGAACTGTTTTATTATTACTTGTTTAAGGTAGTGCAGTAAGAATTGCTTTCACTGGGTTCACATGTTAAGGAGAGAGGGAGTGAATGGTGTTGGGATCTGTTTATCTTTTCACAGGAGCCTGGGAGCCTGTGATCCTCATAGGAGTTAGGCACGTGGGTCATGGTAGGGACAGGTTTCTTCCTCATATTTGCTTCCTTTTTGTTCTTATTATTTACTTTGCTGTTGAACCAACCCAGAATACAGAGAAAAAGTTATCCAAAATTGGGGTATTAATAATAAAAGGTGAGGGCCCACTTTTACCATCTATCCAATTTACTCTTAGAAACATTATAATAGTAACATATTTTTGAAGCCATGTCCAACAGCCATGTCCATGACCAAAGTCCCACAGCAAAGTAAACAATAATATAGTATTAATCTAAATAATATAATATTAGTAATAATATAGTATTAATCCAAATAAATCAATAGAGGAGACAAAAGCAGCCTAAGGGGGTAAACATAGAAGATGAACACATTATAATTTTCCATTTTCCTGCATCGCATACAATACAAATTGTGTCTTATTCAAACTTCCTTCCAACCTGGTATAAAATTGTAATTACTAACCATTATTTAAGTGAATTTTTAAAGTCTGATTTCCTGAAAAAGAAAAGAAACATTTTTTTCAGAAGTTTGGGAAACTAAAGTTTACAATGAGTAATATAAATATCTCATGGCACTTGCTGGTTTTCAGCTGCCACCTATGTGTTGCTTCTGTTTATAATACATAACATCCAAATAATAACAAAACAGCAAGTAGTACTTACATAGCACTTACATAGGTCAGGGACTGTGAGTATTACTCAGTTCCTATTTACAGTCAACAGGACAAGAGTTAGCTGTAAAGAAAGCTGGTAAATTTAGCCAGGGGTGTGTTTTGTGTTGGGAAAAGGAAAAGGAATGAATATAAGGTTAGGAAGTTCCTGATGCCAATACTGAGTACAAGCCTAACTCTGGCAGGGAATTTTGCAAGTGCTAAATTAAACTATTACTGATGTGTTATCTCAGATTCTTAGGGGTATTTTAAATATTTATTAGAGTATAAGCAAGGGCTGAGTAATCACACAATGCCAGATTCACAACTTGAGGAGCTGAAAGTGTCACACAATAGCATTGCTTTCTCTTTAACATTAGAAACAGTCTGTGATTTCCTAATCATGACAGGAAGTTTGGCCTTCAATGCCTCAACCTTTCCAAAGAGAGCCATGTTAACTGGGTTTAACCCACAATTTTACTGCTTGGCTCTTGTGAAGGGAAAAAGTTGCAACCAAATATTTCTGGTGACTTTCTCTTCTCTTGGGGTTACCCAGTAGCAGCGTTGAAGACATTCCTGCAACCCACTCACCTCATGGGTAAGCATAGTCTCTTATAGTAAGTATTATAGAAGCATTAGTTGCTGTTTTGTTATTGTTCTTCTTCTGTTGTTAAGCATAAGATATGGTCTTATATTTTTGGGCAAAATTTCTATAAGCAAGGAGTGCTAGAATCATATATAACACTGTTACAGTAATAAAAGGACTTTTGACACTAAGTATTAAAAATTTGATGGTATCCTCATTAAAGACTGTTAATATGCATAATAGCTTCTTTTTTTTCTTGGGCTATATTTTTAATAAATGTTGTTAGATAAATAGTTAATAGAATATCATCTCGTAGATTCAATATATTTTATTTTAAATACTTGGTTCTCCTTTCATTCTATAACCCCAACTTACCAGCCTCAGGGTTACTACTGGCTGTCATCTGAACACCAGAACGTTCCACTTAAAATTATGAATGATAAGAAGATGTGCTTATAGTCCATTAGCACCTAGTTTGAAGCTGTTATCCTGGCTAATTATAATACAAAGGAAGGAAGGAAAGGAAAGAAGGAAGGAAGGAAGGAAGGAAGGAAGGAAGGAAGGAAGGAAGGAAAGAAGGAGGGGAGGAAGGAAGGGCCTGGAGTCTTGAAAAGGATTGAATGATGTTCCCCTTCCTGTGTCCATGTGTTCTCATTGTGGAGTGGGGGGAGAGGGGAGGGACAGCATTAGGAGAGATACCTGATGCTAAATGATGAGTTAATGGGTGCAGCACACCAACAGGGCACATGTATACACATGTAACAAACCTGCACATTGTGCATATGTACCCTAAAACTTAAAGTATAATAAAAATAAATAAATAAATAAATAAGAATAAAGTATTTTTTTCAGCCGGGTATGGTGGCTCATGCCTGGAATCCCAGCACTTTGGGAGGCTGAGGCGGGTGGATCACCTGAGATCAGTAGTTCAAGACCAGCCTGGTCAACACGGTGAAACCCCAACCCCGTCTCTACTAAAAATACAAAAATTAGCTATGCACGGTGGTGGGCACCTGCAATCCCAGCTACTCGAGAGGATGAGGCAAAAAAAAAAAAAAAAAAAAAAGAAAAAGAAAGAAGGAAAAGGATTGAATGTTGGTAGGTTTGTCCATTAGATGAAAACTCTAGAATCTGTACCCCCAAATGGGCAGCATGCACTCTACCCTTGCCCTCATTCACTTATGTGTTAATTCAAAAACTATTAATCTACTGGGCTTGGCCCTTGCTGAGATATACCTAGAATATAGGATAGAATTGATCCCTACCCTTGTAACAATTTTCGATTATTGAGAGAGACCAACAATTTAAAAAAAGCAGCAAGATAAAATGTAGAGAAGTAGAGAATTGTGGGGATCCATATGAAGATTTTATTAAGGCTTGCTTTTGTCAAGGGAAATATCAAATAAATTGATGTTTCAGAAAACTTTTGCTCTTCGGACAATACCATTAAGAAAATGAATGGGTAAGCAACAGATTGACAGACAATAGTTGCAATGCATATATCTGATAAAGGACTTGTATCCATAATATGTAAAGAACTCTTACAATGCAATAAGAAGGCAGTCCCCGAAAATGTGGGAAAGATTTGAACAGATGCTTCACAAAGGAGTTTCACAAAAGATTTATAAGTGTCCAAGAAGCACATGAAAATTGTTCAACATCATTAGTCACTATGGAAAATCAAATTAAAACCACAATGAGATTTCACCATACGCTCATTGGAGTGTCTAAAATTTTAAAGACTGACAATACCCAGTGTTATGGAAGACATATAGCAACTAGAACTCTCATACATTGCTGATGAGAATGTAATATGGTACAATCCTTTGGAAAATAGCTACTGGTTTCTTATAAAGTTAAACATACACTTCCTTGTGACAATAGTTCAAAAAAAATTGATGTTTCAAGACCACGCATGAAATAAGTCAGAATTTTTCAAGTAAAGAAAAAGAGGATGAGAGCTTTAAGACTTAAAGATCCACATTGGTAATGCCTCAAAAACAAGAAAGAACTGTCACTTTTAAAGACCTGCAAGAAGTTCAAGCTAATTGGAATATTGATGCGTGAGGGTAAAAAATGGTGAGAACTTAGGCTAGAGAACACAACAGGTATTCACCAAGTAAACAGGAGATTTGAATTTAAGTGTTTGGACTTTATACTCAGGGCAATGTGTATAAACGAAGGACTTTTCAAAGTGGAATAATAAGATTAAAATTTCATTTTACAATCATCTTTTCTAAGCAGCAGCATGGGCCAGGCCAGATGGAGGCCAACAAATCATGTCATAGATGATTGTGATAGTTCAGACAAGAGATGATGGAGGCCTCAGTTTATGGTCAATTGGGGGTGTAAATGAGAGAAGTGATAGATTAAAAAAAATCATAAGAGGTTAATTGGAGACTCCATGATTGATTGGATGTGAGGAATATGGTGAATGTGGTGGAATGTGGAGAGAGACAGAGAGACGTAGAGAAAGACACACAGAGAAATGAATCAAGGGTAACTCCCAGGTTTCTGTTTTAGAGATGGGGATTTACTGTGATAGGGAAGATTAATGTAGAAACACCTTTGAGGAAAAAGATAAGAATTTTCATTTTAAAAATGTTGAATTTGATGTAAGACATTTAAACAAAGCCATGCAATAGCAGCTAAACTAATCCATTTGGAGCTCAGAGAAAAGGTGTGGCCTATAGCACATAAATGGGGTTTGAAGTCATTGAGATGAAAGACCACACATAGTCAGTTTATCCACAGTAAGAAGAGGAGGCTCTCTAAGATACAATCAGAAATGCTAACACATTTTGAGAGAGAGAGAGAAACAAGAGCATATAAAGGGGACTGCAGAGGAATACCCAGAAAGGTAGCAGGAAAATTAGTAATAAAATCAGAACAAATGGTGACCGGAATATTAGGGAAGAGAATGTTTCGAGAGACAGCTACATTCAATTAGGTCTGATGTTACAGACAAGTAAGACTGTGGTGTTGATTCTGCAACCGTGTTGGTGGCCTTGGGAACAGCCCTGTGTGAGGATTTGTGAACACAGAGGTCAGGCTGTAGCAGGTTTTGGAATAAGTTTAAAGATAAGGAGGGTAGACACCTCTTTTGGGAAATTTGGCTGTAACTTCTGGAGCAGTCTATATGTAGGTAGGTGAGAATTCCACAGCAGGTTTTATTTTCTCAAGGTGGCAAAAAGTTGGACGTGTTAAAATGTGAATGAGAAAATGCCAAAAGTGGGAGAAGTTAACTGTAAAAGAGGAAGGGAACACTTGAGAGTATATGGTCTCTGAAATTCAGGATGGATAAGATCCAGGGGCTAGAGAGAGGGTGTGCCTTAGATAGACAGGACACCTCTTCCAGTCAAATAAGAGGAAGGAAAGAATGGATGGCTGCAGATGCTGAAGTTGGTGGCAAGAAGGTGGGAAGCCCCCTAAACAGATTCTGTTCATTCGTGTGTGTGTGTGTGTGTGTGTGTGTTCCTGTGTATATGTGTGTTTGTGTGTGTGTGTGTATGAGAGAGAGAGAGAGCACTGACTAGAGAATGAATTAGGATTGGGGAGCATACATTTAAGAACACCCCAATCTGCTCATATTCACCCGGTGTCCATCCTGAATATAAGATGCATCTATTTTGGATTCTCCTGTGAGATGAAGTCTTAATAGATTTAAAAGGCAGTGTCATTTTGACATACCACAAAGTTTAATAAGAATTTTTCGTATCAGATTAGAACCATATGCATCACCCTGCATTGTGTACTGACTGTGGCACAGGAAGGGATTCTTTTGTATGTCATGGCTGTATTGTCCATCAAGGCCATCACTGACGCCAATAATTTATCACTAAATTTAGTAAGCCATAATTAATTTTTTGATCAAGCTAAATGTTTTGATCAATTCTAGAGTGTCAGACTGCTTACCTCGTATTAAATTATGCACACATTGACCTCTTAAGAATTCATCCTAAAATGACCACATTAGAGTTCTAGGATTGCAACACTAACACTTTACCAATACATGGATAGATGATTGTTTATAGCTAAGTCACCAACTACTCTAAATTTAATGCTTTTTAACGTGTAAAAAATAGCATGTGTGTTGTAAAGAATTTGGAAAAAAAATACAGAGAAGAAAATAGATATTGCCGTAATTCTCACCCAGAGAAAACTACTTCTAGTATATTTTACTATAAATAAGCACAGTTATTTTTTAAAATTTGGATTATACTGTGCAACATTTATTTTCACTTTTCACATTCTGAACATTTCTTCATGTTACTAAATATTCTTCATGTTACTAATATTCAACAGCATGATTTTAAATGTCAGCATTAGAATAGATATAAATTATGCATATGAAGGATGGTCCATAGTTTAAACAGTGCTCTATCGTCAGTCATCTAGGTTTTTCTAATTTTCTATTTTTATATTGAGGTGACTGTCTCTGCACACACAATTCACATCTCTGATTTTTTTCCTTTAAGTGTTTAGTTGTTTTTAATTGTCACTAATACTCTGATTCTCTGAATGGATGAGAGTAAAATTGAACATTTGGGGTTTAAATGAAACTATATTTTGGGAGGAAAAAACTCTGAAATCTAAGCATTTTTAAGGATTAATGTACTTTAAGCCTTGACAATGACATATTATCTAGACTGTTTTTTGACACCTGAGATATAGGTGTTTGAAATAAAGTAAAGAGAACTCTTCTAACTTGTGTGTCACCCAGCTAATCCATCATCTATAATCCAAGAAATGAATCCTTCTATAGAATAGATTTTGCCTTCCCCCTTTCAGCCAGAATTTGAATACTTACTTAGATACTGACATTCTGTGACTGTTCTAATAGAAAGATAAACATTTATCTAGACGTATGTCTTGAGCTATTCTGAGCCAAGTCATACAGAATTTACAATTTGTACTACTTGAAAGGGAAATTTTTATGTAGCAAATGATGTAGTAGCGGGATGCTGGCTTCTTTATAATTTTGATTTTCCATATCCAGTGACTGAATAATGATTCTGCATTACTAAACATTTTTAAAGTGCAAATTTGAGGTGAGTTTTCTAAAACCACTTTATTAGCTAGAAATTCAAGGAATATAGACACAATACATTTATTTCTTTGCAGTATTCCCCTAAGCATTTTTTGTTCTGTTTGTGACTGTCAAGGCATTTTGTTTTGGAAGCATCTGCAATAGTGTGAGTGCCTGAGGCATGGGAGGCATGGGAAGAGGTATGCTATATAAATTGAAGGTATTCATTATTCTTATCACATTTTAATTTTTGCAACTGCTCTACTAGATGGAGACGATACACAGTAAGTGTGTGTGAATCATGTTTTAGAGAAGGAAGAAGTTAAGAACCAAAATTAGGTTAACTAGTCTCCAAACTAGAAGCAGAATTGAGTCAGACTTATGGAAGTTCTTTATGTCTTGGTCAGTATGTTTGCCAGAATCTGCTATTTCTTTTAATAAAAATACCCCCACCCCACTACACACACACACACACACACACACACACACACACACACACTCTGCTGACATACACCAAAGCTTCATGAATCTAGTCCCTTGTTCTCACACACTGTCTTCTAACTTTGTAATTTTTCTCTTTCCTCCATTTGCCCCTTGGAGTTTTTTTTTGAAGAGGAATTTTGACTTTCGTTTCTCACCTATTTCCTGTAGGTTTTAATTGTTTGCCAAATGAAATCCTTTCATTTTCCAGCTTTGCCCCAAAAATCATCAGAAAAAGCTCTAGAAGTGTATGCAGAGGCCATCCAGTCCAGCCCCACTGCTTACTAGTAAATTTAATAAAGTTCAGAGATAAATGACTTTTCTAAAGTTGTAAATGATGGCAAAACCAGCAATATAATTTACTTGATTCTTAATCCATTGTTGTTTTAAAAAATCTTATGAAATTACATAGTAGTAAAGATGAAATGGCACAAATTCTAGTAATTTTTTTAATGTTTATGAGCTGTTTATCTGTAATGTTTTCAGTTTAAATAAGGCAGGGAAAGCTTTTGAAACAGTAGTCTAGGATCCAGAGATGATTTGACAACTGGAGAACAGTTGTAACTAGATTGGAGAGACTACAATTGTTTCTTAATCCACAGTGAAGCTTCTTCCCGTGCAAATCCTTCAAATTATGTAATTAACTAGTTTAAAGGGCCCAGACTGGTTTTAGTGTATTATGATGAAATACACTTATCAAATTATAGGGGGGAATTTCCAGTAGAGCAGGTTGTTCTCCCATAGCCTAACAACAGAGAATTATGGAAAACAAAACATCACAGATAAAAATTGGCTTGTGAGGAAATTTCTCTTAAACGCTTGCATTAGGAATAAACTGGAAATGCAGAAACACCCCAGAATTGAACCTAAGGGCAGCTAACCAATTTATTTCCTCCCCCAGAAATTAATTTTTCTGGGTTTCCTCATTTATCATCTTTAATGGATATGTGTGGCCTACAACCCAAGGCACTTTGAAACTAAGAAGTGAAGTACTAAAGATTTTTAAGTGTGTGATTATAAATCCTGCTGCAATAGAATAAAATCCAAGGATAGAATATGAAAGACAGCCTCCCTGATTAATGCTTTGAACACTTAAAAGAACATTATCACTGGGGAAAGGGTAAATCATTTTTTTCCTTTAGGATGGAACAAGGTAATTGTACTTGACAGTAGGCAGGGATGGCGAATTTAGAGGTCACTGATGTAGTTGTGTTCCTGGTTATCTCAAGTGCATAAAGAGCTCTCTATGAAGGGAGAGCTCTGCTAGAGGTCCTGGGAGAGTCACGTGGAACCCAGGGAAGGGGCTGACGGAAGAGCTGCAGCTCTGTTCAGCTAGAATTGGTCTCACCACTCCCTTGACCAGATCATTTGTTATATGAGGCTGTTTGAAAGGAGAAATAGTGCAGGGTATATGTGTGTTTGCTAAAACCAGTAAACAGCCTCTCTGTTAGCTGAGCATCCAGCTTTTTCTTTGTCCCCTCTCCCTTGTATGACATAGAATTGGACTAATAGGAATAATTAATTCTACCAGAAATCTACATATTCATGCCTAAGGTTTTCTCTCGAAGTCTAAACAGACTGAAAAATATTTGCAAACACATACACAAAAATTATAATCACTGCTTAAATATAAAGACTCAACAGATGGATGCTAATTTGAATTTATGTTCAAAATTGGATGAAGAATTTGGAGCCCCACTTTCATCGCTGCTGCCATTTGGAGATGGCAGTAGCATGCTCACTGCTTCTAATTCCAATTATCTCTATAATGCACATCTCATGATTTTTGGGGAAAGCTGGTGTCTCCCCTCATGTGCCAGCTACTGCTTACAGAGCTTGATTTTATAATTTTATAATCATTGCATTCTCAATAGGAAATTACAGTGTACTAAACAATGTAAGGCATATGAAACCTATATTTGCCTCATACAATAATTTTAAATTATTAGCCTCACAAAAATTAGTTTTCAAATAATCAAAGAGGACTGTGTAAAATGACTGATGTATCATTTTAATAAGTAATTTTGTGAATTTTCCTGATCAGAAAAAGTTAGAGAAATCCAATTCTTGATTTTATAGAGAAAATAAAAACATGATTTAAGTGAGTTTTTAGATAATTCTAGACCAGGCCCAGAACACTTTCTGGAGGATGGTAAGTGGTCAAATATATTTAACTATTGGGTGGGGTAAAGGACTGAAAAAGATAAGCAAAACTTTTCTAATAGTTTATAAAAAGAGGAGAAAGGGATTAATAAGCTTTTTTTCATAAAGCCAATGAGTTGAAAATATTAATTTTATACCTTTTAGTCAAACACATTGACATCTAACTGATGCCACTGGAGTAACAGGCATTCGGTTTTGCATGTTGTAAATTTAGAAATTGAGATAATTTGGACAGGAGTTAGAATGAAGTTTACTTTTACTTTATTCATTTATTTTTAAGTTTCCTAAGAAAGTAAACAATTTGAAGAAGCTTCCTAGGCTATTTTATCTCTGAGAATGAGAAAATCGTTTTCAAGCTCATTCTTTCCATTCCTCTTAACACTGGTTGGGAGGTCAGTGTGGGCATATTTGTTTTCTGTTGCTGCTCTAGCAAATTATTGTAAGCTTGGTGGCTGTGTTAGTCCACCTGAGACTTGCTGTAAAGAACCACCTGGGGCCAGGCGGTGGTGGCTCACGCCTGTAATCCCAGCACTTTGGAAGGTCGAGGTGGGTGGATTCCCTGAGCCCAGGAGTTTGAGACCAGCCTGGCCAATATGGTGAAACCCCATCTCCACTAAAAATACATAAATTAGCCAGGCCTGGTGGCACGTGCCTGCGATCCCAGCTACTTGGGAGTCTGAGGCACAAGAACGGCTTGAACCCGGGAAGTGAAGGTCGCAGTGAGCCAAGATTGCACCACTGCATTCCAGCCTGGGGAACAGAGCAAGACTGTCTCAAAAGCACGTGGTTCTGCTGGCTGCACAGGAAGCATGGCTGGGGAGGCCTCAAGAAACTTGTGATCGTGGTGGAAGGTGAAGGGGAAGCAGACACATCTTCACATGGTGGGGCAGGAGAGAGAGCAGAGAGGAAAGTGCTACACGCTTTTAACAAGCATATCTCATGAGAAGTCGCTCACTATTATAAGAACAGCAAGGGGGAAGTCTGCCACCACGATCCAGTCACCTCCCACCAGGCCCCTTCTCCAACACTGAGGATTAGAATTTGACATGAGATTTGGGCGGGAACACAGAGCTAAATCATATCAGTGGCTTAAGAGCAACGCATATTTCTCTAACTGTTCTGTAGGTTAGAAGCCTGATGGATCTCACTGGGCCAAAGTAAAGGTGCCACAGGGCTGCATTACTTTTTAAGCCTCTGAGAGAAAAGTGTTTCCTTGCTTTTTTCAGTTTTTAGAGGAGGTCATCCTCATTCCTTACCTCCTGGATCGCTTCCTCCACCTTCAAAGCCAGAGAGACACTGTGTATCTCTGACCATTCTTCTACAGTCATGTCCCCCTCTGGCCACAGCTGGGAAAAGTTCTCTGATTTTTAGGACCCTTGTTTTTACACTGGGTCCACCCAGATCATCTAGGATTATCTCCTCATGTCTGGGTCCTTTACCTTAATCACATCTGCAGAGTCCTTTTTGTCTTGTGTGGTAACGTATTCACAGATTCCAGGGACCGAGAAATGGATATCTTTGTCTGTGGCGGGAGGGGCATTATTCTGCCTACTATGATGGGAGGTAGTATTCAGCTCATAGGATGATAAGCCAGCCAGCATCAGAATATATTAATGTAAATATATTTATTTTAAGTAAATTTGGTGTATAATAGTCCATATCTATCAAAGAAGGGAATAACCGTCTGCTTTCTTTAAATAAAAGACTTTCATTAACATCAACTGAAATGTTTTTATATACATACAATTTTTTTTTTTTTTTTTGAGCCCAAGTCTCGCTCTGTCATCCAGGCTGGAGTGCAGTGGTGCTATCTTGGCTCACTGCAACATCCGCCTCCTAGGTTCAAGTGATTCTCCTGCCTCAGCCTCCCAAGTAGCTAGGATTACAGGCACACACCATCATGCCCGGCTAATTTTTGTGTTTTTAGTAGAGACAGGGTTTCACCATGTTGCCCAGGCTAGTCTCGAACTCCTGGGTTCAGGGGATCCATCTGCCTAAACCTCCCAAAGTGCTGGGATTACAGGAGTGAGCCACCACGCCTGGCCTGTGTACATACAATTTTAAAATTAAATTAAATTGTTTAAGAGTAAATTATTGTTAAATAGCAAGAATTCCATTGCCTTCCACAAGTCTGCCTATTTTAAGTAATATAACAACAAAACTTTATATATAAAGTTTCTTCTATTCTGTTTTTTTCACTTAATACTTATATATACTATTTGTGAATTATTGTTTTATTAAGCTTTGCACCTGACGTTAGAGATCTACGTGTTTGCAATTTCTTGCTGGTATATATAATGCTCCTCTGAACATTTATTTATTGTATAGCTACTATTTGCTTTTATTGGATAAATCATTTGGAAAAATTCCTGTGAAAGAAATTACACAAGAGGATTGCTTGAAGCCAGAAGTTTGAGATCAGCCTAGTTAACATAGTGAGACCCCATTGCTACAAAAAATAAAAATATTAGTTGAGTGTGGTGGCATATACTGTAATCTCAGCATCTCGGGAGGCTGAGGCAGGAGGAGCATTTGAGCCCAGGAGTTCAGGACTACAGTGAGCTATGATTGTGCCACTGCCCTCAAGCCTTGGTGATAGAGTGAGACACTGTCTCAGAAAACAAAATATGAGTCAAGCCCCAGAGTTTGCCTTATAAGCCAAAACTGGAAATTCCCATCCCCTTTGCCAGGGATCCATTTAAGAATAAAAACTGTGACTAAATAAGACAAAAGGGAAATGGCTGGAGACCAGTGTCACACAGTCTTGTAAGAATGTTGGTGTATTATTTCCTCTCTCTCTTGTCTGTCTGCTTCACCTGCTCTACCTGCTTTTTTGTTATATACTCGTATTTTTGAAATAAAATTGAGTATACATGAGCAGAACTGGCCATACCAGAAATCCTGTGACTCAGCTCTCTTTTCTTGTTGACTTATCAATACTGAGACCAGTCATTATCAGCTTAGTGGAAAAAGACACAGAAGATGGGGAATTAAAAGAATCAAATATTTACTTACTTCAAGCTAATAGAGCCAGTTACATCTTTTATCTCACAATAGTAGTCCATTTTGTTGACAAGAGTAGAAAATACTCAAACCTGATGGTTAAGTATCCTTTTTCCCAAAGAAAATCGATTTCAGATAGGCCAATACTTTGTTCAATTGCTTGCAGTCAAGTTCAGTAACCTTGGAGCTGGGTTCCGATGTGTTGACCTTATGTCCACTTTAAATCTTAGAGACCCACCTTTTCTTCCCCCATATGTCCAAGTTTTTGAGGGACATGCGGATGCCTGCTAGTATTGTCTATCTGTCTATCTACTACAAATATGAGGTTATATCACACACACACACACACAATTGTAGGCCTTCAGAGGCCAGTGGTTTGGAATAATCAGGAAAGACTGAGATAGTCCTGAAAGACGTGGAAGTCTCAGAAGTAGAAATGATGAGGATTAAAAGTGTTCCAGGGGTAGAAAACAGAAAGAATAAAGGCCAAGAGGGAGGAAAGAATAAAAGGATGTTCTAGACCAATGAACTATAGCTAGAGTTTGGAGTCTGTGTAGGCAATAAGTGGGAGACAAAACTGGGAAGAACAGTTTGGACAGTATTGTAGAGGGCTTTGAATACCAGAGTTAAATTTCTGATCGATGGACAGTGGGAAGACATTGACGATTTTCTAGTTGGAGAGGATTTGATCACAGCTGGGACTGGAAGCTGCACCTGTGATGGGCGGATGTCTGCATGCACTGTCTTAGTCTGCTTGGGCTGCCATAACAAAGCTGTAAACTTGATGACTTAAGCAGCAGACTTATTTCTCACCGTTCAGGAAGCTGAAGATTCTGAGATCAAGGTGCCCCCAGATTCAGTTTCCGTGAAGGCCCTTTTCCTGGCTTGTAGACTGCTGTCTTCTTGCTGTGCGCCACATGGCTGAAGGAGAGACCTGTGGGTTCTTCTCCCTCTTCTTATAAGGATAATAATCCCGTTATAGGGGCTCCACCCTCATAACCTCATCTAAACCGAACTACCTCCCAAAGGCCTCACCTCCTAATACCATCACGTGAAGGGTTGGGGCTCCCACATGTAAACTGAAGGGAGGCACAAACATTCAGTCCGTACATGTACCATCTGGGTGTCTGTTATTACTGTAATTCAAACAAGAGGAAGATCTGAACAAGGATGAGAGTGAAGCAAGAGCAAAAGGCATTGCAGAGGATGAGGAAAAGAGTTCACAGACTGCAATGTTGAGCCAGGGTGAGTGTAACAAAGTGCCATCATTGGAACTGTGGTTAAGTGGTTAGGGATATTTTGGATGCTCAGGGATGTTGAATTCAATTTAAGTTATGTGACCTGAGGGCAGAACATACAGATAAGTGTAAGCCTCAAGAGAGAGAGATTAGGTTCAATAGAAATGTACTGTAAGCAAAAAAAAAACCACAAGCCACATATAATTTAAAGATTTCTAGTAGGTGCATTTTTAAAAAGTCAAAAGAAACAAGTGACATTAATTTGAATAATATATGTTTATTTAACACAATATATGGAAATATTATTATTCCATTATGGAATCAACATATTCTAACATTTTGATGTGCTTTGGCTACATGTCAAGTACTCAATAGCTGTACAGGTCTAGAATGGGAAATTAGGAGCCAGTTACGAAGTCAGCTCATTTCTTTGCTTGGGATTGTGAACCCATGTTTCAGTTGTTCCTGCTTTTTTTGCTATTATGAACAATGCTGTTATGAAACAGTCATATACACAACTCTTGGTGCAGGAATTCTGCACAGTATATTCCTAGGAGTTGTATCGCTGGGAAATAGCAGGTGAAATAGTGCCAATTTGTTTTCTTTTTTTGTCTTTTTTTTTTTTTTTTTTTTTTTGAGACGGAGTTTCGCTCTTGTTGCCCAGGCTGGAGTGCAATGGCACGATCCTGGCTCACTGCAACCTCCACCTCCCGGGTTCAAGCGATACTCCTGCCTCAGCCTCCCGAGTAGCTGGGATTACAGACACGTGCCACGACGCCCGGCTAATTTTGTATTTTTAGTAGAGACGGGGTTTCTCCGAGTTGGTCAGGCTGGTCTCAAACTCCCGACCTCAGGTGATGCACCTGCCTCGGCCTCCCAAAGTCTTGGGATTACAGGCGTGAGCCACCGTGCCCGGCATGCCAGTTTGTTTTCTAGGTTGTTCCAGTTTACACACCCACTAATAGTGTGTAAAAGAGTCCTCATCTTAGTTCACATCCTCAGGAACAGTATAGTCACATTTCTTCATTTTGATCAATCTAGACAGTGTAAAATGGCTTTGCATTTTGTTGTAATTTGAATGTTTTCTGATGATTAATAATTTTGAACATTTTTCATATGCATAAGAACATCTTTTTCATTCAAATGTAAATGCATATTATATAACTCATATACTGTCATTTATGTGTTGTATAATATATTCATTCAAATATAAAAATTTCTCTCATAAATACATATAACTCATTTACTGTCATTTATATGTTGTATAATATATTCCTTCAAATATAAAAATTTGTTCTCTCACAAATACTTATTGAACATCTGCTATCTGCTACATATTGATCTAGGCACTTGGGGAAAAAATAGTCCCAAATTCCTGCTATCATGGAGTTTACATTGTAGTGTATATTGGGTGGGGGCAAAGAAAAGTAAAATACTGTACATCATATGGTATTAGTCTAGCTCATCCATTTCACCTCATTAAATCTTGGGTTCTGCAAATGTAAGAAGCAAGTGGTAATACTACCTGTCTTATGCTGTTTATTAAATGCATATGAAGAACTTGGCACCATGTCTGCTAAATAGTAAGGATTCTGAAAATGCTAGTGGCAATAATAATAACAATAATATTTCCTCCTTTCTTGCTTCTACTTTTTCTGCAGTAATTTTTTTAATTAGAACTACTGGAAATTTAAGATTAAGATGTTTTTGTTATTGTTGAAGTGTTGGCTCTCATTTGGGTGAACTTGTGGTGTTTTCTGCAACAAGACATGACTTTGGCTCATTTTGAGATGTGTTATTTTCAAGCTTCTTAAATTCCAAGAACCAAGAGCCTGAAGACATGCATGTTTTAAAAAGCTACATCACGTGAAATAGCCACAAATGTGGGAAAATACCTAGGAATGTCTTGTATAATTCAGGACTGTGTTATCCGAGTATAAATGTTGGTTGAATTAATCATTTCAATCCAACAACCAATTTATTGAAAGCCGACTATGTGCAAAGTACAGTGTAGAGGAGATGCATATGGCCTTACTAATCTTCGAAACAATTATTTGTCCCCCTTTCTTAGATAATGATGTTGAAGATGATCTTCAATCAGACATCAGTTGAGCACTGCAAGACACACACGGAGAAGCAGAAAGAATGCAACTTCTTCTTAATAGCTGTTCGCCTGGCTTCACTGAATCAGATCTTGGATCCTTGGGTTTACCTGCTGTTAAGAAAGATCCTTCTTCGAAAGTTTTGCCAGGTAGCAAATGCTGTCTCCAGCTGCTCTAATGATGGACAGAAAGGGCAGCCTATCTCATTATCTAATGAAATAATACAGACAGAAGCATGAAAGAAAACACTTAACTTGCATGTGCACAGCTTTTGGTAACAAATATCGCTAAACCTTACTGTGAATTTAGGCATCTCTGGCATGCCACTGTTTATGCATTGAAGTGGAATTTTTGGTATAAAGCTAAATGGTCTTAGAAGCATAGAAAATCCCTACGTGCCAAAAGTAGTGAAACACAAACAAAGGAAAATATATTAATAACAGTCTAGTGTTTTTGTTGAGTCTGCCATTTGTAGCTGAATATGTGATTAATTATGTGATGAAAACATTTTTTATAAATGATCTTGGTCTATTGGGGAGCAGGGATACTTAATATTCCAGTACACTGAATACATGAGGAATTTAACCACATATATCATTGAAGACAGGGGATAGCAGTTTGTTTTTATTCAAAGACATTGCTGTGTTCTCTTTCATTGCCTCTCTCGCTTTCTGTCACTTTTTTCCTCCTTACATTAAAAAAAGTTTGATTACAGTTAAAAAATGTATAATGTATTTACAATATTCATCGATAGTGTTATTCAAATATTGCTCAATATAGCAAATTAGCTCCTAACCTAACAAAGTTTAAGTTTAGTTGGATTGATAATTAGGTTTACTCTTTATCTGAATAAGAACCAATTCCATTTGTTTGAAATATGGAGTTTGTGACTACCCAAATTGCTAATTATTCTTTCTTTTGAATATATTTTACATTTCTACGAGCCTAAGGAAGATTCATGAAACTGACCTATGAGAGTTGTGAAGTGGTTTTTCAGAATGCTATGTAAGGACCGATTTAAGCACTAACTATAGGTACTCTGAATATATATTTCCCTTGATTTTTCACCAAAATTGTTCCCCAGTCTTTGACTCTTTAAATTCCAATACTGATTCCAAAACAAATAAATATTTTGAAGATTCAGTGAATACTTTCCATATTTTGGCTTATTTATATAAGAAAATTAATAACATTGACCATTCACAGCTCTTCTGCCTGCTCCTCAAAGTGGCTCTATCTAAATATTTATTAGTAAAAAGTTTTTCCTACAGTCTACATGAATACAAACCCCAATAGCTAAGCATGACGTATTTGTGCACAACTAGATCACCACATTAAGTTTTGGGAATTGCACTTCTTAAAAATATCTCCCCACCAAACATAGTAATCCTGTAGTTATGCCTACACAAAGCTTGTCATATTCTTTGGTGCATTCATTTTGTAAACCCATTAACTTTTTATTGTGAAGATTTTCGTTTGCAGTTTCTTGCACTGCTTTTCTAGTTTTTTAAAAGCTTGAGATTTATTTATACTTCTTGTAGTAACTGCATATTTGTGTGTGTGTGTGTGTGTAGTGGTCATTTGGTGAAGAACTCATTTCGATAGGTACAATATGTCTATCAGATTGATATATACACCAGCCTATGTCAATCAGGACTAATCATTTTAAATGACCATGTCAAATTGAATTTGGAGACAAAATCTGCTGAGAGTGCTTATGTAATTAATGATGGTTCTACTAATCTAAATTTTGGAAAAGGTGATAAATAGACTCTACTAAAATCTCTCTATGCCATAGAATTGGATTATCCCATAGGTCACCTCATTGGGTATAAGACAAAACTACCTACTTTTTTTTCAAAAGTGCACTTAAATCACATAATAAAGAGGCGTTGCCTCTTGGGTGGTCCTGTGACCCTAGGTTCTAGTCAGATAGACACAGAGGCAATGTGAATTTGAGTGGCATGAGCATGATTAGGTTATTCCTTCCAGCATCTTGTATAGCACCTGGAATATAGAAATTGTCCAGTAAATATTTGTTCAGTGAATCAATGAGCAGAAGTTTGCCAGGACAGTACATGTTGGCAAGGCACATACCATATGATTGAAGTGCTTCATGCCATTACAGTCCATCAGGCTGATAAAGTCAATTATTTCTGCTTATTTAATTACAGAAATATGAATTTATCTTCAAGGGTGTAGTGTCATACTGCTGTACAACAAAGTGCTTTATTTATACTAATAATTTAGGAGACTGACACTTCCAAATGATAGTGGCCATTACTATCACAAGAACATCACTTTTCATCAAACCACAAAAATACAGAAAGGCAAAAAGCCAGAAACTTATTCTTAACTGCAAAATAAATTCCTGCCCAGGGGATATATTTTAGGAGGGGATGAATGGCAGCTTTTGTGTTTTTTAACAAGCTTGAAAGGGAGGTGGAAAAGAAAGAAATTATGTAAATGGCATATCAGTTTTATTATCTAGGCATTCGTTAGTCCAGGGAAACCTGATAAGAAATGAAAATCCCAAATGATTTCAGCCTTTTCATGATGACTGAGGTTAGATTTCAGAGATGTACAGAGACTAGAGTATTGGTTAGAAAGAGGATATATGTTGTCACAACAGAAAGACATGTTTAAGTTTAATTTTATTGGCTTTCAAGTTCACTCGTGTATACTTAGTTTGTCCATACATATGTCTAATCAGGAAAGATGCATGTATAGATTATGACAGTTCCTGAATTTTGAAGTATTGGTTAAAAGACAATTAAAGGCCAAGAAAACCATGGCAGAAGAAGTAAGCGAATGAAATATAGAAATATATGTAAAATTAGCAAGTGTCAATTTTACCAAGTAGTGTTGATTTTCCAAACAATGAATTTATATACTATGCTGAGTCATAGAGGAGAATGATCACATGTTACTTAATGAGAGTAGTTTACTTTTCAAATAAAATAGGTATGATGAATGTCTTAAAAATATCTTGAAGTTGAAGAAACAAAAATGAATTATCTCAATATTTACCAAATTAACCTAGTGCTGTATATATCCCAAGATATTTTAGGTAAACGTAAGTGTTTAATCATGCCAGATTTAAACTAGTCTGAAATATAGGGTATACATATATTTCTACTTATGTTTCTTTATTTTATGAAATATCTCTTGACCATGTTGCAGAAAATAATTGCAAAACCTCATGTAAGTTAACTATGAAAGATCCTGTGAGCACACTGGCATTGAATGACAGACAAACTAAAAACTGGCAAACAGTATTTTAATAAGGGGGTCACTCTGTGGCAGTATTCTAATATTGGATTTTCAAGTCGATTTGGCTTTTTATTTATTCAATGCTTTTTACAATTTTGTTCTTTTTGACTCCAAATTATTGGTCAGCTTTCAACCTTCTCCACATCAGCAATCACTTAATAGTTCTTTTGGTTGAGATCAACTCAGAAAAAGAAAATAGAAAACTTTTGTTCTTTGAAATTTTAGACAAGCATAATATCTATTTATTTTCATCATTTAACCCCAAAAGCTTCTCCTGCAATACACAGGATTCTAGGAGCTGAATGACATAGGGAGACTACAGAGCATTTATTATTACAAACACATGAAAAGCCTAATTTGAAGAATTAAAATTTCTATTTTTATCCATATAACAAGTACAAACCATCAACAATGACAAATTTTCACAGCTGCTTGTTTGTTGCTTGTTTTATATGTTTACATATCTCAAAATCTGTTAAAACTGAGGTCTAAAAAATGTGCAGAATTGTGCAACTGTGGCTTCGTCCATAAGACTTTTCTGAGTTGCAATAAAGTGCTGACACAAAGTGACAGATGTCTGTGATGTTTCATGACATAGGTTATGATCGAGCCAATTTACAAAATTTAATAACCAACCTAAACTCACATACATATTTGTTAAGAAGCTGACATCAGTTCAGCATTGTAAGGAAACTAACTAGGTGGTAATGATGATAAAAGAATTAGGGAAAATATTTTATTTGATATATTCTCTGTTTTATAATTCCTAAAATGAAGATTCTATTTAAGGGTTATAATTTACATAAGTTTAGTCATATACCATTACATTATGATACCATAAGCCGAGTGCATTATGATTCTCTAGAAATACAATTCAATCAGATATGTATCATATTCATTTCTATGTCACACATTTTCTTTACTGAGAATAAAAATTATCTTATTTTCAGAAGTTTTGTATCAATCAGTTTCATGTAATAAGCAACCCAGATATCTACTAGATTACATATTTCTTCATTTGAAACTACACTGTTTTCTCCGAGTCCCCTTGACTCTGCTGTGCTTATCCATTCTTTCACAGAAAGAAAGAAACAGACATAATTCCTGTTGGTGAGGCTGGGATTGTTTTTAAGAGGAGAGATAATAACTTCATTTTTTTACATGTACCCTAAAACTTAAAGTATAATAAAAAAAAACTTCATATTTTTAAAGTGCCAGTAGCCTAATATGTGAAACAGATCAGAATCTGTTGTGTAGTAAGTCTGCTTTGTTGAAGAATTTATTATGGGAGTAAAGATAAGAAGGAAAGAGATCACCATCAGAAACAAGTCAGCCTTTTCATGCTTTTTTGAGCATTTTGGAGATGATTCTACTTCTCAAGTTATTAACATTCGTGCATCTCTTCAATACTATTGTTAAATGCTTTAGAATTAGAATATTTTGATCCTTTAATTAAAGTAAGCCAACGTCTAGGCAAAAACAATCATTAAACTTTAATAGTAATTCAAATATAGATTTCTCATACAGTTTTCCATGTCTGTAGAAATCAAAGTTGTAATGTTAAGCAGAGGGAAATGCATATGATTTGCTAATACACTTCCATGTTCTACTTTTGAAAGGATACTCATGTGGGTAGGGCAGAGAACATAGAAAAAGATATGATGGAAAACCTGTCCATTTTCTACCTGTTATCCTTCATCATTTTGCGCCAGGTCCCGTAAGCAAAGAGAGAAAGGGACTGACTGCATTTATCTTTGAACACTTGAGCATCAGTAGTACTACTGAGTGGCCAGGGGTCTTGTCTGTCAAAGCAAATGACAAGTTCATTTGCTTTGTTTATTGACTGCTGAACTCCCTTCCCAACTCTTCCTTGAAAGAGAAAAAAATACTTTGCCTTCTTGCTCTCCTTATCAAATGCTTCTGTACAAATAGTATAAGCCTGTTTAAGCAAACCAATTAAAATAGGCACCGATTATTTCGATCTGTTTGTAACAAATGAATGTAAGTACTATTTACATGGTGTGCCTAGGAGGAGCTGAAATCATTGGCACTTTAATCCATATTGTAAAGATCAGTATCGAAAGCGTAGTGTTCTTCACCTCTCCTCCTCAGCATCCATCTCTATATACTTGATTAAATGGAAAAGTCTCTTTTATCACCTCTATGTAAAGTTTTATGGGTAGTTATCGTCAGTGTATTTAAATATATCTTCTAGTATGTTTTAAAGGCTGGTCTTCAATACTGTGGAGACAAAAAATAAAAGAGCGTATGAAAAGTACGTTAGACTTTTGCTGGCATTCAAGTCATGGCTAGTCTGTGTATTTAATAAATGTGTGTTATTTATGTCGTGTTTGTCAACGGAAAATAAAGTTGAATGTTCTGAAATGTCCCTGTGTTTTCTTCCTGATGTCAACTCATGTCAGGAATACTTTACCTATAACTATGTTAAGTATTTTGCTGAAATCCCATTTGACGTGCTTTGGCAAGTAATAGCACAATGTAATGCAACATCCCCATGCTATCTGGAAAAATTAGATCATTTTGTTTTATATTCCATAATCATGTACATAACAAATTATTGTTGATTTAATATAAATATGAGAGTTGCTCTTTTCTCATTTTTGACATGATGTTTCTTTGTTTTACAATCTCCAGATTATTGTTCTTAACACAAGGTGCATTTATAAATTATTCTAAGCTTAGTTATTCCCCTTTCTTGTGGATTTTGGTGTAATCTACAGGCAGCCAAAATAAGAATTGTCCTTGCTCATAGTACAACCCTTTAATTGACCTGTGCCTGAGTATTGATGTGAGCTGAGTATTGGTGGTTATGAATACTGGGCTCCCCAGCTATTTGTTCATGTACTTATTGAGGTCACTATTGGTCTTTCTTCTTCAATGAAGGGAGAAGCTCTGTCGAATGTAGACTGCAAAGTCAAGCTCATTAAAAGTATCCCCCTTTCTTCCTGAGAAAAGGTATCCAAGGAGAATTCTGTCCCTGGTTCCTCCCATGTGGGGGTTCTAGGCCTAGGACCAGATCTTATTGTCTCTACAATCTTGATTCTTTAGTATTTCAGGATAGGCAGAGATTTGTTAAAGTATACAAAAATCATAGCTGGATAAGAGAGATAACAGAAATAAGTTCTAGTGTTCTATACTCCTGTAGGATGACTACAGTTAATGCTAATATACAGTTACAAATAGCTGGAAGGAGGCTATTGAATGTTCCCAACACAAAGAAATGATAAATGTTTGAGATGATGTTGATGTGCTAATTACCCTCATCTGATCAGTATACATTATATGTATCAAAACATCGCTCTGTACCCTGTAAATATGTACAACTATTATTAAAATAAATACATAAATAAAATTTAAAAGTCATTATGACTACTATGGCTATGGCTCACCCGAAATTTCCACCATCATGCTGGTAAGCCTATAGGCCATGGGGTGAGACATTCCCCAGTTTCATGACCTCAGAGGGCATGGGGCCAAATGTTCTTGGGGCCAGTGTGCTTGCTAGTACTAGCCTTGAGTAAATCCATTCTGGATGGATGTTTGTCATGGAGAATTTAAGTCACTTCTCTAGGCTTGCTCTTTCCTTCAACATATATTTATTGCATACCTATTATGTGCCAAGCTCTGGTAGGTACTAAGACCCAAGAATTAATAAAAACAGCAAGCTCTCAATGAATTTATAACCTGGTAGGGGAACAGGAAATAATCAGAGCTGCAGTTAGAGTGTGCACATGGTATCATGAGAATACATGGAAACGTGATGCTAACCTGGGAAGTATTCCTGTAGAAGGTGACATTTAGTCCTCGTTTTGGGGAAAGGAATAGGTGTTAACCTGTAAAGGAAGGACATCGTAGGATATTTTTTCACTTCACTCTGTCCAAAGCATTACAGTTTCCAAATCTGTCAAATGGACTAAACTTTAGTGGCCCTGTGGGTAGTGTGGCTCTACATAGAACCTATCTATATAACCTCTCAGGGTCATCAAAATGGCATGGCTTTAGGGCAGGGTTTCTCAACCTTGGCACTATTGACACATGGGACAGGTAATTCTTTGTCGTGAGGGCTGTCCTATGCATTGTAGGTTATTTCCCAATGTCCCTGACTTCTACCCATGAGATGCCAGCAATACCTTTCTAGCGTGACAATCAAAAATATTCACAGACATTGCCAAATGTACTATGGGGGACATAATTGCCCTCAGTTGGAACCACTGCTTAAAAGCAAGGGCCAGGGCCACTAAACAGGTGCTATGTACCCAAGGGTTTGAGGGGTGAGGCCATCTGTGGGGCCTTGGTCCACATAGGCACTGTTCTGGCATTTCCTGAAGCAGCAGGTACTAGAATGCCAGTTTGTGCCTGACTGCACAAAAACGTGGTGCTGCCACTACAGCAATGCCTGGATCACCACAGGCCCTGATCAGCTTCCATAATCGCATAAACCTATTCACAGATGATTAGGCACAATTTCTTAGAAAGTATCATCTTTCTATTGATGCCTCCAATCTCTGTTCTCTTTTGGATAAAAGGACTTAGGGTTTGTATGTCTCTCAAAGTGATACCTAAAGTGAGTCCTTGTCTCCAAAGACCTTTAAAAAATCTGTTATAATTCTACATCTTTAAGTACACATTTCCAGACAATTCTCTCAGAAGGAGAAAACTAATTTATCAAACTATTTCCTTAAATTACATGTTTGCATATTTAGTCTGTGTAACAAAGGTGCAGAAGCTTCATTTTATCTGAAAGATGATTTTTATCAAACGACAATTATTGGGCAATGTCTCTTGACGAGCCTGTGCCTTTCTGAGTTCATGCCAGTCTTCAATTCCTCAGGTCTAGAGTTATTATCATACATTTTGATAACAGAGTTCAAGTCATGATCTCTATAACTGACACTACTGAAACCTATTGTTTGTATAAAATGGGAAGATGGGTTTACCTACCACACTGAAAATCAAAATCTGATTTAAAAAATACAGTTAGAATGAGGGAGCTAATCTGTTAACCGTAAGTTTCTGAGGCCAAGTTACAAAAGACTATGGATAATCAGTGTTTATGCATAATATTCTTATGCAATTTTTAAAAAGAAGGCTTTGAATATAACATACAAGGTAGTTTGAATCTGATTTTGCAAAGAACATTGAGAGAAAATAATTCTGAAATCCACAATTGAGGCCGTTTTAAGTTATATTTAATTAAAAAGAACACTGGTTCTTAATCATTTTAGGATCAACGACCCTTCTGAGAAACTGATGATAGGTATGTGGTACTCCCACAAAAAGTGCAGAGGATTTTTGCACAGTGTCAGAAATTGTACAGACCTGCTGAAGTCTATCAATAGACCTCTTCAGCATTTATGCCTATAGGTTCAGAAATCCTTCTGTGAGAGTCTCTATGATTTAAGGAACCACAAAGCTTTCCATGTTTGGTTAGGAAGCTCAAACCTAAAACTGGAACTAAGTCAATGTAATTACTTCCCGGTGAATGCCAAAATTCCTTGACATCTAACTATATGTCCTTAATAGTAAATCAATGTAATTGGAGGTAGAATTATTATAAGGAACTGCAATCATTTTTTTCTAAAAGTTGCTATCATGTGATGATAAGAAATAACACAATTTGATCTGAGAGGAGCAATATAGGTTACTCACCCCAAAACAGGTTGAAAAGTGAAAGACTCATTTAAAAAAAATATTGCAAGTTGTCCAATGATGCATTTGCCTTACAATAAAGAAGTTGTTTTAGTTTTGCCTTGTGCTGGCCCAACAAGAGAGATTTATAATGTAGCTATTTAAAAAATAAATAAAAAAAGTCATCTACCCACCTCCCTGGAAAAATGTAATCTCCTATGCACAAGCAAGCTACATAGTTAAAATGTAACTTTATGATACTAGGATATCTATATAGACACATATCTATTTATACTTCTACAGGCACTAAATTTGTGCATTGCCATTCAGGGTGCAAGTGGCAGGGATGACCTTATTGATTGAAACTTTGAATAAGAAAGCAAGGCATATGCAGTCACAGACCGTCTTAGAAATGTATAATTAATAATGATTTAAGCCAACCTTTAAAGCTATTAGTAGGATGTCTTACTGATGTTTATGGTTTGCATTTCTCTGGAGGGAAGAATGCAGAGCAATTAATGACATGTATTTTTGCATTTATCTTTCCTTATTAAAGAAGATGAAAATGGAATCTTAGAGCATTGAAGTATTTGTCAATCATAAACAGCTCTTTGATACCAAAGCTTCCTACATTCTGGATGGATGTGCATGAATTGGACAGATACACAGTATGTGCGTGACATTACAAGTTGATTTTAACGAGTCAGCAGTGGTCCGTGAGTTGGAGTCTTCTTCTTAGAAGACCCATGAAGAGCTGTTTTTAGAAGAAAAGCGATTGTCCTTTGTTAGTTTCAACATTTCTCGACCATTTAAATTTTTTGCCCAACATTTCTATTTTAAGAATTAAAGGGGCCGGGCGCGGTGGCTCACGCTTGTAATCCCAGCACTTTGGGAGGCCGAGGCGGGCGGATCACGAGGTCAGGAGATCGAGACCACGGTGAAACCCCGTCTCTACTAAAAATACAAAAAAAAAAAAAAAAAAAATTAGCAGGGCGTGGTGGCGGGCGCCTGTAGTCCCAGCTACTAGGGAGGCTGAGGCAGGAGAATGGCCTGAACCCGGGAGGCGGAGCTTGCAGTGAGCCGAGATTGCACCACTGCGCTCCAGCCTGGGCGACAGAGCGAGACTCCATCTCAAAAAAAAAAAAAAAAAAAAAAGAATTAAGGGGACAAAATGGGTTTTTACTTGAAATATTTTGGAGAAATAACATTGGCATATCACGAAGTGTAATCACTGCCTTAAATGTTGGGCAGCTCTAATCAGACATGCGTGACTCTTACCCTGTCCCAGATTTTCTCACACCGTGACCGTTTTGAATATCCCTGTGACTATTCATTGAGACTGTTAAGAATTCAAAGCTGAACTAATTCATTTATTTTAGCCATATGTAATTTAAAATATTTTAAAGTATATTTTAAATACAGTCATTTTACAAAAATGCTCTCTAAAGTTTTGTGTGTCGTAATGAAAGAGAAAGTGTTCTACCTTGGACAAGGAGCCAGGACACCTTGGTCCAATTATTTGATTTGTTATTTACTGGTTATTTGCCCTTGACAATTCATTAAACCTCTCTGAATCAACTTGAATTTTCTTATCAGCGTAAGATTGTTACAATTAGATGAGATAATGAAAATACAGACACTTTTTTTTTTTTTTTTAAGAGATAGGGTCTTACTCTGTCTCAAAGGCTGGAGGGCCATGGTGTGTTCATAACTCATTGCAGCCTCAGCCTCCTGGGCTTAAGTGATCCTTCCATCTCAGCCTCCCCGGTGGCTGGGACTACAGCCATGTGACACCTCACTAGGCTTATTTTTTTATTTTTTATTGTTTTTAGAAACAGATCTCACTGTGTTGCCCAGGCTGGTCTTAAACTCCTGGCCTCAAGCAATCCTCCTGTCTTAGCCTCCCAAAGTGCTGGGATTACAGGTATGAGGCTTTGCACCCAGTAGAGACACCTGAAAGTGCTATACAAGTGGTTAGTGTTACTTTGTTATATTCATTTCATTAATGGAACAATATTAGAAAATTAATTATGATTGTTCTCATCTCATGTTTACTACAGCCTTCCCAGTTTAGTATGGGGCAATCGCACATTCACCAGAACACACAGGTGATGTTAGAAAGCTGGTTCTTGTCACAGACAGGATGTGTGAACTTCGGAAAAATACACAGCTTCTTTTAGGCTTAGTACCTCATCTGTAAAATAAGGGGACGATATTTCTATGTGGTATCTTCTCACTGAAAAGCCATGATTCTCCTTTCTCTCTGGCAATGTCATGAAGGTGGTCTTGTCAGCTAAACACGACAAGTTTTTTCTTCTGAGTCCTGGAAAACAGCTCACAGGAAACCTCTAGGAGACAAAAATAGCAAGACTCAAAAGTGTAGATTCTTTTTTTCTCCAAAAAGAAATTTCAGGTTCCCACTCTTTCTCCTGAATGAGATTGATTTCTTTTCTCAACCAAATTGCAAAATCCTTGAATACAGGTACCATGTTTTCCATTTGTTAAGATTTTCTGCCTCCTTTTGCTTTACTCTTCATCCTAACTACTAAATCCTATGCCTTTAGTTGTTAAATGATGGGTATTTATTTATTTATGGCTAAGGAACTCTTGTAACAAAGAGTAAGTTACATAGATTTTTATACACTTGTGCTTATTTATGTGTGTGTGAAGGAGCAAGAGAGATATCTGTTATACCTCAAATGTGTATTTCTTTTCTTAAGTTTTTTCATAAATTTTTATTAAAATATTATGTGCATCTCTTTAAAAAGTCAGATAGTGCTGAAAGGCTTATCAGGCATGAAACCCACAGTCCCCATTCTAACCCTACCCCTATACCACCTGCTTTCCAGTGGTTACTCCTTTCAGCTTATTTTTTCAATGTTTGTTCTAGCATATGCCACCATAATTTTAAATAATATATTGTTATCTCACACTTAATCAACTTTATAGACATTATATGCTGATTTTCTATTTTGCTGGATTTAGCTCTCTCTTCACCCATCCTCCCATTATAGTTATAACTGACTTTCATTAAATGAACATTCAATGTTTGAATTTTCATGATAATGAAAATATCCTTCACTGCTGAATCAGTAGTACTGTGATTACGTTTCTTTTCTTGAGTACATTTCTCTCTTTTTTTTTAGAGTTATGAACTCATCAAGTTTTGAATTTGCTTAAGTTTGCTTTGGGGACAATGGCTAAATCTTAACAGTCTTCCAAGTGCCCAAGCCTATCTGGTAATCTTTACCCACTTTGGGAGTCTAACATTTTTCTGGTTTTCTCTGCTATTTATCCTTTTGCCTCTTTTCTTTTTTTATTGATATCCCTTTGTCTAAATCCCATGTCTTCATCCTTCTTGAATTATTCACTCATTTTGACCACATCTGCTTTAAAATGAGCTTCTTAATAGTAAAGGATGTTAAGTAACCAAACTCCTAGAAATGGAAAGAGAATGCTTTCCGGGACACATGAACACTAACAACGTTTTAAAGAAATTTGAACTAGTGATAATGACCATAATGGCACATACCATTTTATGAGCACCTACACTTTTTGTATGTTATCAAATTCTCATGTCAATGACAGCAGGTAGGTGTTATCAGCACTTTCCAGATAAGGAAACTGGGGTTCGTGGAAGATAAGTCACTTGACCAAATACACAAGAGTTAATGAGAAATAAAGCTGGGGTTCACACCTGATTTGGGGTTAGAATATAATTATTGTGTTATCCCTGAGCAAATAATTACTACTGTGATTAGTTTCAGAAACTTCCAGTTTATCTTCGAGGGTTTGTCTAAACCCCCATGGAAGAAAGGCTTTGACTCTATGACCAATGTCTGGACATTTTCAAACCACCAGAAATAATTTTGGGGAGCAGTGGTGAGGCAGCTTTTCTAAGAGTGCTGATTAGATTAAGCAAACAAGATTCTCAGCAAAAAATGTGAAGGTCCATATGTCCAATCTAGGCGTGTGCACATGACTGCAAACATTTAGACCCTTCCTTGTTTGATCCAGGACCACTTCTGCAGTGGAGAGACTATTGGTTTCCTGGCAGCAGATGGTTGTACAGAAAAACTGCACTTCTACTTCCACACAGGCCTGTGGTTTTTGCTAAAGCCAAGAGTTATCACAATTTGGGTTACTAAGGATACATCTCCTTTGGCCCTATTGACTTGTGTCTCTTTTTTTATTTTTGCTTTTACCCGTCCTCTCTGACTTGTAATTTGGGAGAATGCTTACTGAAAAGCAGAAGGTACTTGTGCTTCCTAGTTACAGAGGAACTCCTAAGAGATTGTAGAAAATTCAGGACCTAGGGCAGACTGTTTGTCATCAGTGAAACTATTCTGATTATCATCTCTCCCTGCTTAATTCCGAAATTTGCTTTAGCTTCTTCTGGGAAAATACAACGCAGTTTGAGTGGAGCACATTTCGTCTTTCAGAAAGAAAAATTCTTGCCCCCTGTTTCTGAGTTTTCTATCCCTTTCTGCTAACAGGTGAAATCTATTTGATGCATTTGCTATTTTATTCATTCACCAGTTTTCTCTTCAACTGACTGCTCTCTGATTTCCACAGAACTGATCAGACTGATTAGAACTGTGCAAAACATTTTGTTCAAGGAAACAAAATCTCAGTGTCTCCAAACTCTAATTCTATTACTGTCACTAAATGAATTCAGAACGCAACCTATCCATAGATATATGGAGTTGAAAAATTTGTACATCTTGATGTTTATCTTTAGTCTCATTTTGTACATTGTCTTTTGAATATTTCAATGTAAGTGTGACAATAGTCAACAGTTCTCAGGCATCTCTGGGGTCAATTGACATTTCTTTGAATGAATTCAACCCGAGTAGCTGGGACTACAGGCGCCCACCACCACGCCTGGCTAATTTTTTGTTTTTTAGTAGTGAAGGGGTTTCATCATGTTAGCCAGGATGGTCTCGATCTTCTGACCTCGTGATCCACCCGCCTCGGCTTCCCAAAGTGCAGGGATTACAGGCGTGAGTCACCGCGCCCAGCCACATGCCAGGTTTTAAATATGGTACTTATCCTCCGTCATCATAATAAGCACCATCGTCGTTTCCTGTGCAAAATTGTCATAGATGTATCGAGATTCAAGCAGAGCAGTAGTTTATTTCTGAGTACCTCAGTTCATCTCTAGCTGTAAAGTCACAAACAGAGCTACCAGAGAATTTCCGGACTGTGATGTATTTGAGAAATACACAATTAAAAGGGGCATTAAATCAATTTGAATTAGGATGGAGGTGATTCTTTTCCTCTTAGTACTTGGATTCACAGCAGTAACAACTTGGTCCTTAGTGGAGCTGTTGCTTCCCAAGTGATGACTGTGTCTCCAAGTAGATTTTGACCACCGATTAAATGAATGATTTGTTGATTTATTTAGTCATATTCACATTTTTAATGAGCTTCTATCATGTGGGTCTAGGTTGTGGGGACACTGAGGTTTATCACTTGCAGATTTCAGATTTCAGATGCTCTTATTCTTCAAAGTGAAGTCTCAGTTTTCACTGATTGCATTTAGGACTTAGATATCTTTCCCAAAGTGTAAATAGCTCTACATTTTCTTTCATTATAATTAGAATATATATTCATGTATAAAATTTAAGCAATACAGGAAAGCACGAGGACCAAAGAAAAATTCCCTATACTTCACCACTCAAATTTAATCATTGTTATGGTTTTGATTAATATTCTTTCAAATATTTGTCTTTGTAAATTTCCCTTCAAACCTGACTGCATCTAAGAACCATGGTAAGATTCTCTCAAATGCATGACGGAGTGTCACATTAAATAGGGATTCATTTCATATGCCCTGAAGGCTGGACGAAGAAGCTACAGAGAGAAAGAGTCTGACTTAATCTAGAAAGGTGGGAAACCACTGTGCCCTAAGGTGGCAGGGCTGGCCTTAGGCAATAATGAGTTTCCTGTCACTTCAAATATTCAAGAAAATACCAAAAAACCACCAGGGAGTTTGCTGTAGATGGATGGAATACAAATATCTTCTTTAAGCCTTCTTCAAGCCTTCTTCCAACTCAGGATTTTATGATTCTATGTCTCAAAATAGTCATACCGTGGCTACCATATTGGAATTGGTGTAAAAGAGAAAGATTTGTCTGAATATAGCTGCTGAGCTTAGTGTTCTGCTTTCAACCTCTTCAGATGTGGCTTATATTCTACTTTATGTGTTACTAAATGCATTGTTGTTGACCCTAATCTCAAGGCTAGAATTTCAAGATTTCTATGTTCACCTTATCCGTTTACAACTTTTTTTGGAAAACTTGACTCATAAAAAACAGCAAAAATGTTATTTAAAAAAGAGCTACAGCAATTACTTTCCAATAATTAAATCAGAATATCTGGTGGCCATTAATAACAATTACAATTGGATTATTGGATTGACTTCATTCAATATGAAAGTCTGCCAACAATATGAATTTGGTCAAACTCTGCTTATTATCTATTCTGACCATTTTTTGCTATGTGTAAAATATACATATATTTCAGAAGAATAAATCTATCATGAATAACAATCACCAAATTTTTGTACAATATTAGCCAACCTGTTATGTATATATTTTTAAGTTTCATAACCAAGAGAAGAGACGTATACTTTATTTATTTACTTATTTTTATTTTTTTGGGAGACAGAGTCTCCCTCTGTCACCCAGGCTGAAGTGCAGTAGTGCAATCTCTGCTCACTGCACCCTTCACCTCCCAGGTTCAAGCTATTCTCCTGCCTCGGCCTCCCAAGTAGCTGGGATTACAGGCATGCACCACCACACTCAGCTAATTTTTGTGTGTTTAGTAGAGACGGGGTTTCATCATGTTTGCCAGTCTGGACTCGAACTCCCAACCTCAATTGATCTGCCGTCCTTGGCTTCCCAAAGTGCTGGGATTACAGGCATGAGCCACCACGCCCAGCCGAGAAATATACTTTAAAACATAGAAACAGGCCAGGCACGGTGGCTCATGCCTGTTATCCCAGCACTTTGGGAGGCCGACGCGGGCGGATCACGCGGTCAGGAGATCGAGACCATCCTGGCTAACATGGTGAAACCCCGTCTCTACTAAAAATACAAAAAAATTAGCCGGGCGTCGTGGCGGGCGCCTGCAGTCTCAGCTAGTCCCAGCTACTCTGGAGGCTGAGGCAGGAGACTGGCATGAACCCAGGAGGCGGAGCTTGCAGTGAGCCGCGCCACTGCACTCCAGCCTGGGTGACAGAGGGAGACTCTTTCTCAAAAAACAAACAAACAAACAAACAAAAAACAAACATAGAAACAAATGATTCAGTAAATGTTTAGGGAAGACTTTAAAGTTTAAAATAATTATAAGGAACCAATACCATTACATAAACAGGGAATTTTTTTTATCTTTTTTAAATCAACAATAACATTATTCTTAAAGACATTATTTTGATTATTTTGTCTCAGAGAGTAGGATAGAATGGGTAATTGTTTTTTAGGTAAGTCAAGCCTAATTACTACTTACCTATTCAACCTGACTCTTAACAGGGTTGGAAATAGTTACATCTCTTTTAAAGCACAAAACCAGACACTGACATCTTTGTTGGAAATGCTGAAATTTCTGGCATCGTTAATTGCTCCCTGAAGATAGCATTTCAGTGTGCCACTGCAAACTGCAAGGTTTATAGTACCATCAATAAGGAAGGCAATGAGTAGCCTTATGGAAGGGATTTGGGGATTTAAAGACATAAATGTGAGGTATGGTTCTTGACTTACCAGCTGTGTGACTGAGTAGGTTTTAATCTCTTTCAGCCTCTGTTTACTCATCTATAAACTGAAGATAACGACACCTGTTTCACAAGATAGCAAGGAAATGAGATAATACGTATATATAAAGCCCAGTAGGAACTCAATCATTTATAGAAAATATTAACATCAAATAACACTAATTTCCTTTCCTGAAATATATTTAGGAGTTATATTAATTGAATACTGATAACAAAATAATATTAATAGTCAACACTCATAAAAGTATGTTACACTTTCTAAGGCATTTTAGCATCTGTAGTTTTATTTGATCAAATTTTAGTTAGCTAGGGAGTATTGTTACTATCCCTATTTTATAAATAATTAAATTAAGATTAAGACATCTATCAAAACATCACGTTATTACTATAATTTTTACTTGCCAATTAAAATAATTCGAAAATCTTTTTAAAGAAGGACTAAGACTAGGTGTAGTATTTGGACGCTAGAGTGAAACTTCAGCTCAAATAGCACTTCTACACTTGCTTTAGAGTGAGTTTCTTACTCCTTCTAAGCTTCAGTTTTCTCATTTGAATAATGGAGATAGTAGAGTGTCCTCGACTATCTATTTCAAGAGCAGAGACTTAGAGGGCCCTTTACTATTTCCCCAGTGCCCACTGTACAAAGCCCAAAATCTTTAACTTGTTCAAAGCTCTCAGTAAACCAATCCCAATCTACCATTCCATTTTTTTTCTGGCAACACTGATACCAGCCTTTTTTGAATCCTCTCCCCAAACACATTATACACATTCACAATTCTGTTTCTAGTGTTTGCTTAAATGTTCATTTCAATGAAGAAAATTCTGCTCATTCATTAAAGCCCAGCTCAAATGACACCTACCCTAAGAATTGTTTCCTTACGCCTGATTCAGAATTACTGATTCCCTCCTTTGTACATTCATAAGCACCTCATTTATGCCTCGGTGATTACTTCTCACTGCTCAACTTGTATTACAGTGAGCTGTGCATGCTTCTAGCTCCCCCAGTGGATGGTTACCTTCTTGAATGAAAGACACTTCATTTTAATCTTAGTGTCCCAGCCCCTCCCACTTCCTCTCCACCCCAGACCTTCAGCTTCCAAGAATGTGAAGGCTTTGAAGTATAGACACACAGTAGGCATACAAATATTTATTAAATTGATTTTAATGACCAAACAAAATAGTACAAATCAAAAAAATACAATGATGCCCCAGAAGAGGTTTTAATTTATAAAAATTAAGGGTCAGCTGGTCACAGTGGCTCATGCCTGTAATCCCAGCACTTTAGGAGGCCGAGGGGGGTGGATCGCAAGGTCAGGAGATCGAGAATATGTCGGCCAACATGGGGAAACCCTGTCTCTACTAAAAATACAAAAATCACCCAGGCGTGGTGGTGCGCACTTGTACTCCCAGCTACTCTGGAGGCTGAGGCAGGAGGATCACTTGAACCTGGGAGGCAGAGGTTGCAGTGGGCCAAGATCACACCACTGCACTCCAGCCTGGGTGACAAGAGTGAAACTCTGTCTCAAAAAAAAAAAAAAAGAAATTAAGGTTTACAGACTTACCACATTGATAGATACAGCATGCACTACGTGTTTCCGTAAATAGTTAACTATAATTAGGGACTGAAATTAGAGATAATGGCATCCAAACTTTCGGCATGCTTGCTATTCAGAGTGCCTCTTTTTCCATCCCAGTAAAGGTCCCTTGGTGTCACCATTGGAGAGAATACTAAATTGAATAAACTACTAGTCTTAGTGGGTACAACACTTCTTACGTTCTTATATGAAGTTTCTGAGGTGATGTGAAGGGAAGACAGTTTTTGATTAATTCAGATGTCTGCAGTGGTCCTAGCTGGAGAATGGCCAGGCTGAGAGGTGAGCAGCCAGGCTAGAAGAGAGAAGGGCAACTGTGGCTGGCAGAGCAGAGCAGAGCAGGCTTCGGCCGCAGGGTCTAAACCCACATCCTTGCTCCCAGCCCTTTTGGTAACACAGCTATGAAGTCAGAGGCTGATAAAGAGTGAAACAACACTTTCCTTCCAAGAACAAGAGCCTTTCAAGAAAACTTCTGACCACCTCCTTTTGAGGCGCAAGGAAGTTGAACAGGATTTTGATCTGTTCACATTTAGAAATTCTTTTTGCTTCCTGCCATGTGTTCATATCACTAGACTGCAGTTTTGCCATCAATTCTTCTTATTGTTCACTGAATCCCTTATTCCTTCACTCATTCAGTTTGCATTCAGCTTCTAATTTCTGCTTATTACTATACTTAACCACAGTGGGGATGCAAATGCCCTTGAGGAGCAAAGAATGCAAGTAACACATCTCAAAGACTGGAAAACTCCAAAGCACACCTGAGCAGCCTCCCAGTCATTCCTGAAAGTCTTTCTTCTGAGCTCTCCAGGGACTACAGCGCTTTTTGTTGTTAACGCTCTTCACCTACGCCTCAGTTTTGTTAATGGGCTGCTGCAAAAGGAGAGCCTAACATGGTTAGACATTTTAGCCTAACTGTACAAAATGTAGACTTCTGCCCAAGACCAGTTCACTTTCAATACTTGGTGAATTTCTCAGAAAATGAGCCTAGCATGATTCCTCCAGCTTTTGGGGTATCATAAGCTCTATTGCAGAGACATATTCACCCATATCCCATGTATACACATGCACTTTACAAAGCAAATCAAAGACCCAGGAGTCTTGCACTGTCTCTCCAGAAGTTTTCCCTTTAACAAGGACACCATCTGTGATACATTCTGCTTTCTTAGTGGGGGATGTGTAACAAATGGAGGACAGTAATACTGAAAAACAAATGGTTTAATGATGAATGTGTTCCACTTGGCAGAAAAAGAGAAGTGAGGTTCATAAGAGAATATCTGGAAGTGGGAAGAAAGTAAGTATATCCAGATCTATATCTAGATATACTTGTTAGAAGAGGGGGGAATTTAACATTGAGGGACCTCATATCTAATTTTATTGAAGAAGAAAAACAAGGTTAATTGAATTTATTTTCAAGTATCTAATGAAATTAATCTCAAAAGTTCTACCCAGAGCAATGTTGTTGTTATAAATGTTTTGAGTCTTGGTTATACTGTTGCTATAGTATTCAAATTAGCATGGATGATCATTCATCAAATGCTTCGAAGATGGTAGTCACTGTGCTAAGTGCTTAGAAACTGCATTTCTCATCTCTGCTTCTCAGAGGGAAATATATAGTGTAGGGTGAGGCTTTAATTAGTATCTTTTATTTGGTTGAGCCCTGAAGGAAATCAAGTAAAATGATGAAATCGATGTCCTTGGTTGCTCAAGTGTTGCCTCTTTTCTGTCTCTAACACTAGGCTGTTTCCACCGGAGTGCGTGGTACAGAAAAGAGCACATTTTGAGACATGAAGCTGCTAGGTTTGTCTACACAATTGGTTACACAGGGTCCTGTAGCTGAAAGAAGCAGTAGAGATCATTGAGTCAAAAGGAGTTCAACTGGCTCAACAGAGCGCTATCTTTAGTAAGGGGTGAAGGGTTCAATTTTGAACAACATGTGGGCAGCTGTAACAGCAGCCTAGGTTCAATACCTCTCTTTTATCTGTTGTGTATATCAGGCTTTTAATTAGGATTTCATTCAAAGAAATTGTTCTGCTTCCAAAAAAACAAGGAGATCAACCACAAATTCAGTTCAGCTGAGAGAGTTTAAGTGGCTTGCTCAAAGTTGCATAGCTCCTTAGAGGCAGAGCCAGGTCTAGAACTCAGGCCTTCAGACTCCCAGACTGACTTCAGCCTTGATGCTGTTTTTGACAGCTATCTGGATGAATAAAGAGCAGGGATTCTGGAGCCAGACTACTTGGGTTCAAACCCCAGTTCATTTACTTACTAGCTGTATGACTGAGGGTAAATTACCCTCCTCGGGGCTCAGTATTTTCATTTGTAAAGGTATTAGTACTTTCCTCTGGGGTTACTATGAACATCAAATGAGCTAAAATGTGTAAAGCTTTTAGAAAAGTGCTCGATATTTAGTATAACCAATTAAATGTAGGCTATTATTATTATTTAAAGGGTTTCCAAAAGCTTTCCTAACCCTATAGGATCCACCATAAGACCTATAATCTAAGAATTTTCATTTCTTTGAGCAAGGACACAAAAGGCCCTTCTTAGAAAGTAAATGCATTATCTGAGTAATAACACAGTAAATCACTGTCACTCTCTCATATCTCATAAATAATTATTTCCATTACCTCTAGCCACTTAGTAAGGCCATGGAGGAACGGGACATAGAACAGTTAAGCCTTAATGATGAGTTAGAGTTAGAATTTCTTTGGAAAAACCTGGGAAAGACACGAAGGGCTGGGAGGGAGCAAATCTCAAGAGAAGACAGACACCTGAAGCTATTGTAGCCCATTTCAAAATTCTCTTCCGGGCCCACCTCAGAGACTGAGGCACGGAATGCATCTCCCTGCAGTTCCCAGAAAGGACGGGTGTCAGCGTCTCCGTGTGCTCACTCCCCAGAAACCTTCCCTCCCTGTCTCACTCCACATACGTTCTCTATGCCCTAGTATTCTGGCTCTGAGAGTGTAATGAAAGTAGCAGTGGAAAATTAAAGAAAGAAAGACGGCTTATAAGGTAAGACTGAGGGTTTGGAGAGGAGAGGATAAGAGAGCAAATGTCTCACCGGTCAGCCTCAGGGATAGTGGGCAGGGAGTGAGTAGGGTTTCCAAGAAAGGAGCAGTAAAACCAAAGTGTAATGTCCACAGGCCAGCTCCTCTTTCTCCACGTTTCCTTGGACTGTCAAAAGTGTGAGTATATGTCCTTGTAGAGTGTCTCGTTTTTCTAGATTGCACTGGAGAGTGGGAGTTCTAATGGTATGTGTGTGGGTGTCTGAGAGAGAAGAATTGAGTGGAGTTTAAGGTTAGGTGACTTTTGTTATTAATCAAATGGAAGCCCAAGGTCAATGAGAAGCACATTGGAAGGAAGCCTGTGAAGTGAATGACATTCAGAAGGCAGGTCTCAACAATAAGTTCAAATAACCTGCTTTCTTTTGAGCAAGAAATGAAATCTCACCTTCACTATCTGTGAAATGGAATTGTAGCATTTTTCATTCTGCTCCAGGGAAACACAGATAATCTAGCGTTTTTATTGCTATTAATATTAATCTCCATGTTATATCATGGTGGAGTGGTACACATCAGTTAAATATTTTAGTTCCAGCCAGGTGCAGTTGCTCATACCTGTATAATCTCAGCACTTTGGGAAGCTGAGGTGGGAGAATTGCTTGAGCCCAGAAATTCAAGAACAGCCTGGGCAACACTGTGAAACCCAATCTCTGCAAACATAAAAATTAGCCAGGTGTGGTAGTGTGTACTTGTAGTACCAGGTACTTGGGAGGCTGTGGTTATGCCACTGAACTCCAGCCTGGGCAACAGAGCAAGACACTGTCTCAAATATATATACACGTACTTACATGTATTTATATGTGTACATACATACATGTATATAAAATGCATGTGTGTATATATATGTATAATATGTGTATACATATTATACATTGATACATATGTATAATATATATAATATGTACTTTAAATATATATATGTACTTTTTTTTTTTTGAGACGGAGTCTCGTTCTGTTGCCCAGGCTGGAGTGCAGTGGCGCGATCTCAGCTTACTGCAAGCTCCACCTCCCAGGTTCAAGTGATTCTCCTGCCTCAGCCTCCCGAGTAGCTGGGACTACAGGTGCCCGCCACCACGCCCGGCTAATTTTTTTTTTGTATTTTTTAGTAGAGACAGGGTTTCACTGTGTTAGCCAGGATGGTCTCGATCTCCTGACCTCGTGATCGGCCTGCCTCGGCCTCCCAAAGTGCTGGGATTACAGGCGTGAGCCACCGTGCCTAGCCGTATGTGTATATATATTTTCACATATGTACACATACATAAATGTATTGTATATCATGCCCAGAAGCTTGATGTGTATATACACACATCCATACATGTATGTATATATTTTCACATATATATTTTTACAAATACATGTATATATGTGAAAATATATATGCGTGTGTGTGTGTGTGTGTGTGTGTGTGTGTGTGTGTGTAGGGTCCATTGACTGGTAGTATGTTGTTGATAATACAGAAGGCACCTCAATATTTTGTAAGTCCAGGGGCATTTTTGCTACCATTGATAACTGGCCAATGCTATCAAAGTAAATGCTGCTATGTGAAATGTCTGGATGCTTGATTCTGGGTTGAAGAAGTTTTGCTGTATATAGCACTTGGATTTCAATCAGTAAGTGACATATTCTAACTGCACAGCCTTCTATAATTTGTTAATAAATTTATTTCTATTTTCAGTCTCAGTCCAAGTGCTTCTCGGCTAGTTTCAAAATAAGCAGTTATGAGTTAGCCAAATACACATTCTCAATAATATTGTTTTAGCTAAAAATATTTGCATACATGTAGGTCATGAAAACTCAGACACAAAAATAAAATTATCCTGCAGAACCATGAAAGTGAGAAGGTAGAGAAAATAAGTTAATGCAGGCAAAAAAGAGTCCCTTTTAAAAGGTAATTATTCCATAAAGCTGAAAACAGAGTGCCTCTCCCAGGGAAACCGAAGTGAGCACCAAAATGATTTTAGTAACAACAATAACACTTTGACATACATTTATTTTATTTGATTATCCCAACTTCCTTGTGTAGAAAATGGAGCTGCTTTTATCATTATCCTTATATTATAGATAAGAAAACCAAGTTTTATAAAATTTAAGGAACTTTCCAGGTCTGTAGTGAGTTAAGCTTCAAGCATTCTGATTTCAGTTCTGAGCTCTTTCCCGTGCCATTGTCTGTATTGTAAACCCAGTATGAGGGCAGAGCAGGTTTTATTACACAGTAGTATGATACTGTGTCACCTTTCCTCTTTAAACATTTCAAAATATTGTACAAGTTTTAGGGGGGATATTACATGCGAACAATTTGAAATTATCATTGAACTTCTGGGCACGATACACAATAAAACCAGCCTCCTCATGTTAACTCCCAAAGCCTTGGTGACAGAATGTTTTAGGTAATTGACTTCATTTTAGGCTAGCTATAATGAAAGCTCTTGGTTTCCTTTTATAAGTGTGCCTTCTCTTCACATTGTCTTTTGATAACTGCTCAGAATTTATTCTGGCTGATGGGATGACTTTATCACTATGTTAGGTTTTGGTCAGCTTCAGAAAAAAACAAAAAATAAATAAAACAATGATTAAAAGAACACAGATGGGTATCTCTTTCCTATTTATATGAATTCTGGATGTAGATAGTCCAGGGCTGATCTGGCTACTTCCTGGTTATCAGAGATTGGAGCTATTTCTAGCTGTCATTCTTAGTGCACATCCTCATAATCCAATATAGCTGCTTGAGCTCCAGCCATTATTTTGCCTTCTGGTCAGCAGGAAGGAGGAAGGAATAAATAAAGAACGGTGTGCCTCTTTCCTTTAAGGAGACTTTTTAGAAGTCTCATCACTTCTCACAAATAATCGGCTGGAATTTGGTCATGTTGCCACAGCTAACTGGGAGAGAGTCTGGAATTGCAGTGTTTTAGTTGGTACCCACCTCATAATCAGGGCTCTGGTGGAAAGAGAGTGGATGCTAGGAAGCAATTGGAAGCCTCTGCCACAGTCCGAGAATGGTTCCTTATTTTATGTACCCATATTGCATGACTTTTAAAACTTCCTATGGGTTATTTTATGTGAAAGGATTTATCAGGGTTTTGCTTGAAGATCATAGTTACTATATTATTAAGAATAAGACAAGCTGAATGATAAGTAATTTGCTGTATTACTTCATATTTAAAATTAAACAACTGAGTTTTTAAACACTTTTATGTAAGATCCAGATTCCAAATGGTCATATTGTGACTGACGGGGCTTTAGTCATTTTTATCTTGATACTCCTATCACTTAGAGAAATGAGAATGCATTGTGAGTTTAGACTTTTCATAGCCACTAACTACATACAATTTACACTACATAATGAGAGCTGTTTAACAATAAAACATTTTTATTGGTGAGGAGTCAAAGTTTTCTTTCATTGCCTAGCACAGTGTCTTACACATGAAAGATATGTAATCAATGAGTGCTAAATTGAATTGACCTTCACTACTCAGTTGAATTTATTTATCGGATGTATAAAAGACCCTTGACAGCTTCTGCTAGTATCCAATCGTTATTCTTAGGGCAGTGTCACACTAGCTGTGATTTAATTTGATTGTATTGGGTGGTTGTGGTTATGTCTACGCATAGCTGGGACCACAGGGAACAAATCACTTCTCAGCTGTGTTAAGTGTTTTGCCCCAGACAGTGACCACACCTGCAACTTCAGGGAGTAGGAAATCCTCCAGAACAGTGAAGTGCATAGAGATCAATCAAATCAGCTCTTACTTGGAGAATAAGGATCGATTTATCATGGAACTACTTAGTGCAATTACCATATTTATGATAGTCTTTAATCTTATTTAATCCTTCTCAACTGTTGATGTGGTAATATACCAGAAGAGTGCATTTAATATTTTCTTTTTATCTGAGCTATATTTCTTGTAATTTACCTTGTAAAAACTGTAGATAAAATTGTAATGAGACCCTTGATTGACTCCTATTACTGATTATACAACAAAACATAACTTACACATTTTGTCAGCCTTAATTTGTCTTTAGACATATATTCTTAACTTGTTTGGAATTAGAATGGCCTGTTTTTATTAGTTATCTTTGACACTGTTTCCGTTTCCCTCCTGGTCACCTTTCTAATACATCAAACTGGAAAAGAAAAGGCTCATATTCACAGATTTATAAAGGGGAGAACCGTAACCATATTTGTCTAGGGCCATCGATATCTGTTTGGCTCTTAGAGTCTCTGTTTTTGCTAATGGCCAGGGTGAAAATTATACAGTGTACAACCAGTACACTGGTTACAGTAAATACTAATTGTAAAATTAATACAATTTTAGGTGCTTAAAGATATCTGTTTAAAATTTTTCTAGATAGAACAAAACTCTCACAGATGTTTGGTTTCTGCTGGCTGGAGCAGGAGCTAGGAGGTAGAGGAGTAGGAGATGGGTTCTTGATCTTGCAGTTGAAGATATTTTATCAATCCATTATTTTCTCATTTTGGGTTAATTCAGTCTCTTTGAGGCAAATGTTGTCTCTCATGGTTTCTCCCAGCACGCCCTTCCCTTAGCCAAGATGGTATCTGTGTAAAGGAGAAAGCTCGCATACCCTTGTGAAAACGCAGGTAAGTGAAGGCAGGTAGCTTGTCAAAAGCAGGTCCTGATCCTGCCCTTTGGGTCCTCCCTGAAATCCCCACAATCAGTTGTTGTCTTGCCTGGTTGCTAGACAGCCACTGGCATCCACCACTGATTTCAGTGCTGATGAAACCTGGGAACAGTTTCCTCAACATGTTCTAGCCTTGTGGTCCTGCTTCCTTGACTTGACCCCACTGTCATCTCAGTGGCACAGAAGACCCTTTAGGCACAGCCACTTCCTTCCTCCAGTCCATTGCCTTAGGCTTGTCCCCTCATAGGAACTGCTGTCTCTGCCATGGCGTTACAGGAAAGGGGTCCCGATACAGATCTCAAAAGACAGTTCTTGGATCTCAGGCAAGAAAGACTTCAGGGTGAGTCTACAGAGTAAAGTGAAAGCAAGTTTATTGAGAAAGTAAAGGAATAAAAAATGGCTAATCCGTAGAAAGAGCAGCCCCGAGAGTTGCTTGTGGCCCATTTTTATGGTTATTTCTTGATGATACGCTAAACAAGTGGCTGAGTATTCATGCTTCCCCTTTTTAGACCATATAAGGTAACTTCTTGTTGTTGCCATGGCATTTGTAAACCGTCATGGTGCTGGTGGGCGTGTAGCAGTGAGGATGACCTGAGATCACTCTTGTCGCCATCTTGGTTTTGGTGGGTTTTGGCCAGCTTCTTTACTGTAAGCTGTTTTAACAGCAAGATCTTTATGACCTGTATCTTGTGCTGATCTCCTATCTCATCCTGTGACTTAGAATGCCTAACCGTCTGGGAATGCAGCCCAGTAGATTTCAGAGTGGCTCTGGTTCAAATGCCTCTAACAATGTCATCTTAGCCCTAATCATAGCTGTGATAGACTGCCACTGCTGCTACTTGAGACCATCTCTACTGTTACTGCCTGAGACCGTCATTAAAAGACTGAACAAAGTGACAAACATAGAAATGAAAACTTAAGACAAAAGTAACTATTTTAAGGAAGGGTCCGGGGGAAGAAGAGCGCTCCCTGCTTCTAGCGAGCAAAGGCAGCCCTTTGTATTTATTGGGTAGAAAGAGCAGGGAGGAGGAGGTAACGAATGATCAGCTGCTTAATTGATCACAGGTTCACGTTATTACTAATAGGCTTCAGATTTGCCTAATCACAAGAAACACTTGTGCCTGGATTGTGGCTGCCCTCCTGCAGTCCTTGTGGGTGGCATACAGAGTTTGTCAGTTTGCCAACATTCTGCATTTATGAGAAACAACAGTTTGCTGTTTACTCACACAGCCTCCAGTGGTACACTCAGTTGATCACGACCCTTACTCTTTCGGCCTCCAACAATAGCAACTCCATGGCAGTCTCTATGGTGTTCAGCTTTCCACTGCCTTCCATAAGCCCCAGGGAGACTTCAGGGAGGCTGGAGGAGAGTCGGGGAATGGTAACTGGCTTTCTCCTTCATGTCCACACATGCATGCGGTGACACCTCATGAGCCTGTGTACTAAACAGCTTGTGACCATTTCTTCTTTCTCTGTATGTTTCTGTTCTTTCTCCCACTTCTGGATTTTGACTCTGAGGCCATTGTAATGGAGAAGTGAGGATGTTATCTCCTACTCCTCTTTCTATGCTGTCTCCTCTTCTAGCACTAGAAGGATTTTGTCGGCAAAGGCCCTTCCTCGCAAAGGTTTCCTCCTGCTGCTGAAGTTGACATTAGCGCTCCCATTTCCCTAGGGCTATCGTGATGGAAGGGTTTCCATGAGAGCGGGGAGGGGATGGAAGATAATATTATCACCAATTCAAGAACATGTATTAGGAAGTTTTTGAAGATTTAGAGAGCATTTTTGTTGTTTCACTAAAATGTCTCTTTAATTTTTCTGAATTGTTAACTTTATTCTTAACTGTCTTTGAAAAATACATCTTTTTCTTATTTTTTTTCCTTTAAATTATTAACTAAGATGTGAGTTCTTGGGCTTTCCTTATTGACTTAAAAATTTTTTTTAATTTTATTTCTAGAGACAGGGTCTCACTGTGTTGTTCAGGCTGGAGTGCAGTGGTACAATCAGAGTTCACTGCGTCTTCTAACTCCTGGGCACGAGGGATCCTCTCATCCTCCCACCTCAGCCTCCTGAGTAGCTAGGACTATAGGCTCACACCAGCACACCTGACTAATTTAAAACATTTTTTTGGTAGTGACAGATGTTGCTGTGTTGCCCAGGCTGGTCTCAAATTCCTGGCCTCAAGTGATCCTCCCACCTTGGCCTTGCAGAGTTACCCTTATTGTTTCATTAGTAGAGCAATTTTGAATAGTTAGAATAATTTTGTTAATTTAATGAATTTTTCTTTTTTTGAGGCAGAGTCTCAGTCTATTGCCCAGGCTGGAGTGCAGTGGTGTGATCTTGGCTCACTGCAATCTCCATCTCTCTGGTTCAAGTGATTCTTGTGCCTCAGCCTCCCAAGTAGCGGGGATTACAGGTGTGTGCCACCACACTTGGGTAATTTTTGTATTTTTAGTAGAGACAGGGTTTCACCACGTTGGTCAGGCTGGTCTCAAACCCCTGACCTCAGGTAATCCACACACATTGGCCTCCCAAAGTGCCAGGATTACAGGCATGAGCCACCACACCCAGCCTTAATGAACTTTAATAATGTTACTATTTATATCGATTAGCAACATAGCAGACAGTCACAACAGCTAAACCATACAGAACTCTTTACCTAGTAACAACAATTTCTATACTCAACCCAATGGTTATGTGTACAGTTGGTCCTCCAGTCAGTTCAGGCTTTCCATGGCAATGAATCCCTGGGACTAGGACCTTTCAGGACGCAGCCTCTGGTTAAAGTCTACTTCCAGGGATGTGGCTGTTTCCTCATGATTCTGAGAGCCAGGAAGCTCTACTTGTGGAACAAACTGACCAAATTCAATGGATCAGGAAGTGACAAAGATAGTTCAGGGGAGGATTAGTCTCTAGATTACTGTATTTTCGATACCAATAATTGTTCTTCCTCTTGCTTGTTTTACCTTTACAGAGCTGAGAGCACATAAAAGATTAGGCAGGATGTGAATTTGACCAGGTGTGCGTGGTTATCACCAGGCTTAAAGAAAACATATCTCCCTTTGACATATAAAGAGCCTTCTAAATCAGACAGCAAATCATAACTAGTGTCACTCAGCGTCAGGCATTGTGCTGGGTTCTTTAGAGTTACAGAACATTTATGATACAGTCTCTGATTTCAAAGAGCTTGAGTCTTGTTGAAAATATTATCCATTCATTCGGTAAATATTTAATGAGTTCATACTACGGGAGAGGCACTGTGGTGTGTGGGCATAGAGCAGAAACAAGGTCAATTTGAACCCTGCCTCAGTGGAGCTGATAATCAAGTGGTACTGATATTCAGTAACTGACTCTGGATGTTTCCAAATATCCCCAATTCTAGCCATAGAAAGTTCCGGTTTTTTGTTTTTTGTTTTTTGTTTTTTGTTTTTCAGATTAATTTAAAAAACTCAAGCACATCCTGGGTGACTTCATGAAATGCAGTCCCTCTCGAGCACTCTGATGATTCCAGGGAGTCATTAGGTTCTGGCCGTCACCTGACAGGTCTCTCTCTGGACTATGGTTTTGCATTTCCACAGGTCCCTTCAGGCTCTCTCTCATCTGTTTCTCTAGGTGGCTGTCCTCTCTCTACTGTGCTTCTAATCAGTCTGGGGAGCCTCCTTTTTTTATTCTTCAAAGCTTCACCCTCATAAAGCTCCTTATTCACTTAGTTGTTTAGCCTCTTTTTAGAAATTTGTGATTTATTTTATTTTTAATTGACAAATAATCACTGTATATGTTCTGTATTTATGGGGTATGTTGTGATGTGTTGATATATGTTTACACTGTGCAATGATTAAATTAAGCCAATTAACAAATCTATCACCTATTTATGAGTCTTTACTGAGACCTTCAACTGAGCCAAGGGTGAATGGGGAAGGAGGAAGTGAAAAAACAGTGGAATTTAAAAAGCAGAGATAACTACTCCGAACGTTTATTGACTGCTCCCTTGCATAGAATGGACAGTAAATTTTTTAGCTCTGCTAATATGGAGTGGCAGACAGAGAGGAATGATGGTGGAAACATGACAGGAGACTTGCGGCCCATGAAATAGATGTTTGTCTTTATTTTAAAGATAATAGAAAAATAAGAAGCAATTTTACAAAACATATATGTTGGGATGTCTGTGTATGTGTGTGTGTAATGAGCAGGCTGTCTTCAGAAACAATTGTGTGGAGAATGGCTTAGCTACTAATATTAGGTGGCATATGCTAGATGCTGGATGAGCGGAGCAGTGTCATATACTGATCGATGTTTTCCCTCCCCAATCTGACAGTAGATCTGTCAGACACCAGGAATTTCTTCCCAACAGACCAGGGGGGTGGTATACTGCAGTCCAATCACAAACAATATTCCCAAAGTGGGAGGCAGCAGGTGTAAGACTGAGCTTATTTATGTAGCAGGTCTGTGTGATTACACACACTATTGTAAAATATACCTGGTAGAATAATTTCAAGGAGAAAAAGTCCCTCTTAACCTGGTATCAGAAGTAGATGTACAGGGAAGTGAATGAAGCTGAAGTTTCAAAGTCTCTCACTTGCACAGGCCTTTTCCTAGGGACCTAGTTTTATATTCATTTTATTAAAGAAAGTTTTATACTCTTCAGATGCCACAAAACCTGGATCCACCTCTGTCCAGTATAGTCCCCAGGTATTCATGGAGGAAGTGGAATTTGAACTTGCCCTTGAAAGAAAATTAGTCTGTACATATGTCAAAAAGAATGGGAGCCCATTCTGAATGAGGATAACTGTGGGGGCAGCGTGGAGGGTGCACTGGAGGGCCATGAGTCAATTGATTGATGGGTACCAGGGATCACTAAAGCAAGGGTCGGATACCTAAACTCATCATCTAAGGTGTTTGCATTTGTTGGTTATTTATATTCTTTGAGCCATAGGAAATAGATCACCACTTATGTTAGCTTAAGGAAGAGGAGGTTTATTGTAATAGAAACAGCATTGTGGGCCATTCACAGTGGCTCATGCCTGTAATCCCAACACATTGAGGTGGGAGGATCACTTGAGCTCAGGAGTTAGAGTCCAGCCTAAGCAACATAGTCAGATCCTATCTCTACAAAAAATAAAAACATTAGCAGGGTGTGGTGATGCATGCCTGTAGTCCCGGCTGCTTGGAAGGCTGAGGTGGGAGGCTTGAGCCCAGGATGTCAGGTTGTAATGAGCTGTGATTGTGCCACTGCACTCCAGCCTAGGTGACAGAGACAGACTCTGTCTGAAAGAAAGGAAGAAAGAAAGACAGATAAGAAAGAAAGGAAAGAAAGAAGGAGAGAGAGAGAAAGAGAGAAGAAAGAAGAAAGGAAAGAAAGAAAGAAAGAGAAAGAAAGAAAGAAAAAGAAAAGAAAGAAAGGAGAAAGAAAAAGAAACAACATTATGGCTTGGAGTGTGTAGGCTGGAGTTGGAGAGTAGACTAAGATCCCGAAAATCAACAACTGGAGTAAATGGAATCTCTTGCCTATTGTCCACCATTATTGGAACCAGTTATTTTCTACTTGTCATAATTATCTTTCTATTAACAGTTGCCTATTCTTTCTCTGTATTGTCAATATAATTCCTTAGCTTAATCATCTTCTTCCTCATGGCTCTGTTCCTGATACTAATCTTCCTCATTTTCTTGACATTCTCAAGAAGGAAGTCTCTTATAAGGTCACTGTTCCTTGACTGGCAAAGTCATAGATCAGTGGCTAACCTATGGCTTGAGCTTGCACACCTTGTCCAATCAGGTATGCCTGAAATGTACAGAATCTTTGCACAAAATAGGTGACCTGCAGTTGCCCCTTCCGAAGTTGTGGGCCAGGGAATTTCCCTTACAAGAATCTGTAGGTGAGGCTAGCACAATAAATGGCCTGTCCGTTACGGCTGAATTAGGAATAGCTAATATTTTCTGAGTGCTTACTTTGTGTCATTGCGTCAGATTCTGTTCTAAGTGCTTTATATATATTAACCCCTTTTTTAAAAATTTAAGAGTCAGGGTCTTGATCCGTCACCCAGGCTGGAGTGCATTGGTGCAATCATGACTCAGATTCCTGGGCTCCCTCAAATTCCTGGGCTCTAGGAATCCTCCTGCCTAGGTCTCCTAAAGCACTGGGATTACAGACCTAATGGGCGGCCTGCATTAACCCTTTAATCCCACCAACAATCTTATAGGGGTAGTTACAACCTTTATTCCCATTCCACCAAGAAGGAAACTGAGGCCCAGCAAGTTGCAGTAACTTGTCCAAGGTCACACGGCTAATAACTGGTGGAACCAGGATTCCAGCTGGGCAATATGTTCTAGAGTTTACCCTTCTTCCTGCCTAGGGTTTTTGGCTATCAATCCCCCCAAACTATGTCAAAGTCCCCACTTATTTGAAAGTGGTAACAGTGCTATTTCTCCAGTTGCCATCCAGCCCTATCCGATCTTAGTCCAAAACTGAAGCATCCACAATAACTAGCTGTATTTGCTCGCTGCCTTCCACTCTCGCTCATTCAGTCCTGTCTTTGTTCAAGACTTCCCCGCCTCCCTTCCAGTTCTTCTTTTCATGGTCTGCACCTCCTTATGAAACCTCAACTCCCCTCAATTACTTTTATATTTCCCCTTTCTCTGAATTCTTAAGGCTTCTACAATCTGTACTATTGTGAAGAGACCAGCATAACTGCATTTAAGGTCTATTAAGAATATATTTTGATGTTTTAGAAAGAGAAAAACACAGAACCCCCTTAAAAGTTGAAGATGCAGAAAGCAGTGCTAGAAGTTACAAAGCCTGGTAACTGTATAATCTCTTTGGATAGTGAAGCTGTAAAAACTCCAAAAGATGAAATTAAATTGAGGAGACAGCTGTAAGGCATTAGAGTCTTTAATATAGTTAGAGTTAATCAGAGTCTCATGAAGGGGTGTGAGAACGTTCATTGGAAGGACAGTCCCTGGCCTACCCACTTTGTTTCTCCAGGCAGTTTGAATTCTGAGAGGAAAGATAAGAAAGGAAGGAAACTTTGGAAAGTAAGAAGGGGAAACCGTTTATTTTTGCTGTTAGTGTGATATAGCAGGTCCCGGACTAGAAATGATGGCTCACGCCCAAAAGACCAGCAAGCAAATAATGACAGTAGAAAACGTGCCAGCTGTACCCATTTCCTCATAATTCTGCTGAAGTGACAAATCTGTCTGTATTCTCTGTGCAGAGTAACTAATTAATTTTTTTACGAAAGCAATCTTTTTACAGCTAAATCATGAATTAGGCACCAAAGCCTGGTTTCTAGTTCTGGTTCTAAGTCTAGGTTTGAGCAAGTCAACTTCACTCAGCTTTAATTTTTTTTCACCTATAAAATAGAAATAATATCTACTCACTTATAGACATTGTATATAAAAACGTGTAGAAGAAATCGTTCATTCAAACACCACATAGTAATGAAACCACGTTGTGGCTGACTCTGGTTTACTCACTGAGGGTCCATCAACAAACAGAAATGCGAAAATCTCTGCTCTTGTGGGGCTCACTGAGTAGTATAATTGGCTAGCTCACGTTTTAGTTTTTTAACCCTGCTCAGTTATCCACACTTTTATTTTTTTAAGAAGCAAGCATTTGCTGAATAAGGTATGTTCTAGGGTATTTATGTGTGGATTAAATCTACAAATCTATTATTGGGCCTAGTGATAGAGCAGAAAGAGGAAGCTAGATTTCAGATAGGACTTTGCTGCAAGCTAGCTTTGTGACTGTAAAAAAAAGTGGCTTCATATCCTCATCTGTAAATAGGAGAGTTGGATTACATTATCTCCAAGGCTCCTTTTAGCTTTAAATTGTGCAGTTTTGTTTATGCCCACAGGGATCACTACCCTCTTGGTGGCAGCTGGCATGGTGCCTAAGAAGAACTTGCCAGTGCTCAGAATATACCCTGCAAATTCTAACAAAGTCGATGATGGTGAACACTACCATCCTATGCTCTGGAGTGTGACTATGCGCCATTTTCTATTATTTCTTGTTATTTCAATTGCTTCCCAACTAGAGTAGACACTCCTGCAAGGCAGGAATCAAGAAGTGCATTATACATATTATTATCTGGATCAGGAAAGACCCCTCTGATATCAGAAGCCTGGATTTGCGTTTCTAAAATTATCTATATTTTCCCCCTTGAGTTGGTCAAATGCTGCTCCTACTACTTTATATGTTTTGCTTATTAATTTGACCAACTAACCCTATTTTATGTCACGAACGACATAAAATTTAGTTCTACCCTTATCAGAATAATGTGTTCATTCCAGCTTAATGAAGTTTCATTAGACTTGCTTAAAAAGTGGGGGCAGGTTTGTAAATACTAGAAGTTAATATGCAATACAGGTATATCTAGCCTGAGTGCTACAATCAAAGACGAGAGCATATACCAAAAGTTTCTAAGAGACTAGTTTTATTAGCACAGGAATGAAAACCAGTTATAGAATTTGGAGGGAGTGAGGCAGTAGAGTGTGGTTAGGACCTGTGTTCTGGAACTAGACTGCTGGCATTTGAATTCAAACTCTGCCACTCATCTGGAGGTGACCTTAGGCAAGTTACTTTACCTATCTATGCCTCAGTTTCTGCATATCTCAAGTGAAGATGATAAGAGTACCAATTACAAATAATTAAATGAGTTGTTATTTGTAAAGTGTTTGAACAGTGTCTGACAAAGGGAGAGGACCTTCTAATTCTGGTCAGTTGTTTAGGAGGGAGCTAAAAGGGAAGGAATTAGGAGCAACTGAGACTGCATGTCACTTAAAGAAGCTGGTGTTAAAGGAAGGCAAAACATTCGACTGCACTTGTAGGAAGGAGTAGAGACAGTCAAGCACAGGTGTTTGTGTGTATTGGTTTCCCAAGACAAGGGAAGCCTCCACATATCTGAAAGTGGCTGGAAAGGAGCCAGTGGTCAGGAAGTTCGAAGAGGGAGGGGATAGCTATGGGAGTGGGATGACCTGTAACAAGGACTCAAGTAATCAGAGGTGAAGAGAGGGAATTCTAGGATAGTTTTCTCTTTATCCTTCAAAATCTAGCTGGCTTTATGCCATGTTACAAAACTGGCCTTGAAATTCTGAAGTGACAGCACAGACCATCATAGTCCTCAGTTATTTAGGATCAAGCAGTGGATGGGGATAAATGAGTGAGCTGGTGTGGGTGAGCAGAAAGAACTATTAACGACATGATGGAAAGTAGCTATAACCCTGTGGTACAGCTGGGTCATTCTGGAAGGAATCTCGTAGACAAACTAGCACAGTGTTCAGCCCACAGAGGCAGCATGGCTCTGTGAACACAGGCATCAGGCATCCTCAGCTAACCCATAAACGGCCACAGGGTCCACAAACGAGCCATAGCAGAAGGCCAAACAAATGAGCTATGTTTCTGGAGTCTCCATTTGGTGTCTGTGACGTCCCCATTCACACATCAGTCATCTTTCAGAATTGCCATAGGAAAATAATTTGGCCCAAGAGTTAAATTCAAATTGGAAGATCAACACCGACCCTCCCTCCAAATACACAATTAAATAGCCTGCATCACCTTAACTGAATTATTTTAAAATATCCTGTAACACAGCTTAGTAAATAAAGCTGTCTAAATTGAAATCTTTGGGCTCTCACATCCAGAGGGAGGATAAACTTTGCTGGCAGATTGGATATCTATATACTTGGCAATTTGGGAAGAACACAGCAGAGCTGCAAGTTTAGTTGAAACAAGAACAAGATTTATTTCAGGCAGGAAGATCCTAGGCAGCATAAACGAAAATCTTTATGGCTGCAAGAGCTGATGTGTCTAAGAGAGGCCCATTAGTACCTGCTCATCCTTATACTTTCAGGACAGGCCATATTTGGTGTGAATGAAGATCAGTGTATTAAAGGGTTTAAGCATGAAATGAAATTAAAGGCAAAGGGGCTTGGCATCACCTGACATATGGTAGTCTTTATCTTTTAGAAATGGGAAACTTTCAAAGATATTTATGATTTGCCAAGATTTGCCTTGGAAACAATATGCAGGACATGTTAAAGAGAAGGAAAACTTGGGTCAGAAACAGTAGTAGCAAGGCTATTAGTAGATCAAATCATATATAATCTCCAATAAACAACAATTTTTTAAAACGGAATTTATTTTTTGGAGCAGTCCATAGCAGAATTGTGAAGTACAGAGGTTTTTCACGGACGCCCTGTCCCCACATATGCATAGCCTCCTCCATTATCAATGTCCCCTACCAGAGTGGTATGTTCATTGCAATTGAATCTACAACGACACCACATTATTACCCAAAGTCCATAGTTTACATTAGGGTTCACTCTTGCTGTTGTACATTCCATGGGTTTGCAAAAACGTATAACGACACGTCCGCTATTATGGAGTCATAGATTAGTTTCACAGCCCTAAAAGTCCTCTGTGCTCCACACACAGGGCCACTAGGGAAACATATGCTTCCGAACTCTTGGCTCTTGACAAACTACCTTGCGGTGCCCCTTCTTTTAGTTGTTTTTTTTTTAATCTCCTGCTATTTGACATTGTACAGGTATGTGATAGCGAAATTCCTACAGCTGCAGTCTGCTTCTAAAGTTTAGCCAACAAAGAATCAAGCCCAAGGGCATTTCCTTAGTTAAAGCAGGCCTCTTAATAAGAACCAAGCAGCATAATAGCAGGAAGAGGAACCTAGTGGTCAGCTACGGTGAGAACTTATCCTAACCAGATCGTTCTTTAGCAGATGGAGAATCTTCTCACATAGGAGTACAAAGGGGTCTTTGAAAGTCTTGCAGAAAAAAAATTTATAAAAAACCCCAAAAACCTGTTCTCCTTTCTCCTCCACGTCTGACCATTCTTCCAGAACCATAAAATTTCTGTGCAAATTGCCACTAAACTTTTTCTGTTTGCTGTGGAATACATATTGGTCAAAGTGTAATTTTTGCTGCAAAGAAAACATGGCATTTTATGATTCTTCACACAGCACTGCCTACCTAAAACAGAAATCATCCATTTGCTTAACACAGTTAAGGATTGGAAAACTATATGTCTGTCTGGACAGCTTGTATAATGCCATGCCACTTAAGATGGCCATGCTGTTTAAGATAATCTTAATTAAATTTTTGAGAAAAAAAAAAACTTTAGAAAGCCAATTTAAAAAGACTGAAGAAACACTGGATTTTATCTGGATTTTATTTCTTTCTCCTTTCTCTTGTAACAAATTTTTATGGGGAATTCATTTTATTCTGTCTTTTTCTTATAAGACAATTACTGAGAAATTTATAAAAAAAGGAATCGTTTTTCGGCTGTGACATCCAATGAATTTAGGAGATGTGTAATATGGAGAATGCTGTTGAGGGATGGGCCTCAGGACTGGCTGTGCAGCATTGTTCACTCAGGCCACAAATGCTTATCCACTGTGATTTCTGTGCCAGGCACCGTGGTGGCTGCTGGAGACTCAGTGGTAAGCAAAACCAGGCATGGTTCCTGCTCTCATGAAGCTTATAGCTTAGGTACAATGACACATATTCAATAAATAATCACACACAGAACTATACGTTTCATACAACATGAGTTCCTGAAAGAAAAAATAGTAGATGTCATATAGTGGGGGACCAGTCCTAGCCAACAGGATGTTCTCCAAGAAGGTGGTTCTCCAAGTTGAGATCTATCAGATGAGTAGAAGTCAGCCAGGTGATGAAGAAATGGAAGCATACTGCAGGCAGAAGAAAGTGCCAGTGCAAAGGCCCTGAGGTATAAAGGAGGATGACACTGTTCGTAATGTTCGAAGATGGCTGGTGTAGCCTGAGCGCATAAGACCAAAAAGGCAAAAAGTTTGAAAAGAGGCTGAAATTGCATCCCGAGGCCAGATAAAACAGCCTTTGATGTCATGTTAAGAATTCTAGTCTTTATCCCAGAGCAATGGGAAATCACGAAAAATAATCAGCTGGAAGGTGGTTGAATTAGATTTCCCTTCACCAATCACTTGAGGTCAATGAGTTCTTATTCAGCATTTAACAAGTGCTGTGATAACTTCCCCAGTCACATCAGACATGGTCTCTGCCCACAAGTGGTATTTGACACATAAGTGTAGGAGGAAATAAGTGTGAGTGAAAGCATGGAAGTAGAAATGAGATGGTCCTAGGAAGGTAATATCTAAAACATCCTTATTGATCATAGCCAATGTGACTTCGATATGCAGGTTTTGGTTTTGCTTTTCTTTAAAAATACTCAAGGAAGTGTCCTGTGAAATCCTGTCTGTTCACAGATCAGGTACCACACAAACAACTATGCATCCAGCTCCACCTCCTTACCCTGCCAGTGTTCCTCCACCTTAATGTGGAGTGACCATTTGGAAAGGTGAGATTTAGAAACTGCTGGGATTTACAGCATAGCCTTCCCCCATCTCTCTGTTCCAATCGGAGTTGATGCTACAAAGGCAGACTATCTCTGAGAATTAAAATGCGGATTAAACACGTATGTCTGATTAAGAGCGCTAGATTCCTTAGAGGAGTTGTTGTTTTTAAAACTTTACTTAAGTTTCCTCCAACCAAGAGTTTTTTGAAACTGGCTCGAGTCTGATCTTGTGACTGATCAAGTCTCTTGCCATGAAAGAATCTGTGAGTCACTGATTTTTTCATAGTAAGAACAGTTTCCAGCAGTATGTTAAGGCTAAGCTATTCCTATCTTAATTAGGTATCAGAATCCAGCGTGTTCGCCATATGGCTCATATGGCTAGCACACTCTTAGCCGCATTTTTGACTAGATCTATTTTGAATAAAACATGTACTTCAATGAATGAGTACTCTAAAAGGCAGAACTTAATCCCAAATGTCATGTATGATTGGCCATATCAAATTTTGAGCTTTAGTTTCTTCCCTCAAGCACCTCTTTTTAGTATTTCTATTAATGGCTAATTGAATGGAAAGTCTGCTGGGTATTATAGCATTGTGTGATTTTTTTCTTTTTAAGAAAGACTGTGAAAAGGTTTATTTTTGCGGAGACAGCACAGTTGACTTATTAAATGAGTTGAACTCTTCATTTTAGTGAAAAAGCATGCTCATTTTATTTTATTCTCTGGGTAATGTCAGGTACGATAACTCCTCTGCTCAGTACAAGTTGTTATAATGGAGATGAACATTCAAGCAGCTCAATTTCTTTAGACATTTAACTTCATGGTTGAGGGAACTGAGAGAGAATCTCCTGTTCTTCAGAGGAAGAGATGAATGTGTTTTTTCAATAGAGATATATAGTTTTCCACTTACAGGATAAGAACAAGCTGGTTGATTCTGGAAAATAGCTTAAAAATCATGAGGCCAATACAATTTTTACTCAACTCACATTTATAAGCCTATATCCTTCCCCATATCTATCTATCTATCTATCTATCTATCTATCTATCTATCTATCTATCTATGTCTATAACACACACACACATATGTGCACACTGCGTACTGTTTTGCTATTAATACAGATTCTCCTAGAAAACAAATGAAGGGAAATGAAGAGAGATACCTTGTTTCCATCTCTTTTTTGGTAGGTTCACTATAACTCCATTTTTAATTTTTTAAAGTAGATCTTATTATACTTTTGCTCAGTTACAAAAATAAGCCCTGTTCTCTATGGAAACTTTAGAAAATGATGAAAATTAGAAAGAAAAGAAGCTTACTAAACTTTAGTCTCACTAGTCAGTAAAAATTCAGTATCATGTTAGTGTACATTTTTCTATTCTTTTTCCTGCAGTTTTTAAATTTCGTTTTACACACTTATGTTAATATTATGATATACATTTTTAAATCTTGTTCTCATTTTATTTAGCATAAAATAAGCATTTCTCAGACTATTTGCAAATTCTTTGTGAAGCCATTTTAATATTTATGTAATAGGCTATCTAAATAATACACTATAGTTTGCTTAACCATATGGTCAATTTTGTGGTCAAATTTGCCACATTGATGAAAATATTACTGTATCATTACCCAAGTATTGAAAGGCAGAGGTTTTAAAAAACGGTTTATATATATATATATAGATTTTTTTTTACCATAAGGAGACTTTATGGAATAAGTAATATGTAATATTTAATGTTCTTTAAAGATACATGTAGTCAGACTGTTTGCTAAAATAATTAGATTTAAAATTTTATCAACCATGTGTGATAAAATTTGCTTTATACTAATTGGCACTGTGTACTATCTTAAAAAAATAAACAGAATACTTTAATTAATTAATTTATTTATTTATTTTTGAGACGGAGTCTCACTCTGTCACCAGTCTGGAGTGCAGTGGCACCATCTCAGCTCACTGCAACCACCACCTCCCAGGTGCATGCAATTCTCCTGCCTCAGCCTCCCAAGTAGCTGGGACTACATGTGAACACCACCACACCCAGCTAATTTTTGTATTAGTAGAGACGGGGTTTCACCATGTTTACCAGGATGGTCTTGATCTCTTGACCTCATGATACACTTGCCTCAGCCTCCCAAAGTTCTGGGATTACAGGCATGAGGCACCGCGTCTTGCCTACTTTGATGTTTTGATAGGAAAATATTCTATTTCCTGGCTATTTCAGCTTCTATTCTTCCTTATTTCTTTTTAGACTAGAGTTATATACTAATTGAAACTTGTTTTTACAACAAGATTATTTGACCATTTATTGTGCCTACAATTGCTTTTTTAAAAATAAAACACATGTAATTACTTCAAATGAGAACATTTTAAACCTTTAAAGCAAACAGATTTATTCCTTATATTTTACTCCTCACACCATACATAAAATTAAAAAAAAAAATCCCCATCCATGCTTATTGCATCTTTCTCTGTCTATTCTAACAGATAATGAAAGAACGGAGTTGGACATTTTATTGCAATTCCTGCTTCCCTGAATTTGCGTATTTCTTCCCACCTGAGAAGGAGCATTATATATTTTGATTTGGCTTATTTCTTCATTTTTATCTTTTTATTTTAATGATTGTTTTGTCAGTAATACCCATGGAGATCAACTTTATTATTATAATCCATGCCTCTGAATATTAGATTGGTTTCTTGGATGGGATTTTGAATATGCATTTAAGAAGTTGGGAAGAATTTCACAGATGATGATTGGAGGAAAAGTGATGAAAAGAAAGACCTGTGTTCCAGGAGTTTTCTCCAACTTCAAACCTTTACGTGAATCTTAACCAAAGTGGACATGTTTACATTTCATGATAGCTTGCTTTTACAATATGAGTTTGAAAAATCAGTATAAGCTTATGATGGTGGAAAGTCAACATATTGAGAGCAATAATTCAATTAATAGGATATGAACTTAATGAGATATAAAAGCAAATGAGGGCAGGAGGGAATTCTGACAAAAAATATTTGTGCCCAATTATGATTAATGTTTTAGAGATGTTGTGTCCCTGTGGGCTTAGCATGGAACTAAAAGTTCGTAAGTCTCCATTCTAGTTATGTGTCATTTAGTAAGTCATGAATCTGCTTAACTGTTATTTCTAAGCTTTTGATGACAAAGTAGTGATGCAGCTAAGGGCATCCTTGGAGTGTCATAAAAAACAAATTTGAGGCTGAATGATTAGCTGAGCACTTAGAGTGATAAAAAAATCCAGGTAGGCCTTGTGATTCACGATGATCAAGTCAGGATTTCTTTTTTTTTTTTTTTTTTTACTTTAGGTTTTAGGGTACATGTGCACAATGTGCAGGTTTGTTACATATGTATCCATGTGCCATGTTGGTTTGCTGCACCCATTAACTCGTCATTTAGCATTAGGTATATCTCCTAATGCTGTCCCTTCCCCCTCCCCCACCCCACAACAGTCCCCGGAGTGTGATGTTCCCCTTCCTGTGTCCATGAGTTCTCATTGTTCAATTCCCACCTATGAGTGAGAACATGCGGTGTTTGGTTTTTTGTCCTTGCGATAGTTTACTGAGAATGATGTTTTCCAGTTTCATCCATGTCCCTACAAAGGACATGAACTCATCATTTTTTATGGCTGCATAGTATTCCATGGTGTATATGTGCCACATTTTCTTAATCCAGTCTATCGTTGTTGGACATTTGGGTTGGTTCCAACTCTTTGCTATTGTGAATAGTGCCGCAATAAACATACGTGTGCATGTGTCTTTATAGCAGCATGATTTATAGTCCTTTGGGTATATACCCAGTAATGGGATGGCTGGGTCAAATGGTATTTCTAGTTCTAGATCCCTGAGGAATCGCCACACTGACTTCCACAATGGTTGAACTAGTTTACAGTCCCACCAATAGTGTAAAAGTGTTCCTATTTCTCCACATCCTCTCCAGCACCTGTTGTTTCCTGATTTTTTAATGATGGCCATTCTAACTGGTATGAGATTGTATCTCACTGTGGTTTTGATTTGCATTTCTCTGATGGCCAGTGATGATGAGCATTTCTTCATGTGTTTTTTGGCTGCATAAATATCTTCTTTTGAGAAGTGTCTGTTCATGTCCTTTGCCCACTTTTTGATGGGGTTGTTTGTTTTTTCTTGTAAATTTGTTTGAGTTCATTGTGGATTCTGGATATTAGCCCTTTGTCAGATGAGTAGGTTGCAAAAATTTTCTCCCATTCTTAGGTTGCCTGTTCACTCTGATGGTAGTTTCTTTTGCTGTGCAGAAGCTCTTTAGTTTAATTAGATCCCATTTGTCAATTTTGGCTTTTGTTGCCATTGCTTTTGGTGTTTTAGACATGAAGTCCTTGCCCATGCCTATGTCCTGAATGGTATTGCCTAGGTTTTCTTGTAGGATTTTAATGGTTTTAGGTCTAACATTTAAGTCTTTAATCCATCTTGAATTAATTTTTGTATAAGGTGTAAGGCAGGGATCCAGTTTCAGCTTTCTACATATGGCTAGCCAGTTTTCCCAGCACCATTTATTAAATAGGGAATCCTTTCCCCATTTCTTGTTTTTGTCAGGTTTGTCAAAGATCAGATAGTTGTAGATATGCGGCATCATTTCTGAGGGCTCTGTTCTGTTCCATTGATCTATGTCTCTGTTGTGGTACCAGTACCATGCTGTTTTGGTTACTGTAGCCTTGTAGTATAGTTTGAAGTCAGGTAGCATGATGCCTCCAGCTTTGTTCTTTGGCTTAGGATTGACTTGGCGATGCGGGCTCTTTTTTGGTTCCATATGAACTTTCAAGTAGTTTTTTCCAATTCTGTGAAGAAAGTCATTGGTAGCTTGATGGGGATGGCATTGAATCTATAAATTACCTTGGGCAGTATGGCCATTTTCACGATATTGATTCTTCCAACCCATGAGCATGGAATGTTCTTCCATTTGTTTGTATCCTCTTTTATTTCATTGAGCAGTGGTTTGTAGTTCTCCTTGAAGAGGTCCTTCACATCCCTTGTAAGTTGGATTCCTAGGTATTTTATTCTCTTTGAAGCAATTGTGAATGGGAGTTCACTCATGATTTGGCTCTCTGTTTGTCTGTTATTGGTGTACAAGAATGCTTGTGATTTCTGTACATTGATTTTGTATCCTGAGACTTTGCTGAAGTTGCTAATCAGCTTAAGGAGATTTTGGGCTGAGACAATGGGGTTTTGTAGATATATAATCATGTCATCTGCAAACAGGGACAATTTGACTTCCTCTTTTCCTAATTGAATACCCTTTATTTCCTTCTCCTGCCTGATTGCTCTGGCCAGAACTTCCAGCACTATGTTGAATAGGAGCGGTGAGAGAGGGCATCCCTGTCTTGTGCCAGTTTTCAGAGGGAATGCTTCCAGTTTTTGCCTATTCAGTATGATATTGGCTGTGGGTTTGTCATAGATAGCTCTTATTATTTTGAGATACGTCCCATCACTACCTACTTTATTGAGAGTTTTTAGCATGAAGGGTTGTTGAATTTTGTCAAAGGCCTTTTCTGCATCTATTGAGATAATCATGTGGTTTTTGTCTTTGGTTCTGTTTATATGCTGGATTACATTTATTGATTTGCATATGTTGAACCAGCCTTGCATCCCAGGGATGAAGCCCACTTGATTATGGTGGATAAGCTTTTTGATGTGCTGCTGGATTCGGTTTGCCAGTATTTTATGGAGGATTTTTGCATCAATGTTCATCAAGGATATTGGTCTGAAATTCTGTTTTTTGGTTATGTCTCTGCCAGGCTTTGGTATCAGGATGATGCTGGCTTCATAAAATGTGTTAGGGAGGATTCCCTCTTTTTCTATCGATTGGAATAGTTTCAGAAGGAATGGTACCAGTTCCTCCTTGTACCTCTGGTAGAATTTGGCTGTGAATCCATCAGGTCCTGGACTCTTTTTGGTTGGTAAGCTATTGATTATTGCCACAATTTCAGAACCTGTTATTGGTCTATTCAGAGATTCAACTTCTTCCTGGTTTAGTCTTGGGAGGGTGTATTTGTCGAGGAATTTATCCATTTCTTCTAGATTTTCTAGTTTATTTGCATAGAGGTGTTTGTAGTATTCTCTGATGGTAGATTGTATTTCTGTGGGATTGGTGGTGATATCCCCTTTTTCATTTTTTATTGCATCTATTTGATTCTTCTCTCTTTTCTTCTTTATTAGTCTTGCTAGTGGTCTATCAATTTTGTTGATCTTTTCAAAAAACCAGCTCCTGGATTCATTAATTTTTTGAAGGGTTTTTTGTGTCTCTATTTCCTTCAGTTCTGCTCTGATTTTAGTTATTTCTAGCCTTCTGCTAGCTTTTGAATGTGTTTGCTCTTGCTTTTCTAGTTCTTTTAATTGTGATGTTAGGGTGTCAATTTTGGACCTTTCCTGCTTTCTCTTGTGGGCATTTAGTGCTATAAATTTCCCTCTACACACTGCTTTGAACATGTCCCAGAGATTCTGGTATGTTGTGTCTTTGTTCTCGTTGGTTTCAAAGAACATCTTTATTTCTGCCTTCATTTAATTATGTACCCAGTAGTCACTCAGGAGCAGGTTGTTCAGTTTCCATGTAGTTGAGCGGTTTTGAGTGAGTTTCTTAATCCTGAGTTCTAGTTTGATTGCACTGTGGTCTGAGAGACAGTTTGTCATAATTTCTGTTCTTTTACATTTGCTGAGGAGAGCTTTACTTCCAACTATGTGGTCAATTTTGGAATAGGTGTGGTGTGGTCCTGAAAAAAATGTATATTCTGTTGATTTGGGGTGGAGAGTTCTGTAGATGTCTATTAGGTCCACTTTGTGCAGAGCTGAGTTCAATTCCTGGATATCCTTGTTAACTTTCTGTCTCGTTGATCTGTCTAATGTTGACAGTGGGGTGTTAAAATCTCCCATTATTATTGTGTGGGAGTTTAAGTCCCTTTGTAGGTCACTCAGGACTTGCTTTATGAATCTGGGTGCTCCTGTGTTGGGTGCATATATATTTAGGATAGTTAGCTCTTCTTGTTGAATTGATCCCTTTACCATTATGTAATGGCCTTCTTTGTCTCTTTTGATCTTTGTTGGTTTAAAGTCTATTTTATCAGAGACTAGGATTGCAACTCCTGCCTTTTTTGTTTTCCATTTGCTTGATAGATCTTCCTCCATCCCTTTATTTTGAGTCTATGTGTGTCTCTGCACGTGAGATGGGTTTCCTGAATACAGCACACTGATGGGTCCTGACTCCTTATCCAGTTTGCCAGTCTGTGTCTTTTAATTGGAGCATTTAGCCCATTTACATTTAACGTTAATATTATTATGTGTGAATCTGATCCTGTCGTTATGATATTAGTTGGTTATTTTGCTCGTTAGTTGATGCAGTTTCTTCTTAGCCTCGATGGTCTTTACAATTTGGCATGTGTTTGCAGTGGCTGGTACCGGTTGTTCCTTTCCATGTTTAGTGCTTCCTTCAGGAGCTCTTTTAGGGCAGGCCTGGTGGTGACAAAATCACTCAGCGTTCGCTTGTCTGTAAAGTATTTTATTTCTCCTTCACTTATGAAGCTTAGTTTGGCGGGATAGGAAATTCTGGGTTGAAAATTCTTTTCTTTAAGAATGTTGAATATAGGCCCCCACTCTCTTCTGGCTTGTAGAGTTTCTGCTGAGAGATCAGCTGTTAGTCTGATGGGCTTCCCTTTGTGGGTAACCCGACCTTTCTCTCTGGCTGCCCTTAACATTTTTTCCTTCATTTCAACTTTGGTGAATCTGACAATTATGTGTCTTTGAGTTGCTCTTCTCGAGGAGTATCTTTGTGGCATTCTCTGTATTTCCTGGATCTGAATGTTGGCCTCCCTTGCTAGATTGGGGAAGTTCTCCTGGATAATATCTTGCAGAGTGTTTTCCAACTTGGTTCCATTCTCCCTGTCATTTTCAGGTACACCAATCAGACGTCAGTTTGGTCTTTTCACATAGTCCCAAATTTCTTGGAGGCTTTGTTCATTTCTTTTTATTCTTTTTTCTCTAAACTTCCCTTCTCACTTCATTTCATTCATTTCATCTTCCATCAGCGATACACTTTCTTCCAGTTGATCGCATCTGCCACTGAGGCTTCTGCAATCTTCATGTAGTTCTCGAAACTTGGCTTTCAGCTCCATCAGCTCCTTTAAGCCCTTCTCTCCATTGGTTATTCTAGTTATCCATTCTTCTAATTTTTTTTCAAAGTTTTTAACTTCTTTGCTATTGTTTTGAATTTCCTCCCGTAGCTCAGAGTAGTTTGATCGTGTGAAGCCTTCTTCTCTCAACTCGTCAAAGTCATCCTCCATCCAGCTTTGTTCCATTGCTGGTGAGGAACTGCATTCCTTTGGAGGAGGAGAGGTGCTCTGCTTTTTAGAGTTTCCAGTTTTTCTGCTCTGTGTTTTCCCCATCTTTGTGGTTTTATCTCCTTTTGGTCTTTGATGATGGTGATGTACAGATGGGTTTTTGGTGTGGATGTCCTTTCTGTTTGTTAGTTTTCATTCTACCAGACAGGACCCTCAGCTGCAGGTGTGTTGGAGTTTACTAGAGGTCCACTCCAGACCGTGTTTGGCTGGGTGTCAGCAGTGGTGGCTGCATAACAGCGGATTTTCGTGAGACCACAAATTCAGCTGTCTGATAGTTCCTCTGGAAGTTTTGTCTCAGAGGAGTACCCAGCCAAGTGAGGTGTCAGTCTGTCCCTACTGGGGGGATGCCTCCCAGTTAGGCTGCTCAGGGGTGAGGGACCCACTTTAGGAGGCAGGCTGTCCGTTCTCAGATCTCCAGCTGCGTGCTGGGAATACCACTACTCTCTTCAAAGCTGTCAGTCAGACAGGGACATTTAAGTCTGTGGAGGTTCCTGCTGACTTTTTGTTTGTCTGTGCCCTGCCCCCAGAGGTGGAGCCTACAGAGGCAGGCAGGCCTCCTTGAGCTGTGGTGGGCTCCACCCAGTTCGAGCTTCCTGGCTGCTTTGTTTACCTAAGCAAGCCTGGGTAATGGCGGGACCCCTCCCCCAGCCTCGCTGCTGCCTTGCAGCTTGATCTCAGACTGCTGTGCTAGCAATCAGTGAGACTCCGTGGGCATAGGACCCTCCGAGCCAGGTGCAGGACACAATCTCCTAGTGTGCCGTTTTCCAGGCCCATTGGAAAAGCGCAGTATTAGGGTGGGACTGACCCGATATTCCAGGTGCCGTCTGTTACCCCTTTCTTTGACTAGGAAAGGGAACTCCCTGACCCCTTGTGCTTCCCGAGTGAGGCAGTGCCTCGCCCTGCTTCGGCTCGTGCACAGTGCGCTTCACTGACTGTCCTGCACCCACTGTTTGGCACTCCCTAGTGAGATGAAACCGGTACCTCAAACAGAAATGCAGAAATCACCCGTCTTCTGTGTCGCTCAGGCTGGGAGCTGTAGACCAGAGCTGTTCCTATTCGGCCATCTTGGCTCAAGTCAGGATTTCTTAATATTTCTTTGCTGGCAGCATATACAGAGGCAAAGTTAATAAGTAACATAGTTGTTGAATAACAAATTGTATTACATTTTTATAAAATGAAAGAATCTATTTCATCTGTATTAAAATAGAAACTTTGTGGACTTTTAAAAGATATACTTGAGTCATCTAATAGTTTTCAACTGATATGCCGTTACCTGCTTTTAAATTCAAGCAGCCTTTCTTCTTCTTGTCCTTTTTTTTTCTCTTCGTCCTTTTCTTCTGTCCCCTCATTTACTTAATTCACCACATATTTACTGAGTGTCTCCTCTGTAGGTACCATGCCAAAGGCCATGCTGTCACCTATAGGACATCTTGGGAAGCGATGAAAATATGGTATCAGAAGTTTTGCCATAGAATCATATGCTGTGACTACATATCGTTTCTGCCAACTATAATGACTCGATAGTAGAATTCTTAAATAGCAGAAACAGTTGTGAATTAGCTATAAACTATAACTATTTTCTTCCAAATCTGTATTTAAAATGGCCTTAACTAGCACAAAGCTGATGCTGTACACAATCCCTTTACTTAGGTTTAAATTCAGTGAATTTTATTGAGTACATAGTATTTGCCAATATCAGAAGAATGTCCATTCTTCTGTTACTTCTATCTGTTCCTCATTCACCTGTGTGACTAGCTGTCATCTATTCACTATTTTATTTTTACAAAAGATGGTACCGTTTATAGAGGGCTTAACCGATTTTTCATACCTAACATAAGTAAGAATTTAAATTCAGGTTCAAGTTTTTAAAATTCCAGGTGTACTGTTCCTTCTTACAGCACAGTGGGATGAAAGATTTGCTGCAATGATATTTTGTTTACAAGACAAAGTGATGTGGTAACAGAAGCATGAGTTTTGGAATCAAACTTGGATTTAAATCTGGCTGTGCCACTCACAAGCTCTGTGACTCTGAGAAACTTACTTGCATCTCAATAAATTAATCTATAAATTGAAGATAATAGTACTTACCTGTAGGGTAATTGTAATAACGTACATAAAATGAGTGTTACACGATAGATCCTTAGAAAGTATTTACTATGATTGATTCTTTACCCAGATTTATTTCTACCTATTTAATATGAATCTCAATTTCAACTGTAGACTGGCTTCCTGACTGTGTGGGTTTAAATGTCGTGAATGGAATCAACCCCAACCATCCTTTGGATGCTATTCTTGTTTTAAGACCTCACAATAATTTTTGGCCATGCAAAACCTACCCCAATGTTCAGATCTCACCATGTCCTTAGGCCTTGAATACTTTGAGGATTTTTGTTTTTTCCTTACCTCTGTCTGCAACTTTGAAGTTACATAGCACTCATTTTGATTATTGTATTGTACTATTCCTTAAATATTTTCGTTGTATATGTCTCTTCCCATGTGACAAAACTGTAATTCATGGTGGAGAGGACTAGTTTCTTAATTTTTTTCCATAGGTCTCTTGGCAGTAGTGTAGTGTTTGACACCTAGAAAGATGTTACTAATTAAGTAAATTATCAGCAAAGGTAACATTTATTTACAAGATTAATGTAAGTGAACATGATAGCTTTTTGTTTTTATGTTGTTGTTCATGTTAGTGGTTGTTGTCATTTCACGTTAAATTTTCCTGGTTTAAAAATGTCTACATCCAGGGAGAATAATCACAAGAAATGCTTTTTGTTTGTTTGTTTGTTTGTTTTTAAGACCGAGTCTCATTCTGTTGCCCAGGCTGGAGTGCAATGGCGTGATCTCGGGTCACTGCAACTTTGGCCTCCCCAGTTCAAGCGATTCTCCTGCCTCAGCCTCCTGAGTAGCTGAGATTACAGGCATCCACCACCACTCCCAGCTAATTTTTGTATTTTTAGTAGAGACTGGGTTTCACCATGTTGGCCGGGCTGGTCTCGAACTCCTAACCTTATGTGATCCACTCGCCTCAACCCCCCAAAGTGCTGGGATTACAGGTGTGAGCCACCATGCCCAGCCCACATGAAGTTTTACATAGCACGTTTATTAAAGGTTTTTTGTTAAAGTAATAAGTAACAAAATAATTAGAAAAGTTAGAAAAATAATGACTATTTGGCAAAGATATTTCTCATCTCATACAATGAGAAATATCTTTGTCCAATTAGTTTAAAATCTGATGTAGAGAAACTATATATTTATATATACATATCTGTATATATATATGATACTTTAAAAATAGACTTTAGTTTTTAGAGTAGTTTTAGTTTCACAGCACAATTGAGCAGGTGCAGAGAACATTTTTGTTTACAGTCTGGACAAATGTATCCATTGTGTACTAAATTCATTGAAAATAATGTTATGTTATATGTGTACTCAAATATTCTGGGTTGTAATTCAGCAAAACACTGGTTTTTAATAAGTACCTTCATCTTCATTTTCGTCATTTTCAATAAACACAAATTCTCGTCATTATGCAACAAGGTTATAATAAAGATAGAACTAACCCTCAAAATAAAGTAAGACCCTTAAGAACTTTGCCGAAAGAAAAAAAAAAGTTACTTGTGAAGAACTGATGCTTGATCTACAGTTTTATTGTAATTATAGTAACTACTGTAAAGTTCTGTGGGATACGTATGTGAAACAAACATAGAACATTAATATGCTTTAAGTTGGCTGTATAGACGTGAGTCCTGACTATGCATATAATATATTCCACGTACTTTTAAACTTACAGCTTTTGCATTGGAAGAAATGAACTGCTGCCTACTCCAGCCCCCATCGTATTGCAGCATTAGTGCTTTCATTCGGCATTAGTGCAACCCAGCATCAAAGAAAACAAGCAAACAAACAAAAAACTCAGCTGTGCTGTTCCCGAGAGTGGTTGGACCAGGGTAATGTGGTCCATGGTCCATGGTCCATGCCAAGCCATGCCGAGATCTGTTAGCCAGGGATAGGTAAGAGAACAGAGAATATTGTGTTTAGAAGCTTTGGCTTCTGTCAGAAGGTATATTTATCTAAGTTCTCCCAAGGAGGGGAGAGAAAAGTAGACTCATTATCTTTTACATAATAAAATATATCCACAGAATATATGAAAATTCAGACAGAGTTGACTTGGGTCTGTGTTTTTAGTATCTATAAGAACAATTTTCAAAAATTAAATAAATAATGAAATAAAAGTTATAAGGAAATCAGAGAAACTAAGAGAAAAAGTTTTTCAACATTCTCAGTAATTGGAAGCACATTTCAAAGAAATCTGTTCTTAAGATAATTGTCACTATGCAGGTATCTTAAGGATCTGTATAAAACATACACTTATTATATTTTTAGTCATGACTACAGAAGTGTTTAATTGCCATCCTAAAAATATCTGTCCTCATATTTTTCATTAATCCAGGCTTTTACTATTTTATTAATACAAAATATTTCTAGAATCATCCTAGATTTTCTACAGTTTTATTTTCATTATCTGAATTTTTTTTTACTTTAAAATAATTTGTGCAAGATATATTTTTAAAATCTTCTGTATCTTTATTTAAATATTCAACCACACTGTAAGCTATTGTGGGCAGGACTTAAAGCACCTACAGAGAACCTATAGAGCCTAGCACAGTCAGTACTAAGCACATAGAAATTACTCAATAAAAACGTGATGAATAGTCTCGGTGGACCAGACTGTAATATAAATGAATGATGCCTAAGACAAGTAGGTGATATCACACTGTGAGTAATGGTGGCATTTAGTTGGCAGTTGATTCTCTATTTACATTTCTTTTTTGATATTATGCCATTTTGGCCAGTCTTATTTAAGTAGTACAAGTAAGTCTTTTTTTAGACTTCTTGAAGAAAACATCTGTATTTTTTTTAACATGGCATGACTGCTGTTAAGAAAAAATGTAAATTAGTTCAATCATTGTGGAAGACAGTATAGCAATTCCTCAAGGATCTAGAACCAGAAATACCATTTGACCCAGTAATCCTATTACTGGGTATATGCCCCCAAAATAGAAATCATTCCACTATAAAGACACATGAACATGTATGTTTATTGCAGCACTATTTAAAATAGCAAAGACATGGAACCAACACAAATGCCCATTAGTGATAGCCTGGATAAAGAAAATATGGTACATATACACCGTGGAATACTATGCAGTCATAAAAGGGAATGAGATCATGTCTTTTGCAGGGACATGAATGAAGCTGGAAGCCATCATCTTCAGCAAACTAACACAGGAACAGAAAACCAAACACCACATGTTCTCACTCATAAGTGGGAGCTGAACATTGAGAACGCATGGACACAGAGGAGGAAACAACACACACAGGGCTTGTTGGGGGCTTGGGGGTGAGGGGAGGGAACTTAGAGGATGGGTCAATAGGTGCAGCAAACCACCATGGCACATGTACACCTGTGTAACAAACCTGCACGTTTTGTGCATGCACCCTGTTTTTTTTTTTAAGAAGAAATAAAGAAAAAATGTAAACAATGAAAAAATAGATAAATATAAGCCTGCATATTAAATAACTTCTTTTTTATATTCATTTTTTAAAATTTTTTATTTCTATAGGTTTTGGGGGAACAAGTGTTATTTGGTTACATGGGTAAGTTCTTTAGTGGTGATTTGTGAGATTTTGGTGAACCCATCACCCGAGCAGTGTACACTGAAATAACTTATGTTAGCCAGCTATCTAATTTCTTACCTTGGCAGAAGAGCTGAATTTTAACTTTACACCTACAGGCAGATGAAGGTATTGCAGAAGATATATAGCCTGAACAATAAAATGAACATAATTTGCACACATGATAACAGGAGAAAATATAAATTTTATTACTTCTTTGAGCAAAGTATAGTGTTCTCTTCACAGAAATAAGTACACCAGAGCCTTAGTAAATGAATAACAGTTTTCAGTCTATTTCCAGATAAAAGTTGGTGATTGCTAATTATGGCTTTAATCAGTTTATTGATTTAACATAAAACTCAAATGCTAAATCTATTTAGAGGCATTGGAATTACATAAGAAATACTTGTGGAGCATTACTTTGAGAAAGTAGTAAAAAATAAAATTCCAAGTACATGTCAAAAACCTGAGAACTTAAGGAACAAGCTCTGAAATCCTATGGTCCTGGAAAAGCAGAAGAAAATACACACTAAACCACAGAACAATGAAAAATACAGGATAAAGCAAAAGTAAAGCAGAGAGGAATGTAAATTTGTCACAAAACAGGACAAAGGATAATTTAATAAGAGGTGCTCCATAAACACTTGCTACTTGTTGTGGTGGTGGTAGGGAGATGCTGCTGCTTTGTGGTGTTGGTAAAGAATAAGACATAGGTATTCAAGTAAAATTAGCTAACTGTCATACTAAGTATGGAGGGAATGGGGAAAAGATAGTAATATAGTCTTAAAAAAAACTTTTGAAAAAGGAATGAAAATAAAGGATTGAGTTAATCTCCTTTCTATGTATCTAATCATCCTGTAAGTTACATTAGTTCTACAAGTATTACTCAATTCTGCCCCTCCGTCTTTGCTGGCGTGGTCTACATCTAGGTCTCCATCATTTCCCATCTGCATTGCTTCAGTAACAGGTGTCTTTCTTCTGGTCTTGGCCCCTCCATCCATTTTCCACACCTGCTGCTAGAGTTATATTTTGTTAATAAAATGAAAATCTGTTTTTTTTTTCTTTTTTAAACATCTTTAATATTTTCCTGTGACTTTTAGGATAAAGTTAAAACAACTAAACTTAGTCCACAGAGCTTTCTACAACCTAGTTCCTGCAAGGCTCTGATTTTTTTTACATCCACCTGGATTTACAGCAGTGCCTACCCGCTCTCTCATGTCTCTGTGCTTTTCATATGCTGTTCTATCTACACTGGATACTCCCTTCTCCCTTTCTCTATGTGACTAACCCTCACTCATCTTTCATATTTCAACTGAAGTACCACTTCAAGAAACCTCCTTCCTTTAGAAAACATTTTTCTGTGTTTAATTTGTTGGTTTATTTGTCCATCTTCTTTGCTATCCAAGATGGGAACCATATTTCTCACTTCCACATCTGGCGTGTCTATCACAGTGTATGGCATAGAGCCGGTACAAACAAATTCTTGCTGGAGAAAGAAAGAACAGAAAGAAAATATGCAACAATCAACTATGAAAGTTTGAACAAAAATAATAATTCAAGATGGAAACCATCCTTTGGTTACTTAAAACCGGTAATTAGTCACATTTCTGAATAACTGCTTGGTATCGTTTGGCTGTGTCCCTACCCAAATCTCATCTTGAATTGTAGCTCCCATAATTCCCACCTGTCATGGGAGGGACCCACTGGGAAGTAATTGAATCATGGGGTGGGTCTTTCCTGTCTGTTCTCATGATAGTGAATACATCTCACAAGATCTGATGGTTTTATAAAGGGGAGTTCCCCTGCACATGCTGTCTTTCCTGCTGCCATGTAAGACATGACTTTGCTCCTCATTCACCTTCCACCATGATTATGAGGCCTCCTCAGCTATGTGGAGCTGTGAGTCAATTGAACCTCTTTCCTTTATAGATTGCCCATTTTAGCTATGTTTTTGTTGGCAGCATGGAAACAGACTGATACAGTAAATTGAGCGTTGCTGTAAATGGCATCTGAGAATGTGGAAACAACTTTGGAACTGGGTGATAGGTAGAGGTTGAAACCGTGTGCAGGGCTCAGAAGATAGGAAAATGTGGGAAAGTTTGGAACTTCCTAGAGAATTGGAGGGCTCAGAGGACAACGATGTGGGAAAGTATGGAACTTCCTAGAGACTTATTGAATGGATGGAGCAAAATGCTGATGGTGACGTGGACAATGAAGTCCAGGCTGACATGGTCTCAGATGGAGATAAGGAACTTGTTGGGAACTGGAACAAAGGTGACTCTTGCTGTGCTTTAGCAAAGAGACTGGTGGCTTTTAGCCTCTGCCTTAGATATATGTGGAACTTTGAACTTGAGAGAGATGCTTTGGGATATCTGGTGGAAGAAATTTCTAGGTAGCAAAACGTTCAAGACGAAGTGAAGCATTAAAGTTTGGAAAATTTGCAGCCTGACCAGGCAATAGAAAAGAAAAACCCATTTTCTGGGGAGAAATTCAAGCCTGCGTCAGAAATTTGCATAAGTAACCAGGAGCCCAATGTGAATCACCAAGACAATGGAAAAAATGTCTCCAGGGCATGTTGGAGACCTTCCTGGCAGCCCCTCCATCGCAGGCCTGGAGGCTTAGGAGGGATAAAATGGATTCCTGGGCCCCCCTGCTGTGTGCAGCCTAGGGGCTTGGCACCCTGCGGCTGCTCCAGCCATGGCTAGAGGGAGCCAAGGTACCATTCAGGCAGTGGCTTTGGAGGGTGCAGGCCCTGGCCCTTGGCAGCTTCCACATGGTGTTGGGCCTGCAGGTACACAGAGGCCAGAAATTGAAGTTTGGGTGCCTCTTCCTGGATTTCAGAGGATGTGTGCAGATGCCTGGATATCCAGAGATTTGCTGCAGGGTTAGGGCCCTCATGGAGAGCCTCTGCTAGGGCAGTATGGAGGGGAGATGTGAGGTTGGAACCCCTATGCAGAGTCCCCACTGAGACACTGCCTAGTAGAGCCATGGGAGAAGGGCTGCCATCCTGCAGACCCCAGAATGTGGATCTGCCAAAGGCCTGTGTGGTGTGCCTGGAAAAGCCTTAGATACTCAATACCAGCCCATGAAATCAGTCAGGAGGGGGGCTGTACCCTGCAAAGCCAGAGGGACAGAGCTGTCCCAGATTATGAGAACTCACCTTTTGCATCGGCCTGACCTGGACATGAGACATGGAGTCAAAGATCATTTTGGAGCTTTAAGATTTGACTGTCTCACTGAAATTCATACTTGCATGGGGCCTGTAGCCCCTCCGTTTTGGCCAATTTCCCCCATGTGGAATAGCTGTATTTACCAAATGCCTGTACCCCCGTTGTATCTAGGAAGTAATTAACTTGGTTTTGATTTTACAGGCTCATAGGCACAACGGACTTGCCTTGTCTCAGATGAGACTTTGGACTGCAGACTTCTGAGTTAATGCTGAAATGAGTTAAGACTTTGGGGGAGTGTTGGGAAGGCATGATTGGTTTTGAAATGTGAGGGCATAAATTTGGGAGGGGTCAAGAGTAGAGTGATATGATCTGGCTGCGTCCCCACCCAAATCTCATATTGAATTGTAGCTCCCATAATTCCCATGTGTTGTGGGAGGGACCTGAGGGGAGGTAATCGAATCATGGGGGAAGGTCTTTCCTGTTCTGTTCTCATGATGGTGAATAAGTCTCATGAGATCTGATGGTTTTATAAAGGGGAATTCCCTTGCACACACTCTCTTGCTGCCACCATGTAAGACATGAATTTGCTCCTCATTCACCTTCCACCATGAAGTGTGAGGCTTCCCCAGACATATGGAACTGTGAGTCAATTGAACCTCTTTTTTTTTTTTGTAGATTGCCCAGTCTCAGGTATGACTTTGTTGGCAGTGAGGGAACAGACTAATATACTGCCCAGTTGATGGCTTTCCTGTAACAGACAGAGCTAATTTTACATTTAGAATCAAAGCACACAGAGTCCTGTTGAGATAGCAAACAAAACTAAGGATGATTGTTGTAACCACACAGAGTCCTGTTGAGATAGCAAACAAAACTAAGAATGATTATTGTAACCTTTTCTCACTTGGTAGAATTTAAACACAATCTTGGAAACTCCAGGAAAAATAACAAATGAAAATGTTGCTCTCAAACCTGACCCTGCATTTCTTCAAAAGTAGAATAGAGTCATCCTGGAGGAGCAGCTCAGGCTTCTAAGTTGGGTAGCTGTGGGTTTGAATCCTGACTGATAGTAGGCAGTTGTATAATCTTCAAGACTGTATATCTGATCTTGTTTAGCCTCGGTTTTCTTATTTGTCAAATAGAGTAACATCTACTTGCAGTGCTGCTGCAAAAATTAGAGCTAAACTGTGTCAGGTCACTATTTTTAGAATCATTACAAATCCCCAGAGGGCAAAGATGGTCCAAAGAAAGCCATTTACAGGATGCCTCAACTTCGAGTTTGTGGCTGGAATTTGGATCTAAGAGATAGGAATTATGTGTTCCCAAAAGCAGCAGATGGGCATGATAGGGCCCTAAGCAATTTTACTACGATCCTTTTGTAAATCTCTAATTGTTCTCTAAAGAGTTAACTTCAATTATCATTAGCCATCTGCTGAACCAATGGGATTTCCTCTGCAAGTGCCAGCAAGAATATTCCTGCCAAATAAAGAGAACGTTCTTTTGAAATAAAACTTGTAGAGCATAACTCACACGTAAATACTTTCAAAGTTAAGAGGAAACAGCCTGAGGCTAGAGCCACCATTAATATTCAGAGCAAAATATGCATGTTATATGATAAGAAAGAGTGAAAGATAAGCAGAGAATTACCAGTGAAGGCTACATCATCTGAGTTTGTTTCAGAGTGGCCTCTGGACGACATCATGATACCAGGGCCAGCTGGGATTAAGGAAGACTATCTCCCAAGGCACCTGTTCATAAAGAGAAAAAGCAGGGTACTGTGGTCAGCCAATGGGATCAGAAAATTCAAGGTACAGAACCTAGTACTTGTGCTACTCTTAGCTCATCACATAGCTACTGCCATATCGCAAAATTCACTGGAACCAAGTGGAAAAACGACAGATGCTAAAAAAAAAAAAAAGGAATTTACAGAGATTTGATGTAGCATTTTCCAAACTCGCCTAATCATATTAATCAGGCAGGGATTGTTGAAATAGAAAATTCTAGGCGCTTCCCTGGAGGTTGAGTCAGAAAGTCTGGCATGGGGCCGAGGATTTTGCATTTTTTTAAACCTTCCAGGTGATTCTTCTCATCAGGCAGGTTTGACATTGATATAGTCCAGTGGTTCTGAAAGTATTGCCCCCAGATCAGCAGCATCAGCGTTACCTGGGAACTTGTTAAAAATGCAAGTTTTTAGGCCCCACTCCAGACCTATGAATTGGCGACTATGGGGTGGAGTGGGAAGAGGGGACAGCAATCTGTGTTTTAGAAGCCCTCTGGTGATTCTCATCCCTACTAAAGTTTGAGAACTACATTTGTCAAATGTGGCCCAGAGAGCTGGAAGTGGGGAGTGTAGCCACTGATTAGGAAATTCTCCTGGCCCAAATTCTCCAAGGACTAAGAAGGTCATGACTTAAATCCAGATACTAACTGTTGCTTTTCCCTTGACTTCAGTATCTCCTTTTCTATTTTCTAAGGAGCAGTTTAATTGTGTGGCCCTTTTAAAATTTCCCACTGATCAAGGCCAATCCCCTTTCTCCTTGATAGCAAGGATTCTTTATTATTTTCCTCCTTGATCCTCTTGCTTCTTTGCTCCCATCTTAAAGACATTGGTAGAATGACATTGGTAGTAAGGTTGAAGCTCACATTTCTGTCAAATGTCTTTTAATATTGGAATGTATCCAGAGATCTGTTACAATATTTTTTAATGGAAAGTTTTAGCAGATCTTGTCCTCTTTACCAAGCCTCACTTTTTTTTTTTTTTTTCACGTTTTGGAAGGGCAAGGCAATGCTTAAAGATATTATCCGTTTTCAAAATGGTCATCATTTTGAAGGCTAGATTCTGGCATCAATGATATGCAAATATTCCCACTTAGTGTACAGAAGCAGAAATAAAAAGAGAGTCACTAATCAGCTAATGAGACAATTTTCTGGCACAACTGTGAAGGAAGTGTATTAGTGTTATTTTCTTAGGGTTGCCATCATGAAACACCACATGCTGAGTGGTTTAAGCAACAGAAATTTATTACCTCACAGTTCTGGAGGCTGGAAGTCCAGGATCAAGGTGTTGGCACTGTTGGTTTCTTCCATGAGCTGTGAGGGAAAAACCCGCTCCATCCCTTTCTTATAGCTTCTGCTAGCAAGCTTTGGGGTTTCTTGGCTTGTAGATGCATACCCATCTATGTCTTTAGGTTCACATAGTGTTCTCCCTGAGTGTGTTTGTTCCCACTTTTTAAAGAACACCAGTCATATTGATTTAGGGGCCCATCCTACCTCATCTTAACTAGTTGTATCTACAATGACCTTATTTTCAAATAAGGTCACATTAGATACCAGGAATTAGGACTTCAATATATGAATTTGAAAGGGGGTGACAAAATCGATTTATAACAAGAAGGGTTGGTAGAGGGAGGAAACCAAATCTAAACTCCAAAATCATAAAGACCTGACATGATGTTGTCTATGGGACTTAAAGTGTTTAAAAACTGAATAAAAGTCTCAATGACACATGTCAGCCCTGGCTACAATTAAGAATCTATAAAACATAGATGAAAAAAATTGAAGAGGGGCTGGGCATAGTGGCTCATGCCTGTAATCTCAGCACTTTGGGAAGCTGAGGCAGGCAGATCATTCGAGGTCAGGAGTTCAAAACCAACCTTGCCAATATGGTGAAACCCCATCTCTACTAAAAGTACAAAAATTAGTCAAGCATGGTGGTGGGTGCCTGTAATCCCAGCTACTCGGGAAGCTGAGGCAGGAGAATCATAGAATCATTTGAGCCGGGAGGTGGAGGTTGCAGTGAGCTGAGATCTTGCCACGGCACTCCAGCAGCCTGGGCAACAGAGTGAGACTCCATCTCAAAAAAAAAAAAAAAAAAAAATTGAAGAGGACACAAATAAATTGAAAGATATTCTATGTTCATGGATTGGAGAAAATAATCATTAAAATTTCCATATTACCCCAATCTACAGATTCAATGCAATTCTTATCAAAATACTAGTGACATTCCTCATGGAAATAGAAAAAACAATTTTAAAATTTATACGGAACCACAGAAGACCCAGATAGCCACAGCAATTCTAAGCAAAAAAGACAAAGCTAGATGCATCACACTATCTGACTTCAAAATATACTACAAAGCTCTAGTAACCAACGCAGAATAATACTGGCGTAAAAATAGACAGATAAATGGAATAGAGAACCAAGAAATAAATTCACGCATTTACAGCCAACTGATTTTTGACAAAGATGCCAAGAACACACATTGGGGAAAGGACAATCTCTTCAATAAATTGTGCTGAAAAAAATGGATAGCCACATGCAGAAGCATGAAACTAGACCCCCATCTCTCACAATATACAAAAATCAACTCTAAATGGATTAAAGACTTAAACATAAGATCCAGACTATGAAACTACTACAGCAAAAGATAGAGGAAATGCTTCATGAAACTGAACTGGGAAAGGGTTTTTTGAATAAAACTTCAAAAGCACTGGCAACAAAAGCTAAAACAGACAAATGAGATTACATAAAACTAAAAAGCTTCTGCACAGCAAAGGAAATAATCAATGAAGTGAAAAGAAAATCCACAGAATGAGAGAAATATTTGCAAACTATGTATCTGATAATAAGTTAATATCCTGATTATATAAAAAACTCAAACAACTCAATGGCCAAAACCCCAAAAGTCAGATAAAAAATGGCAAAATACCTGAATAGACATTTTTTCACAAGAATACATACAAATAACCAACAGATATATTAAAAAATGCAAAACTTCACTAATCACCTGAGGAATGCACATCAAAACCATAATGATATCACCTCACCACAGTTAAAATAGCTTTTTTCAAAAAGACAAACAAATGCTGGCAAAAGAAAGGGAACTCTTATACACGATTGGCGGAAATATAAAGTAATACAGCCATTATGGAAAACAGTATAAAGGTTCCTTTAAATACTATAAATAGACTACCATTTGATCTAGCGAGCTCATTACTGGGCATATATCAAAGAAAATGAAATCAGTGTGTTGATGATACATCTGCACACCCATGTTTATTATAGTGCTATTCACAGTAGTCAAGATACGGAATGAACCTAGATGACCATCTACAGATGAATGGATTAAAAAGTGTTATACACACACACACACACACACACGCACACACTCAATAGAATACCATTTAACCATAACACAGAATGAAATTTTGTCATTTGAAGCAACATAAATGAACCTGGAGGACATTATATTAAGTGAAATAAGCTAGACACAGAAAGACAAACACTGCATAATCTCACTCATGTGAAATCTAAAAACATTGATTTCATAGAAATGGAGAGTAAAATAGTGGCTACCAAAGGCTGGAAGGGGGGACAACAAAAGGTTCATCAATTGCTACAACGTTAAATTGTACAGGAAGAATAAGTTTTGGTGTTGTATTACACAACACGGTGACTGTAGAAAAATAACATTGTACTACATATTCAAGATAGCTAGAAGAGAAGATTTTGAAGGTTGTCACCACAAAGAAATGTCTAAAATGATGGATATGACAACTACTCCAATTTGATCATTACACTATGTATATGTGCCTCGAAACATCACATTTTATCCCAGAAATATGTAATATTATTGTGTCAATTATAAATTTAAAAATAAATTTTAAAAAGGAAGAGAATTCAAAAGTGGTCAGATTTCTGACCCTGTATTATCTGGAAGTTTTCCCTGCAAAAAAATAAATAGTGCAAAGTTTTTAAAGCACATGGTGGGAAAGATATTTATGTTGTTCATAATGGATTTTAAATGATCAAATTAAATGAAAGTCAAATTGCTCTATGTATACTGGAGAGGACGAACTGTTGTAGGAATGCCTGCAGTTACGTTATCAACTCAGGTTGACTTCACTGCTTTGAATAGTCCCATTTCGCCCTGTAGTTTCCAAATCAGAACAATATACTCATATATACTCATTTAGGGGTTGAAGTTTGAAAGGAAATCAGATGATGCCCATTTAAAAGATGATTAAGATTTACATAATTCTTTGGACAAGGGGACATTCGAATAGATGTATGATGTTATTACTGAAAACAGAGGGTAATGGTTGTCTCACTGTTGCCTTCTTCACTTAGACTTTCTTATTTGGAGATTTTAATTTACGATTCTGTCCTGTACAGAGACAAACCTTCACAAGAATATAACGAACAGCTTTACTTCTATTATTATTATTATTATTATTAAGACAGAGTCTTGTTCTGTCACCTAGGCTGAAGTGCAGTGGCAAAATCTCGGCTCACAGCAACCTCCACCTCCCTGGCTCAAGCGATTCTCCTGCCTCAACCTCCCGAGTAGCTGGGATTACAGGCATGGGCCACCACACCTGGCTAATTTTTGTATTTTTTAGTCGAGATGGGGTTTCACCATGTTGGCCAGGCTGTTCTCGAACCCCTGGCCTCAAGTGATCTGCCCACTTCCGCTTCCCAAAGTGTCAGGATTACAGGTGTGAGCCACCACGCCCAGCCTATATTTATTAATAAAAGTTTTATCTTGAGTTTGGGTCAACTGCCTCTGCTGGTCTCTTAACCCCATAGTCCAGTTGTTGGCACCAATTCATCTTGGTGCTTTGGAAGCCTCTAAAGGCAGTTCATGATCATTCAGAACATTGTTTATTGTTGTTTCTAATGCACGTATTGTTAGTCTTATCCTGACCTTTACATTGTGCCAGTAAAATTCCATTGATTGTACTTTTTCATTTCATCACTGTATTTGTGTACCCACGCCCCACTTTTTAAAGAAAAAAATCGTGTTTGAAAGACATGTACTTGTGTTCTAAGAAGTGATGCAATGTTTTTGGAAAAAAAAAATGAAACTTTAAGCATATTTCTAAAGTTCTTTTTGGATCAACATTTCTTGCTGTGTTTTCCCAGTTATGGTGGTATGTGACAAACACCCGGCTGATACTAATCTGGTACACAGCTGAACAAATCATTTTCTTAAAATGGTTCCCCCAAAAGGCTAATTATAAATATAAATGCCTGTAATTACTTAGAGTACCTGTCCATATACAAATTATTATAGGAAATACAGAGGGAACTGCATTCGTATGATCCACTTAACAACATTCACGATCTCCTGTAATGAATTCACACTTCAACTTCATTCAGACTTCGAAATTACACAAGAAATTAACTCTTTCTCATGGTGGAGATAGCTGCCCAAACCTGTAATGGCTCTCCTCTGCGGTGAAGTTGGAAATAGCTACTTGAGATGCCATGGACAGCCACAGTCCAGTTAAGATCAATCCCAGACTGGGTGTTGAAAAATTTCTTTAGGTCTTTCAGGTTTACATTAGGCATCTGGTCGGTTGTCTAAAAAATAGATGTATAATTGTGCATAGTGGTGGGATTAGTGGCCCTAGAATAAATTTCTGTAACGATTCCACCCTTGAATGACTGATAAAATCAAATAGGGCCAAATATATTTCAAGCAAAAAGTTCTGCTATGAGAACTAATGACCAATTTCTAGTGATATTATCAGAAGTTTTATAAATGTTTTTTTATTTCCTGTATTTCTACTGGGGAAAGAGAATAAGGGCAGGATGTATAACTCCAAGTGCTTCCGATCTCTACTAACAGAACAATATTGGATCATGCAGAGAAGGGACATGTCTCCAGCTGATTTTAGTGTTTTTCCTAGGATTTTTTCCCCTCTCTCCCTTCCTCCTTGTCTTCCTTCCCTTCTTCCTTTCCTCCATCTTTCTTCTCTGTCTCTCACTTTCTCTCTTTGAATACTTACTAAGTGAATAAAATCCACTTGATTGTGCATTACTTGGGAATAAGAATCAGGTTATTTCTAGAATGATGAGAATCTATCTGATGCAAAGAGAAAAGGGAAGTAAATGTTTTAAAGTTTATAATCTATAAGTGCTTTATATCCACTGTGTCATGTAATAGCCACCACCTTTCTGTGAGATTGTTGTTATAAACTTTCATTTCAGAGATAAGAAGCTTGAGGCTCATCTCTAAATTATGGCTTAATTAACTTACTTCCTCAAGGCCCATAGATTTATGTGGTGTTATTAGAATTCAAACTCAAGTTTGTCTGGCTACAAATTCTGTATTTCCACTGTAAGTTTCAAAATATTTTCAGTGTTTACAACTGACTGCAAATAGATTGATGTTAGAAATTATGTTAGCCATAAGAAAATAATTATAGTTTCTTAAAGAAATGATGAGACTAAAAGCTTCCTTCCCTATTCTCTTCTCTCTTTTTTCATATAGGTAGAGATTAAAATTCTCTGAAACTGTGGGTATTATTTTAGCCAGAAGACATGACAATATAGAATACCTTACTTTAATTTCATTTTCAGTAGTATATTTGTAGTTTCTTTTTTTAACCGTCATGTGTTTTTTCTTCCTTTTAGTTGTTGAATGTAGAAAACAGAATTTCAAATTCCCAACTATGTAATAACAAAAAAAATTTGTATTACGTGATAGCAAAATGCCGTCAAGAGACACTATTGAATTTGCTTTCTCACACAGAGAAAACTGTAACAGTGAAAGGGGAAAAAAGGATATTAGACTTGAAATCAGAGGTACTGGTTTTGGAATACAGACTCTTCCACCTATCATATACGCGAATGTGGGTAAATGATTTAAAAGCTTTAAGCTTCAGTTCCATCATCTGTGACAAAGATCTTAATGCTCGTTTGTAGGACTGCTGTGAGGATTAATATGAGGAGACTATGTTAAGACTGAACATTTTTAAGAGTAATGCCGACATACAGCACTAGTACTGCCAGTCCCCACTCCTGACCCCACAGAAGATCCTGCCAAACTATAATGGTAGTCTTTCCAGCAGATCTGGACAGCTTCACAAAATGAAGCCTCATAAAAGTCTTTTATAAAGACTGCTCCAATAGACCTGCCTAGGTTAGTGGACCTAACAAGTGGGCATAATTAAGCAAGATAGATCCTCTTGGCCAGCCTGGGTTCAGGTGAGAGATATCCACTGCCTTTTTCCACCTAAGGCCTAAAATACTAAGTTGGAGCTTTAGCCCCTTAACTTAATTCTTGTTAAAATGCAACTATCTTAGTGAGTGATTTCTATATACTTTCCTGGGAGCAGCCTGTGACAGGGGAGTGGGAATGGGACAGGGAAAGCATGAGTTGAATACAGAAGAGACAGAAAGGCATGTCTATGACTAGGAGATGCTTGGTAGGCAGAACCGAGGGGATGAATGACAGTGTTCCCCATTTCTAGTCTCTTCAGATTCAGCCATGCCTATGTGGTTTACCTTTTGCTACACTTTTAGTCTATTTACCATTACCCCTCACAGAAATAGCTATTTTCATTGAACATCATCTGTGGTTTAGCATCCTGCTAGGAACTTTGCGTATTAAATTATAGCAAACTTATACTGTTATTACTCTTTTTCAGATGAGAAAAAGAAGACTCAGAGAGCAAGTAAGTTGCAAAGATAGTATTAAAACTTGTTGCATTTGAATCCAAATCTCTTCACTTTCTGCCAACTGTACTGTTTGTCCTATTTCCTTAAATTGAAAGTTCGTATTTTCCTTCCTATCAAGAATGTGAAGGAACCTATCCCAGTCACAAAGATTAGATTATATAGTAGCAGCAGCAGCAACAACAACAACAACAAATCCCCAAATCTTAGCATTTAAAAATGACAAAAGGTCTTTGCCCCCATATAACATGTCTGTTGGGGATCAGCTGTGCGGACTTGGCACATTGTCCTCATCAGAGACTCAGGCTATTGGAGGCTTCAAGCATAGCTAGACTCCACAGCACACAGAAGGGAAGAATTGTACGGCAGCTCTTAAATACTGCCAGAGCAAGTATTATGTGATGCCAACCTAAAGAATTATGGTTGTTCCTTTGTATCCACAGGGGATTAGTTACATGACCACCTCCCCCATACCAAAACCCCAGGATGCTCAAATCCCTTATGTAAATTAGAGTAGTATTTGCATATAACCTATGCACATCCTCCTGCACATTTTAAATAATCTCTGGATTACTTATAATACCTAATACAATGTAAATGTTGTATAAATAGTGATTATACTGTATCGCCTTTTTATTTGTATTATTTTTATTGTCATATTGTTATTTTTTATTTTCTTTTCTCAATATTTTGATCTGTGGTTAGTTAATCTGCAGTTTGCAGAACCCCCAGATACAGAGGGCAACTGCACATTGTGGGCAAGTACAAACCTATCGTGTGCTGGAACAGAGGAGAAATGGAGGGACTTGAGAGCAGCGTTCATGTACACACCAGAATCTCAGCAGTAAAGACAGAGTAACAGTGAAGAAAATAACGACAGGAGTCCTGTGTTTTAAAAAAGCAAGCTCCTCCAGCTGAGTCTGTGACTCTAATCCCTGCTTATTTTGAGCACTTTCCATGTGTTGATTGACTTGGAAAGGTGGGAGATTACCAGGAAGCCAGGTCATTTGGGCAAACATGGGCATATTTTTAGCAAGGCTGAACAAACTGGTTGGTCACTCGAACTACCCAATTTAGACTTATGGTAAGAATAGCACATGGTTCAGAATTGCCAAGACTGCTGCTTTAGTCAACAGAAATTTTTTCATATGCATGCTGGTAATGCAGTGCATCTCTGGAAGAAATGCAAGACTATTTTAACATTTGGTCCAGAAGAAATATGTAAAGGGTGTTTGTAGAATTTGGTGCCCTCCTCAGTGACATAAAGTTATGGGTTTGTGAATTGAAAATCTGTAATTTGTTCAAGTTATTAAAACACATTCTAATTCAAAATCATTAGACTGGCAAAAAACTTCCACTTTTAGGACTCTATAAAACACACATCAACCTTGAATTAACAAAGCTAGGAAGTGTGATGTAGTAGAAGGGGCTTTAGGGAAGGCAGGGTTCATAACCCCATCATGAAGTTACTTACTACAAGAACTTTAATTAATTCTGAATCTTTCAGACCATTTCTCATCTATTATGTGAGAATATTAATAAGTAAATGTGGCAAGTACTGTTGACTCTACCTTCAAAATGTATCTTGTACTATTCACTTCTGTCCATCTCTAAAACTCCTAATTCAGGCAAAACTAATTTCTCAGCTAGACCACCACACCCGCTCCTAATACTTCTCCTCTTGCCCCCACCAGCCCACTCATTATTCAGCAGGCATAAGGATCTCTCCTGCCCCAGGTTCTTTGCACATGCTGCCCCACTCTTCTCCCTACTTCCTACATGCCACAGCTCTGTTTCTTCCTTTGGTTAACAGCTTAAGTACTTTCTTGAAGCGTTTTTTCTTGATATTCCTATCTACAGTAGATATCTCTATTATTTACTATCTCAGCTCATTTGTTTCCTTCATGGCGCCTGTCCTATTTAGTAATTTGTTTCTGTTTGTTTGTCTACCTTTTTGTTTTCTACATTAGAATATGAGTTTCCCAAGGGCAGAGACAGGCTTTGTCTTGTCTGTCCTTTAATCTACCAAGCACAGAGCGTGGCACATTGGAGGTGCTAAGGAAATATTTGTGTAATGAGTGAAAGAATTGCTGTGAGGAATATATGAGTTAATTAAGTGCATCTTTAGGTACCTGGGTAGTGCTCAGTTAATATTGTTATTCTTTTCCTTTTCTTTACCAGTGCTGCCCAATCAATCGCCTTCTTCTACTCCATATATTTCCCTGCTGAAGGTATACTAGCATGTTTCCCCATCATATGCAAATACCCTAGAAATCTAAACTAAAAGGCAAAGATATTGAAGTACAGGGAACAGAAGAAATTGCTCTTGACTTTGATGCATTGCTCTTTTAATACATCTGTGTTTTTGTGAATTATGCACTGAAACTCTTACGTGACCTTTCCTACAACAAATTTAGAGGTTTGTAATTAGCAAACAAGTGTTTGTTTCTTATGATTTCTTTCTATAGGTTATACAGTATCTCTGTTTGTCTTGAACAATGGGTTAAAAATAATTTTAATACTTTATTGTTATTTTCTTTTATTATTCGAAAATGGGTGGAAAAATGAAGATGTAAAAATGCAGAAAGTAGTTATGAAAAGTTAGGGAAGGAACAGTAGAGTTAAGACAAAGGTAAAATTAATTAAGAATGCAATCGATGGTTAGCATTTAGTTTCTATTGGACACATTAAAATTAAACTGATTAATAGTGTCTTCATTTACAAAGGAAGCAAGAAAGTTTAAAGAATAGCATGAAAGCCTGCACAGTGTTACGCACTAAAAAAAAAAAAAAAAAAAAAAAAAAAAAAAAAAAAAAAAAAAAAAAAAAAAAAAAAAAAAAAAAAAAAAAAAAAAAAAAAAAAAAAAAAAAAAAAAAAAAAAAAAAAAAAAAAAAAAAAAAAAAAAAAAAAAAAAAAAAAAAAAAAAAAAAAAAAAAAAAAAAAAAAAAAAAAAAAAAAAATGAAATGGCTGCACAGTGGCTTACGCCTGTAATTCCAGCACTTTGGGGGCCGAGGCAGGCAGATTACTTGAGGTCAGGGGCTTTAGACCAGCCTGGTCAACATGGTGAAACCCCATCTCTACAAAACAACAACAGCCACAACAAAAATGAAAATTAGCCAGGCGTGGTGGTGGGTTCCTGTAGTCCCAGCTACTCAGGAGGCAGAGGTGAGAGAATGGCTTGAACCTGGGAGGTGGAGGTTGCAGTGAGCCAAGATCATCCTGGGCGACAGAGCAAGACTTTGTCTTAAAAAAAAAAAAAAAAAATAGATGAAGAAGAATAGCATGAAATGCTAGAATTTATTGGGTATTATATCAAAAAGGAGAGGCATATTTATGAAATTTAAATCAGTTTTAGCTCTCTGTAGAACAGAATCCCCACTCTAAAATACATTATCTCTTGCATATTTGACTTTCTTATGTTTTTAGTCTGATTTTGTTTGAAAGTAGTGGATCGCCAATACAGCTTGCTCCTTTTTCCCCTGAAAGGTGAGCAAACCCACCCTGTAATTTACTTATGAGAAACTTGTGACCCAGTGAGGTGAAGGAATTAGTCCTACTGGAATGCCTCCATTCTTTGTAATCAGTTGCCTGAATTATTTTAGAGCCTGTTTATTTTAAAGGAATCTTTCATAGCTCTGGCAAAAATTTATTTATAAATGGCTTTGAGTTTGGGGTAGAAAATATTAACTATTAGACAGCTGATTGTTCTAGATGCGCAAGAAGTAAGGCACTCAGGATGTCCTCAACTTTGTTTTCCCCTTGGTTGGTTAATCCCTCCATATGCAATAGGTTGTTTACTTCAATCTGTTTCTCGTTGAAGACCACTGAAAGTTAGTCCATGGAGATCACAATCTGTACCTTCTGAAATAACTCTAACAAATCAAGTTTAAAATTTTCCTGACCCTTCTTCATGCCTTCCTTCACTCCTTAACTCCTGCCAGTATGTGCTGGGAATTTGCCTCTGGACTTTGCCACATTTACTCTTTAGATTTGTTATGTCCCACATTAACTGAACTTTGCCATATTCTTAATGTTGATCTGGATTTGCAGAGGCGGTTTTGGAGTTCTGCCCATATTCCCAGCGTCTAATCCCCAGCAAGCCTATCTCTGTTTTCCTCCACTATCCACTGCCTTACATTAAATTACCATTATGCTAGCTACATTTCAAGTTCTTGGTAGCCACGTGTAACTACTGGTAATCATATTGGACAGGATAGAAAGTTGTATTGAATAGTGCTGCCCTAGAGTATCTAGACCTTCACCTACCTGTGCTAGCGTCAGTATCTCTCTCTATAGATGAAATATCTGAGCAACACAAACTAGAATGCCTCAAGTGTTCATAAAATCATTTGGCAAGTTATGTCTCAGTAAAAATGTCCTTGATGTTGTTTTCTTTGTAGTTAATGATGCATTTCATTGCTTTCCAAACTCTTTCACAAGGCTTACAAAATCCATCACGACCTTTACCATTTGTCTGACTTCACTATTTCTCTTTCCCTTGAACTGTACTCTTTTGAACTATTTTACATTTCTTGACTCCAAGTCTAAACCTGCTACTCCTTCTGTCTAGAATATTCTTCCTTTCCTGTTCAGTGTCTCAAGTATTCTCTGGTGCTATGGGACACTTTAAGAGGAGGAGCTTAATCCCTTTGGACAACTTAGAGATGTGGAATTAATTTAATGCTGCTTGATGATTTCTATCATTCAACATCAGAAAGCAATTTAGGGCACAGGCAATGTGAAACTGCATTTTGTACACAGAAAATTATGAAATACTAAATTTCTTAAGGGAGGAGAACTTAACCTCAGAAACTTAGATTGTTCCTATTGTTTTATAAGAAACAAATCTTTTGTATATTTATCTGTAGATGTGTGTTTGGGTATGTAACTCCCTTCTGCCGCATAAACTTTTCCCAACACTCCTTTACCCCATCCCTGAAGAGACAATGGAGGAGAGAATGGAGGAGCTCTGTGAATAAAATGCAAACTGTATTTGAATCCAGTCCAATATTTAACCCAAAGAAAATATTTTAATACCAGCCAGAACTTTTGAGAAGTATGCTCTAATTCATCCTTCCTTTTTCTTTATGACGTCTGTCTAGAGGGAACATTTGTGGAAGAGACTCATCCACAGAGAGAGTAGGGTTGGCAGAAGCAGTGCAGCTCACAGATAGGCTGTGGTCCTTCCTGTAAGGCAGCACCTGAGCTCTATCTAGTCAGAAACATTTAGAGAGAACAGGCTGAGTTGCAGCAGAGAATGACAAAGAGTTGGACCATCCCCATTAAAGATACTTCCTAGTACTATTATGTTTTTGTTTGTTTGTTTGTTTTGTTTTTGTGAGACAGAGTTTCACTCTTGTTGCCCAGGCTGGAGTACAACCACAAAATCTCAGCTCACCACAACCTCCGCCTCCTGGGTTCAAGCAGTTCTCCTGCCTTAGCCTCCCAAGTAGCTGGGATTACAGGCATGTGCCACCACACTCGGCTAATTTTGTATTTTTAGTAGAGACGGGGTTTCTCCATGTTGGTCAGGCTGGTCTTGAACTCCCAATCTCAGGTGATCTGCCCACCTCGGCCTCCCAAAGTGCTGGAATTACAGGCGTGAGTTACCGTGCTCGGCCATATTATTATAATATCTTCAGCTAATATATTTGAATGAATGTCAAACATGGGCTGGCACTTCACCTGTATAGCTTTTTCACTGCCTTTCCCTGTTCTTCCTTTGTCCATGTTTGGGGTGCAGAGACCAGGGTAGAGATCTCTTCAGGAAATGTGTTTACTTAATGACAATAAGCTACAAGGGGCCTTTTCTGATACTTTTACTCAAGACTTGACAATTGAACCTGATGTATATGCTTCAGACTAATAAGAAAATGAAAAGAAAATTTGTGATGTTTTAAAAGACACCTATAGTTGCAATATCATCCTGAAAATGCAGTAACTATGATGATTTCCCAAATTCCATTCAATAGATCCCAATTTGACCAAGATCAGAATATTCAATTAAACTTTCAGGCACTTAAAGCAAGAACTCACAATCTTCATCAAGCCAAGAATGTACACCCATCTGAGAAACTATTCACAATTCAGACGAAATGACTCTGGTCATTTTTCTTTTCAGTTATTGCAAAATCTGCTTCACTGAAACATGCCCATCTGTTTCTGTATAATTAAAAAATATCTTGTACAAGTAATGAAGTACATGAAATCAAACACACTTGCTAAACTAATGGCATATGGAGTTATTATGCACGTGAGACTCAAGTCTCAGTGATTAGATTATGCCTCTCCACTTCCATTATGACTGCAAATTGGTATGCAGCCATTTTCAAATTAGTGACTGTATTAGTTCGCAGCCTGCTGTAAAGATCTGCCTGAGACTGGGTAAATTATAAAGGAAAGAGGTTTAATTGACTCACAGTTCCGCAGAGCTGGGGAAGCCTCAGGAAACTTACAATTCTGGTGGAAGGGGAAGCAAACACATCCGTATTCACATGGTGGCAGGAAGGAGAAGTGCAGAGCAAAGCAGGGTGGGGAAAAGCCCCTTATAAAACCATCAGATCTCATGAGACCTCACTCACTATCATGAGACCAGCATGGAGGTAACCACCGCCATGATTCAGTTACCTCCCACTGGTTCCCTACCATGTATAATTCAAGCAGAGATTTGGGTGGGGACACAGCCAAAGCATATCAATGGCAACATATAAAGCTCAAAGGCTCATGTCTAGTTTTGCAGAGTGTTGGTTTTATATGATAGCAGTTACTGTCCCTATGCAGTGAAGTGTGATACAGGCTCTTTCTAAGGCATTACAGGAAACCTCTACCATTTCATCACACTCACTATGCTAAAAGCCATGATGAAATCCATGACTGTGCTCTCTAGCACTTAATAATGTTTTGATTACTACAAATAATTTATTTTTTTACATTTTGTTTCTTAGGATTCCCAGGCACAAACACCCATACATCCTATCAAAACAAAACAAACCATAGCACATATACGTAAACACTTTTAGAACATGTACACATAGATAAACGAGTGTATAGAATGTAACAAAGTTTCTAAACCATATCACAGTGCTTATTTTAGTTGCCAGTACTCAACAATGATTCAAGAAATTCAGACCCCAACAGCATTAATGTCTCAGCAATGTAACCTGAAACTCAGCAACCCAAATCTACAGTAGTGGGAAAGCCTGAGTTTGTGCGTTGTCCAATGTGAAGGTTAATTTGAATTATTTTTCCAGACATATGGAGCTCTCCTTTACTTTCAGAAAAAGAGAGAAAGAAAAAGTTGTTGCACACCTACTGTATTAGTCCATTTTTACACTGCTGAAAAAGACATACCCAACCAAGACTGGGAAGAAAAAGAGGTTTAATGGGACTTACAGTTCCACATGGCTGAGGAGATGTCAGAATTATGATGGGAGCTGAAAGGCACTTCTTACATGGTGGTGGCAAGAGAAGATGCGGAGGAAGCAAAAGCAGAAACGCCTGATCAACCCATCATATCTTGTGAGGCTTATTCACTATCATAAGACTAGCACGGGAAAGACCAGCCCCCATGATTCAATTACCTCCCACTGGGTCCCTCCTACAACATGTGGGAATTCTGGGAGATGCAATTCAAGTTGAAATTTGGGTGGGGACACAGCCAAACTGTATCACCTACTTTAGCTTAAACATGGTGTTACTCGATATGTCCACAGAAGTTACCATGTTTAATTTTAACAATGACCCTGAGAGTAAGAATTTTTATCCCTATTTTTACTGATGAGGAAAACTAAGGCATAGAACAGATCACTGACTTCCCCAAGAACACAGTGCTGAGGCTGAGATATAAACCTAGTCCTGGAACTCTTGAGTTTATTCCTTTTCTAATGTACCATGCTATCCCAGGTCACTGAAAACCTACTTACATAGTTACTGCACCTGGAATTGTATAACCCTGCTCAAGGACATGCAGGGGCAAATCAACCAGCAAAAATAAAGTATAGCAGAACCGGGAACATAAGACCTGTGAGCATGCATATCTGATTCCTGGAACGCAAATGGTCAGGACCCCAGCCAAATGAACTGAAGGTTAGTTCTGGGCCACAGTCCAGTTGGAAATAGAAGTGTCAAATAGAAAACCTATAGCAGAAGTCCTGGTAGGCACACTGTGCCAGTTGAGTGGACTATTGGAGATCATTTTGGTGTGGTGGGTCCATGAACACCCAGGGCCTACCAGATACACCAGCTTTACAGCAACGGACTAACTAATTCCAGACTCTGCAGACTGGCTTTACTATATGCCTGCCTGTTAAGTTGTGTAAGATGATTTATGCCAATTATCTCAATGAAACCTCACCACAGCAGGAGGAAGCAAGATTATTTTATTACTTGCCATAGTTTAATATGGCAGGTTAAGTAGTGGTAAAGAGCATGCACTGTAGAACCAAGTTTCCTGGGTCTGTCTTCTGGTTCTTACCGATTCTGTTATCACCTCTTTGGGGAAATTGGCTTAACTCTGTCTGTGACCCACTTCATTTGTAAACTGGGAGTGAGATCTAGTGCTCAAGTTTTCAGCTTTCCAAGAGTATAAAGAGCTTCAAATGGGGCCTGGCTCAGGAAATTGCTAGGCAAGTGTATGATAAATAAAGGAGAAAACTAAGTAACTTGCGTAAATTCGTAAAAGTGATATGTGCTGGGGCTGGGACTTAAATCCAGAGATATCTGACTCTGCAAGTGAGGGACCTCAGGGACTTCACCTCTGAGGGGACTAGGGAAAGCAGACATCAACACAATCCCAAGAGTCCTCTTATTTTCTCTCTTATCCTATATTGGCTACCATTTCAATGGAAGTCATGAAGTTACTAAAAGTAATTTCAGAATCTCCTTTGCATAAGGCCCTTTCCAATGTTAGCTGTGCACTTAAAATATTTAACTTTGCATTACTGAATCCACCTCCATCTCACTTCAATACTATTTTGCATTCTCTGGTTCCTGAGGAAATCACAGTAATGGGCCCTAGGCAAAAATTTTAGGTTAGAGTATGAAGAACCCTATTGAGTTGATGCACATCAGAAATGCCTTCTCCAAAATAAGAAATATGCTTTCAATTTACATCATAAAATGAGATTTCTTAAAAAGTTAAAGGTTTTCTTGATGCACTTCCTTAAACTAGTATTTCAAAAGATAAAAACAGCTTTTCTCTGTTAAGAAGGAATGGCTGCTTTATGAGTGTTTTCTTCTTAACTTGACATGAAGCAAATTTAAGCAATATATAGCTAGATCTGTTCAGTCTCACCAATACATGAGAAAGTAAATTTTCATAAAAAAAAGTTACCTGTGCCAAATCAAGTCCTATTAGGTTGTATAAGATCTGTTATCCCATGACTCCGAGTCCTTGGAATGCATCCCAGTTCAGTCTAGTAGAGTTACTTTCTCTGGATTTCATATGCATAGACTACGCTTGGTAGACAGAGACACCGTGTGAATTCGAAAGCAGGTATTTTCAAACAAAAGCCATGACTGACAGTTCTAAATGAGAGCAAAATCTCCCGTGTTCCTTTTCACAAAACTGCAAAGCTGTAAGAACAACACGGGTGTGTTTTGGTGCATTTTCTTGGATCAGCTTCTGTCTCACTGTTACTAGTCTCTCCAAGTTCGAAGAGGCCATGTTTAGTCTGTTTTTCAACTCAGAAAATATAAGAATTATATCATGAAGTGATGTAATATGTATAACAGTAGGGAAATTAAGCAAAACTTTTGAAGTCAATCAATCCCCTGTGGGTTCAAATAGTTCCTCAGCCACTAGCTAACTACAGGACTTTAATCAAGTTATTCAAGCTCCCCAACAGATTAGAGTAGAAACAATCTGGAGACTTGGAGGCCTCTCAGGAGGCTCCTGCACTGGTTCGGATGAGAAGTTCTCTTTAGAATGGAGATACTACAATGAAGAGGGAAAATCTACTGAGGATTTGGCCTTTGGGAAGCAAATATTCTGATTGGCTCTGGTGGCAAGGACTCAAAACCCTTTTTACCTAATTTCTCGGATGAAAATCCACTGGTTATAGAGCACGGAGTTAGTATTTCTGATGAAGAGGTAAGGCTATAAAAAGACATATCCACAAATGGCACAATAGGTAGCATTTTTCATCTTCATTCAGTCTCAGCAGAAAGTTCTTGAGCATCCACTTATTTCAGATACAGGGTTAGGCATTCAATTTGGTGCTAGGTATACATAATAAAACTTCACCAGCTCAAAGACATGCAAAGATATGCTATCCATGATTATCTGGATTTTGTTTCAAACAACACCAAAATTCAGATTTAAAAAATGACATTTATTGATGAAATAACTGAAAAGTCTAGGACTTCAGAAATGGATGGACCTTGGTGCTTAAATGATGTGTGAAGAATCTGGGTTTTTCTATCTTTTGCCCTGACTTCTTCTATCCTGGTTTCATTCTCAAAAGTACTCTTTTCATGGTGGTAACATGGCAACCAGGAGCTTCAAGCTGTTGTCTTTACTATTTGAGAAATTTCAGTGGGAAAAAAACTGCTTTGACTTCTCACAATTTCTCAGAAGTTCCAGCAAATATTGCTGATAGAGTTATTGACCTAGTTTAGGTCATATATCTCTATGTCCCTTCTTGAGCTAATTATCTTGCACTAGGCTTGACCCTAATGAACTTTATAGACTAGAATAAAGTGGCTCCAAAAAAGATGATTGAATCATTATTACTAGCATCAAGGAAGAATGACTTGAGTGATCAAAAATTACATATATCAACTATCCTATCTAATTGATTTAAGTAAGTGCTCTTTTTTATTGAAAATAACAGAAATTCATTCCAGCTTAAACCAAATGAAATTTGATATAAAAATGTCATGGAACCCAAGAGCAAGGTGTGCCATAGGCCTCATAAGGAACTGAAATGAGAAAATGAAAATTAACTTGTATTACTGCTGTCTCTCTCTCTCTCTCTCTCTCTCTGTCCCTCCCTTTTCACATCTGTATTTAGGATATGTCTCTGTCTTCATTCAAATATCTCTCCATCTCAATGCACATGATTACCCAACAATTCTCAGTTTCAGCCACTCAGAAGAGAACAAAATTAGTTTCCCTCACTCTCAATTCAAAATTTGTGGAAAAAAATATTATTAGTTAAACTTGTATCTACTGACCACTCTTGTCCAACCAAGTATGACATACAGACTGGTTTAAACCAACTGCTTGGTTTGGGGGTAATTCTTGGAAAAAGGCTATTGTAATGTTGACGAAATACCAAAAGCAGTCCACTGCAACATCACAACCAACCTTACTGACAGAAGATCTTGTTCCTGCTATAAAATTCATCTTTATCTTCTGGACTTTAGTAAATCTGCAAAGGTATAGAAACTATACCTTTAAAAATGTCCACAAAACAATATGAAAAATGGCAAATCAATCTCCAATAATGAAATCGTGTATCAAAATCAGGCTACATGATTGTCACCCTGGCCATATATGTAAAGAAAGTAGACAACAAATAAAAACTCAAACTACTTGCTTATTTGCTTACTGGTAAGTTGCAAGTTGTGGAGAAGAAATTAATCCATTCTAATGAACATTTATCCATTTCTTATGAATTTCCAAACATGTCGTCAGGAGTTAAGGCAGCAGATTTGTAGACAGAGTCACTTTCCCTGAAAGACTGACAGACTAGTTGAGGAGACAGACAAGTAAATCACTGATTGAAAAATAGCAAAGATAATTGATAAATGGGGTGTGCTTAGGATGCTATGAAATTTCAGAGGAGAAAACATCCTGCCTCGAGGGGTATATTAGTTTACTAGGGCTGCCATAACAAAATACCCACAGACTGAGTGACTTAATCGAAATGTATATTCCCACAGTCCTGGAAGTGAAAAGTCTAAAATCAACATGTTGGCAGGTTTAGTTTTGTTTGTGGCTTCCCTCTTTGGCTTGCAGGTGAACACCTTCTCTTTTTGTCCTGTGCCTGCACATCCCTTGTCTCTCTCTGCATGTTCAACGTTCCTTTTCTTATAAGGACACCAGTTAAATTGGATTAAGGCCCACCCTGAAGACCTAATTTAACCTAATTACTTATTTAAAGGCCCTATCTGCAAGTACAGTCACATTCTAAGATACTAAGAGTTAGGTCTTCAACACACAAATGGTGGGGTGAGGGCGGTGTGCACAATCCACCCATAACAAGAGAAATTTTCCAGAGTAGAGATGCTTGACCCAGCCTTAAAGAAGAGGGCATAACCCCGTGGATAGAACAGCAGAAACAAAGGTATAAATGCAAGGGTGAGCATTGCTTATCCATGGAATTTTAAATAGTCTGGTAAGGCTGGAGCTTAGGATACAAATGAGGATATGAAAATTGGTAAAACATGAAGTTGGAAAGGTAATTAAGGATTGAATTATAAAAAGTTTTGTATTCAGATGGGCTAAATTATGGTTAAAAAATGCCTCAAGATATAATAGCACAGAAACAACAAAAGTTTATTTCTCTCTCAAGGAATAGTTCAGGGTTGGTGCTACAGGTCCACCAGCAACTCTCTTCTACAAAGTGATTCCTGGATCAGACTCCATTCACTCAAGGCTCTCATCTGTATGATCGTGCCTGGGTGGCTGTGCCCAAGACTTTCACTTTAAGGTCTGAACCAGTAAGTGGCACACTTCACTCCTGCTGTCCTGCCATTGCTGAGAACTATTCACATGACCTCTCCTGGTTGCTGGGTTATGGGCATTGTAACACAAGGGGGTTGGCTGGATAACCCTTTCCCAGCTGTAATTCTATTATTATGAAAAGAAAGAAAGGCATTTTGTACATAGGAGCTGTCGTCATCACAGTCTTGTAAGTCATAGTAAGGAGTTTGGGTTCTTACAAATTTGAGGAATTTTAAGGAGGACAGTCGTGATTAAATTTTAATTTTAAAATGTAATGCTAGTAGCATTATAAAGAAAGAATTTGTGAGGCAATGTCAGAAGCACAGATATAATATTGAGGAAGCTGTTTTGGTAATTCTGGCAAGTGATTCTGAATTAAGGCAGTGCTAGGAGGAGTGGAGAAGACAAAACAGATTCCAGTGATATTTTAGAAATAGACTCATCATGACTCCTGACTGATTTCTTTTGAGAAGGGAGGAAGAGGAAAATTCTAGTAACTCTTAATTCGTGGCTTGGGTGAATGATGAGATTTTGGTAACATTAAATGAGGAGGAGAGGGCTTGGGAAAGGCTCAGTTAAAAACATACTGAGGTTTGAGATATCTGTGGAATATCAAAGCAGAGGTATCCAGTAAGTCATACACATAAGACACATTTTCAAGGGCTGAAAAAATACATTTCATGGTTATTATAATAGTGACAAAATGTAATTGGAATCACATGGAGATGAGGTCAACTATAGTAATCATAGATTTATATAATGACATAAGAATGGTGATTTCCAATTTTCATTTTATGCTCAAACAAAAAAGGTCTTAGGCAAAATAGAAGAGTTTAAATACTACCAAATTATGAAAGCAGTGGTTTAGCCATTTTATAAGTATTCAATGGCAAAAAACACAAAAATTTCCCCTTAAAATTCAGAGATTCAAATTCTATATAAAGATAATCATAAAACAGAAAATCATTACAAGTTAGAGGAGTTTTTGAACTTGACAACTCTTTATATATGAGTATTGCATTAGATATGCACTGTCATTGAAGTAGACATTTAATTAATAACCCTATGCTCTTGCAAGTATCTATCAAGTATGTTGAAAAAACAAGAAGCAACCAATTTTATTCTTCCATCTATCTTGCTGGCAAATAACTCACTCCCTTCTGGAAATGCTGAATCATTTATCTTTACATTTTTATTAACCTGCTCATTTTGTAGGATAGGCTCAAGATAGTTACTACTAAATTAAAGATGATCACGTGACCATGAGTTAGAAACATGAATCTAAGACCCAAATGCAAGATCCTATAACATGACTGTTAAGAAAATGACAAACAACTAAGTAATACCCAGATGGTATGGTTTGTCTGTGTCCCCACTCAAATATCAACTTGAATTGTATCTCCCAGAATTCCCACGTGTTGTGGGAGGGACCCAGGGGGAGGTAATTGAATCACAGGGCAAGTTTATCTGGTGCTATTCTCATGATGGTAAATAAGTCTCACAAGATCTGATGGGTTTATCAGTGGCTTCTGCTTTTGCTTATTCCTCATTTTTCTCTTCCTGCCACCATGTAAGAAGTGTCTTTCACCTCCTGCCATGATTCCAAGGCCTCCCCAGCCATGTGGAACTGTAAGTCAAATTAAACCTCTTTTTCTTCCCAGTCTCAGGTATGTCTTTATCAGCAGCATAAAAACAGACTAATACAGTAAAGTGGTACCAGTAGAGTGGGGCATTGCTGAAAAGATACTCAAAAATGTGGAAGCAACTTTGGAACTAGGTAACAGGCAGAGATTGGAACAGTTTGGAGGACTCAGAAGAAGTCAGAAAAATGTGGGAAAGTTTGGAACTTCCTAGAGACTTGTTGGATGGCTTTGCCCCAAATGCTGATAGCAATATGGAAAATAAGGTCCAGGCTGAGGTGGTCTCAGGTGGAGGTGAGGAAGTTGTTGGGAACTGGAGTAAAGGCAACTCTTGTTATGTTTTAGCAAAGAAACTCATGGCATTTCTCCCCTGCCCTAGGGATTTGTGAAACTTTGAACTTGAGAAAGGTGACTTAGGGTATCTGGCAGGAGAAATTTCTAAGCATCAAAGCATTCAAGAGGTGACTCAGATACTGTTAAAAGCCATTCTGTTATATAAGAGAAGCAGAGCTTAAAAGTTTGGAAAATTTGCAGCCTGACTCTGTGATAGAAAAGAAAAATCCATTTTCTGGAGAGAAATTCAAGCCAGCTAGAGAAATTTGCATAAGTAGCAATGAGCTGAATGTTAATCCCCAAGACAATGGGGAAAATGTCTTCAGGCCATGTGAGAGATCTTCATGGCAGCCCCTCCTATCACAGGCCCAGAGGCCCAGGAGGAAAAACTGATTTCATCAGCCAGGCCCACAGTCCCTGTGTTGTGTGCAGCCTAGGGACTTGGTGTCCTGTGTCCCAGCCACTCCAGCTGTGGATAAAAGGGGCCAATGTACAGCTCAGTCTGTGGCTTCAGAGGGTGGAAGCCCTAAGCCTTGGCAGCTTCCATGTGGTGTTGAGCCTCTGGGTGCACAGAAGTCAAGAATTGAGGTTTGGGAACCTCCACCTAGATTTCAGAGGATGTATGGAAATGCCTGGATGCCCAGGCAAAAGTTTGCTGCAGGGGTGGAGCCCTGATGGAGAACCTCTACTAGGGAAGTGCAGAAGGGAAATGTGGGGTCAGAGCCCCCACACAGGGGCCCTACTGGGGCACTGCCTAGTGGAGCTGTGAGAAGAGGGCCACCTTCCTCCAGACCCCAGAATGGTAGATCCACTGACAGCTTGCACCATGGTCCTGGAAAAGCTGCAGACACTCAACACTAGCTCATGAAAGCAGCTGGGAGGGAGGCTGTACCCTGTAAAGCCACAGAAGTGGAGCTGCCCAAGACCATGGGAACTTACCTCTTGCATCAGCCTCACCTGGATCTGGGACATGGAGTCAAAGGAGATCATTTTGAAGCTTTAAAATTTGACTGCCCCACTGGATTTTGGACTTGCACGGTTCCTGAAACTCCTTTGTTTTGGCCAATTTCTCCCATTTGGAATGGCCGTATTTACCTAATACTTGTACCCCTATTGTATCTAGGAAGTAACCAGTTGCCTTTGGTTTTACAGGCTCATAGGGGGAAGGGACTTGTCTTGTTTCAGATGAGACTTTGAATTGTGGACTTTTGGGTTAATGCTGAAATGAGTTAAGACTTTGAGGGACAGTTGGGAAGGCATGATTGGTTTTGAAATGTGAGGACATGAGATTTGGAGGGGCCGGGGTGGAGTTTTCCATATGGTTTGGCCATGTTCCTAACCAAATCTCAACTTGTATCTCCCAGAATTCCCACCTGTTATGGAAGGAGCATAATGGGGGATAATTGAATCATGGGGGCTGGTCTTTCCTGTGCTATTCTTGTGATAGTGAATAAATCTCATGAGATCTGATGGGTTTATCAGGGGTTTCCACTTTTGTTTCTTTCTTATTTTTCTCTTGCTGCCACCATGTAAGAAGTGCCTTTCACCTCCTGCCATGATTTTGAAGCCTCCCCAGCCATGTGCAACTGTAAGTCCAATTAAACCACCTTTTCTTCCCAGTCTCAGATATGTCTTTATCAGCAGCCTGAAAACAGACTAATACATCAGATGTTTGAAAATATTTGAAATTTCTTAGATAATATTAATGAATTCAGGAAATGAAAATGGAAAATGTTTTTTAAGATACAGCATTATCATTGAGTACTTTCCAAAATATTTAAATTCTTTTTCAGTGAGAACCATTATAGTAAATTTTATAAATCATTATAATTTTAGTAAAGGTAACTTACAAATTACATTTGAGTTCATTGTACTGAAAAATCCCATAGTGATTTGATTTTTCCCTGTCTAGTCTGGTACTCAGGCTCAAGTGTGATGTTTGGGTATTGACCCTTGGGCACCGAATTTGATGTATTAGCTTCCTCTTCTAAGTTTTGATTTTCTATTTTTATTTCTATAGCATGAAGCTTTTAAAATAAGACTTTTGCTAAAATTGACATTGACACCCGCACCCCCCCACCCCACCAAAACACACACTGTGTTCTTTAAAGAGGAGAGTGTAAACAGTATTTCAAAATAGACATCTTATAATTTGGACTGTAGAGTCTTTCAGTTATAGAATTTGAGTTTGACTCCAAAATGTCATATTTCATCTCAAAATAAAGGCCAATACTCTAAATAAGAACTAACTCTTACCCATTTGGTGGGAATCAAACTATAAAACTACCTTTCTTTTTTTTAATAAAAGTGAAATATGCTTAAAAGCAAAATGAGACAATTGCTTCAGATGATGCATAAACATAATAAACAATGATTAACTTTTATTTCTTTAAAAGGGTACTGTATTTTCATGTTTAATATTTAATTGACCATTAAATAAATGGTTGTAAGATGATAAAGAAACAGTATGCTTTTAAAAGGGATTTAGAGAGTCACTTATACTACAGAGATAGATTTTCTATGTGAGAGTGACCACTTCAAATGATGAACTCACAAGTTTCCTTGGGACTAATGATACCTAAAAGGCAGTTTCAAGTACATCCAAATTCCAAATTCTCAGGATCTTCTTCACCTAACTATTCCTTTTGATTTTCCTCAGGGATTTATCTTGGTCCACTTCACATAGTGTACTTCATGGATTATGTGGCTTAAATTCATGTCCACATGCTGATGATTCCCAAGTCTCTATCCTGTTCAGACCTCCCACCTGCACATCCAACAGCTGGCTGGACATCATATTCAATTTAACCCCACACCTAGTGCCCACCAAATAAATGATGTCCATTAAATGGTTTATTGAGAATGTTAAATGCTTTACAACACTGGATTATAGACATCTTTGGCAACACGAAATAAAAACTACATCAGCTTACAGCAATTTTCATCCCAAATTTCCAACTGCCACAAGTAATTTCCACCTGTTATCCCTTCCTCACCCAAAATTCACTATGCTTATAATCATAACATTCCCCTCTATCTTACTCTGAGACAAATTTCTAGATCTTATCCTAATTTCCTCGTGTCTTTAAATGGCACCAACCTTGTTTTGGGCCAAAGGAGCCCTATTCAAGTGTACAAATTGGGAAAAATATATTTTGGGCAGGAACTTCTTCCCCTTTTAGATGCTTTTTTTTCTGCTCTTGTCCCTTCATTCCCTCCCCCACTACTGAAATATTGCTTTCAGCCAGTTGTCAATTTCCTTCTTTACTGGATTTTAATGGATACAGTATTTACTCTCCTAGGGAACTGATGAAAAAAACTCAAAAGAATGACTCTGCAATGGTGAAATTTTAAGCATTATGCTAAAGACAAAGCAGATATACTTGGGGGGTGAGGTCTTTCCTGATACCTTCCAAATAATACAGATTCCACTATAGAGAAGTATGAATTTACAGTGAAGAACACCTAAAAGTTATCTAAGCCACCTTTGTTCTCTTGTGTTACATAGTCTTACCACCAACTTCCTAAAATCCTGTTTTATTTATGTTTCTGTCCAGTTGAAGAACATACAAAGCCTCTTCCATTTTGTAGGCCATTGCAATTTAAAATGTATCAGATCCTCAGTCTGATCTTCCCTTTACAGTCATTTTTTTTCTTCACTATGTAAAGTCTCCAGACTTTACACTTTTTGACTTTTAGAATTGTACTATTCCGCATTCTATACTTGTTAGTTAAATTGTTTCATTAAATGATGAAATAATAACTGAAATAATTAATGAATAAAACATGGCTATGCCTGCTCCCTGCATGCCACTACTACTCTCACTCCAGCCTCTACACTTTTGTGCATGCTATTCCTCACACCTGGAAAGTGCACTTTCTACCTCTGCAACTATGGCTGTAGTGTGCACTAAAATCACCTGGGGGGCTTGGCAGAGCACACAGTGCTTGGTCTCATCCTAGGCTGGAGCCCAAGGCTTTGCATTCAAGCAAGTTCCCAACAGAGGTTAATGATGCTGATCCAAGGACCACACTTTGAAAACACAGCTTAGAGCTCATATTATCTAGAGTTCTGAGATCCACTTTGTATTATTTCACATGAATTTTTGTGATGTCCTTTTTTCATACTAGAAGCTTTTCATACTTCTAGAAACTCACTAAGTATTGGTCCATTCTCCAAAAACTTGGTGCTCTCACAGCATTAGTCCTAACCATGCTGAACTTTTTACCTTCCTCTGAAAAGACCATGCATTTTTGTAATTTCCTGCTATTCCCTTTTCCCAGCTTACTTCCCATTCCTTTCATCTTGGTAAAATCTAAGACCTAGTTCTACTGTCCTCTCTTTTACCAAGACTCCTTCAAATTTCTTGGAAATCTCCACCCATCCCCATCTCTTTGATCCCATGGATCTCTGTACTTGTCAAGACCACTGAGAATATCTTTGCATGCATATTCTGAATGCCTAAAAGGCAGAAAGCAGAATATATATAATATACATATATATATATTTGTATCCTTAGTACCAACACAATGCCTCAACAGAAGTATTTTTAAAGTATCCCAATTATTTGTAAAATATTGTGTTGAGTAAAAGCAAAAATAAACAATAAAAGCAAACCAAAATATTGCAAAAGGAACATGAACTTACATACTGAGTTGTCATGCAGAATATTGAAAATCAGATCAATTTAGGTAAACTCTCCCAATAAGGCACAACCTCAGCTTTTATTCATGGCCAAAACATGCTAGATAGTATGTTGATATATTTATTTATTGCTATCTCTATATATAAATAAAAACTGAGAAGAAAGAGTAGGCAGAAGGAAGGAAGGAAGAAATACCTCTGTTTAGTCTAAATAATACTGACTAGATAAAAATTAGAGGAGGTGAAATAATATTTAGATTTGCTTGTATATTATAAATGTATAGGAAAAAAGCATTGCAGATGTCATTGACAATGAGAACTTTCTGAAAATAGCTCCTATGACCTCTTATGAATTATTTCTGACTTCAATGTGCTTCCCAAACATAGATTTGATTCTTTGCCTCAAGTCCACTAGATACTTTCTTGCACTTGACTTTAGGATCAAGGCATCTTGATGGGCTCACTGTGGACTTACTTCTCTTTTTCTATCTCCGGAATATAAACCACATGTAACTTCAACAATGCTTTGTACAAAATGGATCTATTTAGAGCTGATGATCAACATTTATCTTGAAGGGCCAAAAGGGAAAGTTTAGAGCTGCTAGGTTAAACAAGGTCAATTTGAGGAAGTAATCATTTCGACGGCTGACATTATGTCTTGTAATAAACTTGGCCAACTGTTTTTTGTGGAAATTTTATTGTTTCTGTTGTTATGGCTGCTTCTGTCAGGGAAGGGATCTGGACAGTGTTTTAGAAAGCATGCTTTTCATAATTGAAATGATAAATTATCTTATGTAACTATCACACTCATTTACATCTTCACATTGAGGTAGGCAAATCTCTGGAAAGTAATGTTGTGTGTGTGGCCTGTATTTATGTCTCAATGGAGACATCCTAATTTTCCCCACAGTTGATCCATGAGTATATTTATAGCTTAGTATTTTTAAATCTACGTTAGTGATGGACAGGCCACTTTCACTGATATGGAAACTATGCAGTGAGAAACTGAGTTTCCCAAGCACAGAGTTAATGAGAAACTACAGAGTCAGAGGATATAGAAGATTAAAATAAGCTAGCATTGCCAAACTAAGTTTCCTTAGCAGAAGTAGCTGAATTCCTGAAAGGGAGCCAGTCACTTTGAGACATGTGTTTTATTTATGCTGAGGCATCTTCGTGATGATGCATATTACTCATGTGTATAGTCAGAGACACATGACTGTGAAAAAAAAAAGGAACAATATGCGGTAGCCTAATGTTGTTGGGTGATATGTCAAAGTCTTGGTTGGAGTTGTTGGTTGAGATTATTTTGCCTTGTGGGTAGTTTATTGTGTGCTCTAATTTGTTCCCTTTTCCAGGTAATTACGAGTTTAGTTTTCTAATTTTTGGTTTATAATATTGTCAAGATAATTAAATAAGAATATATTGTGAAGAGATTAGCACAAGACTGGCATATGTACATTGTCAATAAATGGAGCTATTATTATAATTGTGAGAAAAATGAGATATTTGAAGATTTTATTTTCAGGGACAGGAGCCGTCCTATTCTTCCATGTGCATATTTACTTCAGCACTTAGAGCATACTTCAACTTTTCAATCAATTTCCATGAAAGAGTCTGCCTCACCTATTTCCAATGGCTGGCAGTATTGTCACCATTTGGGGGATAGGGTAGTAAATTAAAAAGTTAATGTTTCTCCAATTTCTGAGTTAAAAAAAACTTCCATCACCCCTTCCAAAGTCATTATTTCTAAGGATAGCTAGGCATTGGAAGAAAAAGTATAGAGTGACTCTAGCTATTAAAACTAGGTGATTATAATTGCTTTCACTCCCAGTGTTTGCCGAAGGACAAATTGTTGCCAACAGATGAACAAAGAAAAGGGTCTTCTGCTTCTGAAGTAGTCACTTTCTCCTTTCATGTTCCCAGCAACTGTTTATTTGGTACCTCCTATGCGCTGAGCCTAGGCAAATGAAAATGAATCTGAGATCATCTCTGTGCTGCATAAAAACTTTGCATTGTTTAATGATGTTTATTTGGGGAAAATATTTGGGAAATATATTAAATGATATCAGCAAACATTAAGGAGAACTTACCTTTAACAAAGCACAGTGACTTTGAGGGAAAAGATAATAAAAGAAGGTATGATCTTTTTTATGATCTTTTTAGGATAGGGTAGAGGAAATGGAATTAAATCTAGGAAACTCAGTGATAGCAGTCAGTCACAAGCAAGAAATAAAGTGTTATGAGAACTCAGAGAGGACAGAGTTTATTCCTGTCTTAGATGAATCTGCAAGACTTCAGGGAGGCAAGGGAAACTAAGTCTTAAAGAATAATAACTTCATTCACTCTTCAATCAAGCAATTATTAAGCCATTACTAAATACCAGGTATTACTTTATACAAATAAGTAAGATACAGAGGAGACACAGCTCTGCCTTTAGGAGCTCATGGTCTAGTTATAGAAGAGACAGGTAAATAATTAAATAATTATAACACAATAGACATAATATTAAAATATAACATGATACTGATATAATTTAGTATAGTTACTGAGAGAACCCCTGACTCTGCCTTCAGTCTACAGTTGTGTGTATGTGTGTGTTCGTGTGTATGTTTTTGTATCTCTATGTGTATATGTGTACAGAAGGGAAATTTAGGAAGTCTTTCCAGAGGAGACATTTGAACTAAGTCTTGAGGAAGGGTAGAATTCAGCAAGCTTCCCTGAGAATTGGGGGCATAGTTGAAAGAGGGAGGTGATATGGTTTGGCTCTGTGTCCCCACCCAAATCTCAACTTGACTTGTACTCCCATAATTCCCACGTGTTGTGGGAGGGACCAGGTGGGAGATAATATATATTATAGGTGCAGTTTCCCCCATACTGCTCTCCTGGCAGTGAATAAGTCTCATAAGATCTGATGGTTTTATCAGGGGTTTTTGCTTTTGCATCTTCCTCATTTTCTCTTGCCGCCACCATGTAAGAAACACATTTCACCCCCTGTCATGATTCTGAGGCCTCCTCAGCCATGTGGAACTGTAAATCTAATTAAACCTCTTTTTCTTCCCAGTCTCAGATATGTCTTTATCAGCAGCATGAAAATGGACTAATACAGTAAATTGGTACCAGTAGAGTGTGGTATTGCTGAAAAGATACCCAAAAATGTGGAAGCAACTTTGGAACTGGGTTACAGGCAAAGGTTGGAACAGTTTGGAGGGCTCAGAAGAAGACAGGCAAATGTGGGAAAGTTTGGAACCTCCTAGAGACTTGATGAATGGCTTTGACAGAAATGCTGATAGTGATATGAATGATAAGGTCCAGGCTGATGTGGTCTCATGGAGATGAGGAACTTGTTGGGAACTGCAGTAAAGGTGATCCTTGTTACGTTTTAGCAAAGAAACTGGTGGCATTTTGCCCCTGCCCTAGAGATTCGTGGAACTTTGAACTTGAGAGAGATGATTTAAGGTATCTGGTGGAAGAAATTTCTAAGCAGCAAAGCATTCAAGACATGACTTGGGTGCTGTTTAAAGCATTCTGTTTTAAAAGGGAAACAGGGCATAAAAGTTCAGAAAAGTTGCAGCCTGACAATGCAGTAGAAAAGAAAAACCCAGTTTCTGAGGAGAAATTCAAGTTGGCTGCAGAAATTTGTATAAGTAGCAAGGAGCTGAATGTTAATCCTCAAGACAATGGGGAAAATGTACCCAGGGCATGTCACAGGTCTTTGTGGCAGCCCCTCCCATCACAGACCAGGAAGCCTAGGAGGAAAAAACGGTTTTGTGGGCCAGGGTCAGGGTTCCCACGCTGTGGGCAGCCCGGGAGCTTGGTGCCCTGCATCCGAGCCGTTCCAGCCATTGCTAAAAGGGGCCAACATACAGCTTGGCCCATGGTTTCAGGTGGCGCAAGCCCCAAACCTTGGCAGCTTCCACGTGGTGTTGAACCTGCAGGTGCACCGAAGTCAGGAATTCAGGTTTGAGAACCTCCACCTAGATTTCAGAGGATATATAGAGATGCCTGGATGCCCAGGCCAAAGTTTGCTGCAGGGGCGGGGCCCTCATGGAGAGCCTTTGTTAGGGCAGTGCAGAAGTGAAATGTGGAGTCTGAGCCCCCACACAGAGTCCCTACTGGGGCACTGCCTGGTGGAGTTGTGAGAAGAGGGCAGCTGTCCTCCAGACCCCAGAATGGTAAATCCACTGACAGCTTGGACTGTGCACCTGGAAAAGCTGCAGACATTCAATGCCAGCCTGTGACAGCAGCCAGGAGGGGCACTGTACCCTGCAAAGTCACAGGGGCAGAGCTGCCCAAGACCATGGGAACCCACCTCTTGCATCAGGGTGACCTGGATGCTAGACATAGAGTCAAAGGAGATCATTTTGGAGCTTTAAAATTTGACTGCCCTGCTGATTTCAGACTTGCATGGGCCCTGAAACCCCTTTGTTTTTGCTAATTTCTCCCATTTGGAATGGCTGTATTTACCCAATACCTATATCCCCATTGTATCTAGGAGGTAACTAGCTTGCTTTTGATTTTACAGGCTTGTAGGCTGAAGGTGCTTGCCTTGTCTTAGATGAAACTTTGGACTGTGGACTTTTGTGTTAATGCTGAAATGGGTTAAGACTTAGGGTAACTGTTGGGAAGGCATGATTGGTTCTGAAATGTGAGAACATGAGATTTGGAGGGGCCAGGGGAGGAATGATATGGTTTGGCTCTTTGTCCCCACCTAAATCTCATCTTTGATTGTACTCCCATAATTCCCATGTTCTGTGGGAGGGACCAGGTGAGAAAATTTGAACCATGGGGCAGTTTCCCTCATGCTGTTCTCATGGTAGTGAATAAGTATCATGAGATCTGATGGGTTTATCAGTGGTTTCTGCTTTTGTACCTTCCTTGTTTTCTCTTGCCACTGCCATGTAAGGAGTGCATTTTGCCTCCCATTGTGATTCTGAGGCCCCCCAGCCATGTGAAACTGTAAGTCCAATTAAACCTCTTTTTCTTCCCAGTCTCAGGTATGTCTTTGTCAGCAGCACGTAAATGGACTAATACAAGAGGAAACCAAATTTTCTCAGGAAACTGGAAAGAATGTGACTGTATGAGTAAGTGTAGGGAGATGGAGAGTGAGACCTGGGAGTGGGAATTATAATGTCAATTATGATTTAGATATGAGGGAGAAGAAACTAAAACTCAGGTAAAGACAAGATCATAACAGGCTTTGTACAAAACAGCAGGGAATTTTTGAGGTGGTTGTGGTTAGCCACAGGGTGACTGAGCCCTGCCACTGGGGAGTCGGGGTCAGTAGAACGGAGTCTGCTTTACCCATGCCCCAGCGTCAGTCACCTCTTTTTTCCAGTCCCACACAGCTGTGTTGCAAATATATGACCTCAATTTTAGGAGCCATGAAGCCAAAATCTATTGTTATTGTTTGAAATACTTCGGGAACATGAAATAACACCTTACTTAGTTTGGAACTAATTAAGCTTCACCTTTTGATATAAATGTAATTTAGCCTGTTAGCTTCATCTTTTGATATAAATGTAATTTACGTCTGAAAATCAAGAGACATAAAACAGAGCAATATAAGGGGAAGCATTTTTAAGCTGATAAGAGATCTTATATTTTTTGAGTAATATAGTTCAGAATGGTTTCTTCTACCCTGAGTTACTCAGAATAATTTCCTTTGTTCTTGAAACAGAATATTTGTCCATATTTCATTTCCGTTTAACTCATTTATCTCTCTCACTGTAGAGGTTTCCCTGCAAATACTTTTTCTCTACTGGAGGCTTTGGGAATAAATAAAACATTGGAGGTAAAATTGCAAGTTAAAACTATTGTTTATTTCTCCATCGTTCGTCAGTAACTTAAAGGGTAACAGAGATAAGAGCTGTTCCTTGGGAACTTCTGGGAATTTGGTAGGGGGTTATCTTTTCACCTGTTTTCCAGCTCATGAATATAAACACTGCTCAGAGAGACCTGTTTTAGGGTAAAAGCAATGTCATTTTGTACACAGAGTGCTGTGTATTACAAAGTATTTGATTAACCAGGGCGACCAGTAACAAAGTTAATTATTTAGTCAATATTTTACTAAGTGTTTCAGTCATTACCCATTTTATTTTTAAGTACTTTAGTTTTCTATTCTCTCCATCTACACATCTGTTGTTTTACATGAATGTATTTAAATTATGAAATCAACTGCAAAAGCTAGTCACAAGATTTTAAGATTAGCCCAATAACCAAGATGTTACTGCTGAATGACAGACAAGAACTCCACAGTTTTTACAGTTTGAAGGTAAATGGGGAAAACCCTTTTGAGGGTTAATGTCATAGGAAAAGTGCAGAATCAAAACACAGCTGTATTTATTCGTCTTTAGAGCTACTTTATTTCATAACTTTGGATTAGTCATTTAAAAATGCCACAGAAGTCATATGTTTTCTATGACAGAAGAGAATATGGCCGGGCACGGTGGCTCATGCTTGTAATCCCAGCACTTTGGGAGGCTGAGGCGGGCGGATCACAAGGTCAGGAGATCGAGACCACGGTGAAACCCCATCTCTACTAAAAAATACAAAAAATTAGCCGGGCGTGGTGGTGGGTGCCTGTAGTTCCAGCTACTTGGGAGGCTGAGGCAGGAGAATGGCAGGAACCTGGGAGGCGGAGCTTGCAGTGAGCCGAGATTGCACCACTGCACTCCAGCCTGGGTGACAGAGCAAGATTCCATCTCAAAAAAAAAAAAAAAAAAAGAAGAGAATAATACACACAAGGTCAATGTACAAAACTCTAGTTTGCAGCTCTCCTGAGAAACAGAGTTCTGAAAAATCTCTGATCTGGAGGACTTAGTTCAAAGTAACAGCAGAAATTTTGTTTAAGTCAAGTGTTAGATTTGAGTTCCCTAGTTCCTGGGTTGTGAATATGTGTATTTATATATATGTGTGTGTGTGTATATATATATATATATATATATATATATATAGTATGTGTGTATATATATATAGTGTGTGTATATATATATAGTATGTGTATATATATAGTATGTGTATATATATATAGTATGTGTATATATATATAGTATGTGTGTATATATATATATATATATATATATATATATATATAGTATGTGTACATATATATATATAGTGTGTGTGTGTGTGTGTGTGTATCTGTAAATTCCTAGGGTGGAAAAACAGGCTAATGAAGCAATGTGAATTTCTGAAATTTTCTACTGAGCAGTTGTTTTTAAATTATAATTATTAGTAATGCATGGTAATTGTAGCAAGTCAAACAATACAGAAGCATTTGAAGAAAAATATTTAAGTTTCTCCGGTTTCCAATTCCTTTTCCCAAGAATAGAAAGTCTCTTGTGCATATCCTTCATTTTTTGTTTTGTTTTGTTTTGAGACGGGGTTTCGTTCTGTCACCCAGGCTAAAGTGCAGTGGCACTGTCATGGCTCAATGCAGCCTCAGTCTCTCAGGCTCAAGTGATCCTGCAACCTTAGTCCCCTGAGTAGCTGTGACTATAAGCACATGCCACCATGCCTGGATCATTTTTTATTTTTTGTATAGATGGGGGTCTCACTATATTGCCCATGCTGGTCTCAAACTCCTGGGCTGAAGTGATCTTTACCCTTTGGCTCCCAAAGAGTTGGGATTGTAAGCATGAGCCACTTTGCCCAGCTTCCTCTTCATTTCTTCCCCCCTACCCACTTTTTTTTTGTAATCAAAGGTATTTTAACCTCATTAACATGATTTATAATTTGGAATTTCTATAGAAGGCAGTAGTTTTCAACCCTACTGATATCTCTTACACACATTTATGTATACATATATATAAATATATACATGGTGAATGGATTTCTTCGTTGTTAACAGAAATGTTTCATAATTTATTTTTAAAGCCATAATCTTTAAACAGTACTTAATTTATATAGTACCTGGTAGATAAAAGTTGCTCAGTATTTGTGGAATGAAAAATAATATCCATCTAACCATTAGAATTAGCTCTAGCACACTCCAAGGCACAACTTAAAAATCATTAGATCAGTGTGTAGGATAAATACAAGAAGCTAAGGTGCTTGGTTTAGAGGTTTGGGTTTTGCATAGCCCCTCTGTGTTTCAGTTACAATTTCTATTTTACTTGATGTATCTGGGACAGTTAACGTCATTGACCACTTGGCTTTTTCATATTTTCCTGTTCTCTTCTACCCCCCTGAGAGTTTCTCCAGAGTCTCCTTTATGGTGAATGACCTCTAGGAATCCAGCATAACTCTCTTCTCCTTTTTTGCTTGATATGCTCTTTTTTGAATGATCTCATCTACTTCTGTGGTCTTAGTTACTGATGTGTTGAGGATATTTAGATCTTTATTTCCAGAGCCTGCCATTCTCCTGAGATCCAGAAAATATTTCTAAATGTGGCTGAACAAGTTCGTTTTTATGTTATGCAGATGCTTCAAACTCTCCGATATATAATGCTGTCCTCTCTATCATGGTATTCCATAGGTATGCTTTCTTTTTTACTGTCTTCTCTATTTTAGATAATGGCATTGGTTGTTCAAGCTAGAAAATTAAAAGTCATCTTAAACAATTGTCACTTCTCTTACATATCATCAACTCCCGTAGGTTCTATCTCTTAAATAGTTCTTAAATACTCCACCTCATATAATTTGTCCCTACGACCACTATGTTGGGTCAGAACCTCAACATCTCTCACATGGATTGTCTCTCCTCTACAATGTTGATAAAAATATTATATTTGGCTGATTATTTGTATAAAGTACAGCAAGAATAAATATTTGCCATAAGCTTTTTAAAAATTGGCTTTGATGGAACCCTGTTCCATAGAAAAAATCTTAGATAAGACTTTTTTTTTAAAAGCCAAGCCCTACCATGGGTTTGCACCCTCAGATACCTACAAGTTGGGTAAATTCCTCTCCTTCTGAGGTCCCAAGATAACTTGGGGCTCCTGGTCCTGTGATGTTCTTTACTTACCACAGGTCAGGAACCTCGTACAGGGACGGTGTATCCAAGGTGTGAGGCCAATTCCTCAAGGGACTTTTATTGGCTCTACGAGTCAAATTTGATTTCTTAAAGAAAAGCATGCCATTCCAGTAAAAGCCTTGGTAAAATAACCAGTTTCTCTAATTGTGTCCCATTGCAAAAGAAAACAGATTCTTATTGCAGTCATGCAAATAACTATGTTGCCATAAATTAAGAATATTCACAGATAGTTTCCAAATTCTGGACAAATCAGGTAGAGAGAAACAAATATGCTCCAAATTTTGTTCATAGGAGTATACTTTACTCAATTGCTACAAGCTACAAATAGCTCAGAAGAAAAGTTTTCCTAACTCTGAATAACAAAACAAAGGATCAGTCATGTTTTAAGAAAAATTAAAAAGATTACTTTAGACTTCTATTAGTTTAGTCCATGCAGTTAACTTCTGTTTAATATTCATGAACATTTCAGCTTTCCAAGAGTGTTCTGAAAGATTTTTCTCTATCCTAATGTAATAATCTCCAAAGTTATCAGAAACCTGCATTTAAGAACACCTGTTAGAGTTGTACAGTTGACTATAAAATCATCTTCCAAAGAGTTAGTTAGATTAAAACAGGACAAAAATTGTCTGTGGATGATAAAAAGTCTTAGGACAGCCACTATTAAAGCCACAATTGATACGGAAATTTGATTACTTCTGTGGCATATAGCAATTTCACATAACAATTATAACTATTAATAACATACATTAAGCCATATCAGAATTAGAGGAGTTTCCCATAATTTTGGAACACATACCAATAACACATTTATACAAATAGAGCCCCAAATAAACCAAGCACCATTTTATATTTGACAATGCTTCTTGTATGATTTTTATACCAAGTAAGCCAAACATCACTGTTGTGTTAGTTCATTATTGATGTTAAACCCAATAGGCAAATATATTCAATAAAACCTTATAGACAAATCTATTCGATCTTAATCAGTTTGACCACAGGTAAGATTTTAATAAACCTTTTATAATCCTTTACAATTTTTCTTAGAGGTCAGATCATAAGCAGATTTTTGCTCTAAGAAAACCTTGTTATGCTTTTATTCCAATTCTCAATTTACAGAAAAAAGGAAGTAATACCCCTTTAACTTTAGCCAGTGTGTTCACACACAGGATTTCTTTTACAATTAATTTTTCACAAACCTTCCACAACTTGCATAACTCCTCAGCTTTATTCTAACTTAAAACAATCTTTTAACCCTTTAATCTAGGCAGAAAAATTCATATTCCCAAGACCTCTTATAATTTTTTTACCAAAAGCACATTTTACTTTCTTTACATGCCTTGTGTGTAGAACTGGGTTTTTTTTAGTAGTCTCAGATACATGTTATGGTATTAACTCTTAGCAACTTTTTTTTTTTTTTGGTGAAAGCCTTGGTAAGTAAGGGATTTTAATTATGTACTAGTGTGGAGCCTAGGACCCAGACAGAAGTGCAGATAAGAGGCTGGCTTTTCCCAGCACAGCTAGGGGGCATGGCTAACTCCATATGTCCCAGGTCTTACCTAGCTATAAAGCAAGGAAATTGTATAGTAAGAGTCATAGTGGCATTTTATGAAGCATTTAGAAGGCCAATCACCTTTAAATTGTACAATGTTTCTTGCATAAATTCCTTTTCATAAATTCTTTTATGACTCACACAGATCATCTACAACATGCTTGGACTTTCTAACTTGTCATAAAACTTCCTCTTGTTAAACAACCAGTCATTTTGCTTTAGGACAAGAATTTACCATAGAAGATCCTTTCCTATATAAAATCTCTTTCTTTATAACCTTCTTTGCATAGCTAGAAGCTATGCTTATTTCACATGTCCCCAGGCCTTGTCTAGAATCTGATATCTCCAAGGAAGGTTAAATTGAACAATTTCTAAAAGCCAAAGAAGCAGTTTATGACCTTAAAGCATTTAGCAAACTTAATATCTGACCTGTATAATTTAGACCTAATGTATACATTTTTGAAAAAATTTTAATTTTACCAACAAAATTGTCTTTATTTTAAAACTGTCTTTATTTCCCAAAGATTACTTAAGTCATATGAACTAAAAGGCATTACACGTTTTACTTTTCTGACAAAATATTTGATTTAGCACTTATTTTTAAGTCAATCAATCAAAGCTCTTTCATATATAAATATCACACACATAGTACATATAAATACATAGACAGAAGATAAAGGACTCATTTTCCAAGCCAGGAATTAAACCTTGAACCTGGGCTGCCATTGTGATGGCAGAGACCAAGAGAAAGTACTGCCACCTGGTTACAAGGTCAAGCTCCCAAGGACATACAAGAGACAAGAGGGAAACTTCATCCAGTTTTTTGTTCTTTCTTTCTTTTTTTTTTTTTTAGGGACCTGAAGCAAAGTTTATAACTGACCAGTTTGCTGGGCCACCTTCAAAAGCAGGTTTAGGGGTGTCCTAAGCCCATGTTCTGTTCTGAGTTCACCTTATTATGACAGAACAATACAGAAAGACCCACAAAGCACAGCAGATTTGCTACAGCCTATGTCTAGCCTCACAAATCCTTTTTTCCATTAATTAAAACTTTACAGAGAAGATAAACAGTGATTTTTACCATTCATTCAACTAGTTTGCAGAGAGACAGAAAGGAAAGCATTGCCTAAGGCAAGGTAGGGAAAGCGAGGCACTCAGGGAGGCCAGAGAAGACCCACCCTTTGCAGCGACACTGAAAAGTGGGTGGCCGCTTGTTGGTTTTCCCATTTTACATTAAATGATATACACTTCTGTTTCTCTGAGTACATATCTATCTGTGCTACTAGATTGTAAGCTCCTTGAGGGTGAAGACTTTCCTAATTTTGTTTACTGCTGGTACTCAGAATAGTACGTACAACATAATGGATTCTTAGCAAAGTTGCTCTTTTTTACTCATTTTTCAAAAATCATATTGAGCACTTATTATGTCTATTTATAATGTAAATGATGATATGTGTGAACAAATATAAAGTACATGAAATATTTTAACAGCGATAGCACTGCATGTATCTAAACTTTACCAGCTTCTTGAGTAGTCTTGTCTGTAATTAGTTTATTTGTAAGAGTAAGAGTTAGCCTTGTATAGAATATGCATAGAGACAACAACATACAAAAATTGTCAGGATTCTTGATTTCCTCTTTAGTGCTTCTTGCCCTTCTTCATCTAACCACATTTCACAGTCACTAATAAAATATGAACAACTGATGTCAAATTCAGGATCCTGTTTCAGAAGGGAAAACAGAAACATTTACCTTGTTCTTAGGACATGCTATGCTCTTTCACAAGTGTCTGCCCATATTGACTAGTGTTGTTGAAATGGCTTTCTTAATTTAATAATCTCAATCTCCAGCTTTGTAGCTATATCTAAAGTTCCCATATTACTTATACTTTGGGCTATAGACACTGATACCATATGTCAACATGCAAACATAATCTAGAGAGGAAACAAAATAAAAACCTTAATTAATCATTAATAACTTTATTCAGATTGGTTTCTGAGATTTCTTTTAGTAAGCAGAACCCTAAAAAAATGAAACCCTAGTCAAAATTATTTTGGAACCCTGCTCAATCCCAGTAGGACCTTGAAGTGAATTCCTGAACAGCTGAGTTACACAAGGGCTAGAAATCTCTCCAGTTCTTCATTTCTCCAGCCTATTGAAAGGCTGCCATTTTAACAAGAAAGAAGTAACCAAAAGTCTGGAGGGGCATGAAAGATGAGTTTAATCTAGAGTAGAGAATGAATCTCCAACCTCAGGTTTCTTTAGAGACACTTAATTTTTTTCTTGAACATTCATTTCACCTTGTCACTCATATTCTTCATTTCACCTTGTCACCCATATTCTTCTGAAAAGTTTGTGACAGTTTCTACATATAGTAGACAAATTGAGACAATTATCATCATTAATTGGGCCTCAAACTCAGCCCCAGGAAATATCAGAATCAACAGAGTATTTGCAAAAGACAAGAAAATGACTGTGAGCAAGGCTTGCCCCAGTAAAACCCAGAGCTCCTTTATAATTGGCAAGATATGTTACCTCAGTCTAGCGGAACTCAATATTTTTGGTAAGATTATTTCTTACCAATGATTTCTTTACAACTGTAATAACTGTGTGCTCACCTCAATCCTCTGCAATTCTTTTTCTTATGAAAGCCTAGGGCAATACAAATGGAACTCTCCCTGAAACTATTCTGGCTTCTAATGATTTTCCTCTCCACTGCACAGAGTATAGAATAGTAATTCCATTAAATACAGATTCAGTAAGCAATGGCCATATCTTATATTCATCTTCTTTTATCCCCCAGTTGTAGTAAAACTCAAAGTGAAAAAGAGATTTTTCTTCAGGAGAAGCAGAGATTACAAATGCCCACTTAACTGACTGAATTTTAGTCACTGTGGGTTAGTCATCACAATATTTGCTACCTGAATTGAAATAACATTCAATACATTTAAATACATACAATTAGATGTATTAGATTGGTGCTTAAAATCTAAATGGAGTTTTCTCTAGGTAAATATGCTTTGTAAGATATGCTTTCTATTCTGTATTTACTGATCAGCTGTGTTCCCAGATTTTTCAGCTCCTCTCAGGTCACTGGAAAGGAAAGATATTTCATGATGGGTTCTGAGAACTAGAAAATATCAAGGAACAGACTCTTTGTGGCATAATCCAAAACACCTCCATCTAAATATACAGAGAGAAATTTCCTTTTAAGAAAGGAAAGAACTGACAAAATTATTACTTCATCATCATTTCAAAACTCAGGGTCTATTTGGATTGGGTTAGATCCCAACAGACTAAATTGCTGGACAAAGTTGGGTGGTGGTTTACATTATTAGAGAAATAAATTGCAATGGGCCTGGCAGGGGCAGAGAGATAAAAGAAATATAGTACCCATGCTTTACAGATGGCCTACTTGAACAGAATGTAGTGTCATTTCAAATAAGCCCAGACAGGAGTCCCAGGCTCTGTGTCATTCATGGTTCTACTTCTTACTGCAAACTAGAGCCTCTATTTGTATCTCTGAAAACGTGTCCAAGAAACTATAACTATTTCATTGAAATGGATATTGCAGGCTTAATGTAACAGCAAATTATCCTAATTCTCTGCGTCATTATTCTTAGGCATTTATATACCATGTATCTAGTATATAGGGAGAGCTACCTGTATATTAGCAATCATCATTTGCTTCAGGAACTTCAATAGAAGTACATCACAAATTGGAAAGCTATTTGTTCATGTTCAAAATTCAACTGTGGAATCAACATGTTGGTGCTGTCAGGGGCTAGAGGATCACCCATTCTAATGTTTTCTGGGTTTTGGTGAGGAGAGAAAGGCCCAGATTGTGAAGAGACTTGCTCAAGATCATACAGCAAGTTAGAAGGACAACCAGGTCCAGATTTGAGAATTCTGACCCCTATTATCTGTGACTCAAGTCCAGAATGATCATTGCCTTGATTAAGATGCTCTAGAGAAAAGGTAGATTCTTGTTTGGGAAAAAAGTGAACAGCTTCCAAATTAGATTGACTTTGTAGATAGTCTCCACTTTATTGATTGTTTCCTTGACTGTGAAGAAGCTTTTTGGTTTGATATAATCTCATTTGTGTATTTTTGATTTTGTTGCTCGCCTGTGCTTTTTAGATCTTATTCAAAACCCTGCCCAATTTCATGAAGCATTTCTCCTGTTTTCTTCTAGTAGTTTCATATCTTCAGATTTTATATTTAAGTATTTAATCTATCTAGAATTGATTTTTGTATATGGTGGAGAGATAGAGGTCTAGTTTCATTCTTCCGCATGTGGATATTCAGTTTTTCCAGCACCATTTATTGAACAGACTATCCTTTCCCCAGTATGTATTGTGCTGTTGGTACCTTTGTTGAAAATCAGTTGGCTGTAAATGCATGGATTTATGTTGGTGTTCTCTATTCTGTTCCATTGGTCTATGTGTGGTTTTATGCCAGTACCAAGCTGTTTAGTTACTATGGGAGAAGTATTTGCAAACTATACACCTGACTTGCAAACTAAACTATACACCTGACAAGGCATTAATATCCAGATTATATAAGGAACTCAAATAACTCAATAGCAAAAGAGCTCAAATAATTCAATTTTAAAAATGGGCAAAAGAACCAAGTAGATAGTTATTGGCAGAAAATCCAAATGGCTGATAGATGTATGTAAAAATATTCAACTTTACTAATTATCCGGAAATTGCAAATTAAACTACAATGAGATGTCACCACACTCCAGTTAGAATGGCTATTATCAAAAAGGCAAAAAATAACAAACACTGGCAGAGAAAAAAGAACATTTATACATGGTTTGTGGAAATGTAAATTAGTACAGCCATTACGGAAAACAATTTGGAGTTTCCCCAAAAAAATAAAAATAGATCTATCATATAATCCAGCAATCTCTTTACTGGGCATATATCAAAAGAAAGTGAAATCAGTATGTCAGAGAGACATGTATACTCATGTTTATTGCAGTGCTATTCACGATAGCCAAGATACGGAATCAGCCTAAATGCCATTCTATGGAATTGATAAAAAATATATATATACACACACACAATAAAGTACTATTTAGCCATAAAACAGAATGAAATCCTGTCATTTGACGCAACACAGATGAAGCTGAAGGACATTATATTAAGTGAAATTAAGCAGGCACAAAAAGACAAACAGCACATGATCTCTCCTATGTGGAATCTAAAAAAGCTGACTCTGAAAGTAGAATCTGAAATACCAGTTACCAGAGGCTGAGGAGAGAGGGGGAAAGCAGGGTTGTGGGGGGACCAGGAAAAATTGGTCAATGTGTACAAAGTTACAATTAGACAGGAAGAATAAGTTTTGGTGTTCTATTACACAGTAGAGTGACTCTAGCAAATAACAATGTAGTGTATATTTCAAGACAACTAGAAGAGAGAAGATTTTAAATGTTGTCACAAAGAAATGATAAATGTTCATAGTGATGGGAAAGGTAATTACCGCAATTTGACCATTACATCATGTATACATGTGTTGAAACATCACATTGTATCCCATAAATATGTATAACTATGTGTCAGTTGTGAATTTAAAAGTCATATTAATGTCCAAACAAATTAAGTTAGCTTTTTAAAAAACTTTTTCAACTTTTACTTTAGATTATATATGCAGATTTTTTATATGGGTATATTGCAACCAGGTAGTGAGATAGTACCCAATAGGTAGTTTTCCCACCCACGTTCTCCTCCTCCCCCATGCCCAGTTGTCTGCAGTATCTATTGTTCCCACATTTATGTCCATGTGTACTCAATGTCCCACTTACAAGTGAGAACATATAGTATTTGGTTTTCTGTTCCTGTATTAATTCTCTTAGGATTGTGACCTCAAGCTGCAAACATTTGCTGCAAAGGAAATGATTTTTGTTCTTTTTTATGGCTGTGTAGTATCCTATGGTATATATGTATCACATTTTCTTAATCCAGTCAACCACTGATGGGCACCTAGGTTGATTCTAAGTCTTTGCTGTTGTGAATAGCATGGAGATGAACATATGAGTGCATATGTCTTTTTGGTAGAATGATTTATTTTCCTTTGAGTCTGTACCCAATAATGGGATTGCTGGGTCAAATTGTAGCTCTGTTTAAAGTTCTTTGAGAAATCTCCCAACTGCCTTCCATGGTGGTTGAACTAATTTACATTCCCACTCACAGTGTATAATTGTTCCCCTTTTCTCTGCAGTCTCAGGAGCAACTGCTGTTTTTTTACATTTTAATAGCCATTCTGACTGGTGTGAGATGGTATCTCATTGTGATTCTGATTTTCATTTATCTGATGATTAGTGGTAGTAAGCATTTTTTCATATGTTTGTTGGTTGCTTGTATGTCTTCTTTTGAGAAGGTCTGTTCATGGTCTTTACTTATTTTTTTAAATTGGGTCATTTGTTTTTTGCTTGTTGAGTTAAGTTCCTTATAGATTCTGAATATTAGACCTTAGATGCAGAGTTTGCAAATATTTTCTCCCATTTTGTAGTTGTCTGTTTACTCAGTTGATAGTTTGTTTTGCTGCACAGAAACTTTAGTTTAATTAGGTCTCACTTGTCAGTTTTTGTTTTTGTTGCAATTGCTTCTGGGGACTTAGCCAAAAAGTTTTTGCCGAGGCCAATTCTGAGAAACAGACACATAGACCAATGAAACAGAAAACTCAGAAAAAAAGCTGCACATCCACAATCATCTAATCTCTGACAAGACCAACAAAAACAAGCAGTGGGGAAAGGACTCCCTATTCAGAAAATGGTTTTGAGATAGCTTTAAATTTTGGTTGAAATTGGCCAAATGGACAATTATATTTGAGACACTTAATGACTGCTAACACATTTGGGAATTCCTCAACTGTCAAGTAAAGTTTATTGTGACTTTCAGATTGTTATCCAATTGGCAGAAGACAGTCAGGCTCTCCAAACTATCTAAACAGACAACAATCTGACTTCCAATTCAGTGACCTTAACCAGTATGCTCTGTTTGCATCCTCATCTCTTCTTTCTCAGTTGTTTCATCATCATCATTTTCATGATCTCTTTTAAGGTCTTTGTGATTCTTAGCCAGTATCTTTCCTTTCCAAACTCTCCATGCATTAATGTGTTCATTCATTCGTTTATTCAATAGGCATAGATAATTTAACACATTCCATGAAACAGATATATAAGACAACTCTCCTCAGAATTCATAGCCTAGTGAGGGGGACATTGATTGTAACAGTAAATGACAATTAAAAAAATCTAAGTTTGAAGCTCACACACCCATGGGAATAATCTATGCCGTTCTTGATTTTTTTCTAATAAAGCAGATTACAATGTACTTTTATGTAAATACTTCTCATGCCAAGCTTATGAGGTAGATAGAATAAACAGAAGTCTCAAAGAGGTTAAAGCAAGGTCAGTAAGTCCCAGGAACCGTCAGTGTCCTGTTTACCACTTGTGACTTGCGCCTAGCATAGGTTCCCGGCATATACTTGGAGCTTAATAAATTTTTGACTGAATGACTGAACACAGCTAATAAATGTCTAAACTAGGCCTTAAACACAGGTCTCCTAATCTTGATTCCAGTATTTATTCAATTGCATCCATTTTCTGTGCCCCCTGTGATCATTACCTTACTTTACTCCTCAGAGCCACCTCTCTCATTTTCTTCAAGTTCCATCTACTTGATATAAATCATCCCAGTTAACTAATGCTTAGAAAGCTATTATTCAATATATTAACAAACTTAAAAACAGTTTCAGCTGAAGCAGAGGATGATTGATTCTCTAGGTATTGCACCTCAGTTGAGTAGATAATTTAGATCAGGAAGCCCATCAAATCCTATCAGAGATAAAATTACAGACTGCTCTTTTGTAGAATCCCAGCCTTGGGAGTCCTGTGACAAGTTTTGTGAAAAGAGTGAGGTGCCTGGGATGTGACATTTTTTAATGACAAACAGCTATAAATTTTTGAAATGCTCATATTTTTATTATTAAATGGTAGAAATTATGAAAATAGTTATGATGATGTCATTGATGGCAGGAATGAGGTTGATAATTATACAAAAATATGACAACCATTTACTGAGATCCAACTCTGTTCCAGCAATGTGCCAAATGATTTACACATGTTATCGCAATCAAATCCTAGCAATTTCATGACTAGATATCAACGGCAGTTTATAGGTAACGGAGGCACAATGGCTTCCATTAACTCCGAATATTCAACAAACACAACTCATCCTTCAAATGATTCATCCCCAAACAGATGTACTGTTCTCATTTCCTCACAGCCACCTTCATCCATTTCCCTCACACACACATATTAGAATACAGATATTATGTATATTATATGTACTATATATATATACTATATATACTTATATATGCTATAAGAAAGGCCAAACTAGCAGTCAAGTAAACAAAATATTGAAGACCATAGAATACTTTCCAACTCATTCTATAAAGCTGGCATTACTCTGATGCCAAAACTCAAAGACATTACAAGAGTGCAAACTACATAACATTATCTTTCATGAAAATAGACACAAACATTTTTGTTAAATTAGTTAACCAAATCCAATAATATATATAAAACATAACAAATCATGACTAAGTGGAGTTATCCCAGAAAAACAAGGTTGTTTAACATTCAAAAATCAAGGTACTTCATCATATTAACAGACTCAAGAAGAAAAACCATATAATTTTTGAATACATGAAGAAAAAACATTGAAAAAAATCTATATTTATTCCCCTATAAAATCTCTCGGCAAACTGGGAATTAAAGGGAACTTCTTTTTCCTAATAAAAGGCATGAATAATATTCTGTGGCTTAATATTGTACACAGTCGTAAACAACTGAATGTGTTCTTCTCAAGTCTGAGAATGAGGCAAAGCTGTCTCCTTCAGTTCACATTTACCGGAGATTCCAGTCAGGACAATAAGGCAAGAATAAGGAATAAAAGGAATACAGATCAGGCATTTAAAAATGAACTTTCTATTCACAGACAACTTCATCATCTATGTAAAAAGCCCTCAAGAATTTTTAAAAACCTGCTGGAACTAACCAGTGAATGTAGCAAGACTGTAGAATACAAGGTTAAAATTTACGAATCAATTTCATTTCTGTACGCTAGCAATGAACCACTAAAAATTTAGATTTAGAAGACAATACCATTTATAATAGCATCAAAAATATGAAATATTAATAGGAATAAACTTCATAAAAGATTCACAAAAGATGTACACTGAAAGCTACAAAACATTGCTGAGAAACATTTAAAGGAGGCCTAAATAAGTGGAGACATATACTGTGTTCACAAAATGAAAAATTAAATATTGCTAAGATGGAAATCCTCTCAAAACTTATCTATAATTCAAGGCAATTTCAAACAAAATCCCAGCAGGCATTTTCTATAAGCTGATTATAAAATTCATAAGAAAATGTCAAAAAGCTAGAGTAGCCAAAACAATTTTTCGAAAAAGAAGCCAAACTAAAGGACTTGTACTACTTGACTCCAAAATTTATTATAAAGCTAAAGTTAAATAAAAAGTATTGTAATACCGATATAAAGATAGACATATAGATCAATGAAACTGAATAGGAATTAAGAAATAGTCTCACACTTATATGGTCAACTGATTTTCAATAAAATTGCCAAAGCAATTCAATGGTGAAAGATCATCTCTTCAACAAAGAAGCTGGAACATAAATCTATAGAGGCTAGAAAATAAAAACAAAAACATGACAAAATAGAAGGGTTTTTGCATGTTTCAGACTGAGTGTAAACAGTACAGGGCTTATATGTTGGTTCCATGATGTGCAGGACATGGCCTTTTTCAATCTTGTAGCTCTGAAATTCTCTACATGTACCTTTCATTTTGAGATTTAAAATAGTGGTTCCAACTCCTTCTGTTATGTGTAGATGATAGTCAGTGGGAAAGAAAGAAAAGCAATGAAAAACAAACCCTTTAATTTAACATAAATGGGACATTGAACACATCATTTCTGTTATCATTCCACTGAACTGAGCCACAACAAATATAAACATACATGAAATTTCACTTGAACCAGTTCAATAAATGAGCTGTTGATTATGTTACAGTTTTTTTCAAAGATCATAGACCAGAAACATTCTCTATTTTGTTTTTCATATGTAAGATGGGAAGAGTTAGGCTTTAGATTGAGGAGAAAATGAATGGTATCCTAGATCCTGCAATCAGAGTTCAAAGCTGTGTAGACTTTGAGAAGATGGGAAAATTTCATGTAATTTTGTAACATTTTGTAATGATGTTATCTACTCAAGAACACCCAGTTATGATAACTTCAAGTTCTTTGATCCACAGCCATGCAGGTCCACCAATATTTCTATGAGTCAGCACAAAATGCTTAGCTCTCAATGAAACATGAGAGCAATTTTTGATGTCATTATCAGCTACTTTCTGGGGAGTGACTTTTTTCTTTGATCATGATGGTGAATATTTGGGATCACGAAAGTACAAAAAATTTTATAGGTCTGCAACAAAATGTGGATCTCTTTTTCTCCCTGAAATTTTTAATAAAAGATGAAGGCAATGTGCTGAAAGTGAAAAATGATTATAAACATTTATCATCTGGGGCCTTTTTGTTCATTGTGGAGTTCAAAACAAACAAATAAAATTTTTATTTCTAGTTACGTTGTAACACGATTTCCTCTGAATTTTTCAGTCTTATGAAATCTAACCTTGTCTAATCTTTTAATAGAATTGGCTAAAAACCTTCATTTTATAAGTTCCTATCTTCCTAGTTCCCCTCCTCTTAAAAAAATGTCGTCAGTTTCTGCCATCCTACATTTTTTGTCTTCTCCCACTTTTTCCCCTGTCTTCAGAGAACTCACACTTGAGTACTTTTAATTTAAAGGTTAATACTTGCCATTGTTAGAGGGACAAGGTCAGTATGAACAGACAAAAATCCTATCGATAACTGTCACCTGGGTACTACCAGATTTCTAGAACTTGGGGAGAAAAGATTTCTTTAAGACAATGTGTCCTGTTGTTCCCATAAGAATATTTGATGTTATCAAAACATGTGCTCCGGTTTTGGGTTTGGAAAGCAAAAATGTCACTGTAACTGTGGGGGGAGAAATTTCATGCATTAGTATGTCTGAGTACAAAAAAGTCTGACAATGAGGTATGAAGAAAAGGGTCTCTAATCTAGTTGGTTTGCTTGTCTCTCTGCAGGTCTACCAGCGTGATACTTTGTTCAGATTAAGCACTTTTGGTTCTCAATCTAGAATGATAAATTTGACACCCATAACATCATTCATGTGTATGTGTGGCATTTGTTATGGTTAATTAGAATTTTTTTTTTTGAGATGGAGTCTCGCTCTGTCACCCAGGCTGGAGTGCAGGGGCGCAATCTTAGCTCACTGCAACCTCTGCCTCCCAGGTTGAAGGGATTCTCCTCCCTCAGCCTCCTGAGTAGCTGGGATTACAGGCACGCCACCATGCCTGGATAATTTTTGTATTTTTTAGTAGAGATGGGATTTCACCATGTTGGTCAGGCTGGTCTCAAACTCCTGACCTCGTGATCCGCCTGCCTCGGCCTCCCAGAGTGCTGGGATTACAGGCGTGAGCCATGGCCCCGGCCGGTTTAATTAGAATTTTACAACCAGAACGTGGCTCATTGCCATTTTTTCTAACCAATGCTTGCTTACTTTGTTTCTTCTGTTTTGTAAATGTTGTCTCTTCGCAAGCACGTTCAGCAGAAAGGATGGTTGAGATTTTTTAACATAAAGTTAGGTTGAACAGTTTTTAGATCATTGTATTTCCCTAGGCAAAATTAATATTCTGAATTTTTTAAGGTATTCATTCACAGCTACAGTCAGGGGCTCATACCTGTAATCCCAGTCACTTGGGAGACTGAGGTGAGAGAATCACTTGAGACCAGACGTTTGAGGCTGCAGTGAGCCATAATCATGCCACTGCACTCCAGCCTGGATGACTGACAGAGTGAGACTCCATTTCTAGAAAAATAAAATAAAATAAAAAGTAAAGTCACAAACACCTTCAGCCATGGTTCACCAACCTGGGTGTAATCGGTGGACCAGAGATTACGGCACATATGTTGAGGTTGACAGATTCCACAGCTGTCAGGCAGCCTTGTGGCTTTAGGCAGAACCTGGATGTCACTTGGGGTTTTGCTTCAGAGAAAGCCAATGAGATCATTTTGAGTGTGGGGTTTTCTTTTGGAGTAAAACTGTAGACCTTCATTTTCCTACAGAAGTACTTTCCGTTCACTCTTCTCAGTTCCTTACGATATCAGTAAGGTTGTGATCATGTTGCAGTTGCTATTTGTCAGCACTTATTAGCAATAGTAACATGTAATGATTACTGAGTGCCTGCTAATCCCAAGCAATGTATTATAGTAACTGATTTGCATGAATTACCTCAATTCATCCTTACATTAATTTTATAAAGGTTGTATTCTTATAATATGTGTTTTACAGATGAATACATTGACCCGTAGTGGGTAAGTGATTAAGCAAGCATTTCAAATCAGTTCTTTCTGATTCTTAACCCTCTGAAGTGAGCAAGAGTGAAGAAAGCTAATACTCTTTATAGGAAGCCTTCTTGAAACATTTTTCTTTTCCTTTCTTGTAATATCCCATGTGGCACATGTGGCTTTCAAAGATATTATAAAGACTCCGCAGAAAAATATTTTTGTCAAGTAACTATTGACAGGCCTGGGTATTTCACTTCAGTTGTGAGTTAATGTATCTACAAATTATCTCAACCTTCCTAGCCTCATTTCCTGCCAACTCTACACAACAAACTGTACAATTACCCAGCATCTTGTGAACTCTCACACTTGAGGAGCTTCAAAAATACTGCTGCTGGGAGAGATCTTCTGCATGTACTCCCACAGTATGTCCTTTTATGGGGCCTTCTGGGACTCTTCCAGGAAGAATGAATTCTTCCGTGTAAATTCATATATAGCTTGATTACACAATATTTTTCATATGGCTTTTTGAAAGAGTAGTATATACTTATATTAAAACAATAAAAAATGGCTTTCAGTGTAAAGTATGTCTCCCTCTCATGCTCAACGCACAGGCTTCTCCTAAGGGAACAACTATTACCTGCGATGGTTAACACGCACAGAAATATACATGTACACATAGTTCTTCGGGCTTTGCAAGATTGGAAGCCTGTGTAATTTGGTGTTCTGCACCTTGCATTTTTCACTTAACATCTTGGACTTCTTTCTATATTAGTATATAAGCTTTATTTATAGTAGCTCTAAATATTTGATTACATGACATCCCATAATTTATGTAACCATCCTCCTATTGACATTTGCATTGTTTCCAGCTGTAGCAAACAATGCAGAAATAAGCATCCGCATGTGCGTGCTTATACAGAGAGTGAGTGGATGGGCCCTGACAGCAGATTTCTGGGTTTTGAATCCTAGCTCTGCACTACTAGCTCCGATACTCTTAAGTTGGTCAACCTCGGTATGCCTCACTTTTCTCTTATGTAAAAATGGATATGTAATTGTAATTGCATAGCGCTTTCTGAGTATTAAGTGAGATATGACAAGAAAAAAGCTTTAATGCCTAGTATATAGTGAGGACTTAATGATGTTTACTACTATTATTATAAAGATCATGCCTTTGGGGGCATTTGTGAGTATAACTTCAGGATAAATTCCTGGAAGTGGAAATCTTGGGGCAAAAGACATGTGCATTTACTATTCTTATAGACACCCGACTTAATTGGGTTCACATAGAAGCAGATCTTGAGACAAGGATCTGAATACAAATAGATTATTTAGATGGTGGAGGAAAGTCCAACAGGCGAGTGGGAAAGTGAAGCAGGAAGGGAAAGTAGCCAACAATGGGTGCGCTATTGAGTCAGTTATCACTTAGTGCACCTGGAGCTCAATGCTACTGAGGAAAGTCTGGGAGCCAGTACAGACGCAAGCATCAGAGTTATCCTGCTCCAGGGGAGAAGGAGCTGGGGTATCAGTACACCGACTCCTGTCCTGGTGGGTCAGTCATTGGCTGAGAGCTGCTCCTAAGATCAGTGGCGTCCAGATTAGCACTGGGAAATCTCTGCCTCAGGTTCTGGCAGTAATGGGATTGTGTAGATCATTTTAAAAGAGCAGAAACATCGACCAAAATTCATTCAGATGTTTATCGTCATGATACGCTGGGAATTCTCTACAATCTTTGTTATAAAATACTCGTCTCCTCAGGGGCACCCCACCTTGCCTCTCTGTATTCCACACCCTGGGAGGTGCTCATTTCCAACACTTTTGGCCTATTGCACAAGCAAAGTAGGTATAATTAGTCAGAGAATGAAAGGAATGCAAGCGCCAACCACTGGAAGCCTGTCTTGCATGAACTGAAGGGAGAGACGATATGGTCAGAGAATCAACAGTGAACCTGCTCTACGCACACTATCTACGCAAGCTGATGACCTGGTGGATGTAATTCTTGAAGCTCTGCCCACAGTAGTGAGAATTTCCCCTCACTACTCTCTTTCCTGGCCACCCTGGGTGGAGCTGTGTTGCACAAGCAGTCCACTTTCAGCTCACATGAAATATTGAGCCGTCCGTCTCTGAAACAGACCTGGGTTTTTCATCCCCTGGTAGCTGGTTATGGGAACTCTCTGTGGGGTCTCAGGTATGACCTGAGGGAGACACATTGGTTTAACAAGTGAAGTAATATGGGGGACTTAGCTGCCAATTTGTGTAATTTAGTTGCTCCCACTGGACATGCTCATGCCTGATGGCGAATGTACCGTTCATTTTATGATGTGTTACTGATGTGCCTGCCCAAACTACTGACTGAGAAGATCTGACAGTAAAGAGCTCACGATGAGCAGCGCAGTCACACAATTACTTGATGTGCCATGAGCAGGCTCAATTTCTACTAGATCCAGTAGCATACCAAGAGCTGCTTTTTGAATGGCAAATGGTTCTTCGAAGGCTTCTGGCTTTCGCATCATGTCCTGATTGATAGTAGAGCTTGTCCATTTTTTTTCTGTTACCTATGACGCTAACAGCCACCAGCTGACGTCACTGTCCTTGTAATTCTCATTATCCCCTTATCTCTAATATTCTGAAGATATTGCATAAGCTTGTATATGCCCTTCATCCTGTAACCCAACCCATTTCAGACTAAGGAATGAAGATGAAAATGCTAGTTTGGACCCTGAAACGCCTTGCAATGTAGAGGTGATTTTCCATAGCTAAAACAGAAACAACAGCAAAAGATGTTACCGTATTGTTACCAATATTTGAACTTTTCTACCATTGGTGAGTGCCATTTGGTCATTATAGGTACCTCACATTTAGTGAACTGATGTCTTGTGACTCTAATCTAATACAACTTGCTAAGACAGGAAACACTTGGCACTTCCCTGAGGCACTGATTAATGAGGAAACACTTGGTTTTACAGTTAATCTGAATTATGTAACCCCTGGGAACCTATTAATTTTATGAGAAAATAGTTCTATATGATGATTGCATTTGTTAACATCTGCATTCATAATGCAAAAGCTACATTTGTATATGAACTTACCTCAAATTAAGAAAATGCAATTTGGAGCCAATTTGTGGAAATGCATGTATGTGTCAAATGCTAACTCTCTCCCTCTCCCTTCTTTCCTTTTGTCTTTCCAGTGGCTTATAGATATGAAAAGAATGGGGAGACCAAACTAACTTGAACTTACTATCCCACTTTTATATACATTTAATTCAATCCTTCAACAGCATTATGAGTCAAGTATTATTATTCCTATTTTAAAGTAATTTGCCCAAGATCACACAATTTACAACGTACAAATTATAAAATTACTATATGGAATTTATGCCTAGATCAATTGATGCCAGAGCTCATTTTTTCCCACTCCTGCAGGAGTTCTGAAAAACTGGCTGCAGTTATATGACTGATTTGGGATGCTTTTTAAAAATAATGATGCTTGAGGCCTACTCCTAGAGATTCTGATTTAATAATTCTGTGGTAGAATGTAGGCACCCATGACTTTTTAAAGTTCCCCAGTGATACTAATATACTGTTACATCTGTACCACTCTTCTGCACCATTTCCCTTTACTCTCATAATTATAACTCACATTTTGCATTGTCCTTACAGTTTTCAAAGTTTTGAAAAAATACATAGCTCATTGTATTAGTCTGCTTTCACGATGCTGATAAACACATAACTGAGACTGGGAAATTTACAGAAGAAAGAGGTTTGATGGGACTCACAGTTCCACATGGCTGCGGAGGCCTCAGAATCATGGTGGAAGGCAAGGAGGAGCAAGTGACATCTTACATCGATGGTGGCAGGCAAAGAGAGAGCTTGTACAGGGAACTCTATTTGTAAAACCATCAGATCTCATGAGATTCATTCACTATCATGAGAACAGCACAGGAAAGAGCCACCTCCATAATTCAATCACCTCCAACCGGGTTCTTCCCATGACATGTGGGAATTGTGGGAGTTACAATTCAAGATGAGATTTGAGTGGGGACACAGTCAAATCATGTCATTCCACTCCTGGCCCCTCCCAAATCTCTTGTTCTCACATTTCAAAACCAATCATGCCTTCCCAACAGTCCCCCAAAGTCTTAACTCATTTCAGCATTAACTGAAAAGTCCACAGTTCAATGTCTCATCTGAGACAATGAGCCTATGAGCCTGTAAAATCAAAAGCAAGTTAGTTTCTTCCTAGATACAATGGGGGTACAGGCGCTGGGTAGATACAGCCACTCCCAATGAAACAAATTGGCCAAACAAAGAGGTTACAAGCCCCATACAAGTCCAAAATCCAGCAGGGCAGTCAAATCTTAAAGCTCCAAAGTGATATCCTTTGACTCCATGTCTCACATTCACGTCACCGTGATGCAAGAGGTGGGTTCCCATAGACTTGGGCAGCTTTGCCCCTGTGGCTCTGCAGGGTACAGCTTCCCTCCCAGCTGCTTTCATGGGCTGGCATTCAGTGTCTGAGGCTTTTCCAGGTGCATGGCGCAGGCCGTCAGTGGAGTTACTATTCTGGGGTGTGGAGGATGGTGGTCATCTTCTTACAGCTCCACTAGGCAGTGCCCCAGTAGGGACACTGTGTGGGTGCTCCGACCCCACGTTTCCCTTCTGCACTGCAGAAGGTTCTCCATGAAGGCCCCACCCCTGCAGCAAACTTCTGCCTGGGCCTCCAGGTGTTTCCATACATCTTCTGAAATCTAGGCAGAGGTTCACAAACCCCAATTCTTGACCTCTGTGCACTCCCAGACTCAACACCATGTGGAAGCTGCCAAGGCTTGGAGCTTGTACCCTCAGAAACCACAGCCTGAGCTCTATGTTAGCCCTTTTAAGCCACAACTAGAGCAGCTGAGACACAGGGCACCAAGTCCTTAGGTTGCACACAGCACAGGGACCTTGGGCCCAACCCAGAAAACCGTGTTTTCCTTCTAGGCCTCCAGGCCTGTGATGAGAGGGGCTGCTGTGAAGCCCTCTGAGATGCTTTGGAGACATTTTCCCCATCGTCTTGGGGATTAACATTCACTCCTCACTATTTACACAAATTTCTGCAGCCAACTTGAATTTCTCCTCAGAAAATGGGATTTTCTTTTCTATCAGATTGTTGGGCTGCAACTTTTCTGAACTTTTATGCTCTGCTTCCCTTATAAAACTGAATGCCTTTAACAGCACCCAAGTCACATCTTGAATGCTTTGCTGCTTAGAAATTTCTTCCACCAGATACCCTAAATCATCTTCCTCAGGTTAAAAGTTCCACAAATCTCTAGGGCAGGAGAAAAATGTAGCCAGTCTGTTTGCTAAAACATAACAAGAGTCACCTTTGCTCCAGTTCCCAAAAAGTTCCTCATCTCCATCTGAGACCACCTCAGCCTGGACCTTATTGTTCATATCACTATCAGTGTTTTTCTCAAAGCCATTTAACAAGTCTCTAGGAAGTTCCACACTATTCCACATTTTCTGTCTTTTTCAGAGCCCTCCAAACTGTTGCAACCTCTCCACCTGTTACCCAGTTGCAAAGTCATTTCCACATTTTCAGGTATCTTTTCAGCAACTCTACTGGTACCAATTTACTGTATTAGTCTGTTTTCACACTACTGATAAACACATACTGCTGATAAAGACATAGAGACTGGGAAATTTACAAAATAAAGAGATTTAATTGGTCTCACAGTTCCATGTGGCTGGGGAGGCCTCAGAATCATGGCGGAAGGCAAGAAGGAGCAAGTCACATCTTACATTGATGGCGGGCAGGCAAAAAGAGAAGGTGTACAGGGAAACTCCAGTTTTTAAAACCATCAGATCTCATGAGACTCATTCACTATCACAGGAACAATGCAGGAAAGATCCACCCTCATAATTCAATCAATCGACTCCCACTGGGTTCTTCCCACAACACATGGGAATTGTGGGAGTTACAAAAAAGATGCGTTTTGGCTGGGAACACAGTCAAACCATATCACTCATCTAATCTTTAAACCAACCGAGGGAAGAATTTTTATGCTCATTTTACAGAAGAGAAAACTGAGATTCAAGGAGTCTGAAATCTTACCCAATATTACAAGAGTCAGTAGCTGAAACCCAGGATAATTGGAAAAAGGCTGTTTTTATCCTCATTTAGAATACCCTAATTGTGATCCCTTTTGGTTCCCTCTCTCTTTTTCCCTCCTCCTCTGGTTTATTCCCCAGTCTGAGCCTGCAAAAGCCTCTTGGATGCCATTTAAAGCTGTCAACCATGTATGAGTGGGAAAAGTGGTAGCTGTGAGGACTGATTCATTACCAAAGAAGCATGGGTTCATAGTGAAAACAGGGAGTTAGAGTTAGAGATAGAAGTATGGATTAACTTAAGAAGGTGATTTTATTTCTTTGAAGCCCAGGTTCCTCAACAATAAATGGAAAAAGAAACCATAATAGGTACCTCACTATTTTGTCATGAGAATAAAATAAAATTATCTGTACAAAGATTTGTAAATCGAAAGACATTATATCTATGTTAGTCATTACTATCTCACTTGTAATGATTAGTTTTGAGGTGTTATGTTGCTTTTCCAGGGCTGTTGTAATAAATTACCATAACTTTGGTGACTTAAAACTACACAAAACTATTTTCTTCCAGTTCTGGAGACCAGAAGCCTAAAATAAGGTGACAGTGGGGGTCACACCCCCTCTGAAGGCTCTAGAAGAGAATTCATTCCTTGCCTCTTCCAGCTTTTTCTGGCTGTTGGCATTCCTTGGTGATCCCTGGCTTGTAGTCACATTACTTCAATCTCTGCCTTTGTCTTCCCAACACCTTCCCCTCTGTATCTCCCTCCAATCTCCTGCCTCTTTCTTTATAAGGGCACTTGTTACTGGATTTTGGACCCAGCTGAAGAATCCTAGATGATCTTTTCATCTCAAGATCTTAACTATTATATATGCAAAATTCTATTTCCAAATAAGCTAACTTTTACAGGTTCTGGGAATTAGGACATGAGGCATATCTTTTGGGGGACCAGCATTCAACCCACTACAGGTATTATGAGTGTTTCTCTTTTCTTAGGCTCAATATCCCCCTCTCTGATTCACTAACTGCCACTTGCTAGTGGATTTCAGTTCCAAATCTTTGATTTGGTAAATAAGTTATCCAGTACATAAATCAGCTCTGCCTCCTCCCCTAACCAGCTACACAGAACTTTCTGGTGTTTTCTGAATATCCCTTGTACTTTCCTACCCTGTGCCATTCCTTCGATGCCTTTCCTCTCTTTCTGGAACTCAACACTGTTTTCCACCCTCTTCTGTGAAGTATTTCTAATCATCAAGAAAGACTGCTCTCTCTTTTCTCTCCAAATCTGTTAGATTTTTGGGCTTTCTGTCTTGATTCTGGCACTTATCACAGCGTGACCTTTACCGTTGTAGCTGAGCACCTGTCTGCTTCTCCATGAAACTGAGTGTTGTTTTTCTCATGTCTTCAAGATACAGATAGTGACTCATTCATCTTTGTACCACCTACTGCCTATGGCCAGTTGCCAGACATGTGGTACCTTTTCAGCAGAGGTTGGTGAATCTCATGGAACTGTGTATAACTGCATGGCACCTGACTACCTCCTCCCTCAGGTTTCCCTGGTCTACTACCCTGTGGAGGCAGCTGAAATAAAAGCTGTAGAGTCTTATTGCCTTTTCAGTGGTGCAAATTCTGCTGATAACTTTGTCTTATTCTCCCTATTTGGACATTTATTATTATTATTGTTGTGGTGGCAGTAATTATTGTTATGTTAAAAAATTGACTTATAGGTATCTTTTCTTCCTTTTTTCATTCTGTAGTTTATTCTGTGGTAATTAATCTCTGTGTTTTAAGGTTTTCTTCTTTGAAAATATATTTTTTTCTGTTGGAGAGTCTATATCTTTACTGTCAGTAATAACTGGTATTTCGGATAACATCTTACTTTGGTTAACTCTTGGTTGAGGTAGGGGAAGGTACAAAGAAGCTGTTTGAGTCTCTTTTCTCTCCTCAAATCTCTGCCCTGAGCTGTGATTTAGGTTGACATTTTTGAAGTTTAATAAATTGGTTTTTCTCTTTATTTTCCCCTATCCTTTTTGTAGTGAAATCCTTCTTCCATCTTATGTTTAAAATCCAAAATTTGTTTGGGATAAAGTAAACAGAAGATTGACCTTCGCCTCATTTCCTAAACATTACCAATGCTGTGTGTGGTAGGTACACAGTTGCCTTCATGACTTTTCAAAAGCTTTTCCTTTTGAAGTGAACACCTGTCTCAGAATCTCCTAGATTAAATAGTTATATTCACATATTCCTTAAACTGTAAATTCTTTGAAGGTAGGCACTGCCTTTGCTCTTCACGATAATCATGGTGCCAGTGCAGCATCTGGCACATAATTGGTATTCCAAAAAGGTGGATAACTAGGTTAATACAAATAACTATTTCGGGAGTTGGCACAACATCAGTTGACAATGGATTCCTCTGATTTCTTATTTCTACTATAATACAACTTAATTTCATGGTAGTATATTAATGGACATAATCTCTCTTTTTACCAACACAATATCCAGGGAAGCCCAAATAAACTCTTGGTTGAAACCAACATATTTCATAATTCCTGTTCTCCATGTCCCACCTCCACATAACAGCTGATGATGACATGTTTTCTTACAGCTCCTCTAGTCCCACTCTGAGAATTTAGGGACAGCTTAGATTTGTGAGCATTTGCGGAACAAGACAGAAGCCTGCCCCACTCCAAAAACAGTTAACTTTAGTCCACATACACCAGTGTCCCAAGTTTCAGGCCTACCACTTAAACCTCTAAACTCAGAATGAGATCTCTGTGGATCAGCCAGGAGACTAAGGGGTTTTCTCTTCCTGTTTTTCCTATGGGCTTGGACATCAGTTTTATCACATACGGCCTGGTTTCTCCCAGGAGAAGTCCATTTGAACCTCACTAAACAATAATTTCTGGGCCATACCCTCGCAGTATGTCTAAGACACTCCTATCTGTTTCCTCCTACTGGTCCATCATACATACTTGTAATAAATAATCAAATAGCAGAACAATCAAGTCCCAACCCTCACTGCTTTGTAACTTGGGCTTGGAGAGGTTTATCCAAGATAAATTGGTTCATGCATTATGATCACCTCCCAGTGCATGTGTGACATTCTTCATGGAGTGCACTAAGTTCTATATAATGGGGGTGCCCTACAGAAGGCTGTGCTTTCCTCTCTCATTCCTCTTCTGCCTTCAAAATGAAATACAGAGCAGAAAGGCCACGCCTGTCTTAATGGATGTGCCAAGCTGCATACATTACATTTTGTATCTCACCTTGGACAAGAAAGAAATAGGATCTTAAAAGAAATGCTCGACACGCCGTGTGTATGACCTCTTTCCTCTCTAAATTCATCATTTGTATATTAATATAACTATGATCTAAAATTGCCAACAAAAGAGATCTAAAAGCATACTGAAGTAGTCTTTAGGAGTTCAGTCTACATTTCCCATCACTCAGAGCCAGGAGCACTCAATCATTTGTTCCTGCGTGTAAAAGAGGCTGACACTCAGAATGAGAATACAAAGCAGCTGTCCTTCAAGGTCCAGCCCTATTGTATACATAGCAGAGAACACCCCTTCTCCCCAACTCCATCAGCCCGACCACTGACAGAGTAGGAAACACGGGTCATGATAGGAGCTGGGGCGTTTGTAGTCAGCCAGCAAAGAAATAGGGGCAGTTGTCTGTAAGATAATAAATTAAAGTTAAATCATGTAGTAAAATAAGACAAAAATAAAAGTAAAGGCAATCTGAAACAGGCTTTGTGTCAAAACAACACCAACAACAACATGCTGAGGGAAATAAGGAAGAAAATTGATAGCTTTAGGTTTTTTAGTCCAAGCTTGCACCTCTGTGGGAAAGGCTAGTGTCACTGAAGTGTGGCTGAGGTGTTTTCAGAATCCTTTTAACTCACAGGTTGCTCCTGACATATTCAAAATTCCTACCATTACAGTCATTGCATCTAGAAAGTCTAGTGAAGTATTGAAGAGTATAATACTGAGTCATTGAAGGATATAGTACAATTACACCCTCTGACAATTGGTGTGAACTTTTATCTATTTTCTCTCCTAATCTCTTCACCAGCCTTTTTATTTGCTTATGTCCCTTAGTTCCAGTACTTAGGATTTTTATGGGGCTTTATTGTAACAACCTTACAAACTGATTTCTGTTTCTACTCTAGTCCCCTGCAACTTACCCTTCACATCACTACTAGTATAAAACCCAAATCTAGTTCTATTTATTCCCTCCCTAAAACTCTTGAAGAGCTCCTTAAGAGTAAAATCCTGCAGAGTAAAATCCAAGCAGAAGCATGAAAGCACCATATAATCTGGCTCATGCCGATCTCCTCTAACCCCACACTCCCTCAGAACTCCTTGCGATTGCTTCAAATCACATTAGTGATTCATGCTTCTGTGTCTTTCATGAGAATTCCTGTTAGCCTGGGATACTCTTCTCCTCTTCCAAGGCTGATCAATTTTCATTCATGCCTTGAGACTCAGCCTGGGTGCCATTTCCTTCGGGAAGCCTTCTCCTGCTCCTGGAGTGAATTATATACATGCACCGCAAGTTACCATAGCGTTTTTTTCTCCCTCCAACACAGCTCCTCATATTGCATCACAACTGTATGTGTAATTGTCTCTATTCCCCACTAGACAGTAAACAGTAGGAAAGCATGGACTGAATCCCCAGCACCCAGTAACATAATGCTAGGAACAGAACAGGTGTTTAATAAACATTCCTCTAATGAATTCACAAGGTGTTCCTGAGACACATTCTACCTGGAGCATTTTCGCATTTTTACGCCTTTTAATCTTCCAGCAACAAATCCAATCCTTTCCTTTTACATGAGAATAGTCTATTTCTTGGAGCATTCTTCAAGCATCAGGCTAAGGTAGATAAGTATCATTACACCAGGCAATTGAAAGAAAGAGAGGATGCTCAGATGGGAGGTGAATGATGAAAGAGGCAATAGTTAAGAAAGAGGAACATAAAACAGAGATGTTAAGACATTGCAACTTTGATGTTATAAGAAAATTGTATCTCCTTATTTGAGATTTTAGAGAGAAAAAGGAACATGAGATTATATCACTGTATATTATTAACTAGGTAATATGTTCACTATTTTATGTGCTTTTATGCATTAACTCACTTAAGCCTCAAAAAACTCCAGAATATAAACACTATTATTATCCTCATTTTACAGAGGAGAAAACTGAGGAACAGAGAAAGAACTAACTTGTCCAAGGTACATAGCTAGTAAGTGGCACAGTGATGATTATCAGCCTGAGCAGTCTGAAACCAAGAGACTGTGCTCATAGCCACTATACTATGTTCTTTCTGCATGATGCAGTTACAGTGCAGAGGGGTAAATATTTTAACAAGTTGTAGCAGCAGCACTGATGGAAGACTGGTGGTCAAGGAAGGCATCTGAGAGGAGATGAGGAATAATGAAGTCTTAGAGGAGCAGGAATTAACCAAAGGGCAGGGAGTATACGAGCATTTCAGGAAGAAGGAGTGATGTCTGTAGAGACGAGCAGGCTGTGGAGAAGAAGCTACTATCTTGGTCTGGAGTTGTATTTATGGCTGAATACCAAAGAAAAGGGGAAAGGAGAAAAACAGGAAGACCAACATGGACATCAGTGTGTGTTGCCCAAGTCCATAGTCAGTAGAATTGGCCTGGGTTGCCCAGCAGGGATGTGGGAGAAGTCCTCCTTGATAAGACCACAGTTCCCCTCACATGAGGATGCTGGGCAACAAGCCTCAGATGGACAATTCCCAGAGCCAGCAAAGGACTGGGATGCATAGAAGACACTAAATACACACTATTAAGGTAAAAAATATCCACAGAGACCCTCTTTCCAATTACCCACTCCCAATCCCCACTTTTGTTTTTTAATCAGTGAGGACCACATGTTCAAATACACTAAGTGATATGTTCAAATAGATTAAGTAGTATAGCTCCTTGGCAGAAAGGTTGGGACTAGAAACAAGGAAATGCAGCTTTTTTCTTTGAAGAACTGATGATGTTTTAGGGAGATAAAAATCAAACAAAAACATGCTGAAGTCAGTAACAGTACAGCATCTCAATGAATGCAAAACAAACAAACAAACAAAGTTATTTCACAGTTGAAGTTCTAGGTGCTGAAGGGTTGACTGAGTAAAGGTGGAAACCAGGAAACATTCCTGGAGCAGGTGAGCTTTTAACCAGGTTTTTGTGAAGTGATGGACCTTGGCTGGAGGCAAACAGGACTGGAAGAAAGGAGCTCCCGAAGGGCAGACATGTCTTATGATACTATGATATATACCAGTTTGGTGGGTTGTACGGGCAGGCAGCTTGATAGAGTGGAAAGCGCCGACACGTGGGAGTCATAAAGAACTGAGGTCAAGTTGCTGACATTCATCAGCTACAGGACCATCAGCTGTGGTTCAATTATTTGATCCCACGTGTTCTCCTCTATTCAACGAGGGCAGAGGTTCTCATCATTTAGTGGTTATTGTAGTTACAGAGTCATTTGGTGACAGCAGGGCTTGATATCCTTAGAACTCCTCTTTTTTACTATTCATTGAATGAATTCATAAATGAATAAATGAGTGGATGGATTCCTGGTTAGATTTTCTTCACGCTAAAGAACACTTCAACCCCCTCAAGCAATGGAAATGTGACATCAGTGCACTCTAGTATTATCAGATAAAACGTACCTCACTGTCCCTAACCTGCTCTTATGTAGCTTGCCTGGGAGGAGAAAGGAAAGGAGAATGGGCTCTCAAGATCACTGAGTGGTGGATTATTTGATGATACAAATATAAAAAGGAAGAGGCATTCCACAGACCTCAGGCACCTATCCCTAAGCTTCTGAGAAACACCGTTCCTCATTGGATCCATGGGTGGAGGCACATCTAACTTTCACATCCTATACAAGGAGTGCCTAGAGTTTTACTCCTACTCAAACTACAGGGAAAGAAATCCAGCATCTGCATGTAGAGTATCAAGCCATATTGTGGGATATTTTCTCACGTTTGGGTCTGAAACACCTAAATGTTGTGCTTGTTTGTACTCTGCTATGTCAAGGAGAGTCTGAAAAGCTCCAGTCCTGGAGGAACACTAACGCCTAGTCAAAAAATTAGAAAAGAGGTGTTGCAGTGTAAAATATCATAAAATCTTAGGGTTGGATGGGAACTTGTGGCCACCGCTGATAAGGGTTTTCAGACTCTGTGATTTTAAGAACTAGTAGAATTTCAAAAAGCAAAACAAATAAAAACAAAAATAAGAATTTGACCTACGAAGGCTGTATTAGCTTCCTAGGGCTGCTGTAACAATTTACCACAAGCTGGGAGGCTGAATAGAAATTTACTGTCTCATAGCTCCAGAGGCTGGAAGTTTGAGATCAAGGAGTCAGCATGGCTGGTCTCTACTGAGGACTGGGAGGGATAATCTGTTCCATGCTTCTCTTAGCTTCTGGTAGTTTTCTGGCATTCCTAGGCATTTCTTGGCCTGTAGATGGCATTATCCCTGTGCGTTCACATCATCTTCCTCTTTGTATACATCTGTCTCAGTGTCCAAATTTCCCGCCTTTTATAAGGACACCAGTCTTGAATTAAGGCCCACCCTAATGTCCTCCTCTGAACTTGATCATTTGCAAAACCACTATTTCCAAATAAGGCCACATTCATAGATACTACGGATTAGGATTTCAATATCTGTTGTGGGGACACAAATTAACTCTTAAGAGTAGCCAACTAGTAATTTAATTAAGTAAGGACATTTAAAAAAAAGAGAAAATACATGCATTCTACTATCTTCATCATTTTGAAGAAAAGATATTTTAACTTCTAAAATTTTAGGAATGTTATCATTTCACTGCAAAGGGCAGTCTTTCCCAGAAAGAGTAGCTGGAATCTTACACCAGACAACATGCACATATGCACCACAGCACTCTTCTTCCTAATCTTACTCCAGGTTGTCAGAGACATCGCCACCGACCACTAGGGATCTGTGAAAAAGTTTTCTTTGGTTCTGCTGGTCTAGTACAACTGCTCGTCCACCGCTTAAACCTCTTTTGCAACCACCTTAGCCTGAGCTTTGAAACTATAGTTCTTACATGTGATAACAGATACAATCAAAACAAGAGCTTATGCTGTTACCTCAACATCACACTTCTGTACCTCAAATTATGTCAGACCAAATTCCTTTCCTGTTCTCTGAAATTTCTTCAGCAAGTATGCTATGGGTTGTTTCTATGAAACAGAAACTTGTTTTTGTGAAATCTCACATCGGGGACTGGGCCAAGCATTCTAAAGCATCTTTATTTATTTTTATTTTTTGCAGCATCTGGAGTCTGAATTTCAGCTCTGTGTCTGTTCACTTGGTTTACAAACCAAGATGATTTAATCAGCCCTTACACTGGATTTTATGTAAATGATTTTGTAGTTGTATACCATGAAAAGTAACCACTCTTCAAAGGCAACGAGTAATCATAGGCAGCCACTTAAATTTTGGGACTACTTTTCTCTTATTCCTGGCCAAAGACAAGTTTCCTCAAGCTGGCAGAATACTAACCACATGAAGCTTGGACTGTTTGAGTTGCTCTTCATGACCAGCAACTGACTTTGCCTTATAAATGTCCAGAGAGCCTGATACACGGAGAGTGTGGACTATCACTTGTCAAATATTTTGAGAAAATAAGAAAAGAATGAGTCAAAATTGTGGCTTAAATATTATTTGTAATTTCTCCTAGTTGTCATTTCTTTTGTTAAATGCTATGCTCTTGCTCCTGGTGCTGGGGGGGAACTCAGTATTGAGATGTCAATAATCAATTGAAATCAATAATCAATTGAGAGTCATTTGGTGACAGCAGGGATTTATATCCTTAAACTCCATTATATTTGAACCATCAAACAACCCACCACTCAGTGAGATGTCAAGAGAAAACTAAGGGAATACTAAGAAAGTCATGCTGTAGGTAAAAAGATTGGATTTTGGTGTCAGATATAGGTGGTTTAACCCCCAACTTTGCCGTTCAGCTTTGTGTGATTTCAGGCACGATACTTAAACTCCCTGAGTGTTAGTTTTATCTCCGATACAATGGAATTAACATCTATTCCTTAAGACCATTATACGGATTCACATACCTCTATTGGAGATAGGGTGGGATGAGTCGGGAGAGGACTTTCAAGAAGCAAACGGTAAACTAAATATACTTTTGCCTAAAGGTGAGGCTTGATCAAATTCCACAGGAATTGTTATCCATAATAGCACTTCATTAAAAATATTCTAATTTTCTTCCAGGAGTTGAATAATTATGTAACATACTTTTTGGAAAAAAAAATGAGTTTGCCTTCAGCAAGAGTAGAAGAAAACCAAATACGTTTCGTATCAGACAACCAAAGTGTTCTGAAATATAATAAACTATTCAAGGTCATGTAGAAAACTAGGCATTCAATGTAGTTTTCTGGCAGACTTGCAGGCTCAAAATGCTATTTGGTAGTTAACAAAGTTAAAATGATGATTGTCACAAAACTTCGTAAGAAAACAAATTTATCAGGCACTCTTTTTTTTTTTTGAGATGGAGTTTCGTTCTTGTTTCCCAGACTGGAGTGCAATGGCATGATCTCGGCTCACTGCAACCTCCGCCCACCAGGCTCAAGTGATTCTCCTGCCTCAGTCTCCCAAGTAGCTGGGATTATAGGCACCCACCACCACACCTGGCTAATTTTCTGTACTTTTAGTAGAGATGGGGTTTCACCATGTTGGCCAGGCTGGTCTGGAAATCCTGAACTTAGGTGATCCACCCACCTCGGCCTCCCAAAGAGCTGGGATTACCGGCGTCACCCACCACGTCCCACCTATCAGGCACTTTAAAAGATTATTTTTCATCCTGACCAAAACCAAATTGTGGTTCTTGACATTTAATAATTATTTTGTAATAAGGCTGTTACGTGTAGATTAAATTTTTTATTTTATTTTTCATAAATATTGTTGGATTTAAGAAAACGTTGAATGGGGTATGGAGGATATGGAAGATGTAATTAAAATATCAAGGAAGCAACCAACAAATGAATTTTCTCTGTTGCTCTTATTCCTAGCAGCAATGGACTTTGGAACATTCGCATACGTTCATCTTGGCAGTAGTTTTCAAAAGAATTTTTTCCTGACTTATTTTAACACTTTGTGTCATAAAATCCTATAAATTCACAGAAAAGTCCTGACTATTCAGGGAGGAGTTCTTACTCAAGTAAAAGGCATTTCACATTTCTGCATGAACACTGACATGTGAAATTAAAAGCTAGAATTTAGCTTAAACAATGGTTTGTCTGTGATCTTGTCACCTAGTTGGGTAGGGTAGATGCTGGGGCAAGTCCTGGTGATGTAGCCTCCTCAGCTCCTCAGGAATCACAAGGAAAGACGTGCAGAAGAAAGACCCTGCTACCATTCCCAGCATATTGGCCTTGTCCTGATGTCTTTCTCCATGCCACAGTCCTATAGCTGAAACAAGAGGCAGTGTCCTGTGGGAGGAGGCAGCAGGCTGTTCTAGAATTAAATCTAAGCACTGGCACTTAGCTGCATGATTTTAGGCAAGTGTCTCAGACTCTTTAAGCATCAGCTTCTCATCTGTACCATGGAGATACCAGTATCTACCCCACATGGATTATTAGAAAATTAGGCTTCGTGGTACAAGGTGCCTGGCACATAATGGGTAAATTATCAGCTTCTAACCTGAAACCACACAGTTATAGCATATTGCATTCGGAGAATGAGGATCTGAGAAAAGCTGGTAAATTCCATTTGTTCCTTGTTTAGTTCCAGTTTGTACTCAATAGTAATGAAACGTTTTTCTTTAGTTGGACATCGTTTCTGCTTTGCAAGAGGCAATCCCCTACTCACAGAAAGCACATAAATCAGATATTATTTAATATGTATTACAGGATCTGCTGTAGATGCAGTATTATTTTATGTGCTAGGAAGACATGAAGGTGAAGTAAGAAATGTTCTTACTCTTTTTTCTTTTTTTTTTCTTTTTTTTCTTTTGAGAAGGAGTCTTGCTCTGTCACCCAGGCTGGAGTGCAGTGGCACAATCTTGGCTCACTGCAACTTCTGCCTCCTGGGTTCAAGCAATTGTCCTGCCTCAGCCTCCCGAGTAGCTGGGACTACAGGCATGCCCCACCACACCCAGCAGATTTTTGTATTTTTAGTAGAGACAGGGTTTCACCATGTTGGCCAGGCTGGTCTCAAACTCCTGACCTCTAATGATCCACCCACCTCAGCCTCCCAAAGTGCTGGGATTATAGGTGTGAGCCACCTCCTAAGGAGGTTACAATTTGTAGAGGAAGAAGACAGAAGATGAGGATATGTACCAGCTTGGATAGCTAGTACAATCTATCTATGAACACTATCAGCACACTTCCATTCCTAACAGTTTTTCTGTACATGCTTCTCATTTGACACTAGTCATACCTGGTGCCAGCTGTGTTAAATACATGTCGACAGATGGCAGTCACCATTTACTATCCATTCTGTGCCAAGCACTGTGCTGAGCACTTTGAACACCTTATCTTGTTTAAACCTTACAAGGAACCTGTGAGGTAGGGTTATCGTCAACATTTTACATGAGGAAACTCAAGCTCAGAGAGGTTAATGAATATGCCCCAAAGCAACAGCTCATAAGTGATAGAACTGGGTTTGAAATGCAGGTCTGTCTTCCTCCAAAGCTTTTTTTTTCCCCTGAAACTCCGTATTTTACAACCTCACCTCTGTGTATTTTTCACAAGAGGTTACATAATATGTGCCCCAAAGTATTGATTCCTAGATAATTATAAAGAGGTAAGTAGCTGGTCTAGGAAGCCCTTTCAACATTAACTCAGCGCTGTTGTGGATTTCCCCTTTCAGCTGAGTGAGATTTCATGGTAAAGATTTTGTTTCCATATAGCATTACTACCTCTAAGTGCAATTTCAAATGTCTTTTCCGAAGACTCGTGGGACATGTCTCTCATACATGGTTTTCCATATTATAGAAAGCATTTGTTAGGACCTTTTAAGATCTCCATCAATGATCTTAAATTGGCATAATTTTGTAATCTTTCCTTCCTCAGCTTGTGACTAAGATTACAAGAAACTCCATGCTATTTTTATAATTGTTGTTAGAGAAGAAGAATGCTATGCAAGCCTGCAAGCTCTAAAACAAGCAGACTGTATCGAGAACACAGTTCCTGTCCTGGAGGGTATCTGATCTAAAACCACAAATGGGTGTATTATATGACACTGACCATTTCCATACCCTTGGGGCAGCAGTAAAGATTATTTGATGTCCTCCTATTTTAAAAATGGAGAAACTTTTCTTTTTTTTTCTTAAGATAGACTTTTATCAATTATAGTGAATGAGGGAGAGAATAGAATAGCAAGAAATGAGAAACAGAGCAGTGCTAGGAGTGTTGAGCCTTTAAAATTCATTGCAATGTTTCTAGCTGCTTTATTAACATCTAACTGTAGGTCTGAGGGTGGCATCTGCAGTTTGTGAGTGGGTGCGTTTACACCAAATGGGAATTCAGGAAATGCATTCCAAAATCAAATAGAAATAACTTGGAAATTATTGTGTCTTTATTTTTTCATTAAACAATCCTTAATTGAGTGCCTGTGGGATGAATGATAGTCCCTGCTGCTGGAAGCTCATGGTCTAAGGCCAGAGACAGCAAAGGCACTGCTGGTTGACACAGAATGGGGTGAGTTTTATAACAGTGGAATTGAAGGTTATAGTTGAAATCCAAAGGAGTGACACTTAATACAGCCAGGTAGTGAGTGATTTAGGAAAACCCAGCCTGGAGAAGGTGAAGCAGAGTTTTGCACGTTGAGTAAAAGCAACTGCACTGAAGAATCAGGTTCCAGAGAGGACAGCACGTCAATTTGTATGAAGAAAGTAAGAGGGCTTATTATGTTTAAGGTACTTAAGGAACAAAACAAACAAAAATTCCTATGAATATATAACTGGGTGCTCCTGCAGGTAACTCTAGAGATAAAACCAGAGGGAAAAACCATAGCCATATCTTGAAGGGCTTTCTATGCCAGCCTGAGGACTTTGGACTTTGTCCTAAGAAGAATGATTAAAAGGTTTTTAATATAAACATGATAAAAACCAATTTCCCTTATAGCACCGTGAAGGATCGGTCAGGGAGGGCTGTGTGTGAGAACCGGCTGTTACAGTAAGAAAACATAGTGTCTGTGGAGATAAATATTTAAGTGCTAGAACTGAGTTGACAAAGTAACTGGTTAGGAGAAGGTTAGATGAACCATGCAGCTGAGTAGATGACTGTGCCGTTTACCAAGAAAACATACACAAGAGGGAATTTGGAAGGGCTGATACTTAAGGTAGATTGTAGCATAAGTTAATGGGCCAGTATTTTGTATTATAGTTGTTTCGATGTCCACTTTTTTTTTTTTTTATCATCCTCCACTAGTTTACAGAGGTTAGAAGATAGATTTGGGGGTCATTTCAAATTTCACATCACTTACTGGCTTCCTGATCTTAAGAGGGATCACTTAATTCTATAAGCCTCAGTGTTTTCAGTGGTAAAATAAGAATACTTATGGTACAGGGGTGTCAGAAAGAAGGGTTAAAAGAGAAAATGATATAGAGTCCTGAAACCAAATAAGCGTTGTTAAATAAATGGCAGTTGTTATTATTACTTTTGTTGCTGTCTGTTGAATGCTCACTGAGTGGACGGTCTATGCTTCCTTCACTCTGTGTTTCTGCAGGAGCTTGTCTAGTGGTCTGTGTGTAACAGACTAAGCCGTAATCATTGAATTGAGCTGAATTGAAGTGGTACAACATGGAAATGCCAAATGACGTTTCTGAAAGACATGAAGTGTTTATGCATGTTTGACGTACTTCAGTTAAATAAGTCACTCAGAAAGGGTCAAGAGTAACATTTGGAGATGAAGGACAGGAAAAGAACAATGATATTAATTAAGTAAGATGGAAAGCGGCTCCTAACAGTAAAAAAAAGTAAACTGACCCAAGGGAAGAAGCCTAAGAACAAGTTCTCACAGATACATGGGGCTTTCAAGAGAAGTCAGTGATCTGATGGTTCTCCTCAGCTCAAGGTTTTACCTAGACGTCATATCAGCAATTATCTAACACATTGATCACTGCAAGAAGAAAACTATAGACCATAAGCCATATGAAAAGAATTAAACACTAGCCTGGTGTAGAAACCTAATCTGAACATTGATGTATTGTCCAATTGTCATCATGATTCTTATTTTACTTTTCTTTCGGTCATTTAATTTTCTCTGAATGTGAGTCATGTTAATATTTATAGGTAATTTTAGGTTGCCTTTGCATTTTATACTAAACTTGTCCAACAGGGAAATCAAAATTATATTTATCATTAACATAAATTAAATAAAATATAAGCCAACAAAAACAGAGCACAATCTTTTTTTTTTTTTTGAGACGGAGCCTCGGTCTGTCGACCAGGCTGGAGTGCAGTGGCACGATCTCGGCTCACTGCAAACTCTGCCTCCCAGGTTCATGCCATTCTCCTGCCTCAGCCTCCCGAGTAGCTGGGACTGCAGGCACCCGCCACCACGTCCGGCTAATTTTTTGTATTTTTAGTAGAGGCGGGGTTTCACCGTGTTGGCCAGGATGGTCTTGATCTCCTGACCGCGTGATCTGCCCACCTCGGCCTCCCAACGAGCACAATCTTAAGTGGAAACCGATTGAGGTACTTGTACTGATTTAGATTTGAGGGGTAAATTTGCCTATCGCTAAAGAGCTAGTTAGCATGTATCTAGGTATAGTAGGTAAATCTAAGCCAATGGGGCATGAAAAGGGGGGAAATCTTTAACACCACATAAATTCAGCTGTTCTTAAGCACTTTCTTTTCTAAAAAACCTACCACACTCCTGCTGTGCACTATGGCCCACCCTATCTCAGGGCAGCTGCAAATTGTTACGCACATTATTCATACCACGAGGGTGCCAGGCAGAGGAGAGGGAAGGTGAATCCCAAAGAAACAGGCATCTTTTTCTAATTTGCACAAATCTACGGCTAAACAACAGCACAACTACATCCTATGCCCTACAGTCTTTTCCATCAGAAAAAAAATCCCCAAATTCACAAACCAAAGCCTAGTTTCTTAGCATAGATTGTGCTTTTTTTCACATCTCAGATGAATTTAAAAGCCTGAGATGGGATGGAGAACAGGGAGAAATTTGGTTAAAGGGAACATAGTTGCTGTTTGTAGGATAAATAAGTCTAGAGATCTAAATTATAGCATAAGGACTATGGTTAATGATACTGTATACTGGAAATTTGCTAAGGCAGATTTTAGGTGTTAACAAACACACACACACAATGGTAACTATGTGAAATGATAGATACATTAATTTGCTTGAATGTAGTAATTATTTTGCTATGCAAATGTATATCAAAACATCACGTTGTATGCCTTAAATATATACAATTTTTAAAATGCCTGGGCGGCTGAAAAAAATAGGATCTACATAGATAGATTTTGATGTTCCTGAACTTCCCTAACCCTCTTTTTAATTGTCTCCAGAAGCCTATTATTTATCCTTTAAATGGTGGTTTTTCAGAGTCTTTGGATCTGCCTGAATTCGTAAAAGGCCATCACTTTGATGCCCCTTCATGATTGTGAGGTGCCTATTGCAACACAACCATGACTGCTACTTCTGCTAAGAGGGCTTGATGGGGCTGTTCTCTGCTCCTGGAAACTCAGCTTGGAGAAAGGCCAGGAGAAAGCTTGCTAGTGTACATGGTACTCTTATGCTGATTTTCAAATAGTCAACTCCCACAGCTTTGCACGCTTTAACACCAAAATGAAAGACAGAAACAGTGTTATTGCTTCATTGCCTTCTGGTCAGGAACAAACACATATGAAGCTGCCTTGACCCATACCTATTTTGAGTTACTCAGAAAGATCTAAATAGAATCTTATATCCAAACATAATGGAAGCAAGAAAATATGTTTCTACTCTTTGCTATTGTTTACTTGCTGGTCTGAAGTTTGGGTCTTAATATGAGTTTTGGAATATTATGAAACAGCATAACCACCCAGCTAGAAAATAATAGCTAATATAAATCAGCCAGCTCACAAGCAAAACAGATTTTTAAAATCTGCTTTATATTCTCTAATGCACCACAGAGAAGGTATCAAGAATTTGAAATTTTAAATACAGAGAAAGATTATTTAGAGACTTTGTTGAAAAATAAGTATACATAGGAGCAATAAACAAATCTATCATATCAGAACCTAGAATTGCACTGAAAGGAAGCAGATTTCAGTTATTTCCCATGCCATAAAAAAATATCAAAAACTATAGATTTAGAAACCTGAGCCTTCCTCATTCCACCAAAAATGGGGGAGGTAGGAACGTTACCAGTAGGACAAATTACACACATTTGGGTTGAAAGAAGAGAAAGAACTGTAATAAGCATAACCAGCAACATGCAGAAAATCAGCAACAGAGCTTGGAGATCAAAGCAGACCGTAACCTAAAGCTAAAGCCTTTAACAGACTATATCAAGTCATGCATGAAAAGTGCCAGGAAGGAATATATTTACTAAATTACCCACTTAGTCCCCTTGAGATAGCAGTATTCTGTAGAATTTCAGTGGAAATGCAACAAGGTCCAAAGTGTTATTAGAGTCCATATAAATGTCCTTTCCGCTCTCAGCTGTTCTCAAGCCCTCACCATTAGTACTTTGAGGGGCTCATAACCCCACTCAGTAAGATTTTTCTTCATGCCCAAAGGAAAAATTATAGACTTCTCTTCCAAGACTTCCAGATGTTTCATTATTGGTCCCAAACTATTTCCCTAGTTTCATCTTCAGGACCCTCCTTCTCACATTCCCTATGTTGCAACTTACCTGTCTCTAGTGTTAACTCATTCTTCCTTCTAAGCAGTGAGGAGAAGTATTTAAGAACTGGGTCAATGGGGCCAAACAAATCTTGATCCAAGGACCAGCTATGCCATATACCAACAGTATGACCTTGGCAAGTCACTTCATTCATTCATTCATTCATGAATTCAACCATATTTATTGAGCATCCAGTGTGTGCCAGGATCTGTGCTTAGCGCTGGAGATAAAGAACAGTACAAAAATTCCTGTCCTCATGAGACCCTTATTCTAGTTCGGGGAGATAGAAATGGTCTAATAATTGCCATGATAAAAACTAAAGCAGAGTAAAGATGCAGAGAGTGATGTGGGAGTGAAGAGAAGAGAGAGAGGAAAGAGGTTGTGCTTTTGACAGATTGATTAAGGAAGGCTTTTCTGATAAGATGACATTTAGATGGAAACCTGAATGAATGAGGAAGTGAGCCTTGTGGTATCTGGGAGATGGTGTCCCAGGCAGAGGGATGATGAGTTTGTGGTCCGATGATTTCAGTCTCTTCCTTAGGAACTGTTCCCCATTGATGTTGCATCACTGTTTTGGTCAGTTGGGGAAGCTATAACAAGATACCACACACTAGGGGGCTGAAACAATAGAAATGGTTTTCTCACAGTTCTGGAGGCTGGCAAGTTCAGGATCAGGGTGCCAGCAGATTCGGTGCCCTGGCGAGTGCCCTCTTTTTGCCTTGCACATGTCAGTCTTCTCATTGTATCCTCAAATGGTGGAGAAAACAGAGAAGGGAAGCAAGCTCTCTCTTGTCTCTTCTTAAAAGGGCATTAATCCCATTATGTGGGTCCCACCTTCATGACTCAGTTATCTCCCAAATCTCTATCTCCAAATATCATCACACTGGGGATTAGGGTTTCAACATATGAATTTGGTGGCTGGGTATGGGGGAGACAAATATGCAGTCTTTAGCAATCTCTGATCCCATGAAGTTGTTGTGAGGATCATATGAGGTTTATTAGTATACAAGTGCTTAGGGCCATTCTTGGAGCATAAGAAATGGTCACAAAAAGACAGTATTATTTTTTCTATCAGGTTCAGCAAGAATATCCCCTTGAAAGCTCTTTTGCCATAGGCTTCCTCCCAACCTCATCGCCAGCATTATTCCCCTCTCTATTTGGTCTGCATTGCATGTTGTACGCAACACTGTAATAGCATTTATCATATTGTGTGTCTTTATTCTTTTCTTTCCCCCTTTTTTTTTTGTTTCCTCAGCTAGACTGTGAGCTTGATGAAGGGAGTGACTGCACCTTATTCTTGGGCCCTCAGAGCCTAGCACAGTGCCGGATGCATTAAAGTTTCTAAATTCATGCTTGCTGAATGAATGAATGAGCTTAAATACTTCTTGTTCCATGAAGTTTTTAAACTTACTCTCATCTCTATCTCCACTTATATTTTGTATCAGTCATATCACATAATATATGTATCACTTAACCCATATTATTTTGTATGCAAAATTTTTTGCATCTATACCTTCTTTCCAACTAGATCATAAAGTCTTATGGAACAGAAATGGTATATTATATTCTTTGTATCTTTCTTAGAGTGTTATGTGCATACATGGGTTAATTATCGTTGTAGTATTAAAAGAAAAGCTTAATGAATAAATGCACAGATGGACTTAAAAACCATTTGATGGAGTATTACACATTTTTTATGGATGGGGTGAATAACGATGTTAGAATGTAACTACTATTGCTTCAGAGCAACCACAGAGAACCTCAGAAGTCCAACCCAGAGAAGTTTTTGAATGCTCTCAGAATGAGGTGGAACAATAAAAATCTCAATATTATTTCAAAACTCAAAAACTTATTCCTGGTCACTAAAAGAATTAAAAAGAGTCTAACTCTTTAGAATCAGACAAATTTTGGCTCTTGCATTTTCAGGAAAATGATCTTGGAATAGTTAGACAAAGTGCCAAAAATACACAGAATGCAATGGGATGTGATTTTAATATCTGTAATAGTTGTGTCCCAAATAAAGGAAGCATACAACAAATATAGAGGATTCCCCTCATGTTCCCATTTACAATAATCTAGGAACGTGATGGAGTTCCTTTACGTAGAAAGACACCTAAATACCTCAGCCAGAAAATGATGCAAAATTCTATAGCAGCCTGTATGGGGTTTCCAATCTCTGTAAGTGGACAGAATTACACATGTATACACTGAATTTAAGGGACACAGATGATAAGACCACCCCAGTTAAAGAGTGTATTAATTTTCTATTGCTTCCTAACAAATCACCACAAATTTAGTGACTTAAAGCAACACAGTTTTACTATCACGATTTCTGTGCAGGAATCTGGGTATGCATTAGCTTCGTCTTCAGCTCAGGGTCTCACTAGGCTGAAATCAAAGTGTCAGCCGGGGCTGTGGTCTCATTTGAGGCTTGAGATCATCTTCTAAGGTCAGCAGGAAAGTGGTGATGCTGCTGCTGCTATTGCTCCTGCTTATCTCTTTTAAGGTTTTGCCAGATTAAATCAAACCCACCCAGGAACTTTTCCTTTTTAATTAACTCAAAATCAATTGACTAGGAAACTTGATTGCATCTGGAAAATACCTTTGGCAATATAGTGTAACATAATCATGGGAGTTATAACCCATGATATTCCCATCTGCTCACACTCAAGGGGAGATTATTATACAGCTTGTGTATACCAGGGGGTGGATGTCTTGGAGGCTATCAGAATTTTGTCTAGTTCAGAGGGCACTGAGACAGATAAATAAGAATCAGGGTGTCCCACACAACAGCATTACATATAAGTGTCTCAAAATTACTTAGGATGGTAAAATTACTGGGGATGATATAATTGCGTTCTGATCCTTTTTTTTTTTTTTTTTTTTTTTTTTTTTTGAGATGGAGTCTTGCTCTGTCACCCAGGCTGGAGGTCAGTGGAGCGATTTCCGCTCACTGCAAGCTTCGCCTCCTCCACTCACTGCAACCTTCGCCTCCTGGGTTCAAGTGATTCTCCTGCCTCAGCCTCCCAAGTAGCTGGAATTGCAGGCATGCGCCACAAAGCCTGGCTAATTTTTGCATTTTTAGTAGAGACGAGGTTTCACCATGTTTGCCAGGCTGGTCTTGAACACCTGACCTCAAGTAACCCACCCACCTTGGCCTCCCAAAGTGCTGGGATTACAGGCATGAGCCAACGTGCCTGGCCATGTTCTGATCTTTTAATGATGGCAACATTTAGTATTATAGAGCATGAAAATGTCAAAGTCACAACTCTAAAATGTTTTTATTTAGAAATATGTGCCTATCAGAATTTTAGTTACTAGTATTATTTAAGAAAATTGGACTTTTTATAATAACAGGTCAACATTGTAATTCCAAGCTAAAATGGGTGAGTAATTGCTTTAGGCTTGTAATTTCAGATTAAAATCTTACTTGGAACATTTAAGAGAACTTCAGGTTCATCATACCTATAAATTTAATTTATTAGGCTTATAAGAGTGACTTAAGTTCCTGGGAAGTTTCTTAAGTCGCCTAATTGGTATACTTAAAAAGAAAATAGAAATATATTACATTAATAAATGTGCTTAAATATTTAAGGAATTTAAGTTGTGAAATCTTCCTTCAAAGTAATTATAAAATTTGCTATATTTATGAATGTATTAATAAGATTTATAAACTAACATAACAGCTTAAGAAGAACAAGAGTTTAAATAAATTGAACACTAATTTTGCACCAAAATTACGTTAAATAGGTTTTTTTCTAGGCATAAAAACTGCCCTCAGGAACATAAAAATACTCATGTTCAACAAGTTTCAACTGTGCTATTTTGTATGACCTCTGTCAAGTTACTTCTCTTAGCTTGAGTTTCCTCATCTACAAAATGGGTATCGTCATATTAACTTTTAGGGTTGCTGTAAGGATTGAGATATTTTGCGTAAAGTGGTTGGAACATGTAAGGTCCTCAATAATGACAGCTCAAACAAAAAGAGATTAGAGGGTCCAAGATGATAGGCTAGAAGCAGCTCAGGTGTGCTGCTCTCAGAGAGGAAACAAAAGGGCTAGTGAACACTGACCCTGCAGCCAAACATCTGAGAAACCACGTTGGGATCCATCAAGGCAGCAGGGGACACAGAGCAGAGAGAAGCAAAGCTGGACACCAGCCTATCTTGGCATATTGTGAAACCAGGAGAACCTCTCCCACATGGTAAAAGGTGAGTGAGTGAGAGCCCCCTAGAAGATTTGCACTCTCCACAGGGACCAGTGCAAGAATGGGAATGGAAGAATCCCTCTGGCCCCCCACACTCTCATCTGTGATAATAAACTGAGGTAGAGAGCCACCTGGTCATTTTGTGGTGGCAACTCTTGAGTCTAAGAGGGCCTCTACAAGCCTTTAGCCCCAAAACAGACCAGCACTGGCACCATAGCTCCAACAGAGGCCACATTTGCAGTGTCTGAGAGAAATAAGATTGATCTATCCTCATCTCATTGGACAGGGCTCAGTACCAGCTTGCAGCCCAGTGGTGCTGCTTCTGCCTGAACTTGGCCAGCAGCCATAGCCTCCTGCTGTCCCAGGAAGCACCCAGATGGCAGAACAAGTGATCCCACCCATCCCCACCACTGATAACCAGGTGGGCAACACCTGCTAGAGCTTCCAGCCCAACAGTCCCACTTCCATGTAAACTCAGCCAAGAGTGCAGCATTCTGTTGTCCTGAGAAATACCCAGATGGTAGGGTGGGTGACACCACACACCCACGCCAATGGTAGCCAAGGGGGACAATGCCTGCTAGATCTTCAAGCCCAGAAAACCCTCTTCTGCCTGAACTCAGCTAGCAGGCAAAGCCTCCCATTGTCCTGAGAAACACTGAGATGGCAAGATGGGTGACCCTACCAATCCCTACCACTGGAAGCCAAGTGGGTAATGCTTGCCCAGAGTTTCCAATTCAGAGGTTCCACTTCTGTCTAAATTTGTTGGGGGTGCAGCTTCCTGATGCCCTGGAAACATCTAGATGGCAGGGTGGGCAACTCCACCTAACCCTGCCTCTCATAGCAAGATGTGCCACACCTGCTAGAGCTTCCAGCTCAGTGGTTCTGCTTTTGCCTAAACTCTGTAGACAGGTGCAACCTTGTGTCTCCCTGAGAAGCACTCAAACAACATATTAGGGCCAACCTAGCAAGGACATGGCTTGTCTGCTAACTGCATCCTCTGCCTAAGGAAGTCCTGTGAACCAGAACACCCAACAAAAGAAACACAGTCATGGAGATAGTAACTGGAGGGGTCTCCTCTAAGACCCAGGAGCAGACTATAATTGAAGCCAGTTGTCTAATCCCACCAAGAACCACAATCAAACCCTCAAGGGCACCAAAAAAGATAAAAGCAAAAAGCCCATCCAAAGGACTGCAACTTCAAAGACTGAAGAAACGTCCGCCCACATCAATGAGAAAAAAACAGTGCAGGAACTCTGGTAATAGCAACAACAACAAAAAAGGCAAAAGTGTCTTCTTACCTCCAAATGACCACACTAGTTCCCCAGCAAAGGTTGTTAACCAGGCTGCAATGACCGAAATGTCAGAACTAGCATTCAGAATATGAATAGAAATGAAGATCACTGATATTCAGGATAAAGTCGAATCCTGATTCATGGAATCTAAAGAATATAATAAAACAATACAGGAGATGAAAGATAAAATGGCCATTTTAAGAAAGAATCAAACTGAACCAATAGAGTTGAAAAACTCACTTTAAGAATTTCATAATACAGCAAGTATTAACAGCAGCATCAACCAAGCTGAGGAAAGAATCTCAGAGCTTGAGAGATTGCTTTTCTGAAATAACTCCGTCAGACAAAAATAAAGCAAGAATTATAAAGAATGGATAAAACCTCTGAGAAATATGGGATTATGTAAAGAGACCAAGAGACCAAATCTATAATTCACTGGCATCCCAAGGAAAGGGAGAGAAAGCAAGCAACTTGGAAAACATATTTGAGGTTATCATCCATAAAAATTTTCCCAATATCACTAGAGAGGCCAACATTTAAATCCAGGAAATTCAGAGAACCCCTGAAAGACACTATACAAGACAACCATCCCCAAGACAGATGGTCATCAGATTCTCCAACGTTGAAATGAAGGAAAAAATGTTAAAGGCAGCTAGAGAGAAGGGGCAGGTCACCTACAAAGGGAACCCTATCTAGCTAACAGTGGAACTTTCAGCAGAAACTCTACAAGCCAGAAGAGACTTGGGGGCCTATATTTAGCATTCTTTTTTTTTCTTTCTTTTTTTTTTTTTTTGACAGAGTCTTACTCTTTCACTCAGGCTGGAGTGAAGTGGCGTGATCTCAGCTCACTGTAACCTCTGCCTCCTGGATTCAAAAGATCCTCCTGCCTCAGCCTCCTGAATAGCTGGGATTATAGGTGCCTGCCATCATGCCTGGCTAATTTTTTATTTTTAGTAGAGATGGGGTTTCGCCATGTTGGCCAGGCTGGTCTCGAACTCCTGACCTCAGGTGATTCACCCACCTCGGCCTCCCAAAGCGCTAGGGTTACAGGCGTGAGCTACCTCACCCAGCCTCGGCATTCTTAAAAAAAAAAAAAAAAAAAAAAAAAAAAAAAAAAAAAGAAATTCCAACCAAGAATTTCATATCCAGCCAAACTAAGTTTCATAAGCAAAGGAGAAATAATACCATTTTCAGACAAGCAAATGCTCAGGGAATTTTGTTACTGCCTTGCACGGTCATTAAGGGAGTGCTAAATGTGGAAAGGAAAGACTGTTACCAGCCACCACAAAAGCACACTTGAGTATATAGGTCATTGACACTATAAAGCAACCACACAATCAAGTCTGCATAATAACCAGCTAACAATATGATTACAGGCTACCTTCACATATCATTTTTTTTTTTTTTTTGAGAGGGAGTCTCACTGTCACCAGGCTGGAGTGCAGTGGTACAATCTTGGCTCACTTCAACTTCTGCCTCCTAGGCTCAAGTATTCTCCTGCCTCAGCCTCCCAAGTAGCTGGGACTACAGGTGCGCACCACCATGCCCAGCTAATTTTTGTATTTTTAGTAGAAACAAGGTTCCACCATGTTGGCCAGGATGGTCTTGATTTATTGACCTCATGATCCACCCACTTGGCCTCCCAAAGCACTGGGATTGCAAGCATAAGCTACTGCGCCTGGCCACGCATATCAATATTAACCTTAAATGCAAACAGAATAAATACTTCAATTAAAAGGCACAGAGTGACAAGTTGAATAAGAAAGCAAGATCCAACTGTATGCTGTCTTCAAGAGATCCATCTCACAGACAATGACACCCATAGATTCAAAGTAAAGGAACAGAGAAAAATTTACCAAGCAAATGGAAAACAGAAAATAGCAGGGGTAACTATTTTAATTTCAGACGAAATAGACATTAAACCAATAATGATCAAAAAACAAAGAGGGAGGCTAGACGTGGTGGCTCACCCCTATAATCCCAGCACTTTAGGAGGCCGAGGTGGGAGGATAATTAGAGTTTGGGAGTTCGACACCAGCCTGGCCAACATGGTAAAACGCCATCTCTACTAAAAATACAAAAGTTAGCCACATGCTGTGGCTCACACTTGTAATCCCAGCTACTCAGGAAGCTGAGGCACAAGAATAGCTTGAACCTGGGAGGCAGAGGTTGCAGTGAGCTGAGATCATGCCACCGCACTCCAGCCTGAGTGACAGAGTGAGACTCTGTCTCAAAACAAAACAAAACAAAACAAAACACCAAACAATAAAAGGAAGGACAGAAGGGCATTACATAATTATAAAGAGTTCAATCCAACAAGAAGATCTTACTATCCTACATATATATCCACCCAACACAGGTGCACCCAAATTCATAAAACAAGTACTTACAGACCTATGAAGAGATTTAGATAACCACACAACAATACTAGGAGATTTTAACACTCCATGACCATATTAACGATATCATTGAGGCAAAAATACTAACAAAGGTATTCAAGATGTGGATACAACATTTGATCAAATGGACTGAACACACATCTATAGAACACTCTACCCCAAAACAGGATATACATTCTTCCTATCTGCACATAGCACATACTCTAAAATCAACCACTCAATAGGATGTAAAGCAATTCTCCGCAAACTAAAAAAACAAACAGAAATCATACCAACCACACTCATGGACTACAGCACAATAAAAATAGAAATCAATACTAAGAAAATCACTCAAAACAATACAATTGTGTGGAAATTAAACAACCTGCTTCTGAATGACTTCTGTGTAAATAATGAAAGGAAGGCAGAGATGAAGAAATTCTTTGAAAGTAATAAAAACAAAGATACAATATACCAGAATCTCTGTGACATAATTAAGGAAGTGTTAAGGGGGAAGTTTATGGCATTAAATGCTCATATAAAAATGTTAGAAAGATCTCAAATTAATAACTACCATCACAATTAGAGAAACTAGAGAAACAAGAGCAAACCAACCCCGAAGCCAGCAAAGGACAAGAAGGAACCAAAATTAGAGCAAAATGAAAGGAAACTGAGATGCAAAATAAAATACACAAAAGATCAATGATTCCAGGAGTTGGTCTTTTGAAAAAATTATTAAGACAGATCATGAGCTAGACTAATAAAGAAAAAAGGAACGAAGATTCAAATAAACACAATCAGAAATGACCGTGGTACTTTACCACTGATCCCACGGAAACACAAAAACACCTCAAAGATTAGTAGGAACACCTCTATGCGTACAAACTAGAAAATCTAGAAGAAATGGATGAATTCCTGGAAACATATAACCTCCCAAGATTGAACCAGGAAGAAACTGAATCCCTGAACAGACCAATAACATGTTTGGAAATTAAATCAGTAATAAAAAGCCTACCAACCAGAAGCAGCCCAGAACCAGACGGATTCACAGCTGAATTCTGCCAGACTTACAAATCTATGACATCCATAGGTTTGTAATGAAGAACTGGTACCAATTCTATTGAACTATTCCAAAAAACTGAGGGGGAGGGACTCCTCCCTAACTCATTCTATGAGGCCAACATGATCCTAATACCAAAACCTGGCAGACACACAACAAAAAAAGAAAACTTCAGGCCAGTGTCGTTGATGAACATAGATACAAAAATCTTCACTGAAATACTAGTAAACCAAATCCAGCAGCACAACAAAACCTAATCCACCATGACGTAGTAGGCTTTATCCTTGGGATGCAAGGTTAGTTAAACATACACAAATTTAAAAATGTGATTTACCACATAAACAGAGCTAAAACCAAAAACAACATGATCATCTTAATAGGTACAAAAAAGCTCTCCAATAAAAGTCAGCATCCCTTCATGCTAAAAACCCTCAACAAACTTGGCATTGGAGGAATATATTTCAAAATAAAAGCCATCTATGACAAACGCATAGCCAACACCATATTCAATGGGCAAAAGCTGGAAGCATTTCCCTTGAGAACCGGGAAAAGACAAAAATATCTACTCTCACCACCCCTATTTAAGATAGTACTGGAAGTCCTGGACACAGCAGTCAGGCAAGATAAAGAAATATAAGGCATCCAAATAGGAAGAGAAGAAGTCAAACTATATCTGTTTGTAGATGATATGATTCTATACCTAAAAAAAACCCATGGTCTCTGCCCAAGAGCTCTTAGATCAAATAAAAAGTTTCAGGATACAAAGTCAATGTACAGAAATCAGTAGCATTTCTATACACCAACAATGTCCAAGCTGACAGCCAAATCAAGAATGCAATCCCATTCACAACACCACAAAAACAATAAAATATCTAGGAATACAGCTAACCAGGGAGTGAAAAATCTCCATAATGAGAAATACAAACACTGCTCAAAGAAATCAGAGAAGACACAAACAAATGGAAAAACATTCCTGCTCGTGGATAGGGAGAATCGATATCATTAAAATGACCACACTTCCCAAAGCAAGTTACAGATTCAATGCAATTTCTATGAAACTACCAATGAAATTCTTCACAGAATTGGAAAAAGTTGTTTCAAAATTCATATGGAAGCAAAAAAGAGCTCGAATGGCCAAGGCCATCCTAAGCAAAAAGCACAAAGCTGGAGGCATCACGTTACCTGACTTCAAACTACACTACAACGCTACAGTAATCAAAACGGCATGGTGCTGATACAACAACAGACACATAGACCAATAGAACAGAATAGAAAGCCCGGAAGTAAAGCCACAGACCTACAGGCATCTTGTTTTTGACAAAGTTGACAAAAACAAGTAATGGGGAAAGGACTCCCTATTCAATAAATGGTGCTGGGATAACTTGCTAGCCATATGCAGATGATCGAAGGTGGACCCCTTCTTTATACCATATACAAAAATCAACTCAAGATGGATTAAAGGTTTAAATATAAAACCCACAACATGAAAACCCTGGAAGGTAACCTAGGAAACACCATTCTGGACATAGGCTCTGGCAAATAGTTTATGAAGACACCAAAAACAATTGCAACGAAAACAAAACTGAACAAATATTTTCTCCCATTCTCTAGTTTTTCTGTTTACTCAATTGATAGTTCCTCACAGCAAAAGCAACTATCAATTGACTAAACAGACAGCCTAGAGAATGGGAGAAAATGTTTGCAAACTACACATCTAACAAAGGTCTAATATCCAGAATCTATAGGGAATTTAAACACATTAATAAGCAAAAAACAACACCATTAAAAAGTAGGCAAAGGACATGAACAGACCCTGTTCAAAAGAAGACATACACATGGCCAACAAGCATATTATAAGATGCTCAACATCACTAACTAGAAGAGAAAGGCAAATCAAAACCACAATGAAATACCATCTATGCCAGTCAGAATGGCTCTTACTAAAATGTCAAAAAACAACAGATGCTGGCAAGGTTGTGGAGAAAAGGAAAGGTTTATACACTGCTGGTGGGAATGTAAATTAGTTCAGCCATTGTGGAAAGCACTGCAGTAACTCCCTAAAGAACTTAAAACAGAATTATCATTCAACCCAGCAATCCCATTATTGAGTATGTGCCCAAAGGAATATAAATCACCCTACCATAAAGACCCATGGGTGCGTATGTTTATTGCAGCACTATATACAGTAGCAAAGACATGGAATCAACCTAAATGCCCATGGATGGATATATAACATGGATTACTACACAGCCATAAAAAGAACTAGATCATGTCCTTTACAGCAATATGGATAAAGCTGGAGGCCATAATCCTAAGCAAACTAATACAGAAAAAGAAACCCAAATCCCACATTCTAACTTGTAAGTGGGAGCTAAACATTGAGTATGCATGACCATAAACAAAGGAAAAACAGGCACTGTGTCTTACTTGAGATTGGACGGTGGGAGGAAGGAGAGATTTGAAAAATTCCCTATCAGGTACTCTGCTGATTATCTGGATGATGAAATAATCTGTACACCAAACCTCTGTGATGTGCAATTTACCTGTATAACAAACCTACACATTACCTCTAAACCTAAAATAAATTTAACAAATAAAAAGAAGAAAAAAGAAATTGTATTCTTCTCCTAAAACAAGGACACAGGCCTTTTTTACAGTCTATCCATGTCACTTTAAAAGTTCAATCCTCCATATACTTGCTTAAGTACCGATTAGTTGGTTACCTTTCTAGGCACAAACGATGTTTAGAGAATTAATTTTAATGTCAACAGCAGGAAAGTAACCTGTCAAACCCCAGGGAGGTTGATCACACCCTTCAGATCTTAACCAGAAAGTGGCTGAAGGAAAGCAATTGCAAACCCATGTCTCAATTTTGTCCTTAAAATTGAGACATAGAGGGCAGAAAGTCAGCATCAGTCTCCAACGACTTTTTGCAACCAGTATTTCTGTGCCAACATCTTAGGCCAAATTATTGGAATGAGGTTTAAAACACTAGGGGAAGGGAGAAGCTGAGTATTCCCTCTAGGCTAATAGTTGCCTGGTGAAATGTCACTGCATTTGTGTCAGAATGTGCAGAGGAATGCAATCCTGTCTGGGCAGAAGGCAAATAGAAACCCAAAGGAGAGCTGATCCAATCACTCTGTATGATTTAGAATGTATTATGGTCAACATAGACACTGATCTACTTTTCCCAAGTTCCTATATTTAGGGACTGAAACTGCTGTTTCAAAGAAAAAAAAACACATAAAATGAATTATTCTGAGCACTTATACAAATCTTTTAGTGTTCAATTTCTCCTGGGAAAATGCAATGATTTGATGACAGCTCTGGAAGGGAACAAACAGAAGTATAGAACGGGGTATGGGGAAGTTTCAGAGAGAGACAGAGACAGAGGGAGAGACATAAAGAGATAGAAAGGAGGAATATAGAAACAGAAAGTCTCAAAAAAAGAAAACAAAGAAGGACAGATTCAGAGACAAGTTGTGAGGCAAGACCCAGACAGAGAAAACAAACACAAAGAAGTAATATTTAGAACACAGAGAGGCCTAACACTGAAAACCAATGACATAAAAACAAATGAAACACTGAAAAAATGTATACAATTTTTAAAAACCCAAGGAACCAGCCAGAGGAGCTGGGGAGGGAAAAGAGAGAAAGGAAGATAACCCATGGCAACACGCAATTGAGTCAATATTTATTGAGTGCCCACAGAGAGCATGGCAACCTACTGGAACTTAAGTAGAAATAAATTCAATTCTCTCCGGTCCTGAAGGATGGGGAAGCTCAGGTCTGCCGTGCTGCCTAGGGGCTGAGGAAGTGTGAGTACAGGCAGATCCGCACTGAGCTCTGCTTGCTGCAGTTTGGCCCCAGCTCCACTTCCTTGGTCTGACCTGCAACCTTCTTCCCCAAATTCTACTGAAGAAAAACAAATACTTAAGGAGACACAAAGTTTTTTTGTTTGTTTGTTTGTTTTTTGGTATTTGTAACATCAGGTCTAAAACAAGTACTATTATTAGTAATAATGCCATATTTCTTTATGAAAGATAAAAATCTGGAAACTAGATGTTTTCAAAACAGAAAGGTTAAAATTTTAAGAAGAGACCAAACAAGAGACCACTTTCATTACATATCTCCCCTCCCAGATCCTGACATATATAATAATACACAGTATTTTAAAAGCACCAAAACCCCAGCCTGGCCAACATGGTGAAACCCTGTCTCTACTAAAGATACAAAAAATTAGCCAGGCGTGGTGGTGGGTGCCTGTAATCCCAGCTACTCAGGAGGCTGAGGCAGGAGAATCTCTTGAACTCAGGAGGCGGAGGTTGCTGTGAACCCAGATAGTGCCATTGCACTCCAGCCTGGGTGACAGGGCGAGACTCTGTCCCAGAAAAAAAAAAGCACCAAACCAAAACCTCATAAATACCACTAAAGACCTTACTCATGTAACCAAACACCACCTGTTCCCCCCAAAAAACCTATGAAAATTAAAATAAAATAAACAAAACAAATCTAAGTTTTATACAATTTAGTCTATAAAATATGTTGTAAGAATATCAGAGTACACAGACACATATCTGATCAAAATGTCTCCAAAAAACCTGCAGAAAGGGAAATGTGGTCTGTTATATGACTCACCATGTCCATGAAATAAAAATAAACCATGGTTTCTAAGAAATACAACCATTTCTGGCAGTGGGTGCTAGAAAATAGATTTGCAAGGAAAAGACACAATAATCAAAGCTCATTATGCTCCATCAATGGACCATACCTATTCAGACCAAACTATATCTGGTAAACCTAAAGAAAGAAGGCACAGAGCAGAATAATTTGTGGAATATTAGCTTATTTATTCTTCCTATATTTTCCTACCTCACAACTGGAATTTTAGAACTGCTCGGCCTCTAGGATTTTTACAGGGTGGAAAACCAAAAGATACTTAAAAGAGATTTTTTTTTTTTGTCATATGAGAACTTCTTGAAAAAACTATGCTACTATTATCCTGAGGATGCAGGATAGAGAGAATACTCTCAGAAGCTTGGGAAGAGGGAGCTATGTCTCCTGAATCAAAAAGAGGGTCAAAGTTTTTTACCCTCTTTTCTCAGTAGCAAAATACCACCCCAGGGAGGAGTTATGTGTTAGTGGAAAGGATCACACACTCTGGAACAGAGAGACTCTCAATGGTACCCAGTGGACCAAGGACCAAGGAATACATCTCAGATGATATGGTACTCCCTGTAACTAACTTTAGGAATTCAGCACAACTCTATGGTGTGGCAAGTCCCAGTAGTGACTTCAATTGAATTCTCTACCACTCTAGCAAAATAGGCTATGAGAACAATTTTAGTTAATTTTATAAAAGAGCTATTTCATATAAATTGGAGTTTGTGGTCTAGATATCATATATGCTACACAAACTTTGGCATCAAATAGAATGAGGTCTGAGTTAACTTTCGGTCATCTTACTTAATTTCTCCAAGTCTTACTTCTGTCATCTGTAAATGGAGACCAAAGGTAGAATTTTATTCATTTGTTATTATAAGCAGCGAGCAATAGCTTTATGCTCAGTGTTTAGTCCAGTACCTGGAACGTAGTCAGTGTTCAGTAATTGTCATTTTTATTCAGTTTGAAAAATGTCTCACTCTAGTAAGAAGTCAAGCAAAATTTTGACACAAAGCTTATACGTAACTATTATAGAGGGAAACACCATTAGTTATGCACAACTGTTTACAAGATTTAAAAATTTAGACTATTAATAGTTCTTCAAGAGGAATACCCCTAACCATCTCAGGAAGAACAATATGAACATACAAACCAAGAAAAACACCAACCATCTCCCACAACTTTCTCAAGAGGGGCCCATGCCCATTCAGACCAATGTGTCCAATAAACCTCAAACTCATGGGAAAGAAAAATTTAAACAGCAATTCAAAGCTTTAATATGTCAATGGCTTTTAAAAAGTCAACTGTCACATTTCTTCTCCTTTTTTTCCCTCCCTTCCCTCAACACAATCGTGTTTGAGGCCAAAGCTATTTATAATTCTTGGAGTGACTGACATTAAAAGACTTTTGACAAGCAGTCTAGTGACCTTGATGAAAGTATCTTAATCTGACAGACTTCTCAAATGGAATGTGGGAGGGAAGAGCATATTTTAACTTTTGGTAAGCTAAAATAGCACCTTGAAAATTGAATGACCCTAGATATGGATTTAGTAGTTGTACCCATTTCAGGTTATAAAAGCCCTAAGATTAAAAAAAAAATTGCAAGTCCAGCTCAGGATAGAGGAAGTTTGATATTTCTGCATCTAATGTGTGCCTGTAGCTCATTAGGTAATAAGGTTTGCATTCATATTAAAATTCTTAGTGTGGCTTCAGGCTCTCCTCCTTTTTGCTTTCCTCTACCCTTCTCAAATGAGTTGGGACTAATCATTGGTTTCAGTTCTCTCACCAAGGGGCCCATGGTGAAAAAAGCATGACTTAACAATTCAACAAGCATTGCTTGAGCATTTGTTATGAACTCAATGCCAGGGATACCGACAAGCACGTAGTCTCTGCTGTCAGCAGATATTAATACTCTGTCATAATTGTTTCAAATTTCTTTTTCCCTAAAAATTATAAAAATTTTGATATAGACACAAATTAAAGTAGTAGTAGATATACCAATCACCAAGATAAAACAATTACCAAGATTTTGTCGCATTCACAGAACTTATTTATTTATTTTTAAAATTATGGTAGAAAACAGATTTTAACATAACATGTTTAACGTAAAAATTAGCACCTCGACCATTTCTAAGTGTATAGCTCAATAGTGTTAGCAATAGTCACATCGTCGTGCAACAGATCTCTAAGAGTTTTTCATTTTGCAAAACTGAAACTCTACACCCACTGAAAAACAACTCTCTATTTCCCCTTCCTCAGAGCTCCTGACATCCACAATTCTGCTTTCTATGAGTTGGACCAATTTAGATGCCTTATACAGGTGAAATCATACAGTGTTGGTCTCTTTGTGACCGGGCTTATTTTACTTAGTATAATGTCTTCAGGGTTCATCAATGTTATGGCACATGACAGAATTTCCTTCTTTTTAAGCTAAGTAATATTCCACTGTATGTATATACTCCATTCTCTGTATCCATTTATATTTCAGTGGATATTTGGGTTGCTTTCACCTTTTTGGTATTGTGAATAATGCTGTAATGAACATGGATGTGAAAATATGTCATCAAGATCCTGTCTTCAATTTTACTGGATATGTACCCAGAGTGGGATTTCTGGATCTTATGGTAATCGCATTTGTAGTTTCCTGAGGAAACTCTATACTGTTTTTCATAGTGGCTGCATTGTCAATTCACATTGACAGTGCACAAGAATTGCAATTTCTCCACATTCCAATACCGCTTGCTATTTTCTGTTTTTATGACAGTGGCCATGTGTATTAGTCCATTCTCACACTGCTATAAAGAACTACCTGAGACTGGGTAATTGAAGAAAAGAGGTTTGGCTCACAGTTCCCTAGGCTGTACAGAAGCATGTTTTGGAGGCCTCAGGAAATTTACAATTATGGCAGAACGCAAACGGGAAGCAAGCACATTTTACCATGGTGCAGCAGGATAGAGACACAGAGAAGGGGGAAGTGTGCCACACAACTTTAAACCATCAGATCTCATGAGAACACACTAACAGCAAGGGGGAAATCTGCCCCCATGAGCCAATCATCTCCCACCAGGCCCCTCCTCTGACATGTACAATTTGACATGAGATTTGGGTGGGGACACAGAGCCAAACCATATCACCATCTTAATGGGTGATATCTCATTATAGTTCTGATTTGCATTTCTCTAATGGTTAGTGACATTGAATATCTTGTCACTTGTTAGCCATTTATAAATCTTTGGAGAAATACCTCTTTGAGGATTTTACCCATTTTTTTTAACTAGGCTATTTGCTTATTGTTAAATTATAGGCATTCTTTATATATTCTGAATCTAACTCCTTATCAGATATATGATTTGGAAATATTTTCTCCCATCTTGTAGATTACTTTTTCACTCTACTGATTGCTTCCTTTCATGTGCAAAAGGCTTGAAGTTTGATGTACTCTCATTTGTCTATTTTTGCTTTTGTTGCCTGTGGTTTTGGTGTCATATCCAAGAAAACATTGCCAAATCCACTGTTATAAAATTTTTCTCCTGTGTTCTTCTTACAGTTTTATATTTTATATTTATATACAGTGGAATATTACTTATGCCTATAATTTATATTTATATATTATGCCTAGGTCTTTAATTCATTTTGAGTTTATTTTTGTATATTGTGTAAAGTAAGGATCCGACTTCATTTTTTTACACGTGGATATCCAGTTTTCTCAACACCATTTATTGGCAGGACTACCCTTTAAGCCCATTGTATGGTTTTGGCACTCTTGTCAAAATTGATTGAGTGCATGCACAAGGGTTTATCTGGGACCTCTATTCTATTCTATTGATCCATATGTCTGTCCTTATCTCAGTACCACACTGTTTAGATTAACTTGGGATCACTTAACCTATTTTTTAAAACACGTTTTTTCTTTTTCTTATTTGAAGTATTTTTCAGCAAATATCAGATGGTATTATTTTGCCTCTTCATAATTCAATATAACTCTAAAAATTATGGCCCACTACCAAATCACAATATTATTATCACTCATAATGTTTCTTTGGCGTAATCTTATACCTGGTCTTAATCAAATGTATGGATTTTCTCAAAAATGTGTTTTCTGGCTTATTTGAATTAAAATCTAAACAAGGTCCACATTTTAATATGTTTATTTTTTAGGTCACTTGTAATTTAGAACAGTTCTTCCTCTGCTCCCTTTTCCTCCAGCCATTGACTTATAGAAATTAGTTTAGTTGTTCTATAGAATGCCTCCCATTCTGGATTTCTCTAATTCTTTATTATGTCATTTAACACTAAATGGAAATTAGCTAGGGGCTTAACTCTATGGTCATTTAACTATAAATTGAAATTAGCCTAGAACTATGATATTTTTATGTCTGCAAGCAGCTTTTTAACCTTATCTGCAAATTGAAGATTCTGAGGGCTTTTCCCAGTTTCACTGGGCATTCTCACACGTCTTCCCATATTTCCACCCAAGGAACATAGGATCTTCTTCTTTTAGTAGATGTTTGTAGAAAAATTTTTTACACCCTGAGTTTGTGGCATACATAGGTTGTCCCTATTCATTTTTCACTATTACTGCCACACAACTTCATTCTTGTTCTTGTTATACTGCTGTAAGTGATTTACCACTCTTGTTCATAATCTGAAATTTATGAGAATTTATTGCCTTTGATTTTTATTTAAGATATTAACAGTGCACTTATTATTGGCTATCCTAATTGATTTGTTTGTTTTCCAGGAGGAATTTTGGGGAAATTAAAACCTGCCTTTCTGCCAGGATCACATCACTGGAAGCTCCGTGACTCTCTTGTTGCAAAAGAAAAAAAAAATCACAGAAACACCCCACCTCCCAACCTATTCTCTTTTACTTCTTCCCCCAAGCCCACCCCCAAATATAACTGCTATCCAGAAGCTGTTATGTCCTGTTTCCATACATGTTTTTGTACTTTTACTATATCTACATACGTCAATTAAATTTATGTCCTATCGGTTTATGAATTTATATTTGCATATATATTTTCATATGTATAATTTGCATTTTATTGAAAATTATGTTTCTTGAGATTTATCCACATTGAAACATGGAGCTCTAAATTGTTAATTTTAACTGCTACAGAGTATTCCATAATTTGAATAAAGCATAACTTGTTTGTACAATCTCCCGCCAAGGGAAAATTATTTCCACTCTCATCATGACAAGGAGCACTGCAAAAATTAAAATAAAAATTACATTCATACTTGTTTGCCTGCACCCATCTGCCTGATTTTCTCTAAAATAAATATCTAGGAGTAGGAGTGGAAGTGCCAGGTCAAAGAGCATGTGCATCTTCTTATGCCCACATATATGAGAGTTTTCCCCGAGTATATCTACATCAACATCTATGATGTTTTAATTTTCTACATCCTTCTCTGTATTCGTTTGTTTTCATGCTGCTATGAAGAAATACCCAAAACTGGGTAGTTTATAAAGGCAAGAAGATTAATTGACTCACAGTTCCGCATGGCTGGGAAGGTTTCATGAAACTTACAATCATGGTGGAAGGGGAAGGAAACATGTCCTTCTGCACATGGTGGCAGGAGAGAGAAATGCCAAGCCAAAGGAGGAAAAGCCCCTCATAAAACCATCAGATCTTGTGAGAATGAACTCACCGTCATGAGAACAGCATGAGTGTAACTGCCCCCATGATTAAATTACCTCCCACTGAGTCCTCTTATGATAAATAGGAATTATGGGAACTAAAATTAAAGGTGAGATTTGGGTGGGGACACAGAGCCAAACCGTATCATTGTCAATATGAAATAGTACTTTATTGTTACTCTATTATATATTTTATTGAATGAAATGTGAGGTTGAGAACCTTTACAAGTCCTATTCATCATTTTATCTTCTTTTTCTGTGTATGGTCTGTTTATAACATTGATAATCTCTTGGGTTTTATGTCAATTTCTCAATGATTTGTGAGGGTTTAAAAATATATTCTAGATAATGATTCTTTTTGATATTTATTAAATACAATGTATTCTCATAAAATCATCTATGAACTCTTCCTCCCTTCCCCCTCTCCATTCCCTTTCCTCTGCCTTCATCTCTATCTCTACATCTACCTCTACCTCTAGCTCTATCTCTAGTTATAGCTCTAGCCCTATCCCTATCCCTATCCCTAACTCTATCTCTACCTCTAGCTCCACCTCTACCTACCTCTACCTCTATGTCTAGCTCTATCCCTACCTCCACCTCTAGTACTGGTCCCAGCTCTAGCTCTACTTCTGTTTCTACCTCTACTTCATCTCTATCTCTAGCTCTACCTCTAGTCCTACCTCTAGCTCTAGCTATACTTATATCTCCACCTCATCTCTATCTCTAGCTCTAGTTCTAGTTCTAACTCTACATCTAGCTCTAGCTCTAGCTCTACCTATCTCTATCTGTCTCTATCTCTATTTCTATCTCAATCTCTATCTCTATTTCCATAACCCTTTCTCTCCCTACAGTTCAGATTTTGTTCTTGGAAACAGCCTAGGAAACAGGCAGTTTACTATACTTTCCATTTTCCCAAATCTCCATCTCTAACCACACCTCACCCCTGCTAGCACCACACAGATTTCTTCTTGGAACATCCCTTGTTTGTGAAGCATTGACACTTATGCAAAAAGGTATTAAAAGTAAGCATCTGGCCAGGCACGGTGGCTCATGCCTATAATTCCAAGCACTTTGGGATATGGATCACAAGGTCAGGAGATCAAGACCATGCTGGCTAACACGGTGAAACCCTCTCTCTACTAAAAATACAAAAAATTAGCCAGGCTTGGTGGCAAGCAACTATAGTCCCAGCTACTCGGGAGGCTGAGGCAGGAGAATTGCTTGAACCTGGGTGGCGGAGGTTGCAGTGAGCCGTGATCGCACCACTGCACTCCAGCCTGGGTGACAGAGCAAGACTCCATCTCAAAAAAAAAAAAAAAAATAGTAGAAGTTTCCTGCCTTTATGGACAATCTGTTTGTCAAATATGATCACATTCCATAAATTAGTTTTAAGTTCAACTGGGGTTTCCCTCCTTTCAGCATGCATATTATCTCTTCCCTTCCTCTGGACCTTTCCTATCCATGTCTTTACTAGGATTATTACCTGTCTGGTGAGTGCTGTAAACAAAATGTTATGTGTGCAATTAATGCTAATTTGGATGATAGGAAACAGAAATATTAATTCTAGTTACTTTTCAAACATAGCTCATGCATTAATAGAATCTGATGTCACTGCAAGACAATTTGGTTGAGATGATAATGCTAATTTATTGAAATGGGTGGGTGTCATAATCAGTTTGAAAAAAGAGAGAGACATTTCTAAGACATACCAGATCATATTAATACATCACCTCCACACAAAAAATTGGTGTTAACATACAAATTCCTCTGGACGTTTAAGAAGAAATGCCTCCTCAAATATTGAGATCTAGTGAATGCAGCTTTTAAAACTGTAATATATAGGTCAGAGGGTTTTTTGTTTGTTTTGTTTTCCTATCTTTCTATTTGGCTTTCCTCTTAACATAGACTAGAGAAATAAAGGTACATGCAAATGCATAGATTTATTTATTTAGATTTCAATTGAAATTTTTCATTATGTTTATTATTTTTAAACACAGGCATCTGCTTGGCTTCATGTGCAAAGCCCTGAATTTCATTCTTTTCTTACTGAAGTTCGTGAAATGAAAGTAATACTTTAATATTTGATAATAATAGCCCAAGAAGGATGGTAACATCCAAGTGTAAGTACTACATATTGAAGAATAAATTTTTTACAGGAAAATGCATTATATTAAGAATCATAGAAGTTTTTACTCATAATAACAAATATGGAAGAAAAAATAGCTTGCAATAAACGTACCCAGTCCATATTTGTATCCAATATATATTTTTTCTCTAAAGCAGAATTACAATATAAAAACAAAATTTAGATTCCAAATGGTATGTCATATTAGAGAGAAAAATAGTGCAAATGAACAGTTTAAAACTGTCCAAAAATATGAGTAATTTTATTTGAAAAATGACAAGGATTCTTCAGAGTTCTGGACCACCCAATTATTTCAATAAAACAAATTGTCCTGGAGAAAGGCTCATAAACTCTGAGCCATTCATTAGTTTTTTTTGTATCATCAGGGAGTTAACTTGGGAAACTGGCAAAATCCTATCTGGCTTGAAAAGTAAATGCCCTCGGATTAGGGTTCTGTTCAACAGAAAATGCAAAAGGCTAATAATTTTATTTAAAAATTTTATGATTATTAATTTTCATTCTGTCAGCCCACATCACAATTAAAAGAAATAAATCATTTTGGTGGTTTGTGCCTGATTTTTCCCAAATTTCTTTCTTTGTTTGCTTGTTTTAATATTAAGTATATTTCTATTAGCTGGCAACAGCTGTCATTTGGGTGCCTCAGCTGACCACTCCCAGAGCACCCATAGCTTCAGTGTGTACTCTTTACTACAAATTCTTAATGTCTGGATTTACTAAATAATTAAAACCATCCTTGCAAATGTCCAATATAAGAGGGAGTAGATAAACTTCTTGCTTCATACCTTTTTCCAAAAGCTTTTATTTTCAAGTGAAATTGATTCTTATTTGCTTTTAATTTACCAGCCACAAGCTTAATATCATTTAACTAGCTAGTTAATAAAGCTTTGTAATTAAAGCTTTGTAATTAAAGCTTTGTATTAAATGTTTGTATACACAACGATTTATTTGGGACTTAAATTTTGAATTCTTTTCTCCTTAATAAAATTTTGAGTTTCTGTTTTAATCTTCAAATATTTCAATTGTTTGTTTTTTAAACAAACAAGCCTGAATTAAAGGAATGATTGAAATTCATAAATGCCATTTTTTCTCTTACATGATCATACTATTAAAACTATGAAGTTTCCACATCAAAATAAGAAGATAACTAAAGACAAAATAAAAAATTGTGAAAGCACCAAGAAATAAATGACACCTTACCTATCGGGGAAAAATCTTATGGACTGTCCATAAGAAAGAGCAGTAGCTCCTCCAAGGTCCCTGAAGGATAATAATCTGTGACACTACAGTAGATACTCAGACATAAAGTAGTTCCAAGAACAAAGACTACTGTCTGTCAAGAGTTGCTTATTTTCTTATTTTCATGACAGCCAGGAATGTATTCAAAAGGTATATTTGTAATACATTAGCCACAATCTAATTGTGCTACCACTGGAGGGCTGCTCAGTGTCTAGTTCATCACACAATAGGGGATGGAAGTTGGATTCATTCTTTTTGAAGGTTTATATGGTTTGGCTGAGTCCTCACCCAAATCTCCTCTCCAACTCCTACATGTTGTAGGAGGAACCCAGCGGGAGGCAATTGAATCATGGGGGCAAGTCTTTCCTATGCTGTTCTCACGATAGTAAGTCGCATGAGATCTGATGGTTTTAAAAACGAGAGTTCCCTGCACAAGCTCTCTTTACCTGCTGCCATCCATGAAAAATGTGACTTGCTCCTCCTTGCCTTCTGCCATGATTGTGAGGCTTCCCCAGCCACGTGGAACTGTAAGTCCAGTAAACCTCTCTATTCTGTAAATTGCCCAGTCTTGGGTATGTCTTTATCAGCAGCGTGAAAGCGGACTAACACAAAGGTCTAATCAGAGTTGGATTTGTGTTGCTTTTGTTTGTAACACTGTGCTAAGACTGAACACAGTGAGGTCCAGTTTTTTCCATGGTACTAGCTTTTTCACCTCTTTTCCACAGTAGCACAAATTCATGCTAGGAAGTTAATTGTGTAGGCATGAGAGCTTGTCTATACCATGTTCTCCAAAAAACTGATTTTAATTCTTTTTATCTTTCCTACCAGTATACCTGCCATTGCTTTCCTCTTCAAACCTCGGCTATTTAGTCAGTGGATTCAGCTTTAATCTTGTCACCTTATATGTACACAGACATTTTTACATGTTTTACGTGAAACAAGATAGAGCATGAGTGAGTAAATAAGTGTGTGTGTATGATGCACGTGTGTGCAGAAAACTGTAATCTCAATTATTATTATTATCTAGTGCAATTAGAGAGATGGTCAAGCACAGGAAACAAAAGGGTTTAACAGAAAACGGATAACGTACGTCTTTAGGGAAGAAAGGATTACAAATTTCACGCTGGTCAAAATTGAAATTTCGTAGAATAAACATCTGCAGTTTATACTAAAAGCTGCTTGTAGGGTTAAAATATGATATTATTCTAGGTAGATTTCAACCTTTGGTTGCAGCTGGCTGAGGGGGCTGCTGGCAACAGCTGTTATTTGGGTGCCCCAGCTGACTGCTCCCAGAATACCTATAGCAGTTACATGCTGGGAGGAGAAGGAGGCAGGTGCTATCAGATGACTCCTCAGGAATGTGCCCTAAAGGGAACACTATTTAGCATACAGGAGACTTGGCATGTGACTTTCTTTGGAGGGTGATTTTAAAGACTTGTTTGCAACTAATGATGTGTGTGATCTGTACAGAGGTCACCTTCAATAACTTCTCTTCCTGTAAACAGGAAAAGGCATGCTGGGAAATGGGTAACAGAACAAACAACAGGGAGCCCCAGTCACTTCTGGACCCAGTAGCCAATGTGACACGGTTTGCTATCCCTGGAGCTGAGTATTAGTAATCCTTAGATATTTTCAGTTTACTTTGTTTAGAAATTGAACTTCAACACAATGAACACTAGTGAGGTTGGATGTTGCAGCCAAAAAGCTTAGGATTTGAAGGAATCCTACGAATCCATCTTCACTACTTCACAGCTTTGTGACACTGCTCTTATCAGATAACTTACCTACATGTTATTATCCCAGTTTGTAAAATGGTGATTATAATAACTGCCTCAATACATTAATATAAAGATGAAATAAGGAAACATGTAAGGTGTCTGGCATATGTTAGATGCTCAATATTTACGCTTCCTTTTTCATCGTGTTGTAGGCTAATTGAACCCAATCTTTCAACCCTCAGAGACTGAGTTTGGTATTAGAAGACATTCACATGTTTATGTTAGGAATCAATTCACTCCATCCACACTGGCCATCCTTGTTGCTCCTTAAACATGTAGGCATTCTTCCACCTTAGGGCAATGGATCTGGCTGTTCCCTCCTCTGGACCTTCTCCCAAGTATGCATTCGAACTGACTCACTTCCTTCAACTCTTCACTTAAATGTATTCTTCTCATCGAGGTTTACCCTGACAACCCCACTTAATACTGTAAACTGTACATGGCCCTCTCCACTGCTCCCTCAGTGCCATATTCCTGAGTCCCCTTACCATGCTCCTTTGCTTTAAAAAAAAAAAATACATTTATCACCTTCTAGCACTTAATAAAATTTTAAAATTATATTTACTGTTTATTCTTTGTTTTCTCCAGTAGACTGTTGTATTAGTCCGTTTTCATGCTGCTGATAAAGATATACCCAAGGCTGGGAAGAAAAAGAGGTTTAATTGGATATACAGTTCCACATGGCTGGGGAGGCCTTAGAATCATGGCAGGAGGTGAAAGGCACTTCTTACATGTAGGTGGCAAGAAAAAGATGAGAAGGATGCAAAAGCAGAAACTCCTGATAAAACCGTCAGATCCTGTGAGACCTATTCACTGCCATGAGAACAGTATAAGGGAAAACACCCCCAAAATTCGAATGATCTCCCACTGGGTCCCTACCACAACACATGGGAATTATGCAAGTACAATTCAAGATGAAATTTGGGTGGGGACACAGAGCGAAACCATATCATTCTATCCCTGGCCCCTCCAAATCTTATGTCCTCACATTTCAAAATCAATCATGCCTTCCCAACAGTCTGCCAAACCCTTAACTCATTTCAGCATTAACCCAAAAGTCCACAGTCCAAAGTCTCATCTGAGACAAGGCAAGTCCCTTCTGCCTACAAGCCTGTAAAATCAAAAACAAGCCAGTTACTTCCTAGATACAATAGAGGTACAGGTGTTGGGTAAATACAGTCATTCCAAATGGGAGAAATTGGCCAAAACAAAGGTGTTACAGGGCCCATGCAAGTCCAAAATCCAGTGGGGCAGTCAAATTCTAAAGCTCCGAAATGATCTCCTTTGACTCCATGTCTCACATCCAGGTCACGCTGATGCAAGAAGTAGGTTCTCATAGTCTTGGGCAGCTCTGCCTCAGTGGCTTTGCAGGGTGTAGACCCTCTTCTGGCTGCTCTCATGGATGGCTGGAGTTGAGTGTCTGTGGTTTTTCCAGGCACACAGTGCAAGCTGTCATTGGATCTACCATTCTGGGGTCTGGAGGACAGTGGCCCTCTTCTCACAGCCCCACTAGGCAGTGCCCCAGTAGAGACTCTGTGTGGGGGCTCTGACACCACATTTCCCTTCTGCACTGCCCTAGCAGAGGTTCTCCATGAGGGCCCCACCCCTGCAGCAAACTTTTGCCTGGGCATCCAGGCATTTCCATACATCTTCTGAAATCTAGGTGGAGGTTCCCAAACCTCAATTCTTGACTTCTGAGCACCTGAAGGCTCAACATCAGATGGAAGCTGCCAAGGTTTTGGGGCTAGCACCCTCTGAAACCATGGGCTGAGCTATACCTTGGCCCCTTTTAGCAATGGCTAGATTGTTGGAGGCAGGGCACCAAGTCCCTAGGCTGCACACAGCACAGGAACCCTGGGCCTGGCTCACAAAACCATTTTTACCTCCCAGGCTTCTGGGTCTGTGATGGGAGGGGCTGCTGTGAAGACCTACAATATGCCTTGGAGATACTTTCCACATTGTCTTACAGATTAACATTCAGCTCCTTGTTACTTATGTAAATTTCTGCAGACAGCTTTAATTTCTCCTCAGAAAAATGGGTTTTTCTTTTCTACTGCATCATCAGACTGCAAATTTTCTGAACTTTTATGCTCTGTCTCCCTTTTAAAATGGAATGCTTTTAACAGCACCCAAGTCACCTCCTATCCTTTGCTGCTTAGAAATTCCTTCTGACAGATACCTTAAATCATCTCTCTCTAGTTCAAAGTTCCACAAATCTCTAGGGCAGGGGCAAAATGCTCCCAGTCTCTTTGCTAAAACATAACAAGAGTCATCTTTGCTCCAGTTCCCAACAAGTTCCTCATCTCCATCTGAGACCACCTCAGCCTAGACCTTATCAATCGTATCACTATCAGCATTATTGTCAAAGCCATTCAACGAGTCTCTAGGAAGTTCCAAACTTTCCCACATTTTCCTGTCTTCTTCTGAGCCCTCCAAATTGTTCCAACCTCTGCTTGATGCCCAGTTCCAAAGTTGCTTCCACGTTTTGGGGTATCTTTTCAGCAATGCCCTATTCCACTGGTACCAATTTACTGTATTAGTCTGTTTTCATGTTGCTGATGAAGACATATGCAATACTGGGAGGAAAAGAGGTTCAACTGGACTTATAGTTCCACATGCCTAGGGAGGTCTCAGAATCATAGAGGGATGTGAAAGGCACTTCTTACATGGCAGCAGCAAGAAAAAAATTAGGAGGATACAAAAGCAGAAACCTCTGATAAAACCATCAGATCTCGCAAGATTTATTCACCACCATGAGAACAGTGTAGGGGAAACCACCCCCATGACTCAAATTATCTACCACTGGGTCCTTCCCACAACACATGGGAATTACAGGAGTACAATTCAAGGTGAGATTTAGGTGGAGACACAGAGCCAAACCGTATCAACTGTATACCCCATAAGGGATTAAAATCTTTATTCGCTTCACTGATGTATATCACGCACCTGTTTCCTTGTAGGTAGTTAGGGCCGAATAAATATTTTTTCATGAATGAACGCACTTAGGCATTTCAGAATACATCAATCTATAGTGTTTAGGAATTGACTATGACCTGAATTAACATGCTTTGTTCACCTCACATCCCCAGATCCTGGAGTGTAGTATGACATGTATAGTAGAACGAATAAAAAATAATGGATTCAGGCACAACACAGCTTCCCATGAGGCTAGGGAATTACCCAGACTCAGGCAAAATTCATTACCATCATTCCCCTCTTTATGAACCTGACGACCAAACATACTGGCTTAGGAATTTTTTCTGTTAAATATATTTGATTGATATTATATACCCAGAAGGTCAAGATAATGTGGAAAATATTATCCACTGCCTTTGAGTCAAGGACTCTGATGTATATCATGGTGAATATTTATGCTTACTATGTCATTTCAAGTTTGAATGTTGACATTTAAATTAAAATAATGTCCCTCATTTTTATAACACAACAGCAATAGAAAGGTCAGTTGTACCTTACCAGTGGATAGTGCTACATTTCTCCTGTGTCATTTTGAGCTTTGCTGACCAGGAGACTGGCTTCTAATCTCATAGAGTGATCCTATGTACATCACTCAGTTGAAGAAACACAACTGATTAAGCCTTTCCTAAAAAGCTATTCTTTGTTCTTGAAAGTTTCTGCTCTACACTTAGTAGCAAGATGGCATTATCTAGTACAACCTTAAGAAAACACACCCTCTCAACACTCAAGATGAAAATGCTCAGAGGATTTGTATAGAGTCAAATCCAAAGTGAAAAATAACTTTATAGTTGTGTTATTGGGAGGAGTGGTGACAATAAGACATAAAATAAGGAGGGGTAAATGTTATAAAAACAAGATAGAAAGTTTATGGTAATCATAGTAAATTTCTGTCAAGAGAGCTGCAATTCAGATATGCTCCATTCTCACTTGACCTTTATTTACCTCTACTCCCAGTCATTAAAATGATGGTCTTTCTCCTGAGATAGTTCTATAATGGATACTTTGGGACACATTAATCTGATTTCATACAATTGCTGTGCTCAGTCATCTGTACTCAATGTGTCATATATGCCTGAACAACCAGACATCATACAAAGGCTTTATGTGATGCTAGTATGTGGTCTTGCCTTATAACAATGCATTTATCACTTAAATGTGCCTTTATCTTTTCTCCTGGAATTAAGACAGCTAAAGATTTCACAAGTTACACCTAAGAATGATACCCCAGGGAAGCATTGGACCTGTTTATATTCCACCTCATCATGAACACAGTCATTCACTTATTTGATCACACAGGGTAAAGGAGATATGCAACACTTCTCTGAAACAACGTGAAGAGAGGAGAATAAATCAAGCATTCTGGTAAACAATTCATGCCCTCAAAAACATGTTTTAATGTGTGCAACTGTCTTTAAGTGCTCCAAACCCAGACATCTTACTTGAGAGTCAGAGCTCCCAAGTGGCAAACAAAAGCACCAACTTGCTCATGATTCATTGTAACCTTTTTACATAAAACTGGAACTAGGAACCATAGTCAAGCAATAAGAAAGCTGATCCAGAATCTACCACTGTAAATTATTCAGCTAAAAAATATTACATAAATGCATGCAGAAGTCAGGAAGAAGAAATCAAAACATAAGATCATAATCCCAGTGGTATACTGTTAAAACATGAATGAACAAAGATTGTTGGTTCTATGTAGAGATACTGTATTGAATGAAAGACGTGAAAAGCTGTCTGCTCCCAAGACTCTCATGACATAAGTATCAAAGAATGAGAAACGGACTGGATGATTAGTGCTAAAAGGAACTTTTAAGGACATCTAATGCAAACCCAGTAATTTTACAGAAGCTTTAAATAGATTTGGAGAAGTTGAATAATGTGCTCTCAATCCATAATTAGTTGATACTGGTGAATATACCAGAAAAACAGAACACACCGTCTTTGCCATTAAAGTGTATCTGTCTTATTAGGTTTAACTAATATATTCAGACATCAGGTCATGTGATACCAAATGCTTGAACTGGTCAGGTGTTGCACTTTTTGTTCCCAGAATTGATAGATGGTTGTTATTCCATTCTGCCATTGCCTTTGTTTGTTATCATAGTAATTATAATGCCCTATTTACTTCAGCTAGAGGATTAATGTTTCTGGATATCTTTTCTTCTGCCTAGACATAGATTATTTGTATAAATACTCTATAAAATGGAGTTCCCAGGTTTTGTTCCTATTCAGTTATTCTACTTTCTATCTTGCAATTAACTACAAAGAGGTGAATACATAGCACTGAGAATGAGGCAAACCAAGGGCCTGCCATCAGGTGATTTTAAACATTGAACATTGGCACAGCAATTAAACTCAACCAACTGTAGAATTAATAAAAATACAGACCCAGATTGCTAGTCGACTATTTCAGATGCATGGTTCTGGTTACACAGTGAAAATCTAGGAACCTTAAGGACACTATAGAGGTTACTGCAGCCAGTTTAGTCAACACCTTACAAACCATCACAGCTGAAAGGGCAAAGAACGATCTAGTAGACAATTCTCACTCAAGGTCAGAAAGATAACTGATGGCTGGACCAGAATGGACACGAAGAATTTCTCACACGAGACCAGGAATCTCTCCAAACAACTCTTACCTTGAGGATAATGTAACTTTGGAAGAAATTTGTACATATTTTTCTTAGTTCCATGGAATATTTAAATGGTCTCAATTTCAAATAAATCCTGAAGTTTCGTGGATCTTGGTTTTTTTTTTCAATCTACAAGTTATTTACAAGTTTTAAAACTACTGAGTTAGGTTTTCTTTTGTTTGTTTATTTAAGAAAAGGGAGAACAAACAGCCCCAAACTTCAAGCTGTTCACGCTGAGGAATTGGACATTATATATTAAGGACACAAGAGGTATGTGAATCCCTCAGCTACAGTTGGCAGCAAATGTGTTGGACTAGCTGAAAGGTTTAGCACTAGGTACAAGGCAAGAGAGATAGAAGATAAGGAAGGAAAGCTAAGGAAATAAATTTTTCTTACAAAACTCCTCTAAAGTTTTTATAACAGGTCTTGCCAGAACTTAGATAAGCCAGAATGACTACGTTATTCTTCCAGAAAACGGTTTATGAATCAGTCTGCTATTTTCTACCCCCCAAAAAAAAGAAATCACAGTACTTCAGCACTGAGGGGATTAGTGGCTGAGCAATCCCCTTCAGAGTGCTGTTCACTTAATTTGTTAAAGGACAAAGTAGTTGAATCATCTCACTCGCTGAATCTAGAGGAAAAATACTGTCACTTCTTTATTGTTGTCATTTTCCAGTGTTTATTATGTCATAAAATGTTAGGCTTTAAAGTCCCAATCTGACTGTTTAGAGCAGGGATCTCCTGCCAACTGCATTATGTCATCAAATGAGCAAACATAATAAACATAATTAACATAGCAAGCATTTTTCAAGTCACTGGAATTTAAAAGTTGTTTGTTATAGCTACTGGTGTTACTTACCCTGACTTATGCACGAAGGAAAATAGTTTCATTTCGAATAGGTAGTTTTTTCCCAAACAGCTATACATATTTTTTACCAATATTTTATTCCCCTCTTCTGTATACCTAGAGGATATGATTATTGTCTTCCATGAAACTGAATAAAGTATTGTGACTAGATCTAGCCAATAAATTGTAAATGAAAATTATTAGGTTGGTGCAAAAGTAATTGTGGTTTTTTTCCATTACTTTTGATATGTGTGGCTGTGACTGTAGACATCTCATGTTCAATTATCCAGGCTTTCTTTTGGTGATCGAGACAGTTTCATGTTCTAAATGTTGCAGCTACCACATAGTAAAGCCCCTGCTGGCCTGGGTTTCTGAGTAACTCTAGAGTTGAGTCCCATGGCAACCAAAAATAGTTACATAATTTGAGTAGAAAATAAGGTTATATTGTGTTAAGCTGCTGAGATTTTCGGTTTGTTATCACAGTACAACCTACCCTATCCAATATATATGACACATGGGATAAAAAATATGTATGTATATATTTGCATATATGTGTATATTTGTATATAAGCATCTATGTGTATGTGTATATATGTACATATATGTATATGCATGTGTATATGCATACATAGTACATATATACACACATAAGTTTATGTATGTGTATGTACATAGACACATAAGCACATGTAAAAGTGTATTAGTCAGAATATGCACGTATATACACGTGCATACATGCACGTGTATATATAATATGATTACTAAATTGTTGCATAAAGAATTCTGATAATATATTAGTGCTTTATTTTACAGAAATGTTTCTTAATTATGTCTTTAGAAGAAAACAGTTTTCAACAATTTAGATTACCTAACATTATACCAAAAAGCAAGCAAACCGTAGCCTAGATGGCAATCTCTGCTAGAGGTTCTGCAGGTGCTAATTATACCCCTTGATCTTTTTACATTTTAACTAGTACGAAAATAAACACAAAAAATACGTGGAATTGTGAGTCTCAAAATATTAGCTTTTCACCCTAAACCTCTGTACTACCTCATACGAACTGACTCATCCTTCTACTTAAGGGAGAGCCGCTGGAGGACTGTGGGCTTCCCTTTGCAGAGCTAAAAATGCTCTTCTCTAGTGAGTTTACTGCACAGAGGAGTAAGCAGAGGAAAGCAGGCACTGCTTGAGGACACGTCAGAGAGGGGGCAAGAGGCTGCTGTCTTGCACCACAATGATACTCGCCTAATCTCATCCTTAGGAGAAGTAGAAACCAGGGCAATTGGGAAGACTCCTGGCGTTCTTCCCATACTGTTTCCTCCTGGAAAGACTCAGAAATTCTTTTTTAGCTATGAAATGTTAAGAAGTTGATTAATATGCTTTCTCTCCCACCCACAACAACCTCGTATGAGTCTTCCACACCTTTGCCATTATTACTATTCAACATTAAATGCTGTGTCCTCTGACTGAAGAGACATGATGACTAGGTGTATGTGGTGTTCTCAGTTGGATACTGAAACAGAAAAAGAACACGAGTAGAAAAACAGATAAAATTTTAACAAAGTCTGAAGCTTAGTTGATAGGAAGGTACTGATGTTAATTTCTTAGTTTTGATAAATATACCATGCTTATATAAAATGTTAACATTTGGGGACGCTGGATGGAGGGTACGTAAAAACTCTGTACTACTTTTGCAACTCTTCTGTAAATCTAAAATTATTTCAAAATAAAAGTTTAAAAGAAAAATATTTTTATTTTACAGGATGGGGAACACAATCATTAGAAATTTGTCTTGTGAATAGAAAATTCTTGGCAAAGCCTGCCTAAAGGCAAAGTGAATTAGGCGGGATGAACCTAAAGAGATATTTTGGGGCTCCTCTTTTAATATTCTGACTTAAGCACAATAATAATAATACGCTTCTTGTAATGCTCTGTGACTTTGAATAGAACGGGAGGCAGGTCTGCCCTAAGCAATATCCAGCTTGAGTTTTCCTTAGTGATATTGGAGGACCAAGATATTTTCCTTTCACGGGTCAATGAATAAGAAAAGGAGCAAATACATTAAAAAGCTGACCTAATGTATGTGACTGACTTCTCATAATTTTGTGAATCCTAAAAGGTATTCTTTCTTACTTTGTTCCCAGCTTCCTTTCATCTGAGAAAGTTCTTAAATATGTAGTACCCAAGAATCTGACCTACCCTTCTCAACTCCTAGATGAAGGGGGGATCTTAAAGTTTCATCCTCACCATTCCTTGATGGGGGGGGTCTATAGACATATGGAGTACCCTGGCTGGATGAAGCCACCCTGCAATTAACCTCAGTGTTCATGTAATAGATATGAGTTTGTCACTTAATTTCAACAACAAACAACCTCGTAAAAGCCAAAACAGTAGGGAAAAAAATGGTTAATAGCTTTGGAATTAGAGAGAACTAGATTTAAATAGCAGATGTGTCACTTTCTAGCCAGCTTCCATTAACCGAAAAAATTTATCAGATTCTGAGTCCGTTTGTTTGTCTGTAAGACTGTAATAGCCTACCTACAAGGTTGTTGTGAGATTTAAATGACACAGCACATGTGAAATAGTTCCTGGGATTAAGTAGTGTATCTCAATATATTGGTTCTACATTCTCTGAAAAAAGCAGGGTTTGATAGTAGGATGGCTTGAAAGTATGACCATCAAGTTGGAGGGAGGGGCCAGGCGCCCTGGCTCAGGCCTGTATCCCAGCACTTTGGGAAGCCGGCGGGCGGATCACGAGGTCAGGAGATTGAGACCATCCTGGCTAACACGGTGAAACCCCGTCTCTACTAAAAATACAAAAAATTATCCGGGCGTGGTGGCGGGCGCCTGTAGTCCCAGCTACTCGGGAGGCTGAGGCAGGAGAATGGCGCGAACCCGGGAGGCGGAGCTGGCAGTGAGCCGAGATTGTGCCACTGCACTCCAGCCTGGGCGACAGAGCAAGACTCCGTCTCAAGAAAAAAAAAAAAAAAAAGTTGGAGGGAGGAACAAAACGTCAGTGCAAGAAGCCTAGGCATACAACTGCATGGTGGTTTTACTGAAAGATGTGTACAGTACTTCACAATTATATAAATGTTGGATTATGGTCACAGGTATAGCTGAAGCATCTTTTAATCTATTTTCACCCTCATGCCACTGCTCATGGCATCATGGAAAGGTGTACAAGATGCATGCCCTGGCAGTATCAAGATTCATTGAAAGACACAACTCAGCTGCTTCTAAATGGCAACTTCTTTTTATGGTAATTGCATAATAAAGACTATTTAGTCAAAATGAGTTTACCAGTTGTTACTTTAAGACTTTCAGTACTCCCATTTGGAACAGAACAAATCTTAAAATAAGATTGATACAAAATGGTGTTCATTTGCATGAATAGAAGGTTTTTGCCCAACCAGATCAAAGCACATTAGTGGATTTTGAGCTCAAATTTCAAGCAATTTGCAACTGTATACCTGACAATTCACAGATCAGAAATAATTTTATGAACATTGATCATAGTGGAAATAGCTGTAATACAAACAAGAGCTCTTAGCAAAAGTGTTTCAAGGCCTTATAAAACCAACTAATCATGTAATGATGTTTTGTTCTGTTTAATTACAAGTCATAATGCAATGTAATTAAACCCAGTGGCAGGAGATAACAGTACCAAAATGCAGACAATTAAGTTAACTACAACACATGTAAGATATATTTATGTACCCGATAAATCTTCTGACAGGAAGGATCTAGATCTACCTTAATTAAAATAAGCATTTTTCTTGCATTTTCACATAATAAAAAGATACACAGTTTCCATATTCTAAGCAGTAGGATAAACAGTCAATGACTGATGTTTAAGAAACATGGTTAAAAACCTGAATTTAAGAGTTTAAGAATGATTTCTTCTAATTCAGATGTTTAGAGAAACCCTGGATGAAGGGGAAAAAAGTAATATTGTTTGGTAAACATAAGTGTCTCTTTTAAAAAATTGATTTGCGGTTTATTACAAATTCTGGGTAATAATTATTTGTTATGTATATATTGCAAATATCTACTCCCAGACCTGTAACTGTTTTTTTACCTTTATCTTATCTTTTGAAATACAAATTTTTACATTTTAATTTTGATGTATTTATCAATCTTTCTTACATGGCTTGTGCTTTTGTGCCTTATTTAAAAATACCTTTCCAATCATATGGTAGCATATATTCTCCCACATTTTCTTTTAATAATTTTTTTTGTAGTTAAGTTTTCAATTTCTCTGATGTTAATTTTTGTGTTTTGGGTGAAATTGGGGCCAATTTCACTGTTTTAATGGAAATCCATTAATTCCAACACCATCTTCTTACTTTCTTATTTTGTTCAATTGAGACAAGCTATTTTTTTTTCACCAGCACCATTTCTTTTTTACTGTTTTATAACATCATTTCTGTCAAATCTTTATATATTTATGTATGTATTATGGGATTCTCTACTCCATTACATATCTCTTCTCCTATTCTAATATATAACTATTTTAACTTTTATAACATTGTAATAAATCTTGGCATCTGGCAGCCCTGCCCTCACTCAAATGAGTCTTGACTTTTCTTACTCTTTCAGTCTTCCATATTAATTTTAGAATTCTCTTCTCATGTTCCATGAAAAATAATTGCCTTTTTTATGATATTGAGTCTTCCATATACATGGCATAAATCTCCCTTTATTCAGATTTTTACATGACCTTTAATATTTTTAAATTGCCCCCATAAAATTCATACAATTGTTATATTGATCAATTCCAATGAAATTCATAATTTTGGACACTTTTTAGTAGGATATTTTTTCTCTTATGTTTTCTAATTGGTCGAAGAGCAGGAGTAGGCATCCCTGTTTTTGACTTCAATGAGAATTCTTCTAAATAGTAACAAATATTGAAGAAATGTTTAACCAGTAGACTGCAAGCTCCATGACAACAAGGTCTTGATTCTTTTTATTGCTATATCACAATGCTTAAGACAAGTATCTGATAAGTGTGGCTATAAAATAAATATTTATAATCTGAATAAATAAAGATATGATGCAGGTTTTTTGGTAGAAATCTTTTATCTTTGTAATCAAGTTTTCTTCTCTCACCAGTTGTGTTTTAAAAAATCATGAACTGCTGTTGAATTTTGTAATTTATTCTTTATATACTGATACAATTGTATGAGTTTTTGTCCAATAATTGCTATTGTTTTGAACTGGTGATTTCTCTAATATGTAACTATCTTTACTAGTGATGAGGCATTACATTTTTGTATATTGTAGAATTTGTGTTGCTGATATTTTAATATATTTCCATCTCTTGCAAAAGTGATATTGCTCTATACTTTTGCTGAGTCTGATTATGTGTCTTTTCTAGACAATATGTAGTAAGATCATGTTTTATTAATTCATTTTGCCAACTTCTGCTTTTGAGTAGAGTGTTTAATTCCTTTACATTTAATATAATTACTGATATGGTAGGATTTATATCTGCCATTTTACTTTTTTTTCTATATAGCTTATACTTTTCTTGTTCTTCTAATCTTCTGTTCTGCCCTTCTTTTGTGTTAAATAGATATTTTCCATTTTACCTGTATTAGTCTGTTTTTACACTGCTGATAAAGACATACTCAAGACTGGGCAATTTACAAAAGAAAGAGGTTTAATTGAGCTTTCAGTTCTTCATGGCTGGGGAAGGTTCACAATCATGGCATAAGGCAAGGAGGAGCAAGTCACATCTTACATGAATGGCAGCAAGCAAAGAGAGGTGTGCAGGAAAACTCCCCCTTTTAGTAACCATCAGATCTCATGAGACTTATTCACTATCACAAGAACAGCATGAGAAAGACCTGCCCCCATGATTCAATTACCTCCCACCAGGTACCTCCTACAACATATGGGAATTAAAGATGAGATTTGGGTGGGGACACAGAGCCAAACCATATCATTTGGCCCCGGCCCCTCCCAAATCTCATGTCCTCACATTTCAAAACCAATCATGCCTTCCCAACAGTCCCCCAAAGTCTTAACTCATTTCAGAATTAACTCAAAAGTCCACAGTCCAAAGTCTCATCTGAGACAAGGCAAGTTCCTTCCACCTATGAGCCTGTAAAATCAAAAGCAAGTTAGTTACTTCCTAGATACAATGGGGGTACAGGCATTGGATAAATACAGCTATTGCAAATGGGAGATATTGGCCAAAAAAAGGGGGCTACATGTACCATGCAAGTCCAAAATCCAGCAGGGCAGTCAAATCTTAAAGCTCCTAAATGATTTCCTTTGACTCCATACCTTACATCCAGATCACACTGATGCAAGAGGTCAGTTCCCATGGTCTTGGGCAGCTCTGCCCCTGTGGCTTTGCCGAGTATAGCCCCACTCCTGGCTGCTTTCATGGGCTGACATTGAGTGTCTGTGGCTTTTCTAGTTGCATGGTGCAAGCCGTCAGTGGACCTACCATTCTGGGGTCTGGAGGATGGTGGCCCTCTTCTCACAGCTCCATTAGGCAGTGCCCCAGTAGGGACTCTGTGTGGGGGCTCCAACCCCCATTACCCTTTTGCATTGTCCTAGCAGAGATTCATGAGGGCCCTGCCCCTGCAGCAAACTTTGTCTGGGCATCCAGGCATTTCCATACATCTGATATCTAGGTTTCCAAACCTCAATTCTTGACTTCTGTGCACCCGCAGGCTCAATGTCACGTGTAAGCATCCAAGACTAAGGGTGTCTACCCTCTGAAGCAATAGCCCAAGCTGTACCTTGCCCCCCTTTAGTCATGGCTGGAGTGGCTGGGACCCAGGGCACCAGGTTCCTAGACTGCACACAGCACAGGGACCCTGGGCGCACGAAATCATTTTCTCTTAGGTCACCACCCTCATGCCTGTGCTTTGGAGGGGCTGCTGTGAAAACCTCTGATAGGCCCTGGAGACATTTTCCTCATTGTCTTGGGGACTAACATTTGGCTCCTTATTACATATGCAAATTTCTGCAAGGAGCTTGAATTTCTCCTCAGAAAAGGGATTTTCCTTTCTATTACATTGTCAGGCTGCAAATTTTCTGAACTTTTATGCTCTGCTTCCCTTATAAAACGGAATGCCTTTAATAGTACCCAAGTCACCTTTAGAATGCTTTGCTGCTTAGAAATTTCTTCCATCAGATACCCTAAATCATCTCTCAAATTCAAAGTTCCTGAAATCTCTAGGGCAGGGGCAAAATGCTGCCAGTCTCTTTGCTAAAACATAACAAGGGTCACCTTTGCTCCAGTTCCCAACAAGTCACTCGTCTTCATCCGAGACCACTTCAGCCTGGACTTTATTGTCCATATCGCTATCAGGCTTTTAGTCAAAGCCATTCAATAAGTCTCTAAGGAATTCCAAACTTTCCCATATTTTCCTGCCTTTTTCTGAACCCTCCAGACTGTTCCAACTTCTGCCTGTTACCCAGTTCCAAAGTTGCTTCCACATTTTCAGGTGTCTTTTCGGCAGCTTCCCACTCTACTGGTAGCAATTTTCTGTATTAGTCTGTTTTTATGCTGCTGATAAAGACATACCCAAGACTGGGCAACTTACAAAAGAAAGAGGTTTAATTGGACTTATGTTCCACGTGGCTGGGGAAGCCTCAGAATCATGGTGGAAGGCAAGGAGGAGGAAGTTACATCTTACATGGATGGCAGCAAGCAAAGAGAGCTTGTGCAGGAAAACTCCCCCTTTTAATAACCATCAGATCTCGTGAGACTTACTCACTTTTATGAGAACAGCATGGGTAAGACCTGCCTCCATGATTCAACTACCTCCCACCAAGTCCCTCACACAACATGTGGGAATTCAAGATGAGATTTGGTTGAGGACACAGCCAAACCATATCAGTACTATTTTAATTCTATCATTGTTTCTTTAATTATATATTTTTGTGTTATTTTCTCAGTGGTTGCCTGGGGACTGCAATTAATATCTTAATTTAAAACAACATCATTTGGATTAGTACCAACTTAATTGCAATAGTATATGAAAACTTTGGTCCAATATGTGGCCATTTGTTTTTGTTCTCTGTGTTATTGTTATGCAAATTATATATTTATAGATAATATGCCTTTAAACATGTCTTATATATATTGTGTTATACAGTTGTCTTTTAACTGCCATATTGTTTCCTTTATGACTACTGTTTCTTTCCTCATGTGGATTCAAGTTAATGTCTACTGTCATTTTATTTCAGCCTGAAGGACTTCCCTTAGTATTTCTTGTAGGACAAGTCTAACAACAACCTTTCTTAGTTTTCATTTCTCTGAGAATGTTTTAATTTATCCTTCAGTTTTGAACGATATTTGAATATAGAATTCTTGGGTGATAGTGTTTTTCCTTTAGCAGTTTAAATATATCATCCCACTACCCTCTGATCATTATGGTTTCTGATGGAAATCAGTTTTAATCTTATTGAGGATCCCTTGTATGTATAAGATATTTCCCTCTGCTGTTTTCAGGATTCTTTCTCTTTCAATAGTTTGATTATAACATGTCTAGAAACAGATCTTATTAAGGTTCTAACCTTTGAATTTTTAAGCTTCCTGGATCAATGTTTTTCACCAAATTGGATGAAGTTTTCAGCCATTAATTTTTCAAATATTCTTTCTACCCCTTTCTCTCTGCTTCTTCAGAAACTGCCTTTGAGTGTATGTTGGTAAGCTTGATGGTGTGCATAGATCTCTGTTAATTATTCTTGATTATCTTTTCCCTGTACCCCAGACTGGGCCATCTCAATTGATCTATCTTCAATTTTATGGTTTCCTTTTTTTTGGAGGGGAGGGTGCTATCTTAAATCTGTTTTTGAGCTTCTCTACTGAGTATTCTCTTTTAATTACTGTAGTTTTAAACTTTGTAGATATATATATATATATAATATGTAGTATTGCATATATAATTTCTGTCTATCGATATTCTCTATTTAGTGAGATTCTTATATCATACTTTCCTTTTTTAAAAAATACATGGCTTCGTTTAGTTCTTTGAGCATATTTACAATAGATTATTTGAAGTCTTTTTCTAGTAAGTCCAAATCTGGACTTATTCAAGAACAGTTTCTACTGACGTTTTTTTTCTATATATGAGCCATACTTTTTTTTTGCATGTCTCTTTTTTTGGGTGTCAACTCAACATTTTAAATATTATTGAGTAACTTTTGCAATTATATTAACCTTCTTTCCAGTGTTGTTGTTTTGGTTAAATGTTGTTTTGGTTATGATTGTTGTGGTTGCTGTTTTTTCTCTTTGTTTATTTAGTAACTTTTCTGATTATGTAAATTCTGAGATTTTTGGCTGATTATACCACCGTACTTCAGTAAATTCTCCAGGACAGAGAATATGTTCTGTACCAACAATGCCTCAGATAGTTTCTGGCCATGTTAGAAGCTCAATACATTTTTTATGTAAAAGATGAACAAATAGTATCAATAACACTTTTCTCTGATGTGGATAATGAGGAAATGGAAATAATAGTATACAATTTGGGTATTGCCACTTATGTGGTACTTACTACAAATTGACAGACACACTATGATAATTTTAAATACAAACACTGAGTTATGATTTAGTAATGTTTTAATTTTGAATTTTCTTATTCTGCTTTAATAAAATGTTGGACTATCATCATTTAATGTTTGAAAGCTGAAGTTTGTATGCAGCTTTCGGTCACTAGCAGTTAAAATGCCCCTTGTAATTTTTCTCTATTTGCTTTTAAAATTAAACCAGTTTAAATCAGTATCTATGGAATACCTGTTACTCCCAAGGGGGCTTGGAAGTCTCAACATTTTCTGTTATTTGCACTTGGAGAAATGAATTTCTGTTGCATGTAGCTAGCATCGACTGCCACAAGAGAGGTAATGGCCACTGGATACACATTCACGTCTCTGACAGACCTTCTAGGACAGGGAGTTACCAATTAGAGGTTTCTCAGGAAGCTAACTTTTACCCCAATAGCTAATTGACAAAAGAGACCGTGGTTTCCCTAGTAATAGCTGTAGACTTGAAATTTAACCAGACTTACACCTCTGCATCAGATATACCAGCTTATTAAATAGGTTGTGTAGTTTGCAAGAATCAAAAACTTTTTTAAAAATCTGAATATTTACCTTTTTCAAGTGAAAATATTGAAAGTTTTTAACAGCCTCTGAGCAATCAAAAGTTATCATAAAATCTAGCATGTAATGTGTCCAATATATTGAAGTGTGTCAGTTATTCTGGAATAAGGCAAGGTACACATAAATATATACATATACCATGAGAAAGGCAGATAACTGTGGCAGAGCAGAAACAATTGGATATAACTCATGAATGAGAAGTCAGAGCTATCAGCCTGGAGGGAGCTAGAATAACTATGAATGCTTTGCTGTAAATAACACAAAGAAGACAAACATTTGAAGGAGTTTCAAATTTGCGAAGCCGATGTGAAGTGGAGAACAAATTAATTTTTCATTAATCCAGTCTGATACCTTGTGTGATATTGACAAGTGCTTCTGCATTCTATGTTAATTTAATAAAGTCATCTTGAAGAACCTGCATTGACTATTTACAACAGTCAAGATTCCCCTTAATCCTTAGATCCTCATAAATGTGGCTTTTGCATCCTCTGCTTATTTCCGATTAGATGTAACATTACAAAATTTAAAATTTATCTTTCTCCCTCAGAAAGAAATAGAAGTCACAGATATCAGCATTCCCTACACTTCCCAGCCACATGGGAGCTCTGGAGTAAAGAAGGGACAACACAACTCAGAAAGCAATTGCTTTGCTGAAAGAGCTGACTATAGGTTAAGGCACAGCTCAGCAATGAGACAAAGTATAAAAATTATGTTTTTGTATTCACTGTTGTATAGTCCTGAAAATTAAAACCCATTTCCATTCTTATTTTCTAAATAGCATTTCAAAGTTTTGATTTTCATAAAAAGGAAATATTATAAATCTTTAATTGTATTAATGAATAATGAATGATTATATTCCAATTAACACTAAATCATAAAGTTCTTCATGTCATTATTAGTGACAACATGCTTGAGATAATTACAGTTTACCTTCAGACAACGTGGTTTTTATTGCATCACATAAATAATCTGTTCTCATTCCCACCAACTCCCTACAACAAAATAAATTCCTACAAAGCTGAAATTCCCACTTATCAAAGTCTCTCTTTATGAAGCAAACATTGATGTACCTAGAAGTTTCTTGTTCAAATATCAATAAACTGAAAGCAGAGTATATCAAGACTTAGAAATCTTTAACACTTTAGTGTGGATAGCTCATCAGTGTGTCTTTTTTTTTCTTGCAAGAAATTGGGAAGACAAAATTCTGAGGTTCACAAATGTCCTGAGCAGTTAGAGTTTCACCAAATAACTCACAATCAACTATTAACTAGCAGCAGTTCAGAGGGAGTGAGACAGACTGGAAAGACATTCTCGATAAAGTAGAAGAGGGAGAGATAGGTCCATAGCTTCTCATACACACTAACCTCTAGGTTTTTACACCTTCTCCTCTACTGAAACTCTCTAATCCTCTGTCCCAACCCCACCTCTCTACCTGGCTAATTCCCTCATCTTTGGGTCTTAGCATAAGTGCCATTTCCTCAGGCAAGTGTTCTCTGGCTCCTAAGATTAGGATGCTCTCAAAGGGTACTTAAAATCTCTGGTTTTGCCTGTATCAAATACCAATTAATTCTCTAATTATGTTTTAATATCATCTTTCCAACTGCACTGTAAGAAACACCATGACAGAGCCACGGCTGTTTTACTCAGGATTCTTTCCCAGCCCCTGACACAAAGTAATAACCTAAAAATATATGTGGACTGACCGTTGGGTGCAATGCAAATGCATGCAGTAAGCTTGGCAGCAAGTTCTGCATGGCAAGACGGGGGTAGAAATCTGGGTGGTTGTGTAAGCCTTGGAAGGTTATGATTAGGAATGGAAGGGAAAGAGAAGAGAAAAAGATAATATTTTCAACTTCACAATTTGCCTAAAATTTGTTCATGTTATTTCTTATTGGCCCCCACTTTTTCTATTTCTTGCAGCCTCCTCTTTGTGTGTTTTGGTAGGAACAATGCTAAAATTATGTAAAAACTTATGTAGTGCTCGCCAGGTACCAAGCACTGTTCTAAATGCTACACATATTAACTCATTTGGTCATAATAGTAGCGCTTATAGAATAATAACTTTGTTATCTACATTTGCAGTTGAGGAAACTGAAGCGTTGAGAGGGTAAGTAATTTCCCAAATTCACACAGATAGAATATTGTAGACCTAGGAGGGTTGGAACTCAGCACTCTGACTTTAGAATGCATGCTCCTTCAAGACCATCCTGGCTAACACGGTGAAACCCCATCTCTACTAAAAATGCAAAATATTAGCCGGGTGTGGTGGCGGGCACCTGTAGTCCCAGCTACTCGGGAGGCTGAGGCAGGAGAATGGCGTGAACCCGGGACGCGGAGCTTGCAGTGAGCCGAGATCGCGCCACTGCACTCCAGCCTGGGCAACAGAGCGAGACTCCATCTCAAACAAACAAAAAAAAAGCATACATGCTCTTAAACGCTTTGCTAAGGTTATGTGGAACAATAGTGTCGATGACATCCCTGCTTAATTAACATCTGTTTCCAAACTTCTTTTCCCTTGCCCATATCCTTTGTAGGAAAAGTTAAATTTGATTCGTTCCCAGTCTCTTGCATCTAGGGGTGGCTGTTCATGCCAGTTCTGATACATATGGCACAAGTAGATGTCTTTTGAAGAGAGAATACTTCTGGGAAAGCAACTGCTTCTCTGAAAACATAATGGGATAAATGTGAGTGGTGCCATATTTTCCTTTGTTTCATGTCTGGAATACAGATATGAAGCCTGGAGTTCTAGTAGCCATTTTGTATCCATGAAGTAAAACCAAAGAATCATAGAGGTCATAGCCAAAGCCTTGATAATAAAGAGGCAATGAACCAATGTCAGCACCTAACGGTATAACTTGTCCTTATTATGTCATTAAAAATAAACTACAGTTTGCTTATTCACTCTTGGTAATGTTTTCTGTTAGTTGTAACTGAAGACAAGCTGAAATTAGACAAGCAACAAAAAACATTATCGTTCTGCACAGCAAAAGAAACTACCATCAGAGTGAACAGGCAACCTACAGAATGGGAGAAAATTTTTGCAACCTACTCATCTGACAAAGGGCTAATATCCAGAATCTACAATGAACTCAAACAAATTTACAAGAAAAAAACAAACAACCCCATCAAAAAGTGGGCGAAGGACATGAACAGACACTTCTCAAAAGAAGACATTTATGCAGCCAAAAAACACATGAAAAAATGCTCATCATCACTGGCCATCAGAGAAATGCAAATCAAAACCACAGTGAGATGCCATCTCACACCAGTTAGAATGGCCATCATTAAAAAGCCAGGAAACAACAGGTGCTGGAGAGGATGTGGAGAAACAGGAACACTTTTACACTGTTGGTGGGACTGTAAACTAGTTCAACCATTGTGGAAGTCAGTGTGGTGATTCCTCAGGGATCTAGAACTAGAAATACCATTTGACCCAGCCATCCCATTACTGGGTATATACCCAAAGGACTATAAATCATGCTGCTATAAAGACACATGCACACGTATGTTTATTGCGGCACTATTCACAATAGCAAAGAGTTGGAACCAACCCAAATGTCCAACAACGATAGACTGGATTAAGAAAATGTGGCACATATACACCATGGAATACTATGCAGCCATAAAAAATGATGAGTTCATGTCCTTTGTAGGGACATGGATGAAACTGGAAACCATCATTCTCAGTAAACTATTGCCAGGACAAAAAACCAAACACCGCATGTTCTCACTCATAGGTGGGAATTGAACAATGAGAATTCATGGACACAGGAAGGGGAACATCACACTCCGGGGACTGTTGTGGGGTTGGGGGAGGTGGGAGGGACAGCATTAGGAGATATACCCAATGCTAAATGATGAGTTAATGGGTGCAGCAAAACAACATGGCACATGGATACATATGTAACAAACCTGCACATTGTGCACATGTACCCTAAAACCTAAAGTATAATAATAATAATAATAAAAAAAACAAATTGAGATTTCTTTTTTAAATTAACTTCCTAACCAAAAGAATGGAGACCTAAGGGACTTCTGAAGCAATACCAAATTATAATGATGATTTGTAAAGGAAAATATTGTGAAGGGCTAGAATTATACCACACTATACTAGTCAGAATCTCAGCAGAGAATAGATCAAACATTCAGAAGGGCTTAACGGAAGACAGTGTAAATAAGATCATTTATAGAGGGATTAACAGGGTCAGGGAAACCAACAACGGATGGCGAAACACCCAGAATCAAGCAACGGGCAGGAAGCTGGGCCTGATAAAGCTAACAAGGGAAAAGAGTTACCAGAGGCCAGAAGCACCTGCAGTTGTGAAAGCGGCTTTACCGCAAGGGAGTTTTGTATGTAGAAATACTTAGTCTCTGGCAGAACCACAGTAGTCAGGGCTGGAGAAGGGGGTAGGTACGTAACTACACCAATACTTATCCCTTCTGACTCCTGCAGGAGGCCTCCCATGAGTAAGCCCAATTAGAAGCCAGAGGACAGGAGACTCTGGGAGATCTAAGTGGTAGAGATTGGCCTGCTGGGCACTGAGAGGGCAGAGAAGGACTGAGAATAGATCTGGAGGTGGGAAAGTGGGTGGAAGGGATACAAATGGAGAATATAATCAAGCTTGCTCTGGCACAGACAGCAAATAGACTTCCTTCTTCTCTTTGTCTTCTTTTCTTTTACAGATATCCCAGAAATTAAGGTAGAATATTTGATAAAAATAATAAAGGTAATCAGTTCTACCCTCCCCCCCCCACAAACTGTGTGACCTGGGGCAAGTTACTAGCCACTGTCTCAATGCATCCCAAGCATGCTGCATATCCTGGTGGCTTCAGTGTCCTAAAAAATGGCTCATCTGATACTCTAGTTATTTGCTTTCTTGATTGACTCAATGACCTTCATTCACTCCCACTCATGACTACACTTTGGACCTTGTTTTCACTGGAAACTGCTCCACTATTGAAAGTCTAACAAAAATAACCCACAATCTGCATACAATGTTGTGGTAAGTTGAATAAAGCACCCCCGTCCCCCAAAATGTTCACATCCTAAACCCTGGAACCTGTATTACCTTATACAGCAAAAAAAAAAAAGTTGAAGATATGATTAAGTTAAGGATGTTGAGATAGGGAAGTCATCGTGGATTATCCAGGTGGGACCAGTACCATAATGACAGGCATCCTTATAAGATAGCTGCTACTGCAGAAGAGGAAACAGCAATGTGATGATGGAAGCAGATTGGAGTTATGTGGACACCAGAAGTTAGAAGATAAAAGACAGATTCTCCCTGGATCCCCCAGAAGGAACTAGCCATGGAGACACCTTGATTTTAGCCCCGTAAACTCTTCAAACTTCTAGTCTCCCAAACTGTAGGAGAATAAATTTCTGTTGTTTTAACCCATTAAGTTTGTAGTAATTTGCTAAAGCAGCACTAGGAACCTGAGACAAATGTCCTCTCTTTTAAAGCTCCCCATACTTTCAGTAACTCAGAAATGCGCATTGGTGCTTTTACTTTACCCTCGCCATGCGCTGTTGTCCTTATTCCATCTCTATTTGCACGCTCACCTGAACACGCCTCCCATCAACATCATCATTTCCCAAGCACCACCCCCCTCTCCTCACACCCACTCAGCAGACACCAACTCTGGGGTCGGTCCTTGTACCTGCCTTCTCCATTCCTACACCTGGAATTCCAAGAACTTCTGAAGAAAATGTCACCATCTCAGGATGGTGCCCTCCACCTAGTTTGGGACAGCTTTTTTCTCTAATTTTCGCAAACATCTATGTCAGTTCTTCACCGCTCTTCTTTATCCCCTCCCCCAATCTCCTTCTATTATATCTCAGCAGGTAACCTCACCTATTTCAGAAAACCAAAGAAAACTGAAACCAGTCATGAAAAACAAGGATATTTTCTTGGTATCTTCTTTCTAAATACCTATTTACATTCTTTTCCACCTTTACCTCTTTTTGTTCGAATTTCTGTTTCCTGCCTACATGCTTAGAAGTTATATGAAAAGATATGCACATAAATGCAGAGATAAATATAAACAAAAGAAAAATGACAGCAGTAGACTATCCCCACCAACAGCAGTAGGGAAGTCAAAAGTCTGGCACATTTCTTAAAAACTGCACTAATTGTAGTAGGCTCTTTGGAGTACAAGACTCTCATGCAACCTATTGGGAGAAGCAAATATTTCAATGTATACATTGTGACACACTGTGTAAGTGTAATAGGTGATGTAGGTATGGATACGGGAGAAGCAGAGAGGAGAGAGTGAGCAACTCTGCTAGAATAGTTAGGAAAAGAAGCCCAACATTGGCCAGAGGCTTCATGGGGACTGCTATGATGGAGCAGGACCTTAAAGGCCGAGTGCCAAAGAAAGTATTCACCAAAGAGGGACCAGTACGTCCAAGAGCTGGAGGTATTGAAATGCATCGTGTCTCCAGGGAACAGTCAGAGGACTGGAATTGCTGGAACATTCCACTGGTGTTAGGAACTGGAAGGAGAGGTTCTGGAGACATAGTCAGGGGCCAGGTTCTGCAGGCCTAGGCTAAGGAGTTTCAATATTAATTTGGGGCTAATTTTCCCAAATTGACCTGATCAAAAGAATCACGTAAAATATTTGTTAAAAATATACATTTTCAGGACTTTTCTCTAAAGATCCTGACTTAAGTATAGGATTAAGTATTGCCCCCAGGAATCTGTATTGTAATGAAATGTAGGAATGGAAAGAAGGAAAAATTTTAGAAATAAATTTTAATTTTAATTTTGCCACCTATTAAATATAAGATCCTTTAGAAAAACACATAACCTCCTTTAGTTTCATCGTTGAAAAGTAGAAAATGACCCCTACTTTGCAGAACTACTATGGGAAGAAGAAGGGATGTAATAAAGTGCCTGGCATACAGTAGAGAGGCCAAAGTAATAGCTATTACTGTTACTTTTGCCATTATTATGTCCCCTATTGTTCATGAGTTCAGGTCCTCTCTTTTTCTGGACTATTATAGTAACTTTCCAACAAGTCTTCTTGCCCCCAATGTCACCTGAACAAGCAGCAAGAGACTGGGCAGGCACAGGAAATTAAAGGCTGGGATGAAGGATAAGGGGTAGGGGCCAAAAGAAAGACTGGGCAAAATAAGCCAGACACAGAAAGGCAAAAACTGTATGATCTCACTTGTATGTGGAATTTATAGCTCAAACTTATAGAAGCCGAGTGGTTGACAAGGATTTGGGGGGAAAAGAAAATGAGTTTTTGGTCAAAGGCTACAAATTTCCAGTTATAAATACAGTAAGTTCTGAGGATCTAATACATAACACGGTGACCATAGTTAATAATACTCTATTGTTTACTTGAAATTTATTGACAAGGCAGATTTTAAGTGTCTTCACCCTCCCTCCGAAACAAATACAAACAATGGTAACTATGGGTAGTGATAGATGTGTTAATTAATTTGACTATGGTAAATAACACACACATAGTGTTTACATATATCAAATCATCATGTTGCACACTTTGAATATATACAATTTTTATTTGTCAATTAATTATTTAAAAGAAAGAAACAAACAAAAGACTAAGCTAAGCCATAGCTCTCATATTAGGCAACCGAACTCTGAAGAATTCACATGTGCTTCTAAGAACAGTGTCAGAGGAAGAGTGACAACCAACAGACAGGATTTCAGATGTGGAGTTTTAACTTGTACAGTGCTATGGTTTGCAAACAACCAAGAAGTAAAGAACCTTCCCAAGGTGGTCTTCAGGGGAAGAAAAGGAGATTTAATTTAGCACCACTGAAGGCAGAGATTCTGAAAAAAACCTAAGACCATTTTAGGTGTATGCCCCTTCAATTTCAGACTGTTCAAGAATTTGGTAAGAGGGCTGATGCTATCAAAGATGACATGCAGGTCTCTGGCCTGGGAAAGTAGGTGAATAGCAGTGCTGTGACATGAGGTGGAAATATAGAAGCCCAGGTCTGGGCATAGAGATTTGTGAGTTGAATGGCTGAAAGTGTTAGTGAAAGCATCATTGGGGATGTGATGTCATGGGCAGAGTAGAATTAAGGGGATCCAAGAAGAAAATCATAGGAAGTCTTACATTTTAGAGGCAGTCAAAAGAAAAGTAGTCAATGAAGGCACCAGAGAAGAGAGAGAATAATACACAAAGGGGAGACTATGGCTCTTGAACCCAATTTCACTTCCACAATTGTGCCAAGGGCCAGACCAGTTGATCAAGCTGTGCTTTTCTCATTCCCTCCAGGAAGACAAAGGGTTTTGTGTTTCAAGAAAGTTCTGCGATGTGTACTAAAGGTAGGCAATATACACTTGCCATTTTCTTTGGCTTAGAACTCTAGATAGGTTCATTGGTCTGTAGAACAAATGCCCAAGAAAGAAAACACATAATGTATTGTTTCCTAAATGATTTGGGTACATCAAGCACCAATTATAGTATATTGCCTCTTCATATACTGCACTGACCCTAGAGTCATAATTCTATAAGCCAGGAAAAAGGGTAGCTAGAATTAAAAAAATGCATTTGTCATGAGTTCTAAAATGTTTTTCTCAATTTGAGAATGCCAGATTGTGAACTTGTAGACAGATTTAGTGCTGTCTTCTAGATCACATGTCCCTCCGTCCAACTCATAGGAGAATGTAAATAAAATATATTCAAGATATATTTATTGTGAACATAGGTCAGTTAGAGCTACAGAGGAGGAGAATATCTGGTGGCATGAAGACAAGTGTCCAGGTGCTGTGGGGGCCCTGGCATGTTAGCAAGTGCCCTGCGATGGAGGTTCTGTCATTGGTGATGGTAGGTACATAGGTATGTGGTGGTGACTGCACCATCTGATTATTCTTGTTTCAGTAAATTGGCTGTTAAGATCTCTCTCAATTCCTGCCAATCCTAATCCTCCATGCTTCCTAGATTTCTGTGAGCTATGAATGCTTTCTCTACCTAAGTTAACCAGATCTAATTATAGACTTTTTTGTGTGTGCAGCAAAGGGCCCAGACTAGTACAGCACTACTTTGGACTTCGCCTTCCTGGCAATTTGCTTTCAGGGAGCTAGTTCTGTAGTGTTTTAGGATCACATATAAGACTTGTGGGATGGGAAGCTTAGTAAATATCTATGGTATCTGTTTCTCTAGTATTTCTTTCCCTGTGTTTCTACTAAGGTACATTCTTACTCTGGTTTTCATATAGACACATGACCTAAACTTGATCAGACAAAATATTTTATCATTACTTTGTGTCATAGTGATATAAAATGATATACACTTATCAGGGCGAGTGTAACCTAAGGCTTGACAATCAGACTTTAGTCTAGAATTGCTTTGTTGAGAGATAGGTAAGAGTAATAAAGAGTGGTAGGAAGGAAGAGAAGATGCAGTAGATGGTGTTCATACCTCACCCACTTTCTTATAAATCTCTTTACCATTTTCATACACCTGCACCTCTTGGAGGCTTGCCCTCAGGATGTGAGATTCACTTTGTATGTGCTGAAAGATTTAGCTGAAAGATCTTAGAAATTTATAATTCCCTAGAAGCAGCTCTTAACTAATGACTAGTATTTGGTTATCAGGACAAAGCTGAGGGGAAATCTCCATTTCGGAGTCCTCCTGGGGGATTGAGCCAAGGGGAGCCCTTGATTTCACACCTGTGCACCTTAGTTTGTCTGCCTTTCCTTCTCTGGCCCCATCTCTACTCCCTCACCAGATTTTCCCAGAAACACTTCCTAATAAATTCCTTTCAAGGTCTGCTTCTGCATAATTTAATCTAACATACCAGAGAAGCCAGAAGTTATCCCTACTTCCTCGCGGATAACAATGCTTGAGAAAATACAGCCAACAAGCAGAGAGATAACTTGAATCTGCTTCCAATCACTCCAGCCTTTCCAACAGATGGAATGATAAATTCCCTTTTATACCTAAGCTAAATTGAGTTTGATTTCTGTCACTTGCAATCAAAAGATATAATTCATCAAGGTGATGTAGTGACTCCTTTCCTTGCTTAATCCAACAACAAATCTCATAGATAAGATGTACATGATATCACTGTGAAGGGAAATAAATCGGCAGTGTTTTCTGAACAAAGTTATTAGGAGGCCGCTGTCATATTTACTGTGCCTTAGATGCCGGGTGCCCAGTTCTTGATTTGTGATTTTCGTATCTTTCATTAGAGTTTATTGTGCTGTTTCCAGACTTTTCCACAGTATAATCAAATTTAAAAATTCAGTCTATCTTGATATATTCCGTAACACATATCTTGCATATGTTAGGAAAGAAAAAAAGAATAAGGAGCAAAATCTTTCTGAAATGCAAATATGATCATGTCAGACCAAGTTTAAGGACCTTCAATACCTCATTCTTGTCCTCAAGATAAGATTCATACTTAAAATAGCCTCAAAATTCTTCATTATGTGGGGTCTGTTGCAATCTCTGCCCACAGTCTTCCCATCCACCCCACATTCTACTCACAATGAAAACTTTTCATTCCTTGAATGACATGCTCTTTCTTGGCCCTGAACCTTTGTCCTTCCTCTTTCTCCATATGCCCACACCCTCAGATTCTGAATTCACTAAGATTATCGCATTTTAGGTTTCAGAACTTAACTAAGGTGTTACTTCTTCCAGGAAGCACTTTTTGATGTCCTGCCTTCCCCCAAATTCAGATTAAGGTTTCCTCCTAGGTGCTCCCATTATTCCCTTTACTTTCCTATAATTGTATATGTCACTATTTATTGCGAATAAATAGTGTTTGAATTAAGAATATATGGCCTTTGACAGAAGATTTTGTCTGTCTGTCTAATGCTATATTTCTGGAGTTTAGCACAGTGTCTGTCTCACAGAGTCACAATAGTATTGAATGAATGAATGGAGAGATGTTGAAAGAGAAGAAATAATATCTTTTTGAAAACCAGCATAGCTGGTCATTAAATTCCAAGCAGGAAACATCTTCTTAGAGGAAATGTGCTGATGGGAAATAGATGACTACATCTCTTCCTCCCCAGCATGTTTCCCTGGGTATCATCTCTTTATGAGAGCTAAAGTTAATAACCATAAAATGTGTGCTCAGCAACAAGGTAACTCCCGGGATTTAACAACAGGACCTACAGTCATTTAGCCATGATACCTGGCTTCCCTCCCAGAATAAGATACCCAAGTTCTCTTAAAAAAAAAAAAAAAAAAAAAAAAAAAAAAGCAACTGAGATAAGTGTACGCACAGCTGAGAGACTTAGGTTGATCACTCAACCTCTTTATTGTTATATTAATTTATGGATTAATGTCCAGAGGCAGCTAGCTGTAAAGACTTCTCTTCAAAACAATTTCATTTTCAAATGTGTCTCATCTAGTAGCCAGATAGATTAAGGAATAAGGAGACTGATTTATGGAGCAAGGTGTAAGAATGAAAATCAGAAGTTCGTGAACTATGAAGAAGATTGTAATATATTGTTTCTTAGCAGGAGAAAGACTAGACAGCACTTGTGTATCAGATTGAAGATCAGTGTTTATTGAGAGGAAAGTTACTATACACACAAATGGAAAACACACATAACATGATGACCTTCACCATAAGGTACAGGCGGCCAAATAAACAGAAGGCACTATCTATGTATGCTCTTTTTTATCTAGAGAAGTAAGACACTTACCCTCTCTCAACACAGTCGATTTGTTTTAAGCTGTCAGGTTTGCCCTGACCAGGATCACTATACTGGATGTTATATACTCAAACAATAGGCTAACCAATCTCAGAAATGGAAGCTATGACTAGTACTGCCCTCCTCCATGCAGTATCCTTGGTTGTTTTGCTGGATATCAGTCATCATTTCTTAGGAGTATTAATCCCAAATCAGCATAACTGAGGAAAAACACCAAAATAAACTTTCTTCCAATGCTCAAAAACTTTCATTAGAAAAGAATAGAATGAGGAGAAAACGCATTCCGAGTCTGAGGATTGACAGTGGCACGAATCACAATGCATACTTGCGAATGATTGGGTAGAAGACCAGTTAGGCTGAACTGAAGAGCTTGTATAATGGGGTATTAAGGGAAAAATGTTGGAGATTGAAAGCCTTTTTTAAAAAGTGTGGTTATAGGGTAGAGGCTTGCCAAACTTGTGCTTTAGGAATAAGAATCTGGAAATGTTGTACAGGAGAGATGGCAGGATGGAGAGACTACAGGCAAGTCATATGTAGTATTCTATGCAAAAATCATGATGGTAAGAAAACAAGATGTTAAAGGTACAGAGACATTTCAAGCAGATGTAACAAATGCTTACAGCATGGATTGTGAAAGGTAGGGATAAAATTTAAAGATGACAAATGAAAGTGGATGACTTGTCGTTTGAAATTACTTATTTAACCCAAACACATATGAATACCTAATTCCGGAAACATTTGCTGTCATAGTTCTATTTATAGCTCATGACTTGCAAGAATAAAATAAGGCACCTTGCACAAATAGCTTTCTTTTCCTGACAAATCTTATTGAATAAGAGATTGTCAGATATAAAGACTTTAGTCATTACAGATGGAAATGAGAGCTTTACTGCTAAGACTCTGACTTATTTATCTCATTTATTGGCAGTTTCCCAAAAGGAAAGACAGAGATATATTAAGGTTTACTTATGTTTCTTCCCTTTGTGCAATCTAGTTCACCCTCAGCCTGATTCCAGGGAGACAGCATTATGGTCAGATTAATCATATATTTAGAAAAAAAAAAGTTCTCTAGGTTACTTAGCATTGAAAAAGTTATATTTTTATATTAAGCTCTTGAACTCAGATCAGTTAAAAAAAAAAAAAAAAAAAAAAAAAAAAAAAAAAAAAAAAAAAAAAAAAAAAAAAAAAAAAATTAAGCATAATTTGGAGGTATAACTATTCTTTTTTTTTTTTATAATATTTTTTTAGAAAAAAAAAAAAAAAAAAAAAAAAAAAAAAAAAAAAAAAAAAAAAAAAAAAAAATGCTTTATGCATTTTTTTTTTTTTTTTTTTTTTTTTTTTTTTTTTTTTTTTTTTTTTTTTTTTTTTTTTTTATGATATTTGAGTTTCTCTATTACTTTTTTTTTTTTGAACTCAGAATAGTCAGAAAATAGATACTTATCTCCAATTAAGAAACTGAGACATTCTACTGCATTCAACCTCAGAAATTACCTGCAGAATTGAACATATGAGGATTGAATTTCAACCAGCTGGATTATTCTATTTTTTTTTTTTTTTTTTTTTTTTTTTTTTTTTTTTTTTTTTTTTTTTTTTTTTTTTTTTTTTTTTTTTTTTTTTTTTTTTTTTTTTTTTTTTTTTTTTTTTTTTTTTTTTTTTTTTTTTTTTTTTTTTTTTTTTGATTTCAACAATCAAATAGAAAAAACCCTCAAATAAAAAAGATGCACATGAAACAAAAAAAAAAAAAAAAAAAAAAAAAAAAAAACATCTACCTGTGAATCCATCTGAAAATAAAAAAAAAAAAAAAAAAAAAAAAAAAAAAAAAAAAAAAAAAAAAGAGTGCTGAACTTTTTTTTTTTTTTTTTTTTTTTTTTTTTTTTTTTTTTTTTTTTTTTTTTTTTTTTTTTTTTTTTTTTTTTTTTTTTTTTTTTTTTTTTTTTTTTTTTTTTTTTTTTTTTTTTTTTTTTTTTTTTTTTTTTTTTTTTTTTTTTTTTTTTATATCATTTACCAACTTTTTTACCAATGGACAGATGTGATTTGTTTTCTTCTCCATCCTAGTGGGAAAAAATAAAAACAAGTATAAAAAAAAAAACAAGTTTATAGAAATGCAGAGTATCAGCCTATCATTTACGCAGCCTTGAACTGTGCTGTCCTCAGAATACAAAACAGAAAATTTCAATTGGAGGCTATTGCAACTGGCTTCCTCTGATTCATGAATGATTTCCATTCAACTCAAATAGCAGAAATAACCCTCAATAAAAAAGAGGCACATGATAACTCTACCTGTCAATCCATGCAGGTGAACATAAAACTATCAACTTTTACATGGACAGATGTGATTTGTTTTCTCCATCCTAGTGGAAAAATAAAAACAAGTTTATACTTTACCATGCTTAAGAAAACACTGACTCATGGTTAATGGCTGTGATTCATTCCTAAGCCATTGCTCTTCCTTCAAAGCTGAAGCATGACCCAGTCAGGTTCACTACTAATTCATGTAGCAGCCACATTTACAACTTCAAAGTGGGGTGAAGGTGGAGGGGAGGGGAGGTGGAAGTAGCTCTAGGAAATATCAGCTGATTATCTACTTATTTAGTTATCAGATGATTATCTGTTATCTAGTTAAGAGAAAAGTGATAGGTAACCAAAGAGATTAAATGTAAAACATGCATTTGTAATTATAGGTTACAATTTGTAATTGCTATTTGTTATTTGTAATTGTAGGTCCATCCAGAAATGGAGACAATTCCTGGCTGCATACATCCACATAATGTAAATTACTGCATAGATTATTAACTGTATAGTACCTAGTTCACTGCAATAAACTACAATAATTTACAATAAACTTTTTTTTCCAAAAGCGAGTTATATTTTTGTTGTTGTTTAAATGTGTCTGGTATATAAATAGAACAACATTGCTCTAAGTAGAATTGTTTCTTTAAAAGTAAGATCTGGGAAATATTCATAACTACTCTGCATCTCCATTACAATAGCAAGGGTGCAGAACATCTCAGCTAAAGGGTGTCTAGTCCCCAGCATGGTGACCTGGCAGTAAATGAAGAATGAGCCGTCACTACTTCAAGTCCTTTCATCTAGAATGCTTCAGTGAGTTTTTATGGGGAAGTCATTTTCCCTTCTTTCTTAAGATCATTTATCATTTAGTTATATAAACTGATATTTACATCTGTCACAAATGCTCAACCCTATCCCAGAGCATATTAAGGGGAACTTGTGGAATATTTATGTGTTATGTGTATACAAAAAGAGGTTGTCTACAAAACCTCTATAAAAGACAAGTTGCCGTTTCCTGTACCTTGGGGGAATAGTAGAAGCCCCTTTCTCTTCTCCCCTATGCTGAATTTACTGCCATTTTCTTGCCTTCTTTATAGGAAACTCTACCTTTTGTGTATTTAAAACACGGCTAGGTGTTTGTGGAAAACAGAAGGAGAAACTTGCTACTTTCTAATTTTTGTTGTGGAGAAGACACAATAATATGGTATTTTATAGTTAGGGTTGTCAAAAGCAAATCTGTGCTTCGCCACATAACAGCAGGACCTTTGGAAAATTATTTGACTGTTCTAAATGCCAGTTCCCTGTCTGTAAAATGGAAACATAATAGCATTGAGGTCTCAGAGTTGCTGTACATGAAATAATGTACATGAAACACATTGTACATTGTCTCATTTAAATCTCAAACCACTCCATGAAGTGAATCTATTATTATTTCTCATTCAACAGATTTGTTCATTAAATTTCCCAAGTTCACTCTGTTAACTGGCACTGGACATGGTATTCAAACCCAGCTCTGCCTGACTCTAGGCCTAAACTCCTTATCACTGCATAAGACTCCTCCCTAGGTACTTCGCTGGTTTCTAGTGAGGAAGGATTTAAGTCACTGTCAGAGCTCTGCTATATAATCAATCCTTGTATTTGTGATATTTGTAATTTGGTCTAGCCTCCTTGTATAGACACCGGTTGCATTAGTCCATTCCCACACTGCTATGAAGAAGTACAAGAGACTGGGTAATTTATAAAGAAAAGTGGTCTAATTGACTCACAGTTCCTTGTGGCTGGGGAGGCCTCAGGAAACTTACAATCGTAGCAGAAAACACCTCTTCACAGGGCGGCAGAAGAGAGAACGAGTGCAAGTAGGGAAAATGTCAGATGCTTATAAAATCATCAGATCTCAAGAGACTCACTATCACGAGAACAGCATGGGGGGAACCACCCCCAGGATCCAATTGCCTCCACCTGTTTCTGCCCTTGACCTGTGGGGTTTTTAAGGATTATAATTCAAGATGAGGGTTTGGGTGGGGCACAGCCAAACCATATCACCTGTCTCCAGTTTTCATACCATACTACAGATACAGCCATTTCACATCCAATCGTTGGTTATTGTTTTAAAATCACACATCTAAAAATCTCCTCAACCATTGCTCTAGTTTGATATCTAACAGGTAATTCCCAAAGGCTAGCTGCAGTGAAGGTTCTGGGGCTCAGGATAGGCAGAGCAACTCAGCAACAGGTATAAAATGGGCTCTTCTCCAGGTGTCCTGCAGGTTACGCTCATAGTCACAAATGTTAATCCAGCTGCTACCTATTTGAAATTGCTAATAGAGTTATAATAGATTACCTTTCTTCAAGCCAATACCAGAAAATTCAAACCAGAGACAAAATTAGTCCTGCAGGTACTGGCAGTTTAATAATAGCTTATCCCTGAGGATCTTAATCTTTGTGGTCTCAGGACCCCATGTGCTCATTAAAAGTACTGAAGATCCAAAAGCAGTTATGTGTGTTACTTATGTATTACTAGGCCCCATATTAAAAATTAAAACTGATACTTTTATTTGAAATAACAATAATAAACTCATTACATGTTAGTATAAATTAATGTTAACATAAGTATCTTTAAATAAAAAATATATTTTTCAAAACAAAAAAATTAGTGAGGAGTATGGCGTTGTTAAACATTTTCGCAAATCTCCCTTATGTCTTAATAAAAGATAACTGGATTTTTACATCTGCTTCTGCATTCAATCTGTCACAGTATTACACTTCCTGTAGATTCTGGAAAATGTCATTCTTCACTCATGAGGGAATAAGAAGGAAAGAAAAAATAACATTTTAGAATGTTTATTAAGATAGTTTTGACCTTACAGAATCCCTGAAAAGATCCTGGGGCATACAAGAGTCTCTACCCCACACTTTGAGAACCACTAACTAGTAGTATACTTGATATAGCTAGAAATAAACTTGTTGCCATAAGGAATGTCCCACTGATGCAGTTGGTTTGATTGATAGTTCAATAATATTCATGACTAAAATCATTCAATCTTTAAAAAGTAGACTATTTAGTAAAGTAAGGTTTGAATTTGTGAGTTCCAAAACTTTTACACAAGTAGTAAGAAGGTCTGGGACCTTTGTCATTATAGCTTTTGCAGATGCGAGAAATAATCATATTTCTTTCCTATGATCTTTGTTCACTTAGAGTGTGATCTGACTGGTGTCAAAAGTCACTTTAAAGAGTGGTTGTGAGATTCAAATATATATTCCTTCCAGTAAAGGAGTATTTGCTGGACAGTGCGGTATCCATCTTCAAAGGATCCATCAGGCATCTGGTGTGTAAACAAGTCTGTGGTGGCCCAGTTGGCTTTCTCTTCCACAGGTTCCAAGAGAGTCCAAATCTCCCCTTTTTCCACTGTGTTCTTTGGCAGACCACTTCAGCGCACATAGCCTGGTTCTCTTGCACTGTGACAGGCCCACAGAGTCTCTGGACACTTATGCTTTCCTGCTTCTGAGCATATTCCTTATAGTTTCCATGGTTACATTGGTGAAGCTCCAAGTAGTCCAGATGGCTGCAGAACACAGTTCTCTGATTACCTCTCCTGAGAGTACCCACCTGCTTTATTCCGTCCCATTTGATTTTCTTTCATCCTTGGCCCAAGGAGATCTTTAACAGCCTGCAGTTCCTAGTGACCTTGTTGATTTGTGAAGCTCATTCCAAATAGTCTCCACTAGTAATATTCAGCTAACTCTGCAGTTAGTTAGGCATATAATAAACCTTGAAAATAAGTCTGATACCAATGTTATTAATATTTATAAGAATTTCTTAAATCTTATAAAATCATTATTATTGCTGCTATGCACAAGTTCTTAAAATTTAACATACTCATATCATGCATCTTGCACTTTGTAGGACTTTCTTAGAACTACTGTGATATAAATCATAATATAAAATATCAGTTATGATGTATCAATAAGTGGTAATCTAACGTATTTATAACTATTTTCAGTTTAAAAAGTCCTTTCATAGACATTATTTCATTTAATCCCCAAGAAATGCTCCTTCAGATAGCTACTTCTTACGCCTAGTCCACAAATGAGAACAAGAAATGAGGCAATGGGAGGTTAATTAACTTGTTTGAGTAATCAACAGACTGTTTTCCAATTATGGGTCTTCAGATTAACAACTTAGCCCCTTTCTGTTATACTGGTGTTTTGTGTATTTAAGATATTTCGATATTATTTGCCATATCCATGTACTCAAATTTGCTATATCAAATAAAGTTAATTAATTCTAGTTGGAAACTGTTGCCTACTAAAAAAACAAAACCAAAAACTTAAGGGGAAAATAGCATGAGGTTGAGAAGTTGTTAATGTCATACCAATACCAAACTGTGGCTTCCTCTTTAAGAACTGAAAGGAAATTGAATAAGGAATAACTTTAGCAATACCCTACGTATAATCATTTTAATATCTACCCATGCTTGCTCATTGAATTTTGAGCACTGTCTTCAATCGTTCTGAATCCCTTGCCTCAATGAGTTCCAAGTCTCCCATAAAGCAGGTGATCAACCAAAATCTATTAAAACTGTTTGAAAGTGAAGACCCCCCAAAAGGAAATCAATATGTGACTTTCAGCATAAATTGTGGCATGGCATATTTGAAAAATTAACGGAAGTAAGACATTTAGTTAGCGATGAGCGTCAAGTTTTTAATAGAAGTGATTGTTGAGAATGTCACCCAAACTCACCCAAAAATTCACTGCAATTGTCTAGGAGGAAGGAAGTGGAGACAACATATAGCTGATTCAGGTCTCATTTCAAAGAGCTTCTTTATAGGAGAGAAACATGTATATCAAGTTAGGATTCTAGTTAGGAAGAAAGATAGGATGAGCCCATGTTTCCCAATCTCTTCTGTGAGAGAACACCGTAATACTGGAACAAACATGAAGAGGCTGCGGTAGCTGTAAGAACTTCCTTAGAGGCTAAGAGTCCCTGAGTGGCTGCCAGTGCCTGGGTGATCAGTATCTCCGGAAACTTGCACATCACTTGTGGCTCACTAGGCTACAGCAGCACATTGGTGGGAAGCTCTGCTGTAGAAAACTGATGAGAGGACCATGGAATAAGAAGAAAAAAACATAGCCCCTGACACCAAAGAATTAATCCTTTCTTCCAGAAAAAAAATGTATAAAGCATCGATGGTGGCAGTGGCCTGTCTGGAGCAGCCACTGTGAGGACACCAGCTGTAGCAGGGGAGTCACAGCCAGGGCTGCATGCTCCGTGGAGCTGGCAGGGGCAGGGCACAGGTGATCCCAGTGGGAGCCCCACACCCTACAGGGTTGACAGGGTGGAAGCCCACACTCCTGGGTGCAGCTGCACTCAGCTGTGGCTCTGGACATGGGCATCCCTGTGCTCTCAGGGACCCAGGAAGCTTCCTGCCCCTGCAGGCTCGGAAGTGCTTCTCACACTCCCTGGCCTCTCCCTGCTGCCAGCACCCACTATGGATGTGTCTCAATAGCCAAGCCCAGGCACTGTTGTGACCTGGCCAGGTGCATGCACACTCAGGATGGTGCTGACATGCCAGCCCCCTGCTTCCTTGGCCCCCCAAAAAAATAACCTCTAAGGCTGAAACTTTGGGTGCCAACGAGCACAGGAGGGAGGTTGGGGGACTGAGGGTGGCTCAAGGCAGGCCTGCAGGTGCCCCGTGGTGCAGACAGCCTGGGTACCATAGATGGCATGTTGGTGGTGGCAAAAGGCAGAAAGGTTCCTAGGCAGCAAGGGGTGGGTCCCCAGTGAAACCCCACCTTCAAGCCAGGGATGGCCTAAAGTCTGGTGGCTGGGCTGCCAGTTCCAGGTAAAGTACGAGACCCTGAGTGAGAACTTCCTTGATGCTTTTCGGCCGATCCGATGGTGCTTTTTCCAGGCCTGCCCCTGGCTGCTCATGGATCAATCAGCATGCCCTTCCACCCAAGAACTAGTCAGCATGCACGTCCTTCATTCTGAGCCCATAAAAACCCCACACACAGCCACACTCACACACTTATTGGGACTACGTGCCTGTGGACAGGAGCTAATTGCTTTGGGTCTCCTCTCCGCTGAGGGCTGTTCTGTCACTCAATAAAGCTCCTCTTCACCTTGCTGACCCTCCAGTTGTCCACGTAACTTCATTCTTCCTGGATGCTGGACAAGAACTCAAGACCTGCTGAATAGAGGGAGTTAAAGGAGCTGTAACACATTCCTGGCTGGCTTGCTGAGCTGCAGGGATAACATGCTCTCAGACTGTGGTAGTGAAGAGTGGTGGCCCTTCTAGAGGCCCAGACCTCAGGATTTCCCCAACCAGAGCTGCTGTAACACTATAGTCACCCTGCCCTCCACCAGAGCCATGCAGCCACCCCATGCAACGGGAAGCAGCAGCAGGGCTAGGAGCCATGGGCTGGAGAGGGGCAGTGGCACTGAAAGAGTGGTAACACACACAGGCTGAAACATACCCCCCTTCCATTTGCCCTTCCATTTACCGCGCTGAGGGTGACGAGAAGGAGAGAAGAGCTGTGGCCCTTCTGGGAGTCCAGACCTCAGGGCTCCCTGAGCTCCCAGAGCTCCCTTTTGAGGGCTCAGCGGTTCCTCGTGTCTCCAAGCTTTCGATCGCTACCATGTTCCCCTCACCAGTCACTGGTACCCTCAGTGGAAACCGCTTACGGTACGTCTGGCCCAGCTGTAACCTCATACAAGGCTGGTGCCTGTGCCAGCGCCTGGAGCTGCTCGCCCTGCTGCAGCAGCCAGCATGCCTGGCTGTCCACAGTGGCCAGACCCCGCACTCCCACACCCTTTGCTGCACCATACCTGGCTTGCCCTTGAGAGGTGTGGAAATGCAGCATCTCAGGTTGCTGCCTGTGGTGTGAGCCAAGCACAGCCTAACAGGTCAAGCATGCGGAACAAGCCCAGCAGGCACAAGCAAAACTCAAGCAGAAGTGCTGCTGGCCACAGAGGTTTCCAGCTGGAGAAGTGACACCCGAAGGATCCTGTGACAGCATCTTGTATGAGGAAGGCACTGTAATAGATACTATGGACATAAGGCAGATCTGTATTAAACAGAATTTTCAGTTTTACCTTGGAGAAGGAAAACATCGAGCACCTACAACGTGTGACACATAGTGACAGACATTTTAAATTTCTCAGAGTTTACAAGTATTCAAGAAATGACTACTATAGATCTCTCTGCCAAATTAAATTTCTTTTCCACACCCAATTTTTATATACTTTACAGTCATTAATTTCATGGTATGCATTTTACTTCTTCCAATTGCCTCATCAAATAATATATGAACACTTTAATCTAAATTTATTTCTCTCTTTCCAGGAAAACAAAGTTTAGTGGGTACTAATAATATAAGAGGTATCCCACTTGTGCCTTATATAAACTATTTTAAACTTACATCAACCCCACAAAACTGGAATAATCATCCAATTTTACAAATGAGAACGTTTTGGCCAAAGAAAAAAAGTAAATAATAGACAATAAACCCGCATTAAAATGGAGGCATTTCTGACTTAAAAGCCAATCACTTTTCACTACCATATATTGCGGTTTTGGAATCTATCTCCATTAATCTTTTGTTAGCAAAATCTTTGTGGGGCTTAAAACCTAGATGATGGGTTGATGGGTGCAGCAAACTACTATGGCACATGTATACCTCTGTAACAAACCGCACATTCTGCGCATGTATCCCAGAACTTAAAGTATAATAAAAAAGATAATAATAATAGCTATAATGACTGGTATGAGATGGTATCTCATTGTGGTTTTGATTTGCATTTATCTGATGATTAGTGATGCTGAACACTTTTTCATACGTTTGATGGCCACTTGAATGTCCTTGCTTTGAGAACTGTCTGTTCATGCCTTTTGCCCACTTTTTAATGGGGTTGTTTTTTGTTTGTTGATTTAAGTTCCTTATAGATTCTGGATATTAGACCTTTGTCAGATGCACAGTTTGTGAATATTTTCTCCCATTCTATAGGTTGTCTGTTTACTCTGTTGTTAGTTTCTGTTGCTGTGCAGACGCTCTTTGGTTTACTTAGATCCCACTTGTCAATTTTTGTTTTTGTTGAAATTGCTTTAAGGCCAATGTCCACAAGGGTGTTTCCTAGGTTTTCTTCTAGAATTCTTTCTTTCTTTGTTTCTTTCTTTTTTTATTTTTGAGATGGAGTCTTACTCTGTCACCCAGGCTGGAGTGCAGTGGCACAATCTCGATTCACTGCAACCTCCACCTCCCAGGTTCAAGTGATTCTCCTGCCTCATCCTCCCAAGTAGCTGGGATTACAGGCATACACCACCATGCCCAGCTAATTTTTCTATTTCTAGTAGAGATGGGGTTTCACCATGTTGGCCAGGTGGGTGCCGAACTCCTGACCTCAGGTGATCCACCCACCTCGGCTTCCCAAAGTGCTGGGATTACAGATGTGAGCCACCATGCCTAGCTTCTTCTAGGATTCTTACAGTTTGAGGTCTCGTGTTTAAATATTTAATCTGTCTTGAGTTAATTTTTCTATATGGTAAGAGGAGTCCAGTTTAATTCTTTTGCATATGTCTAGACAGCAATCCAAGCACCAATTATTGAATAGGGAGTCCTTTCCCCATTGCATATTTTCATCAACTTTGTCAAAGATCAGATGGCTGTAGGTGTGCGGCTTTACTTCCAGGCTCTCTATTCCGTTTCATTGGTTTATTTGTCTGTTTTTATACCAGTACCATGCTGTTTGGACTACTTAGCCTTATAATATAGTTTGAAGTCAAGGAATGTAATGTGATGCTTACAGCTTTGTTTTTTTTGTTGTTGTTGTTGTTATTTTGTTTTTGCTTAGATTGCTTTGGTTATCCAGTCTCTTTTTCAGTTCTATATGAATTTTAGAATAGTAGGAATTTTTTTTACTCTGTAAACAATAACATTGGTAGTTTAATAGGAATAGTGTTGAATCTGTAGATTGCTTTGGTAAGTATGGCCATTTTAATAATATTAATTCTTCTAATCCACGAGCATGGAATGTTTTTTATTTGTTTGTGTCATCTTGATTTCTTTTAGCAGTGTTTTGTAGTTCTCCTTGTAGAGGTGTTTCTCCTCCTTGGTTTAATGTATTCCTAGGTATATTATTTTGGGGAGGGCTATTGTAAATGGAATTGCATTCTTGATTTGGCTGTCAGCTTGAATGTTATTGGCATACAAAAATGCTATTGATTTTTGTACGTTGATTTTGTATCCTGAAACTTTACTGAAGTCATTTATCAGTTCCAGGAGGCTCTTGGTGGAGTAATAGAGTAATATTGTTAGTAAAGAGAGATAGTTCGACAATTTCTTTTTCCATTTGGATGCCTTTTATTTATTTCTCTTGGCTGATTGCTCTGGCAAAGAAATAAGGGGATATTTTCAGTATAGACACACATACAAGGAGAGTACCATGTGAAGATGGAGGCAGATGTCAAGGTAATAAAAGAGAAGCCAAGGAATGCCAAAGATTGCCAGCAAACCACTAGAAGCTAGGAGAGAGTCATGGGATGGATTCTCCCTCATAGACCTTAGAAGGAATGGACCCTGCTGACAACTTGATCTCTGATTTCTAGCCCCCAGAACTCTGAGACAATAAATTGCTGTTATTTAAACAAATGTTAACAATTTCTAGAAGAAATATTTCAGCCATCAAATTGAAAAATCTCCGTACATGTGGAGCAGAATTTTAAAAAAAATCACCCAGTACTATCAAAGTAGCATGGCAGAACATCAAAGGTAATGGGGAAAATATTAAAAATTGATATAAATTGTATGTTTTGTGTATTTTGTCACAATTTTTAAAAATTGCCAAAAACGATCAGATAGGAAAGATATAAGTGAACACGTGAGTTTAATCCTGGGGTGATTTTATAGGGTCTGAGAAAGGTGTGGAAGCAAGAGCAAAGGGCATCTGCTTTTCAAATATTGGCAATACCTCCATCTCGACTTCATCTTCGTTGGATTCTGGCAGCACAGTAGCTGGTGAAGCTCGTGTTTGGCCACAGAATGTAAGTGTAGGACTAGAAAATTAAGGGAGTGTCAGGGATGTGTGTGTACACATGTAGGGAAAACTCCTCTTTCCATAATTAGTAGTTCCTGGGTATGTTGGAAAGAATAAAGCTCAATGTATCAGCATATATCCATTCAGTCATATATATATATATATATATATATTACCTCATCCAAGCCAGGCACTACCCTAGGTTTATACATACAAGGGTAAATAAAACAGAGTTTCTTCTTTCATTCACGGGTAATTTCACTCTGTTGTACTATTTATTACAGATACAGAAACAAGATATAGTTTTTGAAGGTAATCTATTCAGGGTAAATATTCCATTCAAATGGCTTTAAGGATATTTGCTGGAACCTTTCTTGAATGTAGACCTTCTTTTCTAGAGCTTTGCTACATGCCTTTGCACTCCATCCTGATGAGATGGTTAAGAAAAAAAAACATAAATAAGCAGATCGACGTGCTTATCATTTAGATATCAACATTACTGCCTCAATTTTTTCTAAATACCTTAAGGAGGCAGATAAAGATGATTTATACACTGAACACACTTGAGCATCGGTGTAAAAATTCAATATTAAGGCATTACTAAATTTACTTTCAACGTCCAAACTAAATGTGTTTTCAAATTAAGTTGAAGCAATTGCAGAGAAAGTCAAATATTTGCTCTCATTAATAATACATTGGTACTAAAAAGAAGAATAATGACAATCTCATAAAGGTTTTCTTTAACATCTCTAAAGATTACTAATCATATTTTATTCATCCTTACCACAATTTGTTTTTGTGGACTACTTTATTAGATTTATTTCATGGAAGTTTGTCTCCAGTTTCAGCAATTGGCTAAACAATCAATACTTTAGCTATCAAAGAAAAGTTTCCTGAGGAGGAAGAAATTTCTTCTTGAATGACCTTTTTTTCAGGGGAGCACCCATCACGGATGAAGAACCAGGTCACTCTGCAAGTCAAGTCTCACTAAAGCTTGAAGCTTCTTTTTCTTTCTTTCTTTTTTTTTTTTTTTTTTTTTTTGAGACAGTCCACTCTGTTGCCTGGGCTAGAATGCAGTGGTGCAATCTTGGCTCACTGCAACCTCTGCTTTCTGGGTTCAAGCGATTCCTTTGCCTCCGACACCAAGTAGCTGGGATTACAGGTACGTGCCACCACGCTTGGCTAATTTTTGTATTTTTAGTAGAAACAAGGTTTCACCATGTTGGCCAGGCCGGACTTGAACACTTAACCTCAGGTGATCCGCCCTCCTCAGCCTCCCAAAATGCTGAGATTCTAGGAGTGAGCCACAGCTCTGGAGCTAAAGCTTCTTAAACAGAGAGCTGTGTCACACAGAAATGTCCCATGGGCGCAAGTCATGTTCCTAGGAGGCTTTCTTAGGTGATCATTGCGCAGATATCGATGGCATGCTTTTTTATTGTGTTAGCATCCAGAAGAAAAAAAAATCTACAAGAGGAGTTGAGCAAAGGGAACTGAAGGCAGGAAAATTAGGTGTAAGAATGCATAAAATTTAAAGTAAGTTTTACTGAAGCTTTTGTGCTGAGAGAGATATGTATGGGTAGATTCCCTCTCAAAGCCAAACATTATCTCCTAATTATGGCCTTAACAAATAACACTAGTATATAACAACAATGACAAGTTAAAAAAAAACCTAGTTTATTTTGAGATCTAAAGTCACAAACTAGTCCTATTTAGTGCCAATAGGACTAGCAATGTTGTCCACAATTTGTGAAGGGAGGTTCTAATAATGCTACTTTTATTTTTTAAAATGGTGATAGAAGAATGCTAAGCATTTCATGCCTATAAACAAGGCACTGAAAATGAAAGGTAAGGTAAGATAATGTAAGAAGTTAATTAAGAATGGGTTTTAATCTTTCCTTTGATTTTTCTTTTCTTTTCCTTTAGCCTTAAAAAATTCCAAACTATAACAAGGAGAGGAAAAAGCCAGCAGAAGGAGAGGAAGAGTGACCCACGATGATGGAGTATCAGCATTGGAAGGGTGGGAAGAACAGACCTGGTTGGAAATCAGAAGACATGGCACTTACTTCCTGGGCATAGAGATTTTGGGGAAGGATGCTTACTGTCTTTGTATACCCATTTTCTTAGCTGTAATATATAAATAACAATATTAGACCGTGCGATGAAAGTGTGTAAACTGTCACACACTATACAGACTGCAGTTATCATTATTCACACACCTACAGTGAACATGGTGAAAAACATTTGCCTCAAGGGAAGTGGGTTAGAACCTCTACCACATCACTGGGCCACACCCAGTCACAGATGAACAACTAGGCCACTCTGCAGGTTGTCCCACAGAAGCTTCTAAAATAGAGATGTGTCACACAGAAAATGCCCCAGGGGCTGCAAGTCATGTTGCTGGGAGGCTTTCTTAGGTGATAATTGGGCAAATATTTTTTGTTACTTTTAACACCCAGAAAAAAATGTACAAGAGGTTGAGCAACAAGATCTGAAGGCAGGAAAATTAAGAGTGCCTGTGTGTAGAGCCTAAAAAGAGAATGCTGTAGATAAGAAATTGAGAAATACCACAAAATGCCCACAGGGTACAAGGAACACTCCCTTTTCACCTCCCATCTGAGCTGCAATGCCCATCCGAGTGCTGAATACTGACTGGAAATAAGGCATGGTGATGCATCATTCTGTTAGATGTGCAGCCTCCCTGGTTTTGTCCACTTCCCTCACCACAATACTGATTGCAAATGCCACTTGTCCTCTTAGTCTTAGTATCTATTTATAACTATACCTGGAGAAGTTCTCTAATTTTGACATCTGAAATCATATTTTCCCCATATTAATTCTCTCTCTCTCTTCTTCCCACAAGAATGTAAGAACCAAGAAGCCATGAATTTTATCTGTCTCGTTAAGGAACGTATCTCTACTGCCTAGAACAGTGACATATTGTAGGCATTGAAGAAATGTGTTGATGAGTGAATAAATGAAGAAAGTGATGAAAGACTTAGTTACTAAGCAGCTACAAATAATTTACAAAAAGGAAATATTAGGATATTATTATTTCCAACATACATAGATTCAGATGATATAAAACATTTGTTTACCCAAAAAGTCCCTACTAATGTCTCTTGGTGGATAGTTAGTAGTCTCTTTGAAGTCTGGTCTCCAGTGTCTTTTCCCCCATTTCTTCCTCTTCCCATCTTTCCTTTGGTCTTTTATTCCCTTCTATTCTTCCTTGCTTCATCACCTAATCCACAGTCTCAGTTCTGTCCTGGAGAGGAACTCCATCTTAGACGGTAGGTTTTACTTTCCACCTAGGAGTAGATTCAAGTGTTCAAAGTCTTAAGGGAAGAACATCTATAAGAAAAGCAACTCTTGCTAAATTAATCATATTTCCATAGCAGAGTTTCCATAGCATATTATGCTAACGAAGTCTCTATTGCTTTCGTTTTCCTGTCATAGACGAGGAAGACAAGGGAAAAAAGACAAGGCTAGAAACTAGTGCAGAAAGTTCCACTGTGCAACAAGAGCTCACCTCATGGAGATGGCAACTCAAGAACTCTAGAAAGTTTTCTAAAACTGCTTCTCAAAGTTTAATGCGCACAACAATTACCTGAGATCTTGTTAGCAAATTTTGTTTCAGTAGTTCTGGGGTGAAGCTTCAAGTTCTGCATTTCTAATAAACAACCAGGTGGTCCATGGGTCCACACCTTGAGTAGTCAATCTCTAAAAGAAAACTTTTCATTTTGGACCTCTACTTTACAGTCTACTGAAAGTAGTCTACTTTACAGTATGGTCTACTGAAAATACACTATGTAAGGGAAAGAGCAAGAGGATTTGGGGTCATCTAGGACTGGGTTTGAAATCTGGCTCCACTATTCCTTAAGAGACACTGGGCAAGGATTATTTTTAAAAACATAAATTTCCTAAGCTTCAGTATCATCTGGAATATGGGTATAATAATATCTGTCTTATAGGATTGCTATAAAAATTAACTTTTTTAAGGCACTTTAGCATGGGGCGAAGCTTGATCCCTTCCTCTTTCTTTTCCCATTTCAAATTCTTCAAAATGGCCCGAATCAGCTTCAAATTCTGTTTCAAACTTTGCCTATTTCTATTCTTGAAAACTGAAAGCATATACACCCAGACAGCTTACTGTCTATATAAACACAATTTCACTTTTCAACCTGTGCATTAACCTGACTTAATTATTCCTGGAAATCCTTGCCCAGGAAGTTGGAGTTGCAAATAACTGTTTATTTCAGAATCTCCTAAATTTATTTATCTGAAAAATCAATTCATTCTCTTTAAGTAAATAGCCTCTTCTCGAAACAGTAGATTATTAAGCTGGGCTCAACAAATGATTATTTACTCTTAAAGACTCTTCAGTGTACTCCCTTTACTGTGTCCATTAATTATACACTATTATATTATAACACCTTTCAGTACCAATCAGACCACTTCACTGAAAGACATGCCTTAAAGTAGACTCCAGATCCTTACAAATGCCAATTTTGATTCTTCCCTTGCAAAACACCACTAAGACTCCGCCGAGGTAGTCAGTGGCTTCCCTTACTACAGTAAGAAATAAACTTGTCTTTGCTTGATCAAACATGTGATTTTGCTGGTATCTTGAGAGTTGGCAGTTGACAATCTCTTCTAATAAAACTATCATCTAGACAAATGTACTTAATTACTTGTTATTTCCTGGAGGTGCCATGCTTTTTAATATTCCATGCTTTTGCACAATCAATTTCTTTTTTCCTGGAATATCATCTTTTATTTAACCTTCAAGACTCATACTAAATGTTGGTTCCTCTGTGAAATATTTATTGAAACCCTTTAGCAACATAGATTTTTCATGCTTCTGTTCTCCCATAGCACTAAGCAGGTCTTTTCCATCACGCCCTATTATTTCCTGATTGCTTGGTTACGCATTTTTCCTTCCCAAACATAGTGTGCTCTTTAAAAACAGGGACTGTGCCTTATCCACCTCTGTCACCAATGTCATAAAGAATTTTTAAAAAAACTATTAGTCGATCAATAAATATTTGTTGAATATTGAATGAAACACAGTGGATATTTAGAGGAAGAAAAATGGATAAATAAATATTTGTTAAGAGAAACTTGAGCTTCTTTCCATAAGGATTTCCTCTGCATCCTCTTACCCTTTTTGTTTTAGGTAATCCTGAGAAGTTACCTCTGAAGTCTACTGCCCCTGAAGTAGTAGCTCTCTGAGCCAGCAAAATAGGACCTTTTGATGTCTCAAATCCTGTCAAGGAGATTTCTCCTTTCTTTCTCATCTAGTAATTATTGATGGCAAGCATGAGCATGCAGTTGGGCCAGTCCTTCTATCAGGGTAGCAGATAACTTTTATTCCCCCTTCAGGGAAATTTTCCCTCCTCTTTCATCAGTCTGGATATAAATGTTGCTGGTTTCATGATCTGAAATTAAGAGTGAACATTTTGTTTAGCCCAATCAAGGCTGGTAGAAGGACAAACTTTTATAATGTGAAATTTATGACCCTGTGGTGGCTGATAAAAATAATCCCTGGCGTAGTTATGCTTCTATTTAAGTGTTAATTATCCCCTATGCACAGTGTGTACTCTTTTTGATAGCTACAATTCAACACTTAGGCTATTAAAGGCAGATTTATGCTATAGCAATAGAATATTTTTTATTTCCATCTAAACTGAAATCTGGAAGTTCCATAGAAGTGTAAGAGCTCCTGTCATGGCTAACAGGTTTTGACAAGAGCCAAGTTAATATTTGCAGCAGTAAAACCATTTCCTGGTTGACAGTTTGTTGAGACATCAGAGAAGTCTCTGAGGAGAAAAATTAAGTAAATCTAAAGGGTACATTTGACAAACTGTAAGCCTGGACTGACATTTTACTCTAGCAAAAATAAGCTGTTTGGAAAAGAGTACAAAATTATATGTATCATATCTCAGTTTCTGATCATTTTAGATCATTTGAGGTGTAAATATTTAATAAATATGTTTAATGTTCAGCGGTATGTGAACACCACTTTCATCTCTCTCTCTTTTTGGCTGTCATCAAAAAATGAAAGAAGCAGCCTTCATTATAACATAAGCTAGTTAGCCCTCTGACTACTCCATGTAACATTTGCTTCATACCATAATAACAATAAGCATTAGAACAGATTTGTGTGAAGTCCCAATGATCTTGATATCTGGGAGGCTTGTATTAATCAGATTTTTTCAGGAATATAGGTAGCAACCATAATATTTCATTGTAAGTTTATTGTAATTTCTGCCATTAACATGCATGACCTGTGTGATCCTTAAATACTCCTGTGAAGTATTAATGTGCCCATTTTACAGGGAGAAGGAGACTCAAACAGAAGACGTGCCTTTTCATAGGTCACACAGAACATGGCAGAGCTAGAGCCAGAACTCAGAACTCCTGTCTCCCAGAAACAGTCCCCTTTGTTCTACAATACACAGATCTCTGTTAATATATTTTAAAATGATTACGGAAGAGATGTTACAGACCCTTCACATAGAATTTGATCAATGTTTATTTTGAGGCAAGTGAACTAAGCATTAATTTTAATTGCATTCTCCATTTGAGAACAGTAATCATGAAAAGAAATTAAAAGACTGAGTTCAAGATCGATTTTCCAGTCTTTGTAGCAACCCCTGAAGCTTCAAAAAGCTTGCAGAAAGACTTTTTCCAGAGACTGTTTTGACTTCCTCATACTAGACTATTAACGACCACACTTAGTACTCAGTAGAACATTAATAATACTGGGCTTGAACTGAGACTTTTTTCCTGTGGGTACTTCTACATTTTGAAGAGTATCAAGGCAAATACGTGCCCATGCAGGGCATAACACAAATTGATGAAGTGGATTGGTAGTTTTCAAGCACTAGTATGTGCCAGGAACTATGCTGGACACTTATTTTCTATATTTTTCAATTAATGCTCATAACAATCCTACATCCATTTTATGTATATAAAAACAGACTCAGTGGAGTTAAGGAACTTGTCAAAATTCACAAGATGTTACATAACTGAGTCAAGATTTGAACCCGGGTCTATCCAATTTCAGTAATTCCACTTCAGTATGACGTTTAGTTCTTTTCAAACTCACAACAAAGGAAAAAATCTTTACCTAGTCAGGTGGGGCCTACATTTAACCTGGATAACCTACATTTGGAAAGTGGGAGAAATGCAATTGTTTTCACTGTTTCCCCTTTCTCTCTTCCACGTCTCTTTCCACCCTTGCTGGCTGATATTTCTCACTCTTTCACCCCTGCCGGAGACTGACCAGAAGAAAGAATCCATTAGAGAAAGAGAACACAGTTGTACATGCCCAACACAATTGCAATCCAGTATAAGAGGCTCCCCTGGATCCAGTATAAGAGGCTCCCCTGGATCCAGTATAAGAGGCTCCCCTGGATCCAGTATAAGAGGCTCCCCTGGATTCAGTATAAGAGGCTCCCCTGGATTTGACTGCTGTCCAGAGCGGACCTGTTCTACCATGATACTCTTCAGTTGTTCTTTGTAGATCTGTCAAGTAGGGGGTTTTTCTATAGCATCCTAGGTACAGAAAATGTCTCCCTGCTGCCGGCCACTTACCACCCCACCATCAGCCCTTAGGTTTTCAGCGGTCTAGAAGCTAATGGATCTTCTTTGACTCTCCAGCCAGTCCTCTTAAAAGCTTCTTTTCTTGGAGTCCTCTTTTGATTTCCAAGAAACACACAGCTTTGCTCCCAGTTTGCTCGGCCTGGTGAAAATGCAGCTCACTCTCAATGCAACCATTTTTATCCTATTGTCAGCAGACACAGCTGCAGCCACAGCCTCTTGTCTTTCATTTTCCTCTCAGGCTTCAGATGTTATTGAATTGGTTTTGTGGCTTTTTTCCTTTGACCTATTGTTAAATACATTACATAAGTAGAATTTGTAATACTAATTTTTTTGTATATGAGGAATAAATTCTACCTGTTTTTCATGTAGTTTTTTTTAAGAATCTATTTGCTAATATCTCATTTTGTAGCTTTGTGTTTCTGCTCATAATTAGAGAATAATTGATTAGTAATATTTTTTGGTTAGATTTTGCTAACTTTCTAAAATTATGTAAAAAAGATCCCATCTGGTTCCGTGCTCTGGAAAATTTCTATAAAATGGAAGTCAACATCTCCTTGGATATTTTAAACACTTTCTCATAAAACTCACCATGTTAAGTGTGATCGATAGTCATTAATACTGTAATTCTTAGTGTTGCTCTTTGTATTATTAAATATACTTAATTTCTATTACTTGATTTATCAGTTTTTAAAGATACATCTGATTCCCAGTTATTGCAACAGATGAGGCAACAATAACAATAACGGAATGTAATCTATTGTTATGTACTCTGATAATGCAATAATGTCAAACTAACAAGTAAATGGAAGCAGAGGGGGGAAACAAAAGGAAAAGTAGAGAAAATAGGAATTAGCCAAACACACACACAAAAAAATGTCCAACATCATTAGTAATCTGAAAAGTACAAAACAAACTCACAATGAGATAGTATTTTATATGCACCAAATTGGAAAATCTGAAAATATCTGACAATATTATGTTAGGCCAGGCACAGTGGCATGCACCTGTAGTTCCAGCTGCTTCAGAGGCTAAAGCAAGAAAATCACTTGAGCCCGGGAGTTCAAGGCTATTGTGCACTATGATCATGTGTATGAGTAGTCACTGCACTCTAGCCTGGATAACATAATGAGACTCTGTCTCTAAAAAAAATTAAAAATAAAAATAAAAAGACTCAGTGTTGGCATGGATATGAAACAACTAGACATCTACGTCTTTGGGTAAAAATGTAAATTGGTACGACTTTGTACCAATACTTAAGTCTTTTTGTGGGGATGTAAATCAATATAAAATGATAACAACTTTTTTTTTAATTACAAATGCACTCATTCTATGACACAGGGATTAAGCTCCCACAATTATTCCATAGAGAAACTCTTGCACATATATATGGATAGAAATGCCATACAAAATATTCAAAGCAACATACTTTGCAATATCACAAAACTAGTGATATAGTTTGGATGTCGGTCTCCTCCAAATCATACGTTGAAATGTGACTCCTAATGTTGAAGGTGGGGCCCAGTAGGAGGTGTCTGGGTGATGGCAGTGGATCCCTCATGAACTGCTTAGTGCCCTCCCTGCAGTAATGTGTGAGTTTTCACTCTATTCATGAGAGCTGGTTGTTTAAAATGAGACTGGCACCTCCTCCTCTCCCTTGTGCTTGCTTTCTTGCCATATGACACACCTGCTCCCCCTTCACCTTCCGCTATGATTGGAAGCTTCCTGAGGCCCTTACCAGAAGCAGATTCTGGGGCCATGTTTCTTGTACAGTCTGCAGAACCACGAGCCAAATAAACATATTTTCTTTAGAAATTACCCAGCCTCAGGTATGCCTGTATAGCAATGCAAAATGGACTAATACAACTAGAAACAACTCAAATGTTAATTAATGGTAGAAAGGCTAAAAAATATTGTATATAACACTATATATTATACATTGTACTTTAACAGTGAAAATGAATGAAATACAACTGTATAAAAAAACAAGCTTACATCTCTTAATGTTGAGTACAAAGGAGATTTGGGGTATGTGTGAAAGTTTGTGTACAGTATGAGACCACTCATACAGCTTTTTAAAATACAAAAATAAGCACTATGTCATTTGACATAGAAATGTATGTGGTAAAATGCTAAAGTAAGAAAATTATAAACTCGGCTGGGCATGGTGGCTCACGCCTGTAATCCCAGAGCTTTGGGAGGCCGAGGTGGGCAGATCACCTGAGGTTGGGAGTTCAAGACCAGCCTGGCCAACATGGTGAAACCCTGTCCCTACTAAAAAGTACAAAATTAGCTGGGTGTGGTGGTGGGTGCCTGTAATCCCAGCTACTCAGGAGACTGAGGCAGGGGAATCATTTGAACCTGGGAGGGGGAGGTTGCAGTGAGCCGCGATTGTGCCACTGCACTCCAGCCTGGGTGACAGACTGAGACTCCATCTCAAAAAAAAAAAAAGAAAAGAAAATGATAAACTCAAAGTTGGGAAGAGTACTTTCTTTGGAGGGGGAAGGATATACTAAAGTGCACAGAGGTTTGAAAGGTAATAAAAGTATTTATTTTCTTAAGATGGGTGATGGGCATTTGGAGCTTATTTTCTCTTTATTCTTTCTAAAGATTTTGTACATTATTTAAATTTACTTAACTGTCTTAGTCCTTTGAGCTGCCATAACAAAGTACCATAGATTGGGTGGTTTATAAGCAACAGCAATTTATTTTCACATTTCTGGAGGCTAGGAAGTTCATGACCAAGGTGCCAGCAGATTCAGTGTCTGCTGAGAACCTGTATCCTGGTTCACAGACAATGTCTTCTTGCTGCATTCTCACATGGTGGAAGGGACAAGGGCACATCTGTCATCTCTTTTATAAAGGTGCTAATGCCATTTATGAGGACTTCACTTTCATGACCTAATCACCTTCCAAAAGCCTCAACTTCAAATACCATCACATTGGGGATTAGGTCACAACACATGAATTTGGCGGGATATAAACTTTCAGTCTACATTTAACTTTAAATGTAAATGATATACTAATTCATTAAAAACACAAAAATCTTCAACCTTATTGGTAAAAAAATGCAAATTAAATATATGTGTTTTAACTTCCATCAGCACAGATTAACCAAAAATATGATGTTTGCAAGTGTAGTTGAAAATAATTCTTTTCTACACTGCTAATGAAAAAGTAAATCAATCATTTGGAAGGAAGCAATTTCAGAACATCTTTTGACTCAGAAAGTCTACTTTAAGAATATTAACTAAACAAATAATCAGAGCCACACATACAAATTTATATTAAAGATATTCAATATAGTAGAAAGATAGTGAACCCAACCTAAATGTACTATAGTAGAGAATTGCATCAATTACAGGACTGCCTAAAGGAGCATCTGGAACATAATAAGTGCTTAGTAAACAATTACTGAATGAACCAGTGAATAAACATATGCACGTATTTATATGTATGTGTACAAAATATTAACAGTGATTATTTTTGGGAGAAGAGCATATGAGTGATTTTTCAAACTTTACTTTTCTGTATTTTTCAAAAATTTTTGCTATGAAGATATATTACTCTAAGAAGCTGAAAAAAAAAAAATGTTAAGCTCTTGCTTGCTTCAAAGCAAAATTTGCCCCTATATCTTCTGTCTTCTGGAAATGTACCACATCTAACACCACCCTTTCACATAAATTTATTTTAATACATTGAATAGCTATTCTTTCTCTTCCTGACATTCCCTTCCCCACCATAGTCCCAACACCATTGCTTGAATACTTAAAATTCACGTTTCTTCACTATCATGATTGCTTTCGTTAATCTCTTTTGTTTCTATGATGAGGTTAAGGTCACTAGGCAATGGTGCTCTCATCTTAATAGCAAGTTGAAAACCAGGGAACAACTTAGTTCTTTTCATTTCAAATAGGAACACATTGCCTTGTGGCACTGTGTACTCACTTTCCCCATATCCTCTGTATATACACAAATACCTAGGTGCTTGCTTACTGGTTTACCCTCAACTTTCTCATAATTTGGAGCTGTCTCTTTATGAAAGATAAACCGTAGAATCTAAAGTTTAGGTCTTTTAGGAAAGCATTTGTTTACTTTATATATTTTTAAATGTTCCTATTTTTATCTGTTTAAATCACAGCATACGGGTATAAATCGATTAAGGAATATGGAGTTCATTTGTTTCAATTTATATTCAGTATCACTATTTGGAATAAATGGATTCACCTGCAGCTAAAATAGAATTATAGTGAAGTTTAAAAAAGGTAAATGGAAATATCATTTGGTTTCTCTCCATGCATGCATAAATAAAAATACTGTTTTGTATGTTTTGAAAGTAAAGTCTTTTGTTTACAGTTTTTTTCCAAGTACTTAGTATCAGTTAAATGGGATCATCATAAGTTAAATCCTTCCTGGATTCAAAATATCTTTTCTAATGAAAGAAATGTGATTGGGGTGGGAGACAGGGTTCATATATCCTTTCTACATATGAATTTATGTCTGTATAGATCTTTCCTATGAATTCTGTATTTATATGTCCATCTGCATCGATGTCTCAGGCATCACACACTCATATATTCAAAACTGAATTCATGATTTCCACCCAAAACCACTTGGTTCCTCCTCTCGTGCTTAGTACAAATTGAGAAATAGAATAAAGAAAGGATAGATGGAAACCAAACATGGCTGCTCGGCACTCTGAGGAATCCAAGCTGCCCGTCTTCCATACCTTGTTATGGTGCCGTCTGTGTCCTTCTCGGCTGCCTAGCAGAAAACAGCCTGCAGAACCTTGTGTCTTTGGTGCTTCTCCTAAGAGGTAAAAAGCATCACTTCTGCTCACATGTTATTGTCCAAAGTGAAGTCCCATGGCCATGCCTAATTTCAGGGAGCCATATGCCCAGAAAGAAGGATGAATGGGGAATCTTGATGATCACTTCCACGAGCAGCAACTTAGATAATCTCATTCTGTTTACTTGGTTTGGTCCAATGTACTTTCATTCTCCCCACACTTACTATCTTCTTCTCGATTCCCACTCTGAGTCAAGGCCTAGGAGATGATATATGTTGAGGCAAGAGGAGGCCCAGGTAGCATCTTCACCTGGTTTCACCCTTTTTCAATATTTCTCCAGTTCCTCACACAGCCCTGAAAGGACTTTTTTGTCTTCTTCATGGGGCTGGAACTTCAGTGATTCCATTGAGGAATACCGTCCTCCCTGTTCTATAGTTTATGCTCTCGTCAATCTTCTAAGCTTTAGTCTCTGATATTTAAAGGAAAATTTTTAGGATTCAGAAAATCTATTTCTTAAGTAAAACTAGCTTTCAGGACAACTGCTCTAAATGTACTTAAAAGTCTAATTTGAAACCCAAACTCAAGTAATATCCCTTTCTTCTAGGCAAGAACTGCATTCTTTCTGAATAAAATGAATGTTATTCTTTTAATGTGTGAGAAGTTTCAGGACAACAAAATTTAGAGAGAATTGAGAAGACAACTGATACTGTTTTTTTTTTTAAATGATATTTCTGCTGCCCCTGCATCTGCTACTGAGCTACAAGATTCATGAGGGCAGAAATCAAATTGTTTGGCTTGAAATTGTTTAGCCAAAAAATTATTTGAATAAATACAGCGACGAATGAACAAAACAGTAGATCCAGAAGATTGTTAGTTACATAAGTACGTTAGTAATTCTGGATAAAACAGAGAAGAAAACACTTAAACTTACAATATAATCTAAGGTTCTAAAGTGAGTCACAATATATAAAAGACTGACAAAGTGTCCTGGATAAGTAGGAAACTCACTGTGGTGAAGAAAAGAATGGAGATGCACAGAAGCACAGTTGGGACACTGGGTGCAAGATCAGAGGAGAGGGATTCTTTTCAGTGAGACACAGTGAGAACCATTCAAATATTTTCTGACCCAGCACTGGGGATTCGTCCTAGGATCCTTGAGAGGGATGTTGCATAATATAAAACAGCAGCTTGCTTACCAGGATCCACCTAGAGAGACGCACTCTCTGCAACCAGTCATGCAGACCCTGGCTTAGAGATGCTTCCTCAATTTTAGGGTCGTGAGGCATTGGCAGCAGAGCACAATAGTCATGGATGGAGAACGGTAATGACCAAGACAACAGCCATATTGTTCCTACCACACTTTTGAGGTCAAGAATTGAGTCTTACTCTTTTTGAATCAATGAGTAAGTCCCACTAGGGACTGCACAGGAAATGCAGAGAGATTTGGAATCTCTCTGTGAGGAGTTTAGGGGCCAGAGATCATCAAGATTATTATCTACACTTTAAATTGTCCCCAAGGCTTGAGAGACCTCAGCAAGCAAAGGTCACATGTTGAAGCAAATTGCTACATTTTAGCAAATCTTCTCTCACACGCTGCATAATTCAGATGAACAAATAGGTCCCCTTGTGGGAAATTTTTTAGAACTTTTTCAGACTGTCCTGAGAAAGGGCCGTATGACTGCTCACTGGGATTTGGAATGAATTTCTCAGGTTTCATCTCTTATCAGCTACCAGAAGATCATCTGGTAAGATAAGTATTAAAACTTTGATAGTATGAATCTGGCACTGTCTAAAATCAGCAAGGGTGAAATTTCAAATTTCGATCTATCCCTACATGATAAAGATTTCATTTGAAGCCCCAAGTATTAGTACACTGTTGTGACATCATTGGTAAAAACTGTCCAGGATTTGAAATTGGAAGTTTCTTTGTGTCTAAATTGTCATGGTCATTAAAATTTTTTAAAATGTCCAGCAGTTTCCAATCATGACGTTAAAATTTCTCTCTCTTGTTCCCAGAAGCCTACACTAGCATATTTATTTTATGCTTGCCTATGAAGAATTAAGCTTTATTTTTATGCAAGTTAATTTTCTCCTTATGGAGTCATCATTAATATAAATAGCAATATAAATGGCAATTTATATTAATAATGACTCCATAAGGAGAAAAAGTATAAAAGTGGTTACATTCAGTAACTTTCTAATCTACAAATTTGTCATCTCTTTAAAATAATAAATAAGTACCAGAAGATATCTGAAAGGTGTCCCAGAATATAATTTTTTAAAGGGTAATTAAGTGTGACAAGTAACTATAAAGGCGATTATAATTCAGTTCATTTGGATTTGAGTTGCCAGATGAACTGTTATTTTATTTAACAAATAAAAATATACGATGTCCAGTTAAATGTGTATGTTGTACATGTACATCCAACATGGAGCCTGGTCATTGGAGGTGCCCCTGGCAATTTTTCTAAGTCCACCTACAAGGGCCAAGACTGACTAAGAACATCCTTTGACTTAAAAAATATTATAGGGCCGGGCGCGGTGGCTCACGCCTGTAATCCCAGCACTTTGGGAGGCCGAGGCGGGCGGATCACGAGGTCAGGAGATCAAGACCATCCTGGCTAACACAGTGAAACCCCGTCTTTACTAAAAATACAAAAAATTAGCAGGGCGAGGTGGCGGGCGCCTGTAGTCCCAGCTACTCGGGAGGCTGAGGCAGGAGAATGGCGTGAACCCGAGAGGCGGAGCTTGCAGTGAGCCGAGATCGCACCACTGCACTCCAGCCTGGGCGACAGAGCAAGACTCCGTCTCAAAAAAAAAAAAAAAAAATTATAGTTTATCTTAAAATCACATTTAACTGAGTATCTTCTACTTTCATCTGGCATTGCTAATTTGGAGGAACTGGCTGCTTGCCATGATGCTAAAAATATTACTGTAATTTTTTCATCTTGAATTATCTTTATGTCATTCAGCTTATTTATAAGAGAAAAAAGTAAATTAACTTGTACCAGAAAATATTAATCGAATAAGATCACCCTGGATTTTACTCTGTTGGCATTTTCCTTCACAAAATTTTGAAATCAGTGTTAGTTGGAGAAGAGGATTTGTTGTGGAGTATTTTGGGGTAGGAGAGTTCAGGATGCAGTCAAGGGAACCATTTTAGGAAAAATTTCCCAGCATCTTACAGGGCCATATTCTTGCCAGCACACAGCTCTTCACTCTAGTCATCAAATGTTCCCAGCAAGACGAGTCATAATTTAGGTTCACTGACTTTCTTCTGCTTACATCCTGGAAATGCAGAGCTTTGTGTCTTTACAGCAGCCTAGGCCTGTACTTGATTGAGGACAGGATTAAATGTTTTCATTTCATCAATAGGTTCAGAGAGTTAGATCAATTTAATAATATGTCACATGGTTATGGGGAGATATGAATAAATTGCAAACCTGTTGAATTCTTAAAGAGCAGGGAGCACTATTTAGAGAATGTGGTGCCTTCAGTTAGTTTTATTATTTGTAAAAATAAAAGCCACAGTTTATTCAGCTTTTAGTATGTTATGGGCACAGGATAAATGATCTAGAGTAATTATTTCCCTTATCCACACAACGTTCTCCTCAGATAGGTCTTATCATCTCCATTTTATAAGTGAGGATTAATCTGTCATCCCTGAGTCATGCAATTGTCAAAAACATAACTGAATTTTAAACCCAGCTCTTATGCTAAAGCTTATATCTTAACCACTATGTTGTATTTCTCACCAATTATGTTTGTGTGTTGATTTGGTTTTAAAGAATGAGATGTCTGCTAGCAAAGCTCTCATAATAAATCCCTCTACCTTCACTCCAAGTTACAACTTCTTCCCCAAAATGGCAGACATATTGAAGGTTTGCTCACCTGAAACTCAAAACACATTTGTCCAAGGAGCTAGGGAAAATGAAACAGAGTAAATATTTTTCTGCCTGAAATAAATCACATTTCATATCAATTGATGGGTCCGATGCAAGAGAGGTGAGCCCCAGCATTGGGGCTTAGTCCAGAAGGGTTCTTGGTTTCACTCAGAAAAGAATTCCAGGGAAAACTGGTGTCGTTAGATAGCAATCTTTTATTAAAGGGTACTGCTCCTTGTGAAGTAGGGCTAACTCATAGGCAGTGAACCCAGAGGCTGCAATGTATGGGTTCTTGGCAACTGTATGGTTACTCACCTCTACCCACTTTCGATTACATGCAAATTAAGGGGCAAGTTAATGCAAATTGAGGGACGGGTTACCTAGAACTTTCTAGGAAAGGGGCAGTAACTTCCAGGCCATTGCTATGGAATAAAGTCATAGCTTCTGGGTCACTGTCATGGCATTTTATATTTATTTATTTATTTTTATTTATTATTATTATTTTTTTTTGAGATGGAGTCTCACTCTGTCGCCCAGGCTGGAGTGCAGTGGCGCAATGCCGGCTCACTGCAACCTCTACCTCCTGGGTTCAAGCGATTGTCCTGCCTCAGCCTCCCGAGTAGCTGGGACTACAGGTGCATGCCACCACACCCAGCTAATTTTTGCATTTTTAGTAGGGACAGGGTTTCACCATGTTAGCCGGGATGGTCTCGATCTCCTGATCTCATGATCCACCCACCTCAGCCTCCCAAAGTGCTGGGATTACAGGTGTGAGCCACCAGCTCTGGCCTGTCATGGCATTTATAAACTGTTGTGGTGCTGGTGGGAATGTCTTATGCTAATGAGCAATGAGGGCGGCCAGGGATTGCTTTTATCGCCATCTGCTGTTTCCTGCCATTTTTTTCACTTCATCCTATATGGGTGAGATCCTGTTTTGGTCAGCAGGGTTGTGACAAGTCCTGCTGGTCTCTTTCATTCTTCTCTCAGAGATTAGATACTCCTTAATCTTAAGAGGGCTGCAGAAGGGAAAAGGTCCATCTTCTGTAACTGCTTCTTGCTGATTCTATGGGCATAGGCTCTTACTCCTTCTATTGGAGGAGTAAAAAATCTCTGGATACCTGATGTAAGGGGCCCAACACCAGGATGTTTTTATTTTCTGGGTAAGAAGACAGAATGGGTTGGAAGCCTTGTGCCAGCATCATCTTCATGTGGAACTGTTGTAGTCTAGAAGATACAAACTTAACTAAGAGGTTAAACAAGCAAGGGCCAAAAATTAGTAATAATAAAGTAGTTATCAAAGGTCTTAGGAAAGGTAAAAACCAGGTGAGAATAATAGATGTGGTTTATTATTGCATATGCTCTTCCTTGTCATGTTATTTATTGGTGTGTTTGCAAAACAATAGTTTTAAGTCTTCTAGGGGTTCACAAATGTAGGGTGTGGGGTCTTCCTCTTATACCTGTGGGGAGTCACAAGAAACAGGTTTAATCCTGGACAGGTGTCCCCAGCTAGTGATTTTCTGAAGCTTAACAGCAGTGGGGGTATTTAACAATAGCTGATAGAGGTGTCTTGGTTGTAATTGATTTTCAAGGGATTTTTTTTTTTTTTTTTTATGGAGTCTGTCTCTGTCACCCAGGCTGGAGTGCAGTGGCACTATCTTGGCTCACTGCAGCCTCCGCCTCCTGGGTTCAAGTGATTCTCCTGCCTCAGCCTCCCAAGTAGCTGGGACTACAGGCATACACCACCACGCCTGGCTAATGTTTTTGTATTTTTAGTAGAAACGAGGTTTCACCATATTGTCCAGGCTGGTCTCGAACTCCTGACCTCGTGATTCACCTGCCTCAGCCTCCCAAAGTGCTGGGATTACAGGCGTGAGCCACCATGCCAGGCCTGGGATTTTTTTTTTTAAGTCTTTAGTAAGACTAAGTCTTCCAGTTAAACAAGGGAGCTTTTTTTTTTTTTTTTCATTTGGGGGAAAGAGCAATATTTTATTTTAATTTTGAAAGGCCTTTTGATCCTGGCCTAAATTTAAATTTGGGGAGTAAGCATGGTGAAGCATGTCTGACCCCCTGTTTCCTGTCATGGTTTGAGTTAGTTTTTCAGGTTTCTTTGGGATTTCCTTTGGCCACGGTACTTAGAGCCAAAAGACTGATAGCCAATTAAACTTTTTAGACCATATGGGAATGGATGTGGGCAGGCACTCATTAGCCCTTAAAATTTGTTATGCAATATAAGAGTCAAAAACTAAAAGCCAAAAGTAAGGTTCTATATTAAGAAAAACCAATAGGCGGGTGGCCAAGATAGCCAGGTAGAAGCAGCTAGTGTGTGTGTCTCTCATGGAAAGGTACAAAAGGGGTAATACAGCACCTTCAACTGAAACATCCAAATACTCACATTGGGACTGATCAAGGAAACAACTTGACCCACGGAGAATGAAGAAAAGCAAGACAGGATGATGCCCCATTTGAGAGCAACACGAAGCCAGAGGACCCTCCCCACTCCCAGGGAAGCAGTGAGTGAATGTACAACCTCAGGAAACCATGCTTCTCCCATGGATCTTTGCAACACTTGGGTCAGGAGATCTCCCTGTGAACCCACTCCACCAGGGCCTTCAGACTGAGAGACCTACATGGAGTCTCAGCATAGCAGCTGCTCAGGTATGCATGGAGACCCAAGAGCCTTAGATACTCAGGCTTTCCAGCAAAGTAGCTGCAGCCCAGCCAAGTGGGCTCCCGTACATACCCCTAGGAAAGATGCTGAATCCAGGGGGCTGAGCAGCGATAGTCTACAGACCCCACTTCCATGGCACCTGACAGGATAAGACCCACTGGCTTGGAATTCCAGCCAGCCACCAGTAGGCAGGGTTACACCTCCCTGAGATGGAGCTCCCAGGAGAAGGAGTGGACTGCCATCTTTGCCATTTGGGTGACTTGCTCTCTAGTCTTTGGGCTTTGGAGAGTCTGAGCTGACCAGGGGCAGAAGGGATCCTCCAGCACAGCAAAACTGCTCTACCAAAATGTGGCCAGACTGCTTTGTTAAGCGGGTCCCTGATCCCATTCCTCCTCACTGGGTGGGGCCTCTAGCCACCCCTGCCTGTGTTCTCCAGCCAAGAGAGATTTGAAAACTCTCTGGGACAGAGCTCCCAGAGGAATGGGCAGGCCGCCATCTTTGCTGTTTGGGTGACTTAGCTGCTCCAGCCTTTGAGCTTTGGAGTGTTCGAGGTGAGCAGGGGTTGAAGCAGACTCCAGCACAGCACAACTGCTCTACCAAAATGTGACCAGACTGCTCTTTGGATGGGTCCCCAATCTCATTCCTCCTCACTGGATGGGACCTCCCAACCAGTCTTCAGCCACATCCTACAGGTGTGTTTGGCTGGCAACAGACATTTACCTCCCTAGGATGAAGCTCCCAGAGGGAGAAGCAGGCTGCCCTCTTTTCTGTTTCTCAGCCTTTACTGGTGAACCCTCCAGGTACTGGAAAATATGAGATGACTAGAGACTGCAACGGGCCCCAGCATACTGCAGCAGCCCTATAGAAAAGTGGCCAGGGTGTTACATGGGTGCCTGTTCCCTTATCTCCTCACTAGGCAGGTGTTCCAGGCCTAGGCCTCCAGCCACATGCTGTCAGAGCTACCAAGCCAGTAGTAACTCAGCAACTCCCTGGACAAAGCCTCCAGGGGCAACTGAATGCCTTTCTACCACTGCCTCTGCAGTGGAACTGCCCTTGTCACCATCAGACTAATGAAGGAGAAAAGACCCTAAGTGCCTTATCCACACCTCCAACAAGCTGCAGTTGAACCAAGGAGATGAGGCCAATCTGTCTCCCCTGGGTCCCACACACCTCCCACTGCTCATCACCAGACAGGAAACCTGTGACTTGGGCCCACAGCACAGACCCTCCACTCTGGGCTGATTGCACTAAGTGATTGCTGACCTGCATCTCTCTGGAGTGGAGCCTCCAGGAAACAAGCAAATGACCCCTGGCTAGAGCCACTACTAAGGTCCCTTCCTCTACTGTCTCAAAGTTGAGGAAGAAACACTGAGATCACCCCAGAACTGCAGTGGGCAGCACAGGAGTCCCAAGCCACAGTCTACAGCCAGCACTCAAGGGGGAAAGAAACCCACACTTTCAGAGCATTGAGAGGGAACATGGCTGCAACTGTCAAGAAACACAGAGGAGCTACACAACTGAGCTACAATCTACCAACTGACCAGTCAGCCTAAGTGCCACCTGCTGGATCATTCCCCAAAGCTTCAATACCAAAAGTACCTTGCTAACATACTCGCCTCTGAAACCAGAGACAAGAAGTCAGTTTCAAGTGAAGACACTGCACAAAGCCTCAGCCAGTGAAAACATTTAGAATAGAAGTCTGTTGACAGTACTTAATCTACACTGCAGTTAAAGGAATACCCACATGCAGAGATTAGAAAAAAAAAAAAAAACTCAAAAGACCATAGTGTTTTGTATGTTCTCCAAATGATTGCACCTGTTCTCCAGGCGTTCTTAACCAGGCTGAACTGGCTGGAATGACAGAAGTAAAATTCAGAATATGGATAGAAACAAAGATCATTGAGATACAGGAAGATGGCAAAACCCAATCCAGAAAAAAATAAGAATTATAATAAAGCTATACAGGAGCTGAAGGATGAAATAGCCAGTATAAAACAAAACCTAACAGGTCTGACACAGCTAAATAACACAATACAAAAGTTTCACAATGCAATCACAAGTATTAACAGCAGAATAAACCAAGCTAAGGAAAGAATCTCAGAACTTGAAGACTGGGTCTCAAAATAAGCTAGGCAAAAATAAAGACAAAATAAAAAGAAATGAACAAAACCTCCAAGATGTATGGGATTATGTAAAGAGGCAAAATCTATGAATCATTGGCATCCCTGAAAGGGAGGGGGAGAAAGCAAACAACTTGGAAAACATATTTCAGGATATCATTCATAAAAACTTCCCCAACCTTGCTAGAGAGGCCAGGAGTCAAATTCAGGAAATACAGAGAACTCCTGCAAGATTCTACACAAGATTATCCCAAGACACATAATCATCAGATTTTCCAAGGTCAGAATGAAAGAAAGAATGTTAAAGGCAACTAGAGAGAAAGAGCAAGTCACCTACAAGGGGACCCCATCAGGCTAACAGTGGGCCTCTCTACTGAAACCCTACAAGCTAGAAGAGACTGGGGGCCTATATCCAACATTCTTTAAAAAAAAAAAAAAAAGTTTAAACAAGAATTTCATATCCATCTACACTAAGCTTCCTAAGTGAAGGAGAAATAAGATCCTTTTCAGATAAGCAAATATTGAGGGAATTCATTACCACTGGACCTGCCTTACAAGAGATCTTGAAAGGAGCACTAAATGTAGAAAAAAAAAAAAAAGACTGCTACCAGTGAGACAGGAAAATAGGGTTTGGAGGCAGGGAACATAAGGCTGATTCACACTTCAGCTATCATAGGAAATATCCTCTCCATAGGGCATAGACCAAGTAAATGACTTTGTAATTTTACTTCATCCTCTCCATTTACATAGGGCATACCCCAAGTAGAGGGCATTTAAACTCACAAAAACTCTGTAACAGGGCCTTTGTGCTCCCATGCTTGGGTCCACTCCCACACTGTGGAGTGTACTTTCATTTTTTATAAATCCCTTCATCTCTTCCTTGCTTTGTTTGTGTGTTTTGTGCAATTCTTTGTTCAAGACACCAAGAACCTGGACACCCTCCACCATTAACACCAGGTAATACAAACACACACTTAAACACACAGACCAATGTCACTAGAAAGCAACCATACAAACAAGCCAGCATAATAACAGCTAACAGCACAATGACAGGATCAAATCCACATATAAATACTAACCTTGAATGTAAATAGGATAAATGCCCCACTTAAAAGTCACAGAGTGACAAACTGGATTCAAAAAAAGCAACACCTAATGGTATGCTGTCTTCAAGAGACCTATCTCACACATAATGACACCCATAGGCTCAAAATAAAGGAATGAAGGAAAATCTACCAAGCACATGGAAAAAGGCAAAAAGCAGAGGTTGCAATTCTAATTTCAGACAAAACACATTTCAAACCAACAAAGATAAAAAAAGACCAGGACATTACATAATGGTAAAGGGTTCAATTCAACAAGAAGACCTAACTATCCTAAATATATATGCACCCAACACAGGAGCACCCAGTTTCATAAAGAAAGTTCTTAGAGACTTACAAAGAGACATAGACTCCCATGCAATAGTAGTGGGAAACTTCAACACTGACAGTATTAGAGAGATCATCAAGGCAGAAAATTAACATAGACATTCAGGACCTGAACTCGAAATGGGACCAAATGGATCTGATAAACCTTCACAGAACCCTCCACTCAAAACCAACAGAATTTACATTTTTCTCATTATCGCATGACACATACTCTAAAATTGTCCACATAATTGAACATAAAACATCCTCAACAAATGCAAAATGCAGAAATCATAGCAAACACACTCTTGAACCACAGCACAATAAAAACAGAAGTTAAGACTATGAAAATCACTTAAAACAATGCAATTACATGGTAATTAAATAGGATGCTCCTGAATGACTTTTGGGTAAATAATGAAATTAAGGCAGAAATCAAGAAGTCCTTTAAAAATAACGAGAACAAAGATACAACACACCAGTATCTCTGGGACACAGCTAAGGCAGTGTTAAGAGGGATATTCATAGCACTAAATGCCCACATCAGAAAGTTAGAAATCTCTCATATTAACAACACAACTGAAAGAATTAGAGAAGCAAGAATAAATGTAAATGAACCCTAAAGCTAAAAGAAGACAAGAAATAACCAAAATCAGAGCTGAACTGAAGGAGGTTGAGACACAAAAAATCATTCAAAAGATCAACGAATTCAGGAGTTTGTTTTATGAAAAAAATTAATAAGATATATAGGTCCACTAGCTAGACTAATAAAGAAAATATAGAAGATTCAAATAAACACAATTAGAAATGATGAAGGGAATGTTACTACTGACCCCACAGAAATAAAAACAACCATCAGAAATTACCATGAACACCTCTATGCACAAAAACTAGAAAACCTAGAAGAGACAGATATATCCCTGGACACATACACCCTCCCAAGACTGAGTCAGGAAGAAATTGACTCCCTGAAGAGACATATAATAAGCTCTGAAATCGAATCAGTAACAAATAGCCTACCAACCAAAAAAAAAGCCCAGGACCTAATGGATTCACAGCCGAATTCTACCATATGTACAAAGAAGAGTTTGTACCATTCCTCCCAAAAAGTTTAGAAGGGACTCCTCACCAACTCCTTCTATGAGGCTAGCATCATCTTGATACTAAAACCTGACAGAGACACAACAGAAATGGTAAACTTCAGGCAATATCCTTGATAAACACTGATGCAAAAATCCTCAGCAAAATGCTAGCAAAAATTCAGCAGCACATCAAAAAGCTAATCCACCATGATTAAGTGGGCTTCATCCCCAGGATGCAAGGTTTGTTCAACATATGTAAATCAAGAATTATGATTCATCATATAAAAGGAACTAAAGACAAAATAGACATGATTATCTCAATAGATGCAGGAAAGGCTTTTAATAAAATTCAACATCACTTCATGCTAAAAACTCTCAATAAACTAGGTATTGAAGGAATATACCTCAAAATAACAAGGGCCATCTATGAAAAATCCACAGCCAACCTTATACTAAATGGGCAAAATCTGGAAGCATTCCCCTTGAAAACCACACAGGACAAGGATGCTGCCTCTCACCACTTCTATTCAACATAGTATTGGAAGCCTTAGCCAGAGCAATCAGGCAAGAGAAAGAAATAAAGGGCCTCCAAATAGGAAAACAGGCATCCAAATTTGCAGGATACATGACTCTATATCTAGAAAGCCCCACAGTCTCAGGCCAAAGGCTCCTTTAGCTGATAAACAACTTCAGCAAAGTTGCAGGATAGCACTCTTATACACCAACAACACCCAAACTGAGAGCCAAATCAGAAAGGCAATCTTATTCACAATTGCCACAAAAAGAACAAAGTACTTAGGAATACAGCTAACAAGTGAGGTGAAAGATCTCTACAACAAGAATTACAAAACACTGCTAGAAGAAATCAGAGAAGACACAAACAAATGGAAATACATCCCATGCTCATGGACAGGAAGAACCAATATTGCTAAAATGGCCATACTGCCCAAAGAAATTTACAGATTCAATAAAAACAACCATTATAAGTTATTCCTATCAAACTTCCAATGACATTCTCACACAACTAGAAGAAACTATTTTAAAATTCATATGGAACAAAAAAATAGCCCAAATAGCCAAGGCAATCCTAAGCAAAAAGAACAAAGCTGGAGGCATCACGTTTCCCAACTTCAAACTATACTACAGGACTACAGTAGCCAAACAGCCTGGTACTGGGACAAAAACAGACACATAGACCAATGGAACAGAATAAAGAGCCCAGAAATAATGCCACAGAACTACAACCATCTGATTTTCAACAAGGTCAACAACAACAACAAAAGCAATGGAAAAAAGACTTCCTATTCAATAAATGGTATTGGGATAACTGGCTAACTATACGCAGAAGATTGAAGCTGGACACCCTCCTTACATCATACACAAAAATCAACTCAAGTTGGACTAAAGATTTAAATGTAAAACCCAAAACTATAAAAACCCTGGAAGACAATCTAGGCAATACCATCCTGGACACAAGAATAGGCAAAGATTTCATGACAAAGATATCAAAAGCAATCAAAACCAAAGCAAAAATTGAGAAGTGTGGCCTAATTAAACTTAAGAGCTTCCACACAGTAAAAGAAGCTATAAACAAAGTAAATATACAACCTACAGAATGGGAGAAAATATTTGCAAACTATGCATCCAACAGAGGTCTAATATCCAGCATCTATAAGGAACTTAAACAAATTTACAAGAGAAAAACAAAAAAAAAGTTAAAAAGTGGGCAAAGCACATGAACAGACACTTCTCAAAGGAAGATATACATGCAGTCCAGAAGCATATGAAAAAAAAGCTCAATATCACTGATCACTAGAGGAATGAAAATCAAAACCATAATGAGATGCCATCTCACACCATTCAGAATGGCTACTATTAAAAAGTCAAGTAATAGCATGCTGACGAGGTTGCAGAGGAAAGGGAACACTTACATACTGTTGGTGGGAGTGTAAAATAGTTTAATCATTGTGGAAAGCAGTATGGTGATTCCTCAAAGAGCTAAAACCAGAACTACCATTTGACCCAGCAATCTAATTACTGAGTATATACCCAGAGGAATATAAATAATTCAACCATAAAGACACATGCATATGAATGTTTATTGCAGCACGATTCACAATAGCAAAGACATGAAATCAATCTAAATGCCATCAGTGACAGATTGGATAAAGAAAATATGGTACAAATACACCATGGAATACTACACAGCCATAAAAAAAGAAAAAATTCATGTCCTTTGCAGGAACATGGATGGAGCTGGGGGCTATTATCCTTAGAAAACTAATTCAGGAACAGAAAACCAAATACTGCATGTTCTCACTTATAAGTTGGAGCTAAATGATAAGAACTTATGAACACAAAGAAGCAAACAATGGACCCTGCTGTCTACTTGAGGGTGGGGGGTAGGAGGATGGAGAGGAGCAGAAAAGATAACTATTGGGTACTGGGCTTTATACCTGGGTAATGAAATAATCTATACAATAAACCCCTGTGACACAAGTTTACCTATGGAACAAACCTGCACATGTACCACTAAACCTAAAATAAAAGTTTAAAAAAAAGAACAGCCAAGAGTATGTAATCAAGTTATACTGGTTAAGCATGTCGTAATTGACTGGCTTAACCACACACTTTTTATAGACCTCTAAGATAAAATATTTTAGCATGAGGTCATAACAACAGTTACAACTAGAGGAGAAAGAATTATAGGAGCTGACTAAAAACCTAAAGCAGAGTTATTATCTCAAGTCTTCTCAAAGGGAGTGAGTCACAATAAGAGTTGAACATCTATGATATGAATCTGAGAAGTTTTAAAAGAAACCAGTTATAGCATTAAAAGAAAAATTTCCTGTAACACAAATCAGTATCTTAAGAAAACCCAGTTCCAATATGAAGATTATTTTCTAGAAAGTCTATCACAAACAATTTTTCTTCAATCACAGCCAGCTTAATAATATACAAAATCCCCCTGACAACTTTCCCTTTACAAACCCCATCACTCTTTTGCAATGCTTGGACTCTCTGACCTATCCTTTGCCACCTCTCTCCCAAATAACCCGTCACTTTATTCTAGGAAAAGAATCTACCACACAAGATCCCTCCTCACAGAAAATCACTCTTTCTTTTTATCCCTCCTGACAAAAAAAAAAAATGTATCTTCTATCCATAACTCTCCTCATATCTTTCTTTTTATTCGCTTGTTCCTTCATGTGTTGAACCAGCCTTTTAATAAGTTCCAGATCGGAAAAAAAAATTCTTTTTTCCAATTAAAAATATGTCTCCCCTGGCACATTTCATATAAACTTAGGAGGCAGAAAATTCTGAACTGCCTGCCAGATATTGGGATTTTATAGATGAGAACCATTCTATAATTTTAAGAATTTAAACCATACACAAAGCTACCCATTCAAAGCTTTTAAAAATATTCTAAAGCCTAAAAACATCAGTGGTTTACCTAGGTAAAAATCTTGAAGTTAAATTTTAGAAGACACAACATTCTCTTCCAACTGTCAAGTTTAGCCTATTCTTGTTTAATTCATGAGCATTCTTTTATTTATAAGCCAATTTGATAGCATGCTGGACACAACACACATCACACAAATGGAGTGACCTATATACAAGACAGCTGGATCCAAGTTATTTACAAAATTTGAACCTATCCACCTGGCCAAATTGTGTTTGCCCCAATAGGTATGGAAGACAGGGAGAGGAAGGGAAGGGGATCCTATAGAAGGGAATGGATGGACCACATTGCTCCAGAGGAGACCTCAGAGTCCCCAAGACACCAGAGAACTTATCCAGATGTGGAGACATCAAAGAATAATGTTCAGATGGCTGCTTCTCTGCCACTGTGGGAAGCTACCCATCAGAAGAAGGGTCCAGGACCCCCAGTAATTTTACTTAAGCAAGGCAGCTTGTTGCAACTAGTGCAAGAAAGCTAGCTCTAGTATCAGAAAGCCTATGAGTCTCCTTCCCACAGCAATTATTACCCAGAATTTTTAGAACATGGAAGAAGCCCTGGGTTTCATTTCTGGCTAGGCAGATTGATGAGGAGTCTTTTTTTCCATGCACCAAGGACAGTTAGAACATTCTCATGGCCAGTGACCCTCATTCCTGCAGAAGGCACAGCGATTTTGGCTCAGGGGCTGGCAAGTCAAGGGCTCTCATCTGGGCATCCCAGATGCTGATCTCATGACACTTTCTGGGGATGGGTAATTCTGGGTTGGCGGGAAGCCTAAGACAACTGCTAATAATTACACTTATTGACTATTTATTTTGGTTCTCTCTCTCTCTCTTTTGCCCTGTGCCTGTTGTTGTAAATCTTAAAGGCTATGTTTAAGAGCTGGCTCGTAGGGGTTTAAAGTCCCACTGCTGCTTTTTGTAGCTTCCTCCTAATGTCAAGTGCATATTGAGTAATAATATTCATAACCAGGAGAGTTTGCCTTTCTGGGGAGTCTGGTCTGCATTAGTATATGTCTTAAGTGCCTCAACCAAACAAACTGAAACAGAGTGGCTGTTTTGTCTTTTCCCCAAGTTACTTTTCTAACCGTGTCGTAATTGACAGGCTTAACCACACACTTTTTCCTCCACTTTTCCTCCATGACACAGCAAGTGGATGATAATACTTTCAAGTCATGCCAAGTTAAATCAAAGAACATGATCAACTTAACAAATTCCTGGATTCTCTGAAAACCAGCTAAATTTCTCCTTGCATAAAGCCAAAACAGACATAGAAAATGGCACATGTACCCTAAGAATTCCCCTATTTCCAGCAACTATTTCCCGCAATGGACACAGGTTTGACTTAAGGGGCTGATATGTATTTCTTTGAAGAAGTTTATTAGGTAAATCAGTGTTATTTTTTCTTCATTATTCAAATGCAAAGCTAATTATATTAATAATCTCTCAAAGTAGAGTCCAATATTTTGAGAGAAATGCACAAAATCAGGAGCAGAATGCTGAGAGAGAACGCACAATGCTGAGAGAAATGCTGAGAGAGAATGCACGATGCTGAGAGAGACGCTGAGAGAGAATGCACGATGCTGAGAGAGATGCTGAGAGAGAATGCACGATGCTGAGAGAGATGCTGAAAGATAATGCAAGTGAGAGAAATGCACAAAATAAGGAGTCAGAATCTTTTTTAGAGTTTAAACTCTGCTATTTCATGCCTATATAACCTTGGAACTTATTGACCTTACTGAGCTTCTATTCCTTCCTTTGCAAAATGAGGATGCTAGATTAGCCATCCAGTCCAGATGTAGCATCTGATAATACTTTTATAAGAGATAGTCATTTGTTTAATTCCTTTAACCAACAATGAGTACTTGCTGAATGCCAGGCACCAATGCTTTCTGCTCTTAGGAGAGAGCCAATGTTGCAGCAGGAGCAGGGGCCACCAGACTTCTGATTCAGGAAATGACTAAGGCCTCTAGCCCACCGTTTGCACTGCTGTTTTGGCAACCTTCCTCTGTCATTTTAAAAGTGCTGATTCTTACAAGTGAATTTATAAGAGCTTTGTATAAAAAGATTTTGAAAATTTTGCAGGATCCTGGACTTAATTGAAGACACTGAGATGTCTGAACATGGGGGCTGTGTCTTGAATATGCATATGGTAGGAGTTCATCAATATTGAATGAATGAATGACCTTGGAACTTACTGATTATCAGTGGGATATCGGTTTCACCTTTGATTAAATTCCTGAAAATTGAAGCATCTTCTTCATGTTTGGCAATATCATCTATGCTCTATAAAAACTTGAGAAATAATAATATTAACATGCTTGTATAATATGTATAGTTTGTATCTCTCTTTCATTTACATTGTCTTATTTGCTCCTCACTAAAACAATGTGAAGTTGGTAAGGCAATTATTATTATATTCTTTTATTTTTTTAGGAGAAAACCAAGGTTCTTAGTCTTAATTAGCCGCCCAAGACTCTGCAGCAGTAAGTAGCAAGAGAGTATAAAAGCACAATTATTTATCCTTTCCTACCACATGATTATGCATCTATCAAAGTTTCAGTCTGTCACTAAATAAGATAATGTATACAGATTGCAAGGCACAACAGGGAGTGCACCATACAATTTATTTCTACCCCTCTGCTTCTCTGCTTATCATGTGGTAAGGCAGAAAATGTGCCTCGTTGAGTGGCATAATTTGTTTTTCCATAAACATTGGTTGAAAGCCTACCAAAGGCCAAGCACTGTGTCAGTCTTGGAGATACAAATGTAGTAAAACACAATCTTTGCCTTCAAGTTGCTTATTCTATCGTACAGAAGACGGACTAGTAAAGAGGAAATACTTTGAAAAACGTAATGCCTACCAGTTAAAGTACCTCCTGAGAACTAACAAGAGATACCAATCCAGTTTTAAGACAGCCTCAAAAACTAACCAAGGAAGTAACTGTCCAGGCTGAAACTTGGTTTATCAAGGCTGTGGTCATTTAAAATGTGTCCACAAATGTGTTGAAATTCCTTTAAAGAGGTGAAGCTTAATTTGCTTCCTTTTGGGTGTAGGCTGGACTTAATAAATAAGATATAACCAAAGTGATGGTATTTTCCATCCAAGACTAGGTCATAAAAAATGTGTTGCTTTTGCCTTGCCCTCTCTTGGGTCACTTCCTTTGGAAAACATCAGCTGTCATGTTGTCAAAACACTCAGACAGACATATGAAAAGGCCCACATGATGATAAGCCAAGGCCTTTGTCAATAGGTGTCGAGGAGCTGAGACCTGCTGCCTATAGCCATAGAAGGGAGCCATCTTGGAAGCAGAATCTCCATCCCCAGGCGAGCCTTCAGATGACAGCAGCCCTGGCCAATGGCTTGATTGTAACCACACGAGAGAACCTGAGCCAGATCTCCCAGCTAAGCTGCTTCCAGATTTCTGGTCCACAAAAATTGTGAAATGATAAATATTTGTTTTTTTCAAGCCGCTAAGTTTGATTAACTTGTTATTCAGCATAGATAACTAATACATGGAGAATGGAAGAAGTGGCTGTGAAAATATTCTAGAGATGTAAAAGGAAAAAGAGTCAAATTAAAATGCTAGGGGGAAGAATCATAGTAATGGAGATGAAGAATACCTTTAACTTGTCTATCAGTAGACTTGACACAGCCAAGGAAAGAATAAGTGACCTGAAGAAAGGTCCATAGAAATCATCCAAATTAAAACCTGGGTAGTGGGTGGGGGAGACATCATCGAAGAAATATTTGAAGAGAGTGGCTAAAAAGTCTCCAAAAATACTAAAAACATAAAATCACAGGTCCTAGAGGCTCAGAGAAGCTCAAACAGGACAAAATAGCCAGGTGTGTGGCTCACACCTGTAATCCCAACTCAGAAGACTGAGGTGGAAGAACTGCTTGAGGCTAGGAGTTCCAGACCAGCCTGGGATGTAAAATGAGATTCCATCTCCAAAAATAAAAATATAAAAATTAGCCAGGCATGGTGATGCACACCTGTGGTGCCAGCTACTTGAGAGGCTGAAGTGGGAGGATCACTTAAGCCCAGAAGTTCAAGGCTGCAATAAGCTATGATCCCACCACTACACTCCAGCATCTGCAACAGAGTGAAACCGTATCTTTCCAAAATAATAATAATGATAATAAATACCTAGAAACATGATATTCAAAATGCTGACCACAAAAGATAAAAAGAAAATCTCAAAGTCATCCAGAGAAAGTCACATTACATAGAAAAAAAACACAGAGAAAAAATACAGCAGACTTCTTGCCAGAAATTTTGCATGCTAGAAAAAATAGAGTGACATTTTCAAGTGCTGAAAGAAAAATACTATTGACACTATATATAATAAAAATATCATTTAAAACTGAGGGATAAATAAAGACTTTTTCCAACAAACAAAAACTAGGAGCATTCTTTAACAACAGATATGAATGACATCAGACAGAAACTTGAATATACATAAAGAAATGAGGATGCCTAGAAATGATTAAAACATAAAAGACAACTATTTTTCTAATTTTTAATATCTCTAAAAAATCATTTTCTACAGTTAAAATAGGCAATGATTTGTGGGTTGGGCACATAAGTGAAACTAAAACATAAAACAATAGCCAAAAAGCATGGACTAGAGATATTGTGAGTATACAGTCATAAATTCCCATACCATGTGTGAAGTGGAATAATACTATTTGAAGATAGGCTTTGATTAATTAAAGATGTATGTTGCAAGCCCAAGGTCAAGAATTAAAATAAATTAAAATGAAGGTAGAAATAATAAGCCAATAATAGAGATAAAATACAATAATAAAAAATGCTCTTTAAGATGTAATCTAAAACAGAAGGAAAAAAAACAGAAAAAGAAAAACTACCAAGATGATAGATATTAACCAAACCATAAAAATACTTACTGTCTATGTATATTATCAAAACACAAAAATTAAAGTCATACTTCATCAGATCGTATTAAAATGAATAACCATAATCATGTCTATAAGAAACATACTTTTAAATATAAACATTTAGATTGGTTTACAAGTAAAAATATATTAAAAGACAAAGCATGCATACATTAATGAAAAGACATAGCTTGCATACATTAATTAAAAGAAAACAGTAACTATATTAATACCTACTAATTCAAAATTCAAAAAAGAATAGTACTAGAGATAAAGAAGGGTGTTACCTATTGATAAAGGGCTCAATTCACCAAAAAGACATGCTTACGTACCTAACAGTAGGGCTTCAAAATACATGATGCAGACTAAAAGAAGGGAAGGAGAAATAGGTAAGTCTATACTTACAGTTGGGGACTTCAGCACTTTTCTCTAAATACATTGATAAAACAGAAAGATGGCAAAATCGGAAAGGATATGGAACATCTGAATAACACTAAAAACTAGTCTGACTTAATTGCCACCCAGAAGCATCAGAGTACACATTCTTTGCAAGTACACATAGACTATTCACCATGGTAGATAATATTTGGGGGAAAAAAATCAAAGCTTAACAAAATAGAAGGATTTAAATCTTATAAAATATGACCTATGATCATAATGGAATTAAACTAGAAATCAATAAAAGAAAGATAGCTGGAAAACTTCTAAATAATTGGCAATTAAATAACACTCTTTTAAATAAGACACACCACATTTCAAGGAGGAATTAGAAAGAAAACTAGAAAACATTTTGAAACAAATGATAATAAAACTCAGTAATAACAATCTATGAGAGACGGCCAAGGCAGTACTGGGGGCAGTTACAGCACTCGATTCTGAAATTAAAAATAGGAAGGGTCTCATCTCAAGGATATGTGCTTCCACTAAGAAACCATAAAAAGAGTTAATATAAACCCAAAGTAAACAGAAGAAAATAAGCAATAAAGAGCAAAAGTGAATAAAACTGAAAATGAAAACAATGAAGAAAATTAATGTAACCAGACTCTGATTCCTAAAAAAGGTGAATAAATTAATATACATCTAATCAGACCAACAAAGAAAAATATAAAACATAAATCTTACTTGCATTTGGTGCCTTCTATTTTTGTTTAATTTGACTTGAGTTGTTTCCCATTCCTTGTAACCAAATAACCATAAGACTAGACATATAAGACAACCAACCCTGGAAAGACAGAATCCCACAGGAATGTCAGATCTCATGCTTAGTTGAAATGATGCAGCGAGAATACATCTTCAGTTAATGTATCTCATTTAAAACAATATTTATCCTCATTGGGAAAATGTGCATAGAAGAATATACTTCTTAATGACTTTATATTACATTTTAAATCAATCTTGCTTAAGGTAATGTTACTAGAGATTTGATTCTATTAATGTCATTCGAATTCATTTTAATTTTCACTGGGGATTTTTATTCCTCTCCATCTACAACTCATGATAATAATTGAAATGGAAGAAGCCATTATCTTTATTTTATAAACTCTTTAAATGAAATTATTTTTATACAAGATATGTATTTATTTAATTTGGAGGATTACAATCTTATTAACTGTTTAAGGAGAGAAATGCCCAGTGACATGAAAATAAAATGAGTCTGTTGTTTTGAACCATGACAGAGAAAACCAAAAGAATTCTAATACTAATCAGGCATCAAGGTGTGGCAGTCACTGTACCATGTCTTAGCAAGGCATATGAACAAGTTTAAAAAACAGTTTCTTCAAATCTAGAGATTCCAGTGCAAATAAGAAGACAAAAATGTTTCATGCCTGTAAAACCAGAGTGTAGGAGAGAAAAAAATTTTTCACAGAACAGAGACAATTTTAGTAGTGTTTTTTGGAGAAAAAAAAAAAGCATAGAGAAAAACTTGCCTGCAGAGAATGAGAATCAATGTTCAAGAGAAATGACCGAAACTTTTCCAAATTTATAGTAGACAGAAATTCTCAGGTTGAAAAGGCACATTAGATCAGGCAGGATAAATAAAATGAAATCCAGACTGAGACATAGTGTAGTGAAACTGAAAAACATTAAAGAAAAAAACAGATGTTATCCACAAATGAACAATAACTAAAACTGATAGCCAACTTTACAACAGCTACAGAAGAGGACAAAAGATGATGTTAAATATGTAATAAGTAGAATGTTAGATATAGCTTAAAGTGAATTTTTTTCATATTAGAAAATCCAGGGTTCCACAATGGCTAACATTGGTTAATTCCTCTACAAAGCCATAATGTCTCAGGGTCTTAGTTTTCCCACTCTTTCATTTTCATGTTTGGATTTCATGCCTGGAAAATGGGTTACTGCAGTTTCCAACATCTAGTTCATGATTTTTATCTCATGTCTGAAAAATGGTTATTGCAGCTCCAGACATCTAATCAATGTTCAAGGCAGGAAGAAGAAGGAAGGGGAACGCCTGTCTAATTTTAAAAGAAAACCTTTCCCCTGAATGCCCCTTCGAAGAATTCTCTACTTATATAGAATGTAGAGTAAATAGGATTACTACAATAACACTTCCTATTTTTAAAAAAAAGAATTAAGAAAACCAATCATCTACAGTGCATATTAAGTCCCAAGGTACAATAATCATAAGGATTCTTTATCCAAGCAGAGGAAAAACTTCCACTTTAGTCAACTTGATATGTGCATAGGGTGATGCTTTCTGCAAGACTCTGTCTTCCTCACTTCTCTCTGGTTTTGTACTCTGGGAGATTCTTCTGTGTCTATTTGATCACAGCTGAGATGAATGTTAAAGAGGATGTATTAATACCTAGGTGTTGCATGGTTTTCCAATGAACTTGATGTTGACGTGAGTTTGGAGCTGGGCCGAGGGGATTGTTTTAGAAGTTAAACAGTCACAGGCTGCATCTAGATGGGCTTGTTATTTTTGATATACAGAAATTTCTCAAAGCTTTCCCATCGATTGGTTTCTAGTCATGTCAGTGAGCAAGTAACGACAGCCAAAGATCTTATCTAGAGATGTACAGTCTTCAGAGCAGTGCTACTCAGTGACAGCCAGTGAACAGTTTTTTAGTTGTTTGATGACAAGAACAGAAATAGAGAATAAAATTGAGAAATTGTTATAACATTTTGAAAGAGTAATTCTATCTGTTACATATGATAATGAAAAATGGGTTTATTTTTATATCTTTATTTTTCTTTTATATGTCATTTTCATAGTAATTTATTTTCATTGTATTTTGCAAAGTATTGGTCTGCAATGAAGCGGTGGGGGAGGTGGGTCCTTCACACAGATAGTTTGAGAAGCACTCTTTTAGACTAAAAGTTTTAGTCATTTACTTGTGGGCCTCTTTGCCCCATTTGCTTCATCTTAATGGTTGCTCCTTTGAGTAAATTTGAAACAATAGACTCAGGAGGAAATAAACTACCTCTTAATCCAGTTTTTTCTGAGGTTCACTTCTATGACTAAGAGAGGACATTTAAATAAGATTTCTTAGAAAGACCTAGCACTTCAATATTCTCAGCTTCAAGGATGTATCTTAAATTGTCCTGGCTTTAAGGTGGGTTCTGAAATAAGCCAACATTTCCATTTCATCAAGGCTCCAAATTATGAGGTTCAATTCATTCAAATTTCAGGCCTACTGGCAGAGAGCACCTGTCTTAGCAAAACTGTATATGGAGTAGACAAAATGCAAAAAATGCATCTCATAGGTTGGTGAATTTATTATATGGCTAATGAAATATTTGGTTTGAGCCTATGGAGCTAGTCAGCTGGAAGTTCTAGGATCCAGCTGCATGATACAGATCTGGCTCAGTTCTGGAGATGATCTGGTGTCTTGGTTCGGTGGCCAGTTGTGATTTCTACAACAACAGCAGTGGTCTGGTAAGAGTAGGCTTGGAGAATACTAAGATGTGGGATCCACTTTCCACCTCTCTGTTTCCCAAAGAAGAGCTATTCACTAATATTCCATTTTTCCTTGTCCCCTTTTCTATGCCACTCATTCCTTAATGAAGACAGGTACTTTGTTCCACCATTGTTTGAAAAAATTTGTGAAAGACAGGAGCCAATTGCCAAAAGTCTTATATCTGAATTTGTGTCATGTGACATATAAATCATGATGTACGCATGACACGCAAGGTGGATTTAACCCAGTAATAAAAGAATGGTTTAATATTGGGGAAAAAGCCTGGTAACATACTTATTACATTAACAGTTTAAAGTAAAATAAAACACGTGATATAAAATGCTAAAGGCCTTCAATAAAATTAAATACTTATGATAAAACTCATGTTAAACTTGGAATAGAAGTATCTTTCATTACCTGAGAAAAGAAATTCCAAAAATACAGAACAAACATCGTATTTTATTTTAAAATTTGAAAGAATACTCCTTAGTAATAGTAGCAAGATAAGAGTGGTATTTGTCCCACCACTATTAAAGATTGAATAAAATCTAATAAAATACCTGTAATTCGTTAATGGAGAAAGTTATAAAGCTTTTGTGGAGTATATAAAAGTCACCATAAATAAATGGTGATCTATGTGCATAGGTACAAAAAAACTGATATGTTAAAAAAGTCAAATCTTTCTAAAATCACAATATTTTTAGCAAAATTATCATGCTGATAATAAAATGATAAGATGAGAGAAAGACAAAAACAGACAAAAAATTTTGAACAAGACAAAGAACAGGGAGGAGGTAGCAGAATTATAAAATATCAAGAAATATAATTACTATGGTAATTATACCATAATTATAATTACTTGGTATGATTACCATAATTATACCAAGTTGCCTTGGTAAAAGGATAGAAATACAGAATAGAGATACTCAAACAGAATCAAGTTTCTATGAACACTTGTAAGAGATACAAGATTACAATTCAGAGGAGGGAAAGATGCACATATGTGGGGGGAAATGTCATAAATGGGAAAAATAAGGTCAAAGCATTACTTAATATCTTACTTGAAAATAAAAGTCAGCTGGAATAAAAAATTACATACAGAAAGGCAAATCTTTAAAATTGTTAGTAAGAAATTTAGAGGGGAGTTCAACGAAAGATTTTAGAATGCAGCACAGTTTTTTACTTTTCCAATTTCCCCTACAAAACAGGCAATGCAACTGGAATAACAAAACATGCTGCCAAAATCTACAACAAAAGTGAACAACAAAGTATCTCCATGAACCCTAAAATGTGAGAAATTGAGGTCAAACTAACTAGAATAAGTTTCACATAGTAATAGTAACTGTGAAGGGTAAAACGGAGTAGGTAAAAGGATTTCTGATAGCTGGGAAAGCTGCAGGACCCTAAAATTGAATTGCTCAAGGACTTAAAATGGAGTCATCCATTTTGGAAAGTTCAGTGAGCCATTCTTAAAACAGCACCAAAACTGGAACTGGTTTCATGGGCCCTAATTTGCAAGTGCAAAAGTACAGCAAAAGTCAGATGGTGCAAGTCCGTTTGTATCATATGAAAACTTGAAATATAATAGCTCCTTTTTAGGTCAAAGACCAGAATTGAGAAGAATCTACTATGAGTAGAACTTAGCAGGATAGAGACATGTAGGACCAAAGAAAAGATCCAGACAAAAGTAGGGGAAGAGAACAGAGAAAGTAGGTCACAGAAAGGAGATCATATATATATATATATATATATATATATATATATATATTTTTTTTTTTTTTTTTTTTTTGAGACGGAGTCTCGCTCTGTCACCCAGGCTGGAGTGCAGTGGCATGAGGAGATCATCTATCTAACCACCTCACAACAATAAGAAAAGAGATCTCTACATCTGTGAAGCAATGTGAACCCCAGATATCTGAGACAGGTCTCGGTTAATTTAGAAAGTTTATTTTGCTAAGGTTGAGAATGAGCACCCATGACATAGCCTTAGGAGGTCTTGACAACATGTGCCCAAGGTTGTCAGAGCACAGCTTGGTTTTATACATTTTAGGGATACATGAGACATTAATCAACCTATATAAAATGAACATTGGTTTGGTCCAAAAGGTGGGACAACTCCAAGTGAGGAGGGGGCTTCCAGGTCATAGATAGATAAGAGACAAAAGGTTGTATTCTTTCGAGTTTCTGATTAGCCTCTCCAAAGGAGGCAATCACATATGCGTTTATCTCAGTGAGCAGAGGAGTGACTTTGAATAGAATGGGGAGGAAGTTTGCCCTAAGGGATTCCAAGCTTGACTTTTCTTTTTAGTTAAGTGATTTGGGGGCTCCTGGATTTATTTTCTTTCACAGCAGGCATGCTCTGAAGGCCTACACTCCTCTTCTGAAACTGTGAAAAACTCATCTCACTGAAACAAGAACAAAAGACTGTGGTCAATACACACACAAAGTTGTTGTAAGATAAAAGAAAATAATGGGAGGAGACAAGATAGCCTACCAGATGCAGATGGGAAGCACTTCACCCACTGAGAGATACCAAAATATCAAGTAAACTATCACATTTCAAACAGACCTTTCGAGAAAAAAAAAATACTGAAAGTCTACTATGGTAGAACAGGGAAAAAGCCTGGAACCCTGTACAGAGTTGCTGAGTGCCGGCACATCTCCTGGCCTTGAAGGGAACCTAAGAAAGGGATGAGAAAAGAAACTGCAGGGAAACACGCTCCTGACGTGGACCTCTGGGATCCTAGCTACAAGAGATCCCATGACCCCATAGACATCTGAATTTGCAAGAGACAAAGATCTCTACAAGGAAACCTACAAGGGAAGCCCATCGACTAACAGTGGACCTCTTAGCTGAAAGCTACAACCCAGAAGAGACTGGGTGCCAATATTCAACATTCTTAAAGAAAGGAAATTCTAACCCAGAAATACAAACAACCATTAGAGAGTACTATAAACACCTCTATACACATAAACTAGAAAATCTACAAGAAATAAATAAATTCCTGGACACATACTCTCTCCCAAGACTGAACCAGGAAGAAATTGAATCCCTGAACCGACCACTAATGAGCCCCGAAATTCAGGCAGTATTAAATAGCCCAGGAATCAGATGGGTTCACAGCTGAATTCTATCAAGTGTACAAAAAAGAGCTGGTACTTTTCCTTCTGAAACTATTCATAAAATAAAAATGTACTCCTCCCTAACTCAGCATCATCCTAATATCAAAATCTGGGAGAGATACAACAAAAAAAGAAAACTTCAGGCCCATATTTTTTATGAACGTCAATGCAAAAATTCTCAACAAAATATTGGCAAACCAAATCCAGCAGCACATCAAAAGGCTTATCCATCATGATCAAGTAGGCTTTAACTCTGGGATGCAAGGTCATCACATAAACAGAACCAAAGGCAAAACCAAATTATTATCTCAATTGATGCAGAAAAGGCTTTTGATAAAATCAAACATCAATTAATGTTAAAAACTCTCAATAAACTAGGTATTGAAGGACCATACCTCAAAATATTAAGAGCCATCTATGACAAACCCAGAGCCAACAGCATATGGAGTGGGCAAAAACTGAAACAACTTCAACAAAGTTTGAGGATACAAAATCAATTCACGAGGTCAGGAGATGGAGACCATTTGGGCTAACATGGTGAAACCCTGTTTCTACTAAAAATACAAAAAATTAGCCAGGTGTGGTGTCAGCTGCCTGTAGCCCCAGATACTAGGGAGGCTGAGGCAGGAGAATGGCATAAACCTGGGAGGCGGAGCTTGCAGTGAGCCGAGATCACGCCACTGCATTACAGCCTGGGTGACAGAGCGAGACTCCAAAAAAAAAAAAAAAAGAAAGAAAAGAAAAAAGTCATTAGCATTCCTATACACCAACAACAGTTAAGCTAAGAGTAAAATCACGAAAGTACTCCCATTTACAATTGCCACAAAAGGAATAAAATACCTAGGAATATAGCTTACTAAGGAGGTGAAACATCTCTACAAGGAAAACTACAAACCACTGCTCAAATAAATCAGAGATGACACAAAAAATGCAAAAACATCCATGCTCATGAACAAGAAGAATCAATATTAAAATGGCCATACTGCCCAAAGCAATTTACAAATTCAATGCTATTTCTATTAACTACCATGGAAATTCTTCATAGAACTAGGAAAACACTATTTTAAAATTCATATGGAACCAAAAAAGGGTCAAATAGCCAAGGCAATCCTAAGCAAAAAGAACAAAGCTGGAAGTATCATGCTACCCAACTTCAAACTATATTACAGAGCTACGGTAACCAAAACACATGGTACTGGTACAAAAACAGGCACATAGACCCATGAAACAGAATAGAGAACCCAGAAGTAAGACAACATACCTACAACTAACTATCTGATCTTCAACAAACCTGACAAAAGCAAGCAATGGGGAAAGGATTCCCTATTTGATAAATGATGCTAGGATAACTGGCTAGCACACGTGCAGAAGATAAAAACTGGATATCCTCCTTATTCCTTATACAAAAATCAACTCAAGGTGAATTTAAAGACTTAAATGTAATATCCAAAATGATAGCAATTCTGGAAGACAACCTAGGTAATACCATTCAGGACATAGACATGGGCAAAGATTTTATAATGAAGATGCCAAACACAATTGCAACAAAAACAAAAATTGATAAATGGATCTAATTAAATTAAAGAGCTTCCACACAACAAAAGAAATTATCAACTTAGTCAAAAGACAACCTACAGAATGGGAGAAAATTTTTGCAAACTATGCATCTGACAAAGGTCTAATATCCAGCATCTATAAGGAACATAAACAAATTTACAAGAAAAAAACAAGCAGTCCCCCCCCAAAAAGTGGACAAAGGACATGAACAGACACTTTTCACAAGAAGACATACATGTAGCCAACAAGCATATGAAAAAAAGTTCCACATCATTGATTATTAGAGAAATGCAAGTCAAAACCACAGTGAGATACAATCTCACACCAGTCAGAATGGCTACTATTAAAAAGACTTTCTTCACAGAATTGGAAAAAACTACTTTAAAGTTCATATGGAACCAAAAAAGAGCCCACATCATTATGTCAATCCTAAGCCAAAAGAACAAAGCCAGAGGCATCACACTACCTGACTTCAAACTATACTACAAGGCTACAGTAACCAAAACAGCATGGTACTGGTACCAAAACAGAGACATAGATCAATGGAACAGAACAGAGCCCTCAGAAATAATGCTGCATATCTACAACCATCTGATCTTTGACAAACCTGACAAAAACAAGAAATGGGGAAAGGATTCCCTGTTTAATAAATGGTGCTGGGAAAACTGGCTAGCCATATGTAGAAAGCTGAAACTGGATCCCTTCCTTACACCTTATACAAAAATTAATTCAAGATGGATTAAAGACTTACATATTAGACCTAAAACCATAAAAACCCTAGAAGAAAACCTAGGCAATACCATTCAGGACATAGGCATGGGTAAGGACTTCATGTCTAAAACACCAGAAGCAATGGCAACAAAAGCCAAAATTGACAAATGGGATCTAATTAAACTAAGGAGCTTCTGCACAGCAAAAGAAACTACCATCCATCAGAGTGAACAGGCAACCTACAAAATGGGAGAAAATTTTCACAACCTACTCATCTGACAAAGGGCTAACATCCAGAATCTACAATGAACTCAAACAAATTTACAAGAAAAAAAAAACCATCAAAAAGTGGGCAGAGGATACGAACAGACACTTCTCAAAAGAAGACATTTATGCAGCCAAAAAACACATGAAAAAATGCTCATCATCACTGGCCATCAGAGAAATGCAAATCAAAACCACAATGAGATACCATCTCACACCAGTTAGAATGGCAATCATTAAAAAGTCAGGAAACAACAGGTGCTGGAGAGGATGTGGAGAAATAGGAACACTTTTACACTGTTGGTGGGACTGTAAACTAGTTCAGTCATTGTGGAAGTCAGTGTGGCAATTCCTCAGGGATCTAGAATTAGAAATACCATTTGACCCAGCTATCCCATTACTGGGTATATACCCAAAGGATTATAAAACATGCTGCTATAAAGACACATGCACACGTATGTTTATTGCGGCACTATTCACAATAGCAAAGACTTGGAACCAACCCAAATATCCAACAACAATAGACTGGATTAAGAAAATGTGGCACATATACACCATGGAATACTATGCAGCCATAAAAAATGATGAGTTTATGTCCTTTGTAGGGACATGGATGAAACTGGAAACCATCATTCTCAGCAAACTATCACAAGGACAAAAAACCAAACACCGCATGTTCTCACTCATAGGTGGGAATTGAACAATGAGAACACATGGACACAGGAAGGGGAACATCACAGTCCAGGGACTGTTGTAGGGTGGGGGGAGGGGGGAGGGATAGCATTACAAGATATATCTAATGCTAAATGACTAGTTAATGGGTGCAGCACACCAACATGGCACATGTATACATATGTAACAAACCTGCATGTTGTGCACATGTACCCTAAAATTTAAAGTATAATAATAATAAAATTTATAAAAAGAATTTAAAAAGTCAAAAAAAACAGGTGCTGGTGAGGTTGTGGAGAAAGCAGAATGCTTATATACTGTTGTTAGGAGTGCAAATTATTTCAGCCACTGTGAAAGATAGTGTGGTGATTCCTCAAAGATCTAAATTTAGAAATACCATTTGACCCAGCAATCCCATTACTGGGTATATACCCAAAAGAATAAACCATTCTGTTATAAAAACACATGCACACGTATGTTCATTGCAGCACTATTCACAATAGCAAAGTCATGGAATCAACCTAAATGTCTATCAATGAGAGATTGTATAAAGAAAATGTGGTACATATATGCCATGGAATATTATGTAGTCATAAAAAAAGAATGAGATCATGTTCTTTGCAGGAACATGGTTGGACCTGGAGGCCATTATCCTTAGCAAACTAGCACAGGAACAAACAACTAAATACTGCCTGTTTTCTCTTATAAGCAAGAGCTAAGTTTTGAGAACACATAAATACATAGAGGGGAACAACACACATTGGGGCCTATTGGAGGGTGGAGGATGGGAGCAGGGAGAGAATCAGGAAAAATAACTAGTGGGTACTAGGTTTAATACCTGAGTGATTAAGTAATCTGTACAACAAACCCCCATGGCATATGTGTACCTACATAACAAACCTTCACATGCTCCCCTGAACTTAAAAAAGTTAAAAAAAAACAAAACTAGCTGGTTGGGCCAGCTACTGGGGCAGACACTAGAAGGAGCTCAGTCAGTGGAGTGTGAGCTGGGAAGTTCCCACAGCCATCAGCTGTGCAAAAAACTATGTGCCACGGATACCACACCAGTTGCACATCCATGACAACACTGCCCTGCCTGATGATCCCCATCCTTGACCTACTGCATCAACAGAAGCCCATAGCCACACCCTACAACACAACTTGTCTCTGCCAAACACAGAGGGACAGTGGGCACCCAGGGAGCTGTAGGTCACCAGGCAACCAAGCTGGCCTAACCTTTGTCTCATGCCACCCCTAAGAGAGGAGAAAGTGTGGCCTGCCAGGGTCCCCTGTGGGGCTAAGGAAACACAAGCCTGATATCAGTGATTGGAAGGGGCTCCCTCAAGACATGGGAATGGATCTGACAAGGGGGTTTTCTCTCACCCTCCACCTCCCCCAACCCCACAGCACAGCTGCAAACATGCTGAAATACCAAGAGAGGCACATGGCTGAGCAAAAGCCTATCTGCAAGCCATCTACTGGATCATAGCCTGAATTATACCACCAAACAAAAATTTGTTCAGCACATATTGCCAGTGAAACCCAATGCAGGAATCAAGCCACAAAAAAAAATAAATAAATAAATCCCGCACAGAGCTTTGGCCCTCAGAAAGAACCAGAAATGAAGCCAATTAACTATATTCAACATAAGAATATAAATACAAAAAGTCCCATCCAAATGATAGCAACTTCAAAAATATAAAGAAACACCAGCCCTCTCAGTTGATAAATAATTAGCTCAAGAACTCTGGCAATTCAAAAATTCAGGGTGTCCCCTTACCCCTAAATGATCACACTCATTCTCCAGCAATGGCTTCCAACCAGATTGAAAAGACAGACATAGAATTCAGAATCTGATTGGCAAGAAAGCTCAATGAGATTCAGGAGGAAGTTGAAGCCCAATCCAAAGAAGCCACTAAAATAATCCAAGAGTTGAAAGTTGACATAGCCATTTTAAGAAAGAACCAAATGGAACTCGTAGAATTAAAAAATTCACTACATGAATTTCATAATACAGTAGAAAGCATTAATAACAGAATAGACCAAGCTGAGGAAATAATCTCAGAACTCAAAGACCAGTCCTTTAAATCAACCCAGTCAGGCAAAAATAAAGTAAAAAGAATTTTTAAAAATGAACAAAATATCAGAGAAATATGGATTATGTAAAGAGACCAAACCAACAACTCTTTGGCATTCCTGAGACAGAAGGCAAGACAGTAAACAACTTGAAAATCATCTGTGAGGATATAGCCTATGATAATTTCTTCACCTCACTGGAAAGTCAACATGCAAATTCAAGAAATTCAGAAAACCTTTGAGAGAACCCCATATACAAGATGACTAGTCACAAGGCACATAGTAATCAGATTCATCAAGGTCAACACAAAAGCAAAAATATTAAAGGCAGTTAGAGAAAAGGGTTAGGTCACTTACAAAGAAAGTCCCATCAGGCTAACAGCATATCTCTCAGCAGAAACCTTACAAGCCAGAAAAGTTAGAAAGCTATTTTTAACATCCTTAAAGAAAATAAATTTCAACCAAGAATTTCATATCCCACCAAACTAAGCATCATAAACAAATGAGAAATAAAATCCTTTCCAGACAAGCTGAGGTCCTTAAGATCCAGAGAGGTCTTTAAGAGGGTTGTAAACATGGAAATGAAAGAATAGTAACTACTACCACAACAAAAACTTAAGCACATAGCCCAAAGACCCTATAAAGCAATGACACAATTAAGTCTACAAAACAACTAACAACATGATAATAGTATCAAATCCCCACATGTCAATATTTACCTTAAAAATAAGTGGTCTAAATGCCCCACTTAAAAGGCATAGAGTAGTGAATTAGATTTTAGAAAAAAGACCCAACCATCTGCTGTCTTCAAGAGACCCATCTCACATGTAACAACAATCTCAGGCTCAAAATAAAACGATAAAGAAAGATATATCATGCAAATAGAAAACAAAAAAAGTGTGGGGCACTATTCTTATATCAGATTAAAGAGATGTTAAGCCAACAACAGTCAAAAAGCACAAAGAAGGGCATTACATAATGATAAAAGGTGTAATTCAACAAGAAGACAACTATCCTAAATGTTTATGCACCCAACACTGTAGCACCTAAATGCATAAAAACAAGTGCTTCTAGAGCTACAAGTACTTCTAGAACTAGTGCTATTGTGTGGTCTTAGGCAGTCACACAATAACAGCGGGGAACTTCAACACTCCACTGACAGGATTAGACAGATCATCAAGGCAGAAAACTAACAAAGAAGTTCTGGACTTAAATTCAACACTTGATCAATTACAAGTAATAGACATCTACAGATACTCCACCCAACAACCACAGAATATACATTCTTCTCATCTCTACATGGAAAATACTCTAAGATTGACCATATGTTTGGCCATTAAGCAAGTCTCAATGAGCTCAAAAAATCAGAATCATACCAACAATACTCTTGGTCCACAGTGCAATAAAAAATAGAAATCCATACCAAGAAGATCTTGCAAAACCACACAGTTACATGGATATCAAACAACTTACTTCTGAATGACTTTTAGATAAACAATGAAATTAAAGCAGAAATAAGAAAATTCTTTGAAATGAATAGATACACAACACACCAAAATCTCTGAAATTGAGTGAAAGCAGTGTTAAGAGGAATGTTTATAGTGCTAATTGCCTTCAAGAAGGTAGAAAGATCTCAAACTAACAATCTAACATTATACCTTACAGAAACTAGAAAAAGAAAAAAAAACTAACTAACCCCAAAGCTAGCAGGAGAAATGAAATAACTAAAATAATAGCAGAACTAAATGAAATTAAGATGTGAAACTCCACATAAAACAACAACAAAAGCAGAGATTGGTTCTTTGAAAGGATAAACAAGATTGATACAGTGCTGGTTAGATTAACAAAGAAAAAAAAGAGATCCAAATGAGCACAATCAGAAATGACAAAGATGATATTACAACCAATCCCAGAAATATAAAAGACCCTCAGAGACTATTGTGAACATTCCTATGCATATAAACTAGGAAATCTAAAGTAAGTGAATCAATTCTTGGTCACATACAACCTCGCAAAATTCATTCAGGGAGAAATTGAAACCCTGAATAAACCAATAATGAGTTCCAAAATCAAAGCAGTAGTAAAAATCCTACCAGCCGAAAAAGCTTGCAACCAGATGGATTCACAGCCAAATTCTACCAGACATACAAAGAAGAGCTAGTACCAATCCTATGAAACTATTCCTAAAAATTGAGAAGGAGAGACTCCCCCTGAACTCATTCTACAAAGCCAACATCGTTCTGATACTAAAACCTGGCAGAGACACAGTGAAAAAAGAAGAATTCAGGCCAATATCCCTGATGAGCATAGACACGAAAGTCCTCAACAACATTAGCAAATTGAATTCAGCAGCACATAAAAAAGTTGATACAGCATCATCAAGTAGGCTTTATTGCTGGGATGCAAGGTTGGTTCAGCATAAGCAGATTAATAAATGTGATTCACCACATAAATATAATTATTTTTTAAACCATATGATTATCTCAGTAGAAGCAGAAAAGGCCTTCAGTAAAACTCAACATCCCTGTATGATAAAAATCCTCAACAGATTAGGCGTCAAAGAAACATACCTTAAAATAATAACAACCATCTCTAACAAACCCACAGCCAACATCATACTGAATGGGCAAAAGCTAGAACCATTCAGCTTGAGAATTGGAACAAGAAAAGAATGCCCAATCTCACCCCTCTTATTCAACCTAGTACTGGAAGTCTTAGCCAGAGCAATCAGACAGGTGAAAGAAATAAAAGGCATACAATAGGAAAAAAAGAAATCAAACTATTTCTCTTCGCTAATGGTATCATTCTAAATCTAGAAAACCCTAAAGACTCTGCCAAAAGCCTCTGAAAACTGATAATTTTAGTAAAGTTTCAGGACACAAAATCAATGTACAAAAATCAGTAGCATTTCTATATACCAATAATGTGCAGACTGAGAGTCAAATCAAGAATGTAAAGGCATTTTCAACAGCCACAAAGTAAATAAAATACCTTGGAATAAATCCAGCCCAGGAATGAAAGACCTCTACAAGGAGAGCTGCAAAACACTTGCGAAAAAAAATCAGAGGTGATGCAAACAAATGAAAAAACATTCCATGCTCATGGATTGGAAGAATCAATGTCACTACAATGGTCATACTGCCCAAAGCAGTCTACAGATTTAATGCCAGTTCCATCAAACTACCAATGTCATTTTTTCACAGAATTGGAAAAAAACTCCTCTAAAATTCACATGGAACGAAAAAAGATTCTGAATAGCCAAGGCAGTACTAAACAAAATGAACAAAGCAAGAAGCATCACATTACCTGACTTTAAACTATACTACAAGTCTATAGTAACCAAAACAAAATGGTACTCATGCAAAAACAGACACATAGACCAATGGAATAGAATAGATAACTCAGAAATACAGCCACACAGCTGCAACCATCTTATCTTTGACAAGGCCAACAAAAACAAGCAATGAGGAAAGGAGTCCCTATCAATAAATGGTGTTGGGATAACTGACTAACTACATGCAGAAGATTGAAGCTGGACCCATACCTTCAGCATATATAAAAATTAATTTGAGATAGATTAAAGATTTAAATATATGACCTCAAACTATAAAAATCCTAGATGAAAATCTAGAAAATACCCTTCTCAACATCAACCCAAATATGTGAAAGAATTTATGGCTAAGTCCCCAAACTGCAACAAAACCAAAAATTGACAAGTTGGACCTAATTAAACCTAAGAGGTTCTACACGGCAAGGGAAACTATCAACATAATAAACAAAACCTATAGAACAGGAGAAAATAGTCACAAACTATGCATCTGAAAAAGGCCTAATATCCAGCATCTATAAGGAACTTAAACAAATCAACAAGCAAAAAATGATCTCATTAAAAAGTGGGCAAAGTACATGAACAAATACTTCTGAAAAGAATACATGTAAGCAGCCAACAAATATATGGAAAAAAAAGCTCAACATCGCTAATCATCAGAGAAATGCAAATCAAAACCACAATGAGATACCATCTCACACCAGTCAGAATGGCTATTAATAAAAAGTCAAAAAATAATAGATGCTGGTGAGGTTGTGGAGAAAAAGGAATGCTTATACACTGTTGGTGGGAGTGTAAATTAGGTCAGCCATTGTGGAAGACAGTGTGATGATTCCTCAAAGACTTAAAGAGAGAAATATCATTCCACCTAGCAATCCTATTACTGGGTATATACCCAAAGGAATATACATTGTTCTGTTATAAAGACACATGCATGTGTATGTTCACTGAAGCACTATTCACAATAGCAAAGACATGGAACAAACCCAGGTGCCCATCCGCAGTGAAGTGGATAAAGAAAATGTGGTATGTATACATCACAGAATACTACAGTGCCATAAAAAAGAACAAAATCATTTCATTTGCAGTAAAATGAATGCAGCTGGAGGCCATTTTCCTAGGCAAATTAAACGAAAATAAAATATCACATGTTCACACTTACAAATGGGAGCTACACATTGGGTACACGTGGACATATTTAATAAAAATAGGAACAATAGACACTGGAAAATTCAAGAGTGGGGGGAAGCAAAGTTTGAAAAACTACTTATTGGATACTATGCCTATTTCCTGAGTGATAAATTCAATCATACTCCAACTGCAGCATCATGCAACATGTCTTCATAACAAAACTACATATGTACCCCTGGAATCTAAAATAAAAGTTGAAAATTAAAATAAAAATTTACAGAACCATGTAGTACAATATATTTAATATTATGAGTAAGTTATAATTAAATAGCATGGCATTCACATGTGGACAGGCAGAATAATTAAATAATCTAAAATAGAACCAATTTTATATGAAAATGTAATATATGCTAAGGCAGCACCTCAAATAAGTGAAAAAGATGTAGACTTTTTAATAAGTGATGTGAGAATAACCAGAGATATCTATGTGGCAAAAAATAATGTTATCATTCTTCTTGCTTACCCAAGGATAAATTCCAAATAAAAAAGAGATTTTAATGTTAGAAAATGAAACCACACAAATACTAAATGAAATTATGCGAGGAGCATGCAAACTTTAAAAACTTTGAAAACCTCCAGATAGCTGAGTCGTATTAAACTAAATTATACACAAGTTTATTATTAAAATGATCTAAAATTTGTTTTGTACTATGTTGGGAACAGGTCCCCCCAAATCCGGCCATAAACTGGCCCCAAAACTGGCCATAAACAAAATCTCTGCAGCACTGTGACCTGTTCATGTTGGCCATAACACCCACATTGGAAGGTTGTGGGTTTACCAGAATGACGGCAAGAAACACCTGGCCCGCCCATGGCAGAAAAACCGCTTAAAGGCACTCTTAAGCCACAAACAATAGCATGAGCAATCTGTGCCTTAAGGACATGCTCCTGCTGCAGTTAACTAGCTCAACATATTCCTTTATTTCGGCCCATTCCTTCATTTCCCATAAGGGATACTTTAAATCTAATATCTATAGAAACAATACTAATGACTGGCTTGCTGTTAATAAATATGTGTGTAAATCTCTGTTTGGGACTCTCAGCTCTGAAGGCTGTCAGATCCCTGATTTCCCACTTCTGTGTGTGTGTCTTTAATTCCTCTAGCGCCACTGGGTTAGGGTCTCCCCAACTGAGCTGGTCTCAGCAGTACTATATATTTACAGAATGCTTTCATATTTGTTGATTGGTGAAACTTTCACAGTGATCCTTTGACGTAGTTAGAGACATGTTATCACTCCTTGATAATATAGAAAGTGAGATTCAGAAATGTCAAGAAACCTGTCACCATTCATATATGCAGGAAGTGGTGGAGAAAAAGAAAATATATCCTGAATCCAGGTATAATATTTCTTTCATTTCATCATGCTGTTCTCCCTCCCTTCTTTTTTTCCAGCCTTTTAAAATACATTTTCTTCCCTTTATTTTCCTTCTCTTCCCTTACTATCTTGTTTTTTTTCTAGTTAGAGAGAAAGATACTAGGAAAGATGAATGGATAAATGGACAGATTGATGATGGATCAATGGATGGATGGATGGATGGATGGGTGGATGGATGGATATGTTGACAAGTGGGTTAATGGATGGATGGGTAAATGGGTGGCTAGGTATATGTGTGGGTGGATGTGTGGGTGGATGAGTAGGTGAATGGGTGATGGGTGGATGAATAGGCAAATGGATTGGTGGGTATGTGAGTGAGTCAATAGATGGATGCAAGAATTACTAAATAGATATATGAACAGAGACACAGAGAAATAAGGGGCTCAATAGATGAGCATCTAGTGTGTAAGTGATGCATCATGGAGAAAAAACAATGAATCTTATCTTTTTTAAACCTGAACTATAAAGTGTCATCAAGTCCTGTTCCATCACTAAAGTGTCTAGGAAGGTAACAACTAGAGCAAGCTTTTTGTGCATTCTCCACATCACCTTCATACTTCCAAATCTGTCCAGAAATTCTGGTCAGAGAAGAAAATAGCATCTTGCAAACAATAACTATATTACATCATGGCTGATGGCTTTGTTGGAAAACATAAAATAACAATACTTATTTTTTATTATTCCATGTCTACTGTTCTTTGTTATAGTCAAACTGTCACAGTTAATGAAGCATGACTCTGGCCCCCCACTTGACAAGAGGCTGGGATTACGTGCTAGCTGAGTTGTGAACTGTAGATAATTGTTTCTGGCAATGCCATGTTATTGACCATTTACTGCCAAGAGTGATTTGCCATTTGCTGGAGTTTCCAGGAACTATTTGTTTTCACTAACAAATTTTGTGAAACATTGTGATTCTTTGGTCTTGGCCTCTTCAGATAATATGTTTTATCTGTTGTTATTATGAGGATCATTTTTAAAAACTCATTGAGAACTTCACACACAATTTCAATAACCATCAAAGTTGGCAGAATGACTGTGCCTGCCAGCCTGATAATCCCACACCTATTTCCTGTGGCCTGCTGGGGAAGAAGATGGCTTTTATTCACTCAAATTATCAAAAATTACCTCTGTTAATCGCATTTTGAGTCATTAACAGACACTGATTATCACTGCAGAGCAGTTACTTCTCTGCACCATTGCCAAATTACTGTTTCTCCAATACTGAGGACAGAATATGACCTCCAGCTAGCTTTGCAAGATTCATCTACGCCACTGGAAAGCTGAGACAGTTCCTTTATAAAGTGACTCTCTGAGTTTGTGGATAGCCTCAGTCATTCTTCAGTCAAATTTTACCAAGTTTATACTACTGTAATACTATGAAGAGGGGGTCAGAATACTGAGCTCTAATTTTTATGCTCCTACCTTGTGGATGTATCTAAACAATGAAGTAAAGCTAAATAGCTAAAAAAATTTATCTGTCGAAAGAGTGAAGAACCACCAGATTTCTTTTCACCCATGAACAAAACTTCAGACTAAAAGTAAATAGGGTAATTTTCAGCAAACTTTATTTCTTTTATCTCTTACACTCATAATGACTAGGAGAATTTGAAAATAAATACAGGAAAATTCATAGTACACAGCGTCTAGAATTTCAATCGTTTTTGTTAGATAATGCAAAAACATTTTTTATAGAGGAAAAAATAGGCTTTATAAGCCTCAGCATCAGTCAGTGGCTATTAACTCTATCCCTGATACCTAGTCATATATTATTTCTTTTACTGATAAATGTGCAGAAAGTTTATTATTAATCAGTTAGTTGGTCAGTAAGTCAGTCATTTAGGCAGTCTGTGATCCTCACAATCGCAAAATAAGATGGATGGCTGGAGCTAAAATAACCTTATATTTCCTTTATCTCATAAATGTGTTTGGATTACCAAAGATCCTTTTAAAACACTGTATTCTCTGGGACTTCTACTTCTGGGAAAATAGACTGTCTATACTTTTCCCTGTTCCTCCCACTGAGCACAACTGGACATTACATGTAAAATGAAGACTGTAAGACCGAAAAGCAAAAAGAAGGCTAAGAGCATCTGGACCCAAGAAAGAGTGTCTTGGTGAATTCCTTGACTGTTGTTTTTGCCTCATATGTCCCAGACCTGGAGGTGAAAAAGACCACAACCTGGAAATGCCAATGTGTCATAACAACAACAAAAAAAAGCCCCATCAAAAATCTTCTCCCTCAAGCCAAGGGACCAGAAAAGAAGTAACCACGTAAGACAGAAAACTTTCAGACAGTAACTTTTCTACTCCAGCCAAACACCACAGGAAATTGTGATCCCATCTCTACCCACACCAGCAAAAGGTGGAAGGAGAGCCTAAACTTCCATCCTCATTAGGGTATAATGAGATGTCCCACCATTTCCACAGCAGTGGTGTCAAAGAGGACCAAGTAGGAAGCAGAAACTTTATTTCTACTGACCAGTAATAAGCATGTTTCTTTTCCCCTCCTCCTGCAGTGTCATTAAGGACCATGTGGGGAGCCAGAACTCCTATCTCTACCCAGCAGTAACGAGAGGCTCCACTTTTGGTTTAATTTGAGGCCAAGTGGGGAACTTCCATGTGATAGTAATGAGGAGGCATGCTCCCTTCCATTGCTGGAGCAATGCCAGAGAAAGCATGCTGAAACTAAAGGTTTAAATAAGATCCAGAGTCTTGGAGCAAAATACAAAAATACTCAGTTTCCAATTAAAAAAAAATCACACCAAAAAAAAAAAGAAAAGACAAAAAGGAAACAGATCTTAAACTGAATGAAAAAAGAAGGTCATCACTAAATGCCAACACCAAGATGACAGAGAAGGTAGAATTATTTGACAAAGGATTTAAAGCAGAATGATAAAAACATATTAGTAAGTATGAACAAATTTGAAATGAATAAAAAAATAGAGAGCCTCATCAAAGAAATAAAAGATGTAAAGAAGAACCAAATGGAAATTTTAGAACTGAAAAATCCAATAGCTAAAATACGAAGCTGGACAGGCAAGGTGGCTCACACCTATAATTTCAGCACTTTGGGAGGCCGAGAAGGGCAGATTACCTGAGGTCAGGAGTTCAAGACCAGCCTGGCCCACATGTTGAAACCCCATCTCTACTAAAAATACAAAAATTAGCCAGGCATGGTGGTGCATGCCTTTAATTCCAGCTGTTTGGGAGGCTGAGGCAGGAGAATTGCTTGAACCTGGGAGGCAGAGGTTACAGTAAGCCAAGATCACACCACTGCACTCCAGCCTGGGCAACAGATTGAGATTCTGTCAAAAAAAAAAAAAAAAAAATACAAAGCTCAGCGGATGCACTCAACAACAGAATGGAGAGAACAGAGGATATGTAAACTAAATCTGTAAACTAAAAGATAAAACATCTTTTATCTGTAAACTAAAAGATAAAACAATAGAAATTGTGCAATTTGAACAAGAGAAAAAAATACTATTTTTTTTTAAAGTAACAGAGCCAAGAGACTAGTAGGACTATAAGATCCAACATTTGTGTTATTGGAATCCTGAAAGGAGAGAAGAAAGAGTACAACAGGGCTGAAAAGCATTTGAAGAAATAATAGCTAAAAGCATGGCAAATTTAGTAAGGAACATAAACCTATCCACTCAAGAAGCAGAATAAATCCAAATAGGATAAATTCAAAGAAGTTAAAGCCAAGACATAACATTATCAAATTTCTGAACACTAAGCACAGAAAAAAAAAAGCCTTGAAAGCAGCAAGAAAAACAAATGACACCTTCCCTATAAGAGAAAACCAATTAGAATGACAAGTAATTTTTCATTAGAAACCAGAGTGGTGAAAGAAAAGTATCAACTCAGAATTCTAAACCTAAGGAGACTGTCCTTCAGGAATGAAGGGGAAATCGAGACATTCTCTGGTGAAAGAAAACTAAGAATTTGTCATGAGCAAATATGCACTGAAAGAATGCCTTAAAGAAATTCTCTAAACAGAAAGGAGGTAATAAAAGAAATTTGGGATTCAGGGGAAAAAAGGAACACAGTAAGCAAAAATGTGGGTTAAAATAGTAGGTTTTTCTTCTTTTCTTGAGTTTAGTTCTAAAGTATTTTTGACAATTGGAGCAAAAATTGCAACACTATCTGATGTGGTTCTAAATATACAAAAAATAAATATGTTAGACAACTATACATGGGAAAGGGTAAAAGGATATAAGAGAGGTATGGTTTCCATACTTCATTCAAACTGATAAAATGATAATATCAGTGAACTGTGATAAGTTGTGTATACATAATGTAATAAATAGGGAAAACACTAAAAAAAGAGCTTTACAATGAGATACACTCAAAGACACTATAGACAAATCAAAACAGAATTCTAAAAATGTCCAAATAATCCACCATAGACAAGAAAAAGAAAACAGAGAAATGGAAAACAGAGAGGACAAACAGAAAACAAAAACTAAAATGGCAGACTTAGCCCTAGCATAACAATCATTACATCATACATAAATTATTAAAATACACCAATTAAAAAACAGGGTGGATTTTTTTAAGATCACCTAACTGTATGCTGTCTATAAGAAACATTTTTGAATATAGCAATATAGTCAAGTTGAAAGTAAAATGATGGGGAAATCAAAGAAAAACAAGAGCAGCTATATTAACATCAGGGTAGACTTTGGAGGGTAGTCTAACACAGGGTAGACTTTGGAGCAAAGAAAATTACCAAAAGAAAAGAACGATATAACATATTAATAAAATAATCGATCGATCAAGAAGAGCAAACTGACAGAACTTAAAGGAGAAATAGGCAAATGCACAATTACAGGTGTAAGCTTCAGTACCTAAACAACTGATAGAACAACCGGACAGAAAATCAACAAGGATCTTCAACAACATTGAATTACTACAACAACTACAGAATTTTATCAGCACTTACAGAACACCTCACCCAACATCAGAATGTGCATTCTTTTCAAGTGCTCATGGAACATATTCCAAAGTAGACCATACCCTCAGCCATAAAATAAACCCCACAAATTTAAAAGAATTGAAATCATACAGAGTGCATTCTCTGATAACAGTGGCATCAAACTATAAATCAATAACAGAAAAATACTGAAAAAGTTTACCAAACATTTGTAAACCAAACAACACACGCCTAAATAATTCATGGGTCAAATAGGAAATCTCAAAGAAAATTTTTAATGAAAATACAACATATAAAAACTTTTGAGTGACAGCCAAACCACACTGAGAGGGTAATTTATAGCACTAAATGCGTATATTAGAAAAAAGAGAATTTCTAAAAAAAAAAAAAAAAGTAAGCCCCATCTCAAGATCCTAAAAAACAAAGATGAAATAAACTCAAAGCAAGCAGAAGGAAGGAAAAACCAAAATAAGGGCAGAAATCAATGAAACTGAAGATAGAGAAATAATAAAGAAAATTAAATGGAACAAAGGGATGGTTTTTGACAAAGGTCAATTAAATTGACAAACTTCTAGGAAGTCTGCAGAAAAAAAAGAGCAAAAACTATAAATATCAGGAATGAAATTGAGGATATCAACTACAGGACTTACAGAATCATAAGGATAATATGGAATACTACAAAAAGTTCTACACTCATAAATTTGAGAACTTTGACTGAATACACCACTTCCTTAAAGAACACAAGAACCACAACCTACTCAATATGAAATACAATTATGCATTGCTTAAAAACTGGACAGAAAATCACAAGGATCTTCAACAACATTGAATTACTACAACGTTCTCGTAATGCATCCTTAGGTGATGATAGATATGTTACAGGATACAAGATATATATACCAACATCAATATTTCTATATATTTCTATATGGACACAAAAACTTAAAATACCAGTTATAATTCCTAGAAAAATAGTTAGATATAAGTCTAACAAAATGTATACAGAAATTCTATGCTGAAAAATCTACACAATTTTAATTAAAGAAATGAAAGATTTAAACAAGTAGAGAAATATATCATGTTCATGGATTGGAAGACTCAACATAGTAAAGATGTCAATTCTCCTCAAATAGATTATACAACATTCTTGAAATGAAAAAAAAAAAACTATTATAAGCCAGGCATGGTGGCTTACACCTGTAATCCCAACACTTTGGGAGGCTGAGGTGGGCAGATCAGGAGTTCAAAACCAGCCTGGCCAACATGGTGAAACCCCGTCTCTACTAAAAATACAACAATTAGCCAGGTATGGTGGCGTATGCCTGTAATCCCAGCTACTGGGGAGGCTGAGGCGGGAGAATCACTTGAACCCAGGAGGCAGAGGTGGCAGTGAGCCGAGATTGCGCCACTGCACTCTAGCCTGGGCAACAGAGTGAGACTCTGTTTCCAAAAAAAGAAAAGAAAAAAACTATTATAATGCAGAATAGACTAGTAGTTGCTAGGGGCTAAAGAGTAGATAATGATAGGAGAGAAGTGGGTATGTTTATGTAAGGGCAACAAGAGAGATCCCTGTGGAAATGGGTATATTTTGTTTTTCAATTTAATTAATCAAACAAATTTCTAAGTTGGAATGGTTTATTCCAATGTCAATATCAAAGAGTGGAAGAAACTGTGAACTAGAAAAGTCATGCGGTTTGATCAAATGTAATAATACCTTTGTTACAGAGTTATGACAGGAGTCAGAGTCTACGAAGCCCACCTCACACTTTCCACCAAAGTATTAGGTTGAACTATATGAAATTACCAATATCGAACCATTGTTACCTATTAAAAAGGTAAGTTCAACTGAGTATATAATCTGCCATTGAGGAAAGGACTTCGAAAACTGTTATATTTTCCTAATAAGCATTTATTTAGCATCTACTACATACTTAATTAAATATTTAATGTGTAATTCTAAGGAATGTGTCATTTAATTCTCCTTTGATATATAGTTATTAGCATCGTTCCTAGGACTTGGACTCCCTCAGGAACTTCCTAAAATCTTATTTCTTCTATCCCAGACCGAGGCCATCCCATATTTCTTGTGCTCTATGAAATTTACAGATTGGATGTCACTAGATGGGTTCTCAAAGCACCATGGAAAAAAGCTAGAGGACCAGCACTTGATGGAGGCTAATCCAGATGCTTGGCCTCTGGTTTAATCCCAAAGATTCCTCTCACAGAACCACTGTCTGTTAGGAGATAAAAATTTCTAAATAGGTGTAGGCTACTCTCAGGGCTTCCAAAAGGCTTCCAGGCTGGAAATTATTTCTAGTCCTACTATTGATTTCAGAACAGAATTGAATTTAAGTGGCCAGGGATGGGTGGATGTGAGGATGGAGACTCCAGTACCAAGCTGTATTCCCAGAGATCTTTCTCACTGAGGGTCATCTAGGATATTTAAATAGCCCAGGGCCTCTTTATCTAGCCAGGTCCCAATGCCACCACCCTGCTCCCTGGTCACACTGGGAGCACACTTCTACCAACCCTGCTTTAGGTTTTGTCTTTGCAGGGCCCTACTTAGCAATTGCCTTCTTTTGGGCCATAATAAATACCAGATTAGAGCAGACAACCTGGGTATTTGTCCTAACTTTGTCTGTGAGCAATAGTGTGACCTTAAGCACCAACTTAATTTCCCCTAGCTTTGCTTGCCTGACTTATAAAACAATCAAAATACTTATATATCAATCTAAAGAAATAATGCAATCTTTTCCAAACCATAGTGTGTGTATTACTCATAATATATGAGATGATTTATATGGTTTATGATCAATATCTTTGTCTTGACTACTTTTATCTTCTTTTTAAGAGAAGGCAAATGGTTTTTTATTTATATAATGTTGCCTTTAAAAAAGTATATGTTTTCTAAGATCTAAATCGATTTAAATAAAAATATTAATATAAATTACAAGGAGTATGTGGATATGGCAAAACAACTTGTAAAGGAAGTTGATGTATTAGAAACATTGAATTAACATACGTTGTACTTGTTGATATAAGAAAACTATCAGCTATTCATGGGGGGGCATCTGGCCATTCCAGCACTACAATAGAAAAGGTGGTACATACCTGAATTATCCATATGTCCACTTATATTTTTAAAATTTACCAGTTAAATGCTTCGCTTCCCTTTTCCCTTTTCCAGTATATATAGTCCCAGAGCATGCAAAGTACTGCTACTGCAAACTTTCTTAGACTTCACATATCACATCACATCACTGTCTTCCTGTGGCTTTTAGTCCCCAACATTTTCCAGTATAAACTCTTTCCCTTCATCATCACCTGAGCTATAATCACCTCATTTCACCTTCCTCTAACCACTCAGGATTCATGTCAGCCTAGTTAGCACTCCACTCACCCAACCTTGTCTGTTCTGCCACTGCTACCTTGCACACAACCAATTGCTTCTTCAAGATCTATTTCAAAGCCCACTTATGTCCTGAAATCTAGCTACCTACATGGCTTCCAGACGTATTTATCTACCTTCTAAGTCTTTGGCATTGAATACAGTGTGTTTTGTCTAGGCTTGCATAGAAGAAAAGAAAATTAGAAATTACAGTGATGGATAATGAGTGCTATGATAAAGATGTTATGCATTGCTGTGGAAGAAGTAGAACAGAAAGGTCTTAAGAGTACAGACTCTGAAGTCATACTGTCTGGGTGTGATTCTGGCATGCCACTTGCCACTTGAAGAAGTTATTCAGCCTCTCTGAGTCTCCTGGTCTCATTTGAAACTGTAGCTACTAATAGTTGCTACTTCATAAGGTTATTGTGAAGATTAAATAAGCTAGTATAGGGAAGTGCTTACGCCAATGCCTGAAATATTGGTTATTGTTATACGCAGAGGGTACGAATGGCAACATATAAGAGGTGTCCCCAAACAGAGCGTCCTAACCAAGAGGCAGTCTGGAGAAAATGGAGTTTGAGTTTATTATTGCAGGACAGGTAGGAGTTAGTCAAGTGTGTGCTTGTGTGGGCCTGTGGTATTACAGTGAGGGTGGATAAGGCAGTGAGTACAGCAGTCACACAATCATACCATCATAAAAGTGGGGATGGAAATGAGGAGTAAAAGAGCATGGCATATTATAGAAGTGCATTGGACATTTCTAGTGCAAGGGTCCAGGGGTAGGCAGTAATGAAACACAAGGCCACACATTTGAGGCAAATCATAGGAAGGCTTTGCACACCACACTAAAAAAAACGTATTTGAGTGCCTGCTATGTGCCAGATCTTGTTTTATTTTGGAGACTGGGTGCCACAGTGAAAAATGCATAGCCTCTATATTTGGCATGGCCTAACTGAAAAGATAAATACATAATTAAATGATAACATGATAAATGCTTAATTGAAGATGTAACAAGCACTATGAAAGCACAATGCGTAAGTTTGTTTTTTCCAGAGACATGGGTAACATCTTAACACATAGGTAAATGTTCACCAAACAACAGGCAAGCAATCAGAAAGGTTATGTCATTTACCAAACAACAGTTAATTATATAGCACTATGTGCCAGACCCTTTAAAAATATGATATCAGGGCAGATTAGAAACAGCTGTGGTCCATGGCTGTCATGGAGAGAAATGAAAACAACAAGTGAATTCAGCACCTTCAACTGAAATATCCAGGTTCTCTAACTGGACCTGACTAGGCAATCAGCTCAACCCACAGAAAATGAAGAAAAGTAGGGTGAGGCAACAGCATCCAGGAGCTGCCTGGAGCCAAAGGAACGCTTACCCCGAGCCAAGGGAAGCAGAGAGTGATTGTGCAACCCCACCCAGGAAATCACACTTCTCCCATGGATCTTTGCAACCCACAGATCTGGAGATCCCCTCATGAGCTCACACCACCAGGGCCTTGGGTTTGATACACAGCGCTGTGCAGAGTCTCAGCAGAGCAGTCACTCAAGCACACACAGAGACCCAGGAGTTTTGCAGTCTCCGGCTTCTGAAATCCCAGCAAGGCAGGAGTTCCATCCGTACATTCACTATGAAGGGAGCTGAATCCAGGGAGTCAAGCAGAATTTTTCTGTTGGCCCCACTTCCACGGCACCTCACAAGTAAAATCCCACTGGCTTGGAATTCCAGCTAGCCACTGCAGCAGGCTGAAGACTGCCTAAGATGGATGAGTTCCCAGAGGGAGGGGTGGCTGCCATTTCTGTGGTTAGGTCAACTCAGCCATTCTAGCCTGCCACCTCCAGGCAGTCCAGGTGATCTGGATGAGGAGGAGTCCCCCATAACACAATACAGCTACTGTGCCAGATCATAGACAGACTGCCTCTTTAAGTGGGACCCCAATCCATCCCTCCTTCCTGGGTGGGGCCTCCCTGCAGGAATTTCATCAACTCCAGCTAGAGTTATATGGACAGCACTCTCATCTCTTCCTGGGACAGAGCTCCTGAGGGGAGGGGTGGCCAACATCTCTGCAGTTCAGTCAGCTCAGCCTTTCCAGCCTGCTGGTTCTAGAGAGTCCAGGTGGTCTGGATGAAGAAGGGTTCCCCTCATTGCAGCACACCTGCTCTCCCCAAAGCAACCAGGCTGATTCTTTAAGCAGGTTCCTGATCCCATTCCTCCTGACTGAGTGAAACCTCCCAACAGGGGTCTCCAGACACCTCCTACAGGAGCATCCAGGCCAGCAACAAGTCAGTACCCCCCGGGACAGAGCTTTCAGAAGAAGGAGCAGGCTGCCATCTTTGCTGTTTCACAGCCTTCACTGGTAATACATCCAGGTAAAGGAAAAACCAAGGCAACTAGGGTCTGGAGCTATCTCCCAGCAAACCACAGGAGCCCTACAGAAGAGTGACTAGACTGTTATTAAAAAAAAAAAACAAAAAAAAAAACAGAAAGCAATAACAATGTCATCAACAAAAAGAGACCCCACAAAAAAACCCATTCAAAGGTCAGAAACCTCAAAAGTTGAAGGCACATAAGCCCACAAAGATGAGAAAGAATCCATACAAAAATGATAAAAACTTAAAAAGCAAGAGTGCCTCTTCTCCTTCAAATGACCTCAACACCTTTCCAGCAATGGCACAAAACTGAGCTGAGGCTGAGATGGCTGAATTGACAGAAGTAGGCTTCGGAAAGTGGGTAATAATGAGCTACACTGAACTAAAGGAGCATGTTGTAACCCAATGCAAAGAAGCTAAGAATGAAGATAAAACAATATAGGAAGCGATAACCAAAAAGGCAGTTCAGAGAGAAGCAAAGCTGACCTGATGGAGCTGAAAAACACAACACAAGAAATTCACAATGTAATCACAAGTATTAATAGCAGAATAGACCAAGCAGAGGAAAGAATCTCAGAGGTTGAAAACTGTCTTTCTGAAATAAGATAGGCAGACAAGAATAGAGAAAAAAGAATGAAAGGAATAAACAAAACCTCCAAGAAATATGGCACTACATAAAAAGACCAAACCTATGATTGATTGGGGTACTTGAAAGAGATGAGGAGAATGGGACCAAATTAGAAAACATACTTCAGGATATCATCCAAAAGAACTTCCCCAACCTAGAAAGGCAGGCCAAAATTCAAATTCAGGAAGTCCAGAGAACCCCAGTAAGATTCTCCATAAGAAGATCAAGCTCGACACAGATAAGCATGAGATTCCCCAAGATCAAAATGAAAGAAAAAATATTAAAGCTGCCAGAGAGAAAGGTCAGGCGACATACAAAGGAAAGCCCATCAGACTAGCAGTGGACCTCTCAGCAGAGACCCTACAAACTAGAAGATTTGGGGAACCAATATTCAACATTCTTAAAGAAAAGAATGTCCGGCCAGGCGCGGTGGCTCACGCCTGTAATCCCAGCACTTTGGGAGGCCGAGGCGGGCGGATCACGAGGTCAGGAGATCGAGACCATCCAGGCTAACACGGTGAAACCCCGTCTCTATTAAAAATACAAAAAATTAGCCAGGCGAGGTGGCGGGCGCCTGTAGTCCCAGCTATGTGGGAGGCTGAGGCAGGAGAACGGTGTCAACCCTGGGGGGCGGAGCCTGCAGTGAGCCAAGATCGTGCCACTGCACTCCAGCCTGGGTGAAAGAGCGAGACTCCTTCTCAAAAAAAAAAAAAAAAAAAAAAAAATCTTAAATAAATAAATAAATAAATAAATAAAAAAGAAAAGAATTTCCAACCCAGAATTTCATATTCAGCAAACTAAGCTTCATAAGCAAAGGAGAAATAAGATCTTTTTCAGACAAGCAAATTCTGAGGGAATTAATTACCAACAGACCTGCATTGCAAGAGCTCCTGAAGGAAGCACTAAATATGGAAAAGAAAAACCATTACCAGTCACTACAAAAATGCACTGAATTACCCAGATCAGTGACACTATGAAAGCAATCACATAAACAAGTCTGTAAAATAACCAGTTAGCATCATGATGACAGATTCAAATTTACACATAACAACATTAACTTTATATGTAAATGGGCTAAATGCCCCAATTAAAAGACACAGAATGGCAAGCTGGATAAAGAGTCAAGACCCATCAGTATGCTATCTTCAAGAGACCCATCTCACATGCAAAGACAGACATAGGCTCAAAATAAAGGGACAGAGGAAAACTTACCAAGTAAATGGAAAAAAAAAAAGCAGGGGTCACAATCCTAGTTTTTAACAAAGCAGACTTTAAACCAACAAAGGTCAAAAAAGACAAAAAGGGGCATTATATAATGGTAAAGAGTTCAATTCAACAAGAATACCTAATTATCCTAAATATATGAGCACTCAATACAGGAGTACCCAGATTCATAAAGCAAGTTTTTAGAGAACTTCAAAGAGACTTAGACTTCCACACAATAATAGTGTGAGACCTCAACACCTCACTGACAATATTAGACAGATCACTGAAACAGAAAATTAATATACGTATTTGAGACCTTAGCTCTGGATCAAATGGACCTGATAGATATCTACAGAACTCTCCATCCAAAAACAAGAGAATATATATTCTTCTCATAACCACATAACACACACAGAAAAACTGATCACATAATTGAAAGTAAAACACTCCTCAACAAATGCAAAAGAACTGAAATCATAACAGTCTCTCAGACCACAGTGCAATCAAATTAGAACTCAAGACTAAGAAATTTACTCAAAAACACGAAACTACATGGAAACTGAACAACCCGTTCCTAAATGACTCCTGAGTAAATGATGAGATTAAGGCAGAAATTAAGAAGTGCTTTGAAACTGATGAGAACAGAGAGAGAGTATACCAGAATCTCTGGGATGCAGCTAAAGCAGTGTGAAGAGGGAAATTTATAGCACTAAATGCCCACATTGAAAAGCTAGAAAGATCTCAAATTAAGAACCTAACAACACAACTAAAAGAGCTAGAGAACCAATAGCAAGCAAACTCCATAGCCTAGCATAAGACAAAAGATAACCAAGGTCAGAGCGGAACTGAAGGAAATAGAGACACAAAAAACCCTTCAAAAAAATCAGTGAATCTGAGAGGTGTTTTTTGAAAAAATTAATAGACAGACTGCTAGCTAGAGTAATAAGACAACTGAGAAGAAACAAATAGCAAAAGTCAGAATTGATAAGGGGGATATTACCACTGACCCCACAGAAATACAAAAAACCGTCAGAGAGTACTATAAACACCTCTATGCACATAAACTAGACAATCTACAAGAAATGAATAAATTCTGGATGCATACACCCTCCCAAGACTGAACCAGGAAGAAATTGAATCCCTGAGTAGACCAATAACAAGTTCTGAAATTGAGGCAGTAATAAATAGCCTACCAACCAAAAAAAGTCCAGGACCAGAGGGATTTACAGCTGAATTCTACCATAGGTACAAAGAGGAGCTGGTACCATTCTTACTGAAACTATCCAAAACTTGAGGAGAAGGGACTCCTCCTTAACTCATTTTATGAGGCCAGCATCATCCTGACACCAAAACCTAGCAGAGATACAACAAAATTAGAAAATTCAGGCCAATATTCCTGATGAACATTGATGCAAAAATCCTCAATAAAATACTAGCAAACTGAATCCAGCAGCACATCAAAAAGCTTATCCACCATGATCAAGTCAGCTTCATCCCTTGTATGCAAAGTTGATTCAACATACACAAATCAATAAATGTAATTCATCACATAAACAGAACTAAAGACAAAAACCATGTGACTATCTCAATAGATGCAGAAAGGGCCTTCAATAAAATTCAACATCCCTTCATGTTAAAAACTCAATAAACTAGATATTGATGAGACATACCTCAAAATAATGAGACCCATTTATGACATACCCACAGCCAATATCATACTGAATGGGCTAGCTGGAAGCATTTCCCTTGAAAACCAGCACAAGACAAGGATGCCCTCTCTGACCACTTCTATTCAACATAGGATTGGAAGTTCTGGCGAGAGCAATCAGGCAAAAGAAAGAAATAAAGGTATTCAAATAGGAAGAAAGGAAGTCAAACTGTTTCTATTTGCAGATGACATGATCCTGTATATCTAAAAAACCCCATCATCTCAGCCCAAAATCTCCTTAAGCTGATAAGCAACTTCAACAAAGTCTCAGGATGCAAAATCAACGTACAAAAATTGCTAGCATTCCTATAATCCAAAACAGGAAAGCAGAGAGCCAAATCATGAATGAACTCCCATTAACAATTGCTACATAAATTATAAAATACCTAGGAATACAGCTAACAAAAAAAGGTGAAGAACCTCTTCAAGGAGAACTACAAGCCACTGCTCAAGGAAATCAGAGAGGACAAAACAAATGGAAAAACATTCAATGCTCATGGATAGGAAGAATCAATATCATGAAAATGGCCATACTGCCCAAAGTAATTTATAGATTCTGTGTTATTCCCATTAAACTACCATTAACAGTCTTCACAGAATTAGAAAAAAACTATTTTATAATTCATATGGAACCAAAAAAGAGTCCAAATACCCAAGACAATTCTAAGCAAAAAGAACAAAGTTGGAGACATCACACTACCTGACTTCGAACTATACTACAAGGATACAGCAGCCAAAACAGCATGTTACTGTTACAGAAACAGACACATAGACTGGTGGAACAGAATAGAGAACTCAGAAACAAGACTGCACACCTACAACTATCTGATCTTCAGCAAACCTGATAAAAACAAGCAATGGGGAAAGGATTCCCTATTTAATAAATGCTGCTGGGAAAACTGGCTAGCCTTATGCAGAAAATTGAAGATGGACCCCTTCTTTACACCTTATACAAAAGTTAACTCAAGATGGATTGAAGACTTAAATGTAAAACCCAAAACTATAAAAACCCTAGAAGAAAATCTAGGCAAAACCATTCAGGACATAGGGACAGGAAATGATGCCGTGATGAAAACACCAAAAACCAATTGCAACAAGAGCAAAAATTGACAAATGGGATCTGATTAAACTAAAGAGCTACTGCACGGCCAAAGAAACGCATGAGAGTGAATACACAACCTACTGAATGGGAGAAATTTTTGCAATCTATCCATCTGACAAAGGTCTAATATCCAGAGTCTATAAGGAACTTAAACAAATTTACCAGAAAAAGCAAACAACCCCATCAGAAAAGTGGGCATGAACAGACACTTCTCCAAAAAAGACATTTATGGGGCCAACAAACAAATGAAAAAAGCTCAACATTGCTGATCATTAGAGAAACGCAAATCAAAACCAAAATGAGACCATCTCACACCAGTCAGAATGGTAATTATTAAAAAGTCCAGAAACACAAGGTGCTGGTGAGGTTGTGGAGAAAAAGGAACACTTTTACTTCCTGGGTATATACCCAAAGGAATACAAATCATTCTATTGTAAAGATTCATGCACATGTATATTCATTGCAGCACTATTCACAATAGCAAAGACATGGAATCAACCCAAATGCCCATCAATGGTAGATTGTAAAAAGAAAATGTGGTACACATACACCATGGAATACTATGCAGCTATAAAAAGGAATGATATCATGTCCTTTGCAGGAACATGGACGGTGCTGGAAGCCATTCTTTTCAGCAAACTCACAGGAACAGAAAACCAAGCACCACATATTCTCACTTATAAGTGGGAGCCGAACAATGAGAACACATGGACATATGCAGGGGAAAAACACACACTGGAGCCTGTTGGGAATGAGGGTGGAGGGAGGGAGGGCATGAGCAAGAATATCTAAAGGATACTGGGCTTAATGCCTGGGTGATGGGTTGATCTGTGTAGCAAGCCACATGGCACACGTTTACCTATGTAACAAACCTGCACATCCTGCACATGTACCACTGAACTTAAAATAAAAGTTGAAGGAAAAAATATATATACATACCGATAAACTTCTGCTTGCTTATCTCCTGGCAAAATATACATATATATATATAATTAAACCTTATAATAACTCTTTGAGGCAATTTTTATTATTCTCTTTTTAGAGATGAGGATCCCTAAGATCACACAGTAAATCCGTTTTCTTGACTCTAACTACATACAACTATATATAGTTTTCCTGAGAATACAGGACTCTCCATAGAGTAAATATTATATAAATACTGTATTTGTCAACTAGATTAAGGGAGGTTCAATTCTTGTCTGTATGTGAAGTTTCAAGTTTATAATAATTTCCCTAAAAAATAATTGTTATTTTAAAATTTCAATGAAGAAATTCCATGGAAAGAATACCATGGAAGGATTTGAAAGTTGCTATGATAGACAGCTGTGAAACACAACCACGTCAATACCCATACATTTAAAACTTCAGAGAATCTCTAATTATAAATTTCATAGCTGGTAATACTGTTTCTTTCCAATGCCAGTAGTCACACCATGATCACACTGCTCTTGCCCCGACAGTGAAGACAATAAGCTGTATTGAATCAGAGGGTTAACTGAGGACCACACTGATCATAACCGTCTCCCACATTCCATTGCTGGCAGGTGAGGGATGAAGTTGAAGATCATGGTAGAAAGATACAGACAAAGAGGAACATCTTTTCTTCCTCTCATTTTCCTCCAAAGGTGTGGAGTCTCTGCACATCTTGTCAGAGAGAAGAAAGCAGTGCTGTAAACATCAGAAGGGAGAAACCCCTTGTTCACAATAATGATGAAAAAAATATTTATTGATGGACAGACTGACTTCAATTACTCACAGTGTCCACTTACAAACTGCTTTCCTGTATGTTGTCTTCTGCAGCCCTCATAAAACCCCTGGGATAGTTGACATTATCCTCCTCTTACAGAGAAGGAAAAGGAAGCTTAAACAAGTTCAATAGCAGAGCTAATTATAACTAGGGGATGGACTTGCACCTGGAGAGTCATTCCCGGTCCAACACATTTTACACTCCATCCCATATCTCTAGTTGATAGGTCTCTGAAATTAGTCATGGCCATAGGAAGATATTAGACTCATCATTAAATGAGCCTCTTGAAAAGAGGCATTGAGGTTGATCTAATGCACTGACTGATGGATGAGATGGCCAGGGTCATCTGGCTCCTCTTGATCCTCATCCTGTGTCTTTGCCCCCTTGCTCACTATTCTCAGCCACATCCGCCTTCTTGTTGTTCCTCGAGCAGCCCAAGTCCAAGCATGCTCCCCATTTGCCGCTGCCCCCTCTGGAATTCTCTTCATGGCGACTTCCTCACAAGGAACTTGAAATAACATCACTCTCTCCTGTTCTCCTTAGCACTTTCTCTGCTGTATTTTTCTCCATACCTCTTAGCACCATCTGGCATAGTAGATGTTTTACTGGTGTATTTGTTTGCTATGTGTTTCTTCCCACTGGAGTGTAAACTCCATCATAGCAAGGATTTTTTAAAAATGTGTTTGCTGTATTTCCAGTATCCAGTGACTGGCACATTATAGACACTGAAAAATAAATGGCAAGAGAGAGTGAAGGAGGGAGGGAGGGAAGGAAGGGAGGGAGGCAGGGAGGAAAGAAGGAAGGAAGAAGGAAGGAAGGAAGGAAGGAAGGAAGGAAGGAAGGAAGGAAGGAAGGAAGGAAGGAAGGGGAGGGAGGGAAAAGACTTGAGTTCTGACTCCACTACCTTCTTCCTGGCTGGGTAACTTTGAGTCACTTTATTCCTTGATCAGTTTCTACCTCCCTACAATGTAGGGTTTAGATTTAAACACTTCTACGAGCCCAACACTAGTGTTCTATCATTCTGTGCTTTGTGATTCTATGTTTCCCTTGGCTACTGACACAAAGAAGGAGGTAAACAGTTGGTCACAAGGGAAAAGGGCTGTACGTAGTTGTGGGCTCTTCCTCCTGCTCCTATCACCACATCAACTACTGTGTGAAGCACAACTAGCCTGACCCTCTAGTGAGTAGAAAACTTATCTATTTGGTTTTATTTGAGAAACATCAGGAAAGCTACCACTTGAACAAGAATATCTTTCCCTAGAGGTTTTTGTTAATACTCAAAATTCTACAGTAGACAGAATTCTTGTGGGCACTATTCCTTATCAAACTAAAAATGTCCTTTGAAACCTCTCATTGGTCACCAATAAAGAAGAGGACTTTGGAGTCCAGGAGACCTGGATGGGAAGCTTGATGGCTCCAAGAACTTGAAGCAATTGACTTACTTCTCTTAATCTTCTATTTGCAATCTGTAAAATGGGGGAAATTTATGGTACTTGCTTTACAGGGCTTTTGTATGTATTAAATGCAATGAGCCCTTTAAAGCAACTCGGTAAGTGATCAGTAAATTGTAGCTATTGTCATCCTTTTGGATAGTGTAGGAATGATTTTATCTGATACAAATGATCAGCCTCTAGAATGGGTGCTGGACTTGCTAATAGGCACATTCTGGGTAAGGGAAGAAAACACAGGGTTAGAACACAAGAGTAAATATCTAGTTAGAAAGCCAGAAAGTTGTGTGAGGAGGCTGGGGGTACTGGGCAGTCTGGAGTCACAGGGTTCCATCAGGAAGAAAGGCATCAAAGACCCAAACTTGGTCTGCAGTCATTTCAGCCACAATCCTCTTTCCCAATGATGTTTTAAAGCTTTGAAATGCACTTACTGTCTTTTTGGTTAGCCAAGGCCACAGATCATTGTAACTCAGAAGATACCATACATCACCTCACGTTAAATCAGTGCATTCCTAGCAGACACCCAGTTCTCTCTGCAGAAGGAACGGCCATTATGTAGTGGCTCTCAGTTCCTGGCTCAGCCAGGAAAATTATTAGCAGAGGTCAAAGTTGTTTGAGAAAAGCAAGAAAAGTACTGAAATCTAAGGCGATGCCCAGTCATTAATCAAGACTAAATGAAAACATTGTTTCTGTGCCTAACACACTGACATCTTGTATATAAACTAGAGATTTCTTTTCTTGTGTACAAAATTTTCATTTCAGTGATTACATCATGTTTCAAAACTGTTGGAGTGCCAAGGAAAAGGAGTGGGAAGTAATCCAGAAAAATAGCTTTGTATCAAAAATGAAAAGGAATAAGTGCAAGTGAAATTGAGGATCATTATGAGTGTCTGCCTCCTCATTAAGCCAGCTCCTGTTTTACCAAATATCATTAAGTGTTTTTTTCATATTCTCACCATCTTTTGCATTAAGTATCTGAAATGTGCAATACTCTATATTAGGCAACGATCACCATACTCAGTAAGAAAAATTAAAACTAAATTTTTAGGGCAATAGAAATAGGAAATGGCATTCTCTTAAATGTATTTTTTACCACTTGATAAACCACACATTTATGATGTGGCCTCTTCCTAAATAATTCAAATTTGGGTTAGTGCAATTCCTGATTCAATATTTGACTTTGGTAAGTTTTGGCAAATTTGAGGACATTTTTCTTGACTCTGAATATTTCTTGCTCCAAATAACTAAGTAATATGCGAATATCAGTCATTTGGCATTTCTTAAAGACTGCTCACGATGCTAATGTCAGACTTAGTAACTCTTCCCTCGCAGGTCACACTGCACCTTATATATGTGGTAGCACAATTCACATTGAAGTGCTGTTTTCTGTCTCTCCAGTTAGGCTGCCAGCCCTTGAGGGTGAAAACATCCTAATTCCATCACTATCACGGTGGCATGGCACATACTAAGCATTCCTTTTAATATATTTAAAAATAACAAGTAAATGATGAATTGGTCACCACTGGGAATGTGAGATTATGTTAGATTCAACTGAACTTACAAGTTAGTTGGATAAATAAGATATGCAAAGGTAAATAACCATTCAAGAGTCGAAATACCATCAGAGGCTAAACTTTTATAGGGAAGAGTACCTGGACCATCATTTTTATGGAACAAGGATAAACAGTACATCATGCTGAGTAGGAGTTTAGGCTCTGAAATCAGATGGAACTGGGATTGTCACTTGACTTTACCATTTGCCAGCTGTGTAAACTTGGGTAAGTTGCTGTCAAAGAACAATGAGACCATTATATGATACCTGAAATAAAAAGACAAAGCTGAATGTGTTGCTACTACAGAAAAAAAAAACAAGTGGGTGCTTTAGATCAGTCACAGGCTCTGTTGGTCTTCAGTGGGTTTTAAGGGAAGCATGCAGTTCAAGGAGACTTGGAGAGGTGAAGATACGTTAATATTATTTTTAGAAGTTTGATTACTGGGGATAGGGACTGTGGTGGATTGGTTGAAACTCTGGGATATGTTTATTGGAGTGAATCCTGATTGGCTAACTTTCAGAAGCAAAGAGCTGGCCCTGATTAGTTGGTTTATAAAAGTGTGTTCACTGCAGCAGATATTGAGCAAGTAACTGGGTTTAAAACCAGTTCTGTTGACTACATGTTGCCAGGGCTACAGAACAATTAGTTTTCTCTTACATTTGCAAAAAATTATTTAACCTTTCAAAATTTTGTTTTTTCAGACTATAAACCCCACAGGATTTTTATGAGGATTTTAAGAGATAATGCTCACAAAGAACTTACACCAACTTGCCACAAAATAAGTATTTAATAAAAGTTACGTTTATACATTTAACATGCACACAAAACATTTTGTCTATAAGGGTAAATAGAGTTCCTACGAAATGTGACCTGAATACTTTTGCCAAACATCATAACACATTGCCATCCACTTCCTCTCTTCTTCAAGACCGAGTGTAAATAGACATATTAACTAGGAGTCTGCCTTCTTTCTGTTCTCCCTTAACCTGCCTTGTATTCTGACGGCATGCAATAAATAAGAGACGTCGCACAGTGCACTGAGGGAAAATGGGAGGTGCGGTAGATTAGATTATTGTCTCCAATCCTTCACTCTCACCTTTTAATAAAATTGTACATCCACGCCCTTGCCACGTGACTTACAATATCTCCCACCAGGTTAAATAGAGTATATGTCTCACCTCACTGTTCCCACTCTTGGCCGTGAAAACTGCTTTGGCCAATGGATTCTAGCACATGTGGTGCAAACAGATTTTAGGTTTGCTTGCAGTATTTGGCTTGACATTCTGCATGGCTCCATTCTACATAGATGCATATGGGAACAACGGAGTGGATATGAACTAAAAGCATAGAGAATCTCTGATGCACAACTAAGACAATATGGATGAGTAACAATCAGATTAGACATATCTAATGTGTATGAGTGTCAAGGCTTGTCTGTTAAGAGCAAGCATAATTCTCTGGTAGAAATGATGAAGAGAACTTAATAGCACATTATCAATATTATAAAAAGATTTTCCTAGAAACAGATTCCAAGACTTCTGAGAATGAATGATGTCACACTTTCAGAGGTTCTTTCAGTTAGGGTTCTTTGCTTGAAAGAAATACAATCTGACATTTGTCAACCAAAGCAAAAGGGAAAATTATTATAGAATGTGATCTATGGAATCAGATGATCAAGGTGGAAGTTAGAACAGCTTTGAGCATGGACTAATGGACACTGGGTTAAATGAGCTACAATTGGTTTTGTCCATGTGTCCTTCCCCACAAGTTTCCACATTCCAGGATAGTGAGTCTGATTGTCTTGGTTTATGTCACATCCCTCTGCACAACTAGGTTACAAATAATGGAGGAGAGATACGTTATTCAGGAAGAGGCTTTCAATTGACAATAAATGAATACTGGATACTGCGTGGCAAAAATAACATCTGCACAGATGCACAGCTCTTGTTTGGGTTATTTCACAGACTTGTATTGTGGAATGTTTTGCTCAGTTCTTGGCCCATACTAAACACTCAATAAATATTTGTTAAGTGAATATTGAATTAATGAGCATTGAATGAATGATCTCAAGTTCATTGACAATCTCCAATTTTCATCTTCTGTACTGGCCAGGCACGGCGGCTCGCATCTGTAATCCCAGCACTTTGGGAGGCCAAGGTGGGAGCAACGTTTGAGCCCAGGAGTTTGAGGTTTGAGGCCAGCCTGGGAAAAAAGGCAAGACCCCCATCTCTAGAAAAATATACATATAATATATATATGAGCCAGGCATGATGGTGCATGCCTATAGTGCCAACTACTCAGGAGGCTGATGTGGGAGAATCCCTTGAGCCCAGAAGTGTGAGGCTGCAGTGAGCCATGATTACACCACTGCACTTTAGCCTGGGCAACACTGCAAGACCCTATTTCAAAACAATAAAAATAAAATAAAATAGTAACACCAAAGTCTGTCTTATCATCCACTCATTTGTCTCAAAATACATTTGGATGCTATGATAGAAATTATTTAGAAAATTTAGTGCTCTACATAATTATAAGGGAGTTGAATTTCTTATACACAATAACTTGAATTTGTTGGACGCTTCTAATAGGCCATCCACCCTGCAAAGTATCTTACATAAATCATTTCATTTCATTTGATCTTCAAACTCTATAAGCTAGTAATGTTAGTAAGCAACCTTCCCCGGCTTCCATTTTACAGATGGAGAAACTAAGGCTGGGGTGGGTGATGCTGTATGATTTGTCTAAGATGTCATCATAAGTGACAGAGTAGGGATTTGAATCCAGAATTGCATTACTTCAAAGGCTACACTCTTAACCACTACACCTAATAGCCTCTCTGACTTTTCTGATCTAGAAGGATCTTGCAGATTTCAGGATCATTACTGTCAGCAAAAGTTATCTTTGAAATATTAATATACAATATTGGGAAAATGGCACACCATGTTATTTGAGCCCTCTAGTTTAGATCATGAATAATTCAAATATTATAAAGTCAAATATCATGCGTCTTAGAAAGTGTTACCTTTGATTAAACTAATATTAAAAGTCTGTGTAAAATTTCAGAACAGCTTTGATTCCCTAGGTCAGATCCATTTCCATAAGAATTACATTAATATATGAATGTCTCATTAATTTCTTTCATGAAAGGATTATAATTTCAGATACCAAGGGTTTGGCCAAAATAAAGATGTCTCTTCAAAACTAAAATATAAACTTAAAAGTTTAAATTACATATTCCAGATTATTTTTCATAAACGTAGAACTCTCATTTCAAAAGACTAGAATGCAATAAACTGTTTATATCTTAAAATTCTAAACTTTCAGAAGAGAAGCTAACTGGTGCCCGTCAGCTCATCACTATTTTAAACAATTCATTTGCATTTCATGGCTATGAGGTTTGTCTTTTCTCTCTTTATAAGGTGTTCCTAATAGGAACAACCTTGAAAAAAAGTATACTTTGTTTTCACTTTTGGGTTTATTTTTATAACATTTTCAACTTGTCTACACAATGAAAGGAAAAACAAGTTCAGGAAATTTAGGGCCCTGACTTTTTTTCCACTCACACTACTATTACTAAAAGACTTGGAAGCCTAAATTATTTATATGTAATCTACATTGTCTGAATTCAATAAATAATAATTCAAACTTTCATTTTGGCTCAGCAAAATAGCTTTGAGGGACAAGTAAATATGGTTTTTGAAGCTGTGGAACTACTTTGACCCTGTAATTATTTATCAATTAGAATGCTTCCAGGTACTGTTAACCAAAAACATGAGGAAAATATTCTCAAATAATAAGAACCTTTGAAATTATCTTAACAAGAAATTCAAAGGTGGGGAAGCCCCAGAGCTAGTTAATTTGGCAGTTCATATCACAGCTCTGGCATCTTCCATTCATTGATTTTTGCCCTCGGGCTTGTGCCTCCTTGCTTACAAGAGGACTTCTGTAGCCATGGGCAGCAGATCCTCACAATACAACCTCCACAGGCTGAAAACAGGAATGTTCCTGATTGATGCCCTCTCTGTTTTCCCAAAAGTCAACAGATCTTCCCTGACCTCTCCTGGCCAGAAGTGATTCACTTGCCTATTCTTAAACTCATCACAGGTAGGCACATATACTTACCCTATATTTCACTTTTTCTTTAAAAAATGTTATATGAGTATAGAAAATCTCTGGAAGGATACACAGCACTGTGTTAACAGTCATTACTTGTCTGACAATAGTACTAAAGAATAAAGTACAATTGTTAGGCATTGCATAACGATGGGGATACATCCTGAGTATTTGTCATTAGATGATTTTGTCATTGGTGAACATCGTAGAATGTAATTACACAAACCTAGGTCATACAGCTTAATACAACCTAAGCTATATGGTACAGGCTACAAGCCTAAACAGCATATTACTGTAATAATACTGTAGGCAATTGTAACACAATGGTATTTTTGTATCTAAACATATCTAAACATAGAAAAAATACAGGAAAAAATATGGTATGATAATCTATGGGATTGTCATTGTATATGAGGTCCATCATTGTCCATAGCATCATTATGTAGATCATGACTATCTTACTTTTAACTTTATATATTTCTTTTTTTATTTTTTATTTTTATTTTTATTATTATACTTTAGGTTTTAGGGTACATGTGCACAACTTTATATATTTCTATGTAGTTGGATAAGTATTATATTTATAATTTTTAAATAACCTAAAGATGAAAAAGTGAAAATTAAAATCTTGGAATATTTTAACCCATTGGTCTTTTAGTAGAGTGATTTGATTACAGGTATTGTAAGGAGGCAGCGTGGTGCAATGATGAGCATACTGCCCAGGTTTGAATACCAGCTCCGCTACTTACTAACTATGCATGCTTGGGCAAACTACTTCATTTATTTGTGCCTCCATTTCCTCATCTATAAAATGAAAATAATCGGAGTGCCAATTTAGATTGTTGTAAAAATAAAAGGAAATAGCATGTGAAAAATCCTACCTTAAAACAGTACCTGGAGCATTGTAAAGGTTCATTCAATGTTAGCAACTCGTAGATGAAGTAGTACAGAAAGAAAAGATGCCTTAATGAAAATCATCTAACCAGTTGATCCCAGAGCTGGGATTTTAATGCGGGCTGCCTGTTTCCTGGTTCAGTAGCCTTTGAACGATAGACTTTGTTTTTTCTCTTTTACGTAACTATTCTCGAGTTTCAGAGATCATTTCAATTTTCTTCATTCTTTATTCTAGAGGAAGCTGTTTCCAGCATTAGAAACATGGTATGTATAGAAAACTCAAAAAGGAAGACAAAACATCAAGAACATTTTTCAGATACAAGGGTAATAATTCATTCAATAAATCCGGTAATATCCTAAAAACTTATTTTCTTAAATTTAATCTCCTGTGGTTATCACCAAGATGTATGCACTGTTAACAATGAAAACATAGAAATCTGCTGGCAGAATTTAACCCGAAAATAAGTCATGAAAAAGAAATCCCCCAGAGTATGACCAGCAATGTCATGACAGTTTTATAGACGTGCCTAACAGCTGCAGCAATGGTTCATTATGTGTTAAGTATTACACACATTATGTTCTCAAACCATGTCACAGTAAGCTGTCAACTGCACTCAGTACCTATGAATATCAAAGTCCTTCTGTGGGCTTGAGTTTTAAGGAAACATTTAACTGCTTGGCACATACAAGTATTCAACAAATACCTGTTGAATAGATGAATGGTGTATACTTTAATCACATAATTGTATGTCTATTTCCAAGATACTTGAAAATGTTTCTTCTTTACTTATCTCACAAAGTAAAACAAATAGGGAATTTTTAACTTAACACCATCTGAATCAACTACCACTGTTTCCATTTTCTGCTGACAGAAACACTACACATTGAAAAACATTATTTCCTAACATAAACAAGGTCTGCTAATTATTTTTTGCAAAATTTTATGGATATTTAAAAGAGATAGAAAAATGATCTGCAGTTTGCCTACTCTAGCTCTGGTTCTCAGGTCTCAAAACATTCCTCCCTATTTCTTCTAACTGCATATGTGGTTTAGCTTCCTTGGTGGATCGCTGACTTCCACAGTCCCTTGAATATGGACAGGAGACAGGGAAATACTGGGTAGAAGAGGGCTGTTTCCCGGCAAAGGCCCCACCCCTCAAGCCTGGATACCCGTGGCCCTAAATGAGAACAGGCATTACTGTTTTCGCGCCCAAAAAGTTGCCTTTTGACCCATCACGACCCCTATCCTGTACCCATATCAACTCAGAATCCCAGGCTCCAGAGCAGATGAGCAGGCAAGGAGACGAGGGGACAAGCAGATAAATGGCAGAACGACATGACAAAGACAGAAGAAGAGGGACATCTGAACGACCAGAGGAGTTCCGCTGGGGGCGGTTGGAGAGGAGTTCAGCCGCTGGATGGCGAAGCTCCAGGGGAAGATCATCTTCCCACTCCATCCCCCACTGCGGCTCCCCATCCATCCCGCTGAGAGCCACCCCCACCACTCAACAGAACTCCCGCATTCATCCTTGAGTCTCTATGTGCGACCCAATTTTTCCAGGACGCTGGCTGGACAAGATCTCAGGATACAGAAAGTTGTCACACTGACCCGCTGCCCTTGCAGAAAGGCAGAGGGCCCGTTGCCCTTGCAGAAAGGCAGAGGGTCCACTGAGCTGGTTAACACTCAAGCCGTCTGCGGATGGCAAAGCTGAAATGGCACACTGTAACACAGTGGGCTCCCACTTGGGCTCCTTCACCTGTCTGTGCGCTCCCCATCCTGGAAGGGATTTCCAGCAGCAGCGGGGACAGAACAGGCGAGCACCCCTGTCGCAAGCCCTGTGACGGGGATCAGAGAACTCTCCCACTTCACCTTCACATCACTTTTCTTCCCATTCAAAATACCTCTACCTGGCATTGCTTTTTCTCTTCCCAGTCAAGGCCTGGGAGAGTATGCCTTCTTTGACTCATACTAAAAACAGGAAGCAAAGGATTGGGGTTGCTTTGAAAGACTGGCCTTCTCATCTTCTCTTATTAACCTGAGCACAGAACAGAGTGCACATTTTAAAAAAAGAAATGTATTTCCACCAAACTCTACCACTTTTGCTGCATCTACTGGAAAATGTCTATGGAATTTCTGCACAATCATAAGGGATGGGTTGAAATTCTACCGAAGAAACATAGCTAATATATACATCTCCCTTCCTGGCAGAGTATTAAGATTTGAAATTAAGAAGAGAAAAGGGGAAAACTACAAATATAATAATACCGGAAGATACTATTTCTATAGTTATTTGGTTTTGCAAATGCACTAGTCAAGAATGTTCGATTCCTTGATCTAGGCATTTTGGTGACCTACAGTACTTTCTTTTGTTCCGTCAAAAAATAATTTGATGTAGTTAATCATTGCCACAGGGTTATTCTGTCATAATGCTTCCATGTATAAATTTACCATTTCAATATTTTTATGTTTTATTTATACTGCCAAGTTCTTCTATCTTTATTCTCTTTTATACTTTATAGCTCACTTAAACCAGTACTATATTCTAGTCTTTTTCTGAGTGTTTCACAACCATCTTGGTTAAAAGCATTAAAGACTCAGTTAGTTTTTTATGAACTACGTTTCCTGTCTTTCTGGATAGGACCAAGAGGCTCTTCAGAATCTTGGTGGCAACATCCACAGCTCCTGACAGATTTACCCGCTTCCTTCACATTGTACCCAAACAAGGTGACTTTGTTACTTGCCCTCTTGTTTTATTTAAAAGACAAGTACTTTTGTTTACTACGAACACCCTAGACAAATATTTAATAATAAATACATCCTAGATGTATTTCAAGACTCTTTCCCAAAAATCATGGCTGGAGAGGACAGGGATATGAAGCCAAGAACATTCTAGCACAGCAAGCCATTTAGATTGCTTTCTCAATCAAAACTCTGCTTCAAACCTACAATGTCATCAAATAAATGAACATTACAGCAAAGTATGGGCCATTACAAACCCATCACTACTTCTGTAAACTAGTATTTTACTTACAAATTGTATGCAGTTTAGAGGTAAAGAACATGAACTCTTGAGTCAGACAAACCTGAACCCCAGTTTGCCACCTACTGGCTGTGTGAACTAGGGCAAGGATTTTAGTCTCTCTTATGCCCAATTTTTCAATATATGAAGTAGAGACGCCCATAACAAATACCTCATGGACTTATTGGGAAGAGGTAAGTAAAATGATCTTTATAAAAATAGCCAACACGGTGCCTGAGACTCATTAGATGCTTGACAAAAAATAAGTAGGATGATTCATTCATTTCTTCATTTATTTGTGCTTTCAACAAATATCCAGCACTAACAATACACAGTGAAGAAAAGGGATAAAAATCTCTACTTTCATAAGCTTGCAGTCTAGTAATGGAGACAATAAACAAGATCAATAAATGTAATACATGATGTGTTTGTGCAATTCTAGGAAGACAAATGAAGCAGGGGATAAAAACTGAAAGGGTATACTAGTGGTAGTAGGTGTATTTTTAAATTGGGTGGTGAGAAAAGGATTTATTCTGAAGGTGATGATTATATAAAATCATGAAAATTTCTACAATTTCGTATGCCTAACTGGGAATATATATAAAATAAAAATTTCAGAATGTAAGCTCCCTGAGGTCAAGAATTATGTTTATTACCATACTCTTCATGATAGTGCTTGACATGTAGGTGCTCAATAAATATTTAATGAATATTGAGGAATAAATGTTAACACTGTGGAAGGTATTATGTGGAGTAAATTTTAAAATTCTTTGCTTACACAAAACAGTAACACCATTTTAGGCAAACAAGTACAGAAAACAAATAATAGTATAGAATCAGTGTTAAGTTGTTAGGAGTAGCAAACATTTGACTAGAAATCCTCAAAATATTTGGTGGTACCTCCTCATTCTTCCCCCCATTACTGGCTCTTCTCTTAGGGAATCTGTTTCATTCCTTGCTCTTGTCATAAATAGCAGAGTGCAAAGACCCCGGCTTCCAAGTGACAAACAAATGGAAAGGGGCTGGGGCCCTGGCTGAGGTAGTTTAATCTAGGCTGGCTAGCAATTTTTGTGGTCTCACTTGAAAAGAGACCAAGCCAATCAGATCCTCTCCTTAAGGAATTTGAACCAAAAGGACAAGGAAGAAAGTTACGTGTGATTTGGGTGCTTGCACTAAAGATTCACTTAGAGTTTGAGCTGGAGTGGCCATTTTAGAGGTATATCTTATGAGGAAAAGAAATGGAGAGAAAGTTGGCTGGGAAAGATCAGAGTAGCTATGCAGAGAGGAAAGGGGAAGCCATGGGTTGCAGAGACAAAGATGGGAGGGTAGCTGGAACTCTGGATTACCTCAGTTTCCACTGTCTCTGCAGCCTGATTGTTCAGTCTTCCCAGGGTTCCTTGTAAACATCCTTGTATCCTTACGATAACCTCCTCTTAACTTAAATTAATGTGAGCAAGTTTCTTTCTTTCTAACCAAGAGAGCACAGACTCTAAGTCATCAACTATTTGCCAAGCATTTCAAATACATAACCTTATTTAATTATTAACAAAATCCTATTACCAATTTACTTTTCAAAAAAAAAGGAAAGTTCATAAAAATTAACCCATTCATCCAAACTTGAATGACTCTCCGAAGAAAGATCTGAAATTTGAACCTGGGTCTGTCCAAGTTGAAAGTCTATGATTTTCATCCTATGCTGCTGGAACAGAATGTAAATGCTATGGGAGATCATGAAAAAACAGAATCCTTTTGATTAGAGTACACAGAGAAAGCTTCATTCAAAGAGGAAGAACTTGAGCAGATCTTAAAAGATAAGCAGAATTGAGAAGCATATAAAATATTTTGGAGTGGCGATGAAATGCTATTCCAGGTGTAAGTACAACTTCACCAAAATCATGATGATGACAATGAGAACATCTGGAAAGACCAGGAAAAAACTCAAGTTTCCATAAGTAAGAAAAGGCTCTATCTTGGAGTCTGGTAGAAACTCAAGTTAGGTCATTAACTCTTATAAAACCTGAATTCTTGCCCCTGTGTATTTAATACTGCTATATAATTGCTAAATGTTTTTTGAACCTTAGTACAATGTGTATGAAAGTGGTCTTATTCCTACAATTTAGGAGTTGGGAATCTAGATAAAGATATTATTTTAGAAGGAAACAAAACCTACCCCCAATGCTTTTATATCTTTTCCCATGCTTACTCCCCACTCTGCCCTCCAAAAATAGAAATCTTCCTGTCTCTAGGGAAATCATGACATTTTCAACTTTGGAACTGCTGATAATGTCACTATAAAAGAAAATGCCTTGGTTTACCCTGCAGTTACATGATAGATTCAGCTATAATAATCAAGAAGAGGTAAGGCAGTTTTCCCATATAGTTGAGACACTTTTTAAATTATTTTATTATAAAAACAAATTTAAGAGACTAGAAAATGAAAAACTCTAAGTCATTTAGAAAAAAAACTACACTCACAGTAATCAAATCCCCTGGGGAAAAAGACATGGTACATTATTATCTTCTTATAAATCCACTAATTTTCCAATTGCTTCTATTTTCTCCCCACCACTCATTATTAACACACTGTATTCTGGCTTAGCTACTCTCTTGGAATGTAACGGTGTGTATTGGTTTACTAGGGCTGCCATAACAAAGTACTGTGGACTGGATGGGTATAAATAACAGTAGTTTATTTTCTCACAGTTCTGGAGGCTAGAATTTCAAGAATAAAGTGCTGGCCAACTTGTTTTCTTCTAAGGCCTCTCTCCTTGGCCTCAGATCACTTCCTCACTGTGTCTCACACATCTTTCCTCTGTGCAGGCACATGCCTGGTGTCTGTTTTTGCGTGTCCAAATTTTCTTTTCTTATAAGAACACTAGTCGAATTGGATTTGGTCCCACCCTAATGGCCTTATTTTAAGTTAATCACCTCTTAAAAGGCCTCATCCCCAGATACAGTCACATTCTGAGGTATTTGGGATTAGGGCTTCAACATATGAATTTGTTGGGTGTAAGGAATGTACACAGAGACTTTCTAATTAATAAATTCAAACGTCTTTCTCTGTTTTCAGCATCCTTACATTCTTTGTGAGATTTAGTCCTGTTGCCCACTTCTTCCTTATAATCTTTCTCCCTTGTCTTAAGAGATACAATACAGCCTCTCTTGCCTTTGGACCTTTTCCTTTTTTTATTTTTTTTAAAAGAAAATATCTCACTCTGCTGCCAAAACTGGAGGATAGTGGCACAATCATGACTCAATGTAGTCTCAAACTCCTGGACACAAGTGATCCTCCTGCCTCAGCCTCCTGAGTAGCTGGGACTACAGACATGCGCCACCATGCCCAGCTAATTTTTTTAATTTTCATTTTGTGTAGAGATGGGGCCTTAGTATATTGCCCAGGCTGGTCTTGGACTCCTGGCCACAAGAAATCCTCCCACCTCAGCCTCGCAAAGTGCTGGGATTATAGTAGTGAGCCACCATGCCCACACTACTGGACCTTTTCATAAACTACTTTGTTCTAATTGGAGCAATTTTCATTTCCTCTTTTCTTTCATTCCCAGTTGAACACTAATCCTTTGAGATGCCTTCCATGACCACCCTCGTCACTTTATATGCACCTTATATTTCTCTTATCATAGCAATAATAAGATGTCAAAAATAATAAAAGGAGAAGGGGGAGCTAACATTTATTGAGTAGTTTCTGTGTGCCTGGAAGTGCCTTACATGTATTATCTCTTTACAACAATCCAATACAATAGATACTACTAATATTCTTATGTTATAGATAATAATATTGAGGCATAGAAAGGTAAGGACACATGGCTCTAATAATCAATGGAGCATTTTCCATGCTGTATTGTAATTACAATTGTAATTGTCTTTTTCTCCTACTAGACAAGAACATACATGAAGGCAAGAAAGTATTTGGCTTATTTATTGTAGTTTTCCCAGTACCTAATATGTTATCTTATCGGTAACTGCCTAATGAATAGTTTTTGTTCCACTGAATTGGCTGAAGTTGAACTGTAACTCTGTACTGTACTTGCTCTCCTCCTTTCTGTTTCACAACTTCTCTAAGTGCTTTGTTGAGGCTTTTTCCTCTCTGCACTCTGTAAATGTAGATTTTTCCCTTAGAAGCTCTTATATTATTATCTTTCTCTCTACACACACTCTTTAAAAAGGATTTCATTTACTGGCAGTGTCAAGCAAGCATCATATCCATTCAGATGAGTCCCAAACATGTATCTATAGTTCTGACCGATCTCCTAAAAGCAGCTGCCTTTCCACCTATCTACATGCTAACTCTTGTGGGATGTCCTACTGCAATTTCACCTCAATCCTAATGCCCACGCTGAAATAGTAATACTCTCCTAAGCAGCTTCTTGCATTTACTCCCTGTTCATCTTGAGAGCAGCAGCTGTCTCTCACTCACACAATCGATACCTGAAAATTAATCTTGATTCTTCCCGATTGCCTCCTGCTCTAGCCCATCAGCTGCTAAGTCATGTATGTTCTTCCTCTGCAACACCTCTTCTCTTCATTACCGTTGCTATTCTATCGGTGTAGGAGCTCATTACCTCAAGTCCAGACTTTCATATTGGCTTTCTAAATGGGTTTCCCTTTTTCAATTCACCCTTGAAAATGCTGCCAGATTCATCTTCCTAAATTATCACTCTGATAAAGCCTTTAGTGACTCCCCACTCTAATGAATTGTGAGTATCTGCCTCAACTTGGCATCCAAAGCTTCCCCATCAAATTTTCATTTCCTCTATTCCTGCTCACTTTAACCTTTTGCATTCCCTATACACCAGCCACACAGACCCAGTTTGCTACAGAAGACCCTGCACTTTCTCATTTCTGCTTCTCTTGCAGCCTAGAATAACCTCTACCCCTCATCTCCTCTAGTCAAATTTTATCATGCCTTCAAATCTCAAATGCCAGTTCCTCAGTGTTATCAGCTAAATGTTATCCCTTTTTTGAAATTTTGAATCAAGGACCCCTGGGTCCCTTTCGTGGCAAGAGATACTAAATTTTCTTTGTACTATATTAGGTGTTCTTATGTACCTTATCTCCCTAGTGTAGTCTCCTTAGGACAAGAGGAGCTTTATCTTGTTCAACTAACGATAAGACTGAGGACAATGCCTTGTATGTGGGAGATACTAAAAAAATTGTTAAATTTAGTTTTCATGAAGCTAAGACTAAGACCTGGCTAATTTTTTGTATTTTTAGTAGAGATGGGGTTTCACCATGTTAGCCAGGATGGTCTGGATCTCTGGACTTCTGGGCACTCATAAGCCCAACACCACGTGTAAGCAGCCAAGGCTTGGGGCTTGCACCCTCTGAAGCCATGGCTTGGGCTGTACCTTGATCCCTTTTAGCCACAGCTAGAGTGGCTGGAATGCAGGACACCAAGTTCCATGGCTGCACACAGCAGGAGGACCCTGGATCTGGCCCAGGAAACCATTTTTCCCTCCTAGGCCTCCAGTCCTGTGATGGGAGGGGCTGTCATGAAGGTCTCTGACATGCCCTGGAAACATGTTCCCCATTGTCTTGGTGAATAACATTTGGCTCCTCATTACTTATGCAAATTTCTTCGGCAAGCTTGACTTTCTCCCCAGAGAATGGGGTTTTCTTTTCTATCACATCATCAGGTTGCAAATTTTCCAAACTTTTATGCTCTGCTTCCTCTTGAATCCTTCACCACTTAGAAATTTCTTTGGCCAGAGACCCTAAATCATCACTCTCAAGTTCATTTGCCCCTGGGGCAGGGGCAAAATGCTGCCAGTCTCTTTGCATAGCAAAAGTGACCTTTACTCCAGTTCCCAACAAGTTCCTCATCTTCATCTGAGACCATCTCAGCTTGGACTTTATTGTCCATATCACTATCAGCATTTTGGTCAAAGCCATTCAACAAGTCTCTAGGAAGTTCCAAATTTTCCCACACCTTCCTGTCTTCTGAGCCCTCCAAGTCTCTTGGAAGTTCCAAACTTTCCCACATTTTTCTATCTTCTTCTGAGCCCTCCAAACTGTTCCAACCTCTATCTGTTACTCAGTTCCAAAGTCACTTCCACATTTTCTGGTATCTTTACAGCAGCACTCCACTACCTGGTACCAATTTACTGTATTCGTCTGTGCTAACGCTCCTGGTAAAGACATACCTGAGACTGGGTAATTTATCATGGAAAGAGGTGTAATTGACTCACAGTTCCACATGGCTAAGGAAGCCTCACAATCATGGTGGAAGGCAAAGAGGAGCAAAGTCATGTCTTATGTGGTGGCAGGCAAGAGAGACTGCTTTTTGTTTCAGCTATTCTTCTATAGAGACCTAGCACATAGGGTAATTGTCTTTATAAACCAACTCATCTATAATTAGAATTATATATCTTAGAAATTCCAAATCCAGGCATTTAAGTTACCTGTGATCATTAAATCTGCCAAAGGCACAAGGGTGATTAGTTTCAAAAGGCCAACAAAGAAGGAAAGAAATTAATGTCTATTGCTTGCCTACTTTGTATCAGTCACTAGCTGGGCAATAGCATACGTTTGTGTGGTGTGTGTGTCTGTGCATATCCTTATAACAGTTCCATGAGAGGGGCAATATTTTCTCCATTCCCACGGGTGAGATAATTTGACAAAGATACCATAGCTAGTAAATGAAAAAAGATTATAGGCAGCTCCGTCTAATTCTAAAGCCTGTCATCCCTTCTTGTTGTGCTGTTTTCACCTAAGATTTATGGGAAGAAACTTTTGAGTGGCAAATAGGTATATGACAAACTCTGTCAATAACCTTAAGCTGAGTCTTTGATTTCATGTCTCATGAACTCAGAAGAATCCATAGTAGTACATGACATGGGTGGATCTGTGTCTTCCCTCAGTCCACTGCTCAGCTGCCAACTTCCCTGAAACTTACAGAACTTAATAACCATATAGCGTTTAGACAAGGAGACTTCACTATAGATTATATTCTCTTATGAGCACAGGATCCACAGTCATCTTTTTTTAATGTTATAAAGTAGATTCTGTAGCTTCTCCATTCAAAACTTCCAGGGGCTTCTTGGGTAAAACTGTGGCCCCTTCAGTGTTATCCAAGGTCCTATGTCATATGTGAATTCCCCAAACCAGGCTCCTATCATTCTACTCCTTGCTCACATTTATCTAGCCAAACTGCTCTTACCATGCACAATCCCACCTCTTGTTTTTTCTCTGCCTGGAATGTTCTTCCCCCAAACAATCACATGGCTCACTCTATTTCTTTCTTCAGGTATTACTCAAGTATCATCTTCTTGGGAGAGCCTCCTTGACCATTCTAGCCTGGCCATGTCCAGCATCCCTCCATGTATCCATACCCAGCACTTCACCACACATCCAGCACTTCCTACTCTCCTTCTTTGCTTTATGTTACATAAACATGCCATATATTTTATGTATTTATATTGATTAGTATCTGTTCCATCTACCCTCACATTAGAAAGTGAGATTCACAAGGACAGGGATTTTGTGCATTTTGTTAACTGCTATGTAGGCAATGTCTGTATCAGTACTTGTCTATATAGTTTATGTTTAATATATATTGATTTAGTAAATCAACAAATTTGAAAATTGAGGATTCAGCACTTTTACACCTTCTAAGTAGGAAAATAAACAATTTTGTTCTAGGCAGTCCAGTTAAAAAATTTCAGATAGCACCTACTGAATTTTCACTTAGAAAACATAACATGTTGAACAGAAAGTAATTTTTAACTCTTAAGAAAGCCTTTAAAATTTTACAATAAAGATTCTGCACCATCACCCTTCCAGGAAAGGTGCATCAGACATAACGTTATTCATATTTAATTCTTTACCACTTTCTTTCTGAACCCTTGAGATTTCAACCTCCGAGCCAAGACTCCCTGATTGTTGGTCTATTACTAAGTGCAGAAGCGAGAATTTCCCAGACATTCTTAAACAAATTCCAATTTGACAAGATGACAACAGCTATGTGAATATTAGAATCTTTAATTGCTATAACAACACAGAAATTAGGCCTAGAAATCTCTAAAGTTATCAGAGTGTAATTTGTTTGAAATAGGTCAAAATACATTTTTTAAAGATACTAATGCAGTTCAATATGTCCATATGTGTGTGTGTGTGTGTTTCTTAAACCTTTTTACCATTGTCTCTTCTACTTTTTCTTAAAATACATTTTTATTTAATTCCACTTAAGGGGGTCCTTACATCAAAAACTTCAAAATGAGAAGTCTTTGGGAGGCTGAGGTGGGAGGATTGCTTGAGCTCAGGAGCTTGAGACCAGCCAGGGCAATATAGAGAAACCTCATCTCTACAAAATTAAAATTAAAAAGAAAAATGGGAAGAGTTGCTTTGATTTTGCACCCAGCTTCCTGGTGTTCCGGTACACTCCTGCAGAAAAAAAAAAAAAAAAGAAAAAGAAAAGAGGATGTGAGCCAATCTCTGAAAGCCTGCATGGTGTTACAGAATGAAGAGAAGGTTCACAATCCTGAGGCTTCTGCTTGATGAGGAAGAAAGAGAAGCAAGTCTGGCACTCAATGTCCCATCGTTTCATCACACTGCCCTAGAGAAAAAGGTGGGAGTTTCACCATGTCCCAAATAGCTTTGTGGGATTGCAGAAAAACACACAATCCTCAGACTTCTCTCCCAGGAAAGAAAAAGAAGAATGTAGTATGCAGACCCAAAGAAAATGTTTGAGAGGCTCCCAGAATCTCTAGCAAGGCTGACTGGTAAAGACTGCTGAAGACTGGAAGAGGCATGTGCTTTCTCAAAGGCAGAAACACCGATGCAGACCTACAATTCCTTGAAGAACTGGGAAAATAGAAATATAATAGGAATAAAATGATTCCCTAGATTTGATTTTAAAGGAAGAGAAAAGAACAACACTATGCTACTAGTTATTCATCTTATATCTCTGAACTTAAAAATGTAAGAATACAGGAGAATCTCAGAGTCTAACTCTTACTTAGCCCCAAATCCAACAAGAATGACTCTTGAACTATGCAAAAGCATTGTAAGTCTTCAAATGGAAGAACGTATAAGCTACCATCCTTACTTACAAAGACGCCATTTCTGAGGGAGAACAAAGTAAAGGAATAACTACAGATGAAAGTTCTATTATAAAAAATAGAATACTTTGTCTAATGAAGAACATTTACCTGTTTCTATCTCTTTCTAAAATTAATCAGTGCCAGTCATAGAGTCAGTCATACCATAATACCAAATTTCAGTTTCAGACATTGAGGCAATTTTCCTGCTTTTCTATTTCCTGGTGTGTAGTAGATACACAGTCTTCTTTGTTTTCTTCCCCTTCAATCCCACGTGAGAGTGGATCCAAGTCACTGTATATGCTAGGTTGCATTCATCCAATTATAGGCCTTTATATTCCTCAAAAGAGATGCGAAACAAGAGTTTCGTCGTAATTTCCAGTGCCTACCTAATATGGAAGGAACGTATACAAAGGAAAGCCTTTTTGAGCATGGAAGAGAATAGCATTGATTTTATATATTGAGGTCAAGATCAGCAAAGTAAATTTTAAAAGGCAGCAGCTCTCAGACCCAGGGAAGGGGTAAGTGAGAGACCCATGGGGCTCCACATTCTCTCCACGGACCTTTACAGTTCTAGCTACAGGACAGCCCATTGACCCTCCTGCCTCCAGACTGGTATAGAAAGCTGCCTGGAGATTGTGCAGAGGCGTTGCTCAAACTCACGTGGAGTCCACAGGCTTCTGAGTACTGGGTAGCTGCAGCACACCGCCATTCTAGGAGCCCATTCCCCAAGGATCAGTATGGGTGCTAGGGCTGCTATTACCCCTGCTGGCTGCTGGGCCAGGGAGTGAGAGGAGATGCTGGGCACTCTCACCTGCACCAAGGACAAATACTCCTGCCACTGCTGTGAACCCACACAATCAACACCTGCCTGCCTTCCACAAAGCTGCTTGCCTGGCTGTTCTGTACAACGGGGCCTGCCTTTCCTGGTGGCAAGGCTGCAGCAACCACCATTGCCAGGACTGAGTATTCTGCTGGAAATCTGGGACCAGCTGGCCCTTCCCTATCTCAGCCAGCACCTGAATCCAGGAGGCCTGAGGACGAGGTCACTGGCCTGATTACATCCCCCCACTCCAGGACTCAAGCTGTCCAGGGGCCAGGGGATGATATTGTCAATCTAATCCTGAGTGGAGGAGGAGATTCCACCATCAGAATGAAGAGGAGAGTGTGGCATGTATTCATGCCGCCGTGCAGGAGCTGGGCACCTCATCCTTTGTGAGACTGATCCAGGAAGGGTGTGTCATGGGGTGTATCTTCTGTTTCAGGCAGGGAACCTCAGGGCCTGGGGAAGCTTTGCAATCTGAACGGCAGACTGCTTGGGACAGGGCTGGCTGTCGTGACCTGCTGCCCGTGGCCAAATGCTAGTGGGAGACCTGCTGGATTAGGCTGTGAGAGCTGGATGAGTGCTACTACCCACCAGTGAGCGGTGGAACCCCAACTCTCCCTTTTCCCCCCAAATCCCCCCTCTCCTCAGCAGGTGCTTTGGTGTGGTAGAGGTGCCTCTACCACCCTGGAAAATTGTCCCAGTGGCAAGAGAGCTGCCCCCTAACCCCTGTTGGAGCCAGCACTTGTGCCTGTCACACGGAGCCTGGACACAGGCTTGCCCAACACAGCCCCACCTGGCTTTGCTCCTCCCACCTGCTTAGTGGTAGAACACAGGATAGGGAACATATTTCCACAACCTACCCATGCCTGAGACATCCGAATGCTTCTCCTGGTTTGAACAAAGGCCAAGCATAAATTCCATTGCCTCCGCCGTAGCTGCTTCTCTCCTGTAAGTGCCACCTACAACCCCAGAGGTCAACCTGCACAGCCCATTACAACATCTGCTGGCACAATTACAAGTGCTCAGCCAGATTTTACCCCCAAGCACCACCTACTGGCCTAGAGGTTGAACTGCACAACCCAATACAATAGCTGCTGACAGAAGTGCATGGCACTGGGGAATGAAGTAAGCTTATAAAGACCTCTGCCTTCTTGTCTCTGCAGGAGGCAGTGAGCCTGTTCACATGCCCAGTACACCACTACTACAACCAGAATCTTGGAAAACCACCATACTAAGGCTATCTATAACTAAGGAATTCAAACAGACCCTTGGCCCCATGAAAGCACCCAGAAGCAAAGCCAAATGACCCTACTCAACATACATTACAGTCACACTCTCAAAGGGGGAAAAAAGTCCCATCCAAATGAAAGTAAATTCAAAAGTAAGAAATGAAAGATTCCACAAATGAGAAGGAACCAGTGTAAGAATTCTGGCAGTATGAAAACACAGGGTGTTGCAACACCCCCTGCAGATCACACTAGCTCTATAGCAATGGATCCTAATCAGATGAAAATTCTGAAATGCCAGATAGAGAATTTAAAGTATGAATTATAAGGATGCTCAATGAGATCCAAAAAAAGTTGGAAACCAACACAAAGAAACCAGAAAAACAATTCAGGATATGAATAAAAATTTACTAAAGAGAGAAATATTTTTTAAAAACAGAACTTCTAAAAGTGAAAAATTTATTGAAGGAATTACAAGATATAGTTGAAAGTTTAACAAAAGACTAGATCAAGCAGAATAAAAAACTTTGGAGCTTGAAAACAGGTCTCTCAAATTAACCCAGTCAAACAAAAATAAAGGAAAAAGAATTTTAAACAATAAACAAAACCTTCAAGAAATATGAGGTTATGCAAATCATACAAACCTATGAGGCACAGGTATTCCTGAGGGAAAAGAAGAAAAAAGCTTGAAAAACCTATTTGAGGAACTAATTGAAAACTTTTGTGGTTTTGCTAGAGATTTAGATATCCAGATACAAGAAGCTCGGAGAACTCCTGGGAGCTACACTAGTTCTTTGAAAGGATAAACAAAATCAATAGACTGCTAGCTAGATTAGCCAAGAAAAAAAGAGAAAATATTTAAATAAGCACAATCAGAAATGATAAAGGAAACATTACAACTCAAACCAAGAATACAAAAGATCATCAGAGACTACTATGAGTATCTCAATGCACACAAACTAGAAAACCTAGAGGAAATAGACAAATTCCTGGAAACAGAAAACCTCTCAAGACTGAACCAAAAAGAAACATTAATAGATATCCTGAAATAACCAATAATGAGTAGTGAGATTGTATTGATAATAAAAAATATCCCAATGAAAACAAGCCTAAAACAGACAGATTCACAGCTAAATTCTACCAGATGTACAAAGACTAACAGGTGCCATTCCTACTAAAACTTTTTTAAAAAATCAAGGAGGAAGGAATCCTCCTTAACTCATGCTACAAAGCCAGTATCACCCTGATACCAAAACCAGGCAAGGACACACACAAAAAAAGAAAATTACAGGCCAATATGCCTGATGAACATAGATGTAAAATTCTCAACAAAATACTAGCAAATCTAACCCAACAGCAAATTAAAAAGATAATATGCCATGATCAAATGAGTTTTATTCCAGGGATACAAGCACGGTTCAATATATGCAAATCAACAAATGTGATTCACCACATAAACAGAATTAAAAACAAAAACCATTTGATCATCTTAATAGATTAAGAAAAGTATTTGGTAAAATTTATCATTTCTTTATGATTAAAACTCAACAAACTAGGCATAGAAGGGCCATATCTCAACATAATAAATGCCATATATGACAAACCCACAACCAACATAGTACCAAATGGGGAAGAGTTGAAAGCCTTCTCCATGAAAACCGAAAGAAGATGAGGATGTTTGCTTTCATCACTCTTGTTCAACATTGTACTGAGAGTCCTATCTAAAGCAATCAGACAAGAGAAAAAAACAAAAGGTATCCAAATCAGAAAAGAAGAGGTTGAATTATCCCTGTTTGCTGATGACATGATCTTTTACCTAGAAAACTCTAAAGACTATTCCGAAATACTTCTAGATTTGAGAAATGACTTCTGTAAAGTTTCAGGATACAAAACCAATGTGTAAAAACCAGCAGCATTTCTATATACCAATAATAATCAAGCTGAGAACTAAATCAAGAACTCAATCCCATTTACAATAGCTACAAAAAATAAACTAGCTAGAAATATATTTAACCAAGGAGAAAGATCTTTACAAGGAGAACTACAAAACACTGATGAAAGAAATTGTAAATGACACAAACAAATGGAAAAACATTCCATGCTCATGGATTGAAAGAATCAACATTGTTAAAAGGACCATATGCCCAAAGTAATCTACAGATTCAGTACAATTCCTATGAAATTACTAATGTCATTTTTTTCAGAATTAGAAAAAAAAATCCTAAAATTCATATGGAACCAAAAGAGTCCAAATAGCCAAAGAAATCCAAAGCAAAAGGAGCAAAGCTTGAGGCATCACATTACCTGACTTCAGATTATACAAGGCTATAGTAAGCGAAACAGCATGGCACTGGTATTAAAATAGACACATAGGTCAATGGAACAGAATAGAGAAACCAGAAAAAAAAAGCCACATACCTACAAGCAACTGATCGTCAACAAAGTTGCCAAAAATGTACACTGGGGAAAGAATACCCTTTTTAATAAACGAGGCTGAGAAAATTGGATTGCCATATGTAGAAGAATAAAACTGAATCCCAGCACTTTGGAAGGCCGAGGCGGGTGGATCACGAGGTCAGGAGATAGAGACCATCCTGGCTAACATGGTGAAAACCCATCTCTACTAAAAATACAAAAAATTAGCCAGGTGTGGTGACTGGCGCCTGTAATCCCAGCTACTCAGGAGGCTGAGGCAGAAGAATGGTGTGAACCCAGGAGGCAGAGCTTGCAGTGAGCCAAGATCGCGCCACGGCATGAGCAAGACTCCGTCTCAAAAAATAAGTAAACAAATAAATAAATAAAACTGGACCCTTATCTCACACCACATACAAAAACCAACTCAAGATAGATTACAGGCTTAAATTTATGACCTAAAACTATAAAAATTCTAGAAGAAACTTCTTCTGGATGAAGGTCTAGGCAAAAAACTTATGACTAAGACCTCAAAAGCAAATGCAACAAAAACAAAAACAGAGAAATTTGATTTAATTAAGCTAAAAAGCTCTGCACAGCAAAAGAAGCAACCAATAGAGGAAACAGACTACCCAAAGAATGGGAGAAAATATTTGCAAACTATGCATCCCACAAAGAGCCTATATCCACAATCTACAAAGAGCTCAAACAACTAAACGAGAGGAAAAGAAAAATGTAACTTTGCTCCCCTCTCTATGTGAAAAGAAAAAAGAAAAAAAACAAGCCCACGAAAAAGGACATAAATAAACATTTTTCAAAAGAAGACATATGAAAGGCCAATAAACATCAAAAAATTTAACATCCCTAGTCATCAGAGGAATGCAAATTAGAACCACAATGAGATACCATTTTACATCAGTCGAATGGCTATTATTAAAAATTAAAAAACAACAGTTGTTGGTGAGGATACAGAAAAAAGGAAAAACTTAAATACTGTTGGTCAAAATGTAAATTAGTACAATCTATGGAAAACAGTATGAAGATTTCGCAAAGAACTAAAAATAGAACTACCATTTTATTCAGCAATCCCACTTCTAAAAATCTACTCAAAGGAAAAGAAATCATCGTATTAAAAAAGACCCATGCACTTGTGTGCTTATTGCAGCACTATTCACAATAGCAAAGTCAAGGAATTAACCTCAGTGGCCATCAATAGATAGTTGGATAAAGAAAATATGGTATATATGCACCATGGAATACTACACAGCCATAAAAAAGAATGAAATCATGTCTTTTGCAGCAACATGGTTGGAACTGGAGGCCATTATCTTAAGTGAAATAACTCAGAAACAGAAAGTCAAATACCATATGTTCTCACTTGCAAGTGGGAGCTAAACAACTTTTACACGTGGAAAAACAGAGTGACATTATAGACATTGGAAACCAAAATGTGAGAAGTTGGGAGGGGAGTGAGGGGTGAGAAATTACCCATTGGGTACAAGGTATATCATTCAGGTGATGGTTGCACTAAAAGCACAGACTTCACCACTACACAATAAGTCTACATTTTTTTTAAAAGTACTTTTACTCCCTAAATCTATTTTTTTTTTAACTTAGAGAGGTAAACTTTTTTACTCAAAAGACAAGTATCTCTGTAGCCTAGACATTGTGCCATTCACCTTCATCACCTGGTAGTGTACATCTTGAAGAATGTTACTCTGCAATGATAATTTCAATGGGGACATTTTTTCTTGATGAACATTTTCTTTATGTGTCCATTTATGCAAATCAGTTTTCATCACCTAGTTTTTTTTTTCTTCTGAATTGCTTTAGATTTTCTGACAATTTTCTGTTGCTATTTGCCTAGATTGAAGATGATCAGAATCATTTTCATATTGAAAATGATCAGAGTCATAAAAAGAAGAACTATTCTCTTTTCTTAAGACAGAATAACTCTACATATACAAAGAAATACACTGGGGATCCCTGTGGGAATACTGAATTGCCATATAGTAGCCAATTTATTGCCAATATATGGCCTTACAATCTATTTTTACTGTGTCTCAAAATTTTCATCACCTCAATGTCTTCATTTCTATTTTTTTTCTGAGATGTATTGGCTTTTATTTTTACAAAAGGGATTTATTTTTGCCTCATTCACAGTCACATAGTGTTTTCAGTGCCTCAACATTAATTTGTAGCCCTAAAGCAGATACGGTGTTGGGAGGGGTTGTTGTGTAAAGGTGGAAAATTCATTATCAATCTTAGATATATTTCTATATGCATGACTCTGATAACCGCAAAATATTACATAAGTAGGTAACTGGATTTGAGCCAGCATGAGAATGTAAAATAAATTTTAATAGATGTCAGAGAAATCCAATCCTATGATAAAATATTTTCATCAAGAATGTAAATCACAAGAAGTTTGTGGACCAAGCAATAAATATTTCCAGGCAGAAGAGCAATCTCTTGGGCAATTAGAACTTTATTCTCTTTAGAGAACCTAGCTTAGTGTGGCCAAGCAATATTTGCCAATGTCCTGAATATTTTCTTCCTCATCCTTGATTGTAATGATTCATTTTCTTTAGTTCCATTTCCCGTACACATGGCAAATTTTCTTTTGCACATAAAATTCCATAAAAAGATGCCTAAGTGCAGTTAAAATCAATGGCATTTGCCTCATCTTGCCCCAACAAGTAAGATAATTTACTACTAATTATGCTGAACTGGTCAGATTTTTATACTGTAGGCTTTATGGATATTTAAAGCTTATTTGAATTCTAATTAATAATGTTATCAAGTTAACAAGTGTAGCATTCTAATATTTTCTTACATAAAACATTGAAGCGCACTAACTTTTAAAGCACTTTTTTCATTCCCATATTTTTAAATCCTCAGGAAAGATTTCGGTGTTCATGATTCATGTAAAAACAAAAGACTATGAGAAGATTACCGAAATGATTTTTCTAATTATTGCACCTGGTCTGAAAATAGTAATTGCAACTTACTTACAAGAGCTACTATTGAGCAAGAGCTCACACACACTGGGGGCTTTAACACACTTTCTAATGTCACTCATGATCTTGGAAAGTAAGTGTGAATTACAGCCCATTTTACAAGTGGAGAAACTGAGGCATAGAGAAATTAAATAACTTGCCAAAGGTGACACAGCTAAAAAAAGATGGCAATACAGGAACGGTGACCTAATTCTTTGTGTCTGCTTCCAATTATCCCAAAGTATAACTCTTGCAAAGTGTGTCCCAGTTGATAAGTATAATCAATTATTTCTGCACTAGTAAAGCCTCACCTTCAATTTGTGCTCAGGTGAATTCCTAGTTTTTCTAGAATTTCAAAATATGGTCAGTGTCTGATTTCCCAGCAGCATCCCTTTGCCTCCAAATGTCCTCTGGCATAACTGTTAGTTTAAATAAATTTACTGTTTATACTTTTTAAGATTTTCCCAAATATCTCATTTGGAAAGTGAAGACACTTTGTTATGTTTTAAACAATGACTGGAACTGCTGATGTATAGAAATTCTTGTTTTTAAAATTTAGTCTGTTTTATTTCAGAAATCAACATTTGGATTGCATATACTTTTTGACTTATTAATAAAACGGTTTATCCCTCCCTCAATAATTCTTTCCTCCTCTCAGATAACAATGTCTTTTTTAGCAAATCAAGGTAATTATCATTTTAATTAATGTTGTGCTTTGCTTATAAAATATATTTATAATGGCCAGGCCTGGTGGCTCATTCCTATAATCCCAGCACTTTGGGAAGCTAAGGTTGGAGGATCGTTTGAGCCCAGGAGTTCAAGACCAGCCTTGGCAACATAGAGACCCCTGTCTCTACAAAAAAAAAAAATTGATTAGCCAGGCACAGTAGTACATGCCGGTAGTCCCAGCAACTTGGGAGACTGAGGTGGAAGGATCACTTGAGCCAGGAAAGTCAAGGCTGCAGTGAGCCATGATCATGCCACTGCACTCCAGCCTGGACAATAGAGCAAGATCCTGTCAAAAAAACAAAAAAAGGAATGCATTGGTAAACAGTGTTCATAAGTAATTGTTGAAAAATAAATGAATTGTATCCATTATCGTATTTTCATTTTTCAGGCTATAACTGATATTATAATATGCTTTCCTTTGTATCTTTCTAATTTTATTTAGATGCTTTTCCTGGAAGAGAAAATCCTTTAGATTATGGTGGTATTTCTCCTCTAACAAAGTCTTCTATGGGAAAATGTGATCGTTTTTGTGGTTTGTTGAGTACCTAAAATGAGCTCGAGAAAATTCATCCTGATCCATGACCTTTGTGAGTTTACAATAGAAAGTAACATATCTCACTTTTTATTCAACATACATATGTCACTGAAATACATAATCAAGAGGTCATTTATCTCGACACCATAACTATCCAAAACAGAGTTGAAAACAAAAAACAAAAAATGTAATAGAAACAGCAACAACAGCAAAGGAACGATAGAGTATAATCTCTTCAGGGAAACCAGAATCAATGCTGCCAGCCTTTGGTCCAGGCTCTGGGTCATTGTTTTGTAATTACAGAGAATCTCAGACATTAGAGTTCATTTCATTTAACAGTAAGCACAATTCTAACTAGCTTCCCTTAGCCCTGTCACTGTCCTGTTTCCCTCTTCCTCCCCAGTGTATCCACTTGGGGTCTTTCAATTTTGCCTGCCTGCATATCTTTGCATCTGTGGTGACACTGATGGAGCCCAGGTGTTTATTCTGTTTCTCCTGATCATGGTAACTACCTCCCCAGTAGCTCCGCTCTTCCATCCCCTCTAACATACCCTTCACTACGGTGGTCCTGCCGTAAAGCTATTGGAAGCACCACCGTCCAGCTTAAAAATCCTTCATGGATTCCTGATTACATGTAGAACTGAGAGCTCCTTAGCACAGTATACAAGACCCTTCATTCATTGGCCACTGCTATTCAGATGCCAAGTGAAGAAGAGCAGCCAAGGAGGCTGAGAGCCACGTGTAAGACTTGGTCACAGGTAGCGTGGGGATAACTTCCGGCTTTGTGCAGATGTCTAATGTGGTGAGTGGCCTTCAGAGGCCATGGACGTCTGGTCTTCTTGGGCCTTTGAGAAGGTGAAGAGTCAATAGAATTAGGAAAAGCTGTTCTTTCTTGGCCTACCAGAGTTCTAGCATCAAAAATTGAATGGTTTTATCATTTTACAATCATCTTATTTTTTATCAAAAAAGTATTAAATTTTAATTAAATATACATTCATGAGAGTTTTTTCAATCCCCGAAACCGAGTAATTTTTATTGCTTTAGTAGAAGAAGTATTATATTGGGATTATTTTGAAAATTGCGTTCCAATACCCAACACTAGTGTCTTGTTAGTCTCCTTGAGCTTTTATTGAGAATATATTGGAATAATTTTAAATATTTTATTACAGAAGTTTTTATATATATAGGCAATTTTCAAAACAACATCATAGAACATTTAAAAGCTCAGAAATAATTTGAGGCAAGGTTTAAGCTAATAAAATCACTTTGCAATATCATTTTAACAAAATTATTCAAATTTTCTCCAAAAGAAAAGTGCAATATCAATTCCTTTGTCTTTTTTTACCTTTTAATTTAGGTTCAGGGGTACATATGCAGGATGTTCAGGTTTGTTACATAAGTAATGTGTGTCAAGGGGGTTTGTTGTACAGATTATTTCATCAGCTAGGTATTAAGCCTCGGATTCATTAGTTATTTTTCCTGATCCTCCTTTGTCTTTTTGTTGTTGATTTTTGTTAAGTATATAGACACAAGGAAGAAAGAAATCAGAACGTGATATCTTGAATATTCTCCATTATTCTATAACATGCTCCTTAATTTATTTTGGCTTATCTTGTCATGTTTCTAAGGCAGATACTTTATGTTAATTGCAGATTTTCCATAGACGGCAAAATAGATTTTTTTTAAATGATACGTGGTAGCTCCATCTTCCTGCAGGTCACAAGGCAACCTGAGGGTATTGGGTAACCTGTGGCTATAAATTTAAAGTATTTGAATTTAAAGTATATGAATTTAAATTATAAACTTATACTATAGGGATTGACGAATTAGCATTGGCTTAAATTTTGTTAAAGTTATGCTTAAGAGTAATATAAAAGTAATATTCTCTTTGTAAGGCAGGAAAGCAGGCCAAGGGACTCAACAGCCTCTCACTGGAGTTTTCTCTCTGATTATCCCAGTACTTCACTCTTGCTCAAAATGATTACTCCAACCACTCTTATAGCATAACCATAACTTAATGTAATATGGATAACCATATTAGTCACAGGAAAGACATTACACATATAAAATTACAGGAAAGCTGTTCCCTTACCAGTAGTAGGAACATCTAGCTTTACCCATCAGGATGCTTCAGCTACAACTGGAAGAATAGCAGACTAAAAGTAGTTCAACAATAGGAGTTTAGTAAGTCATATAAACCAAGTCTGGTAGTAGAAAGTTTCAGGGGAATCCGGCGCTTCAAAGAACAATCGGGGACCTAGGCTTGTTCTTTCTTTTTTCTCTACTCTCTTTGGAATGCCTGCAAAGTGACTCTTCATAGTTGCAAAATTGATGTTATGCTTCTAACTGTAATCATCATGTTTGCACAAGATGATAGCCAAAGAGAAGAAAGAAAAGTCCGTTCTCTCTCTCTCTCCACCTTCCTCCTTTCCTCGACCCTCACTATAATGGAAGGTGTAAGGACTAAAATAAAGGCCAAATATTATGTATTGGTTTGACATCTCGTGAAAATGCTAGAGCCTCCTATGTCCCAACTAAAATTCTTCCTCCCCACTCTGCTGCCACAGATAAGGTCCCCTAGCAAAAAGACCCTCCTTATCAAGGTGACCAGACACAGCTCCTATTCACACTTGAGTATCTGGTTTCAATTCCCTGACAGCCCACAGGATTATTCAAACAAGCCCGTCACATACCCCCTCAGGAACCAGGAGAGAACCACATCCTGTTGATATGACAAAGCCTCCACCCTACTACCCCTAGTTGTTCGCCGTGGTCCCAAATGCAACACCTTCCCATGTGGCCACGTGTGGCATGGGCTCCCCTCCCCTCCCCTCCTCCTCCCCTAGAGCTACGAGTATATGTGGCCAATAAACTGCTGCAAATCTCACCTGCCCAGCTGTCTTTATATCCCTAGAGAGGGAATTCCTCAGTCTCTTGCCAAGGGAGTGAATTGAAGCCAATTTTAAAAATCCGGGAAGGAAATCATTCCCTGAATTTCCTCAGAAAACTTCTATTTTCTTATGTCTCATCTACCAGAAATAAGTCAAAGTCAGCCCGGAGCGAATCACCAGCAAAGAGGACTGTAATCATTATGACTGGCTTAGACTAGTCAGGGAGCACCCTCTGCAAGGTGCACAGAGCTGCCTGCCATCAGGACACAACTGGGGCTCTGTTAGGGAAGAAGAGGCGAAGCCCTCACACTCACCTTTTAGTATTACTAGGATTGTCTCTGCAAAGGAGAGCAGCACTATCAGGTCTGCTTCTAACATGGGAAGTCTGGTTCTTTTCATTCTGCCTGTCCCTGTAGTGGGTGTAGTAGTAAATCAAAGGTGAATGGCTGCCAAGGGGATGCAAACAGGGATAGGCGATATCAGTATAAACACTCCGTTTGCATTTAATCCAGTCAACCTCTATGTGTGAAAGATATTAGCCTCACTCTGCTGATGGAGAATTAAAGCTTTGCACTAAGTTCAAGGGCACCACATACTAAGTAGTGGATTTGGGATTCAAATGCGGGTCTGTCTGACCACAGATCTTAAGCTCTCTCGTCACTACACAGATCAGGTGGGATGAGGCATGAATCTCAATGTCACAGGAGGCTGCTGAAGGTGAGGAAATAAGCTGCTGACACTAGAAAACTTGCTCTAGTAGCATGAAATCTGACCAAATGAGGTGCTGGGGGTTTCTTTGGGACACAAAAATAAGAACACCCTGGAACAAAGTGAGTTTTCTACATAGATGTATCGAACTTACAAGCCAGCTGTCAGCCATCTGGGAACTGATTACGTAATCCGAAGATGAAAGTTCACCTCTGCTTCGTCTTCCACCTGAGCCCTACGTTGTGGTCATTCTCCTAAGCAGAAGAGAAGGACATAAATATGCTACTCAAATCAGTCACCTTGGTAATTGACTAATAGATGTGATAAATTTTCTCTAAGGGAGAGGAGTTCATGTAAATCACTTTGAGGATATCTATGGATTCTGAGTCATAGCTTTTTGAAAGCAGATATAACGTGTTTATTTTAATTCAATAATTCTAGTCTTTGTTCCAGTATTTTAAATCATTTCTCTTCAAAGCTCTCATTTGGATCTACTTCATAACAGAATTAGTAAAGTAAACGAGAAGATAAAGAAGTAAGCATATTTGTGTAATCAAATTAAATTATGTATGATTTTAAAATAAAAAAGACAACGTTAACTGTAGTGGGCTAAATAATGGCTCCTAGGGAGACCCATATCGTAATCCCTGGAACCTGTGAATGTTGCCTTATAAAGCAAATGAGATGTTGCAGATGTGATTAATTTAAGGCTCTGGAGTTGGGGAGAGCAGCCTGGATTATCCAGGTGAGCCTTAAATGTAATCACAAAAGTCCTTATAAGAGGGGCGCAGAGGGAGATGACTTTCTGACTACAGAAGACAGGCCAGGTGCTGCGGGAAGCAAAGATCCGAACAGTATGCTTTGAAGATGGAGACAGAAGTCACAAGCAGAGGGACACAGGCAGCCACAAGAAGCTGAGAAGGGCAAGGAAACAAATCTTCCCCCTCAGAGCCTTAAAAAGCCCTGCTGACACTTTGACTTTAGCCCAGTGAAACTGATTTCAGACTTCTGACCTCTAGAACTGTAGGAGGTAAAGAATAATTTCTAAGAAGGCAGAAAAAGAAAGACTTGAAGACAAGTAAACTGATTTTGAGTATCAGGTCCTCCAGTCATTAGCTGTGTCACCTTGGATAGTTCAGCAGTTTAGAAGGCAAGTATTAAACCTCTCTGAACCTATTAATCCATAAAAGGGGTGATAATAATAACTATTGTATTAGAGTTCACTAGAGAAAGAGAACCAACAGGATGGATATACAGAGAGAGATTTATTTTAAGGAATTATCTCCTGCAATTTTAGAAGCTTGATGAGTCTAAAATCTGCAGGCAGGCTGGAGAGTCGGGGAAGAGTTTCAGTTTGGGTCCACAGGCAAACAGCTGGGGCAGAATTCCTTCTTATTAGTGGGAGTCAATCTTTTTCTCTCAAGGCCTTCATCTGATTGGATGAGGCCCACTCACATTATGGAGGGTAATCTGCTTTACTCAAAATCTACCAATTTAAATATTAATCTCATCTAAAAATACTTTCATGGAAACATCTAGAATAATGTTTGACTAAATATCTGTGTACCATAACCTAGCCAAATTGACACACAAAATTTACTGTCACAAGCACCTGATGGGATTATTATGAAAATAAATGAGAGAATATATGCAAAACACAAAGCAGGATAAAAACATCTGATACTATTAACATTACTGCTCATGAAAGGAAACATGATATACTACCAAAGGGCATGAGTTTTGTGATGAGACAACTCTGAATTCAGATTCTAACTTGATCACTCACTGCATCCATGACTTTATGATCTCAACCTCTCTGCCTATCAGCTTCCTCCTTTATAAAACATGATTTTTGAAACCTACCTTATTTTGGTATGTGAGGGTTAAATAAAATACTAATTCAATGAAAAATAGTATTTTGCTAATTGAAAACGTGAATGTTCCTACCATCTCTCTTTCTCCTCCATCCTCCCCAGTTGTGCCCCTCTTAGCTTCACTGGACTTCGCACCCCTGTGGCTTCCTGTGATGCTATTGCCCAACTGAAAGGACCCGAGGAGAAGGAGAATAGAGAGGAGGGTAAGGTCTAAATGTTTACCATTGAGCGTCTTCACTAAAAACATAACCCTCTGGGAAAAGCATATTTCAATAAACACTATTTTAACATAAGATTTCATTTTATGAAGCGACTCCCACATCCTGGCTGATGGCCCATGCTAGCTAGCAAGGATTTGCCAGTCTGTTTTCAAAAAATTCTGTTAAGAAAAAATGTTATAGACAGATGCATTCCCAAGACTGTACATGCTGGAGTCAGCCAATTTGGCAATTACATTGTAATTTTCATTCCATATTTATTCTTTCTACTGTAACTGTATCCAACAAGATTTCAGTGAAGGGTAAAGAACTAGAGAAGTGGAAAGAACACTGGCTCTGGGGTCATTTTGAGCCTGGTTTGGATCCAAGTTCAGCCACTTTTGAACTGTGTAACCCCAAATAAGGCTGCAGGGCTTGATTTCCTCTCTAAAAATGGAGATGCTAATAGTGCAACTGTTCCAGATGGTTGCAAGGGTTAGAAATAATGACTGCAAGGTATCTGGCGTGTTAAAAAATAAGTGTTCTGACAATAAACTATTGTCATCATAGGGAGTTTTCTAGAGTCTGGAAAGGACTCTAAGGGATAGGTTTTAGTATAAGGGATATCAGAAAATCTCAGCAAACTGTGGAGTAAAGAATAATAGGTTGAGCTCAGTGGACAGAACCGGCAAATGAAAATAAAACAAGTAATGTCTCTCCTGCTGAGAAAGGTTCATTTAACTAAAAACCAAAGTTAATGAAGCATGCGTGAGACTCTTAAGTTTGTTAGAATACAAAGTCCCTAATATCTAAAGAACTGAAATAAAATTTCAATAATTCCTGGCTTTTCTACTCTGGCTAGAAAAGAACTGCTTTCCGTGGCATCCACGGAATCTATGTGATGAAGTAGAAGCAGACCCACGCTGGGATTGAAGGCCAATGGCTTCTAGTTTAAGCTCCGCCAGTGAGTTAGTGCACAGTAGAACAGACAATTTCCCAAAAAAAGAGAGTCAACAAAAGACATTTGGAATCACTCACCCAAGGATACATACAACAGAATCAGTTTTATTATAAATAAAAGGGAACCCAAAGGAATTCTGGCTTAAGCAAGATAGGATAGAGAGGAGACAGTCGGTCCAGAACTTCTAATTTTGCGCTCTCTGTCTATATTTCATTCTATAGATGGCTCATGGATGGATATCTACTGGATATATTGTTAGGATATAGATATATTGGCAGATACCTACTAGGATGTCTACTGGATATATTGCTAAGATAGAGATATATTGCTAGGATATCTACTGGAGAGCCCATTATCACGTTTACATTGCAAAGAGCGAGAAGAAAGAAAGGGCAGAAGTGTGAAAGGGGTCCACATCCTGCTGAGTGAGCAGACTCCCAGCACTTTATCATGCAGCCAAATCAAACTTCAAGAAGGCAGAAAATGTGATATTTTAGCTGGATATATTGCTAAGGACAGGAGGATGAGGAAACATTTGATGGAAATCCAAGAAAGAGATGGGAGATAGGCCTACAGCTTTTTTTTACTACATGCTTTAATAGTACAGTGGTTTTAAAATAGTTTAAAAAGTTATTTGATATTCTTATCTTCAGAAGATGGAGTCTCATTCCCCTTGACTGAGTGTGAGCAATAATATGTGATTCTAATGAATAGAGTGTGGTGGACGTGGCAGTGTTAGACTTCTGAGACCAGGAAATACCATTAAAAGACATTATAATATTTGCTTGCTATCTCTGTGTCTCTCTACCTATCTCTTTGTCTCTGTCTCTCTGTCATTATATCTCTATGTGTGTCTCTTTCTGTCTCTGTGTCTGTTTCTATTTTTTTTTGTATCTATCTGTCTGTGTCTCTATCTGTCTGTCTGTCTCTCTCTGCCTCTCTCTCTCTCTCTTTATCTGTCTCTCTGTCTCTGTGCCTCTTCTCACTTGCTCAGGAGAAGCAGCCAGCAGCCATATGATGAGGACACTTGAGTAACCCATAGAGAGGTTCACATGACAAGAAACTAAGGTCTCCTGCCAACAGCTATGTGAGTGAACCATCTTCGAAGCAGACCTTCCAGCCCCTATCAAGCCTTTGAATGACTGGAGCCCCTCCCTGCATGCATCCTGTTGGCAACCTCATGAGCAACCCTGAACCAGAACTACCCAGCTCAACTGCTCCAAGATTCCTGGCCCACAGTAACCATGTGAGATAATAAATATTTGCTGCTTTAAGCCACAAAGATTTAGAGTAATTATGCAACAGGAGATAACTAATACCAATAGCTAAAATATCTAGAGGACAAAAGAAATCCTGTCATGTTTAGCGCATTTTTCTAGTCATCAAATATTTACTGAGCACCTGCTATGAACTAGGTACTGTTCCAGATACCAGGGACACATTGTAGTAGATAATAAGCAAACAATCAAATAAATAATATGTGGAATGCCATGAGAAAAACATAAATGCATGAATGCATGTTGTACCCCTCAGAGTCCTACATGCAGATGGTGAATCCAGTAGTTGTCTCAGCAGGAAAGGATCTAAGAGCTGATGGAAAGCTCACAGACAACCTCTGGAACTATACTATAAAAGTGATCTGAAAGGAAACTGCAGCTGCTGCTGCCACCACTGACCTTTGCACCACACTGCCTTTGACACAGGCAAAGGCTGCTTTTGCTCCGGCCAACACGGAAGCTTGGGGCTCCTACTGACGCTTACATTAGCAAAAGGAGTGCCCATGTTCAGCCTGCTTGTCACACAGCTGCCTTCCAAATCAAAGCCTTCCATCTGATCAGTGGTATTTGTGCTCCACTGGTGAGGGGGGCTGGAAATTCCAGACTTTTTTTTAATTCTACATTAGAAAAATTGGCTTTTACATTGGATTCGCAATATGGGGAACTGCTAAAATGAGAAGGGGGTATGCAAAATATTTGGGAAAATCATACACGACAGATATCCGCTGTCGAGTAAAGTAAGCTGGAGAGTAAGGGGGTGTTAATTTAGATAGTGTGGTCAGGGAAGACTTCCCTGAGAAGGCAGTATTTGAACACAGACCTGGAGGAAATAAAAAAGCAAGTGCAAAGGCCTTGAGAAAATAGCATATTTAGTATACCTGAGCAACAGAAAACAGATCAGTGCACCCAGAGCAGAGTTATTGAGGGGGCTAGAGAGAGGAGACAAAGTCAGAGAGATAATGAAGGAGGCGGCCAATCAGGAAGTAGTAGTGTTTTGTTGGCTATGATAAGGAGGCATTTAAAGCCAGTTTCTCCATCCTATTAGTTTAAGCACAGGCTAACTAAATATAAGTTGGAGGCAGGGGAAATAATTCAATATTCCTTCTATCATGCCTAACATCGGTGGCTTTCAGGACCCTCGTCCTTTGCCAGCTCCCTCCTCCAATCCGCCCTCCCCCAGGCCAAAGTAAATATGCTTTTATATTGTCTACGTTGATTTGATTCTGTTTTCTTTCTTTCAAGGTCTTCTTTCTTATTTTCTGTATCATAACCTGTGCTCCAGTAAGGAACTAGTTGAAATGGGACAGGACCCCAGAAAGCTATTTATAGAAGGTGAGGCTCTCTATTAGTCCGTTCTCGCACTGCTATAAAGATCTACTCGAGACTGGGTAATTTATAAAGGAAAGAGGTTTAATTGGTTCACGGCTCTGCAGGCTGTACAGGAAGCATGGATTGGGAGGCCTCAGAAAACTTACAATCATCGCAGAAGGCAAAGGGAAAGCAGGCACATCTTACACTGGCTGGAACAGGGTAAAGAGAGTGAGGTGGAAGGTGCTACACACTTTTAAAAAACCAGATCTCTCAAGAATGCACTCATTGTTATGAGGACAGCACCAAAGGGGAAATCCACTCCCATGATTCAATCACTTCCCACCAGGCCCCACGTCCAACACTGGGGATTACAATTTGGCAAGAGATTTGGGCAGGAGACACACAGCAAACCAGGAAAAGAATTCATCCTAAGGAAAGTGAGAGTCAAGTCACACTAATTAGATTCAGAGAAAAGTGGGTAAGGTAGGGGCGAAGGGAGGATTTAGGTACCACCATTTCTGGCATGCAGATTCTTCTTAGATTAACCCACCCAGGACAGGACTCACTTGTGCCCTAAGGCACACAACTATAATTTTAAAAGAGTGAAACACTCTAAGATCTGCACTGGTACAAGATGGCAGCACACTGATCCCAGCAACTTGTGCAGTGGTGAGCAAGGGCAGGAATGACCTCTGAAGAGATAAATGACTATTATAGAATAGATATTGGCAGTAACCAAGAACAGAGTTTATATTTAGCACACTATGTTAGAGCTGCCTCTTTGGACATCATTAAAAACAGAAAATATTGGCTGGGCACAGTGGCTCATGCCTGTAATCCCAGCACTTTGGGAGGCCAAGGCGGGTGGATCACCTGAGGTCAGGCGTTCGAGACCAGCCTAGCCAACATGGTGAAACCCCATCTCTACTAAAAATATAAAAATTAGCTGGGTGTGGAATGGGGGCGCCTGTAATCCCAGCTACTTGGGAGGCTGAGGCAGGAGATTCACTTGAACCCGGGAGGCAGAGGTTGCAGTGAGCTGAAATTATACCATTGCACTCCAGCCTGGGTGACAGAGTAAGACTCTGTCTCAAAAAAAAAAAAAAAAACGCAGAAAATAATCATAGAAACCTAGTGCAGGAAATGAAAAACTTGGCTAACGGGAGGCAGCAAAAAGGACCCGTTTATGAGTCAGTGAAATTAGATTTGCGGAAATACAGCTCTACTTGGAACAAATATAAAAGCTTTTAGTCTCCTTTGAATGGGGAGGACTGAAGCCAGAGAAATGACAATGACCCTCTGACATTATACAGGTTATATGAAAATCATGCCTAAATATTAGAAGTTAGGGCAATTCCTTCATGATTTAACAATATGTTTCGGACATCTGGAAGAAAGAAGAGACTTGTGCAAAAAAAATTCTAGGGCTTGGGATGGGGATTGGGGGTAGTTATTGATATCCTATAGTTAATCTCAGTTGCTCTGCTTCTTCCTCAAAACAAAATTATTTAGATCGCAAATCTATTAACAACTAGGTAGAAATGCAAAGCCTTTCACTAGTTGTTCATGCTGTGCATTGAATAAAGACACTACATCCAAGGGATATATTTCACACCAGTCCCAGAATTAAAAATTTGCTTTTTGTAACTCTTCTTGCTGTAGTTAACAGTTGCTTTGGGGTAAAAGTCATTTTTTTCCTATGTCTAGGAATTTGGTTTGTATATGAGATAAATATGTATAAATCAAAGCCAAATAGCCTTCGGGCTACCTTTATTCTGAGAAATAACCCTTCAGGGCTTGCTTTGCTCCAAATTAAAGAATGTATTTGGTTCAATTTTCCTTCTCGAAGTCAAGAAAGCAAATGGCAACCAAACGTCCCAGCAGTGGAGAGCTTATTTAAGTGACCTCTTTATTCCATCCAACAGGCTACCATCAGAAAGCCCTCCTTTTCCAGACCTTGTCATCTTTACTACTCAAAGTACCAGGATTTCTAGGCAACCCACACTGCTGGGACAGCATTGGAGCTAGGCAAGCAAGGATCTAGCCAATCCCAGGATCATAGAGGGAAAACTCTGACAACAGCCACTTGTTCCCAAATGTTCCATATTTCTTCTGATTCCCTGTGAAGCCTTGACCTCCTAGAATCCTCAAGCCTCTGTGAGTACATTGGACGTGGGGTGCTGGAACACTCATTACATAGGCCCCTCATACTTAGAGCTTCAAGCCTCTGTGTCAGCTGCTCAGGTCCATACCACTTGAACACTGAGCAAACATGCAGTTTATTGACTTCATCAAGCCTCTGACAGTACTTGGACCTCAGCCTGCCAAGGCCCTTGAATCAAAAAGAGTCAATCAAATTGCATCCTTTCTCTGTGTCACCTTCAAGCACTGGTTTAAAGCCAACATTCCAGACCACTGTGATCTCATTCAGTCTGTGCTTTGTTAACTCTAGTGTCCCTATGAATGTATAAGCATTCCTGACCATTCAGCCTTGCCTACAATACAAATGTCTGTTGCCCTAATTTTCACACTGTCTGTGGGAAAGCAATGCGCTGCTTGTATTTGGCTTGATTAGATGGCATTGATCCCCCAACTTCTGAGGAACTGCCCAACACTAACGGGAGTCACATTGCTTGAGTACAGTAGGTCTCTGAGTAGTTGTTCATACTGTGCATTGCATAAAGACTCTAGTATTTATGCAAATGTGCATAAATACTGATTTGCATTATTTGCATATTTGCATTATTTCAAATCAGTAGCCGTCCAAATGTCCATACTTTTTGCCCCATTGGGGTTACTCAACAATTGTCTGTTGAAAGAATGGATGCAAATGAATGTATAAAAATATATTTCTACATCTAAGCTTGAAAAGTCTATCTTGTAGTGCCAAGAACAGAAAGAAAATAAGCATGTATTGATCTCTGCTGAGATCAATGTCTTATCTACATTATTTCAGCCAACCATATAAATTAGATATCATCCTCACCCACCATCTTACCAATGAGGAAAGTGAAGTTCAGAGAGGTCATTTACACAGCTATTAAGTAACAGAAGTGGAGTTTAAACCCAGATCTATCTGTCTTCAAAGCCCCAACTTTTTCCATAATAGATGCTTCATGCCGACTTTTTAAGAGCTACAGTGTATTTTGAGGATTTTTAAAGAGTTTTTTATGAGGGACGACATTTTTTAAAAAGCATGTTACATAGTAAATGAACTGAAAATGGTTTCCAAGTGAGACAAGATGGCAGGGGAGGCCATCAAAAAGGTACTGACTCGGCTTCCTGCTGACCTCTGACTGTGACGCTGGGAAGGTGTGGAAGAGGAACGAGTTGATAAGCTGGGGGGAGTCCACTGTCACTGAGTCCACTGCTCAGGGCCATACCACTTGAACACTGAGCAAACATGCAGTTTATTGACCTCATCAAGCCTCTGACACTGCTTTGACCTCAGCCCTCCAAGGCCCTTGAATCAAAAAGAGTCAATCAAATTACGTCCTTTCTCTGTGTCACCTTCAATCACTGGTTTAAAGCCAATATTCCAGACTACTGTGATCTCATTCAGTCTGTGCTTTGTTAACTCTAGTATCTCTGTTAATGTATAAGCATTCCTGACCATTCAGCCTTGCCTACAATACAAATGTCAGTTGCCCTAATTTTCACACTGTTTGTGGGAAACTAATGCACTGCTTCTGTTTGGCTTGATTAGATGGCATTGATCCCCCAACTTCTGAGGAACTGGCCAACACTAATGGGAGTCACATTGCTTGAGTGCTGTAGGTCTCTGAGCAGTTGTTTATACTGTGCATTGCCACGTCTGGTACTGAGCAGTTAATGATTATTCACTCAAGTGTTTAGATGTAGGCTTTGCGCACAAATTGCTTCAACTACATAACTAACTAACTGAACTTCTTGAGAAATTAGAAACTTAAGCTGAAATGTGGTTGAGTATTTATATGCACTATGAGGCTAATTTTTCACATTCTTTTCAAGTTAAGGGGCAGGGGAGGCAGAGGTTACTGAAACCAGTACAGAGATGCGCTATGTAAGTTATCTGGTATGATATAAAGACATTTGATTAAATTTGGGTGATTTGAAACATTGTTTTCCAGAATGAAAATCACAAAGATTCACTTTCGTGAAAACGTTTGCTAGGTATCCTATTATCTCCAATTAATTAAAAACAAAATTTAGAAAAATGAATGCATCCCCCTTCTCCAAATAAACCAAAGCTCTAATTTTGTCTATAAACTGAAGTTCAGATCACACATAATTTTTATCTCAGAATCCTTTGGGCTAACATTGAGGACTGGAACAACCAAAAGTATTCAATTATGATTTTTTTAAAGAATGATGTTTTAAAACTTACTAGTCAGGCATTAGAAAAGTTATCAAATCTTTTCACAGTATCAGATTTGGCAAATTTGCATCAAGGTAACGTGGCAAAAATCATGTAATTCAAACCATCAACTCATTTGTCTCCCTCATATCTTCTTTCACATACTGGGTGACTGAGTAACATGCATTAACTTGTATTCTGAGGGAGGAGCAGATCTTTATGAGACACTTGACTAAATGACCATGAAGGAAAATAAGGCACTTTCTTTTCTTTAGACTTATTCCAATACTTAATCTACTATGCAATAGACATTCATTGTTTTGTATCCAGCTAGCTTTGGTTTAATAGCCACTGCTTTGTCTTTCTGTTACACATACAGTTTTGATTTATTTACAATATATGCTATGCCATTTTGATTTTTATATTGTTTGGTTGGTTGAATAAATTCGTGACACTTGAGGTGATAGTTGTTAAAAACAATACCAGTATTTGATCCAGTTTCATCTCAACTATGTTATACCTGGACATTTTAGATGTTTATCAAAGGTCTTTTTGGGGAAGAAAGGATATGTATGAAATAATAAACGTGTGACATTTATGGGTAACGTTGGCTCTGAGCAAACTTTTGAAAACTTGGTTGACAAAATTTTGGATCAACTGAAAAAAAGCATGACTTTTGAGATTTCTGAATGCCTTGGTTCTCAGTATTATCATTCTTTCTTGAATTTTTTTCTCATTAAAATATGTAGTTTTTAAGACTTTTTTCTAAAAGCATTACGTAATTTTTTTGGAGTGGGTAGATGGGAGTGTCGCTTGTATATTATCGTACAGTTGACATGTATTTTTGTCTGTTCTTTATTATCTTAGTAGTTTCATGCTATATATACCATAAGCAACTACTACAGCCTATGAGAAACATGTAAGATGATGTATTTACAGCCATTGTTACAAGTTTATAACATATTTTTCTATTTTGTTTTATATGTATGTTATATAACATTCAAAAAGAATCTTGTTCTTGATTGAGGAAATGATACAAAATGCAAAATTCACAATTTTGATAACTGAACATTGCCAATTGTTTTGCAGTACTTTATTATATTGGGTGTCTTGTCTTTCTTTTGGGCTTTTAGTTAGCTAATGAATGGATACATTAGACACTTTTGGGTTTTAGTTGGGAATTTACATAGCTTACATTTTAATTCTCTGGTTCTGTGCTGTTTCTGTTAACCCACAGCATTATTTTAATAAATGTTATTATACCAATCTACTAAAAAAAAAATGCATGTTACTTGTCACTTCCAGGTTGTAAAGATACCAGATATAACCTATTTGTCAGATAAAGCTTAGAATTTTCAGTGAGAGCCCAGAACATAGCAGACACTCTAAATATTTATCAAATATACTAAATAAATAAGGAAATAAATGTTTTTCTTTTATATATACACTGGAAGTGAGGGCCACAAAATTGAAAAATAAAGCACGTATCTTTTTCTTTTTCTTTCTTTAAAGATCATTTTAGTCATTGATGCAAACTACACCTTCATATATATGACAGTCTCTTGTTCAAAGTCCACAGGTAACCATAGTAGCAGAGTGGTAGTGACTTCATGCAGGCATAAGGCATCCTACTGAGAAGTAAATAAGCTACCTAGTTAACAGTATTGATTAGCTGTAATTATTTGACTCTGATTTTTATATAGTCTCCCTTAAATTATCAAATAACCAAAATAAAGTGCACTGCAGTTCACTTGATCAATAACTGTAAAGTCAAAACAGATATTCTAAACTTTGCCTGCAACAAAATTATTTTATAAGTCAGCAATCAGCAAGAAGTTTAAAAGAGAAGTTGCCAGAGCTTCCTTCTCATTATGCTACCTAAGACAATTACCCTACTTTCTTTGTCTCTGGGCATTAATAAAAATATATTAATGTTTAATGATGATGGCAGTAGTAGCTAAGACTTACTGAGCACTAACCAGTTTGTACTTTACCTATGTTATCTCATTTAATCATCATCTTACAAGATTGTCTCATCTCCATTTCACAGATGGCGAAAAGTGAGCTTCAGAGTTGCCAAATAAGACAGGTAATAATAAGTGTCATTCCCAGAGATCCCTAGCTGAAGCAGTCTTATTCTTGTGGAAACAGGCTTTCATAGTTTCATCAGTTTACCAATTTTCAAAGCTCTGCAAGCCATTTGTAGAGAAAACATCAGAACTGTAAGAGCTAAGTCCCTCTAGGGGAGTACCCTTGTGCAAGTAATCTGATGAAATAATAATATTAAACACAATTTTTTCATTTGTTTATTGTCCGGGATATAAGTTTTGTGACGGCAGAAACCAGGTCTTTCATATTCAGAGCTGGATTATCTTGGCAGGCACATGGCAGGTGCTCAATAGTTGTTCAATAAGAGTGTGGGTAGATAAATAAATCATGTACTGTCAAAAATTATACATTTCATAGAAATATATTTGATTTTTTTAAATTGTTAAAGATGTACCTTGTAAACATATGGCTTTTTGAATGCCACAGAATAGTGAATATAGCTTAAAAATGGAAATTTGCTTTTCTTTAAGTGAACACATAGTAACACTATGTAACACATCATTTGTCATAAAGAAAATATTCTTATAAATATTTCACATAATTTTAGATTTTGGAAAAATTTCAAAAAAAAATTTTTTTTTTAATTTTAAATGATGAAACAGCCAAAACAATCTTGAGGGAAAAAAAAAACAAAGCTAGAAGCCTCAAAAGTTCTGATTTTAAAATATATTTCAAAGCTATAGTAATCCAAACAGTAAGGTACTGGTAGAAAGACAAACATATAGTCCTGTAGAATGGAATAGAGCCCAAAAATAAGCCCTTTCATATATGGTCAAATAATCTTTGACAAACATGCCCAGGCTATACAATAGAGAAACACTAGTCTCTTCAATAAATAGTGTTTGGAAAATTAGATATCCACATGACGAAAAAATTAGTTAAATTCTAATTTTAAACTATATACAAAAATTAATTCAAAATGGACCTAGCCATAAGACCTGAAACTATAGAACTCCTAGAAGAAAACATAGGAAAAAAGGTTCATGACATTAGTCTTGGCAATAATTTTTTGGAAATGACACCAAAAGCACAGGTAACAGAAGCAGAAATAGACAAATGAACTACATCAAAATTTAAAGTGTGTGGCAAAGGAAATAAACAGTAGAGTAAAAAGGTAACTTACAAAATAAGAGAAAATCTTTGCAAACCATATATCTAAGTGGTTAATAACCAGAATATACAACTCAACAACTACTCAACAAATAACCTAATTAAGAGATGAGACTGGGCCGGCCTGGTGGCTCACTCCTGTAATTCCAATTACTAGGGAGGCTGAGGCAGGAGGATTGCTTGAGACCAGGAGTTTGAGACCAGCCCTGGTAACATAGTGAAACTCTGTCTCTAAAAAATAAAAAATTAGTCAGGTTCAGTGATCTGTGTCTGTAGTCCCAGTTACTCAAGAAGCTGAGGCAAGAGGATTGCTTGACCCCAGGAGTTCAAGGCTGCAGTAAGCTGTAATTGTGCCACTGTACTCCAGCCTAGGCAACAGAGAAAGACCCTTTTTTCTTTTGGTGGAGGGGGAGGTGGGGGAAGGAAATGGACAAAGGACTTTAATAGACATTTCTCCAAAGAAGATATACAAATGCCCACCAAGCAAATGAAAAGATGCTAAACATCACTAATCATCAGGAAAATATAAATCAAAACCACAATAAGATATCACCTCACAATTGTCAGGATGGCTTCTATCAAAAAAAGAAAGAAAATAAAACAGAAAATAACAAGTGTTGGTGAGGATGTAAAGAATTTGGAACCCTTGGGAACACTGTTGGTGAGAATGTAAAATGGTTCAGCTACTATAGAAAACATTATAGAGATTCCTTAAAATATTAAATATACAATCACAATATGATCAAGCAATCTCACTTCTGGAAATATACCCAAAAGAATTGAAAATATCAGAGACATATTTTCACACCCATGTTTATTGCGGCATTATTCACAATAGCCAAGAGTTGGAAGCAACCTAAATATATATATATGACAGATGGATACATAAAATGTGATGTACATAACATACAGTGGAATATTATTCAGCTTTAAAAAAAGAAAGCCCTGCCAAATGCTACAAAACCTTTAGGACATTACACTAACTGAAATAAGCCAATTATGAAAAGATAAATGATTCCACTTATATGAGATATCTAAAGTAGTCAACTCTTGGAAACGGAAAACAGAATGGTGGCTGCCAGAGGCAGAAAACATGGGGATAATGGAAGATGTTAACAGATGCAGAGTTTCAGTTTTGCAAGATGAAAAAGTGCTATGGACCTGTTGTACAATGATGTACATACAGGTAATACTATTGTAATATAGGTACTATTATTACATATGGGTAATAGTATTACATATTACATATGTAATTACATATTTTATGTATATAAATATATTACATATATTACATATAGGTAATACTATTGTACTATACATGTAAAAATGGTTAAGATGGTAAATTTTATGTTTTTGCCACATACAAAAACCCATATAATTGCCAACTTCTCATTATGCAAAACACGTATATTGTTTTTAAAACCAACCAATCAACCAACCCTCTACTTCGTTCGCATTTTATAAAAGATAGTACATTTTACAACCAAATAACAGACACAACCTAATCTCAGAGTAAAAGATAGTACTCTGGACTGGAGCTCACCTCTCCCAGCTGTGGGATGCCGAAGCCACACAGATGCGGAGCAAAGCAGGGAGCTGCTGGCTGTGAGGAGGCTGTGGAAGATGTAAGGAAGCTGTGTGTTATCAAAATATCCACAGAGAACACTGAAAACTCAGTGGATTCAAAATCCATTAACAATTTGGAACCGAAGATCATACATGGAAGCAAATCAATGGGCTCTGTAATATCCTTGGACAACAGTTATAAAATGGATTGTCCTGAAATGAGTGTATGTATTATATAATAATTAATGATAAGAATAAGTGGAATCATAAAAGCACTGGAATGGCATCTTGGTCTGGTACAGATGTCGGTGTGGCAGACCTCAGGGAAACACTCACAAACTCGAAATATGAAGTCAGGAATCAAAATGATCTTACATGTCAAGAAATTGTGGAATTGATGCACACTTTTTCTTAAGAAGATCACAGCAAAAGGAGCAGTTTTGTTTGTGTGCTTCGGAGCCATGGTGAAGAAGGAATAATTTTTGGAACAAATGGACCCGTTGACCAGAAAAAGATAACAAGTTTTTTCAGAGGAGATTGTTGTAGAAGTCTAACTGGAAAACTCAAGCTTTTCATTATTCAGGCCTGCCGTGGTACAGAACTGGATTCTGACACTGAGACTGACACTGGTATTGATGATGACATGGCGTGTCATAAAATACCAGTGGAGGCCGAATTTTTGTATGCATATGAGACATCATTTGCTGATAAACTGAGACTGGAGTACCAAAGAAAGATAGAAGTGAGAGATGACCCTAAGATTCTTTACCAACTCAGTGGATTAAATGCCATTTACTATGATGGAGAACACTGTAGAAGGAGTATAATTGGGGGAAGGTGAGAAATAAGAAGTTCACTTTTGGTCACTTTAAATTTGAGATGCTTGTGCAACATCCAATCAGATATTAGAAGTAATCTATAGTTCAAAGAAAATTCTGAGCTGGAAAAATACTTTGGGTATAATCAGCAGATAGGAGTTATTAAAGTCTTGAAATGCAAGTGTGAGTATAGGTAGAGAAAAGAAGAGATTGAGGACTGAGTCCTGGGTACTTCAACATGTAAAAGTCTGGAAGAGAAAGATAATACAGCAAAGGAGGCTTAGCAATAGTGGAATGGGGGACTTCATGGGGGATATCTTCAAAGTCAAGTAAAGACATATTTTCGAGGAGAAAGTGAACAATTCTATCATGACCTCTTGAAATGACGACTGAATATTGACATTGACTTTGGCAATGCCAATAATGGAGGTCTTTGGTAATCTGAATAAGAGTTGTCTGTGTGCAGTGATGGGGAGTAAGGCTAAATTGGAGTGGTTCCCAGAGAGAACTAGAGGTAAAGAGAGGATCACTTCTATAAACAATTTTTTCAGGGAGCTTCTATGAAAGGGAAAACCATGCGATCTCCACTACAGGAAGATGTGGCATCTTGGGATAATGTTTTATTTAAGATTATAAATGTTATATTATGTTTTTATGTGACCGGAAAAGAACTAAACATCCAGGAATGATAGTGGATAATTATAGAAGCAAACACTGTGAGTAGGCAAGAGGGGATTGAATGCAGTGCCTGAGGGGATGGTTTGACCTAAAATAGGCACATTGCTCCTCCTAAACAATAATAGGAAGGGAGGCAGTGGCTATGAGCTCTGAAGGATGCAGGTCAGTGGATTTCATCGGATAAGAAAATTCTCTTCTGATTGCTTCTATTTTCTCAATAAAATCAGAAGCAAGTCCACCTACTGAGAATCTAAGGTTGAGAAAGGCAAAGGTTTAAGGACAGGAAAACTGTCTTCTCTGGAAGTAAGAGAAAGGTTGACTAGAGAAATGTAGTAGAATACACATTTCAATGTTTTATCCATGTCATTAACTTTACATAAGATAGTATGTATTTAGCAAAAAGGTAAAAAAACCACCTGAGGATGAACTAAATTCCACCTGTTCCCGTTTCCGAGTAAGCTAGAATGTGAGATCCATGAAGGAAGGGATTGTTGCCTACTTTGTAAAAAAAAAAAAAAAATCACGGTGCATAGAACATTGCAGACATAGTAGATGCTCAAGAAACATTTAGTGAATGAATTCATGAATGAGGAGGCACTGTATCTCTAGTTTTTGTCATTGCTACAGATGGTCTTCACACTCACAAATATTTACCTTCTCACCTTTTCCTAGCACATTTTTAGTAGCACTTTCCTTATTTTTTTTTAAATATATGGCCATTTTTAAGAAAGCATTTTGTGGCTTACATTCATCTATTTTTCATTCTTCAAAACGTTGTTTTGCAGTATCTAATGGACAGTTTAAAAGCTTCATGAACGAAAAGGCGCCTTTTGCCAAAATTAAATGAATGCAAAAGAATGAAAAGTTTGGGCTGAGTTCAAAATTGTAAGCTCCCAAGGAAAATGAATGCACAAAACTTGTGGTTTTCATTTCCCATATTCTTATATTAAACATATGAAATTTGAGGACAAATTTCCAACGATAAAATGTTCTAAAGACTCTTAAACCCAAATCTTACTAAATAGCCTGATTAGCAATCGTACTTTTTATTTGAATGTGTTTATTTTTCTACAACAACAGTAAAAATTTTACTAAATCCCAGGCTATCTGTAATTATTTCACAGAAATGAATGGCTCTGTATGTTTATTGAGAAGAGAACAGAAGATCTGCTACTCTTCAACCACTGGAGGATATTAATCTTACTCTTTCTCATAAAGCTGTCTAACAAACATAAGAAAAATATAAAATTTTGCTAGCAAATACAGAAATACAAGTAAAAGCAATAAGGCAGCATTTTCACCAATTAAAAAGGTAATGAACATCACTATGTATTTAGGTTTTTCATATTGTTATGATTTTCTTAGGATACATTTTTCAGTATGGAATAATTGAATGAAAATCTGGAGGCCAGAGGCAGTGGCTCATGCCTGTAATCCCAGCACTTTGGGAGGCCGAGGCGGCAGATCACCTGAGGTCAGGAGTTCGAGACCAGCCTGGCCAACATGGCGAAACTCTGTCTCTACTAAAAATACGAAAATTAGCCAAGCGTGATGTCATGTGCCTGTAATCCCAGCTACTCGGGAGGCTGAGGCAGGAGAATTGCATGAACCCAGGAGGCAGAAGTTGCAGTGAGCCGAGATCATGCCACTGCACTCCAGCTTGGGCAACAGAGTAAGACACAAAAAGAATGAAAGAAAGAAAGAAAGAAAGAAAGAAAGAAAGAAAGAAAGAAAGAAAGAAAGAAAGAAAGAAAGAAAGAAAGAAAGAAAAGAAAGAAGAGAAGAGAAGAGAAAGAAAGAAAAAGAAAGAAAGAAAGAAAGAAAGAAAGGAAAGAGGGAAGGAAGGAAGGAGGGAGGGAGGGAGGGAAGGAAGGAAGGAAGGAAGGAGGGAAGGAAGGAAGGAGGGAAGGAAGGAAGGAGGGAAGGAAGGAAGGAGAAAGGAAGGAAGGAAATCTGGAAATACACAGGTAAATTACTTCAGAAAATGTAACAAATTACTATACTGAAAGCACAAATTTTATAACATCTTGCCATCATAGGCTTCTTGTCATTTAATTTTTTTAACTTAATATAGTAAAATTTACTCTTTTTGGTGTACATTCTATGAGTATTGACAAATGTATAGTGTCATGTAACCATACCACAATCAATATATATAACAATCCATCACCCCAAAAATGCCTCTTTGTATAGTCAACCCCTTCCCACCCAGCTCCTGGCAACAACTGATCTGTTCTCTGTACTTGTAATTTGTCTTTTTCCACAATGTCATATAATTGGGCTTATACACTACTAAGCCTTTTGAGCTTGGCTTATTTCACTAACATAAGACATTTAAGATTCTTCCATATTGTTGCATGAACCAGTCATTTTTTTCCTTTTATCACTGAGCAGTGTTCCATTTTGTGGATGTACCAAAGTTGAATATCCATTAATCAGTTGAGTTGTTCACAGTCTTTGGTGATTATAAAAAAAGTCACTGTAAATATTTCCATATGGATTTTTGTGTGAACCTAAGATTTATTTCTCTTGAGTTAATTGGCACTTTTTAGAAAAATTATTTATCGTATTTATTTTATTGCATTTAAGTATCCCTGCTACAAATTCAAGTTTTCCCAGGGGATATTAGTATCCCAGTTTGAGAAACATAAGCTTAGGTAAAGCCATATCCAAGATAATTGTACATAAAACTCTGAGCACTTAGTTTATTTGGAAAGTGCTAGAGATACAAAGAAATCCTCAAATATAAAATTAATTGTGAAGCTTTAAATTATTGAGACTAGTTAATGTGCATTTTTTTGTTTTTTAATAAATGACTCCAACTTTCAAAACTTAACTTTGAATGCTTCTATTGGTTATAGGGAAATATGTAAGAAGACATAAAAGGTTTTTGAATGTAAAGTTTCCAAAATAACTTGAAATTTGAATGATCAGTGTTAATTTCCAATAATCTTAATTCTAAAAATAAGATAATAATAATTGTCCTTGTCTATAAGAAGTTTACAGATGCACTGGGGTAGTTTATCTTGTGCTTGGAGAGTGAAACAACAATCCAGGACAGAAGGTTAAAAATAACAAACGAGTACAATAGTTAATAAGTACTAATGGAGTTCAGAGATATAGGATACTTCATTTGAAGTTGCTGGCTTCTTCTATAACTGGTACACTTTGGAGTGTGAAGACAATTTAGACAGGCTTTTTGTATTGATTCTTTTCTCTGTCCTTGTAAAGAACTATAATGAGTTACAATGTCACCCAAGATAATTAGAATACCCCTTTGGCACTCAAATAGCAAAATATACTTGTCTTTGTACCCAGAGTACATCAAGTGTCCTCTTCTAAAACTGTCTGGTAGTATTACCCATATGATAGATTATATAATGCTGCTATTAAATTTGGAGAACATTAACAGAGGAGGATGAAGGACTAATGAATCATTCCCAAGTAAGGCCATCTGATTCTATTTGTACAACAGACTAATCAAAATCAGATGTAGCTAAGTCTCAATTCAGATATAATTTTACAGGCGGAAAATAATAGTATATTTTCACAATACCAAAGAGAATACACTTTCGGCAAGTTTCCCAAAATGTGTTTACCTAGCATATCATATGAGAAAAAGTATCAGAGTTGAAATAAAAATATTTTTGCACCCAAAAGCACATAAACAAGCACATATGCTTCTTTTTGTTTCTCCCTCCCTTTCCCAGTTCTCTTCCTTCCTGCTACTTCGTCTCCACCCATCTTCCTTCCCATGGATACACACCACAAATGTGCACGAAGTCATCAAAAAAGCATATTTATTTTTAAGCTTAGAACATTTGATTCCTAGACATCTAATCACCAAGAAGCATAAAACTATTTTATATTAATTACTAAATTTTAAATATGTGAAATATAGATAGATGATGATGATGATAGACAGATGATAGACAGATGATAGATAGGTGATAGATAGATAGGTGATAGATAGATAGATAGATAGATAGATAGATAGATAGATAGATAGATAGATGATAGATAGCTAGGAGTCAGCCCTCTGTATCTGTGGGTTGCACATCTGTGAATTCAACCAAATGTGGATCAAAAATACTTGAAAAAAATATATGATTGTAATGGATGAAACAGTTATAATACAGTGCAGTGTGCAATGAAAGAGGGAGAGTAATGCCTAGTGTGTAATGAGAGCACAGAGAAGTATCACCCAGCCCAGACTGAATTAGTAAAATCTCTAAAGGAGACAGATCATCCATGAGTTGAGTCTTGAAAAGGTAAGCAGAAGGAAGGCAATCAGATGACACAGCAGATAAGAGAAACTGATTTCGTGGAACTACAAGTGATTTTATAAGGCTGCCATGTAAGCTGCATTCAGAGGTCTATAATAAACTGGAATTCACTTTTTTCATTTACGAGATTCCCAATTTTCCAGTCCTAGCATATCTCTTCCCTCTCTACATATTCAGCATTTTTTTTAATTTATTATACTTTGTGTTCTGGGATACATGTGCAGAACGTGCAAGTTTGTTACACAGGTATACATGTACCAAAGTGGTTTGCTGCATCCATCAACCCATCATCTATATTAGGCATTTCTCCTAATGTTATCCCTCTCCTAGCCCCCCACTCCCCAACAGGCCCTGATGTGTGATGTTCCCCTCCCCATGTCCATGTGCTCTCATTGTTCAACACCCACTTATGAGTGAGAACATGTGGTGTTTGGTTTTCTGTTCTTGTGTTAGTTTGCTTAGAATGATGGTTTCCAGCTTCATCCATGTCCCTGCAAAGGACATAAGCTCATCCTTTTTATGGCTGCATAGTATTCCATGGTGTATATGTGCCACATTTTCTTTATGCAGTCTATCATTGATGGGTATTTGGGTTGGTTCCAAGTCTTTGCTATTGTGAATAGTGCTGCAATAAACATACATGTACACATGTCTTTATAGTAGAATGATGTATAATCCTTTGGGTATATACCCAGTAATGGGATTTCTGGGTCAAATGGTATTTCTGGCTCCAGATCCTTGAGGAATCGCCACACTGTCTTTCACAATGGTTGAACTAATTTACACTCCCACCAATAGTGTAAAAGTGTTCCTATTTCTCCACATCCTCTCCAGCATCTGTTGTTTCCTGACTTTTTAATGATCACCATTCTAACTGGTGTGAGATGGTATCTCACTGTGGTTTTGATCTGCATTTCTCTAATGATCAGTGATGATGAGCTTTTTTTCATATGTTTGTTTGCTGCATAAATATCTTCTTTTGAGAAGTGTCTGTTCATATCCTTCACCCACTTTTTGATGGGTTTTTTTTTCTTGTAAATTTGTTTAAGTTCTTTGTAGATTCTGCATATTAGCCCTTTGTCAGATGGACAGATTGCAATAATTTTCTCCCATTCTGTAGGTTGCCTGTTCACTCTGATGATAGTTTCTTTTGCTGTGCAGAAGCTCTTTAGTTTAATTATATCCCAGTTGTCAATTTTGGCTTTTATTGCCACTGCTTTTGGTGTTTTAGACATGAAGTCTTTGCCCATGTCTGTGTCCTGAATGGTATTGCCTGTGTTTTCTTCTAGGGTTTTTATGGTTTTAGGTTTTACATTTAAGTCTTTAATCCATCTTGAGTTAATTTTTGTATAAGGTATAAGGAAGGGATCAATTTTTAAATGAACATGTAGTTAATTTATTTCCTCTGGAGGATTAAATTTGCACACATACCATCTCCAAAGATGCCGGTCAAGTTTGTGGTGAGTCAGGGAGTCATCCCTAAACAGGCTTTCTGTTTAGAGCAGTGGCAGAGCTTACCACTGCTCACCAATACCCCTTCTCTCCTCTTCTTCTTGGGCACACACCTAAGTAGCATTCTTTGGCCTCCTTGCTGGTAGGCTGGCACCATGTAACTAAGTTCTGGGAAAATTGAATGTGAATAAAAGTGATCTATGCTGCTTCCAAATCTGACCCATAAAAATATTCCACAGTCAAAGCTCCACTCTCACTTTTCCCATTCTATACTGATCTGAGATATTAAAGATGGCAATACCATGAGACGGAGGTGACCTGTGAAAATAGACTCCTTCCAGTGATCCACACTGAACTGTGAATGAGCACAAAATAAGTCTTTTTTTTTTTTTTTTTTTTTTTTTTTTTTTGAGACAGAGTCTCGCTCTGTTGCCCAGGCTGGAGTGCAGTGGCGCAATCTCGGCTCACTGCAAGCTCCACCTCCCGGGTTCAAGCCATTCTCCTGCCTCAGCCTCCCGAGTAGCTGGGACTACAGGTGCCCACCACCACGCCCGGCTAATTTTTTGTATTTTTAGTAGAGACGGGGTTTCACCGTGTTAGCCAGGATGGTCTCTATCTCCCGACCTCCTGATCCGCCCACCTCAACCTCCCAAAGTGCTGAGATTACAGGCATGAGACACCGCGCCAGGCCACAAAATGGGTCTTTAATGGTGTTAAGTCACTGAGGTTTTGGGATTGTGTGGTTAGATAAATCAACCCTAGCTCAGAGTATTCATTGCATCCTCTAAACTCATACTCTTTGGTATATGTATTTTTTACTTGATTTTTTTGTCCCAACATACTGGATATTACAGTGTATCAGCATACCGTGCAACACGACTAATTTTTGCCACCTTCTTCACAGAAGTCTCAAAACCCACCACATACATAGCTCCATACCAACTGATTTGAACTGAATGTCTGACCCGCTATACACTTGCTCTGCACAAGAAAATCTCTTAGTTTCAAGCTGTTTTAAGGATCTTTCAGAAAGAAAAAAATAATCCTGAAACTCTATTTACTATTTATGCCAAATACTAGGGATCTCTTCTTGGATATTGTTTACTATTTTGCTTAGTTATAGAAATACTTTTCTCACCTTTCTCTTCCGCTTCATTTCTCTGTAATAATCTTATGCTGTGACTTCTTTCAATAAGAAGCAACTTTTTACTAGGAATTTTAACATAATAAGTGAATTAAGAATTCATTATTCTATGGTTTAATACAGGTTAATTATTTTCAACAAGAAAATAGCATCTTAAACTTTTATATTTAAGTTATTTGCATAAGAAAACTTTTAATAATAAAATGATCAATGCTTATTTTAAGACATGAAAAAAATACAAAGACATTTAAAGAAAAAATAATCTCTTTCGTATTCTCCCTTATTCCCACCAGGCAACAACCAAATTGAACATATTACTTTTTACCTTCAAAATTCACTTTATTCTATTTTTTTTACAAAAGTTACCTAAACTTGCTGAAACAAGTAAAACAATGCAAAAATATATAAAGATAATAATCTTTTATTTATTCTCCTTCCAATCTCACCTCCTGAGATTAGCCATGTTAATAGTGTGGTGTACTTCATCACAAAATTCTCCATGCTCAAACAACACAATACATTTTTTTATTTTTTATATAACATAGTTAATACTTGATCTCTAACTTGCTTTTATCCCTTAACTATGTATCCTGGATATCCATCAAAGACAGCAAATACAGATGTAATTCACTGTTTTCAATAGTGATCTAATATTCCATAATATGGAGAAAACAGATGTATTCAACTACTTGATTATTGATAGATTTTTTTACTTTTTTTGCAGTTTCCTGTGTATGTGTATGTGGGGTGTGTGTATGTGGGGTGTGTGTGTGTGTGGGGTGTGTGTATGTGGGGTGTGTGTGTATGTGTGTGTGTGTGTGTGTAACAGTAGTGGGAAACAGTTCACCACTACAAACAATACTTTCATAAACACACTTGCGCATAGGAATTACATTCAAAATATTTAATAGTTGGCATGGCAAATAAATTGAATAATCAGAACTGATATCCAATGAATCAGCTGGTACACCATATACCTATGCATAATTAAATTATCAGCTCTACTTTTTCATTCTTTCTTTTATATTGGTGCTTGCATTTTCATAGTATAGGTGCCCCCTAGACCATATTGTCCAGGTTCCAGTTTTCCCCTATATTGTGTATATTTGTGTATCAGGTAAGTATATTCTGCATGTAGGAAGGATGTAAATTGTGGTGGCTATAGAGAAGACTGTGGCAAATGTTCCCCAATCTGAAACTTCTTTACAATTTATGCATTTCTATAACAATTTTTGAATTGGCTTTTGCGTAATTGCAGAATCTGACTTTCAGGGTTATTTTCCAAAATTTAATTTTTGTTCAGGATCCAATTTTTAGTAAACAATTTAAAAATTCAAGACATCTTGCAATATTCTTTAGAAACTTTCTCAAACTATTTTAGTCTCCCTTTTAGTTTTTCCTTTTCCATAGTGTTCCCGAGAAATAAAATGCCCTTAGCTTGAATCTAACTTCTCTTTTGTCTTCCTAGAGCAGTCCATAATTGCATACCATACATCAGAAGAGGAAACATACCATATCTCATAAACTGTTAGGCTTTGATTTATTTGTTACAAAGATGCCAGTTACATATCTCTGCATAAATTGAATTTATATTTTCCTCACCTTCAGTTCTCTAAATTAACCAAAAAATAGCTCTGAATTATTTTCTTTTAAAAAATGAATAAATGCCCTAAGAGATAGAAACGAAGAAAAATATTTATGGAGGGCACATAAAAAAAGACAATAGACATCAGAAGTCAAACACCCTCATTTTACAGGTAAGGAAACTGGGGTTTAGGAAATTTCAACAACTTATGTAAGGTAAAGAACTAGTGGAGAAAATGTACGGAATTTTTGCACATAAGGTTGCAATGAAATGCTTGGTTTGCCAGTTCTTCTTTAATAATAAATACAAGAGAAATTTTCACATCTAAACTTGGAGTGTGCCAAATAGTTTCTTCCTAATCTCATGTTTCAAAGTCCAGTTAATCTATGTTTTGGAGAGGGTGGGGAAAATATGGTTAAAATTTTCCCATATATACAAGTCTTATTGCATTCTTTACCATCATCTCTGTTTAAATCTGTTAATATATTACTAACAACCCTAAAATAGAAATAAATATAGCCACTCATTGGAGAGAGTCAAAAAGCTGCTTTTTCTCTATGTAGTCTATATAAATTCAGCTTTCCTAAGTTAGTTAAAACAGACATTTTACCCCAGAATTACTTAAAATTCTCACTGATTGAAGCCCAAATTCTTTTTTATGTCCTCTATCTTGTTTTCAATCACCTGAATCCTTGAAGAATTGAGTGAAATTTTTTCTTCTTCGCAAAGTTTGTATCAACTGCAGTTCTGATACTGATGTGACATGCCAAGGAATGGGAAGAACTTGGCAAAAGTTGTTTTAGTAGAAAGTTGACCTATTAGAACATAAGGTTGTTTTACTAGGAAGTTGTTTTTATGCAGCACAATGAACTACCCTAATGTCTGGAACCACTAAGCCCCTCACATGTTAAATTACTATATGCATTAGATCTGCCATCCCATGCCTTTTAAATATGGCCATATATAAATATATTTGCTTATTTTCATGATGGTTAATGAAGAATAGTATGTTTTCATCAGAAATAGATTTTTAAAGATTCAAAATGTGCATATTGCAATTTAAATGGCTTAGATGTAAATAGAACTGACATTAGACTTTACACTGCAGTGTTAGATGTTTGTTTAGCAGTTTCTCTCCCAGGAACATAGGAATGGTGCTACTTCTGTTCATGTTGACAAGCTCTAAGAGACACTATTACTGGAGTAACTAACTAATAACTGGTTTTATCTTTCCCATGCATCAAGGACAAGTGAATAACCTTCACTAATAATAGCAGCTTATAAACACTGAGTTGCTGTAAACTTGACGTTAAAGTTTGCTCTCCTATTATGCCCTAATATCTGATTAAAAATCATAGTGTTGATAACCTTAATGCGTATAATCTACCTCCTTCCAAGAAGCACTGCCAATATACTGCCTAATTAGCAACACTGTCGCCTTTTCTTAGGAAACACAAAATCCATGCAATACCTACTTCCATTCATCCATGATAAGGCCATTTAACACCTCGCTGCCGGGGGAGGTTGAAATATCCTGCCTGCCATCTGGCTATAACAAAAAATCCTTCCAAGTTATCAAGCATTTGATCAACTAGAAAACACTATCAGACCTTGGGCAAATTACAGGGAACCATCAATTGCACAGTAACAAATTAAAGTTAGCAAGGCAGAGACCAGAACTGAGGAATATTTAGGTGCAATGGCAGCCTCTGTTGGCTTGGAACTGGGCCAGACGGGAAATCAATCCTCCAAGAACCATTTTCCACATGTAAGAAGCACAAATGACCATATCCTGTTAACAGCAAGAAAGGATATTTCTGAAGGTCATTTGTCATTGCTACTCTTAGTCTTTCGACAACACAAGCACTGCCTGTCAAACTTGGCTTTTCCTGAGTCTGAAGAATGTTTGCAGCTTTACTTGTATGTTTTCAGAAAGACATTTATCCTGCCTCGGGACCAAGTAATTAAAAATATTTACTGCTTTACACCTGACAATGTTGTTATTTGAAGGAAGAGATTTGACAAATAAAAAGCAGAATAGGAGTTTTGTTCAAGAAAGTCTTTCCACACCACAATTTATACGTAATTGTAAATTAATGACTGGAATGAGGAAATGGTTTGTTAATCTCTAAATCCCAGCCATCACTCACAGAGGGTCACAGCTGTGAAATCCTCAGGCAGTAATAGTATGAAACAAGGATCAATCTTTAATCTATTTGTGCAGTAGGCACAATAATCACCTTTCCTTTCTGAACCCAGTTGGCTTCTGCACTTATCTGAGCACGTGTTGCTGCCCCATGGTGGCACAGGGGTCACCACAGCAGAGCCCCTCTCCTTCCCCTCAAAAATACTCACCTGATCTGTGTCTGCAAGTCCCTGCTCTCTTCCTTCTGAAGTTAAAACAACAGAGGATTTTTAAGGCTTAAAAATGATTTATATAACAAACTCTTTTTCAAGCCAATAACAGAAACAACGAAGATTTACGGAAAGTGATTAGAAAACATAATCTGTAAATACAAGACAAGTTACACTATCTTGTATTTACAGATTAAGTTTATATTTTGTTTTGTTTGATTTTTTGTGTGTATACACATTCTATGTATATATAAGGTTATGTGTATTAATATATATCATTATAGCTACATACATTGTTATTTTTATATAAATGTTATATTAATTTTATATATAGTCACGATAAAAGCTGCCATTTCTTGAGCACTTACTAGCTGCTAGGTATATCTACTACATGATTTAGCCACAAAAATTCCATGAGGTTATTTTACAGATGAAGGTACAAGCTAAAGAGCATGCTTCTGGATCTGGATCCTGGGAAACAAGGATACATGATGCACACAAAGATTAAGGCAAAAAGAGAAGAGAATGCAAAGACGAAAGAGGGATACAAGATGAAGAGTTTTCTCTCTACAGGATGTGAATAACTTTCTTCAGTAGGGTGTTTCTTTATCTACTTAACCTTCAGAGAAATCAAGTCCAAGATCACACAATAGGTGGCAAAATCCAAAATTGAACCCAGGTTTGTCTAAGTGCAAATCTCCTCAATTGTTATAATGGGCATTATTTTTTAAATTTGGCTAGAGGACCCAAGAAACTCCAAATCCTGTCCTCAACCAGTCACCTCATCTTCCATGATGTTTCAGTCAGGGTTCTCTTAGAGGGACAGAACTAATAGGATATATATATATGATATATAGGATATATATAGGATATATATATATGATATATAGGATATATACAGGATATATAGGATATATAGGATATATATAGTATATATATGATATATAGGATATATATAGGATATATGTACGATATATAGGATATATATAGGATATATATGATATATAGGATATATATAGGATATATAGTTATATATATTATATATTATATTATAATTATAATTTTTATGATATATAATAATAATTATACTTTTTATTTATATTAATTATAAATAATTAATTATATAGTTAATTATATAATTATATTATATTGTATAAATAATTAATTATATATACTTATATTATATTATATAAATAATTATATAATTATAAAGATTATATATTAATTATAATGATTATAATTATTAACTATTATAAATGTTATATAACATATAATATTTACATATAATTATTATACACAATTATATAACATAATTATATATAATTAAATACTATATCTAATATAGTATATATAATTATATAATATATAATTAAATACTATATATTATATATAATTATATAAATATATATTATCTTAGGCTATATATGATATATATCTAGCTATATATATATATACCTAGCTATCTAGCTATCTAGATACACAGATATCTATATATATATAACTAGATAGCTAGATATATATATCTATATCATATATAGCATAAGATATCTAGCTATATATATATATATATATATACCTAGCTATCTAGCTATCTATACAGATATCTATATATATAACTAGATAGCTAGATATATATATCTATATCATATATAGCATAAGATAATATAGGATTTATATATAGGAGTTTATTAAGTATTATATTGCACAATCACAAGGTCCTACAATAGGCTGTCTGCAAGCTGAGGAGCAAGCAGAGCCAGTCCACGTCCCAAAACTAAAGAAACTGGGGTCAGATGTTCGAGGGCAGGAAACATGTAGCACGGGAGAAAGATGCAGGCTGGGAGGCAAGGCCCGTCGCTCCCTTTCACATTTTTCTGCCTGCTTTATATTCGCTGGGAGCTGATTAGATTGTGCCCACCAGATTAAGGATGGATCTGCCTTCCCCAGCCCACTGACTCAAATGTTAATCTCTTTTGGCAACACTTTCACAGACACACCCAGGATCAATACTTTGTAACCTTCAATTCAGTCAAGTTGACACTCAGTGTTAACCACCACACATGAGGTCCCCGAGACACCTTTATACATAGACAAAAATGGCTGGCAAAAGAACTATTGAATGCAAGCTGAAATTTTGCACCTTGGTGAGCTAGACTGGACAACATGGAGAATTTTGTGCTTAGGCTGCAGGTAGCCTAGAGCAAGACACAACAGACTGATGAGCATCCTTCTGGGTCCTGAGAAAAAGGGAAACATGAGGTGCAGGAATAGCAAAAGAGGAAAAGATGGCAAATAAATGAGCTACCACAGGAGGAAGGGCTACCCTATACATCATGGATACAAATTTTAGGCAACTTTTAAAACAGTTTTTTATCTGCTTCCTCTCCAGCCCCTCTTTTCTTCCAGTTGGCATACCTCTTCTTGAGCCTTCATGGTGCCCATCTGCTGTTTCTAATCTTGACTATACACCTGATCCAGACTTTAATTCTCACACTTCTTCCCATCTGAGGCTCTAAACTACCCACTAATTAGAACTGAAGGTTTTAGTTTAGCCTGCTGGAGGAAAGACTCTGAGAAAAGCTGTGTAGCGTGGTGATTGAAAGCAAGTCCTCTAAGCTTAAATTCAGTTCCATAACTTACCACCTGAATTTAGGCAAGATCCCAAACATCCGTGGGCCTCAGATTTCATATCTGTAAAATGGGGATGATAATTGCAGCATTAATCTCATGTACTTGTTGCGAGGATTAAATGAGTTCATATATGTAATGGGCTTTTAATAATAGTTGGCAAGATTGAAACAACTAATATCTTCTCTTAACACCAGGGTTATCCAAATTTATTTTAAAAGAGGATGAATATTAACCCCAGTTAATCATAAATAGTTGATTTTTTGCTGTAATAAATTAAGTAAAAAATTCAGGTCCTATGCAGATGAAGCATTTGTTATGTAAGTGATGGTGGGAGGAGAATGTAGAGGCAGATATTTTAAGCATAAGATAATATATGACACACAATGTGTATAAAGTAAACTGTGAAATATAAAAACACTTGTAAATATTTGTGCATTTTAGAGATTCTATCCTATTTTTACTTCTAATCTCATTTTCTCTAAAAATCTCCTAGTGTTTTCCCTCCTCCCACCCCCCAGCAGCTTCCATTTGAAGAAGGAAACCATTTGAGAGACTATGACACACAATGAAGAGAAGCAGGGAATCTGCAGAGGCTGTTCACGTGCTGTACTGAATGTAAGTGGTCCCCAAGAGAACGGAGGTCGGAGGCTTTAAACTAGTTGATAATATCAGCCTTTTTGTTTAGTGGTAAGGAAAACAGCTTCAAAAAAAAAAAATCAGTAAAGCAAACCAGAATGAGAGTTTCTATAAATGCTGACCACTGGTGGGGAGAAGGAAAGGAGAGGGCCATACACAGAGAGGTGGGTGGCTGGGAGCTGCACGTCTAGAATAGAGATCATATAGCCAGCCTGAAATGACATTTTATAGCAGTACAATGAAGACCGTTCAGGGACTTCATAATCTGGAGAGAAGAAAAAACTTAAGCCGGGCGCGGTGGCTCACGCTTGTAATCCCAGCACTTTGGGAGGCCGAGGCGGGTGGATCACGAGGTCAGGAGATCGAGACCACAGTGAAACCCCGTCTCTACTAAAAATACAAAAAAAAATTGGCCGGGCGTGGTGGTGGGCGCCTGTAGTCCCAGCTACTCGGAGAGGCTGAGGCAGGAGAATGACGTGAACCCGGGAGGCAGAGCTTGCAGTGAGCTGAGATCGCGCCACTGCACTCCAGCCTGGGCCACAGAGCGGGACTCAGTCTCAAAAAAAAAAAAAGAAAAAACTTCAGCAGTGATTCCAACTTGCCACAGTTTACTTAAATTCGGTTTAGTCATGTCTCTTCATTGTAAATAATTTCTTTAGAATTCCCTGTGATACATCCTGGGATGCAATAAAATGAATCTTAGAGACATGATCTCAACCTAGGTTATAATCATCACTTCCCTTGGCCTCAAGAAACACAAATGAGTTATTTCCTTGCACAATTACATCTACTCTTGACTCTACTCTCCTTTGTAAAGATGCTGTGAGTCCCTCCATTTCTGCATATTTTTTAAATTAATAAACATTTCTAAAAGCAGTTTTAGATTCACAGCAAAACTGAACAATTGAGAGGAAAGTATAAAGTTCTCATATGCTTCCCATTTCTGCATAATTTTTAATTTGATTCATTAATTAAGCAAATCAATTTGAGCCATTATTTCTACACTAAAGATTCTAGGCCTCTCACTTAAATATTTTCTTTATTTTGCTGAAAATAAATCCTATTATAAAATTAGTCTCAATGACTTTAGGACAATTAAATGCGTAATTTTCTACTAAAATCTAGAAAAAAATAATGAATTTAATGGAACCTGCAAGATAGGCCTTACTATATAAATTCATACTTTTTCAACCTCTATCTAGCTGTAATTAAAGCATCTACCCTCATTGTAGTAGCAACATTAGTTTCTATCCTTGGATCTGCATATCAATCAGTAAGTGATGAATGATGATGGTGACGATGATGATTATGGTGGTATTTACAATAGCATCATAATTTTTTAAAAGGAAGAGGAACACAAAGTATAATAAAATGTCATCTGTTAATACTACCAAATCTAGCAAACAGTATCAAGTCTAGAGATCTGTCACTAGTTAGATAAATTAAAGAGCCAAATTCAATAAATCAGACTGCCAAAGTCTATTTTGAATTATACCAATTTTGAATTATACCATTGTCCACATATATTGATCAGATTAACCATACCCATGACAACTTGTCAGTTGACTTGGTGCTATGTACACGTAGTCTATGAGTCGGGAGACAGCTTTGGTGAAACTGAAGTTATTTTTTAGTGAAAGCTGACCTGGTCAGTATCACTGGGGACATGACCAGTAAACCAAAAGGTCCCCATTATAATTTCACAGAGGTCACCCTCATCATTGCTGATTCAAGACCTGGAAGCTGAAGCTGTAATCAGATTGGAGCTCAGAAAAATCCCACAGTTCCAGAAGTCATTTTAAGAACACTTAGAAAACCCTTGGAATTCCTCTTCGGGGAGTTTTTGTAAGTTTGGCCTACAAAATGTTCTCTTGGGAAAGAAATGGGATTAATTGTAAAAATTGTTTTTAAAGCATGGTTCAGTAAGCAAGTCTTTTGTGGTAATAAAGACCAACTCAGTGAGAACAAGAAAAGGTTATTTATTCAGGGCTTGCTATAGCAAGGGAATCAAAAACCATCAGTTTTGTTTTGGCAAAGACTCAAAAGCAAACAAGCAGAGGAGCGGGAAAGCTTTATAGTGGAAGAAATTGAAAACCTTAGGTATGCCAAGGCTGCTGGCATGGGGAAGCTGAAGGTAGGCTAAGTAGAAGCAGGCATCCTGTATGATTGGCCAGGGTTGAATACCTGGCTTTCTCTGGTTGGTCCTAAATTGAAAGTAGGGACACAAATTTTAAAAGCTTGTCAGTTAATTATCAGGTCCTGGCCGATTTAGGCCAATTATTACAAAAGTTATTGTTTAGGTTCCTGAATTGTTACTAGAGATAGCAATCTGGCTTCCTACAAGGCTGGTTAATTGCACGCTGGCTTCCAGGACTGTTTATTGTAGGGAAGGGGGTTGGTTTCTTAGGCAGATGCTACAGGTTGTGGGTAAGAGCTGTATTTTTATAAATTGGTTTGGCCATTGTCTGTCTGTGGATTCACTCTCTTACTCTGAATATATTTTCCCAAAAGGAGTATATCTATACATATTGCAAACAAAAGTAAAGGAAGATATGGGAACACATAATACTACAAAATTTCATTAGATTTCATGTCCACGATTATACTCGCTCACCATTTTAATGTTTCTATTAGAGTAAGAAAGGTGCATGGGAAGAAATCTGTTCCCTTGGGTCTCAAATGAGGTAAAGAAATTGCAATTATATTTAAGTTAGTTTTATGACTGATAAACTGCAGCAACAGAGATCCAAAAATACAGTAACACAAAAAAAAGTAGGAATGTTTCTTTCTCAGAATAATCCAGAGATTGGTAGATGATCCAAGATACAATATTGTCATCATTATCAATCTTTCCATTTATCTATCTAAGATGGGACTTCTGCTTTCAAAGCCATTCGTGACTCGGGTTCTTTTATTTTCAGGTTCAGGTTCATTCTTTCTTTTTGTTCATTCCATTTATTGTTGTTACAGGTTCTTGTAGGTTATTTCCCTCACCTGCATGGACATGGCTGGCTCCCCACCATCCCTCTCTGTGTTTCAGCCCATGGAAATGGAGAAAGAGAAGTATTCTTTAAGAATATGATGTGGAAGTTCCACCCACACTCACATCCTATTGGCCACACATGGTCACATGGCCACATGTAGATAAAGGAGAGCTTGAGAAATAGTATTTAGCTCCACTGCAAACTTGGCTGGGGAGAATCCGTAACTAAAGGAAAGAGGGAAGAAACAAAGACAAGGAAAATTAGGACTCACTGTCCACCACAGAGATGATGGCTATGCATTTCAGCTACCAAGAAAGTTTTGGAAAAAATACAACACTCCCCAGATCCCCTTTGAAGCATTGTTCAGTCAAGCATGATAATGGGTTGCAGGCCAATTCATATCTATCCGCCCCTTCATATTGGATATTCTAAAATTTTTCAGATATTAGCTAGAGAAAGCTTACTACAGATGGCTGAGAAGTAGTGCAGATGATATCTAAATACTGTTTAATGTTTTATTGGACATGAAAAAGACATAGAACAATCTTTACTTGTTCTCTGTCCCTTGGTGTCCTGAAAATTATTTCAGGTCAAGCAAAAAAAAAAAAAAAAAAGAGAGAGAGAGAGAGAGGCATGCCACGTTTTGACACAGTCCAAAATTATACCTTTCTCAAGTATTTTAACTTCTTTTCTCCTTGATATCTAAAAATCTAATAAAAAAATGATAATCTGTCTAATAAATTGTGAAATGTTTTGGAAAACACAAATATAAAAGATACAAAGTACTACTGATAGTTATGTCAAATAATTTAGATGGTTTCAATCTGACTGATAGATTATTGGATTCTGACTTAAACATCAGACCTCTGGAATCAGGGCTATCCCAAGATGACAATTATTTTACCTGTACAGTCAGTTTGCATTGGCCTATGGCTCAAGCGTAGCCACCTTCACATCTATCATCTTAGAACAGTTTTCACCTTATTGTTAGGTGACATGTAAAATGTCTCATCTTGGTATGCATCTGAACATGGGTAAAAGATCCAAGTGCCAATGTGTAGAGTAAAATCCTGATCCTTCAATGCTTTAGGAAATACTCTATTATGAGGAGAATGCTATAAGACGCTCTGTCTCTGAGCTTCACATGCATAAGAGGCCTCAAGTTTAAACTTTTGGAATTATCTCCAAATGAATGTATACATGTGGCTATTTGATTTGTATATGTGTTTTAGACAAGGTAACTTTCACATAAACCACAATTTTTATAAGTTTGACTTTTTTGTGTGTTTTCCAACTCCCGGCGAGCCACCACTGTTGATGTGTGGAAGATTGCAGGATCCCATAAGCATGAGGGGGGGCCCCCACCCCAAGACAAAGAGTGAAATTTGATAAGTCAAATTGATTTACCCTATCTCTCCTAAAATGTTCTATCTAAACCACTGACAAAAATTATAGGTAGCAGTAGTACTCTGTCTAAAGAAAGGAAAATATATTGTAATGATGTACTAGAAGGAGGGGTTTACTTGAAATTTTAAAAATTATTTTTACATGTGCAGCTTTGAGACAGGTTTAAAACATCATACTGCCATTATCCTATGTATTTCTTGCAAAGTACACTGATTCTTGTCTTCTTTCTAATTACCCTGGAACACTAAAGGGCCATAAAATCACATATAATTTTCTTGATTTAACTCTTTTTCTTCTGTCTACTCTCTGAAACCTGCCAAGCCTGCTTTGGAAACCAAAACCTCCCCCTTGCATCTTTTTATCTCAGGAAAAAGGTACTTCCCATGACAATTCAAGACCATGGACCTGAATCTTAGGGTAATCATCCCTTCAAGAAAAGTGAAGTGGGCCAGATGAGGTGGCTCACACCTGTAATCCCAGCACTATGGGAAGCTGTTCACTTGAGGTCAGGAGTTCAAGACCAGCCTGGCCAACATGGTGAAACCCCATCTCTACTAAAAATACAAAAAGTAGCCAAGTGTGATGGTGCATGCCTGCAAACCCAACTACTCAAGCTGAAGCACAAGAATCGCTTAAACCCAGGAGGTGGAGGTTGCAGTGAGCCATGATGACACCACTGCACTCCAGCCTGGGTGACAGAGCAAGATTCTGTCAAAAAAAAAAAAAAAGAAAGAAAGAAAAATGAAGAAGTGACAGCATTTATAATTAAGAAATTTGAAGAAAAAATTAAGACCTACAAGTAAACAAGATAATCAAAGGAATCTGAAATCACAACTGAAGTAAAGCAATATTATTTGAAATTCTTGTACAGCTAACAGGACTTTTGACTATTGCACAGGAATAATCTCAGGATAATTATATAACAGAGAGAAGGGAAGATTGTGCATTCCAGATTAAAGCTCTGGAAACTAGATAGGGAGCATGACAAAAAGGAAGATATACCTGAGAGACACAAACATGATTGTTAAAAGTAAATATAAAATTTAAAAGGGATGAAGTAAAGGAGGGAGGAAGAGAGAAGCAATGGAGAAAAGGAAGGAGGAAGAAAAGTAAAGGAACATTACTTTCAAATAATACTGGAAGCAAATACCTGGGACCAATGCTTTCATATTTCTAGGGCTTCATATGTGAAGTTAGTACTCCTATATTTATAGGTATATACAAACTCTGGCCTTGTTTCTAGGCACCATTTTTGTCTATTACAAAAGTGGCAAATATGTGCCAACTCTTTTTTTTTATATACTTTAAGTTCTAGGGTACATGTGCACAACGTGCAGGTTTGTTACATATATATACTATGTATACATGTGCCATGTTGGTGTGCTGCACCCATTAACCCTTCATTTAAACTAGGTATTTCTCCTAATGCTATCCCTCCCCCCTCCCCTCATCCCACGACAGGCCCCAGTGTGTGATGTGCCAGCTCTATCTGGATTATCAGGTTGAGTAAGATAGTAATATTGAATTCTACTTTGGCAAACAACAGTGAGGGTAGAGGTGGGGTTGGAGATAATTGGCATTCCATTAACTTTTGGTTCCTCTTATGATGGGACACATAGGCAAGATGACAGACTGAGGATAGAAATTCAGTCTGCAGTTGTGGTTGGTGATTCTGTGTGAAGATAAATCATCCCCCTAGATACTTGTCTCTTTAGCCTCATACACTGACACTGAGCTGGTGGTTTTCTTCCTGTAACAATGATTGATAAGACATGTTTAGAGACATATTAAGTCAGTCACCATTACAGAAACAAACTCCTCTTCTTTATGTGCACTACAGCAGTGATTCCCAACTTGGAATGACATAGGGGAGAGAGATCCAGGAGAATTAACTGGAGAGCATCATCACCTACAGCTGAAAAACTGCTCCTAGCCCTCTAAATTCCTCTTCCATTTGCATGACTACATTATGACAGAGTGCCCTAAAGGAAATTGCAAAACTCAAGACTCATAGCAAGAATTCTTTTTTCTGTTTTAGAAATTTTTTAAAAAAGAATATGTATTAGCTACACTCAATATTATAGAAAAAAAGCCCTATAATTTAGACAAGGAGCTCATCTGAGTCAATTTTGTACTGCTACTACAGAGTATCTGAAACTAGGCCTAAGTTATAATGAACAAAAATTTATTGGTTCATGATTCTAGAGGCTGGAAAATTCGAGATTGAGGGGCTGGCAACTTCCAAGGGCCATCTTGCTGCATCACCCCAGGGCAGAAGGACAAAGAGAGGGCAAGAGAGAGAAGCAAAAGGAGGCTGAACTTGTTGTTTTATAAGGGACCCACTCTGTGACAGTGACAATCTATTCATGACAGAGCCCTTATGGCCTAATCACCTCTTAAAGGTGCCACCTCTTAATATTCTTACAGTGGCAATTACATTTCAACATGAATTTTGGAGGGAATGAACATTCAAACCACAGCAGGACTTCCCACCTAGCTGTACATTAGAGTCTCCTAGGAAGCTTTTAAAATACATTCATGCCTAGTCTTTATCCCAAACCAATTTAATCAAATATCATGAGCGAGCTCTATAGTTTTTTAAAACTCTCAGATGATTCTAATATATAGGCAAGATTGAGAACCACTGAATTAGACCAAATAGCATAAGGAAATGAGCACTTGATCATAAACTCGATCTATATTCTAGTCCCAGCTCTACTATGAATTTGAGACATGACCTACGTGGTAGGTTACCTAATCTCTTGAGTGCTTAGTTCTTTTCACAAAATTAGAGTGAGAGAATCAGACAAGATGATTCAACAAATGTTTTCTTTTTAAAGGTACATCAGACACATCTTAACATGCCTTATAAGATCCCCTGTCTTCTGCACTGTTTTGGACCAGGTCTGCCACTCAGCTTTCCTCCGTTCACTGTAGCCCTACTGAACCTATTTTAGCTCCTTGGCCCCCTGCAATGTCTTCATTACTTCCTAGTCTTCATACATTGTAGTCTCTCATTAGGAAATACTCCTGGACCCTCTTCCTCACTCCACCAGTCAACAGCATCTGTCTAACCACATACCCTTTTGTCTTAAGGCTGTTCTTCTTACGATCATAGATGTTTGCCCACAACAACTGAGTCAACATGATTCCTTGTTCATATCCACTCTAGTTCTTTCCAGAAACCTTGGGGAAGCCTCTTCCTCATGTTACCTTATACTGGCTAAGACAGGCTAGTTTGCGAATCAATCTGTCCAAGGAAGGATGGAATTACTATGACCAACTTATATTGATCATCTGCAGTGGAGTAGACGTTAGTGAGTCAGTAACAATGCCTACCGAAAGGGTTATGAAATATTTGTTTAATGAATGTCAGAATGAGCTGAACTAGGATATACAGAGAATACAAAAATGAATAACTCAGATTTTCTGCCTTTGAGGTGTTTGCAGTCCTGTGGAGGTATTAAAAATGTGAACAGTTTACAGGACAAATGGTAAGTTCTATAATGAAGCAAGAAGAAAGTATTCTGAACACAGAGGGAAAGAGCAGCTAAGGTATCAGAAGAAAGAAGGATAGTTGCTCAGAGAAGCAGGCATTTGAACTGGCATGTAAGGCCTCTTTTTTCGGATTCTACTCCACCAAACATTTGGCCAACTCCAAGATATATAAATAAGACAGGTTAAAGGCTTCCATTTTCCAAATATTCAATATATAAAACAATAATATCAATAAAGTAAATTTGCTGAGTCCCAGTAAAATAATTTCTCATGTTTAATAACTCAATTATGTCATTAGTTGTTTTCCTGTGTTTTTCCCCATAATACTGTTCTATATCGATCAACTATTAAAACACACTAATACAGTAAACCTTTATGTGCTGATAGTGCTTGAGCCAGCAGTTGAAGTCCTGTGGCTTCTATTAAATGTTAGCTATAAAGAAGAACATCATGGTGACTTTTCAGTGAAGGGCAGAAAAAAATTCAGAGTTAAGACAGTAAGAAGAATGTATGAACATTTAGAACAGTCTGTTAATTGTGCTTCCCTCAGGAAAAGGGGCCATTGACTATTACAGCAATAGTTACCAAACTTGCTGTAAATCAAAATTATCCGAGAGATTTTTAAAACATGTATCCCTTGGCTCCTCACCTCCAGGTGAATCAAACCTGTAGGATAAAACTGAGGAGTCCTTTAAAAAGACAGAAGATGCACATTGATGGATCCTTGCATAATACATTAATATAACTATGTAATAAAGAGTACTCAGAAATAGAAGTTTAAAGATTTGTGTTCTACCACCAGGTTCTGCTCTAATTAGAAAGCTGCCTGCAAGTATCCCAAGTAATTCCAATAATTTAACCTCTTTCAATCTGTTATCCTCCTTATATGACTCATAAAGTCATTTTCAAAATGAAAGGTAATCATAGATGAGAAGGCACTTTAAAAGATTTTAAAATGTGAACCTAAAATATCATTAACACATACTAGAGGAGATGAGATAGAACACAGACCTTTTTAAGTAATGCTTTACAAGGAATTCTGGCAGCCATAATTCCCCTCGATGGCTAAACCTGTCATAAGAAGAGTCTTTTGAGGGATGACTGTGAGGCTAATTTTGAGGCAGAATATGGTAAAAAGTTTTTGTCCATAATACTTCCCATTCCCAACAATTATTGCTTCTGAAAGGTCACTTTTGAAAGGTCAGGAAATGGAAATACATGCATCTGAACAGACTGAAAACAGAGAATCTCCTTTCCCATAAATTCTACAAATGAGTACTTCAAGGTCCCAATGAGAAAAGACCTTTAAACTCCTTCTGCCTCCTACATCAGGATAATAACTGTGGGAAGGAGGAAAAGTACAGATCTTATTTTAAAGAGACAATGGTGCCTGTAAGGACAAGGAGAAGAATACTGTTATACTTTCCCACCAATGCTTGATAATTTTAGCAGGAAAGCATGTTATCTAATTATAATATAGATGAAGGGCCAGCTCTCAGAACATTTGAGAAGCAAAGGTGTATTCATATCCTCCATCTCTTCTTTCCTATCTGTTTTTCCCTTTATGGAGCCTCCATGGGCACAGAGTGACACTGGGTTACCCCAGCTGCCCACAGCAACATATTGTGATGTCCATATGGCACCACCCATTCTTCTCCAGCTTACTCAATCCCCTTGCTATCATACTCAACAAGACAGAAAGCAAAAGAAACTAAAACAAACAACAAACAAACAAAAAAACAGCGCTGGCCCAGCTAGAGTGTTACAATCTGTTTGTGATTGAGAAAAAGAGATATGAAGAGCCAGTGTGGGAAATGCATGGCGGACACGTCAGGTGGCAAGTGTAAGGTTTGGCCTTAGGTAGTGATAGAAGAGGTTTAGTGTTGTGAGAGAAAAAGAGAAGCATATGGATAGGAAGGAGGTTACAGTGAAAATTCGGTAGTGGAGAGATAAACTAGTTGTATTATGGCGGTTCTTATTTCCTCAAGAAATTCATGAGTTCACCACAGGGGAGTAGAAAATGCATAACTGATATTGGGGGGTTAATGGAGAAGTAAGGTGTGAAAGCACTTCAGAGATGGAAAACAAACTTGTTAGGGAACTCTGAGGAGATGGCTGGAGAGTTTTGAGGCCCCACTTGAGATTTGTTGTCATAGACTCAAAGTGAGATCAATTGGCAAATGTATGCCTCAGTAACTGCAGCCATTTTCCAGGCTGATTAGAAACAGTATGCAGTGAGCAGAGAATTTGTTTTGTCAGTCAAGTGAAATGGAAGGAAAGAGCAACAAACAGCTACAGTCAATTATAATGATTGTGACAGACCTTGGAGAGCAGAAAAGTAGGAAGGAGGAACAACTGGAAAGTAGAAAGTGTTGAGATCAGTGAGTTCCTCATGGAGTAATAAAGTGTTCAAATGGGCCTGTTGCAGTAAGGGAGCTCCAAGGGGAAGGGGCAGTGAAGAAATGAGTCGGTTAAAATTGAGATTTCAGAGGTGATTAAGTTATTAAGTCATATTTAACAAACTTTTAGACCACAATCCTCAGAAAGGAATTTTACATAGACATTTAATGTACATACACAAGCGTTCACAAAACAATACTTACACTTAAATGCACTCTGATACGTGATATGTTTAATTCTGCTCCATTCTTATTTAAAATGTTATTACTAAATTATTAAGACCCACTAATAGGCCCCAATCTGGAGCCTGAAAAACACTGGTCTGGAATAGGTCCATTGTGGGTAGCTCGAGTGGGATAGAATGAAAGAACTAAGGAAGTCATGGACCTCAGAGGCCAAAGTGTTGAACTGACCATTTTCACTGATATCGAAGTTGCCAAAATAATGATAGATGTAGTGGAATAAAACAGTTAGTCACATGTGAAAATTTTACACTTGATCTTAACAAAAAGGCCAAGAAGTGATGCAGATGTGAAAGCTTTCTAATGGTTGTTTCAATAAAAAAATCTTCATAATAAATGAATGAGTTAATTAATTAATTAATTATACATTGCCCTTTATCCACTTCTAATCCTTTTTAAAAGTTGGTATGAGTAAATACATTAAAATTAATTAGTTAATTATTTTGATGTTCATTCACTTAAGAAATGTTTGAGATCCTTCTATGGGGAAAAATGACTTGATTCCTGTATTTCCATTCTTATATACTTTGTAATCTAGTGTGTGATACAGACATTGAACAAATAAACATATTAATAAATATGGAGTTACAGCTTGCAATAACAGCTCTCTGCTGTGAGAGATAACATGGAATAAGGAAATAGGTGTCTCAAAAATCCTCTTCGAAGAAATGATGTATTAGCTGAATCCCAAAAAGATGAATAAGGGATGACCATGAGAGAATTAGCAAATCTCTTTATCTTTCTGTACTTTAGCATCTTTATCTTTGAAATAAGAGTTAAAATAATAGCAAATAACAATGTAGTAGTGTATATTTCAAGATAGCTAGAAGAAATGATTTTGAATGCTGTCACCACAAAGATATGATAAGTGTTTAAAATGATGGCTATGTTAATTATTCCTATTTGGTTATTATACAATGTATACATGCATTGAAACATCACACTGTACCCCATAAATACGTACATTACCACGTGTCATTTATAAAGTTACAAATTTATTTTTAAAATTTTTCAAAAAATAAAATAGAATCTCAAGGTTGGATGGAGACTTAAAGTCCGTCAAATCCAACAACTCTTTCAATTCTTGAATGTTTTCTAAAATATTTCTGCCCAAATGTTAATATTGTGGTGAACTTGCTCTCTTTCAAGGGCAGGTAATGAGAACTTTTCCTATTTTTACTTTAGATATTTTCTTACACACTCATTCATTCAATTCTCACAACTACCCTATGAAAAGTAATGCCATCTCTAATTTGTAGAGGAGAAAAACAAATGGGTTTGGCCTTGATACACAATGGTACTAGTATCTACCACTTCCCAATTCATCCTTTGGGCTGCTAATAGTGGCAGCATTTTTCCCTGATGCACCAATACACACTAGCAGCTAGTTAGGATGAAGGGGCAGCTACAGGGTCATGGGACAGTATCTTAGAGTAACCATCTGGTACTGCTCCAGCCTGAACTCACATCTATGACCTCATTGGCTTCGTGTCCTAGCCAAGTCAGTGATAGATGTTTTATTCCTTACTTGACCTTGTTCCTTCAGTCAATCCCTGTTGAGCGTCCCTAGCTACTAAATGTGAGAATAAAGAGATAGGGTTATAAACTATCTCCTCTTTAAGGGCCTACAGATTAATCAGGGGAAGAGAAAAACCAAGCGGAATTGTCCATACCATATGTTGTGAAGAGTGCAATGACAAAAGTAAGTACATACAGGCTGCTTACGGAGCAGAGAGAAGGAGCATATACACAATTTTCCAGTTCTAGGGGCAAAAGCAGTGTTTTACAATCTCAAACACATGTTGGCTTTTGATAAACATTTAAATTTCAAGCTCCTCCCATAAAAAAAAAAGAAAAACAGTTCTAGGAAACCCAGAAGGAGCTTGCCTCCACTGAGAATTGCAATGTTTGGTTTTCCTAGCAGCATTTACTTTTTGTAACTTGAGTTACACTAAAAATATAATTTTTTGTTTTCCAAATTTTAAAAAAATGTTGATTATATTTAATATATTTTTTAACTACCTGACCCACCGTCACACCATATTTCCAATAGAAAATTCCACTAGGCTTCTGTGGCAGGAGAATCTTACGTGTCCTCTTGCTAATGATACCTCCTGGAGAATCACTGGGGATGTCAAAGAAACAGCAACAGAAGAAATAGCACTTGAACCAGTGATTTTCAACCTTGACTGATCCTTAGAGGTTTCAGGAGTACATTTAAAATATTTCAATACCCTATTCCACAACAGATCAAATGAAATCAGAATGGTGGGGTGAAATGTATACAATTATGATTTGTCAAACAAAAATAATACTAATAGTAAAATAAATATTTTTTAAAAGAAAGAATGAATGAATGGTGGGATGAGGGTGGTGCCAGGAAAGGATGTTGGATTTAACACCCTTGCTGATTTTAATGTGCAGCCAAGATTGAAAACCACTGATGGAAATATAAGGCTAGTTTTTTTCTTCAATTGGTTCTTGGAATTTTCCCAGTGGTTCTCAGACTCTCCTGATTTGATTCACCTTGGGAGAAGTTATTCATTTCTATTTACCAGCCATCATCATCTCACTGATGATCTATGGCAATTACCATCTGTCTGATCTCTTTATTGTACATCTCTCTACCTGCACCTGGCTATTCATTTATTCATTTATTCAATACAGCAGTCAACAATTCAGTATCAGTTGGGCACCTGCTTTCTGTACAAGGCAGTGCTAACAACATATAATGATGACAGTCACAGTCATTAACCTTTGGGACTCCCAGTCTAAGAGGAAAGGCAAAAAATATAACAGCAGGATTAAACTCTGATAGAATATGGGAAGTATGTACAAGGAGGTATAGGGGCACAGGAGGGAAGCATTAACTGTACCTGGACATCTCAGGCTTACCAAAGGAAATGATACATCAGTTGAGTATTATCAAAAGTGGACATGGGTTGCCAATTGTCAGTGTCCTAAATGTCAACAGGAAAAACCTGTAGATCGGGCAAAGCTAAACCTGCTAGATTTCCTGCAGTGAGATAAAACTGCCTCAACAAAGCCTTAGTAGTGAAGGCAGAAGAAGATGGAGGATTTTGAGACCTGGGCTTGATGACTTTAAGGTAGGTTTAGCAAGAGAGAAACTAGATGGAAATGGGATGAGTTTATTACATAATGATAGTGGACTGGTTTTGAAGCCAATCTAGGGGATGCCCATTTGTCTTGGTAAGTAAATTATTTTAGCTAGTTTTATAGTTTTCTATTCCAGGCATATATATTTCCTGAAGCAAATGGCTAATTATTTTTGTTTGTTCTCAGTATTATAGAAAATATACCCAGTCACAGTATTGTTTACCAAGTGTTAGGTTCTGATTGAGGTCTGAGGGGAGTCAGTGGGGTGATGGGTAGGTGGAAAAGCACTTGAGGAATTGTAGACAGTTTTGACATGGCTTTACTCTATCTCTGGGCACAAGTGAGCCTGGGTGCAAGCCGTAGTCTGGGCATGAGCGAGCATGGGTGTGAGCCTGCATGCAAGCCAACCCAGGTGCAAACCACATGTACAGCATCGGCAGGGTGATTAGACCTTTTATAGACAATAGTGGCTCCGAACCAAGCATGAGCTTATGTGAGTGGTTACATAATGTACCCCGCGTGGCATGGTTATATAATGTGCAGAGTTGTGTGCCTGCACCCTGAACTCATTGAGTCATGCTGGACTGGATATCTGCCTTGGCCTATTCTTGACCACAGTATATCCATTTTCCTTACAGTCCACCTTCTAGGCCAACGGAGGCATAGGCCTTGAACACACAGGTTTGGACACATCGGTTTTGGGTATACAATCCAACACGGGCTTGACTCATAGGTCTGACACATAGGCCCTGGGCACATAGGCCTGATACACAGGCCCCAGACACACAGGTCCAACACATATGGGCAACCACCCCATGGTGACGTTACCCCAATGTTGCTTTATATATTAAGCCAGGATTTTTGTTCCCCTACCTTTAGGGGCATTGGGGGAGACAACAACAAGTTACCATTCATCCCTATACGTGGTCGGAGGAGGTCATCCTTCCTCCCATAGGTTCTCGCCACATGGCCTGCTCCCACATGGGCAGGTAATCAACTAGCCAATACTGTAACTTCCAGGTAGTTAACCACAAGGTTAAACCTTAATAAACTGCCCAGCTATGGGTGCAGACTAACATAGGTGTCACCTCCTTGGTGATCACCCTGTATACTGCTCTAACTTCAGCCCATTGGCTACTTTGCCCACACCCAGTTTCAAACCATATGCTGTCAGTACTAGGGTGGACTGCGACAGTGGTTCAATCAAAAGTGGCACTTTGGCTAGACCCATCTGTGTATCATGCTTCATCAGGAATGTGGGGACAACCTTCCTTAAATGGTGAAGGCTCAGGGTCTAGAGGTGCCTCAGGCCCCATGGCCTTATCTTGCATTAGGACTACAGTTCCCAAGATCTCTTGCAACTCTGCTGCTAAGGGACTTATACCCAGCATACTCTCCTGCTCTAAGTAGGTGCCTTACTTTGCTAAAGTGGAAGTCTGTACCATCCCAGCCTGAGGGGTCATTATCCATGGATGCACCCCTCCCACTGTCAAGTAAGTCATCGGCACAACGACTGTAGCCCGTCCTGCCATGCTCTCATGAGCCTAAAGGGCAGCATACGCAGTTACTAACTCCTTCTCTATAATGAGTACTGGAACTCAGCTCCTTTGCAAAGTTGGGACTGAAAACCTATTGGCATTCTCAAGCAGTCCATGCACTGCTATAGGCCCCAGCCAAAACTATCTGTGGTCACATGAACATCAAGTTTAAATGGATGCCCTGGTTAATTAACCACAGGGCTTGTGCCTGCTGAATAGCCCGCTTGGCTGCCAGGAGAGCAGTCTCAGCAGCAGCACCTCAATCTCAGGCCAGAGGAGTATTGCAGCTTCTAAATCTGCAAGAGAACCAGAGGTTAGCATAATATCATTAACAAGACCTCGAATAATATTAACAAGACCACAACATACGGTGTGGCTATGCACATAGTCCTGCAGCAACACTGTGAAAGTCTACTGTCACCCTGCCAGAAAGGCAAACTGTTCCTGGCTCTCTGAAAATGCATTATCCAAATCCATTATATAGTGTTACTGTCCCAGTTCTGTCAAGCAGTGTATCAGATCCATAATAGATGGCACAACTGCCAAGCCATGTAAAATATCCACCCCCAGAATGTATTCCGGTATGGGAGAGACATACACAATGCACAAGCAGGGAGCTGAGCAGCCAATGCCAAGGTACAAAGATACAGGTTTCACTTTCACTGACTTGTTTTCATAACCGCCTATGCAGCCTTGCCCAGAAACTTATACAGGTGCAGGAACCAGTCCATACGTGGCCTCCAGTAATCCGGTGTCCCCCCAAGCCAAGCACCTTGGCCAGTTCCCTAATCAAACAGAAAAGGCTCTACATTTCCACCTGGCTGCAGTATGTAGTATTTGAGCTGGAACACCCAGGCAAGACTGTGTCACACAGCAATGTCCTTCTCTCCCTTTGGCATTTTCTGGAATTGCCTCTCTGGAGACAACTGTCTCCACAAAGTTAAGAGTACTTCATTGAGCTCCTTTTCAATTTTCTCTCAGTCAACCCCAGCCAAAATAAAATCTATCCACATCTGTGAGTGTGTCACTCATTGGGGCCCCCTTTTCTCCCTTGGGGGGCAGCCCCTGCAGGTGGGGCATCTTCCCCTTCTTCACAGTGTGAACCCAGACCAAGTGGGGGGTCTCTGGCCAAGAAGACATACCCAGGCCTGCATTCACAGCAGCCTCTAATTCCTTTTCCAAGCTCTGTAGCAGGACCAGCAGGCACTCCACCTGCACCTGAAGGTCCCCATTCATGGCAGCTTCTCTTTTACTGAGCTGTGTAGCCGGGCCTCCAGGCACCCCACCTGTGCCTGGAGGGCCCTTACTTTTCTCCTGCATCCCCCAGGGACTGGGTGTGTACTTCTTATGGTGCAGTCAAAAATGCCCATCCAACTCTGGCAGCAAAGGCTTATTCCTTCTTGGTGCTCTTGTGCTTCCAGCTGCTCCACAGCCTTCTCCATGCTCTCAGGGGACCCATCTACCACCGCCCCAGTTTCCACCAGAGCCCATCCAAGCAGCAGAGCTGCCACCAGTTACCACAACCCATGTTGCAGCCACATGGCCAACCCAGAATCAGTGGGGACCGAAGGCTCACCCACCTTGGGATCCTGTTTGTGATGCCAATTGTTAGGTTCTGAGGTCCAAGGGAGTTGATGGGGTGGCGGGTAGCTGGAAAAACACTCAAGGAATCATAAACAGTTTTGACATGGCTTTACTCTATCTCTGGGCATGAGTGAGCCTGGGTGTGAGCCCGGGCATGAGCTGACCTGGGCACAAGCCATATGTACGGTGTTAGCAGAGTAATTGTACCTTTTATAGACAGTAGTGGCCCTGAGCCAAGCACAAGCTCATGTGAGTGGTTACTTAATGCACTTCACGTAGTGTGGTTACATAATGTGCCTCACGTGGCATGGTTACATAATGTGAAAAGTTGTGCGCCTGCACTCCAAACTCACTGAGTCATGCTGGACCGGATGTCTGCTTCAGCCTATTCTTGACCACAGTACATCCATTTTCCTTACACCAAGAATACAAAATCTTTGTTTCAATACTCACAAAAGCAGGCAAACAAGTGGAGAGATGGGAACTGGCAATGAGATAAGCCTGTGCAGACAAAGCTCTAAAACCAGAGTATGCTCTAGAAATCTCTCCTGCTTTCTGAATCAAGTCCACACTTCTCAACTTGGCATTTAAGGCCCTCTAGTATGTGAACCGCCTTGCCTTGTCTCAGCTGAGACTTTGGACTTGGACTTTGGGTTAATGCTGTAATGAGTTAAGACTTTGGGAGACTGTTGGAAAGGCATAATTGTGTTTTGAAATGTGAGAACATGAGATTTGGGAGGGGTTAGGGGCAGAATGATATTGTTTTGCTCTGTGTCCCCACTCAAATCTCATCTTGAATTGTAATAATCCCCCCACCCCCCCCTCCGTGTCAAAGGCAGGACCAGGTGGAGGTAATTAAATCATGGGAGCGGTTTCCCCATGCTATTCTCAGGATAGTGAGTCAGTTCTCACGAGATCTGATGGTTTTATAAGGGGCTTCTCCCTTCACTCAGCACGCATTCTCTCTCCTACTGCCCTGTGAAGAGGTGCCTTCCACCATGATTGTAAGTTTCCTGAGGCCTCCTCAGCAATGTGGAACTGAGTAAATTAAACCTCTTTTCTTTATACATTCCCCAGTCGCAGGCAGTTCTTTATAGTAGTGTGGGAACAGACTAATACAGGGACAGTTTTCCTCATGCTGAGGGAGTTCTCACAAGATCTGGTTGTTTGATAAGTGTCTAGCGCTTCTCCCTTCTCACTCTGTCTCTCTCCTGTCACCTGTGAAGAAGGTGCTTGCTTCTCCTTCACCTTCCTCCATGATTGTAAGTTCCCTGAGGCCTCCCCAGCCATGCAGAACTGTGAGTCAATTAAACCTATTTTGTTTATAAATTACCCAGTCTCAGGTAGTATCTTTATAGCAGTGTGAAAACAGTCTAATATAATCATTGAATCTGTACCTTGCTGTGGGCACGGTGGCCATTTTAACAATATTGATTCTTTCTATCCATGAACATGGAATGTTGCTCCATTTGTTTGTGTAGTCTCTGATTCCTTTTAGCAGTGTTGTGTAGATCTCCTTGTAGAGATCTTTCATCTGCTTGGTCAGCTGTATTCCTAGGTATTTCATTTTCTCTGTGGCTACTGTAAATGAAATCATGTCCTTGATTTGACTGTCAGAGTGGATGTTATTGGTGTATGGAAATGGTATTGATTTTTGTACATTAATTTTGTATGCTGTAACTTTACTGATGTTATTTATCAGTTCTAGGAGTCTTTTGGTGGAATCTTTAGGGTTTTCTAGGTGCAGAATAATACCATCAGCAAAGAGAAATAGTTTGACTTCTTTTCCTATTTGGATGCCTTTCATTTCTTTCTCCTGACTGATTGCTCTGAATAAGACTCCAGCACTATGTCGAATAGGTGGAGTGAGAGTGGGCATCCTTGTTTTGTTTCAGTTCTCAAAGGGAATGGTTCTAGCTTTTGCCCATTCAGTATAATGTTGGCTGTGGGTTTGTCATAGATGGCTCTAATTATTTTGAGGTACATTCTTTCAATGTATATCTGCTCAATGCCTGCAGTCTGTTGAGGGTTTTTATCATGAAGGGACGTTGGATTTTATCAAAAGCTTTTTCCACGTCTACTGAGATGATCATATGGTTTTTGCTTTTAATTCTGTTTAAGTGGTGAATCACATTTATTGATTTGTTGAACCAGCCTTACATCCCAGAAATGACATCTATTTTATCGAGGTATATTAATTTTTTATGTGCTGCAGAATTCAGTTTACTAGTATTTTGTTGAGAATTTTTGCATCTATGTTCATCAGGGATATTAGCCTAAAGATTTCTTTTTTTATTGTGTCTCTGCCAGATTTAGGTATTAAGCTGATGCTGGCTTCATATAATGAGTTAGGGAGAAGTCCCTCCTCTTTGATTTTTGGAAAAAGTTTTGGTAGGATAGGTACCAGTTCTTCTTTGTAAGCCTGGTAGAATTTGGCTATAAAGCCATCTGGTCCAGGGCTTTTATTGGTTGGTATGCTTTTTATTACTTACTCGATTTCAGAGCTCAATATCAGTCTTTTTCAGGATTTCAATCCCTTCCTAATTCAATCTTGGAAGTTTGCGTGTTTCCAGGGATTTATCCATTTATAGATTTTCTAATGTGTGTGCATAGAGTTCATAATATTCTCTGAGGATCTTTTGTATTTCTGTGTCTACTCTCCAGGCAGATCCCTCTGCCAGCTAAAACATCCATAGGAGATATGGGGTCCCCTGGAGCTAAAACCTCGAACATCTGTAGCAAGAGTGGGCAGTCCCACAGTCCCTTTACTCCCTCCTTGCCCAGAACTGTTTGGGACTGGGAACTAGCCCTGGCTTTGGGGTATGTACAGGGTTCCCAGCTTCTTCCCTCTTCAGTCTCAGTGTCTGTGTTGCATCTCCCCTTACTCTTGGCATTTTCTTTCTGAAGATCTGCTCAAATTATATTGGTTTACTAGAAATTCTGGTCTTTATCAGTGGAAGTAGTACTTCCTGGCTGTGTCTGGTTATCTATCTTGTCCTCTCTCCTGATGTAAGGTCTAAGTGGAAAGTTGGGCTCAGAATAAATTATTGATAATAAGAATATGCCATTATAATTTTTAGACAAAAATTAAATGTAGAAATAAGATTTGTCTCTGAGGGCCGGGCACAGTGGCTCACGCTTGTAATCCCAGCACTTTGGGAGGCCGAGGCAGGCGGATCACGAGGTCAGGAGATCGAGACCACGGTGAAACCCCGTCTCTACTAAAAATACAAAAAAATTAGCCGGGCGTGGTGGCGGGCGCCTGTAGTCCCAGCTACTCGGAGAGGCTGAGGCAGGAGAATGGTGGGAACCTGGGAGGTGGAGCTTGCAGTGAGCCGAGATTGCGCCACCGCACTCCAGCCTGGGCGACAGAGCAAGACTCCGTCTCAAAAAAAAAAAAAAAAGATTTGTCTCTGAGAAGTTATTGTTAGGGCCTTCTGAAGGAGGCTTATCCTGCTTATATAGAGAGGGCTATCTTGTTCCTGAAATCAATTAAGAATTATACAACATTTAATATGTTCCAAAAAAGTTGATGCAGTGTGTACTCTCTCTCTCTCGGGCTTACACTAAGAATTAATAGTTTTGCATTCACAGAATGGGCAATAAGCTCATTACTCAAGATGATTTTTCTACCCAAACGGAAGAATGGTAGAACAACTGCATTCTCCTTCTGCCAAAAAAAAAAATTACATGATGTAGAATGTGTCCTTGTGTTTGCCTGAAGACATCATCTGGTCAAATGACATCAAAATAATAAAATCTGGCTTCAATATAAATTCTAACGATTTTTCAAACTCTGCAAAAAAATTAATTTGACTCTACCAATTCTTTCCTCAACTTTACCTTGATAACATACTTTGTGTGTGTGTGTATATATTTATATATATATATAAAGTATATATATACAACTACATAATTACTGAGTTATTATTAACAGTAATGCTAAACACTTTACTTATCTAATTTCATTCCCACAATAGCCTTAAAGGATATACCATTTTATTCTCTATTATAGGTGAGAAAACCGAGGCCCAGCAGGACTAGTTACCCTATATGCCTGAACATAAAACAACCCAGAATACAATGTGATCCTTCGATATCCGTATGGGAAGACATATACAATAAAAAAATGACGATAAGAGCCTGACTTGAAAATATATACTAATAAAAAATAAATTTTATAAGTTAAATATGTACACATTTGATTTAGTTGCATATTTATTTTAAATAACACACCCTGTAAATGAATGCATTACATTTAAAATATTACTTTTTTCCATCCTCAAATTTTATGAAATAATTTTATTCAAACTCTTCACATGCCTCTTAACATCAAAATCTTATTAATCACTGGAGCCGCTTTTCTGAAACAAGTAACAGTTTTCCAGAGTTACCATTTATATTGATCAAGGGTTTTCTGGAGAAACAATTAATGTATATGTGTGTGTGTATACATGCCTATGTGTGTGTATGTATGTGTGTGTACATATACACACATATATACACACATACACATATGTGCATACACACACATACATATATATATATATATGGAGAGAGGGAGAGAGAAAGATTTATTACCAGAAATTGGATCAGACAATTATGGAGGATGGTAAACCCAAAATCTGCAGGGTGGGCCAATTGACCCAGGGAAAGCCAAAGTTTTAGTTCAAAGACCGTCAGGCAGTAAGAGTCAATATTGCAGATGAAATCAGAAGGTAGTCAGCTAGAGAATTATCTCTTACTTAGGGGAAGATCAGTGTTTTTGTTCTATTCAGGTCTTCAGCTGTTTGGATGAAACCTGACATTATGGAAGGCAATCTCTTGTGCTCTGCTGATTAAAATGTTAATCTAATCCAATGTTAAAGTCTACCTATTGAAATATTTATCTCATCCCCAATATTTAGAACATCCTCACATAAACACCCAGAATAATGTTTGACCAAATATCTGAATACCCCATGGTCTAGTTGACACACAAAATTAACCATCAGAGCATCTTACCCTCTAAGTCATTAGAGATACACACCTTTTTAACATATGTGTGATACAATCAGAATAAATCTTATTTCAAGGCATAAAAACACATTTATATAATACTACTACTTTCTTTCTATTTAAGTGCAGGTAAATGATTGTGATCCACAAAGTAATCACTCAGGGTACTATTTTTAAGCTGTGCTTCACAAACTTGGTTGCATTTTGAAATGGCCTGGGAAGTTTTTTAAAAGATGCTGTTTTCTAGGTCCCAGTCCCAGAGAACCTGATTTCATTGATGTGGAGTGGGACCTGGACATGGAATTTTTAAAAACTCTCCAAATAATTCCAGCCATTGTTTCAAAGTAATCTTTAAAAGATTCTTTTTACCACATCCACCACCTGCAATTATGAGGTCATCCCCTAAGAAGAATCCAAATATAAGTTATTTTTTATCTTTTTTTTAGACACTAGAAGTGTGTATTGCGTGAACTCCATAAGATTCCTAAAGTAGCACTGATTGAGATCATATTGGGTTAATGTGCCTCAATCCAGGAGCCATAAAAACACCAATATTTTTTATGCTTTGCCCTCTTTGGCTTCTACTAAATTCATAGTGGAATAGACCTTTTACGGACTCACTGACTCCCATGAGAGAGTCTTTCCACTCAAAGGCCCGTAAGTTCAAGGAATCAGACTGAAGTCCAATGTGAAAATGTAGTGCTGTGCTCAGTAGCCTTCACCTTTTAACAGAAGCACAGTTTCTTAGGTCTAAACTTTAATACTTACAGTTTCTCTCCCCTAGGCTCCCATAAGAATTCCATGGAATTCCCTCCCATGAGGCTCCTTGGTTCCCTATGTAAATTGAACCTTGGTTGTGACAGATACAGTTGATGCTCTGCCCAGATCCCCTCAGATCTCTCTTATCGGCACTATGTGTCCATCCCCAGCCCCTGCATGCTCTGCTACGAAGGGCTATCACCCAGGATCCTCAAAGAATTGCCCGTGGGCACTAAAGCCTCCTTGCCCACATGGAGAACAGAAGGATCTGGGACTTTGCATCCCCCACCATGCTGGCCCTTAAGCAGTGACGGACTGTTGTGAAATACAAAAGCCCAGCTCTTGTGAGATGGGGAGAGGAAGGGAACAAACTCTGAAATGTCATTTTCTCTCCAAAGCCTCCTCAGAATCAGGCTGAGTCTGAGACATCACATGGAATTGGACCTTTGCTTGGCTTTGTCACATTCCTTCCTATCCTGCTTCTTTTACTCTTTTACTGGTTTCTACTGGGAGAATTAATATATTACTTACACCTGAATCCTTGGCCCAGCATTTGCTTCCAGGAAACTCCAGCCTGAGATAATGTTTCACACCACTCATCTTCCACCATTCCTCAAGACCTAAAAGCTCTAATTTTAAAATGAGCACAGGTGAGATACGGGCTATGCGGTGGTGGTGGCGGGGAGGGGCGGGGAAGAGTGGGGAAGTGGCAAGCAAGAGAGAGAGGGAGGATGGGAAATAGGAATCATCTTTCCATTCTTTACTGTCTGCCCTCCTATTCATTTCCACATTACCTTCTAAAACCCACTGTGTACATGTCACCTTCTCTTCTACCCATTTTAGGGTGCTCCGTTACTTAGAAATATAGTAAAAATTCCATAGCCTCACGAATGTTGACAAAATGATTCTAAAGTTTTTATGGAGAGGCAAAAGACCCAGAACTGCCAAATCAACGTTGAAGAAGAAGAACAAAGGTGGAAGACTGACACTACCCAACTTCAAGACTTACTATAAAGCCACAGTAATCAAGAAAGCATGTTATTGGCGAAAGAATAAACAGATCAATGGAACAGAATAGAGAGCCCAGAAATAAATCCATATAAATATAGCCAACTGATATTTATTTCATTTATTTATTTACTGAGACAGAGTTTCATTCTTGTTGCCCAGGCCGGAGTGCAATGGCGCGATCTCAGCTTACCACAACCTCCACCTCCCAGGTTCAAGCAATTCTCCTGCCTCAGCCTCCCAAGTAGCGGGGATTACAGGCATGTGCCACCATGCCTGGCTAATTTTTGTATTTTTAGTAGAGAGGGGGTTTCTCCATGTTAGTCAGGCTGGTCTCAAACTCCCGACCTCAAGTGATCCACCCGCCTCGGCCTCCCAAAGTGCTGGGATTACAGACGTGAGCCACTGCTCCCAGACACCAAATGATATTTAACAAAGAAGGAAAGGCAATACAATGGAGCAAAGATAGTATTTTCAACAAATGGTGCCAGAACAACCAGACCATGCAAAAAAGAAAGGAAAAAAACCTAGAGCAGACCTTATACCTTTTATGGATCACAGATCTGAATGTAAAATACAAAACTACAAAACTCCTAGAAGATAACAAAATGTAGATGAACTTGAGTGTGGCAATGATTCTTTAAATCAACATAAAAGGCACATCCATGAAAGAAATAATTGATAAGCTGGCCTCATTAGAATTTAAGATTTCTGCCTTATGAAAGATAATACCAAGAAAATGAGAAGAGAAGACATAGAATGAGAGAAATATTTGCAAAAGACACACCTGATAAAGGACCATTACATAAAATATACAAAGACCTCTTACGACTCAAAAATAAGGAAATGAACAACCTGATTTAAAAAATGCACAAAAGACCTAACAAGACATCTCACCAAAGAAGATATTCAGATAGCAGGTAAGCATATTAAAAGATGTTCAATATCATACATCATTAGGGAACTGCAAATTAAAACAATGAGATACCACTACACACCAATGAGAATGATCAAAATCTAAAACACTGACAACAAAAAATGCTGGCAAGGAATTTGGCAGAGAGAAACAGGAACTCTCATTCATTGTTGGTGGAAATGCAAAAGAGTATGCCCACTTCGGAAATCAGTTTGGCAGTTTCTTGCAAAGCTAAATACACTCCTGCATAGATCCAGGAATTGTACTCCTTGCTATTTACCCAAATGAACTGAAAATATCTCCACACAAAAACCTGCACACAGATGTTTGTGGCAGCTTTATTCGTTACTGCCAAAACCTAGAAGTAATCAAGATGTCCTTCAGTAGGTGAAAAGATAAATAAACTGTGGGACATTTAAACAATGGGATGTTATTCAGTACTGAAAATAAAAAGAGAGAGAGAGCTTTCAAGCCATGAAAAGACATGGAGGAAAATTAAATGCATATTATTAAGTGAAAGGAAGCCAATCTGAAAAGGCTATATGCTATATAATTCCAACCATATGACATTCTGGGAAAGACAAAACTATGGAGATTGGAAAAAGTTAAGTGATTTTTCAGGGTTAATGAGAGTGGGAGATATGAATGGGCAGAGCACAGAAGATTTTTGGGGCAGTGAAGTTATTCTGTATGATATAATGGTGGATCCATGTCATTATGTATTTGTTAAAACCTACCAAATGTGCAATAACAGCGAACCCTAATATAGACTATAAACTTTGGGTGATAACGATGTATCAGTGTAGGTTCATCAATTGTAACAAATGTACCACTCCGATGGAGCATGTCAATGGTCAGGGCGAAGCTTGTGCATGTGTCAAGACAGGAGGTATGTGAGAACTCTCTGTACTTTTCATTCAAGTTTACTGTGAACCTCAAACAGTCCTAAAAAAATAAAGTTTACTAACTAAAAATAATCCATGGTCTCACATTCTCATTAGTTTCTATTGATTTTTTTCTTCTGGCAATAGGTCACATTTTCCTACTCCCTTATATGTTGACTAGCATTAATTATCCATTGCCTTCTGATTATTATGAATTCTGTATTGCTGAAAGCTTGGATTATGTTGTCTTTAAAGAATCTTGAGTTTTTTACTTACTATTTATAATGCTCTTCATTGCTTTTTATATATCCAGATTTCCATCTGCTATCATTTTTCTTTAGCCTGAAAATGTTCTTTTAATATTCCCTGTAGTTTAGGCCTGCTGGTGATGAAATCCCTAAGGAATTTTTTGTCTGAGTAAGTCTTTAATTTTGAAGGATGTTTGCCTAATATAAAATGTTAGGTTAAAGGTTTTACTTTGTTTTCTTTTAGCACTAAAGATATTGCTCCATTGTCTCTGGCTTGCATGATTTCTGAAGAGAAATCTGTGGTAATTCTTTTTTATTCCCCCATATTAACTTTTCTGTGGATGCGTTTAAGTTTTTCTCTTTGTTACTGATTTTCAGCTATTTGATTATGATTATCTGTAGTATTGTCTTCTTCCTTTTTTTTAATGTAGTTTCCTTAGCTTTTTGAGCCAGCAGATTTATATCAAGGAATTTGGAAATATTCCTACCATTATTCTTCAAATGTTTTTGTATCTCCCACTGTCGCCAGACAGGTCTAGGACTCCAAGTACACGCATGTCAGACTGTTTAATATTATCCTCTAGTCAGGACCAGCTACATAGTTTGGAGGGTCAGTACATAATAAAAATGAGAGACTCCTTATTCAAAAATTGTTGAGAATGTTAAGAGGCAATGACACAGCACTAAACCAAGTGAAGGCCCCTCCTGAGTATGGAGCCTAAGTGACCGAAAATGTGCATGCCTATAAAGGCTGTTCAGAGGTAATTGAGGCTTTTTTTCATATTATTTCAGTCTTTTTTTAAAAGTCTTTATCTTGGATAGTTTCTGTTGCTATGTCTTTAAGATCACTTATCATTTTTTCTTCAGTGTCTAATCTGTTGTTTAACTCATCTAATGAATTTTCCCTTTCGTTAATTGTATTTTTAGCTGTGAGTACCATTTGTTTCTTTTTTACTTTACCCATTTCTTTCCTTATTATATTTATTTGTTCCTATAAAATTTTAATCATATATATGCACTTTCTAAACATGTATATATACTATTTCTATATAAGCTTTTTCTAATGATTCCATCATCTCTGTCATTTCTTGATCTGTTTATATTGACTGAATTTTCTATTTATTATAGGTCACATTTTTCTGCTTCTTTGAATGTTAGCTATCTTTTAGGAGACGCCAAACATTGTGAATGTTATTGCTATGGTGTGAATGTTTGTTTCCCCACTCCTAAAATTTATATATTGAAATCCTAATTCCCAAGATGATGGTATTGGGAGGTGGCCTTTGGGGGTGATTAGATCATGAAGGCAGTGCTGTCATAATTTGGATTGGCACCCTTAAAAAAGAGACCACATAGAGCTAGTTAGTCTCTTCCATCATGCAAGGACACAGCAAGAAGTCACCCTTCTATGAACTAGGAAGCAGGCCTTTGTCAGATACTAAATTGGCCAGTGCCTTGATCTTGGGCTTCCCAGCTTTTAGAACTGTGAGAAACAAATGTCTGTTATTTATAAATCACCCAGTTTATGGTATTTCATTATAGCAGTCCTAATAGGCTAAGACAGTCGGGTTGTTGTGTGACTAAATCATATTAAATGGTGTTGAGTTTTGTTTTGGAAGGCAATTAATTTACTGGCAAGTCAAATTGACAGTGTTGATGCTTTGTTTTAGCTTTGCTAGAAAAGATCAGGAGTAGCCCTTATTCTAAGGCTGGAGTAAACCTCTTAAAGTATGGCCTTTCTGGGGTTTCAACTAATGTTTCTGGTGTTCTAGCTGGTCAAAAAACCAATGTCCCTCAGCACTTTGCAACCTATGGAGTCTCTCCAGCTCAAAAAAAGAACCCTGTAGCTATTCTTTGCAAGACCTCATGGAGTCACTCTTTGCATGTGCAGCTTATCATTCAGCCAAAATTCAAGGGACCACTATGAAGATTCTTGAAGCTCTATTCTATAGGGAAGGACCCTTCTCTGGGACTCTTTCCGACAAATTCTAAATACATCTGCATTCCCAAACTCTAATCCCTGCTTCTCTGCTCAGTCAGATTATTGCTTTTTGGGATCCACTTCTTTGTGCCATGATTTGGAAAGGCAGAAAACCTTTATGAATGTCAAGCTCACCTCTAGTCTTTACCTTCTCTCAAGGATGGCTACTCTGCTCTGTAGGTTGCTCAGTTCCTGAAAACATTGCTTTATATATTTTGTCCAGTTTTGTAGTTGTTTATTACAGGAAGGTAAGCCTCATCCTATTGCTCCAACCATTTCTTCTTTTCATATGCCATCTCCCAGCCTGGGATCACCTTCCCAATCTTTTCCTCTTCACCTTTATAGCTCAACTCTAATCCTTTCTGTTCTTTCACGTAAGTGCCTTTGCTCCCTGATATGATTTAGCTCTGTGTCCCCACCCAAATCTCATGTTGAATTGTAATTCCCAATGCTGGGGGAGGGACCTAGTGGGAGGTGATTGGATCATGGGGGCCAATTTTCCCCTTGCTGTTCTCATGATAGTGAGTTTACATGAGATCTGATGCTTTAAAAGTGTGTGGCACTTCCCCCTTTATTCTCTCTCTCTCTCTCTCTCTCTCTCTCCTGCCACCATGTGAAGATGTGCTTGCTTCCCCTTCATCTTCTAACACGATCATAAGTTTCCTGAAGCCTCCCAGTCATGCTTCCTGTTCAGCCTGTGGAACTGGGAGTCAATTAAACCTCTTTTCTTCATAAATTACCCAGGCTCAGGTAGCTCTTTATAGCAGTGTGAGAACAGACTAATACACTCCCCAAGCTCACTTTACTCTGTCCCTGAACACCAGTATTTCTTGTTATACTATTATTTGACATGTATTACATGTATTAGAAACAGAAATCCAGAGAGCAAGTATAAAAAATAATAGTACTACAATTTTTTAGAAGAATATTATCTTTAAAACTTTTCCTCAAGATTACAGAAGTCAGAATAACTTATCTACATCTTTCTTTATAATAAATATCATTTCCTGGCAAAGCAAAACACATGCTAGATATCTATGAAAATGACAGTTCAAATCAGGTACAATATATGTAATTCTTTTCATTTTTAGAGAGTATATAAATGTTTGATTATATTTCATTTATGCATCATGGATAGTATATGCATATATTTTTAAAGGTTTGCTCAAATGTGTTATGCATCTATTTTCAAACATATTAGAGAATGTAGCTTAACAAGGGCTGCCAAGCTAACTTGTCTTTGTTTAGAGGCCAGAATACAACTCTTCCTGCCAACTTTATGCACATACTTAACCTTCTTTTAAGTGTGTCATTGATTAGCCTTTGCACTGTTCCTTTTATGAATTGCATATGTTCGCTTCTATAAAGCTATATAAACATGTTGCTATTACTCACTGGGAGGAATCAGTTGTTTCTTCATACTCTACAGTATGAGAAATAAAATGGATGCTGAGACTTAACATTAGATGGCAACTATCATCCACAAAACCTAGTGTCAGGTTATTCATTTCATCAAAACTCTCTCACTCTTATTAACTTATTTTAAGTATGTGTTAAGAATCTGAGTTTGCCAATTCAAGCATTATTAATAAAATACCACTTTATATATTTTATAAGTTTTATATATTAGGAATCCATAAAAGATTTCTCCTTCCAAAAATCACTTTTAAAAACCAGTATTTAAGATAAACAAAAAGCTTCAATGTCCAGAAAAATCCTAGATTAATAATGGCTTAAATGATTTGCTTTTCCCTGGCCCTCACTGTCTTTATCTTTTTTACCTTTCTATAGTCTCTTTTTCCTCCATTTCTAACCCTGTGATATGCAGAAAGACTCTCTTCGTGAATTTTTATAACCATCATTTTTAATAACTGCATGAATAAAATTTAATTCACATGTCATCTACTGATGAACATTTTGTTTTCAATATTCATTATAATTAACACTATCATTAAAATATTCAAGATTATCACTTCATATTTTGAATTATTTTTCAATAATTCAACTGAAGAACACTTACTGTATTTTTAATATTCATTATAATTAACACTATTATAAAAATATCCAAGATGATCAATTATTTTAAATTTTCAATTATTTTTCTATGACAGATCCAAAGTAGTGGAGTATAGGATAAAACCTATGATTATATATTTCTGAAGAGCCTTTTTTTTCCTTTCTCCTGTCTATTTTTTTTTTTAATTATACTTTAAGTTCTGGGACACATGTGCAGAACGTGCAGGTTTGTTACATAGGTATACACGTGCCATGGTGTTTTGCTGCACCCATCAACCCGTCATCTACATTAGGTATTTCTACTAATGCTATCCCTCCCCTAGCCCCCCACCCTCCAGCAGGCCCCCAGTGTGTGATGTTCCCCTCCCTGTGTCCATGTGTTCTCATTGTTCAACTCCCACCTATAAGTAAGAACACGCAATGTGTGGTTTTCTGTTCCTGTATTACTTTGCTGAGAATGATGGTTTCCAGCTTCATCCATGTCCCTGCAAAGGACACGAACTCATCCCTTTTTATGGCTGCATAGTATTCCATAGTGCATATGTGCCACATTTTCCTTATCCAGTCTATCATTGATGGGCACTTGGGTTGGTTCCAAGTCTTTGCTATTGTGAACAGTGCTGCAATAAACATACGTGTGCATGTGTCTTTACAGTAGAATGATTTATAATTTTGGGGATATATACCCCGTAATGAGATTGCTGGGTCAAATGGTATTTCTGGTTCTAGATCCTTGAGGAATTGCCACACTGTCTTCCACAATGGTTGAGCTAATTTACACTCCCACCGATAGTGTAAAAGCATTCCTATTTCTCCACATCCTCTCCAGCATCTGTTTCCTGACTTTTTAATGATTCTAACTTGTGTGAGATGGTATCTCATTGTGGTTTTGATTTGCATTTCTCTAATGACCAGTGATGATGAGCATTTTTTCATGTGTTTATTGGTTTCATAAATGTCTTCTTTTGAGAAGTGTCTGTTTGTGTGCTTCATCTACTTTTTGATGGGGTTGTTTGGTTTTTTCTTGTAAATTTGTCTAAGTTCCTTGTAGATTCTGGATATTAGCCCTTTGTCAGATGGACAGATTGCAAAAATTTTCTCCCATTCTGTAGGTTGCCTGTTCACTCTAACGAGAGTTTCTTTTGCTGTGCAGAAGCTCTTTAGCTTAATTAGATCCCTTTTTGTTTTTGTTGCCATTGCTTTTGGTGTTTTAGTCATGAAATCTTTACACATGCCTATGTCCTGAATGGTATTGCCTAGGTTTTCTTTGAAGAATTTTATGGTTTTAGGTCTAACATTTAAATCTTTAATCCATCTTGAGTTAATTTTCATATAAGGTGTAAGGAAGGGGTCCAGTTTCAGTTTTCTGCATATGGCTAGCCAGTTTTCCCAACACCATTTATTAAATAGGAAATTCTTTCCCCATTGCTTGTCAGGTTTGTCAAAGATCAGATGGTTGTACATGCATGGCATTATTTCTGAGGCCTGTGTTCTGGTCCATTGGTCTATATATCTGTTTTGGTACCAGTACCATGCTGTTTTGGTTACTGTAGCCTTGTAGTATAGTCTGAAGTCAGGTAACGTGATGCCTCCAGTTTTGTTCTTTTTGCTTAGGATTGTCTTGGCTACATGGGCTATTTTTTGTTTCCATATGAAATTTAAAGTAGTTTTTTCTAATTCTGTGAAGAATGTCAATGGTAGCTTGATGGGGTTAGCATTTAATCTATAAATTACTTTGGGTAGTATGGCCATTTTCCCAATATTGATTCACAGCCATTATCATACCAAATGGGCAAAAAAAGCTGGAAGCATTCCCTTTGAAAACCAGCACAAGACAAGGATGCCCTCTCTCACCACTCCTATTCAAGATAATATTAGAAGTTCTGGCCAGGCCAATCAGGCAAGAGAAAGAAATAAAGCGTATTCAAATAGAAAGAGAAGAAGTCAAATTGTCGCTTTTCGCAGATGACATGATTGTGTATTTAGAAAACCCCATCATCTCAGCCCCAAATCTCCTTAGGCTGATAAGCAACTTCAGCAAAGTCTCAGGATACAAAATCAATGTGCAAAAACCACAAGCATTCCTATACATCAATAACAGACAGAGAGCCAAATTATGAGTGAACTCTCATTCACAATTGCTACAGAGAATAATATACCTAGGAATACAACTTACAAAACATGTGAAGGACCTCTTCAAGAACTACAAACCACTGCTCAAGGAAATAAGAGAGACACAAACAAATGGAAAAACATTCCATGCTCGTGGATAGGAAGAATCAATATCATGAATATTTCTTAAGAGACTTTTAAAAACTTGTTTTAGTAGATAGTAAGAGTCACCTTAAAATGAAAAGTAAATACTACCTTATGATCATCTGCTCAAATTTAATTTCACTAAAGATTCACTGCCTCTTAAATTGTAGAAACTAACCTATTAGACATTTATCTTTCATTCCTTGCTCAAGGAAGCCTTCCTTCATCTCCCCAAAGCTGGGGTTGGGTGTCCTTTCTGGGTCTCCCTTTGCTTTTTCCTTTTATAACATTTATAATACTATTTCATAATTGCCCATTCAGATGTCTGCCCCATCTCTAGACTGTATATTTCTGCCAATAGAGACTTTACCTTGTTCACAGATATATTCCTCAGAACCTGGAATAATGTCTGGCACATGGCAAGGATGCAAAGACACTATAATTTATGCTAAATTAATTAGTTATCATTATTAAGGTATTGATATATCCTTCTCTATGTCCATAAAATGTATTATTATGCTTTAATTTTTGTCCTATCAGTTCAGTGATGCTTAGCAACCACTTGATGGCATACAGACAATAAGTACAAGTTTTGAATGCATGAATTAGCTAGTTAGTTCATTAGTTTTAAAAGGACAACATAATATTTCAGAACAAATCAAATCTAATCAAGTTTACTATTTCAGAAGCTGGGGTCTAGAAAGAAATTTAGCAGCCAGGTTATGTATTTGCTATTTATGTCCCTTTTTCCTCCCATATCCTTTGAGAGGTAGGTGATAATCACCACCAGGCTCACAAATTCACTGGCCTGTGTGGTCCCTCTTCTTCCATGTTACAATCTGAAGCAAGGCATGACAGCAAGAACAAGAGCCTAGAAGTCATCATTCAACCTGCAAAGGATCCTGAAGTTTAGGTGCTGAGAAGGTTTGTAGAACATGAATACTGACTGGCACTCCTGGGACTGTCAATGGCCAGTAAAATTACAGATGATGGGAGAACAGGAGGTACAGGAGCCATAGGATGGGAACCTGAAGGAATGCCCTCCAGGATGTCTCCTTCAAAATGTACATCTTTTACACTTTTCTTTCCATAGTTAACATATTTAAAACAGCTAAAATCATGTCAATGACTAGCCAAATGCAAATAAACTTAAATACAGAGGGTAATTGGAAAAGAGCTAAATTCCTTGTCTTAGTAGTGAGGATCCTCAACACTCTGGCTCCAGAATAATTTCTCAGGTTTATTGACCTCTACAATCCAAAGATAGTCAGTTCTCTAGGGACCTCAGTAAGTATTGAGAATTCAAACATAAATGAGACACAGGTTCTACACAAAGGGAGATTTCCTAGGGGAAAAAAAAGACCAATTTACTGTACAGACTATCACGCCCACACTAGCACCACCCCATTGTCACACCTCATCATCCTCTAAGGTAGTGCCGTTATAAAGTACGCTTTGTGGGTTATGTTTCCAGAATCAGGGAAAAATAGTCTAATTGGTAGCTGTGTTCATGCTAAACTCTCTCTCAACTTTACTCTTTCTTAACCCTGCATTGACAACAGCTCCCCTTCGGGATAATCTCTTAAAAGTTACTGCACTTTTACTTTTAAAGTTGTTCTAAGAAACACAAAGGTCTGAACATACCGTTGTGCTAAGAAAGAGAAAAAAACTCTCAATCTAAGAGGTTTTACTTCTTTAAGTCTGGAAGACACCTGAGGAGCAATATGTTATTACAGGGAGGACTGAAAAAAAAAATAGATGGAAGTCAAGAAGAAAACAAAAAACTAAGAAAGACTAGATTCACGTCAGGATATCTGCATTTGAGGTTTGACCCTACCAGTGTCTGTAGGACCTTGAGTAAGTCTTTTACTCTTCTCAGCTTGTTTCCTCATATGTAAAATTATAAGGGTAGACCACATGATCAGTATATTTTCTTCCAGTTCATTCTTACCTTGGAAAGAGATTTATTGAATTGCAATTAAGACAATACAAAGCACAGAGCTTAATAACTCTTTATTCTTCTTGTTCTGATTTATTTTGTTTTACTATAATTTCTTAATTAAAATATTTCTTTGGAAAATCATTAACTACTTACGAAAGCCTGAGGTAAAGATTGTCCACTGATAAGAAATAGGAAATTGTTGTGCCCCTAACAGTCATCAAATATATTATTTGGGCCCAGAATATTTCTTTGTTCTGGTAGGGGGATTTGTTATGGTTGTTATTATTGCATAAGCAACCGACATTAAAGCTCAGTGTAGCTTTTCCAAGATTGTTGTTGACTTTTCAAGCACAGGGAGGAAAGAAACTTCAAGCACCTCCAATCAAAACAAAGACTATCTACTCATCTGACAAAGGGCTAATATCCAGAATCTACAAAGAACTCAAACTTACAAGAAAAAAACAACCCCATCAAAAAGTGGGTGAAGGATATGAACAGACACTTCTCAAAATAAGACATTTATGCAGCCAACAGACACATGAAAAAATGTTCACCATCATGACCATCAGAGAAATGCAAATCAAAACCACAATGAGATACCATCTCACACCAGTTAGAATGGCCATCATCAAAAAGTCAGGAAACAACAGGTGCTGGAAAGGATGTGGAGAAATAGGAACAGTTTTGCACTGCTGGTGGGACTGTAAACTAGTTCAACCATTGTGGAAGAAAGTGTGGCGATTCCTCAAGGATCTAGAACCAGAAATACCATTTGACCCAGCCATCCCATTACTGGGTATATACCCAAAGGATTATAAATTATGCTGCTATAAAGACACATGCACACGTATGTTTATTGCAGCATTATTCACAATAGAAAAGACTTGGAACAAACCCAACTGTCCATCAATAATAGACTGGATTAAGGAAATGTGGCACATATACACCATGGAATACTATGCAGCCATAAAAAAGGATGAGTTCATGTCCTTTGTAGGGACATGGATGAAGCTGGAAACCATCATCCTCAGCAAACTATCGCAAGGACAAAAAACCAAACACCGCATGTTCTCACTCATAGGTGGGAATTGAACAATAAGAACACTTGGACACAGGAAGGGGAACATCACACACCAGGACCTGTTGTGAGGTAGGGGGAGGGGGGAGGGATAGCATTAGGAGATATACTTAATGTAAATGACGAGTTAATAGGTGCAGCACACCAACATGGCACATGTATACATATGTAACAAACCTGCACGTTGTGCACGTGTACCCTAGAACTTTAAAAAAAAAGAAAGAAAGAAAGAAAACTGCCCCAGGTGGGGGCTCCCATCCTTTTTTTTTTTTTTTTTTTTTTTGAGATGGTGTCTTGCTCTGTCACCCAAAAAATAAAAATAAAATAGAAACATAAAGTCTATCTGCTCCTAGGACACAGCAAGGTCCTTGCTAATCAGGAATATAATTCCTTTCTCAATATGAGTTTTTCTAAACTGATCCTGGGTATTTTAGTTTTCTGCCTTTGGAAGATACACTTTGTCTAATGAATTATCTAATTAAAGAGCCCAGAAGATCCTCAAAGTCTTCCCTCGTGAAAATATTGAAAAGTATACTCAAAACTGGAGGAAGCCAGGTGTGGTGAAGTGCACCTGTAGTCTTACCTACTCGGAAGGCTGAGGTGGGAGAATCACTTGAGCCTAGGAGTAGTTTTAACAGATATGGTTCAAGTCTAGCTTGAGCAACATAGGGAGACACTGTCTCTACATAAAAATGAGAGGATCCAAGGTCACTTTTCCCTATAAGAATTGGGAACCCAACATCTCTCACTCATGGGAAATTTGGAAGCAAAAGTAACACATTGAAGATTCAGATTCTTATTCAAGATTGTGTGGCACAAACATGAGTGCCACATGGGGTGTTGGGCATAGCTTTCCTATTAGAAGGGAATAATTTTCTCAAGAGAAGTAGTGGAGTTTCAAATAAATTTGAAGTAGCTCTTTTCCCCTGAGCCCACAAAACCAAAGGGAGAGGATCCAGATTAAAAATAGGAAACTACCCACACCCCTATCCTTTTGAATGGTCTAAGTCATTTAGATGCCTTTTAAGACTCCAGGAATAAACTCATATTATCTAGTAATTTAACAGTTTTTCTCCTATGCTGTAATTCTCTTTTCAAACTGCACTAATTCCTCAGTAGAGCAATGGATATGTATTATTGTGTATGAATGTGCTAGTCTTGGGAACACTGAATGAGTAAATATACTCCTCCATGTGCCCCAGGTTTCTCATAGAGATAAGGCACAAATATATCACATGAAGTGCAAATTAGTGATTAGTGGCACACAGTAAGTCAGGAATTGCCGGATAGATCCATGTGCTAGAGGGGGACTCCAGAGAGGGCACAAGGAAGGAAGGAAAACTAAGCATTCTGCTTATCATAGATTAGAAAACATTGCCCTTTGAAAGGAGAAAAGACAGAGAGGGTAGCAAACTCCATATATGCACATTATTATAGTTACCATTATTATTATTAAAAGTGTGTGCCTCTGCTCCAATGGCTTGAGACAGTGACTGGAATATATGTACTCTGATTATTGAACAAGATGCCTCAGATTTCTTCTATTCCTCTCCCTCTTTACTTCCTCCTCATTATTATGCTTTTTTCCTCACCTCTCCACTACCATCTGACATAAAGTTCAGTCTATTGATTTAGTTATAGCTTTTGGATATTTTGTATGCAGATTTACAGCTTTGTTCACTATTTTTTATCTTATTTTTTTAAAATAACGATTGCTTTTATAATCATATGGGCATTTAAAAATATTTTTATCTTATTTTTATTCTAAGTCATTCACTTACATTTGTAACCAGGAATTGCCATGATAAAGGGAAATATTAATAGCTTGTCCATGTCTCAAGTAGCAAATCATAAATGCCTTCTTTCTTCCAAGTTAACTCCTCAGAGAGACATATACTATCTCAAAAACACTTCCAATCTGTCTTAGATGGCGTAAAGAGCCCGAGAGGGGAGGCTAATGGCTTCACACTTAAAATATTCTCCTAGCAACTCTGGAAATTCAGGTATGTTTCAGGTAAAATTTCTCCCCTAGGAAGCCATAAACCTAGGCCCAAATTGTCAGAATTTCAAAAACAAAATAATTTTATCCAAATCTCTTTTCTGCTGGATCTCTGTTACTGCCTTCTTCAGCACACTTACTTCTTAATCAAAGCCTCTCTTTTGTCATACGAATGGCCCAGGAAGCCCTCAATTGTAAAGAAGCCCTTCTCAGTACATACTGGTCTGGATGAGGTAGGCTATGCTATAGCAAAAAATAACCTCACAATCTCATTTTTATAACACACTGAAAGTTTAGGTATTGCTCACATTAATATGGGTTGCTCAGCTCTCCTCCAAAGAGTGATCCAAGGGCCCTCATTAGGCATTTTTTAGCTGCACATGGAATTGACATAAAGGTCAAGAGAGAGCTGGAATAAATGACGTTTTTAAAAAGTCAAGTCTAAGAAGTGGCTTACATAATTTCTGCCCGCATTCTATAGCACCAACCTAACTGCAACGGATACTGGAAAATACAGCCTTCCTGTATGTGCAGAAAGAGAAACTTATGTGAAATTGTCACTGTCACACATTTAACTTCCAGGATGCAAACATGGAATTTCATAACCACAAGCCCCAAGAGACACATAATTATGGTTTTTATTAACTCTGAAAGGATTTGGAAATCAATTTCCCAATGATTTCCCTAAAGGCTGGAAAGATGAAAAAATAAATGTATTTATGCATACATATATATACACATACACACATATATATCATTGTTAATCTACTCATTTAGTCATTCAACACTATTTTTTTAGCGAAAGCAAAAACATGTGTTTTGTGGTCTGGTTGTTTTTTTTTCCATGTAACAATACATCTTAAAGATTGTTCCATATCAGTACATATATTAGCATGTGCTATAGAGCTATATCATTCATTGTTACAGCTATAGTCACTCACCATACTCCTATACTGAAAAACAGATTGTTTCCACAGAACATACTTAAATATATCTCTTTGAGTACACAAGCAATTAGATCTTTGAAATAGATTCCCAGGAAGGACTCCTTGGAAGAAATTTAAATGATGTTTTCATATTATTTTTCCAAAGCCAGAATAACATTGATACCAAAACATAATAAGGACAGCAGGAAATAGAAAACCACAGACTAGTCTCACTTGGGAAATTAACCCGAAAATCCTCAAAGAATTATTGGCAAATAAAATCCATCAACATATTAAATAATCATTTTCCACAACCTAGTGAGATTTATACTACTATAAATTCAATACCTAGATTTCCTAAATACCTCAGCATCCTTAAGGGTGTACCTAGAATAGAAACAGTGCTTTGCACTTTGAGTAAATATGTATTAAGTTGATGAATAAATGAATAAACATAGAAAACATTTAACATAATTCACCATATTAATAAATATAAAGAGAAAATTTATGTGATCATTTCTATAAGTTGCCGAAGAGGCATTGGAAATTCATCATATGTTCCTGATCTTTTAAATTTTATATAAAAAGGAGTACTTTCTTAACATTATTTTAGATGATTGAGAGATCAATAAACACACACACATACAATATCTACTTCAAATCAAGTCAGTATCATGTTTAAAAATGAAACTCTAGTCTGTGCGTGGTGGTTCATGCCTGTAATCCCAGCACTTTGGGAGGTAGAGGCAGGTGGATCACCTGAGATCAGGAGTTTGAGACCAGCTGGGCCAACATGGTGAAACCCCCATCTCTATTAAAAATATAAAAATTAGCCGGGCATGCTTGCATGTGCCTGTAATCCCAGCTACTTGGGAAGCTGAGGCAGGAGAATCACTTGAACCTAGGAAGTAGAGGATGCAGTGAGCGGAGATCGTGCCATTGCACTCCAGCCTGGGCGACAAGAGCAAAATTCCATCTCAAGAAAAAAAAAAAAAAGAAGCACTAATGATTTCATGTTAAAGTAATGAATAAAATGAAAACACTAGACCATGTAATAGGGGATATGAGTCACAAAAATTATAAAAGAATAAGTAAAACTGCCATTATCTTCAGATGGTATAATTTTACTCCTGAAAACACCAAGAGAATCTATTAAAAACAATAACAAAATTCGGCAACATGGGTGCTACCACATTACTATAAAAAATCAATAGTTTTATAAAATATAAATAAAACTAATTACAAATATAATAAAAGAAAATATCTAATTTACAATAATAATAAAAAGATAAAATATTTTATCTTTGTATCAAAAAGACAGGCAATAAATGCTGGTGAAGATGTGGAGAAAAGGGAACCCTCATACACTGTTGGTGGGACTATAAATTAGTACAACCACTATGGAGAACAGTTTGGAGATTGTTCAAAAAACTAAAAATAGAGCTACCATATGATCCAGCAATCAGCAATCCCACTGCTTATATACTCAAAAGAAGGGAAAGCAGGATATCAGAGAGAGATTTGCACTCCCATGTTTATTGTAGCACTATTCACAATAGCAAAGATTCGGAAGTAACTTAAGTGCCCATCAACAGACGAATGGATAAAGAAATGTCATAGATATACACAATGAAATACTATTCAGCCATAAAGAAGAATGAGATTCTGTCATTTGCAACAACATGGATGGAACTGGAAGTCATTATGTTATGTGAAATAAGCCAGGCACAGAAAGATAAACTTTGCTTGTTTTCACTTATTTGTGGAAGCAAAAAGGTAAAACAACTGAACTCATGGAAATAAAGAGTAGACAGATGATTACCAGAAGCTGGGAAGGGTAGTGGGGAGTGGGGTGTAGGGGAGTGTACAAAAAACTAGTTACAAAGAATGAATAAGACCTAGTATTTGACAGCACAACAGGGTGACTACAATCAGTAATAATTTAATTGTACATTTTTAAATAACTAAAAAAGCATAATTGGAATGTTTGTAATGCAAAGGATAAATGTTTGAGGGGATGGATACCCCATTTACCATGATGTGATTATTACACATTGCATGCCTGTATCAAAGAATCTCATGTACCCCATAAATAGATACACCTACCACGTACCCACATAAATTAAGAATTAAATTTTAAAAAATGAAATAAAATATGTGGCCCCACCATTATACATGTCATTATGCATTTGTTCAAATCCTTAGAATCTACAACACCAAGAATGAACCCTGTTATAAATCATAGACTCTGGGTGATAAGGATGTGTCAATGTAGGTTCATTGTGTGTAACCAATGTAACATCCTGATGAAGGACATTGACAATGGGAGAGGCTATGCATGTGTTAGGGCAGGTGAGAAAGGGAAATCTCTGTTCCTTCCACTCAATTATGCTATGAATCTAAAACTGCTCTAAAAATAAAGTCTATTTTTAAAAAACTAAAATACTTAAGAATGCCTTTAACAAATAATGTATAAGACTTCTATCACTGAAAATTTTAAATTTTTATGGGGGCATTTTAGAATATTTAATAAATAGAAATATGTACCCTGTTTTTGAACAGAAAATCTAACATTATTATTATGAGAAAACAATTTTTAAGCCACCCTAAAAAAATTACATATATTACATATATACATATATATGATGGTAGTGGTGGTAGAAAAGGGACTTCAGAAACTATAGTATGTTTCAAAAATATATATAAAAAGATAACAAGAATAGTCAGAAAATTACTGGAAAAAAGGAATAATGATTAAGGCCTGCTTTTATCAGATATTGAAACTTACTATCCAATTACTACTGCAGCATAACAAACCACTGCAGTTCTAATGGTATAAAATACCCATTTTGTTATGTCCATGAAATCTGTGGGTCAGGAATTCAGTCAGGGCACAGGGATGGTGGAGGGTTTCTGTGAAGCCTCAGTTGGGGTTGCCTCTGTGGGTGGGGAACAGAACAGGGGCAGCTTCACTCACGGGTCTGCCTCCGGAGCTGGGATGACTTGTAGATGCAGCTCAGCTGTAGCACCTACATGTGTTCTCCATGAAGCCCAGCTGGACTATTCCTAGGAGGAAGCCACCAAAACACAACTGGTTAGAGGAGTTGCCTGTGAGAGGAGCAGAATAAATGGTAGAGATGGGAAGAGTAGGAGAAGAGGAAGCAGATGAAGAATATGAGTCTTGAAAAAGATAGAAAATCATCCTGTTTATGTATTAACTTTTAATTTTAAAAATAGCTAATTTTGTAAAATAAGCCTAAGTGAAATTTTATTTTTATTCATGATATGTTAGATACAAAAACATCAAGATTCTTGATGTTTGGCTGGAATTTTTTCAGGATAGTACAGTGAAAAGAAAGTATTTCTTGATGATCAGAAGCTCTAATTTTTTTTAATTTAATTTCTTTTTCTTTTTCTTGAGACAGGGTCTCACTTTGTCACCAGGCTGGAGTGCAGCGGCACAAACACAGCTCACTGCAGCCTCAACCTCCTGGGCTCAAGCAATTCCCCTGGCTCTGCCCCCCAAGTAGCTGGGAATATACATGCCTGCCACCACACCCAGCTAATTTTTGTACTTTTTCTAGAAACGGGGGCTCACTATCTTGCTCAGGCCAGTCTCGAATTCCAGAGTTCAAGCGATCCGCCTGCCTCAGCTTCCCAAAGTGCTGAGATTACAGGCGTGAGCCACTGCACCTGGCTTGTTGTTGATTTTTAAGATGGGAAAAGAACTATTGTTTAATTTTTTCCAAATGTATGATGATATTGTCTGTGAATGTTCTCACTCTTCCTGCTGCCTATGGATTTCATTATAACTGCCTTCCAGGAGAGACCACAAGAACACACTCATAGTCCAACACCAGATGAGACATGAACTCATCAAGTAGGCAATGTGCAAATTTCATGGATGAATGTAAATTCTAATACACAGAGCAAGCTGAAGGTTATATGCATATTATATGGGTAAAGTCAAAGTAAATTTTTATTATTGCTTCCAAATATTCATGCTCAGAACCAAGTAAATGCCATATTTTTCCCACTTAAGTTAATAAATTTGATAGCAATGTTTTTCTCAGATTTGTTTCATGGTTAACACTATTGCTTCTGGTTTAGCCCTAGTAAAGGCCTCGACTGCAGGTGGGACTGTATATACAACATGTAGAGATACTAATCAGAACTTTCTATCTAATGCAGAGTCCAAGTCATGATGGCTTTATCAACTGAAAAAAAAAATCAGAAAGTGAGCAAGGCCTAACAAATAGGCTCAAGATGGTAAATTGGGGGACGTTTGAAGACAGACATCAAGTCATCACATTTTGGGTCTCTAGTGTCCAGCATGGTCCCCAGCCCACAGAAGGCACTCTATTAACTTTTGTGCCTCTACTTGCATTAGACACTGACCACCACCTACTATAAACCTAGCCCTACCAATGTACCACCTATGCCAGTCACCTGTCCTGGCTTTTCCCAGCTGGACTGCCTAGTCTGCCTCAAATGCGTCCTAGACTAGCAGCCCTTTCTACAGACAACGTCTTGAAATACTTTAAACTCGGTTAAGCCTAGATTTTTAAAGAAGTCCAACCTGGTGTTTTGAAAAACATAGGAGTCTCTTGGTTACTACCGCATAATTTGTATATTTCCTATGTGATTCATCACCATCTGAAATGCAATAGTAATACAGTCTACATTGGTTTATCTCTTAATTATTCGTTTATCTTTGTTTCAGCCAATAAAAATGACATACCAATTATCTGTATGCTCTATGCCTCTCAAGTTAGTATTTGCCAATTCAACACATTTTTTTTAAGTTCCATCAATTAGCCAGGCACTAAGCTGGGCATTACAGGTGATAGAAAAATGAAATAAACACAGTCCCTACCTTCAGGGAGCTTAAAATCAAATTATAAGACACCAAAAAAAAAAAAAAATCGAAGTAACTATAGTATAAATATAATGCTATAATTATAATAAGTAGTATGCCATGGAATTATGGAAATTTTACAGCAAAAGTAGTCTTTGGATTACTCAGGGAGGCATTCAGAGAGACAGGAAAAGATACTCTATTTCCCTGAAAAATTTGGGAAGAAGGTGAGAATAAATGAACTAACCACCCAGTTAAGACAACCCCAATTACTGGCAACCTTCAAATAGCAGCAGATGTAAGTAGAATGTCCCCAGAAGATTACTACATGAGCCTCAGGAAGGCAGCAAGTGGAATTTTTAAAAATTTTAATTATAAATATACAGAGATTTAGCCTTGGGGTCAAACTCACAAGATCAAGAATTTAATGTCATAGAGTTTCCTAGTTTTACATATGAATGCCATAGTCTTGTTAAATATTAATTATATTTATGAATATCATTCTGTAATGAGTTTCAGTCTGTGTTTCAAATTTCCAAAGAGCTCCAAAGGAGACTATCACAAGAGTAGAAATTTTCTACAAAATGATTACCTAGAAATTGTAAATAAGCACTAATATATCAATTACACAAGCTGTGATATAAATTCCATAACAAGTATCATGAAAGGTCAATAATAATTTTGTTATAAAAATGTCAAACCCAACCTTAGTCTGGGCTTATAATTACTTTAGCCATGAGGTAAATAAAAGCCATCTCCACTGGACTCTTTTTTGGAATGAGGAGGAGGAGAGTGAGCCATTCGGAAATTTTCCAAATTACAGCATCCTCAGAGTTCCCTTTGTTCAGTCCTCACCACTGTTGCCATCTGGGCCAAAAGCTCTCTTGTTTCTATATTGTTCACAGTCATATCCTGAAGCCGAATACAGTGCTTGGCACATAGTAAGCAAAAAAACAAGTATTTATTAGTTGAAATTAATTGGAATATGATGATAAAACTTAATTTCCTTAAGGGCAAGTCTAGTAAATCTGTTCTTTGCTATTACCAGTTATTATGCCAAGCCCTATGTATTTACTATCACATGTTACACTCAACCTTAAAAAGTACTTATGATCATTTCCATTAGACAACTTAAAACAATTGAGGCTTACAGAGGTTAAATAACTTGCCCACATATACACAATAAATGGGACATTTGAACCTCTGCTCAAACTCCTATGCTTCTTCTCCACGGGGCTCTATATAGGACTATGTATTGTCTATAAGCCCACAGTCAGCCTTCCAAATCCAAGTACTTACATTAAAGGTGACAAACAAAAACTACCAGATAAATGCATATAAAAGAAATCTCATGAATATGTATCAGGCTTTTTAGAAATGCTGACTCCCCTATTCTAAAAATGGCTCTGCATTATCTGGCATCTTCCCATTAATGACTAACTTTTTGCTTCTTAATTTCTACAGGGAAATAAACATGGTGCTGCTTGAGCACCAGCATCAAAATCACTCTGAACTTTGAGCCTAGAGGGAGAGGTCAGCAAAGGTAGACTGTCTTCCAAAGGGTAATGCACTAATCACTTCTTATTTTATGCTTATTATTATTTTCCTAAACTAGGTTATATAAGAAAAAGAAAAATAAGATTTTTGTATTAAAATGAAATGACTAATATGCTTTTATGCATCATTAAAGTTCTGGAGCTATATCGTTACCTCTGGCTTGTAAGCTCCTTCAGCTTCTTTGAACCAGAAAGCCACAGAAAGAGATTTCTGTGTTGGTTCCCAGAGAGAAAGATAGTAAGGCCCAGGAAGGACCATGGTCAAAAAGCATGCTCTCAGGACACACTGAAAAACAAATTCTAGTGGTTAGATCTATTCTCCTGCTCAGGTGCGGTTTTACTGGTGTACGGCCCTCAGAGTGGTCAAGGGTCAAGAGAAATGAGAATCTGGGAGTTGGTGCTTGATAAAGTCACCTCTCACCCAATTTAGTTTGTAATACCAAATAATCATTTACAAAACATTATTTGAATGCTTTCAATTCATTCTGAGTGACAATATATTTGCATAGCTAGGTCTTTTTGTGTAACATTTACCGATGTTTCTGTAATGGGGTTTTGGAAAAGAAGTGCTACTTTTCATTACATAAAGGTTAATACCTTCATTAATAAAGGTTAGTGCCACGTCTCAAATTTTTTCTGATAAACCATGCCTAAAAGCGAACTAAAGTAGGTAGTAAAGTTAAACCATCTATTGCCTCCTGGGACCTAAACATCAGTTTTCTGGCACCTCATATTTATTGGTGAAATTACATTAAGTGGCAAGATGTTTGCTTTCTTGGCTTTCACTTGCTTCCTACAATGTAGTGCTGAAGTACTAGATCACTTAGCCTGCTTTCTTCCTTCTACCAAATCCTTTTCTAAGTGTTTCTGGCAGCACCGAAAGGATGTAGCAGAGATGATTACTTTCATGGGCCTCCTGTGAAGAGACCACCAAACAGGCTTTGTGTGAGCAATAAAGCTTTTAATCACCTGGGTGCAGGCGGGCTGAGTCCAAAAAGAGAGTCAGTGAAGGGAGATAAGGGTGGGGCCATTCTATAGGATTTGGGTAGATAAAGGAAAATTATAGTCAAAGGGGGGTCGTTCTCTGGCGGGCAGAGTGGGGGTCACTAGGTGCTCAGTAGGGGAGCTTTTCAGCCAGGATGAGCCAGGAGAAGGGATTTCACAAGACAATGTCATCAGTTAAGGCAGGAATCGGCCATCTGGATGTGTACGTGCAGGTCACAGGGGATATGATGGCTTAGCTTGGGCTTAGAGGCCTGACATTCCTGTCTTCTTATATTAATAAGAAAAATAAAATGAAATAGTGATAAAGTGTTGGGACGGTGAAAATTTTGGGGGGATGGTATGGAGAGATAATGGGCGAAGTTTCTCAGGGCTGCTTTGAGCGGGATTAGGGGTGGCGTGGGAGAGATTAAGCTGAAGGAAGATTTTGTGGTAAGGGGTGATATTGTGGGCTTGTTAGAAGAAACATTTGTCGTGTAGAATTATTGCTGATGGCCTGGATACGGTTTTGTATGAATTGAGAAACTAAATGGAATAAGAGAAGGAGAAAAACAGGTATAAAAGGTCTAAGAATTGGGAGGACCCAGGACATCTGATTAGAGAGTGTCTAAGGAGATTCAGCATAGTTCTGCCAGCAACGATTATTTATTTACTTCAAGAGTTTAGAGTGGCAGTTTGGGGATAGCACAAGGAGATATCAGCTGTGATGGCTTGGAGAAATAGTGTAAACTGGCAGTGTAAACAAGAGCAGGGCATGTATGAGTAGTTGAGAATGGTGAATAGGAGTATGACTAGACAGAAGATAGTAGGGATGAAAAGTTTTTTGGGGGCACAGTCTAAGTTGGTCTGGTGTCTGGAATGAGACTGGGGCCTAATAAAAAGGAGCATTTATACAGGAGCTCAAATGGGCTGTACCCTGTAGCATTCTGAGGACAGGTCTGACTTCTGAGAAGGGAAAGTGGTAAAAGTATTGTCCAGTCTTTTTTAAGTTGGTGGCTGAGCTTGGTGAGGTGTATTTTTAAAAGACTATTAGTCTGTTCTACTTTTCCTGAAGACTGAAGACTTTAAGGGATATAAAGTTTTCACTGAATACTAAGAGCCTGAAAAAATACTTGGCTGATTTGACTAATAAAGGCTGGTCTGTTATCAGACTGTATAGAGGCGGGAAGGCTAAACTGAGGAATTATGTCTGACAGAAGGGAAGAAATGACTGCCGTGGCCTTCTCAGACCCTGTAGGAAAGGACTCTGCTTATCCAGTGAAAGTGTCTACATAGACTAAGAGGTATTTTAGTTATCTGACTGGGGCATGTTGAGTAAAGCTAATTTGCCAGTCCTGGGTGGGGGCAAATCTTCAAGCTTGATGTGTAGGGAAGGGAGGGGGCCTGAATAATCCCTGAGGAGTAGTAGAGTAGCAGATGGAACACTGAGAAGTTATTTTTTTGAGGATAGATTTCCACAATGGAAAGGAAATGAGAGGTTCTAAGAGGCGGGCTAGTGGCTTGTACTATAGCATAGCCTGCCTTTGCTGGTGTGTGGCAATTAGACCTGGTGGAACTGCCATCAACAAATCAAGCGTGATCAGGGTGAGGAACAAGAAAGAAGGAAACATGGGGAAATGGGGTGAATGTCAGGTGGATCAGAGAGATACAGTCATGGGGGTCAGGTGTGGTATCAGGAATAATGTGGGAGGCCGATTGAAGTCTGGGCCAGGAACAATGGTAATTGTGGGACTTAACAAAAAGTGAGTACAGCTGAAGGAGCTGGGGAGCAGAAAGTATATGCATCAGGTATGAGGAAGAAAATAGATTTTGGAAGTTATGAAAAATGTAGAGAGTGAGTTGAGCATAGTTTGTGATTTTTAGGGCCTCTAAAAGTATTAAAGCAGCAGCCGCTGCACACAGATATGAGGGCTAGGCTAAAACAGTAAGGTCAAGTTGTTTGGACAGAAAGGCTACAGGGTGTGGTCCTGACTCTTGTCTATGAATTCTGACCACACTAACCATGCCTAGTAAGGAAAGGAGTTGTTGTTTTGTAAGGGATTGAGGTTTGGGAGATTAATCAGACACGATCAGCAGGGACACCACGTGTGTTTTTATGAGAATTATGCCGAGATAAGTAACAGATGAGGATGAAATTTGGGCTTGACTGAAGTAATGGGGGCTGTCTGTGAAGCCTTGCGGCAGTACAGCCCAGGTAATTTGCTGAGCCTAATGGGTGTCAGGGTCAGTCTAAGTGAAAGCAAAGAGAGGCTGGGATGAAGGGTGCAAAGGAATAGTAAAGAAAGCATGTTTCAGACCCAGAACAGAATAGTGGGTTGTAGAGGGAGGTATTGAGGATAGGAGAGTATATGGGTTTGGCACCATGGGGTGGATAGGCAAAACAATTTGGTTGATAAGGCACAGATTCTGAACTAACTTGTAAGCCTTGTCTGGTTTTAGGACAGGTAAAATGGGGGAATGGTAAGGAGAGTTTATAGGCTTTAAAAGGCCATGCTGTAACAGGCAAGTGATAACAGGCTTTAATCCTTTTAAAGTGTGCTGTGGGATGGGATATTGGTGTTGAGTGGGGTAAGGGTGATTAGGTTTTAATGGGATGGTAATGGGCATGTGAGCAGTTGCCAGGGAAGGAGTAGAGATGTCCCATACTTGTGGGTTAAGGTGGGGGGATATGAGAGGAAGACGCGGAGGCTTTGGGTCGGGGAGAAGGGCGGCAATGAGATGCGGCTGTAGTCCAGGAATAGTCAGGGGAGCAGATACTTTAGTTAAAATGTCTTGGCCTAATAAGGGAACTGGGCAGGTGGGAATAACTAAAAAAGAGTGCATAAAAGAATGTTTTCTAAGTTGGCACCAGAGTTGGGGAGTTTTAAGAGGTTTAGAAGCCTGGCCGTCAATACCCACAACAGTTATGGAGGCAAGGGAAACAGGCCCTTGAAAAGAAGGTGGTGTGTAGGCCGGGCGCGGTGGCTCACGCTTGTAATCCCAGCACTTTGGGAGGCTGAGGCGGGCGGATCACGAGGTCAGGAGATCCAGACCACGGTGAAACCCCATCTCTACTAAAAATACAAAAAATTAGCCGGGCGTGGCGGCGGGCGCCTGTAGTCCCAGCTACTCGGAGAGGCTGAGGCAGGAGAATGGCGGGAACCCGGGAGGCGGAGCTTGCAGTGAGCCGAGGTCGCGCCACTGCACTCCAGCCTGGGAGACAGAGCGAGACTCCATCTCAAAAAAAAAAAAAAAAAGAAAAGAAGGTAATGTGGAGTCGGTAGCCTCTGTATTGACTAAGGGGACGGACTTACCCTCCACTGTGAGAGTTATCTAGAGCATCTGTGATGGTCCTGTAGGTTTCTGAGGTGATTGGGCGGCGTCAGTCTTCAGCTGCTAAGCCGAGAAGATCTGGGAAGGAGTCAGAGAACCTTGGGCCAGAGTTCCAGGGCCTCGGGAAATGGCTGCCGGGTGAGTTGAACAGTCCAATTTTCAGTGGGGTCCCGCACAGATGGGACGCGGCTTAGGAGGGATCCCGGGCTGTGGGCATTCCTTGGCCCAGCGGTCAGATTTCCGACACTTGTAGCAAGCTCCTGGGGGAAGAGGTTCTGGAGGAAACCCTGGCAACTGCGGTTCAGGCGTTTGGAGTTCTTGTGTGCTGGAGACGTGACTGGGGTTTGCCTCACAGTGGAGGCAAGGAATTGCAACTCAGAAATACATTGCTACTTGGCTGCCTCTACTCTATTATTGTACACCTTGAAGGTGAGGTTAATTAAGTCCTGTTGTGGGGTTTGAGGGCCGGAATTTAATTTTTGGAGCTTTATTTCATGTCGGGAGTGGATTGGGTAATAAAATAAAATGCATATTGAGAATAAGACGGCCTTCTGACCTTTCAGGGTCTTGGGCTGTAAAGCGTCTCAGGGTTGCTGCCAAACAAGCCATGAACTGGGCTGGGTTTTTATATTTGATGAAAAAGAGCCTAAATGCTAATTGATTTTGGGAGAGGTCAGATAAAAAGGAGCATTAACCTTGAATATGCCTTTAGCTCCAGCCACCTTTTTAGGAGGAAATTGCTGGGCAGGTGGGGGAGGGCTAGTCACGGAAAGAAACTGTAAGCTGGACCGGGTGTGAGGAGAGGAGGTGATAAAAGGATTATAGGGTGGGGGAGCAGAGGCTGAGGAAGAATTGGGACCTAGCTCGGCTGGCGAGGAGGGGAGAGGTCAGATGAGTCTCTAGAAAAGGAAGATTAGAAAGACTCAGCGATGCTTGGGGTTTGGACTGAGGGGACAGGCAGGAGGGAAAGGAGGAGGATCTGGGATGAGTCGCATTGGGAACAGAGACTAGGAAGGGAGCAATGTATAAAAGAATGCTGGACGTCAGGCGCCTCAGACCGTTTGCCCATTTTATGACAAGAATTATTTAGATCTTGGGCCGGGCGCGGTGGCTAACACCTGTAATCCCAGCACTTTGGGAGGCCGAGGTGGGTGGATCACAAGGTCAGGAGATCGAGACCATCCTGGCTAACACGGTGAAACCCCGTCTCTACTAAAAATACAAAAAAATTAGCCAGGCGTAGTGGCGGGCACCTGTAGTCCCAGCTACTCAGGAGGCTGAGGCAGGAGAATGGCGTGAACCAGGGGGGCGGAGCCTGCAGTGAGCCAAGATCGCGCCACTGCACTCCAGCCTGGGCGACAGAGCGAGACTACTTCTCAAAAAAAAAAAAAAAAAAAATTGTTTAGATCTTGTAGGATGGAAAAATTGAAAGTGCCATTTTCTGGCTATTTGGAGCCACTGTCGAGTTTGTATTGGGGTCAAGCAGCATTGCAGAAGAAAATCAGATGCTTAGATTTTAGGTCAGGTGAGAGTTTAAGAGGTTTTAAGTTCTTGAGAACACAGGCTAAGGGAGAAGGAGGAATGGAGGGTGGAAGGTTGCCCATAGTGAAGGAGGGAAGCCCAGAAAAAAGAGAGTAGAGACACAGAGGGAAGGGGTTTGGGGGTTCTTACCTTCCAGGAAAGCGGGAAAGGGGTCAGGGTGCAGAAACAAGGGGTTGGGGTGCAGAGATAAGAGGTCAGGGCATGGAAATAAGGGATCAGGGCACAGAGATAAGAGGTCGGGGCGCAGAAATAAGGGATGGGGCACAGAGATAAGAGGTTGGAGCATGGAAATAAGGGATTGGGGGTTCTCATCCCCTAGAAAAGCGGGACTTGCCGCTAAGGGTGAAGGAGAAGGGGTTGAGGGGTTCTTGCCACTGCCTCAGAAAAGTGGAGAAGGGGTAGAGACATGAAGAGAAGGGGTTGGGGTTCCTGCCCCTTCCCCAGAAAAGCGGGACTTGCTGATAAGGGTGAAGGACCAAGGCAGGCATCCCTGCGTGGTCTGACACCTCTGAAACGTGGGTGAATAATCAGAGAGGCGTCCCTGCAATGATTAAACACCAAGGGAAGGCTGCCTTCCCAGTCCGTGACAGGCGCCGGAGTTTTGGGTCCACGGATAAAACGTGTCTCCTTTGTCTCTACCAGAAAATGAAGGGAATGGAAATTAAGAGAAGGGAGAGATTGAAGTGTGGCACCAAGATTGAAAGGAGAAAGAGGTTGAGGGATAGTGAGGGAGGTTGGAGAAGAGAGTAAAAAGAGGCTGCTTACCCGATTTAAAATTGGTGAGATGTTCCTTGGGCTGGGGGGTCTGAGGACCAGAGGTCATAGGTGGATCTTTCTCACAGAGCAAAGAGCAGGAGGACAGGGGATTGATCTCCCAAGGGAGGTCCCCAGATCCGAGTCACGGCACCAAATTTCATGAGCGTCCCTGTGAAGAGACCACCAAACAGGCTTTGTGTGAGCAATAAAGCTTTTAATCACCTGGGTGCAGGCGGGCTGAGTCCGAAAAGAGAGTCAGCTAAGGGAGATAGGGGTGGGGCCGTTTTATAGGATTTGGGTAGATAAAGGAAAATTACAGTCAAAGGGGGGTTGTTCTCTGGCGGGCAGAGTTGGGGTCACAAGGGCTCAGTAGGGGAGCTTTTCAGCCAGGATGAGCCAGGAGAAGGAATTTCACAAGACAATGTCATCAGTTAAGGCAGGAACAGGCCATTTTCACTTCTTTTGTGGTGGAATGTCATCAGTTAAGGCAGGAACCAGCCATCTGGATGTGTATGTGCAGGTCACAGGGGATATGATGGCTTAGCTTAGGCTCAGAGGCCTGACAATTACTAATGTGTTAGATTATTAAAAATAAAGTCTCGCAGAGTTCTCTTTTACATTCATTTTCTAGGAGGATAGTCCAAGGCACCTGATTTACTTTCTGACCATCTTATCCTTGAATTGCCTCATTCTAAAGACTAAAGTTTTATTGCACAGTCTAGGAGTTTTAACAATGATATAAATTACGGACTGTAAACAAAGAACCAGTTTTACAAGGAGCAGCTGACTGAATCTTGGAATAAATTAGACTCAATGTTAAAGACATGTGGTAGCTGACAGCCAATGACTAAGCATTCAGTCTCTGCATCACATATACTGTATCTTCACCAAAGGTAATTTTATCATGGTAATTGGCCTGGGCTGGGTAAAAAGATTTAAAAACAGATGGATAAAAACCATAATAAAAGCAAAAATGAATTACAAAGCTTCCCTAAACATAAACATCTGGAATTTAGCCCTTTTGTTATGCCCTAGGGAAGGTAGAAGATCCCAGGATATGCATAACAAAGATGTTTAATATTCTCCTCCTATAGTAGAAATCATCAAACAGCCTCTAGTTCATGTTCTGACATTAATTGGGTGACCTCGTAGGAAGTTACTTAAGCTTAAGACTCCAGCCTGTCTATTTTGTTGCAAAATTAGTGGATTATACCATTTCTTCCTCATCTTACAGCTATAAAACTGCAAATTTCAGGCGATGATTACACTAAAAGCCCAGATATAACCACGATGCAATCTATCCATATAACAAAACTGCACTTGTACTCCTTAAATGTGCACAAATTTTAATAAAAAATACAACATTACAAATTGACAGAATAATTCATTATGAGGCATGTAAAATAGAAACTTTTTTGTTCATTGCTGAATTTCAGCACCCAGAAGAGTGCCCAGCACATAGTAGATTCTCCCACAACTATTTCTTGAATTTAGGCATCAAATAAGTGTTTATTGTGAAGAATGTGTTGTGAATATGTACTGAAAATTTTTATTTATATTGTGAATATATTGCAATGACTATATTGTGAAAAATGTTTGAAAACTCCCAGAGTACCGTGAACTAAACTCCATGGTATTAAAAACAAATGAATAAGGACAATGTTCTCAACCTTTTTTACTCCAAAATGGGCCAGAAATTAACGTATGACCCACCACTTGCAGTGTAACAGGCCAAGATCAATGAAAATGGATGAAAGTTGAGGAAAAGCTGAACTTTTAAGTGTTTGAATCTTTTGGACAAATGTTGCCCAGACATGTGTCAACCTAAAATAATCGAAAGGGTCAAAATCTAATTTAAAGAGTTTATTCAAGTGCAAAGTGTGAGGATGGACCACCTAGAAACACCAACTCCAAAGGAATGGGGTGAACACTCTGAAGTAGGGAAGTTAAGATTCCATTTAGATAGGTAAGGACAGGTGTTTTAGCAGGATTACATTTTTCATACAAAGTTGGCACATAGTTACAGCAATTCAATTGATTATAGGCAGTTTCTTTTTGGGAAGGGTACATTAAACATAAACCTTTTATAGAGGATATAATGGTCCTGGGTTTTCTGCCATCTGGTCTAGCAAAGCAGGACAACAAAGGAGAAGTTAATCTTTAGCAAGAGTCATTAATAAAAAGACGAGAGGTTTTTGTCCCTGACATCATTTAATTCTCTCTAGTCATTGTGAACAAGAAAAATACAAAAGTAAGCTAATCGATAATTTGAGAACAGAAATGGTAACCATATGTGGCTCAGATCACAGTCACATCTCTCTCAGGGCTTAAAGCACTTTTGGCAGGGGTGGGGGTTCTAACAGCTTTTAAATTTTATTTATTTTTACATATTGAAATGAACACATTTTGAGATAGATATTCAGGCATCTAAACTGCAAAGGAATTTTACCATAGCTTTGGGAATATCCATTTGACTCCTATTGCCCACTTGCTTCATATATGTATTCCAATCTGAAACTAGGAATACGGTGTTGTAGGAGAAATATGTAACCACAATAGGTTCACTGCCTGATGTCCACAGCAAGTCAGTGTGCTGAGAAACTGGGTTGCCCCAGACAAAGAGGTTTAATCCTAGGGACGCTGAATGAGGAGACAGGAGGAAACTTCAAATCCATCTCCCCAAGGAGTTTGGGTCTAGGGTTGTTAAGGGTTTTGGAGTTGGCTGAAGTGTAGCTATCATTGATTGGTGAGAGTACAGAGTGAAGTCATAAGACAGAAAGATGAAGACCCTGCATTCTCAGGCTGATTCAGTTCCTTTGTGGGGGTCTTCAGACTGGTTGGTGTCAGCTGTTCTTCTGGAATTCAGGATCTGAGAAACATCTTAAGCAATTCATAAGGAAATGTTTTATGTTACAAGGAAGTGGACCAAAGTGCAGCCTGATTAATGCTTAATTATAACTATATTTCCGTCCAGGATTCTTGTCAACCCTGTGAGGATAGCTTCAAAAACATCTTGTTCAAGCTGGCAGAATGAGCTAATTGTTGGCTAAATGAGTTCATCTTTTGAGTGAAATAACTTATACTTGTCTATCTAAATGTTAGAAAATGCATCCCAAATGTTGGTTTCAGTAGAATTAATATCAGACTTTTGTTGCTGACAATAAATAAATCATACATTCACCTTCCACTTAGAGCCATTCCTTGTTTGTAATTATAAAATGTCATGTGTATAAAAGAGACAATTTAGAAAAGAAGGTGGTAGAAATGATGCAAGAGGGGAAAGTAGAATGTCAATGTGAGAAAACTTCGTAGAGATTAGAAAGGCAAATGAAGAGACAGAAAATAATAGTCATTGTCAAATACCTACTATGTGCAGTAAATTACATAATTCTCATAATCATTAAATAATAGATATCACCATCTTATAGGTGAAAGAGTTGAGGCTCAGAGAAAGTAACTTGCCTAAGGGCAGACAGTAAGTCAAAATTCAAACTAAATTTTTTTGATTCCATTGTCCACATTGTCAGGTATATCCAACTTCTAAGAGAGAAATTTTGAGATATTAGTGATATATTCACAATGCCTTTTTGATGAGAAACATTGAATTTGAGTTTGATTTACATTTTACAGTCAGGGCTGATCATTGGTCTATTTTATTACATATACTACATTTATGAGGCCTTAAGTCAAAATGTGCTTAAGTTTCCATATATCTCAGTATCTCAGAGCAGATAGAACTTTCAAGAGTGAATTCCATTTTTTAGAGCTGAGTTGAAAATGTGCCTTTTAATTCCTTTCTCTACCTTTTAAATCACATTAATTACAATATTAAATCCATACTTCTCAGAGGTAATAAGCTCTTACAACACAGCACCACAGCTTGCCTGCATATATCTCATGTTTTAGAAATAAAAATTCACTACATTCTTTTGAAGAACCCATGGTTTTTTATTTCTAATTTGTCTTCTTTAATTTTACTTCCTTCCAACTGAATTGAGGTCCCTGGACTTTTCAAATGATTTTTTTTCTGTATTTTTTGCACACCCAAATCTCTTTCCATGACCCCTCTTACCTCCCTCTGCATTCCCTATGTCCCTCAACCTTTCTCACTCAGGGGTGGCACCCCAGCCTTCATGCCTTTCCTCCAACCTGCCAGAGCACACATGCCTAATGACTTTTGTATATATTGCTTAATTTTAGCTTTTTCCTGGAATGCTTTTCTCTCTCCTACCAGATGTTGTGGCTATGTGACTAATTCCCTCACCACCTTTAAGAATTTTCTTGGCTGGGCGCGGTGGCTGACGCCTGTAATCCCAGCACTTTGGGAGGCTGAGGCGGGTGGATCACGAGGTCAGGAGATCGAGACCATCCTGGCTAACACGGTGAAACCCCGTCTGTACTAAAAAACAAAAAATTAGCCAGGCGTGGTGGCGGGCGCCTGTAGTCCCAGCTACTCAGGAGGCTGAGGCAGGAGAATGGCGTGAACCCAGGAGGCAGAGCTTGCACTGAGGCGAGATCGCGCCACTGCACTCCAGCCTGGGCGACAGAGCGAAACTCCGTCTCAAAAAAGAAAAAAAAAAAAAGAATTTTCTCAAATGGAAACTGCTCAATAGAATTTCACTAAAAACCATACTTACTTTTATCAACTGCTTCCCATACTCCCTACTTACCATGCTCTGCTTTTTTCAAGCATTTATTACCTTATAACCCCTAAATAATTTACTTTCTATTTTGTTTGTTGTTTACTGTCTGTCTGCACCCTCTTCAATGAAAGCTCCATGAGAGCAGAGACCTTAGTTTTCTTTATTGATATATTCTAAGGGCCTGAAACAGTGTCTGTTGCGTAATAGGCTCTCAAGCATTAGCTCAATGAATAAGCATCTCATTAAGATAAATCCTTAGGGTGAAATGTTTTAGTCAACAAGTAGGCAGATTTTAAATTCAGATGCTTATTAGTAAATTAAATAATTTATACTTATTATAAAGATAACCTAAGCCAGGGGTTTCCAATCTTTTGACTTCCCTGGGCCACATTGGAAGAATAATAATTTTCTTGTACCACATATAAAATATACTAACACAGTAGCTGATGAGCTAAAAAGAAAAAAAATTTGCAAAAAAATCTCAGAATATTTTAAGAAAGTTTACGAATTTGTGCTGGACTGCATTCAAAGCCATTCCAGGCCACAGATTAGACAAGCTTGACCTAAGCCAATGATTAACTTTAGCCTTAAAATAGAAATGCTTAAGACACTACAGGCTTCCTAAAGGACTCAATTCCTCTCAATAGTTACCCCTCCTGTAACCACCAGCCACAGTCCATTATATATCTATATTTTACCTCAGTAGAAAAAAATTTAAAAACAACAACAACAAAAAACACTTCAGACCAAGGAAAAGATAAAGATTACCCCTGACTGAATGGCGATTATTAAAAAGTCAAAAAACAACAGATGCTGGAGAGGATGTGGAGAAATAGGAGTGCTTTTACACTGTTGGTGAGAATGTAAATTAGTTCAACCATTTTGGAAGACGGTGTGACAATTCCTCAAGGATCTAGAACCAGAAATACCATCTGACCCAGGAATCCCATTACTGGGTATATACCCAAAGGAATATAAATCATTCTATTTAAAGATATATGCACATATATGTTTATTGCAGCACTATTCACAATAGCAAAGAGGTGGAACCAACCCAAATGCCCATCATTGACAGATTGGATAAAGGAAATGTGGTACATATATACCATGGAATACTATGCAGCCATAAAAAAGGTATGAGGTTATGTCCTTTGCAGGGACGTGGATGGAGGTAGAAGCCGTTATCCTCAGCAAACTAACACAGGAACAGAAAACCAAATACCACATGTTCTAATTTATAAGTGGGAGCTGAGTGATGAGAACACATGGACACATAGAGGGGAACAACACACACTGGGGCCTGTCAGGCAGTCAGGGGGCGGAGGGGGAGGGAGAACAAAGAACCAGTTTTACAAGGAGCAGCTGACTGAATCTTGGAATAAATTAGACTCAATGTTAAAGACATGTGATAGCCAACAACCAAGGACTAAGCATTCACTCTCTGCATCACATATACTGTATCTTCACCAAAGGTAATTTAATCATGGTAATTGCCCTGGGCTTTTTTTCTTTTTAGGAAGAATAGCTAATGCGTGCTGGGCTTAATACCTAGGTGATGGGTTGATCTGCACAGCAAACCACCGTGGCACACGTTTACTTACGCAACAAACCTGCACGTCCTGCACATGTACCCCAAAACTTAAATGTTAAAGGAAAAAAAGATTGCCTGTGACTAAATCAGCACGGCCTGTTTAGAATAGGTAGATAAGGTTGTATTCCATAAATCATATTAAAAACAAACTCCAACCAGATCGTTTTAAATTTGGCTTTTTTTCTTGTTATTCTTCAATAGCAATATATCTTGCAGTAATAAGGATTTGATACCATTTACTTACTTAACGCTGTCTGAGAGTCACCTAGATACAAACCTAGTTCCACAGTTACCAGTGACAAAGCCGACTTTCTGTGAGAACTTGCGGAAGTTGTTTACCCTTTCTCAGCCTTAGTTTTCTAACCTGTAAAATGGAAATAGTGACTGTAGCCTTTGGAGGCCGAGTAGGATTTAATGAAAAAAAATGTACAAATGTACAGACAGAGTATAGAGAATGCAAGGGGGTGAAATGCAGTGCCCAGTGTTATTAAAGGCAAGAGTCCCAGCTATCCCTTGGCCTAAAGTGGCGAAGAGACTGAGCAGTTACCAGAGCCCTGAGGGAGAGCTGAGTGAGGCCTCGGTTGAAGGAATGCACCCACCCATTGTAATCTAGCAGAAAGAGAGCTGGCAAATAACTATACTGACATCACTTCCCTCCCTCATTCCAGTATCTTGCCAGTGCCTCCCCTTGCCTGAACCCAGCTAAGCTAGAAGGCAAAGGCATCCATTTGATGTTGTCCATAAAAGTCAGCCTCCTGAAGCACCCAAGCAGGAATGGAGGGTGGAGCATAAATCTGAAGGAGCAATAATAGGTTTCCATCTTAGTCTACTCATTTTACTCCTCAGCATCTACTCATCATTTATCTGGGTGGAAAAAAAAAATCCATTCCCTAACATAGATGACAAACAAACCATTAGTTACTTCACTATTACATTATTACAGAATGAGGTCATACTCTTACCTAAAGTATAAAACATTAGCCATCAACAGCTCTCTAAGGAGGCAGGAGGAGGCAGAAAAAGCAATAATTAACATAAAATGTAGCTGCTATGATCACTGCTTTTCTAATGAGTTATGAAGCCTACATTGACAATTACAACTTCCTTTTTCCACCACTAATTTCATGTTTATCTTACATTCTGCAACACCCCAGGGTGGAAGGTGTGACCTAAGCTTCAATTTCTGTAGGATCTCAGTCCTTACGGGGCAACTTTTTAAGTTGCTAGAACTTTCTATTGACCAGGACTATTGGGCAAGAGAACATTAAAGGACATTCTACTGAATCCCCTGGGTTCAGACATAGCCCTCCTTGCCTTGATCGTGAAAAAGAAACCCATGTTTTCCTTGGTATTTGGGCCAAATCATCCTAGTAAATACACCATAATCAATATGACAGTGCCTGGCCCTGCAGGGTGTTCTCTCCCAGCCAGTACTGTAACTCCTTCTGGGCCATTGAAGTAAGTGGTAAAGTCAGAAAATTCTGTGGTCATGAACTCATTGCTACACTTTATTTGCTGCAAAGTATGCCCCCAAATGGAGGCAGTGTTTTGAAGTATGATGATGGGCACAGCACTCTGTAAACCCATGGCTGGTAGGGCTGGTAGAAGCACAGTGGGCAGGGAGGCGATTCTTTACCCAGAACATGTGTCTAATCGAGTGGGAACAAAGCACCGACCCTTCCTGTTTAAAGAGGGTCGGTGTAATCAATATACAATTGTCGGGTATCCCTGGGGAATGATACCAAGTCAGGGATCTGCCTTGGTGAGGGAAAGTCTATGTTTTGGGCTATGTGGAGCTTCCCACACTGCTGCCATCGCCACGTTCGTGCCAGGATCTAATAGTTGAAGAAAGCAATGATGGACAGCCATCTTGCCAGTCCAATAGCTGAGGGCCTCCTCCACAGTGGATGCATGGGAGTGGAACACAAACATCTCCCCATTCTGTGCCCACAGTGAGAGTTACATCACTTACCTCTCTCACTTACCTTCTCACTATCAGACTCCAGCCTTGGAGTTCATCAAAGCTGCCCCTCAGCATTTCTGATTTTGCACTTATTCCAGAGTTGGGCATCCAGCCACTTCAGTTTCTTCCTTTTCCCATTTCCCATGACAAGAGTTTATCTGTGAATGCTGGATGTCAGAATCTCCTTACAGGGATGTGAATTCTGGAGCCCCTCCTGGAATCAATTACTTTACCAGACACAATCATGCCGGGTAACTAAGTCTGTTTAACAGGATCACTCTGACTGCTTATTGAGAATGCATTGCAAAAGACAAGGGCAGAAGCAGAGAGACCAGTTAAGAAGCTATAGAAAATACACACACACACACACACACACACACACACACAAGTCTACTTATAGAAGTTTCAATCATTCATTTATTCATTTTTATCATTTAATAGACTTTTTTGAGAATTTATTATATGCAAAGAACTATAAGTGATACATGGACCCTCCGCCCCACTGCCCACGCGTACCCAAGAACTTGAATAAGGGACACCTAGCAAGTATTGCACAGGCATCTTGCCTTCCAGGAAGACTTGACAAAGCCTAGAAATAATTCTCGAATCTTTAATGCTAATCAAAGTAAAGATACCAACAAAAGAGACGGACTTTCTGAGTTGCCACACAATCAGCTTACTGCATTTGATGTTCTCAGAACAGCTGCATGTTTCCAAAGAAAAACCGTAGTGTTCATAAAAGGATAACTGCATCTCTTAAAAAGACCCAGATAATGTCAGCAATTATTTTTATGGAAAGGGAAGATTTCCACGGAATTCAAGAAAGAACTGCAGTAATTTTCTCTAATCGAAAATATACACAACATTATTCAAACTTTGTTCATCTTAAGATTCCAGGAAAATGAGCTTTGTTTTTAAATACCACTGAGATGATCTGAAGGCCCACAGATCCTCAATAATCCTGACACTACCCAGGGTTGAGGTTATATAACAAGAATATCTAATCAGAAGGGAAGATCAGAGAAGCATGTGTTGGAGTCGCTGGAATTCTTGGCTTTAACAGGTTTCCTGTATTGAAATATCATTCTGGAAAAGCATTGACCTTAGAAACTGTGTATACTCTCACTTCTCCTGTGATCTTAGGAAAAGGAACAAATCATTTCTATATTTGTCTCTTCCAACTTTGAAGTAAGAGGTGGAAAGGAAATAAATAAGGTTTTGGGAAAAGGTATGGATTTGGAGGTTGAGTACCACCTGTTTCACATCTTGATGCCTTGTTAATGCAATTTCCTTTCCTATCTCTTCTCAACTGGCTCACCCTTATTTCACCCTCAGGACTCCTCTTGTGCACATTTCCAGCAGAAGTCTTCACTGAACACTGAACCACCCTGAATCTCTCTACCACCTTGTACATTTCTGTCTTATCACTACCGTGAATTGTGTTTGTCTTGCCCAGGACAGTATAAGCCTCCTGATAAAAGGGATTCTGTCTGATTTATCTTTGTGCTCCTAGAAACCAGCCTGATAACCATTAAAGAAAAAATTATTTCAGACACTTGTTAAAGCACAGTAAGGCAGGCTATTTTCAGGACCAGGAAAATAGATTTAGGGACCACTCCAATGAGGTTTTGCAGTGAGGGAGAGAGATTGTGCTCAACTTCAAATACAAGAAGGAAAAGTGGGAATTGATAGCCAAGGAGCCAATTGGTAAGGGGAGAGGTCAGTGGATGGAAGATTACCATGAAGAAATATCAGGAGTACACAGAGGTCCCGGCTAAACTGACCTAATAGGGTTCTTGCTGAAGGCAGGCTGTGGTGATTAGACCTCATCTGCAGGATGATGGAGGATGAGGAATCCAATCAGATATCAAAGGTGATCAGATATCTAGGCTGAAGGATTATGGTGAAACTGACTTAGAAGGATTCTTGCTAAAACTGGACAATACAGAGATGAACATGAAAGCCTAAAAGTCAGGGATTTGCTGGGAAAAAAGTTCAGAGCGTCCTGACTAGAGTTGGGCCATGGAGAGAATCTTTGTCAGTCCTCCCATTTTCATTCAAAGAAAGAAGAAACACTCTTCTTTCTTTTGAACAATTTAAGTCCATTTTCTTGTTTGGTCATCCTTTGTCCATTAAGGACGAGCTAAAGCATTTGTTGGGTCTTGGTAGTAGAAGATATTTGCTGGATGGTGCAAGTAGTCAGGCATTTAATGAGGGGAATTTCTATGAAAATAAAAGAAAAACGAAGATTCATTGTTGGAAATCCAGTTTCTGGGTCTAGGGGGCAGCCAGTTGAGAAGATTTCTAGATGTTGGGCCCAATAATGACAGTGGCAATCTGACAGATTTCCTGGTTGTTTGCAATTTGAATGCTTTTGGCAGTGGTATCAGATATTTCTGTGAACTTTCTTAGTGGCCCACACAACACCAGGCATAGAGGTTGCCCATACACGATCTATGGCAGTGACTGCTTTGAAGTTCATACCAAGTTATCTAGTTTCAGCTTACAGGGCTTTGGGAAAGGATGGTTTTAGTTATCAGTGATGCCAGATTTGGAGGGTGGAAAAAAGTTTAGAAATGTAAGTTTAGAGAGTTAGAGCCAGATGTTGGAAGAAACTAGAACTGAGAACACACAAGAATGAGCTACAGTTTTCCATTGAACCAAAATGTCTATACTCACAGCCTTTCCTGCTTTTTGATCATAGATAACAAAAGTAAGGTTATGATTATTCTTGTTTATAAACTAAATCTGGTCTCATTGCATCTGACTTGATTATTTGCATAAATGCCACAAGAATGCTAACTGAACACATAGGCCTTTTTGAGTTTATTTTGCTAGAACTTTATATCTCAGATTAAACTATTAAAAAACCTCTCAAGGCTAGAAAACTAGGTCAAGAACTTACCACCAGATTTCACTTTTAGTACTTACAAATTTGGATAAATTCCTCTATTCTCAAGGTCCCCAAGATATACTGAGGTTCTCGGGCCTACCAGAACGTAACCTTATTTACCTGTAAGGCTGGGAACTCTACAGCTAGTTATCAGGCAAGATGTTCCAAGAGGGTTTTGGAAGCATCTGCTCCATAAAGTCAATTTTAGTTCCTTAAGTCAGGTTCTACGCACATCATTCTCACATATGACATTCAGGTTAGAGCCTTAGGCATATAACTAATGTCTCCAATGAGGTCCTGTTACAAGGAGAACAGATTCTTATTGGGTTATGCAAACAGCCATATTGCCACGAAAATAAGAATATGCAATAAGAGTTTCTAAATTCTAGGGGAATCTGGTAGGGAGAAGAAATAAACTTTTCACTTCCATTGATAAAAATGTAAGCTATTACATTTTTGTAGGTTATAGACAATTTAAGAGAAAAGGTAAAAGGGTACCTTAAATCTAGAAAATAGAACATTAAAGAACCAGCAATGTTCCCAATCAAAAACTATAGTCTCATGTAACTAATTCTCTTTCTCCTTGAACTTCCATTAGCAGTTTTGTGAACTCGTCAACTTCTAAAAATCCGATAAGAGATCACTGACAAGATAAATTGTTTATTTCAGTTTAAAGTAATAACTGATTAAAATTGATAGCATTATACTGAATATATCATGGACAGTGAGAATATTGATGAATTTCTACAAACTTCATATAATTATTGAAATAATGTTTAGAAATTACTCAAACAAATATAACTCAAGAAGGTTAAGCAACACTTATTTGATAATGTTTCCTAGGCAATTTAGCATATTGAATGAACCAAATTATTTTTTAACATTTGTCTTCACAAGATTATAGAACGAATCCTTAGATATTTTCTGGGACCCTCTGGGAAATCTCAAGGTCAGTTTGAGAACGAAAATATTTCACTTAGGACTTTATTTTGGAAGGTCTTCAAAAATGTCAAAAGGTTTGAACACTTAATTAAATAAGATCACAGATAACTATGAAACAATACCTAGTTTCACTTAAATAATCAAGAACATGATAAAGTTTAACATAAAGCATGGAAATAATTCTGATATAGCACAAAATCTTGGTTTTGTAGGCAAATTATTTAAAACATTTTTTAAAAACTCTTTTACATCCTCTCATTAAGAGCAGACCAATAACCTAAGAAAAGTTTGTTGTTTTAACAGAGAGAAAATGAACTTATAGTTTTCCACCAGTTTTTTTTTTTTTTTCTTTTGAGACAGCGTCTTGCCCTGTTGCCCAGGCTGGAGTGCAGTGGTGCGATCTTGGCTCACTGCAACCTCTGCCTCACAGGTTCAAGCAATTCTCATGCCTCAGCCTCCCGAGTATCTGGGATAACAGGTGCATGCCACCACGCCGGGCTAATTTTTGTATTTTTAATACAGATGGGGTTTCACCATGTTGCCCAGGCTGGTCTCCAACTCGTGATCTCAAGTGATCCACCTACCTCAGCCTCCCAAAGTGCTAGGATTACAGGCATGAGCCACCACACCCGGCCCAGTTTATTTTTTCATGTTAAAGCTCGTTTCTAAAAACAAACAAACAAACAAAAAAAAACTCATAAATAAATCAGTTCGAATCTTAGCCAGCTTTCCTACTTAAGATTTCTTTTCCCCAAACCATTTACAACTTCATAAAATCCATTCAGTTTTTCTTCCCTACATTTTCCTCTTTCTCATTCTGGCACAACCAGTCATCTTACTCTAGAAGAAAATTATTCACTTAACAGGACAAAACTCCCTCAGCAAAACACATTCTGCATATTTTGGTTAGCTTTTATACACATTTGTCTCCCTTTACTGTTATTTTTTCTAATAGTTTTAATTACATGTGTTGATTATAATTTTTAACAATCAATAACCTTTCTTTTACAAGAAAACTAGGAGGTAGACAGTTACGAGCTCTCACATACCAGTAATGGATAGCAGACTAGCAAATGTACGAATACATCATTTTGCAATCTATAAAATCAATAGATAGTATAATTTTTCATGTTTATAAACAGACCCAAATACATTTAGCTTCTCTACACCATGTAAAAACAAGATGTCAAAAGAATATAAACTTAAACTTACTGCTCAGTATAGAATGTTTCAGTAGCTTAGTTTACTTAGAAATGATTTAGATATTTAGTGAATATCATATAAATGACTATTTAACTTACCATAACTCTAAAGTTGCAAGCTGACAAAAAGGTTTTACAAACTTTTCAAGTAGGCATACTCTAATACCAAACAAAGCTAACCATTATCTCAAATTAATTCTCTGTTAACTATTTTTACAGTACATGTGAAAAGTTACTCTGTTTTTTTGTTTTACTACAAGTACTTGATATGAAGTAATGAATAGCAAGCAATTTCCCTTTACTGCATCTTTACTTACACATTTGTTTTTTGTTGTATGTATAATTGTTATAATCTTAAGTATCCAGTAGATAAAATATTGTTGAATGAGTAAACCCATGAAGAATAAAATGTATGCTTATATTATACTTAATGCTGATAACTCAGGAGATATAGCTGCTTTTATTAAACCAACAATATTAAACTAATCTTATTTGCTAAAGATTTACTCAAGTCATATGAACTTAAAAAGTATTTGGGTTAGTTTCTATATTTCTGGGAGTTTTAGGAATATTTAACTTGTATAAACTGTATGTAAGCATCCATTTATCTCTAAGCCAATCTGAGTAGAACTCCTTTAAGAAGTTGTATAGATGAATTTGGTAACACTGTCTGAAGGTAGAAAAATATCACATATATATAACATAGATATATAGACATATAAAAACCTATAGACAGCTGCAAACAGATATATTATAGCTTTCATTCTAAAATTTTAGCCATGAATCAGGCAACACAGTGATACGAAACTCACTCTCCACTTTCTATTTTTATCTGAATTGTGCCTCTGACCAAAGTGGGACAAGTTGAAGTTACCTACTGAATAGGGGCTAAAGCTTTTTACCAATATTTTTGGAGGGGATTTTCAGAGTTTTTATTTTCCCTGATGTGTAATCTTGTGGAAACTGGACTACACTTTGGGTGAGCGACTGAAGAGACATCAAGAAGCTGTCTGAATGTCTCCAAAGCCCATTTCAATGGATATAATATTATCTATTTCCAATTATCTTTTTATCCCTTTCTCTTTTCTTTCTTTTCAGCCTTAGGTTGCTTTGGGGGAATCTCTGAGTCCCTTGAGAACCCTGATGGGCACAGGGGGCCTAAAGTTCAAGCGACTGAGGGGCTGGAGCAGAAAGGGAAACAGCCTGGCAGGGTGACAGAGGGATGGAGGAGGCAGGAGTTTGAAGGGAGACATATCAAAAAATTCACAGGAGCTAAGGAGAAGATCAAAAGTGGTAAAAGGAGGAAGGAGGAACAGAGGTAACAAGAAAGAAGAGGTCTTAAAGATGCCAGTTTGAGGATATCTTAAGTTTCCCAAAGAGGCTATTGAAGTTCCAAATTATCCTCAGCAAAATCATACCAACAAGGAGGTGGGCAGAGTTACTGGAGCATACCGTGAGCAGGGGTTCAAGAAGCGGTGTTGAGTCAACTGAGAAGCCCCATGGGAGACACAGCACGAAACAGGGAAAACAGAGAGGCCTCACAAAGTGCCAGAAAAAAAATTCAGCCCAGGGAGTCAGGAAGTAAATTCCTACTCAACAGAAACAGCCAGGGAAAAAAAAAAATCTTCCAGTACTGCAGATACCTTTCTAACAAAGAAGCCCAGACCTCTAACCCAGCTTCTGCTTGTCTGAGACTCTAACCTAACTTCTTACAAACAGAGAAACCTAGGACCCCAACCCCATACTTAACAAATAACACATACCTAATACACAAACTAATATGGCACTTGTATTCCCACGTCAATATCCTAATATATATTTTATAGATGATGATAATATTGTGTTCTTGGGCTCTTTCTACTTATCCTTTCATTCGTCTTACCTCATAAGGCTGTTCTGATGATACTATGTAGCAATTAATGTGAAGGAGTGAGAACAATTGTTAAACATGTAATTAATGCTCTTACTGCAACATCAAACACTAGATCAGTGAAACAGCCAAAAAAAGATGCAAGATATTATAGGCATTACTAGTGTCTCTCTAATATATATAGTATTCCTCTCTGAATTAGTCAGAGTTCTCCAGAGAAACAGAACCAATAGGAGATAGATAGATGATAGATAGATAGATAGATAGATAGATAGATAGATAGATAGATAATTGATAGATAGATGATAGATAATCACAGATAGATAGATAGATAGATAGATAGATAGATAGATAGATAGATAGATGGATAAGATAGGTAGGTAGATATAGACAGACAGATAGATGATAGACAGATGGTAGATAGATAGATGGTAGATAGATAGATACAGAGATATGAGATGCTCTACTGTGGGTACAACTATGGAGGCTGAGAAGTCTCACAATCTGTCACTTACAAGTTAGAAAACCTGGAATTCAAGTTGGCATATACAATTCACCATCTCACATCCTTTCCCAGTTGTTATAAGAACATCCCTCTCAGTCTCCTTGAAGTTGACTATAGTTTTAGTCAGTGGGCTATGAAGTGACATGTGTCACTTGCAGGCTATGGTGGTGAAGTTTCACATATAATCTCTCCAGTCTGTTTTCCCCTCCAGTGTGATATGCCCTATGTTGAGAGGTTCAAAGAAGATTAAATCTCTGAGTTACCACAAAGAGGAAAACTGTCTACCAGAGATCCCATCAGTTTGCACAAGTAACACACATTCCTCTATTGCATTAAGATTAGGATATGGAGACATGTTTCTTACCCCAGCACAGTTTGGCTTAACCTGATTAATACACAAATTCAGGGGATAATTCATTTCCTTCGCTATCCATAAGCAAGACATCTTTGAAGGTATGTGACAGGAATTCATAGACTTTGTTTTTTTCCAAATTTTTTCCAAGTCTTAGAAAGAGACTACATGCATTTTGTGAAGCCACAGCCTTAAAGCCTTAAGAAAACACCTGAAGGTAAATGTCTTGATCTATGCAACAGGAGATTGACCCAGATTCTCCCTAAAGTTTTTTTTATCTGTGAGATTGTCAAGAGAGTTTGAAAAATTCATTTTAAAGAATATTTGCTCAGCCAGGCACGGTGGCTCAAGCCCGTAATCCCAGCATTTTGGGAGGCCGAGGTGGGCGGATCACAAGGTCAGGAGTTCGAGCCAGCCTGGCCAACATGGTGAAACCCCGTCTCTACTAAAAAAAATACAAAAATTAGCTGGGCACGGTGGAGCGTGACTCCATCTCAAAAAAAAAAAAAAAAGAATATTTGCTCAAAAAATACTATATGTAGACAGTAATCTGTTTGAAGGTGACTGCTGCCAATTCACTTTTCTTAAATCATTTGTGTAAAGTAGACAAGTCAGTTCTATAAGAACAAGTGTTGTATATGTTAATTGAAAACGTCTTTTATAAAATCCAATGAAAAGGATAAGAGCCTTATAATATCAGAAACCTTATTTTCCCCTTTTATAGAACATATTTGGGGCTTAACACTGACCTCTCAGATTAAAAAATTGAAATCAGAATAATTCATAAAATAATTTACCTGGAAATCAGTGACTCCCCTACCATTTAATTCTCTCTAATGAGTAGTATTAGAGGAAAAAAATATAGTATCTAGCTGGTCTTTAGAGCATCCCAACTTGCCTTCACATGTGTGGCCACTGAGATACTCCTCTTAATGAGGTATTACCACTAAAGATGTTTTTCAGAAGTCTCTTTTACAAGGTTAATCTCCATATAGCACTAAAGCTTTTAGCTGCATCTGACAAATTTCCTCATACATTTTGTCACTATAAAAAAATGATGCACATATATTCTAAACTGACTAAAATCCAAATGATTTTTCCAAATTAATACCTGCCTAATTTAGGCCAATTATTTTAAATTACCACAATATCCCACTCCCTCATCTATTTCAGGACTTCCCTCAAATGTCACACGTCTCAGCAATGCCCCTCTACTTAAAAATTACAGCCTCCAGCATACACATTTTCCCTTTCCTGCTTTATTTTTCTCCATAGAATTTATCACATTCTAGGAATATACTACATATTTTACTTATTTATTGTCTATGTCATTCCACTAGAATGTAAGTTTCCTGAGGGCAGAGCTCTTCGTTCACCATTATAACTTCTGAACCCCAAAGAACACCCAGCACATAGTAAGTGCTCAATAAATATCTGTTGAATGAATGAGCAAAGAAATGACCCCTCTTCCAAGAGACCCTTAAATACAGACCAGACAAACCACTGTGTAATAGATTCTCTGTTGGCTAAATGATAAACACCCAGAAAAATGAACTGGCACACCTCTCGGCACATTTTAGCTCTTCCATACAAATTCCAATAGACAGCAACACAGATGCCAGTGAACATAGGATGATATTATCAAACAATTGCTTTATAAGTAGATCTTGGAATGAGAAAAGAGAGATGGTAAGTTAGCCAACTTCAATATATGCAGTGTCAGATAATATCTAACACTGCATATTTTGAACAACAACAAACCATTACCCAGAATTTGACAAAGACAAACTGCTTCAGAATCTGGGCCTTCTCTCTCAAAAGAACTATGTCTGACACTTTTCCAGGCTGTACTTGGTGTAAATTCTTTGGATAACCTAATCATGAGGTTAATGTGTAGAGCTATCAATCTTATAGTGCCCTAGAAAAAACAATAAATGAATTTCTCACATGATTACAACTAAGTTTAAGAAAATCTGCTTTGCCTTAGCAATTTCTAAATGCATGTTTTCAAGAACTTAAAGATTGTGTGTAATAAACTGGGTCTTGTGACCTTGCCTAGTCCTACCTATTACAAGTCCCTCTATGTGCTATGTTCTGGTAGTACAGTGGTGAACAAGTTTCCTGGTTACCTGTTTCTTAAAAGAATAATTCCCCCAGATAAGCTTAATCAGGGGTCAAATTCAAATCAAGTAAATAAGTTCCAGGCACTCCAAAAACGTTAAGTAAAGAAATAGGAAAGGGGCTATAAGAATTAAGGCACAATAAGAACCTGCAACCTTCTCATTAAGTCAAATGAAAATTACTTATAGCAAAAGAAATCAAATTAGTATCAAAAGTATTAGGGAATTATATATCTTAAGCCAAAAAAAAAAAAAGGCAACTAGTACTGGTCTTTTTTAACAAGTGTAGTATTTAACACAGTCTCCTTCCTTATGGGCCCTTGAAACCATTTCTCAGCCTTCCTTTTCTCTCAAGACCTCCAGAAGTTAAAAGTTGTTGGGTGTATATTACCTATCAAATTATTATTATTATTATTATTATTTTTTGAAACGGAGTCTCACTGTCGCCCAGGCTAGAGTGCAGTGGTGCCATCTCAGCTCACTGCCAGCTCCGCCTCCCGGGCTCACGCCATTCTCCTGACTCAGCCTCCCGAGTAGCTGGGACCACAGGGGCCCGCCACCAAGCCCGGCTGATTTTTTGTATTTTTAGTAGAGACTCACCGAGTTAGACCAGGATGGTCTCGATCTCCTGACCTTGTGATCCGCCCGCCTCGGCCTCCCAGAGTGCTGGGATTACAGGCGTGAGCCACGGTGCCCAGCCGGTAAAATTATCTTATCAATCAATCAGCAATTGTAGCAAGTATACTTCTTTTGTTCACAATCATGAACATTTTATTTCGTCTAAATTAATTTAATCTCATTTCTGAACTTCAGAACTAATAGGCTATCAGGAATATCATCCCAGTCATTACTAGGGTAATCTCTCCCTTCCAGTGTCACATGTGTATTCAGGAGGCTAAGTTTCTGCACTGAAAGCAGAAGCAGACCCTCTAGTCCTTGACCATCATCATGGCCACTCCCTTCCTCATGGTCCAGGCTTACAGAGGTCCCTTGAAGTCTGTCAGCTCTTTGCTGTGTTCATATATCACCGTGAATATGAGAATCTCAGGGGAAGCTGAATCACTTTCCTATGTGCACTGTGCAGCATCCATCTCTCTGGGCGCCGCCAAGGGGTCCAGGACGCTCTTCCTTGCCAAGCCCATGTAAATTCTTTCTAGTCTGGAGGAAAGTCATTTGTTTCTGTCTTCCCTTCTCTTCACTTGCATCTTCAAGCCATCGTGCTTTTACCCTTGAACACAATTCTTCTAAATGGATTTAGGCCTTTGAGAACAAAAGCCAGAGAACTTACTCCTACTCCCCACTTCACCGTCCCATGCACTTTGCCCTAAGGCAACAAAGCAAAAAACCTGATATTTTCTTAAATGGAGAGAAGGGAAAAGGTAAAGTTGAGAAGTAAAACTCCATAAATGAGCAACTTAAAAAATTATCCTGTCTTAGAATCAATACATAAAGTAGATCGGTTGCTGTCATTACAATGAAATTAAATCAACTACTGGTCCTTTTTCAAGGATCCATCTACTCAGAGACATGAGTTATGGAGGACAAAATGGAAGAGAATGAAAGCATTGAGGCTGGCATCTTGGAGAGAGTCACCTTGGGATGGGTACAGGCTGCCTTCCCAAGAGACCTCAGTACTTATTACCACAATACTTCTCAGCTGAAGCCACAATGTCCAGCACTTTTGCAATAAAGACAAAAGAACTCCAGAGACTACAGAAATCCTTCCACAGCAGCCACATTATACCTTTGGTCTATTTTCGGAAATGAGGAGCACACTCTTTAAAATCATTGTACTATCTCCACACAGGCAAGAAAGCCCATCTTATATAAACTGTTAAAGTATGTGAAGGGATAGCCACCATTCATGTCACAGTGGCCAGGATGGCTTGTCTGAGGTCTTCATTTCTAGTATTGCTGAAGCAAGTTGCATTTGTGATTTAGCAGATGCCACTGAACACAGACCCCATGTCCGGTTGGGTTGGGAACAAAGCTATCAGGTATATCAGTTAATGGAGTTCACTCCAGATGCCATATACATTAATAGAAAAAAGGACCCCACTGATTCTCAATTTACTTATTTTATTTTAAAAATACAGTCTTTATCACTCTAATGATAAGTTGTTTAAATTGAATGCCTATTACTTTTATTATTAATGTAAAACACTGCAATCAACTTCCATAAATATTTCACATTTCCTTTAAACTGCAGTTGCTTAACAGTAGTAAGTATAATTAGCATGTTTTAATTTGCTCCATCTTTACCAGTAACTAAGTAATACAGATATCAGAAACCAATATTTTTTAAGAAGAATCGAAAATGAATCAGAAGAATCTCCTTTCAGGAAGAGGAACTTTCCCCAGGCTTATTATTCTGAGTTATTTGTGTGAGACTAAACATGACCACAGAAAGATTCACTTGCTTTTTCATGTAAAATTGACCACAGTTTCTTCACTGTTATCCATTTATTTGACTTAGATGTTTTCTCCAGAAGCTGTCCTCTGAATACTTGAAAACTGGATTTAAACAAAGAAATTCATCTTAGTTTAAGGAAGATTAACGCAACCTTCTTCTAACATCTTCCTATTATTTGGTCTCTATTAATAGGGTGTTTAAAATGTATTTCAAAGAAGATCACATTAATCCTAATAACAACTCTTAAGACTGATTTTAAATGAATTAATAAATAAATAAGGAGTGCCCAACTGGCAATACCCATGTGAAAGCAGCAACTGTGTGACAATGCTGAGGGGTAGAACTGAGGGGACGAGAAGGCTTGGATAGGAATGTCTTACTAAACAGCATCAGTTACTGCTGAAACTATACCCTTGTCACATAAATGTCCATGTACTGGGTTGTTGCATTACTACCTTTGTGATTGCACTGTGTTCCCAGCACTCAAATGCTCAGATCATACTTTAAGTGGGCAACAGACAACTCATAGACTTCAAACTCTTGATTGGTGATCCAAGGGTTTTTGTTATCAAAGCAGATTTCTCTAAGAGCTAATAAGTGTTAGAAGATAATTGTCCATGTATCTCTTGCATTTCTGTATATCTTGCAGGTAAGGCATTGACTGCCCTTTGTTATACACTATGTTGATATAGGAGTTGTACAGATAGTGGCTCCCTCCTGAGCAAAGGGCGGGTTTGCTTATAGCCTTGGAAGATAGAGATAGCGTCTCTCACTGAAGCAAAGGGCAGGTACGTTTTCTGCCCACTATAAAAGATGCAGTTCCTAACCTGATGTTTCCTCTCCTGCAACGTAACCCACTGCAAATGCCAGTGTCATCCAGCACTCTTGTCTTGTCATCAATGTATGGAAACTAGGGCTTCAGGAACCAGCAAAGAAATGTTGATTGATATTCTAGCTACTGATATTGCTGTGAGTTATAAATTGTTCTTTTTCTCTAGTCCAGTAGGTTTATGTCTTCTGCTATCATCCTTGAGAATGTGGCAGGCTAACTTGTTAGTTATAGAAAGGGTAAAACCTCAGACTCTTCACAGTTCCTGAAAACAAGATGGGCAAGAATAAAAATAAATATTCTTTATTCATTTCCATAAAGTATTGCTAAAAATACAAGTATAACTAGATATGTTTTGATATATTAACTCTATTACCCTGTGACTCTTGCTAAGACAGCATGAGTATAACGATGCCTTGTCTCAGGGAAGGTGATAAATCAGCTGAAAGACAGAAACATGACTTTTGAGGTGTGAAACCCATGGCATTTGACTTTTAAATATTCGAGTTTCTTGGGTTCCAAAATCTAAGCCCTCAAAAAACATAAAATGGATTATTAAAATGATAGATTGGAAAGAATAAAGGAAAAGCCAAATTGCATCACCTCCAGACTAGATAAAGACTCCCTTTGACAGTAGGGATGTGGGGCAGAGGGACGAAGAAGAGAAGAGACAGTGAAAACAAGAAGGCTCTATGCTGGTTCCCAAAGTAAGAGGTGGGACACAGAGAAACCCTGGATGGATGTTTGGAGTCTGAGAGGAGAAAGTATCTGTGTTCTCTGCTTTCACATAAAACAGAGAGGAACTGGACAGCTATGTCCTCCTTCCACAACACGTTAGGAGAACAGTAGATAGAACAGTTGTGAGGCTTGTGTAGATGGAGGGAGTTTCCCCTTCACCATTGGTGTCCAGGAGCAGAGCCAAAGGTTTTTTTATATACCAAGTGGGGTACAGTGCTACGTGACTGACAGGAGAATACAACAGTGACACATGTGGACCAATTGCTGCTGCAAGTAGGGAAAATACATGTCAGCTAATATCACAGTAGATAGATGACAATAACTGAGGATGAGAAGTGCCCCTCTCAGCACCCCCTTAAGCCCTCTGGAACTGAGATACATCTGAGGAAAATGTATAGGAGGGCAGGTACACCTGAAATGACTAAACTGACTAAGATTTAATCTTCACCAGCAGGCAGAATGAGGGTTTACAATAAAAATTGTTATGAAAAATAAGGCATGTAGTTTTTTTGGTTTGGGGTACTGTGTGTGGCCTGAAATATGTACTTGCTAGACCTGCATTCCTAAAGCAATAGGATTTTAGGAATGCATCTGCTGTGCCATCATTTTTAAAATGGGAAAATCATGTCTTCTTTTATGTTCTTGGCCAGTCTCCTGAATTGTCCAGCTTTCATTATTTATGGGTTCCCAGAACTGCGGAGATTTGAAACTATGATGCAGTCCACCTGACATTATTTCTACAGCTAAAGCATTTTTTTAACTACCTCTAGCTAAACAACTAGGAGTCATATAAATAATGAAAACTACCCCTCATTCCAACCTATCCTCCTCTAACTATTACTACTTTGCAGACACAGGGAATCGGCAGGTGATAGGCTGTATAAGAAGAAGGTAAAAGAAATTTGACTTCAGAAGTCTCAATTTGCATGAAAATTAATACCTGTATTGTATTACTCAGATCCTGGAGAACTTTAAGATCACATATAGTTTCTAAATCTGTGCATCCTTCCAAAATAGGACCTTAAGGGGTCAGTTTATATCTCAATATATTCTCATAACAGTTAATGTTAAATGAAATTGGAAAACTAGATAAATTTGTGATCTTCTATAAAACTTTTCTATTTCAGAAAAATTTAATCCGTTTTTGTAACAATCAAGCAGCAATTCCAAAGGTCAGATTTCTAACAAGATTCTAAGTCAAGACATGCTAAAGAGGTTGCTCATCTAGCTGCATCCACAAAGGAACTCAAGGTGATCAAATCAAAAGAGAGAGATATATATGATTTAACCAGGGCACTTGATAGAAAGCAGCTGTCAATCCCAGATAAAGTTACGTTTGAGAGACAAAAAGAGAGAGAGAATAAAACTGTACTACTCCAGCACAAATCGTCCACAAACCAGCCTTATACAGGAACCTCTTGCCTAAGTATCTATGATATTCCTGCATCGTACTGATGTTGTAACCGTAAAATCCTCTTTGCACTTGCCCCAATTCTGACCTTATTATACATATATACATTTTAATAGTCTCTTAACACCTAAACCAAATACATTTCACACAGACTTCAACCCTAATTGATTTCTCCTCACTGATAAATCCAAAAGAGCTCTATAGTTCATTGCCAGGCCTGTAACGCCTTTTTTATTCTCCTATCTGTCATCTGTGTCTGACTTATCCAATGGACCTTGACTCTCTTTCAGGGTTGGGAATGTGACTAATATGATTTTCTTTTTCCCAAAAGAGCTCATCCCCTTATCAGTACTCAGTAAAGCACTTGTTGAATTGAAGCAATCTGACAGTTTCCAGAGTATAAAAATTAAGTTCCTTGACTCTGCCAAGAAAGTGTCTTGCAGTCATCCATCAAGAAGAATTCACCAGAAGAATGACTCCCGTTTAAGTTATTGACTATGGGTATGAACTTTATATAAGCGTTTACTTGAAGCAACACCCATAGATAAAAATAACAATTTTTTTTTTGTTTAGGGCTTTGAAACTCTGATTTTCTGTGTTTTTCATTATGACAAGTAAAGGAAAACTGATTTTAGCTGTTCATGAAGCCTTCTATTTTGGAGATTAAGTTGCAAATAAAATAGTAAGTTGATGAGTAGGTGGAAATAAATCAGAAACAGAGGGATGATACATCCCTCAAAATAGACATAATTTTTAAAGTTTAAGACAAAAGTGGTTGGCAAAAAAGCAGGATCCTGAGCATATTACTTGCCAGAAACTTGTACAAGATGTCTTCATAGCACAAAATGATTTGGTCTCATCCATCCCTGACAAAAACAAATGCATAAATATAGCCTGTAATATCTTTCTTCTTTATTAGCCTTCAAGATATGTTTCTCCTTGAGCAAATGCACATTCTTCCCTTCTAATCTAATCTCTCCAACTCTTTCCCAATTGTACATTTCTTGCGCTTAGCATCTTGACATCTTGGTAACCAGTTTTACAGAGAAAATAAACTTAAAAAATTTAAAAGCCAGAGATTTTTTTTTCTTTGTAATTTGATTTCAACTGGAGTTCCGTACAGAAAACTATGTATGAAGGTCAATTCAATCCACGTAGGCTTATTCTGACTCCAGCTTTTGGGTAAAAAAAAAGTGTATGTTCTCTCATATTTTAAAAAATGTCTATCACAAATAAAAACAACTATTCATGTTCACTGTAATTTATGTTAAGAATTCTTCTTATCTTGGTGAAACACTTCTATTGCAAACATGATAATGAAACAAAAAAATAATGCTAACCCTGTAACAACACTAATAATGGTGATGATTATATGAGGTGTCAAAGACCAGGTTTCATAACCAAGCTCCTCTGTATAATAGCTGTGCACACCTACTCTGGATACTTAATTTCTGAGTATCAGTTTTTTCACATGAAAAATGTTGTTAGGAGAAATAGATAAAATAATATATGTGAAGCTTGTAATAAAGAATTGTTGATAAAACTTTGTCTCCTTTAGTATCAGTTAGAGATTGCTTATGGTCTTCTGATATAATATCATGGTTTACTTAAGTAGAGGTTTATTTTTATCATATAACAAGAAAGCTGGAGGCATAAAGTCCAGAGCCAGTGCAGCTCTTAAGGACATCATCTAGGACCCAGGCTCCTTGTGCCTCTCTAATCTACCAACTTTAGTGAGTGGCTTTCATCCTTATGACCACAAGATGGTTGATCTCATCTCCAGACAACACTTTTGATTCATGTTAATATAGTATATCTTTCTCCATCCCTTTACTTTTATTCTGTCTGTGTCTTTGTATTTAAAGTGAGTTTCTTGGGTCTTGTTTTTCTTCCATTCAAAAGTCATTGTCTTTTAATTGGTATATTTAGACCATTAACATTTAGACTATTAACATTAATGGTCTAAATATACCAATTAAAGTGAGTATTAATGTAGTTGAATTAATATCTACCATATATATTATTTGTAACTGTTTTCTATCATAGCCTTGGATATTTTTGTTGTTGTTATTTGTTTTGCTTTGTTTTTTGCCTTTTGTTTTATGCCTCCTCTGGTTTTAATTGAGTATTTTATATTTTTTCTCCTTTTTAGTAAATCAACTATATTTTTTAATTTTTTATTATAGTTATCCTTGAATTTGCAGTATACATTTACCATGAATCCAAGTCCTTTTTCCAATAGTGCAAGTGACTGATAATACTATTCCCAGTTCCTTCCTTCTGTCCCTTACAGCATTATTATTATTAATTTTACTTATTCATAAGGTTTAATCACTGAACACATTGTTACTATTCCTATTTAGAGAAACTTATCTGTTATGTGAATTAAAACATTTAAAAATAAAATATTTTAATTTTGTTTGTTCTCTAATGTTTTTCCTTTATTAGATCCAAGTTTTTTTTTCTTTTTTTAATTATTATTATTACACTTTAAGTTTTAGGGTATATGTGCACAACGTGCAGGTTTGTTACATATGTATACATGTGCCATGTTGGTGTGCTGCACCCATTAACAAGTTTTTGACCTATATCATTTTCCTTCTTTCCGAAGGATTTCTTTTAACATTTCTTGTAAGAAAGTGTCTCTGGTAACAAATTCCCCCCTCAATTTGTCTGACAAAGTCTTTTTATTTCTCCTTCAATTTTGAAGGATAATTTTACTGGATACAGAATTCTAGATTGGTAGGTGTTGTTGTATTTTGTTCTCCAACACTTGAAATGTTTCCCTCAACTCTCTTCTTGCTTGAATGTTTTCTGAAGAGTAGACCCAAGTAATTCTTATTCTTGCTTCTCTAGAAGTAAGCTGGGTTTTTATTTTCTCTCTGATGCCTTTCAAGATTTTTTTCTTTTTCTTTGACTTTGTGGAGTTTGAGTTTATGTCTTGGTGTAGAAGTTTTTGGTATTTATCCTGCTTGGTGTTCTCTCAGCTTTCTGGATTTGTGATTAGGTGTCTATCATTAATTTTGGAAAGTTCTTGGTCATTACTACTTAAAGATTTTTTCTATTTCTTTTTTTTCTATTCCCATTATATGCATGTTACACATTCGGTAATTGTTCCACCTTCTTGAATATTCTTTTCCATCTTTCATTATACTTTTTCTTTGTATTTTAGCTTTGGAAGTTGTTATGATGATTTCAATGTGTTTCCCAAATTAAGTGTTGGAAACTTAATCCCCAAATTCACATATTGATTAGAAGTGGGACCTTTGCGGGGGTAATTAGGATTAGGCAGTCATCAGGGTGGAATTTCCATGGTTAGACTGGTGGTTTCATAAGAAAAGGAGGAAAGATCTCAGCTGACATGCACTCTCTTACCATCTCACCATGTGATGTCTTCCACCATGTTATGATTCAGTATGAACACTCTCACCATATTCTGCTGCCATGACCTTGGACTTCTCAATTCCAGAATGTAAAAAAATAAATTTATTTTCTTTATAAATCACGCAGTCTGTGCTATATTCTGTTATAGCAACAGGAAACAGACTAAGACAGTTGCTACTGAAATTTCTTCAAGCTCGGTGATTCTTGATTTGCCTGTGTTCAGTCTATTGATGAGCCCATCAAAGATGTTCTTCAGTTTTCTTACAATGTTTTTAATTTCTAGCATTACCTTTTGATTCTTTCTTAGCATTTCCATCTCTCTGCTTAGATAATTTATCTGTCCATGTATGTTGTCCACTTTTTAATTTAGAGTCCCTAGCATATTAATCATTGTTTTAATGACTTTATGTGTTTATCACAGCCATATATGAGTCTGGTTCTGATGCTTGCTCTGTCTCTTCAAACTACGTTATTTGTTCTTTAGTATGCTGTGTGATTTTTTTGGTTGAAAGCTGGCCATAATGTACTGGGTAAAAGGTATTGACATAAATAGTTCTTTAATGTGAAGTTTTATGTTTACCCGGCTGCAAGTTAGGCTTTGTTTACTGTTTGCTGTGGCTATTGGTGTCAAAGGCTAAAATTTTCTTGGATGTCCTTATTTTTGTCTCCCCTGTTATGCGTAGGGCCCTCCAGAGACTTGTTAAATAAGATCTGAGATGTGCAGTTCTTTCAGTTGTATTCCCATGTTATTATACCAGAGCCCTGTTGATATGACAGTAAGGTATGGGGTGAGGGGAAGGATTCTCTAGTTTTATCACTAAATCTCAATCTTTTCATGAGCCTATGCCCCTAGGTAGTGACCTTCCCAAGTGCTTCTCAGTACCTCCAACTTAAGTGAGACAGGAAGGCTAGAGGGAACTATAGTTGAGTGTTTCCTTTCCCCATGTGGAAGGCTATGAAGGGCTTGTTATGGCTTAAATTGTATCCCACTGAAATTCATATATTAAAATTCTAGCCCCTGTACCTTGGAATGTGACCTTATTTAGAGATTTTATCTTTACAAAGGTAATCAAGTTAAAATGAGGTCATTAGGATGTTCCCTAATCCAGTATGATTAGTGTACTAATAAAAAGGAGGAAATTGAACAGAGAGATATGCATTGAGGGAAGATGATGAAGACACATGGTGGGAGATGGTCATCTATAAGCCGAGGAGAGAGACCTGAAACCAATTCTTTCCTTAAAGCCCTTAGAAGGAACCAACCTTGCTGATGCCTTAATTTTGAACATCTAGCCCCTAGCACTGAGACAATAAATTTCCATTGGTTAAGCCACTAAGTCTGTGGTACTTTGTTGCAGCAACCCTAACAAACGAATACAGGGCTAGAGTTGAGCATCTCCCTTATTCCACTTGGAATGCTAGAGAAAGCTATAGTTGGAGAGTTCCCTTTCCCTAGGGGATTTAGACAATGAAGCTCTAAATCCCCTAGATTGGTCAGGCTCTGGTAAAACCTCAGTCAGTTAGGTTCTGAGGAAATATTTGCTGTTGAGGACCATCCTTGTTAAAAAGAACAGAATATTCTGGGCATATTTCAGAATGGCTACCCTTCCCCTCTCCTTGCAGGAAGCACATGAGGATTTCCCTTCAATCACTGTGAGAATTTGGTAGAGCTCCTAGAAGCAAAACTCACAAAAATGTGAAAGCCCCTTTAAGACTGGGCTCCCACGAAGTTTCAACTCTCCATACGAAAACAGTTCATCCATTACAGTTTAGGCTTTCCTACTTTCACTGTTTCCCATGGGGGTTTCTGTTCATGAGCTTTTGTTCCAGTAATTTGTGATTCTCTGAATCTGCTAGTCTGTCTCTCCAATTTTGGAAACAGTAGTATGCCCTGCAACTTCCATTCTCTGATGGATCTAAGAAGAGTTTTTGATTTCCAGCCTGTTCAGCTTTTTTTTGTGTAGATGGGAGCAATATTTCTAAGCCCCTTATATGCTGGACTGGAAACTGAAATTCCCCCTCCAGACAACTATATTCTATATTCCAGTCGGGAAGAAGTACGGACAAAGGAACTGTGTGCCATCCAAGCACATGTTTCTTTTTAATCAGTAAAACAATCATTTTCCCAGAAACTACATAGACTTTCACTTACATCTTGTTGGCCAGAACTAGGTCACATCACTACCCTTGTTGCAAAGGAGGCTTAAAACGTATGTATTTTCTAACTGAGCATGTGATAACTCCATAAAAATTAGGGGACTGGTAGCAAGAAAAGTGAAGGGAATGGATACGTAGCAGACTACAGTGTTTTCCTCAGTTTAATATTTTGGCTGTCCAATATCCATTCATACATGGCCCATCACAGCAAATGCTTATCCTCTCTCCTATGGAAAAATTTCAAAGTCTCATCATCTTCTTGCACCCAGCTGAAGCGAGGGGATTGCTTGGAGATATTCAATGATCTCTGTCAAATATAATGACTAGTGAACTAAGTGCCTCTAATAAACTAACAGATGAGTCAAAGAAGGAATAACCAAAGTCAAAACACTCTAAAGAAGGGAAAACAGGAAACATACAGCAGTCACTTATCCATAGGAAATATAAAATTATTCTGAGTAAGAATAGCAAGAACTCCCTGTTCTGCAATAGAGTAAAATTTTGAATATTCCATCTACCAGTTCTACATCTAGTTATGCTGTAAGTCAGCACCATCCAAGAGAAATATAGCATGAGGCACAAAGGCCAGCCTCATATGTAATTTCAAATTTCCTAGAATTCTCACTTAAAAAATAAGTTGGTATATTAACATTAACAATATATTCATCTAACCTAGGATGTCAAAAATCTTAATTTATAATCAACATGATCAAAGTATTAATTATATATATTATATCCTTTTTAATACCAAGTCTTTGAAAGCTAGTGTATTTTTTACATTTATAGCACATCTCAATTTGGAATAGTCACATTTCAAGTGCTCAATAGCTGCATATAGCTAGTGACTACAACAGCTATATAGACAATGCATCTTTAAATCCTCTCTCTGTCCACCGCCCTCCATGAATCTTAATTCTACTCCCAAGGGGATTCTCTTCATCTCTTACCTTTCCAGGCTGTACATGAAGTATACATTATGGAAAATGCCTTAACTGGAGCTGCACGATTTTCACAGCACACCTGCACATGGTATATGTTTGGCAGGCCCACAGACAGCCCTAGGGGTTAAATAATCAGACTGTAACTTGCCAAGTTTGTATATTGCTGGCAGTGGAATTCCCTCAAAAATCAAGCATTACTTCTGTTCAATGACTTGTAACCACAACCAAAGATTATGTGTAGATGTCACCTTAAAATGTCTCCAGAGAGGCTTGGGGCACCAGTATAATCTCTTGCAAAGAGTGCAGCTTTGCTTGCATTGACTTTAGTGATGGATACAGAAACAGTGGCATTTTTATCTTTGAAAGGCTCTCAGTCAACATAGATTGCAGGCCTGAGCAAATGCAGATTGCAGGCCTGGACAAAGAGTGTCTCCTTTATTGAAATTCTAATTCCTTCTACCCCTACTAGCAGTAAACTGACAAAGGATCTCATTTGCCCAGGACTAAGATGGTTCCCACGATGTAGAGCTTTCAATTTTAAGACTGGAAAAATAGTTCCAGGAAAATGGATGAGTTTGCCACTCTATCTTACAGATCGGCCAAATCCAGACCTGGTCCCTCTCTCTCAGAATTTTGCTTTCCAAAGCTCCATTTTCTCTACATTTTAGGATCTGTTATTTGCAGCAATCTATTTCCAGATTTCAGCTTCTTTATTAGTTATGGATTGCATTTGGCTGCATACATCAGAAAACTGACTAGAAGTTTAATCAAATAGAGAAATATTTTTCTCAAGAAATGGAAGTATGAAAGTGGGTAAACTGTCTGACATAGTAACTCCGTAAAGTGGAAAGAACTCGAGTTCCATCTAGCTTTCTTCTTACTCAACTTTAGCATGTGACTTTTGTCCTTATAATCAAAAAATGATTCATCTATCTGCAGAAGCTGCATATTCATTTTAGGCAAGATTAAGATTAAGGGTAACGTATAAGAAAAGCAGCACACTAACTGAGGCTGAGTTTAATATCAACCAAAAAAAAAATGGCTTTCTCAGAAGCCTTCCATCCAGTAGAATTCCACATACATCTCATTATTTTGGTTGTGTGGCTACTCCTAACTTCAAGGGACTCTGAGAGATGAGTATGAGTATTTTTCATTGATTTATTGATGCCTCAAAAGAATAAGGCTGGCCGGGCGCGGTGGCTCACGCTTGTAATCCCAGCACTTTGGGATGCCGAGGCGGGTGGATCACGAGGTCAGGAGATTGAGACCATGGTGAAACCCCGTCTCTACTAAAAATGCAAAAAAATTAGCCGGGCGTGGTGGCGGGCGCCTGTAGTCCCAGCTACTCGGAGAGGCTGAGGCAGGAGAATGGCGTGAACCCGGGAGGCGGAGCTTGCAGTGAGCCGAGATTGCGCCACCGCACTCCAGCCTGGGCGACAGAGCAAGACTCCGTCTCAAAAAAAAAAAAAAAAAAAAAGAATAAGGCTGTTGTTAGTAAAGAAGAAAAGAGAAAGGTAAATTGGTGAATGCTGAATAATATAGATAAAATATATATTTTATTGAATTTGAGAGAAAATATATAAACTTCTTAAAGATAAGGTAATAATAAGAGGGCCTACTTTAAACATAATTCTTCACAAATAAATTTTGCTTGGTGATTCAATTAAGTTCATGGCTTACACATTAAAACTTCAAGGCCAGGCACAGTGGCTCATGCCTGTAATCCCAACACTGGGAGGCCAAGGTGGGTGGATCACCTGAGGTCAGGAGTTTGAGACCAGCCTGGCCAACATGTGAGACCCCGTCTCTACCAAAAATACAAAAATTAGCTGGGCGTGGTGGCAGATACCTCTAACCCCAGCTACTCGGAAGGCTGAGGAAGGAGAATCACTTGAATCCGGGAGCAGAGGTTGCAGTGAGCCGAGATCACACCACTGCACTCCAGCCTGGGCAACAAGAAGGAAACTCCGTCTTAAAAAAACAAAAAAAAAAACAAAAAAAAAACTTCAAAAAATATGAATGACCCTAATGGAAATTAGACTGAGCCAAAGAGAACATGGGTAACTCCAGCCCTTGTTCCTTTTTGTTAGTTCTTGAGAGTCTGTGAATTTTTTTAGGCTTGCTCTAAAGCCAAAATCATGAACTCCATCACCAGGCAGGTAACATAAATCAGTGAAAAATATTGGTATAAGGAATACTTTTTTTTTTTTTTTTTTTTTTGGTGAGACACGGTCTTGCTTTGTCACCCAGGCTGGAGTGCAGAGGTGCCATCTCTGTTCACTGCAGCCTTGACCTCCTGGGCTAAAGCAATCCTCTCATCTCAGCCCCCAGAGTAACTGAGACTACAAGTGTGCACCACCACACCTGGCTAATTTTTTGTAATTTTTTTCAAGGCAGGGTTTCGCCATGTTGCCCAGGCTGGTCTCGAACTCATGGTCTCAAGCGATCCACCCGCCTCAGCCTCCCAAAGTGCTGGAATTTCAGACGTAAGCCACTTTGCCCAAAGCCACACATTTTGATTGCATTTTAAAGATTGCTGAATATTCTGTATATCTAAAGACAAATATGCTTTCTTCCATTTTTTTGAAGGACATTCACCTTTGGGTCTATATTTCATTTTCCTTCTTTTGAAACGTAATATAGAGAAAGACTTCTCTACAATGAGAAACTAACAGTATACACACAATATGAATAATAACTAGCATTTGACCTAGAACTGGAAAGTCAATTGCGAGGGATATGTCTACAGCAAACGAAAAGGGACTCACCCTATCTAAAGGGGCACCCACTAAGTAGAGCTGGGCCACTATTATAATAGCATGCAAAAGTTTAGACCCGGTGCTGCCAGATTATGATTAGGATCCAGATATTTTATATGAAATTTCCTGGGTTTGAACTGTTGGCTCAAAAAAAAAAACTTACAAACAATATACAGAGTAAACATATCAGGTCTGTAATTTATTATAGATTTGGATAATGGACCATCAGATGGATACTTTTGCTCTAGGAAAAAACCCAGAAAGTTTCCATAATGTCAAGTCATTGAAAGCAGTACAAGAGCATAAGATGTGTGGACATGGGGCAGAGAGAAAATAAAACTGGTAAACCAGATTTGGGGGGAGAAGAAAAACAGAGATTATATATGATATGCCCTGATGTCATGAAGGTGTATTAGGTGTTTTAATTATATTGTGCAAGGATTCTTTGTATAGACGTCAGACTCATTTTAAATACTTTTCAAGTAATAGTAGCTATCAATACACATCAGTAGAAATAGGGCCATCTAGAGTAGCTGGCACCAATAAATACTAATGAGGGTCAGTAAGTGTTTTGCAGGTCAAAATGCCAAGACTTAACTTTTGATCTGCAAAATCTCCAAGGCTATGAATTAATTAGGAGCAAAAACATTGTGGGAGCAGAAGGAAGGGTGAACTACAGTTAGACTAACATAATTTTAAACCTTATAGCAGGATGGCTAAGAAGATAGGCTTTGAGGCCAGGCACAGAGGCTCATGCCTGTAATCCCAATAATTTGGGAGGCCAAAGTGGGAGGGTTGCTTGAGGCCAAGAGTCTGAGACCAGTGTGAACAACACAGCTAGATCCCCGTCTCTACAAAAAAATCGAAATATACGTATAGCCAGGCATGTGGAGGGTGCCTGTAGTCCCAGTTACTGGGGAAGCTTAGGTGGGAGGGTCGCCTGAGCCCAGGAACTCAGGGACGCAATGAGCCGATATCTCAACACTACGCTCCCAGGCAACAGAACGCGGCCCTATTTCTGAAAAGAAGTAAAAGAAGAAGATAAGTTTTGTAATTAGGCAGATCTGATTTAAAAGCCAATACCAGCCACTTAATAGTTCTGTGAAATTGAATATGTTGTTTTATTTTTTTAAGCATCAATTTTTTCACCTGCAAAATCTCACCGATGATAGTCCCTATTTCATGAGTTGCTGTAATGTTTAAATAAATGCGTAGATTAAACAGGACCGTACATGTAAAGCACTGAGCAGTCGCTGGTACAAAATAAGATCTTCAACACCTGATATATAGAAAGACTTTTATGAAGACATGTGTACCTTTTGTATATATATTTTTATATACAATATACAGGAAAGCTACCATGTGCAAGGAAATGCCACCAGTTTTATTTTACTCACACCTAAAAAAAATAGTGTTATAATAATGTATGAACTCAGCTCAAATTATCTTTTCTTGATTAAGTATTTGTAGTATATTCATTCTGTAGAACTTAGTTTTAACAGCAGGGTATTGATTTAATGTAAGTTTTCCCTAGTTACAGCAGAATTTTTTTCACTTTAGAAGAAAAATATGTGCCCTGAAGAATGGCATAAGTTTTCTGTGTTTTAACCACAATCTCATTTTTGCATTGATTTAATAAACCAATTGTGTTTTATTCAAGTGTCGGATGAGAACCTGAATGGGAGCATTTGACAGATGTTGAGTCAAATGCCTCTTCAGGCCTGGAAATCAGTCACTCATATTTCTTTCACTGAGCAAACACAGACAAGGCAGAACATGCCTACAATCACAGGTCTCCCCTCCTGAGCATACAAGAGTACATTAGTCATCGTCACTTTTTTGACATCTCAGAAATTGCTTCCAGTAGAAGACACTATTCCCTCTAAAACTCTTTTCTGTGTTTTTTGCAGCATCATATAGGCAGGTACTATCTCTGTGCTGTTCACAACTATATCCCATAATTGATGAGTGCTCACCACGCACTTGTTGTGTGAATTAACCAAAGTCCAATCTTTCCATGTTGATAATTCTCCTGGTAGACCAGAGAGAAGTTAAGATGTCCAGAATAGCACTTACAGTTAGCACCATCAATTTGAACAATTAATTACTTGTCAGTTTTGAGTAAAATATGCAAAAGTATTTCTTACGGTTCTTTTTCCCTCACAACAATGAGCACACATTACATATTCAATAAATGCTGACTAAACCAAACTTAATTTCTAATCTTTCCATTTTCTTTTGGTAATAATTAGCAAAGCCAATCTTATTCAAATATAATCTAAAGGGTACATAGCTTGTTCTTGAAAATAAGGTGGCAACGTAATGAATTCATGAGACTGGAAATCTTCAGGTCATGACAGCAGAGCTAATTCTAATAAAAGAGGCAGAGTACAAGTTTTGAGTTGAGAAAGAATAAAACATTCTTCTAGATTAATACTCATTTTCCTTAACTGTGAAGCAGATTGAAAAGAAAAGATAACGAGCCCATTTAGTTTAATGTCCAAAGTGATTGCATTACGTAAGGGTACCAGAATATTCTATGACTGCAAAACTCATTCTGTTACCTATTTTACAGCCTTCAATGGCAACCTATTTTGAGCCATTTGAACAAGGGAATCAAGGTTCTATAGAGGAGAAAATGACAGCAATTCCAGTTATATAAATGTAACTAACTCAATAAAATACAATCTTTCCCCTAGAATTCATCAGCAGATCAGCACCTAGATGAAATAAATCCACACAAAGACAGTTCCCATTAGTAACCTTGCTATTTATGAAATAGATGGCAGTATTCTTCATAATGTCAAAGGCTTGGCTATTTAAACAAAAAAAAGCCAGTGTTGCTTCAAAACAATAAGGTACAACTAAACAAAACCTGAACCCTGAAATTTAAGAAAAATGTTATTTATTAGGTACATTCCACCAATTCTTGAATGTATATCTGAAACATACCATACGTGGTTCAACTCACACTAAGTAGGAATTTGGTTTCTGGTGTATACTTTCTACTTTATTTCTCTATGAGCAATGTATTATTTTGAATTAAATATACATATGTACATTTATATTTAATTTAGCCTTCATTATTTTGTTTTGACTTTGTAGTAGGACGGGCATGCTTAAGAAAATGCAGTAGGAAATTTATTTACTACATAAGCCATGTGAATCTCAATTGTGACAATATTTTCTTATTTGTCAGAATGCAAGCTAATAGTGGAAAGTAAAGAAAGGAATACATCTATATGATTAGACAACATGATAACAGAGACTAGTACAGTATGTGGAAAAATTCTGGAACCCATCTCTTCGAATGCACCTCTCTACATTCTTTCCACCTATGACAGAGAATTCATAAGACAATATTTTATGTATACAAAATTTTATAAATACAGTCTAAATCTTAATTAAGAACCAGCTTTTGCTTTTGTTGATTCTCTCTGGTTCCTAGTTCATTCATTTATCTTATCTTTTTTCTTTCCTCTTGTCAATTTTCCGTAGTTTTTTGTGTTAATGCTTAACCCAATTATTTTCAAATTAAGCTGTAAATGAACCTCTACATAGCTTTTTTTGGCAACTTTGTTGAGTAAAACTTTCATCATCATTCAACTCTAAATAGGTTGCTATTTCCATTGTCATTTCTTCTTTAACTCTCATGCAGCGGTACTTTTTTAGTTTATAATACAGAGAGTCTTTCTAAATGGCTTTCTATTCTTGACTTCGAATTTAATGTACTGTGTTCAGAGAGCAAACTCTGACCTTCATAGGGACTTCTTTTGAGACCTAACACCTGGACAATGCTTATAACTTTTTCATGTATCCTTAAAAAAGAATGCATATTTTCTATTTTGAGGTCCAGGTCAAGCCATTAGTTTTGTTCAAAATCATTACACTATTACTTGGTCTACTAACTTCTGATAAAGGTTTATTTAAAATATCCTATTATATAGGCCGGGCGCAGTGGCTCACGCCTGTAATCCCAGCACTTTGGGAGGCCGAGGCGGGCGGATCACGAGGTCAGGAGATGGAGACCATGGTGAAACCCCGTCTCTACTAAAAATACAAAAAATTAGCCGGGCGTGGTGGCGGGCATCTGTAGTCCCAGCTACTCGGAGAGGCTGAGGCAGGAGAATGGCGTGAACCCGGGAGGCAGAGCTTGCAGTGAGCCGAGATCGCGCCACTGCACTCCAGCCTGGGTGACAGAGCAAGACTCCATCTCAAAAAAAAATTAAAAAAATAAAAAAATCCTATTATGATTATCAATTTGTCAAATTTTCTTATAATTATGTGGAATAAGATAATTATAAGATAAATTTGACAAATTCATAATCATAATGGTTTGGTTTTATATATAAATATATGTTTATATTTATATTTAATAAATATATATTATATAAATACATATATTTATATTTATATGAATATATAAATACTTACATTTAAATTTATATAAATATATAAATTCTTTTTTTGAAACTGAGTCTTGCTCTATTGTCCAGGCTGGAGTGCAGTGGCATGAGCTCGGCTCACTACAACCTCTGCCTCCTGGGTTCAAGTGATTCTCCTGCCTCAGCCTCCCAAGTAGCTGGAATTAAAGGCACCCGCCAAGCAAATTTTTGTATTTTGAGTAAAGATGAGGTTTCACCATGTTGGCCAGGCTGGTCTCGAACTCCTGACCTCAAGTGATTCACCCACCTCGGCCTCCCAAAATGCCGAAATTACAGGCATGAGCCACTGTGCCCAATCGGTTTTATTTATGTTGAGACAATATTGGGTACATAGAAATTTATAATTTTTATATCAAAAATTATTATTATTATGTAGTGGCCTTTATGTCTACTAATGTTTTTTGCCATATTTTCTACTTTGTCTTGTTTTACTTTGCCAGTTCTCATTTGGTTATAATTTTCTTGATATATATTTTAGTTATTCTTTTATTTGTTATCTTTCTTTGGGGTTTAATTTCATATTTGGCTCTTGGATATATCATATAGCTGAATTTTGTAATATTTGCCCAACCGAGTTATCTTTTAATAGTGATAATCTATACACATTTATTGAATATTCATGTGTAACAAAATGATCATCTTTCCACCATTTTTGTTTTTGTTTTCATTTTCCTCCTTGGCTGAATTCTGTAGGATTGATAGTTTTAGATAATAATAATTAATGTTGATTGAGCATTGAGTAGGGCTAGATATTTTATCGGCTTTACACGTATGATTTTATTTAACCTTCACAACAGCTCTGTAAAGGAAGAAACTATTAATGTCTCCACTGTATATTTGAGGAATCTGAGGCACTAAGAGCCTAAGTAACTTGATCCAGTTTTATGACCAGTAAGAGGTAGAGATAGAATTGAAATTGGCAGCAAAATTCTAGAAATTATGTTCTTAACCAACATATTGTACCCTTCTTAAAGTACCTTCTACAATGATTTTAAATGACTTTTTGTTTTCAAAAAAATTTATACTTGCATCCATAAGTGTTTCCAAAACTTTAGAATGTGACATCAACAATGGAAAATGAGCAAAAACTTTCTGAAAACCTGCTATATTATTATTTTTCTATTTATTGCCTAAAACTGAAAAGAAATTACTTGAGGAAAAAATCAACACAAATAATGTTCTAAGACTTCCTAGCCTAGCCATTGAGAGGTCTAGCATCTTCTGCTTTCCTGCTCTTTGGACGCTAAGCTGGCATGTAAGAAAGCCAACTTACTAATCCTGCTAGAGAGAGAGGCCATATGGAGTGGCCATGAAGGATGAGATGCAGCATGGAGCAAAGGTCAGATGAAGAAGCAGCAGCAGGTGCCAGAGATGTGAGTGAAGAAGCCATCCTGAATATTCCAGCCCCTAGTCACTGTAGGTATCCCAGCTAAGGCCCCAGACATCATGTAGCTGAGATAAATCATCCCCACTCCATCCTCTTGAAACGCTTTACAGAGTCATGAAAAATATTTGACTGTGTTCCTTTAAGCCACTAAGTTTTGAGGTGGTTTGATATGTAGCAATAGATAACCAAAATAGGAGGAATACTTGGAATTGGATGAGAGATTAAAATTTTGATTTAGATCTGATTAAGACCTTTAATATCTGAAGATGAATATTTCCTTTTAGATCAAAGTAACTAGAAAAGTTACAAACCCAACCTAAAATGTCATCAAAGGGAGGAGAAAGGATTGTCAATTTCATGTCCTAAAGGCAGGGATAAGAAAGGAATAACATTTCTTTCAGATTGTACACTACTGAGTACCATTCATCGATAATTCAATTACAGAAATATAAGTATCTGTATAATAACCATATCATGCTGTTTTATATCTGTAGATAATCATAGGTTACAGATAGAAAGTAGCTTACAAGAATTATAAGGATTTATAAATGTTTGTCTCTTAATCTTTTAAAAATGTAGTTTTGGCTTTCTGCAATGTATAATAATACATATACCATCAATTCTAAACCTATCACTAGGCACAAAGATGTTTATAAAATTTTTATGTGTTTCTCAACATTTATTTCCTCAAAGAATTTTTTATTTCTTGAGTGTTCATTTACTTGGTCAAAACATTAAGTGTTTTAAGAAGTTTTAAAAAATCTTGTGGAAGAAATCTGAGACTCAATAGAAGAAATGCAAGCAATATATTAGAGAAAAAATATAAATTTTAACATGAAATAAAAATTTACCAGATGAAAATAGAGCATTGAAGAAAACAATAATGATTAGATAGAAGAGGGTAAAACAAGGCAGACTAATCCAATAAAAATATTAGACACAGAATGGTTATTATTAAGTCACAAAAATAACACCTGCTGCTGAGGCTGTGGAGAAAAGGGAATGCTTATACACTGCAGGTGGGAATGTAAATTAGTTCAGACCCTGTGGGGAGCAGTTTGGAGATTTCTTAAAGAACCAAAAATAGAAGTACCATTCAATCCAGCAATCCCATTACTGAGTGTATATCCAAAAGAAAATAAATCATTCTGCCTAAAAGACACCTGCACTCTCATGTTTATTGCAGCACTATTCACAATAGCAAAGACGTAGAATCAACCTAGGCACCTGTCAATGGTGGATTTGATTGAGACAATGCATATAACTCTCATGGAATACTATGCAGCCGTAAAGAAGAAAATCATGTCCATTTTAGCAATATAGATGCAGTTGGAGGCCATTTTCTTAAGCAATTTAACACAGGAACAGAAAACCAAATATTGCATGTTCTCACTCATAAGTGAGAGATAAACATTAGGTATACATGGACATAAAGATGGGAACAATAGACACTGGGAACACCAAAGGGGGAAATGAGGGAGAATGGATTGAAAAACTATTATTGGGCATATATTCACTATTTGGGTGACAGTTTCATTTGAAGCCCAAACCTCAGCATCACACAATATATCCATGTAACAAACCTACACTTACACCCCACAGATCTAAAATAAATATAAATAAATATGTATGCCCAAATTAGGAATAGATCATATTCAAAATTCTGAGAGAAAAAATATTAGACACAAAAATAATACACTGCATAAGCACCCTGTATTAATCCATGTTTTTAACTGAATCCCCCCAATTATGCAGAAAAGTATTTTATTAAAAGACTGAATTTTGGAAGGCCTGGAAAACCAGAATGAGGCTAATCTTCCAGGAAGAATGTCCAAAACAACACAACAAAATTGGTAAATTTTATCAATGATTAAATCCCCACTACCGCTGCTAATCCAAGTACCAAAGGAAGTCACTCTTGGAACTAATGAAAAATTGCTGCTGTTTCTGCTTTGGTCACCAAAGACAGTCAAACACTAGCACTGCCAGAAAAATAACAGAAATGTCAAGTAAAACTTCCTCCTCCTCTGTCACTTCCACATCAAATTCTCACTCTCATACATATAAGTAGCGAAGCCTATGTCACATGCCTCTGTGGTAGCTGCAAAAGTGTCTGGGAATCTGCATCCTGCCTCCTCCATTAGAGGGTCAGACATAGCATGGAATTGTCTCCAATATGTGCAAAGATAATGCCCCTCCCCACCCCCAGAATAAGACAGATGAGCACTACACCTACCAAAAAGCCATGATATGGAAAATGTGTGTGATGAACAGTGGACACTGCAATAAATTTGGATGCTACTTGAGAACAGGGACTTTATCTTCCTAGTTTGCCTAGAATAGAATCTGGCAAGTGCATAGCAGAAATTAAATGAATGACTCAATTATGGAATGCTGGCCACATTTTACATATCCATCATTCCGATGTATATTAATATGCTTTGTAAATTGAGAAGAGTTTCCTATATACTTTTTGATGACTATAATGGGGTGGGGATGATGAAAGTAGTAAAAGCTTCCAGACACTACTGATTAAGTGCATGAAATGAAAATGAACATAGAATAATTAATATAGCCTAATTAAATTATTAAATTTCAAGGACGCAGAAATAATACTTCAGTAACCCAAGGGAAGAAAACAAACCACTACAAAGAAAAAACAATATCAAGCTGACCTCAGACATCTGCATGGTATTCGAGTCTAGAAGGCAACAGAGCAAGTGTCTGAAAGAAAGAAATTCAATGTCTAGGAGGTCTAGAGAAAATGCAACCCAAGTTCATGTGCTGCTAAGTTGTTCTTAAAATATAGAAGTAACAGATATCTTCACATGTGCAAGACCTGTGAGTTTTTCTGGACAGAAAAAAAAACTACTTGACATTGAAACCTAACCAATAGACCAATCAAAATAAAAATGTTCTTAGAAAAACTGTGGAGAAACAACTAATGACAAGACTCATGGTTCCAGAACAGAATCGAAATGTCACTTGCTTAGAAACATGAAAGCAGTAACTCACCTAAAAAAGACTGGCCGGAGAAAAAAGGCAGATGTGGTAAATGTAATAGTACAAATATTCTCATTTTCTTAATAGCGAAATAATAGATAATGTTTTTAAATGACACACATCACAGAAATATGACTCCAAAACCTTTTTTCATAGGCTTATTGTTAGCCCTAGTAGGATTTTGTATCTTGTAGATACGATTTGGTATCTCTTTTGGTGGAGAACCACTCGTTTAAATTTAGCAATTACTTTGGTTTTACCTATTTCTTTTTCTTTCTTTAAAATTATGTGAGCTTAAATGTAAAACTTTCAATTTAAGAAGTAGTGATGTAATCTTATTATAAAAATTCTTTCTATCTCCTATATCTAAGTGTGCATAAAAAATTTGGGGAGTTATTTGTTGTTTCTGAGGGAAGGAAAGTGTCCTCTAAAAACATCATATTCCACCAAAATGTTTTCCAACTCAAAAAAAAGCAATGAACATTCTCAACCATGAAAGAATCCAAGAAATTTAACAGACCCAAGATTTTGCTGGGGGAAACATATGCTTTCATTTATGCCAGTAAAATTAAACCAATAAAGAAATTACCGGAAAATATGTATGATTCAAATTATTTTTATTCAAAAAAGTGAGAGCCAAAATCATCTTCACTCACACAACTTACTGTCTACATTTACATGACTTCATTTCCCCTAAAAACATCATATTCCACCAAAATGTTTTCCTCATTAAGAAAAAGCAACAAATGGCCAGGCGCGGTGGCTCAAGACTGTAATCCCAGCACTTTGGGAGGCTGAGGCGGGCGGATCATGAGATCAAGGGATTGAGACCATCCTGGCCAAAATGGTGAAACCCCGTCTCTACTAAAAATAAAAAAATTAGCTGGGCATGATGGTGCGTGCCTGTAATCCCATCTACTCGGGAGGATGAGGCAGGAGAATTGCTCGAACTGGGACCCAGGAGAGAGAGGTTGCAGTGAGCCAAGATCGCGCCACTGCACTCCAGCCTGAGGTAAAGAGAGAAAGAGAGAAAAAGAAGAAGGAAGGAAGGAAGGGAGGGAGGGAGGGAGGGAAGGAAGGAAGGAAGGAAGGAAGGAAGGAAGGAAGGAAGGAAGGAAGGAAGGAAGCAGAGAAAGAGCAACGAACATTCTCGAGCATGAAAGAATCTAAGAAATAGTACAAACCCAAGACTTTCCTGGGGTAAAATATGCTTTAATTTATGCCAGTAAAATCAAACCAATAAAGAAATTAATGGAAAATATGAATGATTCAAATCATTTTCATTCAAAAAAGAGGGCTAAAATCATGTTCACTCACACAACTTACTGTCTACACTTATTTACATGACTTCATTGTTCCACTGTTGTCATCGATATAATTCTACTCTTCCAGGAAACTCTTGCTCAGAAAGTTAAAAGTTGAAAATAACTTTTTTGTTAATTCCAGGAATTTCATGAAAGACACAGCAACTCTTCAATAAAAAGCATAAACAAGAGTTTACATCTCCAGACTCTCTAAACCCCTCACCTCAAAATCTACCAGTGTTAAACTGTTATACCATGTCCTTACCGAATTCTAAGCAAGTAGCCATGTTGAAAGCCCAGGCTTAGCCTAGATTTTAAATCGCTCATAACTATAACCTGACTTTGGCCCACTTCCTCTGTGATGCTAAGACACCATCAATACAATGCTCTTCTTACCATGGTAAGAATAAATTCAGCTTTGTCTTTTCGTTGCTTTGGTAACATTTCTAGTGGAGCTAGCATTCAACAAAAGTCAAAACTGGAAAGAAGAAAAACAACATAAATCAAGACAAGAAAATACGTGAAAACCCAAGCATACCTCAAAAGGTCAGAATAGGGGAGGAGGAGTATGGTGTATAACAGCGAGAGGCAAATAAGACTATGAAGAACAGCTGGGCGCGGCGATTCACGCCTGTAATCCCAGCACTTTGGGAGGCCGAGGCAGGTGGATCACAAGGTCAGGAGATTGAGACTATCCTGGCTAACACGGTGAAACCTCATCCTTACTAAAAATACAAAAAATTAGCCAGTGTAGTCCCAGCTACTCGGGAGGCTGAGGCAGGAGAATCACTTGAACTCAGGAGGCAGAGGTTACAATGAGCTGAGACCACCCACTGCACTCCAGCCTGGGTGACAGAGCAAGACTCCATCCCCCAGACCAAGATTCTGGTCTGGTCAAGGTCTGAGATGGACCTGGCTCCCTTAAGAATATGGTCCTGCCAGATCTGGTGGCTCACACCTGTAATCCCAGCATTTTGAGAGGCCAAGGCAGGAGGATTACATAAGCCCAGGAGTTCAATACCAGCCTGGGCAATACAGAGAGACCCCCATCTCTATAAAAAGTAAACAAATTTGCCAGGCATAGTGGCGCACACCTGTAGTCCCAGCCACCCGGAAGGCTGAGGTGGGAGGATCACTTGAGGTGGGAGATCAAGATTGCAGTGAGCTGTGATCACGCCACTGCACTCCAGCCTGGGCAACAAAGCAAGACCCTGTCCCAAAAATTTAAAAAAAAAAAAAATGGCCCTAAGAGGTAGCTATTGCATTCCTACTTGAGGAACTAAGGAAAAAAGACCAATATTATACCTTTGCCTTCTATTTTGAGGAGTTATTCACCAAAAGTGTAGATCAAGGACTGCCTACTTCAGAAGCATATTTTTTCCTGGGCCCTATCCTTAATCAGAATCTCTGGGAAGAGGTATGGAAACTAGCATATTTAATAAGTCATGCCCTTTAATAAACTCTTACACCAATGTTGGAGAATCACTGAGCAAAATGTCCAATCATCGTATTAAATTACCCTTTTCAACACTGGGCATCTTGACTCTAATTAAAACAGCTGCGTGCTTCTGGATGGAATAGATAGCGGTAAGGTAATTCAGTAAATCAAATGCTAAAACTTTTTCTCCCTGAATCCAACCCCTCTTCTCAAGTTCATGTACTGCATTCCCCCATCCACCCTCCCCTTAATGTATAAGTTGACTGATTAGATAGAAATATTACTAGTAATGCACAGCAACCTGACTTCTTCTTTGGAGCATTTATCACAACTGTAATGCCTTTCATTGTTCAATTATTTGCTTAAAGTCTATTTTCCCTGCCTTATTGTAATCTCTATAAGCATAGGGAAAAAGTCTGTCTTATATACAGTCATAGCTCCAAATCCTACCACAGTGCTAAGATGATAGATCTTCAATAAATAGTTGTTCAATTAATTAACAAAATAGTGGAAAATATCGGTCAAATACAATAATTTCAGTTCCAGTGAAATCGATGGTGAGATATTCTCTCTCTAACACTAATCAGTCAACAAGTTGCATTGTTTCCTAGGATTACTCCATGAAAATAAAATAAAGCCATCAGCATGAAAGAGAAAGTCTGGGTAGGAATTAGCACAATGGAAAGAGTAAATGGTTTGGAACCTTATAGGAACATTTTTAAATCCAAGAAAACACATTTGTGTAACCTCAGGCTCTCTGTAACCTCAGGCAAGCTGATCCTTCTGAGATCCCAGTCGTCAGTAAATTGGACGTTATATTAGCTACTTCACTGACTTGTGGGCTAGAAGGATTGACAGACTATGACCCATCAGCCAAATCTGGCCTAGAACCTGTTCCTGTACAATCTGGGAGCTAAGAATGGTTTTTGCACTTTTTTTTCAAAAGAATTAAGCTATTTTATCTGACATGTAATAGACAGTCATAAAGCAGGTCCATGTATTTAGTTTTCTGATATCCTAATGTATTTCCACAAACCTTCTAAGTCTACAATTTCATATAATTTTCCATCAGGGAAGCAAGATATATATAATTTTTTTATATTTAACTAGTTAAAGGTTTTAAGAGGGTTTAGTCTCTAAATCAGGAACAATTTAGTCATAACACCATACAAACACATTTAAATATTCAGGAAAGAGATTTTTAAGATTATTGCTTAGTCTTACAAAATGGTGAATTTTAACCAAATTGATGCCTCTGTATTCTTATTTATGTCTCCTCTACCCTTACATCATACTGCTTGGCAAGTAATGTAAGTTTTGACGTAATTTAAAAATTAAAGTAGGTGTAAACAAATTCCAATTTGTTAAACAATTCATATATTCCCCTTTACTTACCTCACTATCTCAGGATTAATTCCCCTTAAAAAAGTAATCATCCCACATAGAAAAAAAACTACAGAGCTTCGTCTCTTCCGTAAATATTTTCAAGTACTGTAAGAACATAAATCCATAAAAAACTGATTAAAATTTAACATTTCATCTTGCTTTACTAATTATGTAATAATAGAAAGATGTAAAAAACATGTTCCTTAATACGTATCTACTTAACAGAGAAATACAAAGAAACACTGCAATTATGGTTATGGGCTATTTTCCAGCCTCTTCAAGTGCAAGACACAACTACGGTTCCTACCAGTAAGGAGAAATGAATAATCAATCTTACATAACACAAAAGAAAGATGAGAGGCACAAAAAGACAAACTGACTTTGGCTTTCAAGAACCTAATGTAAACCCTGAAATGCCAGATTCAGTAACACAACAACAAAACAAAAGATTACGGCAGCAAGCCACCACTTCACACAGTATTAAAAATTCTGAAATACGTAATAGCCTTCCTCCCACCTCCCACTCAGTTTGTTGGGTCGTCTTTTTGCTTTTCCTGCTTTTTCGCTGCAGGCAGTTCAAGGCTTGCCCACTGCATCGGCTCAGCTTTTCTCATAGTAATCTCAATCTTTGTTGCAGTCGTAGTTACGTAACTTCACTTTACATCAATCACACCCCATATTTTCACATTTTGATCAAATTCCTTCTCTCCTTCAAATACAATGTGCACATTTAACAATGTGCTATTTGCTTCTACTCGACTAAGTTCTGAAAGTGAATCTTTAGCATGTGTTGAAATGGTAACTTCACCTCCAGTCTGATGCCAGTTATGTCTACATGGAACAACTTTTTTCCCAGCATCCTTTTGAGTCCACATGTGTTTCCCTGTTGTACAGCCCTCTTGGGCTAAGAATGTATTAACATCAGAAGTTTTTCTTCTACAACAGCTTAGGTATTTCATTCCCTCATGGAAAATAGGTACTCCAGAATGATATACACAGACTTCTTCTAGACTTTCTAGACCCCGATATGTCTTTGAACACCCTCCATTCTTACATGAGGTCCCAATCTTAATTTCATCATTGCCTTCTTCTTTCTTCTTCATTCCCTGATGACGGTTTATCAAGAGCTTGTTTTAGAGAGGCAGATATTTTTAATTCCAAATTTGTCATTGGTTCATCTGGGCTTGGCCTTTTTATTGCTTCTACTGGCTTAGGGGCTTGAATGATGTATTCCTGAAATTTGGGTTTCAATTCAGATAGTTCCTTCTTCTCAGTAGTCTTGACTTCAGGTTTGACTGGCTCAGGTGGTTTCTCACTATCATGTCTACCTTTGGTACAGCCTACAATGCTTAAGAAATCAGAAAAATCCATTGTTCTCTTACAGCAAGACCAACCCTTTAATGCACCGTGAAAGACTGGAACACCTGGGTGGTGTGTGCAAGCATCATCGGAATTGGTCTCAGGGTAGAAGCGCTGACCACAGCCCCAGCTGTAGCATAGCAAGGCCATTTTCTTCTCCCACCGTCACAGGCAAGGCCCAAACACCGGGAACGGCAAGAGGATGCATTAGCCACTCCCGTGTCACTAGCACCAGTCTGACAACTGAGGAGGCTGCCAGCTTCTGGACTACACTTTTTTTTTTTTTAAATAGAGACGAGGTTTCACCATGTTGGCCAGGCTGGTCTTGAACTCCTGACCTCAGGTGTTCTGCCCGCCTCAGCCTCCCAAAGTGCTGGGATTACAGGCGTGAGCCACCATGCCCGGCCAGTTTTTACACTTTTAAAGCATTCAGAAGAAGGAAAAGAAGGAGGACATAAAGGAGGAGGAGGAAAATGAGGTAAAGTTTATGAGGCCTGCAGAGCCTAAAATTCTATTATTTCGTCCTTTATGGAAACAGTTTATTGATCTAATGATGATAAAAGGCTACAGAGTGGATATAGGTAGTTGGCGTAGGATAGTGAAGGTGCTAACTCAAAGCAAATTGGTTTTGATGGTCTTTATTAACAAGTATAAAGAAAAAATATTCACTAGGTCAATAATTGCATACCAAGTGCCAGAGAAAGTGTTTTCTCCAATAATGAAATCTCCTCCAGAAAAGTAGCTGTAATTGGAGTCACCAACAGCTTAAGTTTACAGTGATCCAATTTTATTCTCCAAGCTCTGGCTGTCTTCTGAACAGGCTGAAGCTACAAATTAAGAGGGGACATAGTATGAATCATCATCCCTGCATCTGCCAAGTCCCCAAAGGCTCTGATTTCTCTAATCAAGTCAATGCTGTCATAAAACAGTTCAGTGAATATAAGTTAGGTGACCAACTCATCCCCGTTTACCTGGGACTTACTCAGTTTTAGCATCTGAAGAACCCCCTCAGTTGTAGACAAATGAGGGTCGTTGCTCACCCTAATATACAGAGTATAAAGGAGTGACTTAGCTGCTTCCAGATGAGCTGGAGAACTTTGCGGAAAAAATTATAAGCTCAGGATTTTAAATTCTCCACCTAAAGGGAAAGGACCTGAAGCTGTCTATGACTGCTCAAAATGAAAGTTTTGCCTTATATTGGCATTGGATTACAGGTGTCTGCAGATGATAAGTAACTGTTTTGCCATTGCATGCTATAAGCAAGTGTCCTCCTTACCAATGCAAACACAGTTATTACTGCCTGTAGATTTAACCTCATCCAAGAACCAATTCCAGATAATCCAGAACCAATTCATAATAACCATCCTTAAGATTTTGTTCTCATGGAACCATTACAAACCTCAACTCCTAGAGCCATCAGAGTTCAATTAGAGAATCAGAATCTCCATGAGTGATATAAAATGGGGAATTTATTAAGGAATTAGACATTACACAATTCTAAGAGTTGGTGGTGCTGCAGGATACATTCAAAAGCAGAAAACAAAATTGTACTGCTTTAAGAGTGAACTCATTCATTCCAGGTTAAACACAACAATTTAGTTTGTCACATTCTGCCTTTCTCCCAGAGATGGCATAGAAGTTCCTGAAGAAGGGTCATGGCAAGGAGCAGTGGTGGGAAATGTGGGGTTGGGGGTAAAGGGAAGATAGCTGATCATCCCTTCATATCCTGGGCCTTATACTCTGCTGCCATCTAGTGAGATTATGATCGCACTCAGTGCTCAGAAGATGGTCCACACAGGCATTCACTGAGTTGCTTCCCTTCCCACACATCTCTGGTCTTATGGTCCACACCTTTTTCCTCTATGTGTCTCTCATCAAGAATATGAGACTTTCGCAGGTCCACCAGGACTCTCTGTCTCTCTCTCTCCTAAAAGCAGTGCCCTTCTCAAGGACATGGGAAAAACTGGCAGCTCTTCCATGCCACCTCTCAGGGCAATCAAAATTCCAACAGACCATTTTCCCTTTGACGCTGTATTTTATGGTCTTTCTTTCTTAGCGGCATAGGATCCTCATGATATCATGAAACACCTCCTTGTGTGGTTTCAGGCAGAAATTGGTTACAGGACAGATGCTCATGCTTCCTGGGACTCTATCCCTCTCCTTCAGAGAGCACACAGGGCTCCTCCTCAGAGACGTTCGCACACGTTCAGCTCTGTCTCTACCTCACCAACCCCTCCCCCTTTTCCAGACCACACAAGGTTTATGGCTTGTGTTTTGTCTTCTTTTTTGTTTGCTTTTGCTAGATTCATGTTTCACAACTTTGGTGGAATATTCTAGCTCTTCTGTACAGATGGAAAAGACTGTATCATGTTACTAACGTGTAAGAGCAGGCAAGGCTGGAGCATTCTCTACAGACATGGTCACGGTGTCAAGGTAGTGCTAGAGCTCTGCTGACAGACTGGTGTCACGTCCTTTGACGTCATGCATGTCAGTCAAGAAACAAGCTGCCCCAATCTAGGGCTTCTGAGACAAAGTAAATAGTGAAACCAAGACATGAGAGTGCCACTGATAAAAACAAGACTTTATAGTACAAAATTGAAAGTTTATACTTTCCACTCCAAGCTTGCCAACACTAGTTGAGAAATCAAAAAATTAACAAATCCTGGCAGGGCCCAATGGCTCACACCTGTAATCCCAGCACTTTGGGAGGCCAAGGCATGAGGATCACACTGTCAACAAAACTTGCTGCAGTAAGGACCGAATCGCCAGGCCTACAGTCCTGACATACCCATTGTAATGTTTTCAAGCCCAGCAGAGAAGTCCTTGTTTGTCTTGCTGTATGCATTTAGCAGGCCAAGTTGCTTCTTGCTAGAAATGTGTGAAAAGAAAAAAGTCTCACTTTATAATAAATTAAGCTCCCTCTTCTTATACACCTGCCACATCTCATTATGGGTATTTGATATCCCAACAATGGGAAAAATTAGATGGTCAAATTTTGTTAGAGAAAGAAATAAGCTAAAAACACTGAAACATTTCAATTTAACTAGCATAGAAAACTCTACTGCCATAAAGTTTATTTATCAAATATATCATATCTTAAACCTCCTATGGGAATTACTTCTCAGGTTAAACACAATGCAAATTTCTAACACAAACACAGAAGAAATCCCCATGAAGAAAGATTTCAGCAGAAACAAGCAGACATTGGTACTGTTATTTAACTAGGAGAAAGGACAAGCTGCCAGGTTTAGAGCTAAATAATGTTTGAGGCATCCGAAGTTTAAACTTAGTATCAACTTTCTTCTTTGTCTACCAGAGTCAACTATTCCCTTCACTCCCAAAGACACCTCAGGTCAAACTCAACAAACATGCCTCAGCAACATCCTTCAGGGGGAGATCAAAGGAAACAAAACCAAATACTAAACTTTATTATTTTCAGAGAAAAAGCATTTAGGAAGCTTCTCCACCTAGTTCTTTCATTTTTTGTTGTTAGATCTTGTTTTAGGAGGTGGAAAATGCAGTCTCACCTTTGGGATCTAGGTTTCCTCAAGTGCAGAGCGATGTATTTTGTGTTCTGAATTTTTGAAGTCCTGGTAGAAAAAGAATTAGGGAGATGCATATGAAATATTCACTGCTTTGCATCCTCTAAGATTTTTGTATTCCTTGGTTATTTCTACTTTATTTATTTTTAAAAAGTAATAAAATGTATCATTCTGTGAAACTAACATTAAAGACAATCAACCACAGAATATCATAAAATTAATTTCCTCTGAAGTGAATCTTTAATTTTTATTGGTTAAGAAGCAGTGCTGAAATACACATGACACGTGAGACTCAGATCAGCCTAAACCAGCTCTTCAAGGACCAGGAACTCAGAAGAAGGCTGTAACTCTAAATGAGCAAAAATGCACAATAAATTTCTCTTTCACGCTGTTTCTGAGTCTCCATGCTGTTTTAGTCACCTAATTCCCCAAACCTGAAATTTAACTCATTCAAGTTCCTGAGCATAAGAACCTGAAAAGCATAATTGTGTTCTTTTTTAAATATTTAATTAATACATATTTCATCATTTTGGTATTTTTATGACCAAATAAGGATCTTTATCTTGCAGCAGTTCTGTTTGGTCTACTCTTTTCTTTCTTCAAGAGCACAAGAGTATAGTTTACTTTAAAAAAAAAGGGGGGGTGGGGGAAGAGGATCATCACAGAGTGAAAACACTAACAGAAATACTTTAGGAGGATGGTATAATGGAAGAAAAAATATCTAAGTAGATAGTTTCAATTTGCCATTTTTGTCCTCTTATTTAGTAGAAAAGATCCTCAATCTCCCAAGAATAAGTTTTTGTGTATCAAGCAGATAAACAAAAGAATCCAAAATTTATTATGTAAGAATGATAGCAATAAACTAAAATGCCATCGTGTGTGTTCCCTGTGGCATTATTTTTATCTAGCAGTTGGCTCCTCTGTCTCTGCTAAGTCTCAAAAACGAAAGTTAATCTAGATAGTCCTCTTATAAATTATAACATATTTCTGGGAACATAGGAAAATTCTTAGCTATGCTGCAATTGGTGTCACAGTATATATAGTAAGAAGATTATTATATTTTTGTTAACTTCCTGGTAACTGTTGGAATTAAGTCAGGCTTATTTAGAAATCACCCAAAGATATCAAATTATTAAATTACCAATTGAATAACTAACCATAAATTCTAATTTTCTCTAATATTCTGCTAATTTTTTTAAAGAATTAACACCATATTACTGGGCATCAATGGAAGCACTTTGTAGTGCTTAGGAAAGCACCTGATAGACAGTAGACATTCAGTAAACTATTTTTAGTATTATTATTATTTTTAATACAGACCAAGTCTCGTTCTGTCACCCTGCCTGGAGAGCAGTGGCACAATCATAGCTCGCCATAGCCCAGAAGCCCTGGGCTCAAGCAGTCTTCCCACCTCAGCCTCCGTAGTAGCTGGAACTACAGGTGTGTATCACTTTACTCAGCAATGTTTTTTAATTTTTTTTAGAGATAGAGATCTGGCTTTATTGCCCAGGCTGGTGACAAACTCCTGACCTCAAGCAATCCTCCTGCCTTGGCCTCCCAAACCGCTGAGATTACAGGCATGAGCCACTGTGATTGACCAATAAATATTTTTAAATAAATGAATAATGAAAAATATATTCCTGACTTTTCTTCATCATCTACTTTTATGCCAATCAAAGTTGCATTTTCTCCTTTCAGGTATAATAGAATACTTGAAATTTTAAAACATTCTGCTTGATTTGAACCATTGGCCCTACCCACAAATAATCTGAATCTTTAAATATAGCCACTGTGATTTGTCCAGATCTGTCACATATTTATTGAACATTGATCATGCAGAAAACAATTCAGGGATATAATAGCCCCTGCCCCCAAAGAGCTTACAAAATAGAAAAGACAAGTACATTAATAGTTATAAGGAAAGGTATAAACATCGGAAGACTAGGAAATATACAACTGTTAACTGAAAGACACATTTTAAAGAGAGACATCTGCTGGGCGTGGTGGCTCATGCCTGTAATTTCAGCACTTTGGGAGGCCAAGGTGGGCCGATCACTTGAGGTCAGGAGTTTGAGACCAACCTGGCCAACATGGTGAAACTCCGTCCCTACTAAAAACACAAAAATCAGCCAGGTGTGGTGGCAGGTACCTGCAGTCCCAGCTACTTGGGAGGCTGCGGCAAGAGAATTGCTTGAACTCAGGAGGTGGAGGTTGCAGTGAGCCAAGATTACACCACCGCACTCCAGCCTGGGCAACAGAGCAAGACCCTGTCTCAAAAAAGAATAAAAATAAAAATAGAGACGTCATATTCAACTGGGAGCTTAGGAAAAGTGTCATAAAAGAGGAGACACTTGAGATAAACATAAAAAACGATAACAAGACTTTGACAAATGACATTAGAGAAATAGGGAATTCCAAGCAAAGAGAACACAATATACTCTTTTATGTCTATCTGGGGGATTGCGATTAACCCAATCTCGCTGGAGCAAACAGTCAATGTAAGGATGAAATAAATGAGTAGCTTGAAACTTGGTGTTCAACTTGAGCTTGGGAGTCTATACTTATTAGGTAATTAAAAGACATTTAAGGTTTATTCCAGTCGGGGTTTGAAGAAAGTAGTCCATTCGAATGGGATCGATGAGTGGCATTTAATGTGTCCACAAAGGTGTGGACAGAGTAAGTGACACCAACAAGAGACAATGAAAACATTCTGCCAGCAACAGCAGGAAGAGTTACCATCACTGAAGCAGGAAGGAGAAGCAGAAAAGAGGAAGGAAACATTACTGGAAGCCACAGAGAAAAGCTAGAACTGTAAGAAAGTGGCCCCGCACATGAGGGAAGGCCTTCTGTGGAGGAGCACAGCTAACCTATGGCCAAGCAAGGCGACAGCCAGAGGAATAAATACTCAGCTTAACTCCTGGCTTGCTCCCACCAGTGCCCTGCTAGAGCTCACTATTGGCCGGACGCAACGGAAGCCAGAAGGCAATGAAGCCAAGGAAGGATACAGTTTATCTAGGTTCTCCTCCCAGGGGACAGAGCAGGGCAGAGAAATGTAAGGAGTAGACCTGAAGGGGGAAAAAGAATAAATATTCAGCTCAAGGGTTGTAAGCAAACAAGAGACGTACCTCTCCTTAGAAAATTGTGTCCAACAATAATGGAGAGAATCAAGAGAAGGGTAGATGATAAACCCAATTAAGAATATAATGTACCGGGTGCGATGGCTCACGCCTGTAATCCCAGCACTTTGGGAGGCTGAGGCGGGCGGATCACGAGGTCAGGAGATCGAGACCATCCTGGCTAACACAGTGAAACCCCATACTAAAAATACAAAAAAATTAGCCAGGCATGGTGGCGGGCACCTGTAGTCCCAGCTACTCGGGAGGCTGAGGCAGGAGAATGGTGTGAACCCGGGAGGCGGAGCTTGCAGTGAGGCGAGATTGCACCACTGCACTCCAGCCTGGGCGATGGAGCGAGACTCCGTCTCAAAAAAAAAAAAAAAAAAAAGAATCTAATGAACATGTCTGGTGAAGGTGAGGAAAGTGAAGTGATCATCTATCTATGAGAAACATTACAGAGATAAATTCAGGGATTTCTAAAGGATTAGATGTAGGAGAAAAAGAACATTAAAGTCCAAAATTTTGAATCTGATTTCTGGAAGAACAAGGCCATGATTAAAATCATAAACAGAGCCAGGCTTGGTCACTCATGCCTGTAATCCCAGAGACTCTGCAAGCTAAGGCAGAAGGATGGGTTGAGGACAGGAGTTTGAGATCAGCCCGGGCAACTTTTTTACAGATGAATGTCTCTAAAATGCAAAAATGTCATCCAAAATGGAATGCAAAAAGGTCAGTCATAGAGGGGGACGAGTGACAAGTATCAAACCCGTTCTAACACAGAGTGAAAACCAAATGACTGTAGTAATTGTAGCTACAAAACAGACTGCGTGGTTCAATATTAACATGAGATTTGATATCAGTGCCCTTATAAGAAGAGAAACAAGAGAGCATCCTCTCTCTCTGCCCTCTGCCATATGAGGATGCAACACGAAGAGGACCCTCACCAGACACAGTATCTGCCAGCATCTTGATGTTGAACTGTGTAGAATAAATGCTCCTTGTTTAAGTCACTCATTTTATGGTAATTTGTTATAGCAGTGCAAACTGACCAACAGAGTTAATTAAGAATGCCTTCATTTGCTAGTAGGAGAAACTTCAGCTAGCTGTTGCTTAAATAAATAAGGGTTTATATGGCTCGTCAACAAGAAGCCTGGAGATAGGCAGTTCAGGACTGACAATGGCTCAGTGACATCCTCCAAGACCCAGATTGTTTGTCTTCCCACTCCATTGTCAGTACCGTGCTGGCGTTTGTCCTCATGCCTGTCACCTCAGGATTTAGATGCCTGTTGATATCGTGACCTCGTGACATCAAACCTGTGTCCTAGGCAAGAAGAAAAGGAAAAGGAAAAGGGCAAAATGGACATTCCAATCACACATATATCAAAATTTTAACAGTGGTGGTATCTGGCGACTGGATCATTTTTAGTTTTAGTTTTTTGTGTCATTTAAAATTTTTACAATGATTGTGCATTGAATTTTAACTCAGAAATAAGTTGTGAACCTGTTTTCTTTGTGCAGAAAGATTAATTGATCAAGGAAATCATAAATTCCCTTGTAAATCAGTAGGCCTCTATTGCTCTGTGATTTCCAGTATTTTGAATCATCTTAAATTTTATTTTTAGACAGACCACTTACTAGATTTCTTCTTGTATTAATAGAAAATCTGTACAGAAAACTTACTTTTATTTCCAGAACCCCTGGGACACAAAATTATACGTTGTCTCAGCAATAGTGCTGAGTCAATAAGAATTTTAATGCATTTAGGTAAGCTTTGTATTTTCAAGAATCCAATTGAAACTGTTAAAAATCATCATTCAGCATGATCTTCCAAGAAAGAGAAGATGGGGGGGTGAGAAGAGAAAAATCAGCCAACAAGGGACTTTTTAATACTTATCTCTATTTTCAGATATTGCTAAAATCTTCTGTTCTACTCCCAAAATCTTTCCATTTTTGCCATACAAACATAATCTTCAAGAATCCAATACTAGAGTCTCAAAATATTTCTGAATTTTGGTATCAAAAAGATAGTGTCTGTGCTTGAATCAGAAATAAATCTTTACTGTTCCCTAAACTAAATAATTTCTCTGGTTAACTTGTATGATATATCAAGAGTTTTAATCAGGTTAATTACCTTTCAGTGTTTAGACTAATCATATTAACATTGTGGATGCAAAAGCAATTAATTTTGGGTAACAGCTTTTTCTTCATTTCTGGTCTTCAAAGTACTAGGGAAAGCTCATTTCCACATGCCATTTGTTAATGAGTTAATATGCAACCCTTTAATAAACTCCTCTCAACATCCTCCAAATTCCTAGGAAGAAATCACCAAATGGTCACCCAACCAGGGTGCACTCCAGCCCCTAATGTGTCATTCAAAAATCACTCCTTAAGAATAGAAAGAGGGTGAGAACTGACATTTCTTTTCTCTCTTACTCTCTTACTCATTTCATGAATGAGTGCAATGTGGGATTGCACTCATTCATGAAAGAGCAATTTACTACATTATCAGAAGCTAGTTCTGTTACCATTCTACATTAGTTTGAATCCTATCTCTCTACTCAGGCGGTGTTTGATCTTTAACAAGTCATTTAATCTGTTTGACCCACAGTTTCCTCATCAGTAAAATAGATGTCATTATAAAAATTAAGAAAGATTATGCTTCATTAGTGCCTTGCACATAAGAAGTACTCAATATATTTTAGCTGTAATATATCTTATATATTACATTAATTATATGCTGTCCATTTTTCTTTTTTAAACAATTTTTATTTTGTTTTTAATTGACAGATAATCGTACATATTTATGGAGTACAGTGTGAGGCTTTGATACATGTTTACATTGTGTAATAAATCTAGGTATTTAGCATATCCATCACCTCATACATTTATCATTTCTTTGTCATGATGACATTCAAAATCTTCTAAGTGTTTTGAAATATACAATACATTATTGTTAATCATAGCCGCCCTACTATATAATAGAACACCAGAACTTTCTCTCCAATCTAACTGTAATTTTGAAACCATTGCCCAATCTCCCCCGATTCCTCACTATGCTCCCGGCCTCTGGTAACCACTATTCTACACCACTTCTATGAGACCAACTTCTGTAGATTCCACATATGAATGACACCGTGTGATATTTGTCTTTCTGTGCCTGGCTTATTTCACTTAACATAATGTCCTGCGGGTTCATCCATGCTGCCTCAAATGTCAAGATTTCATACTTTTATAGCTGTATATATATATATATACAGCTATATATATGTATATACGTATATACATATATATACATATATACACGTATACATATATACATATATACATATACGTATATATACACATATATACATATAAACATATACATATACACATATATACATATATACATATACATATATACATATACATATATACTTTTATAGCTATATATACATATATACATATATACATATACATATATACATATACATATATATACATATACACATATACACATATACATATATACATATATAATATACATATATACACATATATACATATATACATATACATATATATACATATACATATATACTTTTATAGCTATATATACATATATACATATATATGTATATATACGTATATACGTATATATAGCTGTATATATGTATCTATATAGTGTATATATAGCTATAAAAGTATGTATGTATGTATATATATAGCTATAAAAGTATGAAATGTATATAACTGTATATATAAATGTATATTATGTATATATAGCTGTATATACATACATATGTTAATATATATATACAGCTATATATATGTATGTATATATATACAGCTATCAAAAGTATGAAATCATATATATATATATAAAATATATATACACTACATTTCTGTATTCTTTCACCCACTGATGGAAACTTAGGTTGCATCCGTATTTTGGCTATTGTGAATAATGCTGTAATAAATATGGAAGTGTGGCTATCTCTTTGGCATACTGACTGCATTTCTCTGGGGTATATAACCAACAGTGGGATTTCTGGGTCATATGATAGTTCTGGTTTTAATGTTTCTAGTAGCTTCCATAGCGTTGTCCATAATGGTTACGCTAACATTTCCACCCACAGTGTGTAGATGTTCTTTCTTCACATCCACATCAGCACACTATTTTTTCTTTTTATAATAGCCATTCTAACTGGAGTGAGGTGATACCTCATTACCTAGATTTTGATTGGAATAGACTTAAAGCAGCGCCATCAAACAATGTCCAGTTTACATTAATGTTAGTTTCTTTGTAAGAAAAATGACCTCTTCCAGGACCATGAAACAAAAAATAGATTTGTGGTGAAGACTGAAAATAACCAAAGTTCAGGGAAAAAAAAAGCAGCAAAGTCAGTGATGCAGTCAGATGGGCTTTTTGTTCTGGGGGCACTTGATTTCCACTGTGTTTTGTGTAATATATAACTACAAAATAGTATATTTTGAAGCAATTCAAAACCAATTTTGCTAGCATCATTTCACTGTCATGCCGGTTAATCATAGAATCCCATTAAATGTGAGTACATTGAAAACATCAAATATAGAAGAAACAGTCTGGTAAATAAGATCCCAGCAGGAAAAGAAAAGAATGATGCTCCACCTCTGAGCTTCATCACTTCTACCCTGGCTGGACCAGTCCTGGGTTTCTGTCTTTGACTGGTGGGGTCCTGGCTTGGCTTCTCGGATTCCTAACTCCTGGCATACAATAACTGTTAAATAACTCTTAAATAACTTAATAACTATTACATAACAGTTATTAAACAGTAATTTACTGTTTAATAACTTTCTCCAGGATATTTTTCTTCTTGTTTCATAAATAATCATGTTTTCTAGAAGACACAAAAACAAAGGGAAGAATATTTAATCACTGAGCAGAAGTAAATACTATTGATATTTTGGTAGGTAACTTTCAAATTTTTGTATGCATGTTCATTATTTTTTAATTTTTTATCAAAAATTAAGTCATCCTCTACCCACTACTTGTAACCAGCTTGTTTTATAACACATCATTTTCCTGTGTCATTAAATAATTACATCAGTTTTTAAGAAAATTTTGATTTGCATTCCTCTGATAATTAATAATATTGAGCATTTTTTCATATATCTGCTGGCTGTATATTTTCTTTTGAGAAACGTCTATTTAGGTATTTTGCCCATTTTTTAGTTGGATTATTTGTGGGGGGTTTTGTTGTTATTGAGCAGTTTGAGTTCCTTTTAATTGTGGATATTAATCCCTTGTCAGATGCATAGTTTGCAAATATTTTCTCCTATTCTGTATGTTGTTTCTTCACTCTGTTGTTTCCTTTGCTGTACAGAAGCCTTTTAGTTTGATATGATCCCATTTGTCTGTTTTGGCTTTTATTGTCTATGCTTTTGAGCTCGTCTCCAGCAGAGCTCTTGGATGACCAAGCACATTGTCAATAAGCAGTAATACTTTGAGATGAGCCTTTTTTTCTGAGCAGTAGTTCTTAACAGTGGACTTAAAATATTCAGTAAACCATGTTGTAAACAGATGTGCTATCATCCAGGTTTTGGGGTTCCATTTCTAAAGCACAGGCAGAGGAGATTCAACATAATTCTTAAAGACCCTAGGATTTTAGTAATAGCAAATGAGCATTGCCTTCAACTTTAAGTCACCAGCTGCATCAGCCCTTAACAAGAGTCAGCCTGTCCTTTGAAGCTTTGAAGCCAGGCACTGACTTCTCTCTAGCTATGAAAGTCCTAGGTAGCATCTTCTTCCAATAGAAGGCTGTTTTGTCTACATTAAAACTGTTGTTTAGTGTAGCCACCTTCATCAATAATCTTAGATAGATCCTCTTAATAACTTGCTGCAACTTCTACATCAGCACATGCTGCCTCACCTTGCACTTTTATGTTACAGTGATGGCCTGTTTCTTTAAACTTCATGAACCAATCTCTGCTAGCTTCAAACTTTTGTTTATCTCATTCTTCATAGAACTAAAAAGAGTTGGGACCTTGCTCTGGATTAGGCTTTGGTTTAAGGGACTGTTATCACTGGTTTGATCGTCTATCCAGACCACTAAACCTTTCTCCATGTCATCAATAAGGCTGTTTCACTTTCTTACTATTCACGTGTTCACCAGAATAGCACTTTTCATTTCCTTCCAGAACTTTTCCTTTGCAGTTACAACTTGGCTAACTGGCACAAAAGGTCTTTCAGCCTGTCTTGGTTTTTTACATACCTTCCTCACTAAGATTAATCATTTCTAGCTTTTAAAGTGAGCAACCTGTGACTCTTCCTTTCACTTGAACACTTAGAGGCCAGTGTAGTGTTATTAATTACTCTAATGCAAATATAGTTGTGTCTCAGGACATAGCAAGGCCTGAGGAGGGGATGGTGACTGAAGTCTCATGCTCATGTTTCTCTGGGCCTGATAAATTTTAAACACCTCACATTCCTCAGACTGCTCTGAGCCACTTTTCTTTTTCAATCCCACCCACTTTCAAGACTCCTACATTCTCATCCAGATTCTCAATAAGGTCATCATACCCATAATGTAGCCTCAGCGATCTATTCTTGCTGATTCCTTCTTATATAATAAGACACTTTGGCCAGGCGCGGTGGGTCACGCCTGTAATCCCAATACTTTGGGAGGCCAAGGCAGGCGGATCACGAGGTCAGGAGTTCGAGACCAGCCTCACCAACATGGTGAAACCCTGTCTCTACTAAAAATACAAAAATTAGCTCGGCGTCGTGGCGCGCATCTGTAATCCCAGCTACTCGGGAGGCTGAGGCAGAAGAATCACTTGAACCCGGGAGGCAGAGGTTGCAGTGAACCGAGATCATGCCACTGCACTCCAGTCTAGGTGACAGAGCGAGACTCTGTCTCAGAAAAAAAAAATAAAAAAATGAAAAATAAGAACATTATCTGTATTACTTGAAAATTTAGTTACATCTTGTCTTATAAGTCACACTTTAGCTCTCTTAGTCTTCCAGGATGGGACTTTGTTCCTACAGGGTCTAATGTCCTGCCCTAATTCTTACCAAATCAGGAGAAGAATACACTGCAATCCAATAGTCTCTGTGGTCTGGAATAAGTCTCAGATCCCTTACTTTGTATACATGGGTGAGACCCATCCAACTTGCTTATCCATTGTGCAATTTTGTGTGTGTGTCAAGCCTCAGTTTCCTTGCATATATACCCAGATATCCAAAGTCTGTTATCCTGCCTTGAACCCAGCCTCTTCCTTAGCTTGGATCTGTCCGCTATCTCCTGCCAGTCTTCTCCCCAAAAAAAGGATGGAGTTATTTCTCCTTCCTGCCCCCACCAGACCCCCAGCCACAAGTAAGCATTATGTTAAAAATGTACTGATCACTTAAGATTAAATATATATCCTAGCAAAGCCTATTTAAGCTTTTCTTGGTTTCTAAGTTCTTTTCGTCACACCCTATCCTCCCAATTGGTTCTCCTTTAATCAGATAACTTGTACTGTCATCCTCATGACCTTTGGGCACTAGACATGTAACTTGTCCACAAGCTCACATAAGGCCAGGCCCACAGTCTGACAAGAAGCTGTGATGGAGGATTGAGATTATACAGGTCCTTGAGGACAAGTAACAAGGTTTATACTGTATCATAATGAGAAGCCCCTGGGAGCAATAAAAAGGAAGGGACAGGATCAGGTTTGCCTTTTAGAAGACTGAGTGCAGTGGGAAGACATCTGGATAGTATCTTTTTATTATAAACATCAAACCACTTATGAAAGGAAGGAAAAACCTTAGGGCAGGAAGCCCTAAAGAGGCTGAGAGAAAAAGGCTTGACGTAGGAAAGTAATTGTACAGGTGGAGAGAAACGGAAGGAAAATGTTTCAGAGGTAGAATCAATAGAATTTGATGGTTACTTTAATATGTTGTGGGATAAGGAAAATGAGAACAGTCTAAATAAGTCACTCAAGGTCAAACATTATATGTATGTTTCTTGCCTCATCAACTTGTTTATATATTTCTTAATGGCAGAAACTATCTCAAATGTTTTCATGTACACTTTGGTACACAGTAAACAGATGCACAATTAATCACATAAATCTGCCATGTGATTTGTCATAAGCCTGTCTACAAAAAATTATTTTATGGAAATCTAGAACCTAAGTTGTCAGGCAATTTTAACCATTTTTTCCAGGTGCACATATAAAGCAACACTAACAAAAATTGCACAAATGCCTGAAAACTAGAATACGAATTCACTCATAGTTTTAGAAGCTAATAATGCTGACCTGATTTTTTATGTTATTAATCATTAGAATTACTTTAGATAAGTACTAACTAATCTTATGTAATTTAACCCAAACAAATTACCTAATTTAAGATTTTAGCAGTGGTTCTTAAACTTTAGTGCATATCAAAATCACTTGGAGGGTTTTGTTTGTTTGTTTGTTTGTTTTGAGACAAAAGTCTCGCTTTGTCACCCAGGCTGGAGTGCAGTGGTGAGATCTTGGCTCACTGCAAACTCCACCTCCCAGGTTCAAGTGATACTCCTGCCTCAGCCTTCAGAGTAGCTGGGACTATAGGCGCATGCCACCATACCTGACTAATTTTTTGTATTTTTAGTAGAGACGGGGTTTCACCATGTCAGCCAGGCTGGTCTCTAACTCCTGACCTTGTGATCCACCCACCTCGGCCTCCCAAAGTGCTGGGATTACAGGCGTGAGCCACCACCGCACCCGGCCTGTATTTTTTTTTTTTAAGTGCCTCATGTGGTTCTTATAATTCAGCCAAGTTTGGGAAGCACTGCCTTGAAGTAACCGTATGCAGTAGATACTATTATTACTCTTATTTTACAAAGGGAAAAACAAAGCCTTAGGCAGCTTCAGTACCATCAAATGTATTTAACTCCACCCCCACCCCCAACTAGAGGGCTTAAGTCATTGTTCATGCTCAAATATAAAATGTTTCTTATGTGAGTATAATTACTGAGAGCGTTGTGATGGCAGGTACTTGCTCATCCTAGTATCTCTAGAAACTGATAAGCTGCACACTGAACCCAGCCCTGTAAAATAATGCTTTGCCTACATAAAATTTAAAACACAAAGTACTAACAACAAATAGACAGACAACGTAATCGGTTCAAGCAACTAGTGAAATGGAGGAAGGCAAAGTAAAATCATTTAAATGAATTGACTCAATAATTAAATCAAAATTCTCAACTCAGTAACTATTGGTAAGTAGAGGAAAAAAAAATAGTTACTAACTTTGATACCAGAAAAGGTATTTTACTATATATCTTATAACTGGTTTGATATTTATAATAAAAAGATATTATCCAGGTGTTTAAAACTTTAAAAATGTCTTGTAAATTGTTTTCCTAGATATTCAGTAAATGAAACATTGCTGTTTGCAACAGAGGTATTACAAATGCAAACTGTCCATAAAATTGTCTCCTCTGAAATGTCTCATGATTAGATTAAATGACCATTTAAGTATACAGTATTTATTTGATTGTAAACTTAGGTAAATTATAATGGCTACCATTTATTAAGTGCTACATCGATTAACACATTTAATCCTCACAACAAACATTAGAGGTAGTTACTATTATTTTCACCATTTACAAAGAAGGAAACTTAGACCCAGAGAGATATTAGTTGCCCACTGTTCACATAGCTAGCAAGTGGAAGAGACAGTCAATAAAGCCAAGCAAACTGTTTAGAGTTCACACACTTAATCATAGTGTTATGGCCATCCCCTCTACATCAAATATAAAATAGATATCCTAATTTTACTTGCTTATTTGAATTTGCATTTGCAGTTATTATCTGCAATAATAAAAGCAGGTACTAGATGAAATGGGGGCAACAAGGAAGAAATGATAAAGAATTACATCTCAGAAGAGGTGCTTAATTTGGGCCATGTCTAAGCAAAGAAGGGACAAGTGGCCATTACAGTTATAGGGCACAGAAAACTGGCTGCCAACTATTTTTCAAAGAGCAGTTCTACAGGGAATAGCAAATTCTGCCAAACTATTTCGAAATTTTTCACAATACAAGGCTTGCTATGATGCTTTCCTTGAGAATCTATTCAAATGATCCCGTTACCAACAGATACTGATCTTCAGTGTTCAGCCCTGCACTCATTTGTCCTTTGAGTTGTGGGATCACAGTGGAATCTGAAACCACTGCCTCTCAGAATTGGAGTGGGAAATTTGAGTAAATTCAAATGATCAAAGAATCTTAAATTACCAAGCCCACTGTGCTTCCCTTGCCATCAAAAGCAGCCTTTCCATCTAAAAAAACCACTTTCTCTTACTTGAAGACCCTGAAATGTCCCCCATCCAGAGGATGCCACTCCTTGGTTTCTAATTTCCTCACTGAAAACACACTGACCTAGGTAGAATAATATTTTAATAATAGTAATACATTTCATTAGCTTTACAATGCCGGGTATTCAACACAGTCACAATAAATATTTGTTGAATAGACTTAGAACCTTAGATAAGCCCACGTGGTATCAAATTCCAGATTATGGCAAGGCATATTATAGCAAGATTCTGTTAGTCCCCAGTGTTTTTTTCTAAGCTTATTTTTCTAAGTCCAATCTGATTGAAGAGAGAATAATTACACTAAATTTATAAATGTCAGATCTTCTTTCTGATCAAAGAGCTTTCTACTTTCAATTAATAAAGAAAAGAATTAAGACAGATTTTCCTAATATAAGAAAATTCCTACAGTAAAATTTATTCATTCAACCTACAGCTGCTTTTTTTTTTTTTTTTTGAGACAGAGTCTGGCTCTGTCACCCAGGCTGGAGTGCAGTGGCATAATCTCAGCTCACTGCAGCCTCCGCCTCCTGGTTTCAAGTGATTCTCCTGCCTCAGCCTCCCAAGTAGCTGGGATTACAAGCATGCACTACCACACCTGGCTAATTTTTGTATTTTTAGTAGATACGGGGTTTTGCCATGTTGACCAGGCTGACCTCGAACTCCTGACCTCAAGTAATCTCCCTGTCTTGGCCTCCCAAAGTTCTGGGATTACAAGCTTGAGCCACCATGACCATCCCTTTTTATTTTATTTTCTAAAATATTTTTTATTTTTATCAAACTAATATATGAATATAGTTTAAAAATGAAATGGGACCAAAGGCTCATAAAGAAAAGCAATACTCTTCCGTGAAATCTCTCCTCCCTCATCTAACTCACTCTCTAAAGGGAAACACTTGTTAATTCCTTGATTTATTTTGGTTGTTTACATCAATTCTCAAAATACTTCAGGCTGCTTTTTTTTAATCTTGCCATTTATTTTTACTATAATATATGAAAAAGTTAGATCTCTTCTACTATCTTCCAACTGCTCTCCATCTTCCTCCCAACACTGTTATAAGAAAATTTTTGTTAAAGCCGTTAACCTCCGTTTACAGCTTTAGGAATTTGTGAAGCTAAGAAGTTTACAATTATATTTCCTTTCCTGTATAGATTTCCTGGAGTTTCTCCTTGTTGTTTTTTTCTTCATGCATGTCTTTTTCATAATACATTGAATAATAATAATCCTCCTTTTTTTAGGGTTATGGGATCTGATTGTCCATAAAAATCTTCATTTTTTCAGAGACCTCCCTTCTGGAGGCATCTTTTTTTTTTTTTTTTTTTTTGAGACGGAGTCTCTCTCTGTCGCCCAGGCTGGAGTGCAGTGGCGCAATCTCAGCTCACTGCAAGCTCCGCCTCCCGGGTTCACGCCATTCTCCTGCCTCAGCCTCTCCGAGTAGCTGGGACTACAGGCGCCCGCCACCACGCCCGGCTAATTTTTTTGTATTTTTAGTAGAGACGGGGTTTCACCGTGGTCTCGATCTCCTGACCTCGTGATCCGCCCGCCTCGGCCTCCCAAAGTGCTGGGATTACAAGCGTGAGCCACCGCGCCCGGCCCACTTCTGGAGGCATCTACCTTCCTGTTAGAAGCCAGGCTTCTTGTCAAGCTTCTTGCATGATTATCATCCTAAGGACTTTCTCAGACTGCCTTTCTGCATCCCAACCTTTGTCCCTGTTTGTTTACTTCTTCATTTTTCTGGAGTATATTTTCATGAAACTTCATTGAAAAAATAAGTCATTCAGGGCAGATACACTCTTACATACCTAAAAATGCATTTGATCTACCACTGCACTTGAATTACAGTTTGATTGTGTATAGAATACTTAGTTGAAAGTCATTTTCCCTCCAACTTTGAAGACTATTGCTGCTATCTTCGTTGCATCTCCTAGAACAATTCCTTACACAAATTTGCACTCAATAAAGATTTGTTTCATATATGAATGGATTTGATATGTTTCAAACCTCTTTTTAATTCCCTTCGGTTTCCTGCCATATCTCTGGCTTTACTTTTATTTTATTTTTTCTCTTTTATTGTTGAAGTCCCCTCCTGATCCTGCCCCACCAAATATATAGTTATTCTTCTTTGCCTTTTCTGTTTGTGAAAGAAGGTTTTAAAAGTTTGTGGTTCTCAAAATATGCTTACCCCCACCAGAAGCATCAGCATCACCTGGTAATTTGTTAGAAATGCAAATTTTCTGGCTCACCGGGCTTAGTGAATCAGAAATTCTGAGGATAGGATGGAGAAACCTGGTTTAATAAACCCTTCAGGTGACCCTAATGCACACAAAAGTTTGAGAACCACAGAGACTGAGCCATGACTTGCAGGCTTTACTTTGGCGTTACCTGGAGAGGAGTGAGCATTCACACAGCGAGATCTTTTCTATGCGACTGTTTCATTTCTCCAGAGAAGAAATCTTGGGTCTCTTGCCCAGAGGGCAGGTGTCTAACTGCTAATGTTGTGTTGGAACATTGAGAGTGGGACACAATGACCCATATCTCTGATGGGAAGACAAGATAAACAAAGTGACTTTTAGATCGTTAGAACTGCTATAGTTTTGAACAGGAAGCCCTTGTTTCAATTCTCTAAAAGGCCTGGTTATATGGCCACTAATTCAATTTCCCACATTTCCTTTCTTAGGCATCCTTGCCATAAACTCTTATCACCTGAGGTCACTTGAGTGTGTCTCTGTTCTTTCCACCTGCAAGAACCTGACAAATACAGTTTGAAATTACAAACACTTTATCATGATGTGCACGATACGAATTACTTGCAACTCAAAAAAACTAAGCAAATGGCCGGGCGCGGTGGCTCACGCTTGTAATCCCAGCACTTTGGGAGGAGGCCGAGGTGGGCGGATCAGTGGAGGTCAGGAGTTCAGACCAGCGTGTCCAACATAGTGAAACCCCGTCTCTACTAAAAAATACAAAATTAGCCAGGCGTGGTAGCGCACACCTGTAATCCAGGCTACTCCGGAGACTGAGGCAGGAGAATCGCTTGAACCTGAGAGGTGGAGGTTGCAGTGAGCCAAGATCACGCCATTGCACTCCAGCCTGGGCAACAGAGCAAGTCTCCATCTCAAAAAAAAAAAAGAAAAGAAAAGAAAAGAAAAAAGAAAAAAAAAAGAAAACTAGGCAAATGTGGCATAAAAGTTTAGAAAAGAAAAAAAAAATTTCAACTCTGCTTTAGGAAGTACATTTTATATATTTCCCTCAAGGACCACTAGATGGCACTTTCTGCTCTGTTTATAATCACTATTGACTCTTCCCCTGGAACAAACCATTAATGAAGTTCCTTTGGCTTCTTGCAGAACTTTCTCAAGATCTTGCTAGAGAATGATTGTATTTTGGTGACTCATTCACTTAGTTTTGCTGTAATAACAGATAATTGCATAATGTCTTGTAATTGTTCACCACTCTGTCACCAACTGCATCTATTTTTATTTTGCCCAGTGGGAAGACTAAATACGAAATTCCAAATTCAAAGAACACAGCACAGTTGTCTTAGTGTAGGGTTTCAGTAAAAAGTAAACTAACCCTACGGCTCTAAGGATAATTTCCCTCTTGCAATAGGGTTCAATAAAATGAAGTCCAAATTAAAGATGGTTCCTGCAATGAATACTAGAAGTCCCCTACAGAGTAGTAACAATGATTCTTTGAGGTTTATAGAAATTTTATTCTTGAAAGTTTCAATAATATGCAAATAAATATTTCAAAGACCAACGGAGGAATTTTTTTCTTATTTGAGAGGATTTCCTGAAAATTTGTCTTCAAAATTCTCCTCTAAGTTTTACTGCTCCTAAAATCAGTTTATTGTCCAGTCTCAGTGGCTTAAGCCTATAATCCCACACTTAGGGAGGCTGAGGCAGGAGGATCATTTGAGCCCAAGAGTTTGAAACTAGCCTGGGCAACATGGTGAGACCTTGTCTCTACAAAAAGTAAAAGAAAAAAAAAAACGTAGCCAGGCTTGATAGTGCACTCCTGTCGTCCCAGATATTCAGGAGGCTGAGGAGGAAGAATCACTTGAGCCCAAAAGGTAAAGACTGCAATGAGCTGTGAATGTAACACATTCTGCAATGAGCTGGAATGTGTTACATTCTAGCCTGGGCAACAGTGAGAACCTGTCTGAAAAATAATAACAATAATACTATTTAAAAAAAATAAGTTCATGCTTCATGCCATCTGGCCAATCTTTATCCAACCTCCATCTTAAACTGAATCAGGAACAGAAAAGTATTCACAAAGAAAGGCTCAGGACCAGATGGCCTCACTGTTGAAATTTCCCAAATATTTAAAGAGAAACCAACCCAACTCCTTCACAAACTCTTCCCAAAAAAATAGAAGAGAAGAGAACATTTTTCATTTTATAAGGCCATTTTTAAATTAATACAAAAATCAAACACTTCAGAATAAAATATGAATGCAAAAGTTCCCAAAATTTCCAACAAAATACTAGAAAAACAAATCCAGCTATACGTCAAAAGAATTATACATCACAATCAAATGAGATTTATTCCATGAATACAATGTTGGTTGAACATATAAAAGAATCAATAACATGTAATGCATTATATTAATACAATAAAGGACAAAATGCACAGGATCGTCTCAAAAGGTGCATAGAAGCATTTGAGAATACTCATTATCCTAAAAAAATAAATAAACTGAACTGGGGACCCCTTTTCAGTGGTCTGCATACCTCTCTCATGGCACGTATCACACACTGTTTTAGCATTATTTTTCAGTGAGTTATGTTATTCCTTCTTTAGAGAGAGCAGCTGTCATAATCATTTCTATACCTTATTTCTGCAGTGGACATTTTTATAGTGCACAGTAGAAAGTCTGGCACAGAATAGGTGTGCAATAAATATTTGCTTAATGAAAGAGTGAAGTTTTTCTTTACCACTTTAAGCAGGGAGAAACCAAGGCATAAAAAAATTGAAGAGCCTTTCTTCATTCCAGATTCTGGAAGCCATGATTTCTAATTGCCCAACTAAAGCTATCCCAAGAAACTGCAGTTCCTCATAATGGATTGAGGAGAAGGCTGTACTTATTATGTTCAAGCTACTAGAGAAAAGCAATCCTGGCTAGCAGATTAGGGTCCAACATCTCTCAACAAAGAGATGTTAGGATACCACCAACTGTAGGAGTTTTGTTTTGGTGTTTGTTTGTTTGAGACAGGGTCTTGCTCTGTCACCAAGGCTGGAGTGCAGTAGTGCAGTCTCAGCTCACTGCAGCCTCGACCTCCTGGGTTCAAGGGTTTCTCCCACCTCAGCCTCCCAAGTAGCTGAGACTATAGATACAAGCCACCATGCCTGACTAATTTTTATTGTTTTTTATTTACTTATTTATTTATTTATTGGTAGAGACAGGGTTTCATCATGTTGCACAGGCTGGTCTCAAACTCCTAGACTCAAGCAATCCACCTGCCTTGGCTTCTTAAAGTACTAGGATTACAGGCATGAGCCACCAAACCCAGCCACTCACTGTTTACCTAATATGAACCTGGCATTATACTAATGTGTGTTGGTATATAAAGACGAGTACATATACTAAGCCAATTTGGCTAGATGAACAACTACTCACTAGTTATTCCTTTGATCATCATTTTTTATATACCAATGTGAATAGTCATCTATCTCATAAATAAAGATATACACTTGGTTCCCATAGCTTGATAGGGATGGTGGGGTGGACTGGCCTGTCATGAGAATTCCTCCAAATCAGGTTATCAACAGAAAAGGTCTCCTACCCACAATCATGGATATTCGGATCTACGGGGCAGTGTGAAACTGTGACTTGGATAGACCATATACATTTAAAGAGCCATAAGTGGAAATTACTAATACCACAAATCCAAATGCCCTTCCTTAAGGAGACAAGGTTTTTCTGAGTTTGAATTGTCGAGGCCCTAACATAGTCTGCTATAATCGTAACGTAAGATGAGTTTCTGTTCCTATTCCATCATCACAGATGGTTCCTTTCAGACGGCGCTGCTCTAGAGTTTGAATTTCTGGTCTTTGACCTTGGGCAGTTTTCTGTTTTGTGAAACATGGATAATAATAGTGGTTTCATTTCTACAAGGTTGCTGTGAGGATCAATTAAAACAATTGATACAAAGTGCTTAGCATAGTGCTTACATAGTAGAAAACTTTCAATAAATGTTAGCTATGGTTGTTATAATTCCCATAGAGTCAGGCATTGTGATTGGCATTTCTGGGAGTTCAGTACCATTTCCACATCAAATTATATTTCTTGCATTAGCTATTGGGGCAGATATTGAAGTAGGGATAGAAGGCCGCCCTGTGAGAAATTGGGACAGTGGACATGAACAGAACAGTTGAAGCCAGAAAATCTTTGAGTTGATAAATGCATTGTATTGAATGCTCCCAAAAAATGATTCTTGTCATATGACCAAGGCCACTAGTTCATAAAATAGTTCAGGAAAACAGATAGTATCTCTTGCTTGTATATCTTCAGCTCCTCAGCGGCAGTCAACAAAGAAAGTGTTAGAATGCTGGAGAGTAGCCTAGGTCTAAAATGCCAGGAGGGAACCAACCATGAGAAAACCTGGGAGAAGAGGTTCTGGGAAGGGAGAAGAAGAGACAAACTCCCTAAGGCAGAAATAAGATTGGCATGTATGATGAAGAAAACAATTCCAGCTTGGCTAGGGTACATTAAGTGCGTATGGAGTGGGATAGACGGAGTTGGAAAAATTGTCAAGGGACAAATCATTAGGGCCACGTAGGCCAAAGTGAAAAGTTTGGATTTTATGCTTAAGCACCATGAGAAAACTTTGCAGAGCTTTGGAGTGAAATAATCTAATTTTTTAAAATGATCCTACTGGCTGTTATGTGAAGAAGGGATTCATGCGGAAATAGTAACAGTAGAGAGATGTGAGTACATTTGAAGGTTTTTGCTGATGAATTGGATATGCGCGTGAGGAAAAAAGGAAGCCATCTAAAACACAAAGGGCCCTGTCAAACTGCATCCATTTATTTCCTACCTTATCTACCATAACTGCTTTGATCATTTCCTAGACTGTCTGTACTTACAGTACATTTCTATCTGAACTTGCATCTATTGCTGCCATTTGTTATCTGACTACATCTTCACCAAAGTAACCTCTTTCTATAACCTTGCCCCACAGACTCCCCAGGTTTGCCTTGTCTGTTGCTCTGGCTCTAACTTCTGCCCAGAGACAGTTCTGTAGCCTGCCAACCCCATGTTCCACTTCTCTAATCATATTCACCCTGAGTCCAATCCTTACCAAGATTCTAGCTAGAGTATGGCTTACTGGCTTTTCTCTAAGTTTGGATTTTTATGCCTGACCCAAGAAAGGGTAATATGGATTAGCTCAGTCTGTAGTCTGCACTCTGGGTTTTTAGAAATCTAAAGCTAATTAGATTTAATTTGAAAAGCAGTACAGGTCTTTAATTATTTCATCAGAATTCCTTAAAGTTCTTTTTTTTTTTTGAGACAGGGTCTTGCTCTGTCATCCAGGCTGGAGTATAGCAGCATTATTACAGCTCACTGCAGCCTCGACCTCCCAGGCTCAAACAATCATCCTCCAACCTCAGCTCCCAAGTAGCTAGGACTACAGGCACGTGCCACCATGCCCAGCTAATTTTTTGCATTTTCTTGTAAGGACAGAATTTCACCATGTTGCCCAGGCTGGTCTTGAACTCCTGGGCTCAAGCAATCCACCCACCTTGGCCTCCCAAAATACTGAAATCAGGCATGAGCCACCACATCCAGCCCATTCTTTTTCTTGAAAAGGCAGCAATCCAGTTAATTTTAAAAGTATATTACTAAGCAATACTAGTTAATAGAGGGTGGAACTGGGCAAGAAGAGACAAGCTTACTGGAATGCTAGAGATGGCCAGAAACAGACTCGGATCTTGCATAAGTGACAGGTTATTTGGTTGCTTTCTATCTCTAAAATGTGATGAGAGACTCTTTTTAAGACAAATATAAGTCCCAGTCTCTTTGGCTATTGTTCTTAAAATTCTTACTTTATGTCATTCATTTGTAACTTACTTAAATGACATAACATGAAGTATTGTAATACACTCATAAAATGGCCACAGTTTTCTAAAAATTCAATGGCATTGAAAGGTCAGATATATAAATTATCACCCACTGGCTGCTTCATAAAGTAAAATGTAAATGCACTTCTTGTGAACTTCAGCTAGCTATCTATTATTGGATTGGAGGATCCTAGCTATTTTTAGGGAAATGTATAGAGACATTCAAAGCAGAGATAGTGAGACCTGGTCTCAATATAAAAGAAAATTTTTACAATGAATTATGTTTTAACATCTCAGAGGATTTACTGTTAAAAAAAAAAACCTGACCAAATGACTAAGTAAAAGGAGAAAATATTATTAATTACTCCATCTCTGTCTTGTCTAATGAAAAATGCTGAGCCTGTCGGAAGAGATGCTAAAGGAAGACAAGACAGTAACCAGTCTTCTTTTTTGGCCAGAAAAATCCCTGATTTCAGTTTACAAAAATGTGTGAAAGTGACCCAGAAAAGACCCTTGGACTGGAAGGTAGCCCAGCTTTCCACCTCTTATGCCTGCTTCCAGGCAGCCTGACAGCAACACTCGATGAGAACCAGAACTGAGCTGGGGAGAAGAAAGAATGAAGAATGTGAGTGATCAGAACTTTACTTCTGTTTACATAAAATGTCCGTTTCTCAAGTTCTTCTCAACAATATATCTAGTGTGAACCTACATGGAGTAAAACTAAGTAAAAATAAATAAACTCCTTATTTGGTATCAATCACATCTTCTCTAAGAGGCTTAGACAGATTTAAATATCATTTAATTTCATTTCCCTGAATTGTACCATTTGGAGGGGAGCCAAGGATCTGTATAATCCCCATTCTGCAATGGACTTTGATCTCCCGAGTGACAGCAAAAGCCATCTCTTTTAGTGATATGAGTCACACAGCCCACATATCATGAGTTCCAGTCCGGGTGTTGACATGACTTTAGACTTGCGCAAGTCATTCCGTAAGTTAAGATCTCTCTAAAATGGGGATGATGAGAATAACTACTTCACAGAACTACTGTAGGTGTCAGAAAAAATAATAAAAACAGCCAAAATTTATAGTCTAAATAAATCTCTAAAGAGTCAGATGGTCAGGGTAGCTCACGCCTGTAGCCCCAGCACTCAGAGGCCAGTAGGGAGAATTGCTTGAGGCCAGGAGTTCAAGGCCAGCCTGGGCAACATAGCAAGACCCTGTCTCTCCAAAAAAAAAAAAAAAAAAGGGCGGGGCACGGTGGCTCACGCCTGTAATCCCAGCACTTTGGGAGGCCGAGGCGGGCAGATCACCTGAAGTTAGGAGTTCAAGACCAGCCTGGCCAACATGGTGAAACCCCATCTCCTACTAAAAATACAAAAATTAGCCAGGTGTGGTGGCACGCGCCTGTAATCTCAGCTACTTGGGAGGCTGAGGCAGGAGAATCACTTGAACTCGGGAGTCAGAGGTTGTAGTGAGCTGAGATCGTGCCATTGCACTCCAGCCTGGGTGATAGAGTGAGACTTCACCTCAAAAAAAGGAGGGGGGGGGTAATTATTCATTGAGATTTGGCATTATAGACTGCTCTAATTGACTTAGTCAAGAGTTCCCTTTGACAACAACTTTTCTTTTTTGTAGAACAGGAAAAAAGATAAAGGACAAAAAAAGGTTGATGGGATTTGGTTATACATATAACTAATGTACCCAAAACAGGGGTAGGCATAGCCTGGAAACAAAAGTCACAGAAAGTCAGTGTTTTAATAGGGAAGAATAGGATAAATTACAGCTTTGGGCTTTCTATTCAAAATGTATGCCACTGGATGTGCACTGCTGAAACCTGACCTACAAATTTATTCAAAAAGTCTTAAGACCCACCCTCTACTCATATTGACCACTCAGAGAAATTAGTCCCTTGTGTCAAAGGACTAAGGAGTCAAAACTAGATCATCCAGCGCTCCAGAGGCTTTAACCATACAGAGATGACTAAGATTTCCAAAAGAAAACTGAGACCTTACTTAAGAGTGCTGGTATCCTGTGGCGTATGAATGTTTACCTGAAGAGATGGACAGCAGAAGATGCTGGATTTTGAGATCCTTTACTTGAGTAGTTTATACCTGAGTGAACCTGGATGAACTAGCATCTTCTGTTTCACTTCTTAACTTATTCCTCCCATTTCCAACAATTAAGCAGACAAGAAAAACTTGGAGGCTTCTTAATCCTTAATCCTTCTTGTTTTCCAAGGTAAAATAAACTGGAGTAAATATCAAACTAAACCAAGCATCCCCTACCAGCCCAACATACATTCTCTCTCTTTCTGGGTCATCTGTACTATTTCAGAGACAGGCTGAACTGGAAATCAGAATCAGTCACAAGAGAGGACATTTTTTGTCTAAATAGTAAGTTCCATTTGGGAGCTCTTAAATGACAGCTGTTGCTAATCTCTTCATATAAATTATCACATTTTAATTTTTACAATCCTGCATGGCAAATGCTATGATAATCCCGTATTACAGATTTTAAAGATCTGAAGCACAGATTTTTAAATGTTAGATGTTACTTGCCTAAAACCTCAGAGCTCTTAAGTGGGAAGGCTAAGATTTATGCTAGGTCTGTCTCTTTGCAAAACTTATACCTTCAAATAGCAACATGCTAATAATTGTTTTGTAAGAGTGTTGAAAGCAATTTTGTTATTTGTAATATTTTTATTTGCTAACTGTAATAATATTTTATTTTGGAAATATATGTATATAGAATTTCTTACATACTCTCATTTTGATGATAGCAAAAACTATCCCAACTGTGCCCCCTCTGTTTTGGAACTGAGCCAAGGAAGCAGAGGGATGGGCAAATTCATTTTCCCTCTCAAAACCATCTCATATTCTGATGACCAGATGACACTTCAACAGCCAGCTTTCATGCAACCAATACCATCAATTCAAACAATGTGTTTTATTGATTTGAAAATCTGAGAATTAAAGGGTTAAACTCTGAAAACTGCCTCCTGTCTATTCAGTTTACTTAATCTCTTGCAATCAGGAGAAGTGATTCTAATCCTAGCATCACCTGCATAAGGATTGGATTCAAAGTAGGACAAAGGACCTCTGGGGCTTGGGCAGTTTCTCTCCTCGGTGTGACCTGAGGATGCGACACTGTCTATCTGAAATGTATCGGTAATAACCCCCATCAATTTCAAATCTTCCAGGTTTGTACCTGCATCCAAAGAGAAATTTAAAAGTAAAATTACAGTCATCTCTTTGTAGAAGGCTTTCTGCAGACATAATTCAATTTATTCCTGATAGACTTGAAGGAAATAGAATTGTCACCAGGAGCCTCTTTTTTATCACTTACTTTCATTATTGATGAAAGGTAAGGCATAAAGTGAACACTGTTGATTAAAAAACAGCCTGAGTCACACAGAACAGTACGTCACACATTCAGTAAAAATACATTCTTTAATAGGCTGTATTGATGCAATGGTTCAAGGTACCAACTGCAACCCTGACAAGGCTTCAGCATGTAGAACTTACTACAATGGAGTGGTATCATAGAAAGCTATTTGGTCTCTGTCTCTGGTTCCTAGCACAAAGTCTCTAACACCCTTGGAGCTTCATAAGTAATAAGGGTAATAGGAGCATCTTTTGTGCTAATGAGGCAACTCTTGGTGAGCCCCTAGGTGGCTTCAAAATGGTGGCTGATTACCAGGAAAACCAAGCCTTGTTTAGAAGCTTGGAAATTTCAGTCCCACGTCCCAGCCTTCAGGGTTGTAAATAGAGGAGGGACTGGAGATTTACTAATTACCAGAAGCCAGTGATTTGATCAATCACTCCTACATAACAAAACCTCCATAAAAACCCCCAAATGGGGGTTTCCAGATTGGTGAAAACATCAAGGTTCTGGGAGACTGGCACATCTGGAGAGAATATGGAAGCTAAGCTCCACACCCTTAATTTCCCTAGCCCCTCTTCCCCACATACCTTGCCCTCTGCATGTCTTCCATTTGGCTGTTCCTGAGTTATATCCTTTCTTTTTTTTTGAGACAGGGTCTTGCTATATTGCCCAGGCTGGAGTGCGGTGGTGCTATCTCAGCTCACTACAACTTCCACCTTTTGGGCTCAAGCAATCCTCCCACCTCAGCGTCCTGAGTAGCTGGGACTGCACGCCACCACGCCTGGCTAATTTCTGTATTTTTTGGTAGAGATGATGCTTCGCCATGTTGTCCAGGCTGGTCTCAATCTCCTGAGCTCAAGTGAGCAACCTGCCTCAGACTCCTGAGCTCTAGCAATCCACCTAGCACTTTGGGAGGCTGCAGGACTGAGGACTACAGCCTCCCAAAGTGCTAAGATTAAAGGCATGAGCACTGGCACCCGGCCCTGAGTTATGTCCTTTCTAATAAACCAGTAATGGTAAGCAAAATGCCCTCTTGAATTCTGTGAGCCATTCTGGCAGATTATCAAACCTAAAGAGAGGGCTGTGGGAAGCCCCAATCAATAGCTGGTCAGTCAGATGTACAGTGGCCTGGAACTTGTGATTGGCATCTGAAATAGGGGCAGTCTTGTGAGACTGACCCCTTAAACTTGTAGAGTCTGAGGCTAATTTCAGATGGTGTCAGAACTGAATTGAGTTGTTCAACACCCAGTTGGTGTCTGGAGAGTTGGAGGATGGTTAGAGTGAGGGAATAAAACATACACATACTTGGTGTAGTAAGTGTTGTAAGTAAAAACAGCTAGCTTGGTCAGTAAATTTTTAAGGAAAATAATGTTTAATATTTTGGAGCTTAAAAATAAGGTTTGAGTGGAAACTTTATGTGCACATAGAAACCTGTACATGAATGTTCATAATAGCTTTATTTGTAAGAGCAAATACTGGAAATCCAGATGTCTTTCAATGGGTGAATAATTGAACAATGGAATATTGCTCGACAATAAAAAACAATAAACAGTTGTTACCCGTAACAACCCAGAAGGTTTTAGAGGTTAGTATGCTGAGTGAAAAAAAAAGTCAATTTCGAAAGGTTGCATTCTGTACAACTCCATTTATAAACGTTCTCAAAATGACAATGGAGAACAAATTAGTGGTTGCCAGGGATCAGAGAGTGTAAATATAAAAAAATAGCATGATGGAGTTCCTAGGCTGATGGGACAGTTCTGTATTTGATTGTGGTGATAATTACATGAATCTATACATGGGATTAAGTTGCACCAAACTAGACACACAAACACACACACACACACACACAAGCAAAGGCACACACACAGACAAGCACAGTCATATGTCATTTAACAAGAGGGATACATTCTGAGAAATGTGAACATCATAGAGTGCATTTATACAAACCTAGATGGTATAGTCTACTACACACCTAGGATACATGGGACAGCCTATTGCTGCTAGGCTACAAATCTCTATAGCATCTTACTGTACTGAATCCTATAGGCAATTATAGCACAATGGTAAATACGTATCTAAGCCTATCTAAACAGAAAGGTACAGTAAAAATATGGTGTAAAAAGTTTAAATGGTATTCCTGTATAGGGCACTTACCGTGAATGGAGCTAGCCGGACTGGAAGTTACCCCGACTCAGTGAGTGAGTGGTGGGTGAATGTGAAAGCTTAGGGCATTGCCACACACTACTGCAAACTTTACAAACGTTGTACACTTAGGCTACACTGCATTTATTTAAATTTTTCTTTCTTCAATAATAAATTAACCTTGGCTTACTGCAACTTTTTAACTTTACAAACTTTTTAATTTTTTAAGTTTTTGACTCTTCTGTAATAACACTTAGTATAGTATAATAAATATAGTAAAAATATATTTAAATCCTTATTCTATACTCTTTATTTTAAAATATTTTTATTTTTTACTTTTTCAACTTTTTTATTAAAAACTAAGGCACAAATGCACACATTAGCCTAGGCCTACAAGGATCAGAATCATCAATATCGCTTTCTTCCCCCTCCACATTTTATCTCACTGGAAGGTTTTCAGGGGCAAAAATATGCATGAAGCTATCATTTCCTATGATAAAAATGCCTTAGTCTGGAATAATTCCTGAAGATCTGCCTGAGTCTGTCTTACAGTTAACTTTGTTTTCATAAGTTTGAGGAGTACACTCTAAAATAATTATTAAAAAATAGAGTAAAGTAAATACTAGGGAATAGGAATCTTTCTACTCCATTGTAGTCTTACCAGACCAACATCATATATGTAGTCTGTTGTTGACCAAAACATAGTTATACAGCACATGAGTATAAATGCAGGTCAAACACTGGTGATAGCTAAATAAGGTCATGGTCTAGTTAGCAGTAATGTATCAGTGCCGATTTCCTGGTTTTGCTATTTTATTGCAGCAATACAGGATGTCACCATGTATCTTCCTCTGTTTGTGCTGCTATAACAAAATGCCACAAACTAATTTATAAATTATAGAAATTTATTTTTCACAGTTCTGTAGGCTGAGAGATCTAGGATCAAGTCACCACAGGTTTGGTATCTGGCTAGGGCTGATCTCTTTGCTTCCAAAATGGCATCTATTGCCACATCCTGTGTCCTCACACGGTGAAAAGCAGAAGGGCAAGAGAGCACTCTCTTCAACCTCAAGCCCTTTTATAAAGGCACCTCATCCCGATCATGAGGGTTCCAGCCTCATGACTCTATCACCTCCTAAAGGCCATACTTCTTAATGCTATTGCATTGGTATTAAGTTTCAACATGAATTTTGGAGAAGATAAAAACACTAAAAGCATAGCACGACAGCAGCTGAGTGAGGTGCACAGGAGATGACTATTCTGCAACTTCTCATCAATCTACGATTATTTCCAAATACAAAATTAGTGTTTAATAGTTAAAATAATATTTATATCAACAGAAATTTTCATTTCCATCTTTAGTTTGTTAACATTTGCTTTTAATTTAATTCCTAAGAAAATAAGGATTTTTTTATATGTTACACAAATATGGCTATCTTTCTATAAACTCTCTGATTTCACTTCATTCTGAGCTAAAAGTAGGGTATAGCATTTCATTGACTTTCTTATGTTTGTTTAAAACTTCAATTTCATGAAGCATTGGTGAATAATACAAATTTTACTAAAATATTCATATGGGAAACTTTGCATAGCAGGAGTTTTACTAATCTCACACACACACACACACACACACACACACACACACACCCCTTCTCAAGTCAGCATTCCCTGCGGTCCTTACCTGCTCATAACCCAGCTTGTACTCAGACACCATGCATCAATGACTGTGGCCCATGTATGGCCCGGTATAAGTCAGCAGATTTAGTTTTTTTCCCCCGTAAGTAGTCCAATCACACTTGTAAACTGTGTAATTTTTGTAGTTTGAAAGTTTCTAATTTTATTAAAAATGGAGTTGTTAGATGGATAATTTTATATGCCACATAGTCTTTAGCCAACTCACTAGTTCTGCCCCTCATACTTCACTTGCCTTTCCAAAGCCAAGTTTCCCACACAAGTCCTTTCCTGTAGCCTGTAACAAACAGCCTGAGAAACGCCATCTCTCTTGAACTCATTCTCATATTTTTCTCTTGGGAAAAGCTGTGCCATGTTACGTGCCACTCCAATCACTCCTGGAATTAAAAAAAAAACACACATTTTTCTCCATGTTATTTCACATATAATTCAGGTCTCACAAGTTAATTTATCAATTTAATTCAACAGGAAATATCAAACTCACAATTTTCACATGTGGCATTAAATCTCCAAGGAACTTTAGAGTTAACATGTCTATTCAGTAAGCTAAAACGATATTGCGTCATATATTATGCTATTACCTTAAGTTTTAAAAATGAGTAAAAACACATGATACGAAAGGGAAATTATAGTATTTATTATACCATGTAGGCTGTGCTAGACACATTGATTTCTTTGCCCAAAGTATCCTGCCTTCATAAGAAATGATCTCTCATCCACATAGTTACTGCGGGAGCAGCCATTATCAGAGCTGCCTCATATTATCTTACAAAAGTTGATCGTTAGCACCTCTTCCAACCCACATTCAGTGATATCATGCTGGTCTCTTGAAATCAGCCATCGTGAGAATATTTACACCTCAAATTAGCAAATTGGTGCACATCCCCCCTCCTCACCCCAAGAGCCAACTGTTACACATTGTCACCACATCACTGCATTAACATGCTATGACTGTCCCTTAGGTTATAATTACTTACACAGAGTTAGACACCGGACTCCTGCTGAACCAATCAGACCTTTTCATGTAATTTGTGAAACTGGAGCTGAGAATAAAAGCCAATTTCTCTCCAGTGGCAGACACAGTAATAAGTAAATTTTAGGAGATGGTGGAGAGGAAAAGGGGGATTTTTTTTTTGTCTTTAGATCAGAGAACTAAAAACAAAAAGAGAACAAAATAAATGTACAGAGGTGAGCAGAGATGAGAGATGATGATATAACTTTGGGATATTTAAGTCCCTCCTATTTATTCCAGAGTAGCACCTGCATTTCTATCCATGGGTTCAACTAGACACTTCATTTTTATTAGGACAAATTCCTCTGTGCTAATCAAATTTAATTACAATTTCAGAACTGTTATCTGAAAGATTCCTAACTAACATTTGAGTCCTCAAATATATACTACTTTAATCTGAACATCTCTCAAAGCCTTTCATATAGTGGTAGCTGAAATAGGTTTCTCTTGGCTTTGGCAGCAGTCGTGGCTATCGAATGGGAATTTGATTGCAGTGTGTTTCCGTGAATCAGATGGAACTAATCCTACCTCTTTGCAATTTGATCTCTTATCATCTTTTTACAAAATAACACATTAATTTTCTCTTACTTAAAAATGTTCTTTTATTAAAAGTATTTTTAATTTTCTAAAATGTAAATAATGTCTTTTCTATGCTTGAAGTGTTACTCTTTCGTATCATAAACACACCATCTGGATTACTAAAAGGAGGAATAATTTTTATAACCTTTATGCTCAGCTCAAAACTGCTGTTTACATAAAGTCATACGTACCCAAAGCCAAGACTATAGGGTACAGTTGTGCAGGTTGTGCCCTGTACAAAGGTATTTAGCCCATGGAGTGAGCAAAGGCCAGCCATGGGGAAAGGTGCTCAAGCTCTCCAGCTGTGGCAGGGGCCTAGCCGCCTGCCTGATACTACCCAAGAGTGAAATTTCTCTCCTATGAATTCTTGTGACTCATTTACCATCCTTTATAGCACATTCATTTTGCTAACTTTCTTATCTCCTTTATTACATAAAAAAATATTTTGAGGTGGGAAACTGCATTATACTATCCTTTCAAGTGCCCCAAACGAAAACATTTGATTTGGCCAATGAACACCTGATAAATGACATAATGTGTTTATAAGTGAGACTTTTTACATGCCAAAGTAGCACAAATCTTAAAGTTTCGTATTTTATTTAATGTGTAAACTGCACTTTCACTACAACTGAAGAGCTCTATATTACAGCAATATCTATGGGCCAAAACTCTGAGCTAAATAGGCCATAAAAAAATGGTTTCAGGAAATATCCAACTTATAAAAGAGCAATGCAGACACAGGTTAACCCCAAACTGAGACCAAAATATAATTAGTTATTTATTGAAACATGAAGTAATTTGTCTCTTGCATATATAAGTGAGCCAGATAAGGGAAATGAGCATTCTAATCAAACAGCAATGCGAGATTAGAGCAGATCAAAAGAAAGAGCAATCCTTTGTGAATGGAGGTAAATTAATTCCATTAAGTATGCCACAGAAATCTAGCATTAAAAAATTCAAAAATTCTAGCTTTGTGAACTTGAAAGATATTTAGAATCATTGTTCCAAGTATCGTGAAGCAGAAGCGGGCTCCAAATCGCGGCCTACATTAAAACCAGCGTGTGTTGACTTAACTCCAAAGATTAGACTACTGGGAGCCATATAATCAATAACCTCCAGGGATCATATTTCAATATCTCTGCCAATTTAATTATCGTACTCAGGTGCCAGCTTTCTTGTTATATATATTTCTGTGACACAGCCCTCGGGAGATCCTGAGAACATGTACTCCTATATTGCACAGTTTAAAGCCAAGAATTAGCTTGAATGCAGGTGCGCAGAGTTAAATTACCTAGTTTGTATCATTAGAGTAGTTGAGAATCAAAGTCCCTAAAGTTATGCCATATCAATTTCATTATACAGTTGACTCTTGAACAACACAGATTTGGACTGTGTATGTCCACTTATACCGAGATTTTTCAACCAAACTTAGATTGAAAATCCAGTATTAAAGAAATGTAAAAGCTACCTATATGGAGGACCAACTTTTTGTATATACTCAGGACCCGCTGTGGGGCTTGAGTATGCAAGGATTTTGGTATGAATGGGGGCCTGGAACCAATCCACTGCATATACCAAGGGACAACTATACTTAAGAGAAAATAAACATATAAAACAAATAATTTTCTAAGTACAAATAAAAATTTTCCTGCAGGGGTCACAGCTGGGCCCTAAACTCAATTCCTTGATATGTGCCAGTCTGACACAAGCAGTAATCAATGGCCCATGGAGTCCGGTCCTACTTATCAAAGAAGTGGGTGAAGTTTCTCTATTATTCCTTCCTTCTTTCTGCAATCTTCTCTCACTGCTCACCCCTTTTTAGAGATCCTTCTTTTTCTAAATGCCTGGATTTTGATGCTCAGGACATGGAGCAAATCAATACATAAATGAATTCACATTAAGAGGGTAACGACTAGCTCTTTTTACCAAAGTTGCTAGTCTCGCGTCAGCTTGGCTCCTCCAGAAGGAGCTCCCAGCCCTCTGAAGGCACCTGTACGTAGTCTGGAGTCTCTGGAGGTGTCTTACATCTGACTCATCCGTAAGAGGCTGGTTCTGCCCTGCTCCAGTGGAGTCTCAGCAGTGTGAGAACTGTCAGGTACAGAATTAGAGGCAAACTGAGTGAGAGGAGATTCCCAGGACCCAGAGACACCCATCTCAGCATGAATAACACTCTGCAGTTTTTCTCTCTGTAACATTTGTCATCTTATAGGCTCAATTCCTGTGAACTAATTTTTTTTGAAACCCTACCCCTAACCTTCCTGCCCCTACCCCTACTCCCATAAAGGCAAAGTGTCTGTCCTTGCAATATACTAAGAATACTTTTTTTTTTTTTTTTGAGACTTAGTCTCACACTGTCACCCAGGCTGGAGTGCAGTGGCGCAATCTCGGCTCACCACAGCCTGGGCCTCCCGGCTTCAAGCAATTCTCCTGCCTCAGCCTCCCGAGTAGCTGGGACTACAAATGCATGCTGCCACACCTGGCTAACTTTTGTATTTTTTTAGTACAGACAGGGTTTCACCATGTTGGGCAGGATGGTCTTGATCTATTGACCTCGTGATCCACCCGTCTCGGCCTCCCAAAGTGCTGGGATTACAGGCATGAGCCACCGCGCCCGGCCTAAGAATACATATTTTAGAAACCTCTTTCCTCCTAGGAAACTATGATCCTCAAGGAAAAGAACCAAGTCTTATTTTTTTCTTAATGCCCCATTTTCTGACATAGTACCTTTGATAATTATGTGCATAATAAATGTTTTCTGGCTGGGCACCGTGGCTCATGCCTATAATCTCAGCATTGGGAGAGGCCAAGGCAGGAGGACCACGTGAGCCCAGGAGTTTGGGACCAGTCTGGTCAACATAACAAGACTCTGTCTCTACTAAAAAATAATAATAATAATAATAGTTTTCTGAAATTTTGAAATCTCAGAAGTATTTGCATGTTTAGAGGGCAATATTTAATGTCTTTTTAACCCTTCATGCTTAATTATTAATCAAGATTTAGTTCAAATAGTCTCCTTTCTATGAAAGTTTCTCTGGCTCCCTACAATACTTTATTCACACCTTCATTATAGCAATGCAATCTTTCTTACAAGTTGTTAGACGTCTTTTTGCCTGACTAGGCACTGAGCTCCTTAGGAAAGAGAACTATGTGTACTTTATTACAGTACAAAGAGCTCCCCAACTCTTACGTTGCTGGATTATAAAAGGCATTCAGTAAATACTTATAAAAGAAAAAGTGGAATACAGGAAAGAGGGAGAGACAGCGGGAGGAAAAAGAAAGGGGAAGGGAGAAAGGAAGGGGTGGGTAAGTGAAGGAGGAAGGAATTAAGAGGTTGTCATATTGGTTCTTTCCGGTAGCATTTGACGTGGGAGGTGTTTAGGAAAAGGCAGCTTTTTCAAGGCTTTAGAAATCAAGTCATATTGCTAACTACTTATTATGTATAAAAATAACTTCGGTCTGAAAGTTGATTGCTCATTTAACTTAATAGAAAAATATATGTATTTCGAATGCAGAATTTTCATGATAAGCATCTTGAAATAAAATCTCTATCCAGTTAACTAAAACAAGATCACTTTTTAACAACACACAAACACATACAACTTGAGCAGAAGAAGGCAAATGGATTAAATGTTTGGCAAAATTAAGTTGGTGTGCCTGCCTTATACCAAGGTACCAAAAAATATTTGTTAATTTAGTACGAGAAACTCTTTGATAAAGCTTATGTGTAGTATTAACTGAAAATTGTGCTAGTGACATGCCATGGTAAAATGTAGCATTTCTATTTCATTTATAGGTTAGAAAATAATTTTCTCCCTTTTTGCAGTTCTCACATCTCAAATTTTAAATTGACAATTTATTCTACTATTTGTTAAATGGTGTCACATGAACTAATCTCTTCATTTAGAAAACAAGAAATAAAAGAAAAAAGAAATAGAAATTTGGCTACCTGGTTTTGTCATTTTGCATACATTTGCATAAATATTATACTAACTCACCAAAGATGTACCTTGATTAAAGAAACTCAGTAAATAAAAGAAAAATGCACATTTTGTCCAAGGGTCACCACTCTTATTTGGGTCCTGAAAATAAAGGGTAAGAGCCAGGGCTCTGAGAGACATTACATTCTGGTCCCAGCACTACCACTTACCAACTGTATACAGCAATCGGGACAAATTGCCTAACCTTCCTAAGCTTCTATTTCTTCATCTATAAAGATAACAGGCCGGGCGCGGTGGCTCACACCTGTAATCCCGGCACTTTGGGAGGCCGAGGCAGGTGGATCATGAGGTCAGGAGATCGAGACTATCCTGGCCAACTTGGTGAAACTCCTTCTCTACTTAAAATACAGAGTGAGACTCCATCTCAAAAATAAAAATAAAAAGATAACAATAATATTTATTTCATAAAACAGCAAAGAGAAGTCAGTAAGAAAATCCGTGAAAAGTTCTTAGCACAGAGTGTAGGTAATCAACAAATGCTAGCTATTATAATAATGGTATTATTACTTCATTATTATCATGATTCTTGTAACAATCTCTTGATTAGGCTCCTTAGGGCTGGCCTCACCCACCTTCACTACTCAAATTATCTTAAATTCCACTTCCAAGTTAATATTCTTAAATTTGTCCTTTAGACTTATCACTCTCCAACTCTAAAATCTTGAATGAGTCTAAATGATTCATTGAATAAATTGCAACACTTCAGCCTAACATTTAAAATCTTCACTATGTGGCCTGAAACTGCCCTTCCAGGATGGCTAATTACACTCCGCATACTAAACATGGGCCTTCCCTCTTTGCCCTTAGCGTCTATCTGCCTCCATTTCTTTGTCTTGTTTTATTGATGTATAGTACTTGTACATATTTTGGGGAGAGCTGATACTTTGATACAATGTGTAATGATAAAGTCAGAGTAATTGGGATATCAACCACCTCAAACATTGATCTTTTCTTTGTGTGGGGAACGTTACAATTTTTTTCTAGCTACTTTAAAATATACAATAAATTATTTTAACTAAAATTTTTCTGTTATCAAAAACTAGAACTTATTCCTTCTAACTATATTTTGTACCCATTAACCAACTTCTCTTCATCCCCCCTTTCTCCCTTCTCTTCCCAGTCTCTGCTAACCATCATTCTACTATCTACCTCCATGAAATCCACGTTTTGACCTCCCACATATGAGTGAGAACATACAAAGTTTGTCTTTCTGGGCCTGACCTCCATTCCATCCAAGTTGCCACAAATGTTAGAATTTCAGGGTTTTTTGATGGCTAAATAGTATTCCATTGTGTATATATACCACATTTTCTTTATCCATTTATCCATTGAAGGGCACTAGGTTGATTCTAATTCTTGGTAATTGTGAATAGTGCTGCAATACACACAGAAACACAGATATTTCTTTGGTATACTGATCCCTATCTTTTGGGTATATATGCAATATTGGGATTGCTGGATCATATGGTAGTTCTATTTTTAGTTTTTTGAGAAACTTTCATACTGTTTTCCATAAGGAGTCTACTACTTTTTTTTTGTTGTTTGTTTTTGAGATGGAGTTTTGCTCTCGTCTCCCAGGCTGGCGTGCAATGGCACAATCTTGGTTCACTGCAACCTCTGCCTCCTGGATTCAAACAATTCTCCTGCCTCTGCCTCCCAAGTAGCTGGGATTACAGGTGTGTGCCACTATGCCTGGATAATTTTTTTCTTTTCTTTTCTTTTTTTGTATTTCTAGTAGAGATGAGGTTTCACCATGTTGGTCAGGCTGGTCTCGAACTCCTGACCTCATGTGATCCACCTGCCTCGGCCTCCCAAAGTGCTGGGATTACCGACATGAGCAACTGCACCTGGCCAACTTTGTTTTTGTTTTGTTTTGCATTTTAGCAGTCGTAGTATAATATATTCAATAACGTATTTCTGTTAATACATGATTCTCTTTCACATATGCGCTGAGTTATCCTAAAGATGAAGCTGCTAGGGGAAAAGTTACCTTTCCCACATAACTGGGGAAAAATTCACGTCTTTTCTGGGTTTTTGGTTAATTTAAAAATAGAAAACATTAACCTTTATTTTTGTTTTATAGCCTACTTCTCAAAATTGTTATTTGTTTGATTAGTGACAACAGGGGAATCTACAATGCTCATATCACAGAAAATGACCACTGACTTACTAGGATCTTAATAGTCTTACAATCCCAAACAAAAAACATACTCATTTCCCTGATGCAGTACCAGCACTTTTTGAGAAGGTTATGGTTCTCTTGTGAGGTAAATCACACAAATATAGTGACAATTTTTTTTTTTTTTGAAACGGAGTCTCACTCTGTTGCCCAGGCTGGAGTGCAGTGGCACAATCTCAGCTCACTGCAACCTCCACCTCCCGGGTTCAAGCAATTCTCCTGCCTCAGCCTCCCAAGTAGCTGGGATTACAGGCACCCGTCACCACACCCAGGTAATTTTTGTATTTTTAGTAGAGACAGGGTTTTACCATGTTGGCTAGGGCTGATTTTGAACTCTTGACCTCAAGTGATCTGCCCACCTCGGCCTGCCAAAGTGCTGGGATTACAGGCGTGAGCCACCACGCCTGGTCTCATAGTGACAAATTTTTTAAAAATGTTTTCTAGAAATAGAAACTTGACTTCATCCTTTTCAAAAGCAACTAGAGGAGACTGGGGAGGCTTTGTGCCGGTCTCTTTCCTAATTACACTCACCCTGACAGGGGCAGTTCCTTGATGTGATGATTGAAAAGACTACTGTCTGCACAGGTCCTAGGGGTGCCATATGAGAACCTGTCGCCTTTATAAGGCACTAACTCTTATTTTTCTAATAAACTAGCCCATTTCCCCTTACATTGATCAGGTAAATTTTTTTTTAATAATTTGTTTCAACCATCCCCAAATGCATTTAGTGCTAATGTCAAAATGGAAAAAAAAAAAAAAGCCTCTGAACTACAATAGAAGCATCACGTCACGGTGGTGCCCAATGCAGGATGGCACTGGAGAGCATCATAAGGCAAATAAACACACAGGGGCAAGACAAGGGTTGTACTGCTTTGCATTCCCACCAACAGTATATGCGTGATCCCCCTTCTCTGCATCCTCTCCAGCATTTGTTATTTTCTATCCTGTTGATAACAGCAATTATAACTAGGGTGAGATGATAGTTCACTGTGGTTTTGATTTGCATTTTCCTGATGATTAGAAATGTTGAGTATTTTTTCATATACCTGTTGGCCATTTGTACGTCTTTTTTTGAGAAATATCTATTTGGGTCTTTTGTCCATTTTCTAATCAGATTATTTGTTGTTTTCCTGTTGAGTTGTTGAATTCTTTATATTTTCTGACTATTAGCCCCTGGTCAGATAGATAATTTGCAAATATTTTTTCCCATTCAGTAGGCTGTCTCTTCGTTTTGTTGTTTCCTTTGCTGTGCAGAAAATTTTTCGCTTGATATACTCTTAGTTGTCTATTTTGGTTTTGTTGCCTGTGCTTTTGAGGTCTATCCAAAAAAAAGTCTTTGCCAAGACTAATGTCTTGAATTGTTTCCCAATGTTTTCTTCTAGCAGTTTCATAGTTTCAGGTCTTACATTTAAGGCTTTAATTATTTTGAATTGAGTTTTGTATATGATGAAAGATGGGAATCTAGCTTAATTCTGTAGATGGACATCTAGTTTCCCCAGCACCATTTATTAAAGAAACTGCCCATTTCCTTCTATCTGTTCCTGGAACGTTTGTCAAAAATGAGTTGACTGTAAATGCATGGATATATTTCTGGCTTTTCTATTCTGTTCCATTGATCTGTGAGTCTATTTTTATGCCAGTGCCATGCTGTCTTGCTTACTATAGCCTTGTAGTATAATTTGAAATCAGGTAGTATGATGCAACCAGCTTTGTTCTTTTTGTTCAGGATTGCTTTTGCTAGTTGGGGTTTCTCGTGGTTCCACAGAAATTTTAGGATTTTTTTTTCTATTTTTGTGAGAATGTCATTGGTACTTTGATAGGGATTGTCTTGAATCTGTAGATCGCTTTGGATAGGAAAGACATTCTAACAATATTAATTCTTCCAATCCATGAACATGGAATATCTTTCCATTTTTTGGTATCCTCAATGTTTTTCATTACTATTGTATGCTTTCTCTTTTATGGAGATCCTTCACTTCTTTGGTTAATTGATTTATAGGGATTTTTAATAGCCATTGTAAATAGGATTGCTTTCTTGATTTTTTAATATTGATTCCTGTTAGCCTATAAAAATGCTACTGATTTTTGTACACTTCTTTGTATTCTGCAACTTTACTTAATTCGTTTTTCAATTCTAAGAGTTTTTTGGTAGAGTATTTTGTTTTTTCTAAATATAAGATTATGTCATCTGCAAATAAGGATCATTTGACTTCTTTCTTTCCAATTTGGATGCCCTTTATTTCTTTCTCTTGCCTGATGGCTCTGGCTAGGACTTCCAGTACTATGTTGAAAAAAAAGGGGTGAAAGTGGGCATCCTTGTCTTATTCCAGATCTTAGTGAGAAGGCTTTAAATTTTTCCCCATTCAGTACAGTAGATGTGGGTTTTTAATAGGTGGCCTTTATCTTGTTGAGGTATGTTCCTTCTATACCCAATTTGTTGAGAGTTTTTATCATGAAGGGATGTTAAATTGTATTCAATGCTTTTTCAGTATCTATTGAATGCTCACATAGCTTTTGTACATACTCTGTTAATAGAATGTATCACATTTATTGATTTGCATATGTTGAGCCCTCCTTGCACCACTTGGATGAATCTCACTTGATCATAGTGAATGAGCTTTTTAATATATTGTTGAATTTGGCTTGCTAGTATTTTGTTGATGATTTTTGTATCTATTTTCATCAGAGGTATTGGCCTATACTTTCCCTGTTTGTTGTGTTTTTGTCTGGTTTTGGTATTAATATTGGCACTGTAGAATGAGTTTGGAAGTATTCCTTCTTCAATTTTTTGAAACAGTTTGAAAAGTATTGGTATTAGTTCTTTTTAAAATGTTTCGTAGAATTCTACAGTGAATTTATCAGGTCCTTGGCTTTGCTTAGATGGGAGAGCTTTTGTTACTGCTTCCATCTCATTATTCATTTTGGTCTTTTCAAGTTTTCTATTTCTTCATGCTTCAATCTGGATAGGTTGTATGTGTGCAGAAATTTATCAGTTTCTTCTAAGTGTTACAATTTCTTGATGTATAAATGTTCATAATACTCTCCAATGATCCTTTGTATTTCTACGCTATCAGTTGCAATGTTTTCTTTTTCATCTGTGATTTTATTAATTTTGGTATTCTTTTTTCATGGGTTTGTCCATTTTGTTTATCTTTTCCACAGGAAACTTTTTGTTTTTGTGATTTTATGTAATTTTTTAGTCTCAATTTCATTTATTTCTGCTCTAATTGTTATTATTTCTTTTCTTCTACTGATTTGGGGTTAGGTTTGTTCTTGCTTTCCTAGTTCCTTGAGGTGTGTGTTAGGTTGTTTATTTGAAGCCTTACTACTTTTTCGATGTTGAAGTTTATTGCTATAAACTTCCTTCTTTGTACCACTTTTTCTATATCCCATAGCTTCCTGTATGTTGTGTTTGCATTTTTATTTGTCTCAATAAATTTTCAAATTTTCTTCTTAATGTCTTTATTAACTCGTTATTCTTCAGAAACATGTTTAGTTTCCACATATTTGTCCATTTTCCAACATTCCTCTTGTTATTGGGTTCTAGTCTTATTCCATCGTGTTCAGAAAAGTTACTTAATATGATTTTGACATTTTTGAATTTATAGAGTCTTGTTTCATGACCTAACATACCTTCAAGAATGTTCCATATGCTGATGAAAAAAATCTGTAATCTGCACCAGTTGGATGAAATGTTCTGTAAATATCTGTTAGGCCCTTTTGGTCTAAAGTATAGTTTAACTCCAACGTTTCTTTAATGATTGGTAATCTGATTATTACCAAAAGATGGGTGCTGAAGTTTCCTACTATTATTGTATTGCATCCTATATCTCCCTTTAGATTTTTTAATATTTGCGTTATATATTTGAGTGCTCTGATGTTGAATGCATACATGTTTACTATTTTTTTTTTTTTTTGAGATGGAGTCTTTCTCTGTCCCCCAGGCTGGAGTGCAGTGGCACAATCTCGGCTCACTGCAAGCTCCGCCTCCTGGGTTCACGCCATTCTCCTGCCTCAGCCTCCCGAGTAGCTGGGACTACAGGCGCCCGCCAACACGTCCGGCTAATTTTTTGTATTTTTAGTAGAGACGGGGTTTCACCGTGTTAGCCAGGATGGTCTCGATCTCCTGACCTTGTGATCCGCCCACCTCGGCCTCCCAAAGTGCTGGGATTACAGGCTTGAGCCACCGCTCCTGGCCACATGTTTACTATTTTTATATCATTTTGCTGAATTGACCACTTTATCATTATATAATAAGCTTGTCTCTTACAGATTTTGATTTAAAGTCTATTTTATGTAATATAAGTAAAACTACTCCTGCTCTTTTATGATTTCTATTTGCATAGAGTATCTTTTATCATCTCTTCTCCTTCAGTCTATATGTTTTTAGAGGTGAAATGAGTTTCTTGTAGGAAGCACATAGTTGGATCTTGCTTTTTAATACATTCAGCCATTCTATGTCTTTAATTGGAGAATTTAGTTCATTTACAGTTAATGTTATATTTATAGATAAGGATTTACTACTGCCATTTTGTTACTTGTTTTCTAGTTGTTTTGTAACTCCTGTCTGTCTTCCTTTTCTTACTGTCTTCCTTTGTGGTTAATTGACTTTCTCTAGTACTACGTTTCAATTTGTTGCTTTTTATTTTTAGTGTAGCTATTATAGATTTTTGCTTTGTTATTACCATGAGACTTGCAAAAAACATAGTTATAACAATCCTATAGGCCAGGCACAATGGCTTACACCTGTAATTCCAGCACTTTGGGAAGCTGAGGCAAGAGGATCACTTGAGCCCAAGAGTTCAAGACAAGCCTGGGTAACAGTGAAACTTCATCTTTACAAAAAAAAATCAAAAAAATGAGGCAGGAAGACTGCTTGAGCCAGGAAGTCGAGGCTGCAGTGAGCTGTGATCTCACTGCACTCCTGCCTTGGCAACAGGAGTCAGACCCTGTCTCAAAAAAAAAAAAAAAATCAAAACTTATCTTTATAACAAGTTATTTAAAACTGATATCAACTTAATTTTCATTGCAAACAATAATAATAATAATAATAAAGACAAACAATCCTCCCCCAAGAAAAACTTGTACACATTAAATCTCTTTTCCCACAACATTTAAAATTTTTGATGTTACAATTTACATTTTTTATATTGCGTATCTCTTAACTGATTGTTTTAGATTTTTGGTTTTTGTTTTTGTTTTTTGAAATGGGGTCATGCTCTGTCACTCAGGATGGAGTGCTGTGGTGTGACCTTGGCTCACTGCAATCTTTACCTCCTGGTTCCAAGTGATTTTCATGCCTCAGTTTCCCAAATAGCTGGGATTACAGGCACACACCACCATGCCTGGCTAATTTTTGCATTTTTATTAGAGATGGGTTTCACTATGTTGGCCAGGTTGGTCTCAAACTCCTGACCTCAAGTGATTTGGCCACCTCGGCCTCCCAAAGTGCTGGGATTACAGGTGTGGGTCACCGCGCCTGGCTGTTACTATTTTTAATAGTTTTCTTATTCTTTTAGTCTTTTTACTAAAGATATCCATAGTTGAAACACTATGATTTCAACATTAGTATAACAATCACATTAGCATCCTTTCTGCTCAGATTGAAGAACTCCCTTTAGTGGTTCTTTTACGACAATTCTGATAGCAATAAATTCCCTCAGGTTTTGTTTCATTTGCTCCTCTTCATTTCTGAAGGATAGTTTTTCTAGGTAGAGTGTTCTTGGTTGACAGGGTTTTTTTTTTTCTTTTAGCACTCTGAATATATTTCGCTTCAACCAAGCCTATAAGATTTCTGCTGGGAAGCCTGTCGCCAAGTGTATTGGATCTTCCTTATATGTTATTTGCTTCTTTTCTCTTACTGCTTTCAGAATCATCTTTTTGTCTTTGACCCTTGAGAGTTTGATTATAATATATCTTAGGGTAATCTTATTTGAGTTGAATCTGATTGATGACTTTTGACCTTCCTGTACCTGGATATTTATATTTTTCTCCAGATTTGAAAACTTTTAATTGTTATTATTTCAATCTTCCTATTAAATATCTCTGATTAATTTCTGAATTATCTCTATTTTCTTGAAATTTGTTGATCTTCCTAAAAACAGCTTTTTAAAATTATTTGTCTGAGAGATCATACATCTCTATCACTCTAGAGTCAGTCTCTGGCACCTTATTGTCTGGGGAGGTCATATTTTCCTGAATGTTCCTAATACTTGTGGATCTGTGACAATGTCTGTGCATTCAGGGATTGGATGTTTATTTTAGTCATTGCAGTCTGGCTTTGTTTATGCCTGTCCTCCTTCAAAAGACCTTCCAGGGATTCTAAGTATACTGACTGTATCAGTTCATTCTCATACAGCTATGAAGAACTGCCCAAGACTGGGTAACTTATAAAGGAAAGAAGTTTAATTGACTCATAGTTCCACATGGCTGGAGAGGCCTCAGGAAACCTACAATCATGGCAGAAGGCGCCTCTTTACAGGGCAGCAGGAAGGAGAAGAACAAGCAGGGAAAATGACAGGCACTTATAAAAACCATCAGATCTCACAGGACTCACTAATTATCATGAGAACGGCATGGAGGAAACTGCCTCCATGAACTAATTACCTCCACGTGGTCCCGCCCTTGACACGTGGGGATTATAGGGATAATGGGGATTGTGGGGATTACAATTCAAGATGAGATTTTGGGTGGGAGCACAGCGAAAACTTATCATTGACTGTTGTGTTTTTTGAGACTGCGGCCATTGCAACCATGTCAACACTAGAGGATGCTCTAAGCCCAGGTTTGCTATGAGTCTCATGAGAAGTTGGCATGGCTTTCTGGCCCAGATAGACCCAGGGAAGACCCAAGGAGGATACTGGGGCTGTATGGGAATTCTGGCCAAGGTCTTGAGTCCAGAAGACTGCCCTGGTGGCCCAGACAGGTATGCCTCCCAGCATGCCTGTGCACAGTCAGTATGTGTCCTGACTGCAGCGTGAGGGACTGGTGTTGAAACTGGGCCTCTTTGGGATCTGCTGGCAGGCCCAATTCATTGACTCTAATGTGCATGCATTACCCAGAAGGTCCCTACGCGACTGGGGTCATTCGTCAAATACAACAGCAGTGGCTGGAGATGAGACTGGGCCCCAGCGTGGAAGGGATAGCACGCCTTCCACATTGACTCAGACAGGCATGCATCTCTCAGCATGCCCCTGCACAAACAAGATAGTTCCTGGCTGCAGCAGGAGGGGCTAGAGCTGAGACCGGGCCCCCTTGGGATCTGCTATGAGACAGAGGCTAGAGAGCTCCATCTTAACTCAGAGGGGTGGGTGTTGCCCAGCAAGTTACTTTGCAGATTCAGTATTTCCCTGACTGCAGCTGGAGGGGCCAGAGCTGAAACTTGGCCTCCTCGGGTTCTGCTGTGGGATAGAGTCTGGAAAGCCCCGACTCATTGGCTCGGAATGTACATGTGCCTCAGAAAAACCCTGAACAGATGGAATCGTTCCCTGATTACAGCAGGAGGGGTCAAAGCTGAGACTGTTTTTTTCCAGGAGCTCCTGTTGGACAGAGGCTGGAGAGCTCATCTCACTGGGCCAGAAAAGTGCTTGTCTCCCAGCAGGTCTCAGTGCAGGCAGGATAGCTTCCAAACTCCAGCAGGAGAGGCTAGAACTAAAACTGGGCTCCCTCAGGGTCTGCTGTGAGGCAGAAGCTGGACAGCCCAGTCTCAGTGACTCAGAGGCAAGTGTGTGTCTCCCAGGAATTCCCTGCACAGATGAGATAGTTCCCTGATCGCAGGAGTGCCCTGAGCTGGGACTGGCTCAGGATCTGCTGTGGGATCAGGTTGGCAAGCACATCAGGGAGGCTGAGACTCCCAGGCTGCAAGAGATGAGCAAGTATCCCTCTGGGCCCTTTTATAAGCAGCTCTGAGCTGGGACCTCAGCTGAAGAAGGCTGGGCCAGAGCCATACAGCAACTTTCAGGTGCCATGCCCAGACTGATATCAGCAGGCAGACTAACCTTTCTGCCAAGGAACTAGTGTGCTCAATTCCTTCTGGACCCCTTGGCAGATGGTTTTGGTTGCAGGCTCAAAGCCAAATGAAGCTAGAGCCAAGACCCTTGGAGGACTAGGCCACGTCTGGGCTTGAACCCAGGTGCAAACTTTATGAATCAACCACTTGACAGCACTGTCAGTCTGGACTCTCAAAATGATCCTTCTAGGTCTTGGCCTCCACCAGGGTTTCACAAGCGTCTACCTGAATACTGAGGCTCTTATAGAGTGACTTTTAACTGTGTCTTGGTATAGATTTCTTGTTGTTGGGAGGATATGAGAGGGTTACCTTCTATTCCACTATCTTGGTGATGTAATCTGCCTCCCTTTTTGCTCATTGTTTTTTTGTTTGTTTGTTTGTTTTTGGACACATGGTCTCATTCTGTTGCCCAGACTGCAGTTCAGTGGAGTGATCTCAGCTCACTGCAACCTCTGCCACCCGGACTCAAGCAATCCTCCCACCTCAGTCTCCCAAGTAGCTGGAACTACAGGCATGTGTGACCACGCCCAGCTAATTTTTATATTTTTTGTAGAAACGGGGCTTCACCACGTCACCCAGGCTGGTCTCAAATTCCTAGACTCAAGTAATCCGTTTGTCTTTGCCTCCCAAAGTGCTGGGATTACAGGTATCGACCACCACACCCGGCCCATTTTCGCTTGTTCTTATCTTTTCATCAGACATACCACCATCCCCACAAACATCTGCTGGTTGAAATGTTCATACTAGTTTTTTGTTACTGCTGAAATAAATGACTGCAAGTTTAATGGCTTCAAAAACACAGATATATTATCATAGGTTCTTTAAGTTCACAGTCTTACATGGTCTCACTGGGCTAAAATCGAGGTGCTGCACACCTTTCTGAAGCTCTGGAGGAGAATCCACTTTCTTGCCTCTTCTGGTTTCTAGAGCCTCCTGCACTCCTCAGCTTATGTCCACTTTTACTCTCTTCTAAGCCAGCAATGTCATATCTCTGTGATCCTACTTCTGTCTTCTGCTGTCACATCACTCTCTGACCACAGCCTCTCCCTGTCTCAAGGTTCTTAACCTTAATCACAAAGTCAAAGTCCCTTTCACCATGTAAGATAACATATTCACAATTTCCAGGCATTAGGATATGGACATTTTTGGGGGTCCACTATTCTGCCTACCATACTGCCCATTCATTTGCAGCCATAACATTCTAACACATAGTTAGTGGAATTATAATTGGGAAATTGGATGGTAGTTCTGAACATACTGAAATTAAATGTATACATTCATTTTAACTCCATGTAACCTCACATCTATGAAGTGTATGCCACAGAAATACTTAGACATTTATTCATTTAACATACTGAAAATATGTTACACTCCAGGTATTTTTCCAGTTGCAAGGAAAAAAGAGAAAGCCCTTGACCTCAAACCACTAGTGAAAGAAGGCAAAGAATAAGCAAATAAATATGAATTATGTTACATGATTATAATAGATACTTTTTTCAGTTGATGAGACCAAAATATTTAGTTTTTCTTGACTCCTCTTTTTTCTTCACAACCCATAACTAATTCATCAGCAAATTCTAATGGTTCTATTTTCAAAATACTTCAGAATCCTACCATCTTGTGTGTGCCAATATACATTTACAAAAATGTTTTCCCAAGTAAATCAAGGCACTATTACCAGATAAAGGAGGATGAATGATCAGAAGGAGAAAACAAACCAACAAACAAGATCTCTACTATAACGTCTTCTACACCTAACACGTAGCAAACACAGAGTCTAGCCAAATAGTTAGCAGTTATAACAATACACTGGCATATTGTAAATTCTTCACAGCTATCTAACAAATTTGTATTGTTGTGTAAATACTTTTTTGTGTGTGTATGACAGAGTTTCTGCTCTGTTGCCCAGGCTGGAGTGCAATGGTACAATTTTGGTTCACTGCAGCCTCCACCTCCTGGGTTCAGGCAATTCTCCTCTCTCAGCCTCCCAAGTAGCTAGGATTATAGGCGCCCACCACGACGCCCAGTTAATTTTTGTATTTTTAGGAGAAATGGGGTTATACCACACTGGCCAGCCTGGTCTCCTGACCTCAGGTGATCCTCTCACCTCAGCCTCCTAAAGTGCTAGGATTACACGAGTGAGCCACTGCATCCGGCCTAAATGCATTTATACTCCACCTGAAGATACATTCCACTCTAATGCTATCTGTTGAACAGGTCATTAAGCTGAGTAGATGATGGAGAGCAGTATCCATGTCTCCATCAATGGCAGCGTATAAATTGCTGTATGTAAAACTAGACTGAAAATGTGATTTTAGGCTTTCCAGGTATGGATTATATGGAATCTGACAAAACGCCCCAGCCCTGCCATGATAGCATAAAAGTTGCTATGGACAATACATACACAACAGAGTAGGATATATTCTGATAAAATCCCAGATATCATATCATTTTGTCTAGAAAAATTTTGCATAGCTTTCTAAAAGACTCACTTTTAAAAACATAGTTGTGTTTTTGGTAGACGGCCGGCCAGGCCTAGAGTGTGCTGATTGTTGTTTTATTCAAACAACATAATATTGAAAAGCATAAAAGTACATAGTCCAACACGGGTTAAATGCAATTTAATCACATCATGTGCCTTAAGACTTCCTATATTTAAAAGTATGCTGTGAATGCAGTTCAGAACCGCTCCAGCCCACATGTGGCCTCTGTTAATGTAACCTTCTTTCTTTTTTTTTTTTTTTTTTTTTTTTTTTTGAGACGGAGTCTCTCTCTGTCTCCCAGGCTGGAGTGCAGGGGTGCGGTCTTGGCTCACTGCAACCTCCACCTCCCCGGTTCAAGTGATTCTCTTGCCTCAGCCTCACGAGTAACTGGGATTACAGGGGCCTGCCACCACGCCCAGCTAATTTTTGTATTTTTAGTAGAGACGGGGTTTCACTATGTTGACCAGGCTGGTCTCAAACTCCTGACCTCGTGATCCGGCCGCCTCAGCCTCCCAAAGTGCTGGGATTACAGGTGTGAGCCACCGCGCCCAGCTAATGTGACCATCTTTCTAAGGACTTGCTGCTAGAAACCAGAACAGTTAAGTGTCACCAAGTAAGAGCAGGCTCTAATCTTCCGTCTAAATGCAAAACAAAACTACATTGGCTCTCATCAAAAGAACGTCCTTTTTGAAGCTCAGTAATTATCTGCAAAGTACTTTACTTTAATATAAGTTCCCAGTTGATGAATAGCCTTAGTTGACACTAAGGAAATGTGTTTGAGATTACATGTACTAATTATTCTGGAATTTGGATTCTTAACTGACTTTTCAGAGTAATAGGATTTAATTCCCAGATATGATGGGGATCGTGTGGTAGCTATAGGGCACACAAGAGCCTATAAAAAAATTTTGGATAAAAGCTGAATTTTCACTTTACTCAATAGCTCAGACTTATTTACTATGATATACTAATTTAATTCAAACCATAATTTGCCTACCAAATATGGGGCAGTAAAATTATTTTTATTTAATGACAAGACTGCCAAGTGAAAGGATTAAGATATTTAATCGACTTCCACAATTTTGGCCTAACAGCTAGCTCAAACACAGATGCACCAAGATAAATTACACAGTTTAAGTCATTAAAGTAATTCGATCAGGATCAAAGTATCTGGAAAGATTCCATATTAATTTTATTTTACTTAAAGCACATTTCAAAGCAAACAGGCATTGAAAGTAAATATCTCTACGGAATGGCAATTAAGATTTCCCACGGAAGTCATTGCCAAGGCCCTCAGAGTCCATTGTTTGTCTTCCTTTAGTTTGGTGTGAGATAAAATGAAGGCCAAGTGCCCAGGGAGTATCACGTTTGAAAGAAGGTCTCTTTTTTTTAATCACCTACCTTGAAGCTTTTTTTTTTTTTTTTTTTTTTGATACAGTCTCGCTCTGTTGCCCAGGCTGGAGTGCAGTGGCACAATCTCGGCTCACTGCAACCTCCGCCTCCCCGGTTCAAGCAATTCTCCTGCCTCAGCCTCCTGAGTAGCTGGGATTACAGGCGTGCACCACCACGCCCGGCTAATTTTGTGTTTTTAGTAGAGATGGGGTTTCACCATGTCGGACAGGCTGGTCTCCAACTCCTGACCTCATGATCTGCCCACCTCGGCCTCCCAGAATGCTGGGATGACAGGCGTGAGCCACGGCTCCTGGCCCACCTTCAAACATTTTCTATCCTCTCGTCAGAAGCACCTTTTTGGGGCTTCTCTTCCCCATGGCATCTCAGGCTTTGATGTTGCCCAGGACCCTGACTCCTTGCTTTACATAATACAGCAGCTAATAACCCACTTCCAGCAAAATATTGGTGACTTAAATACATTAGCTTCATCCTCCTTGTTGACACAGGTAATTCCAATTTAACCTACATGTCAGCATCCCCAACCTGGATCCTTCCTTCTAGAACTTCTGTGCAGTCTTGAAGTTAACATTCTCATGGCACTAATGCATGGGAGTTCTTACTCCCAAGAGTCTCTCAACATCACCTCTCATGACTAACATGTTCCATCACGTGGAACTCAGGTTTATTTTCTTGTTTTCTGCAAAAGTAAAAAGAGAAAATGAAAAAAAATGACAAATTTTATGGTGGCAGCCTTTTGTGAAGGTCCAGGGGCAATGGATGAGGTTATATAACAACACCACAAACAGCCCCACATGATACCCACCAACTTGACAGAGCATCGCAGAATATCACTCAGCTCATTCTCACACCCTCTCCCCCGCTCCATCCCCTTTACAAATACCAGCGTTTCAAAAATATGCCTCTGGGCTTCCCTTTATATATCCAAAGACTCATCCGTATGCTCTGCTAAACACAGTTCACCTTGTCTGAATCTAATTTTTCTCCCCCCAAGTCTTTAAAGAGAAGGAAGCTGTGTAGAGATTTTTTACTCACTGATATGAATTATGTACACTCCCTACTTAGTAGAAGCAGTTAAGTTAGTTCTTTATTTTAAAGAACTATTATTTTATTCTGCAACATTATGTATCCTTTCATATTGGGTTTAATGTATTAAAACTATCTCTTAAGAGACCTCTCTTCTCAAGAGACTATGAGCTCTTCAAAGTCAGGAAGCAAGTCTTATTTTTTTTTATGTTAATTATGGAAAATACTCTATTCATAAGTGAAACCTCTTTTTTACAAAAAGGAAGTAAAGAAGGTATTCTAATGAGCCCCTGGTACTAATCACTCAGCTTTACCAGTTATCAATATATGGCCAGTCTAGCCATCTATACCCACCCCCATGTTCCCCCCACACATACATCATTTTATTATTTTTTTATCCTGTTTAGTGTAATAACTTTTACTACTATACCGCTTAATCCACAAATGAACGAAAGAGGAGTCAAAAGTTTATCCTGTTTAGTGTAATAATTTTTACATTAAATATATAGCAATTCACTTCTCAAAATGGCACTGGTAACTTTTAGAAGAAAGAAGTTTCCATTACTCATTGACTAAAAAATCTCAAAAACAGCTAAGCAGCTATGCTATAGCTCAGTAAGTACCATTAAACTGTTCTGGGCTAGTGTACATTTCAGGTTAATAGAGAACAATGTTGTGGGTTTTAGAAAGGCAGCAATAATTATATTTTGGCTTTTAGTCTAGATGCTTGGCATAGTTAAGGCGACAGTTCAAGCATGTTAAGTGAAGGTAGTTAAAATGTAAGAACAACCATCACAATCTCTTGCAACCTAAATACACTCTTTAATGCTTACATGGAATGAAACCAGTGTTTTTAATTGACATTTTACACACACACACACAGACACACACACACACACACACACACAGAATTTTTTTAAAAATCAAAGACAATCATTCGAAATGTACTATGGTAACATGTTAAAAATGTAAATACCAATGCATAATTTTAAAGAACACCTCAAATGTTCTATAATTTTATCTTTAAAAATTTAAAGGTAGTATAGCTCTCTAAACAATAAAGACTGACTTAAGAAAACATAACCATAATACCACTATCACAAAAAAAATTAAAAATAATGTCTTTATTCAGTCATGATTTGTTTTTTAAGTCTCCACTCTCTTATACAGCCACTAGCTCATGGAAGTGCCCAATCACTGTGTCCCAAACTACTGGACTTTCAGAAGTTTTCATGTTGAGGAGGTAACAGTCAGTCTCTCCTCTTCTCTGACAAGTTCTCCCATCTGTTCAAACCTCAGTTCAGTATTACCTGCTCTGTAAAGACTTCCTTGATTCTCCCAAACACAGTTAGTCGTCTCTTCTTGAGGGCTTTCATGATGCATCGTTCATATCTCTAGCACGTATCTAAATATTTGGTATTATAATTATTCATTTTATTGTCTGTGTCCCCAAATTTAGGCATGCCTTTAATAAACATTGTAATCAATGCTTATTACAGTAATCTCAATTCCCAGACACGCTGCTGATAAGACAGATCATGTATATGTATTTGAAGAAAAGAAGGAGGAAGGGAGGGAGAACACAGACAAGAAGCTAGCCATCAATTATGGTCTCTGTAGTAGGAAGTCTGTGGGCACATTCTCATGGTTCCCACATTCCCCTCTTCCACTTCTAGGTTATGTTTATATGAACTGGGAATTTTCTCTGTTTTACTTATTGTTTTATCTCTAGCACTTGAAACATTACTGGGCACATAGTAAAAGTTTCATACATGTTTATGGAAGGAAAGAAGGAAGGAAGGAGGGGAGGAAGGGAGGAAGGGAGGAAGGGAGGGAAGGGCGGGCCTTGGCCCCATACAAAAGATTGATGACTTGAATGTTCATAAGTTAAAATGTTTACTATATTATCATTCATTTATAATTACCTGCTTTCACAAACTTTTATGATAGATAAACATTTATATAAGCAGCCATCATTTGTGTCCAAACCAGGATATATTTCTCTCAGAATAAATCTATGCCATTTACTGCCTTAAAGAACTGCCTAATAACCAGTGACCTACTAGGAGCTTTATTTCAGTGCCATCAATGTAATCAATGCTTTGATTGCCAGATCCAAAAGCACAGGATATTTCTGGGAAAACTGGTCTTTATGCAAATGGTGACTTGGCCAACAGAATTCTTGTTCCTTATTTCAGGGTAACTGGACCGGTTACCCAGACCTGGCTAGGAGAGCATGTAGCAGGTGAGCAAATCAGGATAACTCAGTTTACTGAGATGGAGGCTACACTCTGCTTATCCTCGGCTCGATAGCTCAGTCTGATTTACTCTGACCTGGAGATGTTATTTGTGTACCTTGGTTGTCAATGAACTTTGGATAATGTAGTCAGAAGCCTCTAATGAATTATATTGATCCCATTCTGACCTGGTAGTCATTTTCTCAAACAGGTACTCAGAGGCAAATCACCTGATCTATCAGGTGACAAATATTCAGAACTTCCAATCTGAAACAAGAAAGATACAGAGTAGTGAGGGAGAAAAAGATAAGAATGAAGTATGTGAGATTTCTGTCAAATCCCCGCATTTGTTTTTTTCACTCTTCCCAAACAGCCCATCCTCCTTTAGTAGTGCTTCTTTCCCTGAGTGTTTCAAGTTTTGATGTGGCTTAGATTCTCTTCTGTCTGAGTAAAACAATCTGATAAATACATTCACACTAAAATTTTAATGACAGCCTACTTTATTCTATGCAGACACATGCACATACAAACACACACTTTTTATTTGACCATGCAACTTCTAATCCATTCTTCAATTCTCAGTTCAGTATTAATATCTCTGAGGTCTTCACTATGAATTGAATATATCTGTCCCCCCAAAATCCATATGTTGAAGCCCTAATTGCCAGTGTAGTGGTATTTGAAAGTGAAACTTTTGGGAGGTAATTAGGTTTGGATAAGGTCATGAGTGTAGAGCCCTCCTGATGGAATTAGTCCCCTTGTAAGAAGAAGAGACCAGAGTTCTCTTTGCTATGTGAGGATACAGCAAGAAGGCAGCCATCTGCATATCAGAAAGAGGGCCCTCATCAAGAACCCAACCCTGCTGGTACCCTCATCTCAGACTTCTAGCCTCCCAAACTCTAATAAATGAATGTTTGCAGTTTAAGCCACCCTGTCTATGTTATTCTCTTAATAGCAGCCCAGACTGACTAATACATTCTCCATGACTTAGTCACTAGAATTAAAATTAGAAAGATAGCAAATAAGCACATGAAAAGATGTTCATCATCATTAGTTATTAGGAAATGCAAATTAATACCATAATGGGATACCACTATGTAACTATTAGATTGTCTAAAATTAAATCATGCTGCCATAAAGACACATGCACACGTATGTTTCTTGCGCCACTATTCACAATAGCAAAGACTTGGAACCAACCCAAATGTCCAACAGTGATAGACTGGATTAAGAAAATGTGGTACATATACACCATGGAATACTATGCAGCCATAAAAAGGATGAGTTCATGTCCTTTGTAGGCACATGGATGAAGCTGGAAACCATCATTCTCAGCAAACTATCGCAAGGACAAAAAACCAAACACCACATGTTCTCACTCACAGGTGGGAATTGAACAATGAGAACACGTGGACACAGGAAGGGGAACATTACACACCGGGGCCTGTTGTGGGGTGTGGGGTTTGGGGAGTGGGGAGGGATAGCATTAGGAGATATACCTAATGTAAATGACGAGTTAATGGGTGCAACACACCAACATGGCACATGTATATATATGTAACAAACCTGCACGTTGTGCACATGTACCCTAGAATTTAAAGTATAATAAAAAATAAAAAATTTAAAAAATAAAAAAAAGACTGACCATGCCAAATGTTGACAAGGGAGTGGGACTCTCAGACATTGGTGGCAGAAAAGTGAAATTTATTTGGAAAACAGTTTGGAAGCTTCTTTAAAAAGTTAAACATACACTTACTATAGGACTAAGCTACTCTGCACCTAGGAATTTACCCAATGGAAATGAAAGCATATGTCCAATCAAAGACGTAAACGAGTGATCATAGCTGATTTATTTGTAATAGCCCAAAATGGGAAACCGCCCAAATGTTCATCAACAAATAAATGGATTTGCCAGGTGTGGTGGCTCACGCCTGTAATCCCAGAGCATTGGGAGGCCAAGGCAGGAGGATCACATGAGGTCAGGAGTTTGAGACCAGGCTGGTCAACATGGTGAAACCCCATCTATGCTAAAAATACAAAAATTAGCCAGGCATGGTGGCGTGCCCCTCTCGCCCCAGCTACTCAGGAGGCTGAGGTGGGAGAATCGCGCGCAGGAGGCAGGGGTTGCAGCAAGCTGAGATCGCGCCATTGCACTCCAGCCTGAGCGATAAAGTGAAACTCCATCTCAAAAAAAATAAACTAAAATGGATTAATAAGTTCAGATTTATTTATACTACTGGATTATTCTCAGCAAAAAAAAAAAATAATGTAACAACTATTGATGCACACAAAAAAATGAGTGAATCTCAAAATAATGACGCCAAATGAAAGAAGTCAGACAAAAAGTACATTACAGATGTCTATGTTAAGGTCTAAAAAATACAAAATAAATTACAGTGACAGAAAGCAGACCACTAGTTGTTTGAAGAAGGGAAAGAGAGAAGGAAAAAGAGACAGATTACAAAGAAGCACAAGGACACTTTTGGGAGTGATAGCTGTGTTCCTTATGTTGATTTCAGCAATGACTTCATGGATATGTATATATGTCAACACTTAGCAGATTGTACACTTTAAATATATGCAATTTGTTGTAAGTCAATTATACCTCAATAGAGTGGTTAAAATAACGTATCTCTTCAGGGATAGGGACCAAATATGAATTGTCTTTGGACCCCTGAGTGCTGGATAGTATACAGTAAGCGTAACGCATAGTAGTAGCTGGTAACTCGGGGAAGAAGATGGTGTTCGAGTCCCTTCTGACCTTATGTGATCCTCCCACCTTAATCTCCCAAAGTGCTAGGATTACAGGTGTTAGCCACCACGCCTGGCCTAAATGATTCTTTTTTTTTTTTTTTTTTTGAGACAAAGTCTCACTCTGTCACCCAGCCTGGAGTGCAGTGGTGTGATCTCAGCTCACTGCAACTTCCACCTCCTGGGTTAAAGCAATTCTCATACCTCAGCCTCCCAAGTAGCTGGGATAACAGATATGTACCACCATACCTGACTAATTTTTGTATTTTTAGTACAGATGGGGTTTCGCCATATTGCCCAGGCTGGTCTCCAACTCCTGACCTCATGTGATCCTCCCGCCTCAGCCTCCCAAAGTGCTAGGATTACATGCATGAGCCACTGCACTAGGCCCTGAATGACTCAAATATAGAAAAGATCTTCACAAAATGAAAATTAAGACTATAATGAAATATTGCTTTTCATCCATCAGATTGGCAAAGATCAAAAATTTTGGTAACTCACTGTGTTGGCAAGGGTTAGGGAAAGAGGCGCTTTTATTCCTTGCTACAGGGAATGCAGACTGACAATAACATTCATGAAAGACAATTGAGCAATAGCTCTTAAAATTGAAAGCACATGTCCTTGGCCTTGTAATTCTACTGCTAGAAATTTATGCTACAAATATTCTCACACTCATGAGAGACAAGTATGAGAATCTATCTAATATAAAATTTAAACTAAGATATGGATTTTTGAGATTCAAACTTCTGCCATATCTTTTCTCACTTGGTTTATAAATTTTCATCAAATGTGTCCATTTAAAAAATTTTTTTTAACTTTTACGTTCAAGGGTACATGTGCAGGTTTGTTTTATTGGTAAACTTGTGTCATGGGGATTTGTTGTACAGATTCCGTTATCACCCAGGTATTTCACCTGGTACCCACTAGTTATTTTCTTGATTATCTCCCTCCTCCCAATCACCTTCTGATAGGCCCCAGTGTGTGTTGTTCCCCCATGTGTCCATTTGTTCTCATCATTTAGCTGCCACTTATAAGTGAGAACATGTGGTATTTGGTTTTATGTTCCTGCATTAGTTTGCTAAGGATAATAGCCTCCATCCAGCTCCATTCATGTCCCTGCAAAGGACAAGCTCTCATTCTTTTTTCATGACTATATAGTATTCCATGGTGTATATGTATCACATTTTCTTTATTCAGTCTACCATTGATGGGCATTTAGGTTGATTTTATGTCTTTGTATTGTGAATAGTGCTGCAATGAACATACATGTGCATATGTCTTTATGATAGAATGGTTTTTATTTCTTATATTCAAAGACCTAAAAAGAGAAATACTATCCAACCCATCAATCCCATTACTGAGTATACACCAGTGGAGTTGATGGGTCAAATAGTATTTCTGTCTTTAGGTCTTTGAGGAATCACCACAGTGTTTTCCACAATGGCTGAACTAATTTACCCTCTCGCCAACAGTGTATGAGCATTCTTTTTTCTCCCCAACCTCACCAGCATCTGTTATCTTTTGACTTTTTAATAGTAGCCATTCTGACGGGTATGAGATGGTATCTCACTGTGGTTTTGGTTTGCATTTCCCTAATGATCAGTAATGTTGAGCTTTTTTACATATGCTTTTTGGCCACATGTATGTCTTCTTTTGAAAATTGTCTATGTCCTTTGCCCACATTTTAATGTTTTTTTTTTCCAGTAAATTTGTTTAAGTTTCTTATAGATGCTGGATATTAGACCTTTGTCAGATGCATAGTTTGCAAATATTTTCTCTCATTCTGTAGTTTGTCTGTTTACTCTATTGATAGTTTCTTTTTCTGTGCAGAAAGTACTTTAGTTTAATTAGATCCATTTTTCAGCGTTCACTTTTGTTGCAATTGCTTTTGATGTCTTCATCATGGGATTGTTGCCCATTCCTATGTCCAGAATGGTATTGCCTAGGTTGTCTTCCAGGGTTTTTATACCTTTGAGTTTTACATTTAAGTCTTTAAGCGATGCCGAGTTAGTTTTTGTATATGGTGTAAGGAAGGGGTCCAGTTTCAATCTTCTGCATACGGCTAGCCAGTTATCCAAGCACCATTTATTGAATAGGGAGTCCTTTTCCCATTGCTTATTTTTGTCAGCTTTGTTGATGATTACATAGTTGTAGGTGTGTGGCTTTCTTTTTGGGCCCTCTATTATGTTCCATTGGTCTATGTGTCTGTTTTTCTACCAATAGCATACATTTTTATTACTGTAGTCCTCTAGTATAATTTAAAGGCAAGTAGCATCATTCCTCCAGCTTTGTTCTTTTTGCGTAGGATTGCGTTGGCTATTTAGGCTCTTTTTTGTTTCCATATGAATTTTAAATTAGTTTTTTCTCATTCTGTGAAGAATGTCATTGGTAGTTTAATAGGAATAGCATTGAATCTGTAAATTGCTTGGGCAGTATGGCAATTTTGATGATATTGCTTCTTCCTATCCATGGGCATGAAATGTTTTTCCATTTGTTTGTGTCATCTTTGATTTTTTTTTTTTGAGCAGTGTTTTGTAGTTCTCCTTGTAGAGCTCTTTCACCTCCCTGATTAGCTGTGTCACTAGGTATTTTATTATCTTCATGGTAGTTGTAAATGGGATTGTGTTTCTGATTTGGTTCTTGGCTTGATCATTCTTAGTGTATATGAATGCTAGTGATTTTTGCACATTGATTTTATATCCTGACACTTTGCTGAAGTTGTTTATCAGATTGAAGAGCTCTTGGGCAGAGACAATGATACAGGATATTCTAGATACAGGATCGTGTCATCTGCAAACAGATAGTTTGAATTCCTTTCTTCCTCTTTGGATGTCCTTTATTTCTTTCTCTTGCCTGATTGCTCTGACCAGGACTTCCAATACCATTTGAATTGTACCATTTTTCAAGGGGAATGTTTCCAACTTGTGCCCATTTAGTATGTTGTTGACTGTGGGTTTGTCATAGACGGCTCTTATTATTTTGAGGTATGTTCCTTCAATACCTAGTTTATTGCGAATTTTTAACCTGAAAAGATGTTGAATTTTATTGAAAGATTTTTATGCACCTATTGAGATAATCATGTGGTTTTTGTCTTTAGTTCTGTTTATGTGATGAAACACATTTATTGATTCATCCATGGTGAACCCACCTTGCATCCCAGGGACAAAGCCGTCTTGATTATGGTGGATTAGCTTTTTGATGTGCTGCAGGATTCGGTTTGACAATATTTTGGTAAGGATTTTTGCATTAATGTTCACCAAGTATATTGGCCTAAAGTTTTCTTTTTCTGTTCTGCCTCTGTCAAGTTATGGTATCGGGATAATGCTGGCCTCATAGAATGAGTTAGGGAAGAGTCCTTCCTTTTCAATTTTTTGGAATACTTTCGGTAGGAATGGTACTGGCTCCTGTTTGTACATCTGGTAGAATTTAGCTGTGAACCCATCTGGTCCTGGGATTTTTTTTTTTGGTTGGTAGTCTATTTATTACTGCCTCGATTTCAGAGCTCAATATTGGTCTGTTCAGGGATTCAGCTTCTTCCTGGTTCAGTCTTGGGAGGGTGTATGTGTCCAGGAATTTAGTCATTTCTTCTAGATTTTCTAGTTTATGTGCATAGAGGTGTTTATAGTATTCTGTGGTGTCAGCGGTAATATCCCCTTTGTCTTTTCTAATTGTGTTTGTTTGGATCTTCTCTCTTTTTTTCTTTATTAGTCTAGTCAACATTTTATGTATTTTATTAATTTTTTCAAAAAACCAGCTACTGGATTTACTGATCTTTTGAATATTTTGGGAGGGGGTCTCAATCTCCTTCAGTTCAGCTCTGTTTTTGGTTATTCCTTGTCTTCTGCTAACTTTCAGGTTGGTTTTCCCTTGGTTCTCTAGTTCTTTTAGTTGTGATGTTAGGTTGTTAAGTTGAGATAGATCTAACTTTTTGATGCGGACATTTAGTGCTATAAACTTTCCTCGTAACACTGTCTGAGCTGTGTGCCAGAGTTTCTGGTATGTTGTATCTTTGTTCTCATTAGTTTCAAAGAACTTCTTGATTTCTGCCTTAATTTCATTATTTATCCAAAAGTTATTCAGAGCAGGTTATGCAATTTCCATGTAATTGTATAGTTTTGAGTAAATTTCTTAGTCTAGATTTCTAATTTGATTGTACTATGATCCAAGAGATTGGTTGTTATCATTTCAGTTATTTTGCATTTGCTGAGAAGTGATTTATGTCCAATTATGTGATCAATTACAGAGTATGTGCCATGTGGCAATGAGAAGAATGTGTATTCTGTTGTTTTGGAGTGGAGAGTTCTACAGATGTTGTATTAGTCCATTTTCACCCTGCTATAAAGAAATACATGAAACTGGGTAATTTTTTTTTGTTTTAAAGAGACTTAATTGGCTCCCAATTCTGCAGGTTGTACAGAAAGCATGGCTTGGAAAACCTCAGGAAACTTACAATCATCACAGAAGGTGAAGGAGAAGCAAGCACTTCTTACATGGCAAGAGTAGAAGGAAGAGAGGGTGGGTGGAGGTGCCACACACATTTAAAAAAAAAAAAAACAGATTTTTGTGAGAACTCACTCACTATCATGAAAACATCAGGGGGGAAATCTGCCTCCATGATTCAGTCACCTCCCACCAGGCCCAGCCTCCAACATTGGGGATTATAATTCGACATGACATTTGGATGGGGACACAGACCCAAACTGTATCAGATGTCTATCAGGTCCATTTGATCCAGTGCTGAGTTCAGGTCCTGAATATCTTTGTTAATTTTCTACCTCAATGATCTAATACTGTCAGAAGGGATGTTAAAGTCTATATTGCAAAGGAGTCTAAGTCTCTTTGAAGGTCTCTGAAAACCTGCTTTTTGAATATGGGTGCTCTTGTATAGGGTGCATATATATTTATGATAGTTAGGTCTTCTTGTTTAATTGAACCCTTTACTTTTTTTTTTTTTTCGAGTTGGAGTTTCACTCTTGTCACCCAGGATGGAGTACAGTGGCATGATCTCGGCTCAATGCAACCTCTGCCTCCTGGGTTCAAGTGATTCTCCTGCCTCAGCCTCCCAAGTAGCTAGGATTACAGGCACATGCCACCACATCGGTTAATTTTTGTATTTTTTAGTAGAGACAGGTTTCACCATGTTGGCCAGGCTGGTCTAGAACTCCTGACCTCAGGTGATCCACCTGCCTTGGCCTCTCAAAGTACTGGGATTACAGATGTGAGCCACCACACCCGGCCAAACCCTTTACTATTATGTCATGCTCTTCTTTGTCTTTTCTTTAATCACTGTGGGTTTGAGATCTCTTTTATCTGAAGTTAGAACTGCAACCTTTGCTTTTCTCTGTTTTTCCATTTGTTTGGTAGATTTTTCTCCATCCCTTTATTTTGAGCCTATGGGTATCATTGCATGTGCGTTGGGTCTGTTGAAGACAGCATAACACTGGGTCCTGGTTGTTTATTCAGCTTGACATTCTGTGCCTTTTAAGTGGGCCATTTAGCCAATTTACACTTAAGGTTAGTACTGATATGTGTGGATTTGATTCTGCCATCATGATGTTGGGTGGTTGTTATGCAGGCTTGTTAATGTGGTTGCTTTACAGTGTACTGGTGTGTGTACCTCAGTGTGATTTTGCAGTGGCTGGTAACGGTCTTTCTATATTTAGTGCTTACCTGAGGAACTGTTGTAAGGCAGGTCAGGGGTGACAAATTCCCTCAGTATTTGCACGCCTGAAAAGGGTCTTCTTTCTTTTTCGCTTATGAAGCTTAGTTTGACTGGATACACAATTCTGGGTTGAAATTTCTCTCTCTTGTTTTTTTTTTCTTCTTGACAGAGTCTTGCTCTGTCACCCAGGCTGGAGTGCAGTGGCACAATCTTGGCTCCCTACAACCTCTGCCTCCCAGGTTCAAACAATTCTCCTGCCTCAGCCTCCCGAGTAGCTGGGACTACAGGCTCACACTGCCACACCTGGTTAATTTTTGTATTTTAGTAGAGACGGGGTTTCACCGTGTTGCCCAGGCTGTTCTCGAGCTCCTGAGCTCAAGCAGTCCACCCACCTCGGCCTTCCAAAGTGCTAGGATTACAGGCGTGAGCCACCATGCCTGGCCTGAAATTTCTTTCTTTAAGAATGTTAAATGTTGGCCCTCAATCTCTTCTGACTTGTAGGATTTCTGCTGAAAGGTCCACTGTTAGTCTGATGGGCTTCCCTTTTTACCTGACCTTTCTCCCTAGCTGCCTTTAACATTTTTTCTTTCATTTTGACCTTGGAGACTCTGATGATTATGTGTCTTGGGGATGATCTTCCTGGGGAGTATTGTACTGGGGTTATCTGCATTTCCTTGATTTGAATGTTGGCCTCTAGGTTGGGGAAGTTCTTGTGGATGATATCCTGATACGTGTTTTCCAAGTTGCTTATACTCTCCTCATCTCTTTCAGGGATGACGATGAGTCATAGATTTAGTCAGTTTACATAATCTCATATTTTTCAGAGGTTTTGCTTTTTCCTTTACATTCTTTATTCTCTATTTTTGTCTGACTGTCTTATTTCAGAAAGCCAGTTTTCAAGCTCTGAGATTCTTTCCTCTGCTTCATCTGTTCTGCTATTAATACTTGTGATTGCATTATGAAATTCTTGTAGTGTGTTTCTTCAGCTCCATCAGTTTGGTTATATTCTTTTAAATGCTGGCTATTTTGTCTGTCACCTCCTGCATCGTTTTATTGTGATTCCTAGCTTCTTTGTATTGGGTTTCAACATACTCCTCTATCTCAATGATCTCTGTTCCTATCCATATTCTGAATTCGATTTCTGTCATTTTAGCCATCTTAGCCCAGTTCAGAACCCTTGCTGGAGAGATGGTGTGGTCATTTGGAGGAAAGAAGGCGTTCTGGCTTTTTGTGTTGTCAGGGTCCTTGAGCTGGTTGTTTCTCATCTTTATGGGCTTATCTACCTTCAATCTTTGAGGTTGCTGACCGTCAAGTTTCCATTTGATGACCTTTAGAGTTTGTTTGTGGTATAAGGTGGATTCAGCCAACTGCCTTCATATCTGGAAGATTTTAGGGGACCAATGCTCAGCTCCCAACTCCTGTTCTACCTCTGGGGAACTTGTATTGGACCAGACTTTGTTCTGTGGCTCCTCCAGGTTAGAAATCCACTGTGTTGTGGGGGGACCCTAGGTGCTTCTGGATCTCTGGTCACTACACTCTGATGGGTGGTGTCAGCCAAAGCGTTTGTAGTATAATGACAGTGGGATCCCTCTTCATTTGCCCTGCTCATTGGGGCAGGAAGGCCCTGCTGGCAACTGTGTGTGCAGTCACACTGGTGGTGGTGTTAGCACAGGGGTGGGGTGCTGGTGTGTGCTTTTTCTGTGCATTGCATGCAGGGGCAGTTGTTAAGTGTTGGGGAGGGTCCGCTGTTCTCCCTGCCTAGTTTTGCTCCCTTGGCAGTGTTGATGCATGGGTGGGGTGCTGGTGGGGCTGGGGCTGGCAGTGTTGATGCATGGGCAGGGTGTTGCTGGGGTTGGGGTGGGCCCTCAGTGCCCACCAAGGCTCTGACTGCAATGGCAGTCAATAGGAGGTTGGGGAGAGGACTGCACTTCTGCTGCAGCAGTGGCAGGGCAGGGTGCATGCACACAGCTGCATTGGCAGGGCAAGGAAAGCAAAACCCACCTATGCACATACTGCCAGCAAAGATGTGGGGCATTGCCATGGGCTGGGGGGAAGCTGCAATGCGGGGAGAGAGCAGGCAGGCTGGCTTGTGGCTGTGGGGGCCACCCCGCTGGAGTTCTCTGCCAGTCAGGCATAGTCCACCAGCACAGAAGCTATGATGCAGGCCCCCAGGGTGCTCTGGATCACTTGCAAGCCGGTGTAACCAGGCTGGAGCTGCAGGAGAGACCAGCAGATCAAGGGCTGCTCAGGTCCGACCAACCCCATCTGATGGGCAAGACTGCTCTGCAGAGTTCAGGTCCAACAGTTCTCCCAGGGCTGAAGTCTCCTATGGGAGCAAATCAAGCCTAGGGGGATGGGTGTCCCTGGCCATGCTCCACTACTGACGCTCCCGCACCAAACCCTCTGGGTTTCATATTAGCTGGCCTGCTGCCCCATCACTTCTCTAAGCAGCTCTCCCTGCCAACTCAAGTGTCCATGGTGGTCAAGGGGTCACCTCCTGCCAGGATTCCAGAGGCTTGAGGAGACAGCAGGTTGCTTCTTGCCAGTTCAACTCATCTGTTGCCCTAGAGTTGCTGGAGGCCAGGAACAAGTCCTGGTGTGTGATAGCCTCATGCAAGATTCCTGGTTTCCTTCCCCTTCAATTCAGCTTCCGTGTTTTCCCTCCATCCACTCTTGGTGCCTTCCCTCCGAAGATTTGCTATTTTTGTTCCCTAAATGATCTAATAACCTTATCTGAAAAACAGAGACAATATATATCCGTAGCTACACAGAATTGGGCCCAAAATATCTTTATTTGTCTTTGTTTCTTCTACTCCCAGCATAGGCACAGTATGTCTGAAAATTTTATTACAAGTCTGTTATATTAATCTAGAGACTGAAGGGATTTAACCATAATACTAAGGAACTACAGCTAGCAAAGGATTTTTAATCTCATGACATCTGTGATTTTTACATAGAGACAGGATTGTCTATTTTCAATTCAGAATCCAAGCAGAATTTTCCAAAGAAAATTTAAAATAAGCCCCTCACTAACACAACATGTAGAACAGAACTGTAACATCAGGAAGTCCTTTCTATATGTTAATGCAAATAAAAAGGCAGCCAGTGGTTTGCGGAATATATTAGAATAAAGCATATCTTTTTATAAAATACTTTTTTTGATACTTTTCTTTACAACACGTCATTGCTATGACTGATCCTACAGTCCAAGTACTCGTCTTTAAATTCCATGAACTGCCTGGATCCCTACACACTTTTCTTTTTAACTACCCAGGGAGTGTAGTATGGATTTGTTAATTAATATTTACAATGTACTTCAAGATTCCACCAGAAACTAGATTCTGGGTACAAACTACAGAAAATAAGGGTGTTTACATAAGAAATTTATAAGACTGTTTCATTTAAAGTGGTTTCCTTATTTTTTCTTTGTTTTTTTTTTCATTTGTTTGTTTTGTTTCTTGGGTTTTTGTTTTTTGGGGGGTTTTTTTGGCTTTAGCTGTGGACAAGGACAGGCATTTTAGAACTATCACTACCACTTTTATAATGTTACTCAACTAACATTTATTTTGTGTGGCTTGTAGTTGGACCTTACGCTGTTATGGAAATAAGTTCAACATTAATCTTCTGATTCTGTGTACATGTAGGTTAATTGCATGATGAGATGCATGGAAAGAAGAGCTTTTTATCTGGATCATGAAAACTTAAGAAAACAGTTGCTGTTTTTAAAAAATGAAAAAAGATAAATAAAATAAATAATTAAGCTGATGTCCTTCATAGAAAAGTATTCTATCTTAAAATAAGATTTGTGATCTCAATGTATTAATTATCAAGGTCTGAAATAAATATGGGAATACTTGCATTTAAAAATAAATAAATAAAATAAAAGACTTTTTTTCCTTTAAGCTCTGTTGGACTTGAAAAATAGACTGTTAATAAGAAGCTGATACTTAAAGACTGCACTTTGAGTAAGTGAGTAATCAAAGACTAGCTTTGTAATAAAAGCCCTAGAGGAGAAAACTGACAGATCATATTATGTGGGATGAGACTCACATGGGACGTACAGTACAGAACAGAATAAAGATAGCACTAGAGTGGAAATTGTTTCTCTGCTACAATAGGTACTAGGTTCTCAGCAAGAAGAATTAGGGATTATTTCTAAAATCACTGAAAATTCTTTAAAATCTGTTAGAGTAGTCTTTCCTTATCCATGAGGAGTACATTAAAAAACCCTCCATAGATGCCTGAAACCACAGATAGCACCACACCCTAAAAATAATATGTTTCTTCCTATGCATACATACCTATGACAAAGTTTAATTTATAAATCAGGCACAGTAAGAGATTTACAACAATAAGTAGTAATAAAATAGAGCAGTTTTAACAATGTGCCAGCATCACCACTCTTGCGCTTTGGGGATATTATTAAGTAGTATAAGGCTTACCTGAAAATAAGCGCTGTGATACATTGACAGTCAATCTAAAAACTAAGAGGGATAACACATTGGGCTACTAAGTGACTAAGGGGAGGATTACAGACAGCATGAAGATGGTGGACAAGGAATAATGCACATCCTAAGCAGGACAGAGTTGGGCAAAGTGGGATACTGTGATTTCATCACACTATTCAATATGATGTGTAATTTAAAATTTACAAATTATTTATTTCTGAAATTTTTTATTTAATATTTTTAGACTGTCATTGGCCACTAGTAACTGAAACTGGAAAGCAAAACCACACATAGGGGAGGACTATTGTATATGTGTATGTAAGTACATGAGATAAGCGTTTCTTGTTACTTAATCTGGGTTTATTTATTTGCAACAAACCATTTTATTATCTTTATGTTCCCTATTGGAGTTAGCAAAATAATGAAAATCATCTTACTATGTGGTTGCAATCAGGAAACAGCCTATTTTGCAGTATTGTCTTGTAATATAGCTTATTTCCATCTTGAAATGGAACATGTAATGCTAATTTACATTTTTTCATAGTGTATTCTTTAGAAATGTGTCATTTGGTTTCAGGATAAAGGAGACAGGGTCTACGGAGAAGATGGGAAGTTAGATCCATGGTCCAGTAAATGCTTATTATAGCCCTCTCATAGAAATTGATAATGCACAGTTGCTTATTAAAGATGGAGAGTTGCTGGAGTAAAGAAACCTCTTTAATTTTAGCATAGCATTTCTCAAATGTAATTGCTCAAGGAAAGGTTTTTTCACATAGTATTATATAATACACCCAAAGACCTAATATGCATATTTAAAAAAAAACAAGGTTTGAAAAGAGTGTACTACATTGTGATAATTATATATGGAGTAAGATGCGTGGAGTAAGACCTCAATAAATGGGAACTATTTTCTCCCACCCCAAATTATAAACCTATTGAAGATGGAGACTGATGGTTTAATAGCCAATATCTAGGATCAGGAGTATAATTTGAAATATCTTGATAGGATGACTTCTTGGGGGAGTCTTTCTTTCTTTCTTTCTTCTTTCTTTTTTTTTTTTCAGAGTGTCACTCTGTCACCCAGGCTGGAGTGCAATGGCATGATCTAGGCCTACTGCGACCTCCACCTCCTTGGTTCAAGATATTCTCCTGACTCAGCCTCCCGGGTAGCTGGGATTACAGGCGCCCACCACTACGCCTGGCTAATTTTTGTATTTTTAGTAAAGACTGGGTTTCACCATGTTGGCCAGGCTGGCCTCGAATTCCTGACCTCAGGTGATCCACTCACCTCAGCCTCCCAAAGTGCTGGGATTGCAGGTGTGAGCCACCGCACCTGACCTGGACTTAGACTTTTGAGTTAATGTTGGAATAATTTAAAACTTTGGGGGACTGCTGGTTTTGAAATGTGAAAAGGACATGAGATTTGGGAGGGGCCAGGGGTGGAATGATGTGGTTTGGCTCTATGTCACCACCCAAACCTCATCTTAAATTGTAATCCCCACTTGTCAGTGGAGGGACCTGGTAGGAGGTCATTGGATCATGAAGGCGGTTTCCCCCATGCTATTCTCATGATGGTGAGTGAGTTCTCATGAGAGCTGATAGTTTTAAAGTGTGGCACTTCCAGCTGGGCGCGGTGGCTCACACCTGTAATCCCAACACTTTGGGAGGCCGAGGTGGGTGGATCACGGGTCAGGAGTTCAAGATCAGCCTGGCCAACATGGTGAAACCCGGTCTCTACTAAAAATACAAAAATTAGCCAGGGGTGGTGGTGGACACCTGTAATCCCAGCTACTTGGGAGGCTGAGACAGGAGAATTGCTTGAACCCAGGAGGCAGAGGTTGCAGTGAGCTGAGATCATGCCACTGCACTCCAGCCTGGGTGACAGAGCAAGACTCTGTCTCAAAAAAAAAAAAAAAAAAAAAAAAAGTGTGGCACTTCCTCACTCTCTCTCTCTCCTGCTGCCATGTAAGATGCACCTTGCTTCTCCTTCACCTTCTGCCATGACTGTAAGTTTCCTGAGGCCTCCTCAGCCATGTGGAACTGTGAGTCAATTAAACCTCTTTTCTTTATAAATTACCTAGTCTCAGGTAGTATCTTTACAGAGGCCCATAAAATCAAAAGCATGTTAATTACTTGCAAGATACAATGGGGGTACAGGCGTTGGGTGAATGTTCCCATTTCAAATGGGAGAAATTGGTCAAAGCAAAAGGGACACAGGCCTCATACAAGTTCAAAACCCAGCTGGGAAGTCATTAAATCTTAAAGCTCCAAAATCTGCTTTGACTCCAGTCTCAAATCCAGGGCACACTGATGCAAGGGTAGGGTTCCCATGGCCTTTGGCAGCTCCACCCCTGTGCCTCAGCAAGGTACAGGCCCTGCGGCTGCTTTCACAAACTGGTATTGAGTGCCTGCAGCTTTTCCAGGTGCGTGGTGCAAGCTATCAGTGAATCTACAGTGCTGGGGTCTGGAGGTTGGTGGCCCTCTTCACACAGCTCCAGCAGTGTCCCGGGGGGACTCTCTGTGAGGGCTCGAACCACACATTTCCCTTCCATTGAGGTTCTTCACGAGGGCTCCACTCCTGCAACAGACTTCTGCCTGGCCATCCAGGCATTTTCATACATCTTCTGAAATCTAGGTGGAGGCTTCCAAAGCTCAACTCTTGTCTTCTGCACATTGCAAGCCAAACACAACATTAAAGTTGCCAAGGGTTGGGGCTTGCACACTCTGAAGCAACAGCCTGAGCTGTATCTTGGTCCCTTTTAGTCACAGCTAGAGTTGGAGCAGCTGGGATTCAGGGCACCAAGTCCCAAAGTTGCAAAGAGCCATGTGAGCCCAGCCCACAAAGCTATTTTTTTTTCCTCCTAGGCCTCCAAGCCTATGATGGGAGGGGCTGCCATGAAGATCTTTGACATGCCCTGAAGGCATTTTCCTTATTGTCTTGGCTATTAACATTCAGCTCCTCAATTACTTATGCCAATTTCTGCAGCCAGCTTAAATTATTCCCCAGAAAATGGGTTTTCCTTTTCTACCACATGGTCAGCTTGCAAATATTCCAAGGCTTTATGCTCTGTTTCTCTTTTAAAAACAAGTTCCAATTTCATACCATCTCTTCGTGAATGCATATAATTGAATCCTTTCAGAATAAGCCAGGTCACTTCTTGAATGCTTTGCTGCTTAGAAATTTCTTCTGCCAGGCTGAGTGCAATGGCTCACACCTGTGATCCTAGTACGTTGGGAGGCCAGGGTGGGTGGATTGCCTGTGCTCAGGAGTTCGAGACCAGCATGGACAACATGATGAAACCCCATCTCTACTAAAAACACAAAAAATTAGCCAGGCATGGTGGTGCACACCCATAGTCCCAACTACTGGAGAAACTGAGGCACAAGAATTGCTTGAACCCAGGAGGTGGAGGTTGCAGTGAGCAAAGATTGCACCATTGAACTCCAGGCTGGGTGACAGAACAAGACCCTGTCTCCACAAAAAAAAAAAAAAAGAACAGAACAGAACAGAACAGAACAGAAAATTTCTTCTGCCAGATACCCTAAATCATCTTTCTCAAGTTCAAAGTTCCACAGATCTCCACAGATCTCCAGGACAGAGGCAAAACGCTGCCATTCTCTTTGGTAAAGCATAGCAAGAGTGACCTTTGCTCCAGTTCCCAGTAAGTTCCTCACATGTATCTGAGACCACCTCAGCCTGTACTTCATTGTCCATATTGCTATCAGCATTTTAGTCAAAATCATTCAACAAGTCTCTAGTAAGTTCCAAACTTTCCCACATCTTTCTATCTTCTTCTAAGCCCTCCAAACTGTTCCAACCTCTGCTTAATACCCAGTTCCAAAGTCATGTCCACATTTCCAGGTTATCTGTGTTGTCCCAGCTACTCACAAGTCTGAGGTGGGAGGATCCCTTGAACCTGGAAGATCAAGGCTGCAGTGAGCTATGATTACACCACTGTACATCAACCTGGTTACAGAGTGAGAGCCTGTCTCGACAAAGAGTAAAAATCTCAGGAAAAAAAAAAGGCTCTAAAAAGGAAAGAAGTTATTCAAGCAACCATAAGAAGATTCCTGAGATTAGAAAGGTAAAAGCTAATTATAATGGGCAGGATATCACCAAAGAAATAAATTATATTTCACAAATGTTTATTGATAAACTGAACTTATATTTCAATTTGCACCTGGTGTCTTAGTATAACTACTAACTGCATACCCTTTTGTTCCCAGAAGTGTCTCACTTTGGATAATGAATTATGTGGGAACACCCTACCAAGTGCCAGGTGTACTAAGCAGTAACAGAAAATGAATATAAAAATTATTTATGTTAATGATTTAATATTGGGGTATTGAGCCAAAAAAAAAAAAAAGGCATGTGTCTTGCCATCGGAAAAGTGCTTCATTTCATTACAGAGTCAAGAAGAATATGTCTGAAAGAATCTGAAAGCAATGAAACTTTTTTTCTAATTTAAAGTCAGTGTTAGGTAGAGCAAATAAACTGTAGATAAAAAAAAAAAAAAAAAAAAAAAACAGGAAAGGGGAGAGGGCAGAATGAACTAGAGGAATTAGGAAAAGCAGATGGACACATTTGCAAATTGATACCCAGAACCGAAGCTTGAATCCCTTTGTCATCGAGTGGAAAATGGGTGCATACAAACATGACTGACTACAAGCTAGTGACCTTTAGCCTGCCGCTCTGGCAGCAAGGTAACGAAGACTACGTCCCTCAAAGGAGTCTTAATTTTTTTTTTTTTTTTTTTTTTTGAGACGGAGTCTCGCTCCGTTGCCCAGCTGGAGTGCAGTGGTGCGATCTCAGCTCACTGCAAGCTCTGCCTCCAGATTCACGCCATTCTTCTGCCTTAGCCTCCCAAGTAGCTGGGACTACAGGCACCCGCCACCATGCCTGGCTAATTTTTTGTATTTTTAGTGGAGACGGGGTTTCACCATGTTAGCTATGATGGTCTCGATCTCCTGATCTCCTGATCTGCCCTCCTCAGCCTCCCAAAGTGCTGGGATTACAGGCATGAGAGACTCACTCTTAATGGACTGACCTAGAACAAGTGTTCATTCAGAACCATCACTGTGACCAGACTAGATACGTAGATTGGTCTTGGTTAATCTGTGCTCAATGCTGGGACTCCCCACCAAACTAGTGATTGAAAATGAGAACAGAGTAGCTTTCCACTGGACATACATTGCCTGAAGAAGTTTAAATGGATGCTAGTCAGACAAGAACAAGAGATAACCACTCTAATTGCTTAACGAAATCACTCTTTGCAATTTCTGTTATTTTGCCTTCTACAAAGGGTATTTGATTTTTGAGAACCAAAAGCACAAGAGGATACCTGGCATTAAATATTTTTAAATGTTCCATGCTAAAAACTCATGCAATATGAAAAATGTATAACAGGAAATTTCCTTTCTTAACCCTTTTATGACAGGAACAATTTCAAACCTTTCCATAATATTACAATTATCATTGTTGCTATTTGGTGATGATTAAGCTTTAAGCTTGCTTTATATTTTCAAAGTGATCTAGTGTCATTTGTATTAGCTACACATATGTATGTATATGTAATTTTATGTATCAATTTCTCTAGGTCATGGCATCTAGAAGCGCCAGTCAGGTCCTCTGGCATTTCTTTCTCCACTATTCAATTTTTTACAAAAAGCCAAAAAATTATCACACCAGTTGGTTAAAACAGCTTGTAGCTAGGCTAAAATGAGAACCACCCTCCAACCCAGGATAACCAGCCTGTTACTTAGTAACAACAACAGAATATTCTAAATCTAAACCACAACAAGATTTAGATGGACAGTTTTATTTGCCATGATTCCAATATTCAAAATACTGTCTATATAATTTAGAGAAAACTTCAAGTCATATACACAAAAACTTTGACAATGGTTTTTACTAAGCCAAAGGGATAGATAACAATTATTGAGCATCCATGCTTTAAATGCATTATGTCAGGAAACATTATAAGCCCCATTTTTCCTATGAGGAAGAACATTAAAGTTTAGATAGTTTAAGTTGCTGAAAATAAGGTCAGCTAGCTGGTAAGCACCAGAGCCGGGTTTTGAACTTAGAAAGTCTGATGTCTACTTTTCTGTTATGAAAGCCTATTAAAGGCCAGGTGCCGTGGCTCATGCCTGTAATCCCAGCACTTTGGGAGGCTGAAGCGTGTGGATCACCTGAGGTCAGGAGTTCGAGACCAGCCTGGCCAACATGGCAAAACCCCATCTTTACTAAAAATATAAAAATTAGCCAGGCATGGTGGCAGGCGCCTGTAATCCTAGCTACTCGTGAGGCTGAGGCAGGAGAATAGCTTGAACCTGGGAGGCAGAGGTTGCAATGACTGGAGATTGTGCCACTGCACTCCAACCTGGGTGAAAGAGGAAGAATCTGCACCCCCCACCCAAAAAAAGAAAGCCTATTAAAGACCACCTTTTCCTTCTAAATCTCTAAACTCTCTAGAAAAAAAAAATTAGTTTGGGCAACATAGTGGGACTTCATCTCTACAAAAAATTAGCCAGGCATGGTGGCACATGCCTGTAGTAAGCTACTCAGGAGGCTGAGGCAGAAGGATTGCTGGAACCCGGGAGGCTGAGGCTGCAGCAAACCATGATTGCACCACTGTACTCCAGCCTGGGTGACAAAGCAAGACCATATCTCAAAAAAAAAAATTTCTTCTGCAAAATAGAAAAACATTATTACAGAAGGAGGGAAAGAAGAAAAGAAGGAAAGAAGGGGTGAGCAATTTCATTATAGACCAATGACCACAACATTAGAGCCACGATTACTTTTTTTAGGCTAGTTTCTAGAAGTTGTTAGATAAAATGGGTGAGACATAAGTTACTACCTATAGCGGATGCTATAACACACCATTAAGGTTCCCTTTACCAGCCCACAGCACCTGTCTACCCTCCACCAGAGAACTGCCATCCGCTGACTGGAGCCAGTTCACCAGTGAGGTTTCCCATGCCTCCCTCTTCAACTTCCCTGTCCCTCCCCATCTCCAGCTCATAACTAATGGTTGAATGATACAGGGCTATAAAAGGCCAGCCCCCATGTCCCCAACTCTGCAGCACATTTATTTCAGAGATCACCTCCTCAGGAACGGGCCAAGGCTAGAGTTTGCTTGGCTCTTTCATTCAAAATAAAATGAGCTATGTGAATAAAATATATGTCCATCTTTTACTACAAAGTCTCCATCTTAATCTCTTTCCCAACTAGAAACTAGGGTTTGCATTAATTATGATGCCTTGATCACATGGTAACAATTCTCGCCATTTCAAGAGGGTGGTTTGCTAATCTGTTTGAGAATTGTCTGTGCTGGACTAAGAATGGTGCACTAGCACACAGAAGTAAGAGGTCGGAAGTCCAACATTTTAGCCCCGCCTCTGCCACTTATTTTTGCTAGCCAAATGATGTGGAATGGTCGCATAATCATTTTGAACCTTCCTTTCCTTCTCTATAAGAGAGAAGGAAATTGTAGAGAATTGTCCCTTCTAATTCAGCAGGTAGGCATGAGAACAGCTGAGCTAATAAATGAAAGAAAAAAAAATCAGTCCTGATTTTTTTTTCTAATTGAAGAAACCAAGATATAAATTACTGTAAAAATAGTAATGAAGTCAGAAGACTCTAATCCCTGGAGCTATGCTATATGTGTTCTATTAAAGGCACACTATTCAAAAGACACAGAAGTTTGCAATATCTGACAGTTCTCGCTGTAACAAATATAAATTTATTTTGTGAGCAATACGTCAAAATTGAATCAAATGTGTTTATTTAAAAGAAGACATAGCAATCCTTTCTTCAATTTAAAAGCAATTTCATTTTTTCTTGCACTCTTTTTTTCTAAGTAAATGTGTATTGTGAAGTAAATGAAATCAGGGTTTCTTTTGTTGTATAGAAGTGGACATTCTTTTTTAAACAATTACTTGTCTTTGGATAATTCCTAAGAGAAGTTTTATTTTGAGTAATACTTTTGTTAGTCCTTGATGACATTTTCTTTAATTGTGTTTACCATCTTTTGTTATTTCTTTCAATAATGGCCTCCTAAGAGATTTGTTATGAAGCTGAAGGGGTGGGTTGCCCCTCCACACCTGTGGTGTTTCTCGTTAGGTGGAACGAGAGACTTGGAAAAGAGAAAGACACAGGGGCAAAGTATAGAGAAAGAAATAAGGGGGCCCAGGGGACCGGTGTTCAGCATATGGAGGATCCCGCCGGCCTCTGAGTTCCCTTAGTATTTATTGATCATTCTTGGGTGTTTCTCGCAGAGGGGGATGTGGCAGGGTCATAGGATAATAGTGGAGAGAAGGTCAGCAGATAAACACGTGAACAAAGGTCTCTGCATCATAGATAAGGTAAAGAATTAAGTGCTGTGCTTTAGATATGCATACACATAAACATCTCAATACCTTACAGAGCAGTATTGCTGCCTGCTTGTCCCACCTCCAGCCCTAAGGCAGTTTTCCCCTATCTCAGTAGATGGAACATACAATCGGGTTTTACATTCCCAGGGACTGGCAGGAGACAGATGCCTTCCTCTTATCTCAACTGCAAAGAGGCATTCCTTCCTCTTATACTAATCCTCCTCAGCATAGACCCTTTATGGGTGTCGGGCTGGGGGACGGTCAGGTCTTTCCCTTCCCATGAGGCCATATTTCAGACCATCACATGGAGAGAAACCTTGGACAATACCTGGCTTTCCTAGGCAGAGGTCCCTGCAGGCTTCTGCAGTGTTTGTGTCCCTGGGTACTTGAGATTAGGGAGTGGTGATGACTCTTAACGAGCATGCTGCCTTCAAGCATCTGTTTAACAAAGCACATCTTGCACAGCCCTTAATCCATTTAACCCTGAGTTGACACAGCACATGCTTCAGAGAGCACGGAGTTGGGGGTAAAGTTACAGATTAACAGCATCTCAAGGCAGAAGAATTTTTCTTAGTACAGAACACAATGGAGTCTCCTATGTCTACTTCTTTCTACACAGACACAGTAACAATCTGATCTCTCTCTCTTTTCCCCACATTTCCTTTCATGCGCGTCCGTGTGAAGGGATCACCAAGCAGGCTTTGTGTGAGCAATAAAGCTTTTTATCACCTGGGTGCAGGCGGGCTGAGTCCGAAAAGAGAGTCAGCAAAGGGTGGTGGATTATCATTAGTTCTTACAGGTTTTGGGATAGGTGGTGGAGTTAGGAGCAATGTTTTGGGGGCAGGCGGTGGATCTCTCAAAGTACATTCTCAAGGGTAGGGAGAATTACAAAGAAGCTTCTTAAGGGTGGGGGAGATTACAAAGTACCTTCTGAAGGGTGGAGGAGATTACAAAGTACCTTCTTAAGGGTGGGGGAGATTACAAAGTACCTTCTTAAGGGTGGGGGAGATTACAAAGTACAATGATCAGTTAGGGTAGGGCAGGAACAAATCACAATGGTGGAATGTCATCAGTTAAGGCTATTTTTACTTCTTTTGTGGATCTTCAGTTACTTCAGGCCATCTGGATGTATACATGCAAGTCACAAGGGATGCAATGGCTTGGCTTGGGCTCAGAGGCCTGACATTTCCCCCTTTTCTTTCCGACAAAACTGCCATTGCCATCATGGCCCATTCTCGATGGTCGCTGTCTCTTCGGAGCTGTTGGGTACACCTGCAGACTAACAACAGACAAAACAGGCACACAAGGATTAATATGAAATTTATAATCATAGTACTTCCGATGGTCTTAACCCAAGTGACAGGGTTAAGATTTGGGAGGCCATCAGCAACTCCCGTGATTGCCTCAGTTCCTGGTATCAAATTTAAATGGATTTGATGTTTCGAAAATTTGTTCTTTTAATTTGGAAGTGTCTCAAGCGAGATTATCCTCTCTTCCCTGTAGGTGGTGTCTAACCATGTCCCAGTGATGCTCAGACTCATTATAAGCTTGGAGTGTAATACAAAAATCTGACATATTCCAGTCACACTGTAACTGGAAACCATGTGCTAAGCTCATGAGCCTGTCTCCCATCCAAATGACAGTTTGTCTAAGATCATTAATTTGATTTCCCAATTTTTGATCAATACCAGATTGTGAATTCCACAATCTTGTAGAATTTTTTTGCCAATCATTAACAAAGTTTACTGACTGAACAGCAGAGTGCAATGCAACTCCTGCCACAGCAGCCGTAGCTGTGACTGCAATTAATCCCATAATCACTGTAATTAAAGTAAAAATGAATCTTTTGAATCTATTTAAAATGCCTTTTAATACTTCAGTCAAAATATGGACGGATAGTGAGGCCTCCCACGGTCGGTCCATGGACACAGGGATCCATAATGTGGGGAAAAGAAAGAAAGATCAGATTGTTACTGTGTCTGTGTAGAAAGAAGTAGACATAGGAGACTCCATTTTGTTCTGTACTAAGAAAAATTCTTCTGCCTTCAGATGCTGTTAATCTGTAACCTTACCCCCAACCCCATGCTCTCTGAAGCATGTGCTGTGTCAACTCAGGGTTAAATGAATTAAGTGCTGTGCTTTAGATATGCATACACATAAACATCCCAATGCCTTAAAGAGCAGTATGGCTGCCCGCATGTCCCACCTCCAGTCCTAAGGCAGTTTTCCCCTATCTCAGTAGATGGAACATACAATCGGGTTTTATACGAGACATTCCATTGCCCAAGGACGAGCAGGAGACAGATGCCTTCCTCTTGTCTCAACTGCAAAGAGGCATTCCTTCCTCTTATACTAATCCTCCTCAGCACAGACCCTTTACGGGTGTCGGGCTGGGGGATGGTCAGGTTTTTCCCTTCCCACAAGGCCATATTTCAGACTATCACATGGGGAGAAACCTTGGACAATACCTGGCTTTCCTAGGCAGAGGTCCCTGCGGCCTTCCGCAGTGTTTGTGTCCCTGGGTACTTGAGATTAGAGAGTGGTGATGACTCTTAAGGAGCATGCTGCCTTCAAGCATCTGTTTAACAAAGCACATCTTGCACAGCCCTTAATCCATTTAACCCTGAGTTGACACAGCACATGCTTCAGAGAGCACGGAGTTGGGGGTAAAGTTACAGATTAACAGCATCTCAAGGCAGAAGAATTTTTCTTAGTACAGAACACAATGGAGTCTCCTATGTCTACTTCTTTCTACACAGACACAGTAACAATCTGATCTCTCTTTCTTTTCCCCACAGAAGCATTTGTGTTCCCTTTTGTGTTTTTCTAAAGTGCATTCCAAGCTCTATTTTTTTTCTCTGAAATTTTCTTCAGATCCACTTGATTAATTAAGTGATCATATTGTTTTCACTTTATAAAAATACTATTAACATTTGTATCTTAATAGTATTAAGATTTCCATATTTCTACAAAATAAATTTGTAGTTTCACACTGTTTCCTGGCCCCTCTGTGGAATCAGGTCATTTAAGGCTACTCTGCTGTTAAAAATGATGTCTTAATTTTTAAAAGATATTCCAGATTTTACTGTTACTTTCTTATTTACTCCTCACATCTCAGAGCTGGTCATTTCAGCAAAATAATCCAAAATAATGAACAATCTTACCCATTTTACTTACAACAGAATTCACTGAAAAACTAAAGGAAAATGCACTACCAGGACACTGAGAAGAATATGACGCATTTCTTTTATGTTTTATGATGTAAATTGAAAGCAGCTGGAAGTTAGCTATGTAGTGAACTCCCAGGTACAAATAGAGCAAATTGAGTCACAAACAAATGTCACACTTTACAGAGTCCACAATAAAGTTTTCTCTTACATGTCATCTAGCTGGATCAAATACAAACATGATGCTGTGTGCCTCCTGAAGATAGTACCCACTGGCTTTGGTGTGAGACAGCAATCTCACTCTGAGAATTTCAATAGTGAATGTAGTGAGCAGAAGAGCTGATGGAATTTTGCATAATGTGCCTTATAAAGCAACTCAGTGAAAATAGCGTCCTGAAGGCCTGACCTCACCTAACCTGACCAGAATGTCCAGTTACGTTCCCTCTACAAAACCAGATGGACTGTGAAGAAGGTGGGCCCAAGTGTTAAACATAGAATCCTCATCTCAGTGTGAACTATGTTAATGGTGGGAGACATAGTTGCAGATAACCAAAAGCTGTGGATAAACCTAAAAAACCCTAATAAACATAATGGGGTCTTCTCAGGCAATGAGGAACAGTGCCTAGAACATGGCTGTGATGGTTAATTTTATGTGTCAACTATGATGCCCAGTTGTTCGGTCAAACACCAGTCTAGATGTTGCTGTAAAGGTATGTTTTAGATGTGACTATTTAAATAGACTTTGAGCAAAGGAGATTAATCTCTATAATGTGGATGATGAGTTTCATGCAATCAGTTGAAGGCTTTAAGAGCAAAGACTAAGGTTTCCCTAAAGAAAGCAATTCTGCCTCAAAACTGCATCACAGAATCTCTGCCTGTATTTTCAGCTGAATGGTCTTCCCTGCAAATTTCAAACTCAAGACTACAATAGATTTTAGATTTGCCAGCCTCACAATCACGAGCCATTTCTTAAAATAAAATTCTATGTATCTCTCTATTTTTCTCTATACACACACACACACGCACAGGCCCTACTGGCTCTGTTAGTCTGGAGAACCTTGACTTAACACGATGGTAGTTACTTACTGCTCACCAGAAGCCCTAAGAGACTGAATATAGAAAGGGACAGTGGCCATGCCATATGTAAAATTAGAAATTTGACCCACAACCTGCAGCAAGCTGCCTGAGAAACCAACACCCTCATCAACAATAAACAACCCAGGAGATCAGCCTGCTGTAAGTCAGAGTTGCAGGAAGCCAGATTGCTTTCTTTAGTGACAATCCAGGAAGCTAAACAATAACTTGTGTAACAATTGGCCCAGAATCGTCGGGAAATGAATGACTGACAGTTTTCTCTAATTTTGCCCCTGCTTCCAACTTAGGACCAGAGAAAGCCAAATATGCACCTAGCAAATCATACAGGATGCCCCATCTAGAGGCCAAAGCAACTCCATCTTGGATGCTAATCTGCCCTGTTGGCTTCTGATTAACCCTCCTTCCAATTTATCTATTGCACCTTGTTTAAGAGCAGGTACTTATTGTAAATCCTGCCCTTAGAGTAAGTCACCTTGATAAACTCATACACACAGTAAATCCTGCCCTTAGGTCAAACAGCTTTGATGTTATCATAATTGTCTTACAAATTCCTTTTCAACCACTCCTCTCCCTGTGGCATAAAAGTCCCAGGTCTTGGGGGTAATTATGCGGGGATCCACCAACTTGCCTCATCACTGCCCAAGATATAGTCATGGCTTCTGTTCCTAAGTCCCTATTAAATGTTTCTTTCTAAGAAACTGGGTGCCTCTTTGGCCTCTCAACTTCCTTAGACTTTGATGTAGGATTACACAGACCTGCCCACTGTGAAACACTGACTCCAGTCAACCTGCTTCCGGCTTCCCCATGCCAACAGTCTTCAACCAGGGCATACCTGAAGGCTCCCCTTTTTTCCACTACAAAACTTTTCCACCCATCTGCCCGCCTTTGACTTTCTGCCAAAACCCAGGTGATGGTGGCTAACTCCCTTGCTATAGTAAGCTAAGAATAGCCTTTCCTTTTCTCATTTGGTTGATCTTCATTAATTTCCACAGCCCTAAGGCCTTGAGATGGCAAGAAATCAGTTCTGGCAGAAACCATAGTGAGATAGGACCTGCCTCAAAATGCTACTGCCTCTAGAGACAGAATTTCCAGACTCAATAGATAGAACTCAAGAGTGTGGACAATACAGAAGAATGTATATTTTTATGTATTCTCCTCCTGAACAGCACTGTTATTCATCAGGCTGTATGATATTATTTTAACCAAGACAAATGGCAATATCAAGATTTATTATAAGATGAAAAACCTTTAGTATAAAAATAATTTTTAAGATTTAATTTTTGACTTATGGCTCACTGATGATAACTTGCTAACTATACACTCAACTATAAAATAGTCTATTTTATTATTTTTTTGAGAGACAGGGTCTCATTCTGTCGCCCAGGCTGGAGTGCAGTGATGCCACTGCAGTCTGGAACTCCTAGGCTCAAGGAGATGCTCCAGCTCAGCTGCCCAAGTAGCTAGGACTATAAGCACGCTACCACCAGGCCCAGAAGATTCTATTTTTAAACACATCTTCTTTTATTCTCAACAAATGTACTATTTCAGATAAAAATATAAAAAGTACTATTTCTCTGTAAAAAGGTGGCCTTTAACCTGCCTTGTATAGGATTTATAACTAATCTGCAAACACTAAGATTTGGGAATAATAGTTATTTAACTGCATTTATAAAAATTAACATCAAAGGCTAAGACCTCTAAGAGCAGTAGTTGGGAATTAAAAGGACCCAGGAATACAGGTTAATGTCGCATAATGTAGGAATATCACAATGGGATGCATTTGATAATTAGATTTTTTTTTTTTTTTTTTGAGACAGAGTCTCACTCTGTCACCCAGGCTGGAGTGCAGTGGGACAATCTCGGCTCACTGCAAGCTCCGCCTCCCGGTTTCATGCCATTCTCCTGCCTCAGCCTTCCAAGTAGCAGGGACTACAGGCACCCGCCACCACACCCGGCTAGTTTTTTTGCATTTTTAGTAGAGATGGGGTTTCACCGTGCTAGCCAGAATGGTCTCAATCTCCTGACCTAGTGATCCGCCCGCCTTATCCTCCCAAAGTGCTGGGATTACAGGCGTGAGCCACCACGCCCGGCTGATTTATTTATTTTTTTTAATATTAAGTATAGTCTTAAATCAGTAGAATTTCACAGTAAACTTTTCAAGTATTTGATTTTCGGCTTATGGTAACTAAGTGTAAACCATTGCTTTTAATGTTCTTTTCAATGATATGCAAAAAAATCACACTTGATTTAAGAACATTCGTTTAAATTTAAATTCCTCACAAAACATCACAAATGAATTACCATTATATTATAAACATGATCAAAATAAATCTTTGACTTGAAAAAAGAACATAATCTCCCAAAGTAGCACAAATCTCACCTCCTTCAGAGGCAAACATACAGGAAAATTAACAAAAAAAATTAACAGAATTGACCTGTAATTGTAACATGACATACAGAAAAGTTTTTAACAGAGATGACCCCTAAGAAGATTACAGTTATGAAAGATAATGAGGTGCCTTAAAATTTCCACTTGAAAATTTTGCAAAGGCTCGTTGTTTGTCCATTTAATTACTCAGGAAGATTTGATCTTCACAGGAAGCAGCTTCTAATAGCAGCTCTGGAATACTAGCTGTGACTTCCACTTGGAGGGTGCTATAATAACAGTGCACAAGAAAAATATGTTATTAAACGTATAGGCCATAGCTTCAACTCCTCAAGAAGTCCTTTTTCTGAATACTACCATCCTTTAAATATGCACTTTGACTGAGCCCCCTATACAGTTATTTATACACCTGGTCTATTATAGGAACAGAAAAGCTTTAGAGTTCACAGTGAGACCACTCTTTGTAAATATAGTGACCCCCATGCCCAAGATAAAGCAGACACACACACGCACACACAAAATAATAAGACTTACTGCTGCCTTCAAAGCTTGATCTAGATCTTCCAGTAGGTCTTCCTCATCCTCTAAGCCCACAGAGAGTCGAATCAGTGTGTCACTAATTCCAAGGACATGTCTGTCACTCTTAAGAACTGATGCATGAGTCATGATTGCCCTGAGAGAAGACATGAGCAAATTTTTGGTCACTATATTGTGTCAGGGGAGGCATGTTTCTGTCTCATAAACTGCAATTACCCTCAACATTTTTCTGCTCCAAATATCAAATTGTGCATACTCCTATAATTCACAGGCAAGAAAAGGGAAAATTATGAAACTTATCTTTTCTAGCTATGATTTTAAATGAAAAGCAAGATATTTTTCATCCTGTTTATGCCATTGGTAAGATACGCTCAATCCAAATACTGAAAGTGTGTGTCAAGTACCCCCATGCAGTAGGGTAAGGTATAGCCTCCCCAGTGTGTATATTTCAATACCTGCCTAAATGAGGCTTTGGCCAGAAATCATGTACTCCATGACCAACCTACTGGATTGCTACTTATAAGAGGTCTCTTGGACCAAGAGCCTGTCATAATTAGTTTCCTCTGGATCAATCCAGAGCCAGACCTTCTGAGGCACATCGGAGAAAGACCACCAAGAATCACTAGTAGCAACCAGTAAACATTCAGAATTCCACAATATAACTCCTGGCATAGAGGCCTGGAAGGATTTTTCAAATGGTCTAGCAGCCCATTACCATCATCAACAGATGTGAAGGAAAACCACCCATAATATGTCAAGCACTGCACTAAAAATTGGGAAACCAAGAAGAATGAGATATTTTCTTTACCCTAAATAACAAAGCAGGAGCTAAAAGCAATGACAATTCACAAAACAAAATAGTCCATATAAACAATGCCAAACAAGTATAGACAAAAAGACTGCCAAGTTCCAGGGAAGGAGAAATTTCTGTGAAGAATAATGGAGGAGAGGCTTAGCGTCTTAATTAGCCCCAGTATGTATATTACAACCAACACTCTTCCTTTCCCTGCACACCACCAGCAAAATCAATACCTAAGCTGCTTTCTCCTCTCTTACATGAGAGCCATGGGGGAAAAAAATCTCAGTTGTGGTCTGAGTGATGGGTGTCTTCCTTTATCACAGTACTAAAGTGTTTAGACACAAACATTCATCTTAAAATGTTCTGCCCTGGGAGACTCGTAATTCCTTAAAGGAGTGTGTACATGTAGAAATAAGAACTCAGGTCTCAGAGACCAACAAACTTGGGTATGAGTCTTAGCCCTTCCACATACTGGCTATGTGGCCTTATAAAAGTTACTCATCCTCAGTGCCTATTTCCTTATCTGAAGTAATAATAGATGCATCTACTGTGTGCTTACCGTGAGGCAGATACTCTAGTAGGTGGTTTGTGTGCATTCATTCATTTTTTTAATGAACAAAAATTGGATATAACACCTGTCTTAAAGGTTTGTCACAGGCATTAATTTGAAGGAACATGTATAAAGCACTTCTAAGCACTTGGAATGTAGTAGAGATGCCTAATAAAAGATAATAGTTCATAGCAGGTGCTAACATTTATTGGGTACTTAGTATGAATGAAGGCATTAGCTTAAGAGATTTTTTTTCCCCATGTTCTCACAACAAACCTAAGGCTATGTAGAGTGTTGTTCACATTTTAAAATTGAGGAAACTGAGATTTAGGGAGGATGACTAACTTTTCTAAGGTCACAGAGTTACATGTGTTGTGAGGCTGGGAGACTAAGCTAATACACATTAGCTTCACTTCCTTCCTCCCATATTGCAATGCTGCACTAGTAGCAGCAGAGCTGGGAGACACAGAATGAAGGGTGATAGAACAGACAAGCCCTGACCTAAATCCACTCATCCTCTGGCATCGGGGTTATAGCCTAAACCAGAGTGCCTGGGGGCCAAGCAACTTTAAACAAAAATCCCTAAATAAATCAGGAGAGATTTATTTTAAGACAATTTTTTAAACAAGAGAATCTTAAGGTAATACACATTTCGTTACTATGAAAAACAAACCCATTTCACATGCTGAGTGTGCCCTCTTGTGCATCCAAACTTACTAGCAGGCATCTTCCGGAAAGACTAACAAAAATCTGCATTACATGAATTATTTCAAGTCATTATTTAGACATCTTTTTTTTTTTTTTTTTTAACTTGGTGAGACTGCCTGACTTTTGGTCTAACTGTAAACTCCTATACAAAGACAGAAAATAGGCCTAAACTTTGGTGGGCCCTGACATTTCTGTACACAATGCTTGCAAAACAAGTTATTCCACAAATGTTTATAAAAATGAAGACACAGAAATACACCGTATACATTTAGTACAGTTAAAAATAGTTAGATTATGATGTTGACTTAACCCTGCAATAATTACAACATATGGTCATAGTAGCATATAATAAAGGTAATATATATATATATCAGGAATGCTTGGGGGCACAGGTAATCAATAAATGATAATCATTAATTTTTTGTTGTTGTTTTGGTTCTTTTTTGAGACAGAGTCTCACTGCATCACCCAGGCTGGAGTGAAGTGGTGTGATCTCAGCTTGCTGCAACCTCGGCTCACTGCAACCTCCATCACTTGGGTTCAAGCGATTCTTGTGCCTTAGCCACCCAAGTAACTGGGATTATAGGTGTGTACCACCACACCCAGATAATTTTTTTTTTTTTTTTAGTAGAGACAGAGTTTCACCATGTTGGCCAGGCTGGTCTCGAACTCCTGACCTCAAGTAACCCACCTTGGCCTCCCAAAGTACTGGAATTGCAGGCGTCAGCCATTGCACCAGGCTGAAAATCATTAATTATTAATCTCATTTTATGTGTTAAAAAATGGAAGTTTAAAAGTTAACTAATTGGTGGAAGCAGATCTCAAATCTAGATCCAAGCACCTTTCACCTCCCCTCGCTGTTTCTGATGCAAATCCAAGAGTGAAGCTGCTAACATGTTGTTGTGTGACACTTGAGTCAATCAGCTCAACCCTCTGGATCTTTGTTTCCTTGCCTGTAAAATATGCTGTTGGACTGTATGATCTTAAGCTGCTTCTTGTACCAATATCCTCTGATGCTTTGATAAAATTAGATGAATTGATTGGGTTAGATACCGAAGGGCCTGGTACCAAGTTAGGGTTTGGATTTATCTTGTACACAACATGAAGATATTAAAGGTTTATCCTACAGAGAACAGAAAACAAAAGATTTGACAGTATCTAGTACGGCTCTTCTCCGATAATCAAGGGCATGGAGGAGTTTCATCAGAGACACATTTTCTGTTTCCCAAAGAGCCTTGAAAACAGCTTTTCTAGTACAAAGTCCCCAATCCGCTCTAAGGCTGAGTAGGATAGAACATGTGGCCCTAGGTTAGAGGTCAGAGGTCAGAAATCCTAGAATACAGTTCCTGCTGGAATCTCTTTTTGACAGAGCAGGGAAGGAAGAAACATTTGGGAGGACACTGCTGACTAACAAGAAGCCCTCCAGGAGATTTCATCAGGGTCTCCATTCTGACAGGGTTAGAGTCCATTCTGATTCATGTCATGCTATTCTTATTGTTAAATATCTTGAATTATCCCTGAGCTTATCATATTTCTTTCCCAATCATTAAAGCTGACATCAAATTTAAAATACTGAGAAAAACAGAACTATACTTACGGAAGCTCAACAAGGCTTTCGAACCCTCCCAAGCTCTCGGCCAGAGTAAATAGCTATAGCAAAGAAAACATGAATTTAGATTTTCTAGTAAAATGAAAATACTAAAATCTAAAAATAAATGTTTTTAGGCCAGGCACAGTGGCTCATGCCTGTAATCCCAGCACTTTGGGAGGCCAAGGCAGGCGGATCACCAAGGTCAGGAGTTCGAGACCAGCCTGGCCAACATAGTGAAACCCCGTCTCTACTAAAAATACAAAAATTAGCTGGGCATGGTGGCACGCACCTGTAATCCCAGCTACTTGGAAGGCTGAGGCAGGAGTATCACCTGAACCCAGGAGGTGGAGGTTGCAGTGAGCTGAGATCATGCCACTGAACTCCAGCCTGGGGAAAAGAGTGAAATGATGCCTAAAAAAAAAAATATTGCATTTGAGACTTTGCTCTGTGGTTACCACTTAAATAAAAAAATCTCTAAATGCTTCCCAAGTTATACATACTTCCTTGTTAATATATATCACTCATGAAATACATCCTTTAACTCCCTACTGGAATAGGGGGAAAAAAAAAACCACTGTTTTTATGTTGAGTGTGATAGTGTCATAAAACTTTACAAATGTTTTAAAAGTTACTTTGGTAAATGTATTAAATTAAGGTGACATCAGGAACACTGACTAATCTGGCAGCTTTCTGTTAATCTATTCTGTAGTATTTAAACTGCATGAGCTCAAGGTTAAGCCCAGTGTATGGAGTTGAACAGGCCTCTTGCTCAAGGCCCCTGAGAGCCTCCTCCTGGCTTTTTGAAAATTAGACAAAGGCCTCACCCCAGTCAGATGCAGCTTAGGAGGCACAGGGTTTGGAAAGCCATTCATAGGATGGATTTTAGAACAGCCCTTGTGCAGTGCACTAACTGCACACTACTTCGAGGTTTTACCTATTTCATCTGAAAAAAGGGGTTCACTTTTAAATAAATGCATTAGAATACTCTGTGTCTCCAAGTTGATAGTAGTATGTGGAGAGTGAAGAAGTGAACGTATTTAGATGTCTGCTACATTGCTGTTTAAGTCATTTTCAACCCAATGCATTTCATGATAAAGAGGTTTATGAGTGTAACCTGCAGATACAAAAACATTATCTGGCTTGAGTAGAAGTGAGAGATAGTGAACTGCTGTAGGGCCTTACCTCCTACAATTTTAAACCTATTTTGTAAGTTTACCTTTAGGTTCTTGAGGAAAATCTCAGCATGCTGAAGAGTGCCCTTAATATAAAAGGTGACCATCCCTGTACAACCTGTACACTGACGCTTCACCAACTCATGCTGTGGATGAGAGGGCAGCCCTGTAATCATAAGGTATCATAAAAGTCTCATTTTAGAATCAAACATGTAAATTTTTTGGGGGGAGGGTGGTATTTTTCACTGTCTGCTTAAGTAAACTGCAAATAAGCCTAAGATGGGAATTATGCCATGCTCACATCTGACTACTTGCTCAGGCCCCTATCTCTCCAGCTTCGTGTTGCCTCATCTTTTCTACCCTCTTCAGCTTTCTTTATGCCAGCACCACCGCACTCCCTTTCATCTCAGGACCTTTGCACATGCTGTCCCTTCAACCTGGACTTCCCTTGTTAATTACATCCTGTAATTTCTCGTGTAGCACCTGTCTTAGCCACCAGACTTCCTCCACGAGGGCAGATCCATTTCTTTTGTTACTAATTGGATCCCAGTTCCTAGTGCAAAGCCTGGCTCATAGCTGGCATTTAATAAACATTTCTTGAACAAATCTCCAATACCTTGTCTATGCCCTTTTAACCAATGCTGCCCATTCTTCATGGCATAGCTCAAAACTCTTCTCTCTCCCTCCATCCAAAATATATATCAATCAACAGCTCTTTACCTAAAGTACATTTAGGGCATTTAGTTTCATATGTATTTCACTTTGGTTTCTCTAAATTCCTTGTGAATTTCCTAGTGAAATTCCAGTTTTAATTTTTCTATATATTCTAGATGCTAGAACCTTCAAAAGAATCTAAAAAGAAAAGAACTACTTAGGACCACCACAGCTTAAAAGACTGGTAAAAATAAATTCAAAAAGTAAGATGTAAGTCAGCTAATTCCACAGAAGCCTTTCTAGATGCTGGGAGAGGTGAAGGAATAGAAATACAGAAGAGAAACTCAGGGGGCTGGGCGTAGTGGCTCATGCATGTAATCCCAGCACTTTGAGAGGCCGAGGCAGGCAGATCACCTGAGGTCAGGAGTTTGAGACCAGACTGGCCAACATGGTGAAACCCCCGTCTTTACTAAAAATACAAAAAATAGCTGGGCGTGGTGGCGGGCACCTGTAATCCTAGCTACTCGGGAGGCTGAGGCAAGAGAATCACTTGAACCTGGGAGGCAGAGGTTGCAGTGAGCTGAAATTGCATCATTGCACTCCAGCCTGGGCAAAAGTGAAACTCTGTCTCAAAAAAAAAAAAAAAAAAGAGAACCTCAGGGGAATTTTGGCACCTAATATCAAGTCTCAACTGGGACAAACCTCTATCAAATTACAGTGACAGCTAATGTTGAATAGCAGACTGACAAGATTATAAGCAAATCAACTGTAAAGTCTAATGTTAAAATCTTTGAATAGGTATACACAAGCCTTCAAATCGCAGACCACTACAGGAACATCTAATGCATAAAACTGATTTTCTAATATCCAAGCATCCACTAGACACCACCACAGGAACATCTAATGCATAAAAGTAATTTTCTACTATCCAAGCATCCACTAAACTAGAGGCAATACCACGGTACAGACCAGGTCTATCTTCTTTCCACCTGACCCACCACAGAGCCTGGCACACGGCAGTGCTCAATAATAAATGAACATAATACGTGAAAGCACCTAACTTACAAATAAATGTTACATAAACACGATGCTCAGGATAACTACTGAAATCCTAGTATATCTGCTTAGAAATCAAATTAACATACCAGGATAAATAACCTTTTCTACGCAAGGATTAGATTCCAGGAACTGGGCAACTGCCATTCCATTTTTGAAATGCTTTTCCATTCGGACATGTAGAGTCTTCAGACCTCGATTGCAGAGGTAACAATCAATAGGAGATGGAACTGCTCCAAGAGCTGCAAAATGAACACATCCTGGATAAGTTTGAAGGCAGGGTATGGCCGAGAAATTATCTGGCTTCTCTTTTCCATTATAGTGACTCTCAGAAGCTAGGTGTAAAGCTCAATGTTTTGAGTTCTAGGAGGAAAATAATATATCAAATCAGAAGCAGGAGAACAAAGCACAGAATATGCTTAGAGAAATTTACTTTAAAACGAGGGGAAGCAAATATGCTGAAAACTAAGTAAAAGCACGATGATATAAACTTCTCAAATATGAAGATAAATAGTCCTTTCTATGATTTTAATAAAATCATAAACTGTGCATAGCCTAACCTTGTATTTCTTTGAAAAATTATTTTAACATACAGAGAAAAACAGCAGTTCAAGTCCTATTATTACTGAATATTCTACTAATATTCTATTTAGCCTTTGTGCAAAGTGGCCAATGATTTCACATGCCTTCAGGATATATACTTCATTTCTACTTTTTATAAACCAAATGACACTTATCAAGCAATAAGTTTCAGTTTCCCTCCTGGAGGACATTTTTATTCCTAATCATGTTTATATTTTACCTGTCAAGTTACAATGGCTTAATCCTAAACTATACTGGAGATAAACTAAGCAATGTAAATAGGAAATGGTGTTTAGACATCTATTGAAAAATGTAAGTTTATACTGTAAGTGCTATTGAAAATTAACCATCATTCCTGATATAAAAGGTATCATATATGAAAGCCCTCATTTCAAATGTAATTAAAAAAAAAACCCATTAAGTCTTGAAACTAAAAATTCACTAGGGCTTTGTCAAATTATGATTATAATTAAGATGGACATGAAAATTAAAAAACTCATTTCTTATGTCATGTCATAAAGCCTTGCTATGCTATAACCGTTTTTGTTTTTTGTTTTTTGAGATAGGATCTCACTGTGTTGCCCAGGCTGGATTGCGGTGGCACGATGTCAGCTCACTGTAACCTTCGCCTTCCAGGCTCAGGTAATCCTCCTGCCTCAGCCTCCGAGAATCTGGGACCACAGGCACGTGCCACTGCACCTGCCTAATTGTTTTGTATTTTTGGTAAAGACAGGGTTTCGCCATGTTGCTCAGGCTGGTCTCAAATTCCTAAGCTCAAGTGATCCACCTGCCTCCGCCTCCCAACGTGCTGAGATTACAGGCATGAGCCACCGTCCCCAGCCTGCAATAACTATTTTTATAACACTTTCCTCTAAAATCAGAAAAAATTTTTTTGGTTGGGCACGGTGTCTCATGCCTGTAATCCCAACACTTTGGGAGGCCAAGGCAGGTGGATCACCTGACGTCAGGAGTTTGAGACCAGCCTGGCCAACATGGTGAAACCCTGTCTCTACTAAAAATATAAAAAATTAGCTGGGCATGGTGGTGGGCACCTGTAATCCCAGCTACTCAGGAGGCTGAGGCAGGAGAATCGCTTGAACCCAGGAGGCGGAGGTTGCAGTGAGCTGAGATCACGCCACTTCACTCCAGCCTGGGCGACAGAGTGAAACTCCATCTCAAAAAAAAAAAATTAATAAATAAAAAATAAAATCAGAATTTTTCTCCTCTATTTTTCATTTCTTCATAAATTATTAGAATGCCATCACTTCACAACACTTAGTGGAAATACAAATATCAAATGTAGTCATTGAGAGCGTCATAGAGAATCTGGACTTTTTAATACTTACAGTTTTGCAAGAAACGAAGTCTATTATGAAGGCTTTCACAATTAACAGACACCAGGCCCATTACAACATCACTGTGGCCTAAAAACAAAAGACAAACAAAAATAAATTTCAGTTAGAAACAATTTATGTTTACTCTTTATTTTATAACTTCCAAAATGCGATTTTCACTTGAAAAAACTCTCAGGGAAAAAGCTCTATAAAATAAGTATAAGTAAACTTTATTCAACTGGACAGTAGCAAAAGCTATGTCTAAAACAATAAAATAAAAATTATATAAAAACAAAATGTTCCTTTAAGGTGTCAGCAAGATAAAAGCTTAACTTTTTATGGCCAACTTTAATCCTCTTCTCATAAATCATGAGCATAGTTTTGTGTACTATTAATGAAATCCTACATTTAATCAAAGGATTTTTTTTTTTTTACTTTCTACATGAGTCACAGAAAATAATCTATAAAATAATAAAAAAAAAGGGATCAAAAGCCAAGCCGTATGCTATTTTCACCTATCCATGAAAAAGAACATTCAAAGTATGCATCTTACCATTCATGTATTTTGTTGCAGAATACATACAAATATCAGCTCCCAGAGCCAAAGGGCGCTGAAAGAACAAATTTTTTACTTTAAATGAGAAACCATTTGAAAATATGCTTAATTACCTGCCTATTTGCAATTGTAAATTCCATTCTTATTCTAATCAATACTAACTTTGCAAAAGTATGTGCATCTTAAAATTTTCCAGGATCTCTGATATTATTTCTCCTTTGCCTCCCTCCCACCAAAGAAAAATGTAAAGTATTGAATCCAGTATTTAATCTGAAGGCAAAAGTTTCTTGGAAAGAGCAGATAAGCCCAGGTCAACTCTTGAACCTGTTTCTTTATAGCAATTGCTGAGACTCTAGTATTTTATGACTCATTAAACATATAAAATAGTTGACATGAACATTCAGCAATTTTTATGTAGAGTAAGTATAACTCATCTGCTGAGATTTTTCATCAGTAAAACCTCATGACACATGCTGTGATTATTCACATTTAGGGTTTGTCATGATCTTGATTCCTAATTACTCAGCCCTTCCTATGCGTGGGATTCACATCCATGGATTCAACCAACCATGGATAAAAAAAATACTTGGAAAAACAGAGGAATGGTTGTGTCTGTATTGAACATGTACAGACTTTTTTGTCATTAGTTCCTAAACAATATAGTGTAACAACTATTTATAAAGCATGTACGTTGTATTAGGTATTATAAGAAATCTAGATGGCCGGGAGTTGGGGAATGGCTGACACCTGTAATCCCAGCAATTTCGGAGGCTGAGGCAGAAGGATCACTGGAGATCAGGAGTTTCAGGCTGCAGTGGACCATGATCAAGCCGCTGCACTTCAGCCTGAGTGACAGAGCAAGACTTTATCTTGAAAAACAACAAGAAAGAAAGAAATTTGCTGGGCGCAGGGGCTCACACCTGTAATCCCAATAATTTGGGAGGCTGAGGTGGGTGGATCACTTGAGGCCATGAGTTTGAACCCAGCCTGGCCAACATGGTGAAACCCTGTCTCTACTAAAAATACAAAAAAAATTAGCTGAGCATGGTGGCACGCGCCTGTAATCCCAGCTACTCAGGAGGCTGAGGCAGGAGAATCACTTGAACCCAGGAGGCAGAGGTTGCAGTGAGCTGAAATGACACCACTGCACTCCAGCCTGGGCGACAGAGCAAGATTCTGTCTCAAATAAATAAATAAATAAATAAATAATTAATTTGTCTGAAACTGGGAGAATTAAGAAAAATAAAAAAGAAAAGGAATTTTTTAAAGTGTTTTCTTTCACCTAATTTTCCTGTAAATTAATCCTTTAAGTCATGGAGTACAATGTGATGTTCAATACATGTGTAATTGTGTAATGATCAAAAGCAGGGTAATTAGCATGCCCATCATCTCAAATATTTATCATTTCTTTGTAGTAGAAACATTTAAAATCCTCTCTCCTATTTTGATATATACAGTATCTTATTGTAAGTATGATCATCCTTTTGTGCAGTAGAACACCAAAACTTATTCCTCCATTCCTCCTTCTAATTATAACTCTGTACCCATTGACCATCCTCATCCCTCCCCACCTCCACCCTCCCCTCCCCAGACCCTGGTAGCCACTGTTCTATTCACTACTTTTATGAGATCAACATTTTCTACATTCCACACATGAATGAGATCCTGCCATATATGTCTGTCTGTGCCTGGCTTATTTCACTTAACATAATGTCCTCTAGGTTAATCCCGTAGTCTTAAAATGTATTTGTTTACAAGGAGAGTGAAAGGTGTAGACTTTCCACTTAATAATACATTGTCAGGCCGGGAGTGGTGGTTCACGCCTGTAGTCTCAGCACTTTGGGAGGCCTAGGCGGGTGGATCACTTGAGGTCAGGAGTTCGAGACCAGCCTGGCCAACATGGTGAAACCCCATCTCTACTAAAACTACAAAAATTAGCCGGGGGTGGTGGTGGAAACCTGTAATCCCAGCTACTCGGGAGGCTGAGACAGGAGAATTGCTTGAACCGGGGAGGCGGAGGTTGCAGTGAGCTGAGATCGCACCACTGCACTCCAGCCTGGGTGACAGAGCAAGACTCCATTTCAAAACAAACAAAAAAATACATTATCAACATCCTTCTCTTTACATTTTCCTAAACATAGAACTGTGTGTGTTTATTTCACCCTCACTAGAGCTGTTTAGTCTTTGGAAGATATTAGTATAGGTGGCTATGGGAACTTTTCATTTAGGGTATTTGAAAAATAGGATGCTTTAGGTAAAATATTGCCCAAAGCACTCTCTGCATATGTGTTTGCACATCTCTAAAGGGATGGGGTCAAAGTAGGTGAGGCCTAAGGTCTTTTCTAGTGCTAACATTCTGTAAACTCTACAGCCAAAAGAGAAGGAAAAATAAAAACCAAATGACTAACACCTCTGATCTCATTATCTTCTGAGAATCATGCTAAGTACTTTATATAACCCAGGGAAGCACTGTACAAAATACTTTACCTAACTCAATAAAATCAGTACCTTAATGGCTGTCATCATACAGGTGAGGAAAGGGGACTAAGAAAAATGAGATAGATCCTTCAGATTAAAAAGCTGGTAGAGCCAGGACTCACACCCAGAATGCCTGACTCCAGAGGTGCTACTCTGAAACTTCATGTTGGTAGGTCTATTTTGCCTTTTGTGAGACTTACAGAAGATCCAGAGGACAAAAGACTGGGAAGAAAGAGAACATATTCCATTTTCATGAAGGTAAGACAATGAGAAGATTTTTTTCAGGAAGATTTGCTTCATGGAAACAACACATGTGGCTACTTAGGGATGATGTGATTCTAAGTAATTCAACTGGAATAAATCCAAATTGAAATGAAGCAAATTCCAACCATTGGCATGAGGAATGTGATGTGGGCTTCAAAAAGGTAGAAAAACTAGACCTATGTTAGTGACGGTAATAGGAGAAAGAGGGCCAGGTTTGATGAGTAACCCGGGCAGATCCACGCTACAAAACGTTTGCAATCTTTTTGGGAATATACAGGACTCACTGTGTCTCAGCTAAAGCTATCCTACGCTCTATTAACTGGCCTAATGTAAGTGGCATATGGACTAAGGAGTTGCGATAAGGAATCTTACACTGAAAACAACCTGGGACAAACAGACGACGCCAAATAGACAATGCCAGAAGATTTTTCACTTGGAAACAGACTGCTTTACCTGATAAAATCAGCAATCAAAGATACATTATGAGCCAAAGGCAGATGGCCCATGAAGCTGTCTGAATGCAATGTAGCCAGGAAGTATGCTTCAGAAAGGAAAATAAACCATGACAATGCCTTCGAATAAAATGGAGAAAGGTGAAGAGCAGGTTCATACAAACTGCCCAGGGAGTCAGCCAGTCACATGGAGGCAGCAACCTGGATCAACTTCAGGGACCCAGAACAGAAGGGGGGAAATGTAAACAATAAAACCTGTAAACATCTGCCCAATTGAAGAGCCAGAGAAAATGAGCTGGGTTTCAGGAACTCTGCAGAATAAAGATGAACTACAGGAAATGTACTAAGTATGACAAGGTACAGGCAGGAAGAAAAGAGCAGGAAGAAGGTAACTCCTAACAAGGAAAGGAAAGAGTTGGGTTACCCAGAGGAAAGAGGGAGAACCTGTGTGGAAAAGGCAGGAAACAAGTTAATTATAAAGAGATCCCAAAGTGATCTACAAAAGAAAGTGAAGCAGAAAAGAAGATGAAACTAGACACAAGACAGAGAAAAAAGGAAAGGACAGAGGATGTATGGGGGGCGTGGTCTGGGGAGGAAACAAATGCAGAGGGCTAGGTAGGGAAAGACATCTTTCAAGAGAGCTGCTATGGTCTGAACATTTGTGTCCTCCAAAATTCACAGATTGAAATCTAATCACTAGTGTGATTAGGAGGTGGGCCTTTGGGAGGTGATTAGGGTGATTTGTGTCTGATATGGTTTGGATCTGTGTCCCCACCAAATCTCATGTTGAATTGTAATCCCCAAATGTTGGAGGTGGGGCCTGGAGGGAGGTGATTAGTTCATGAGGGTGTATATCTCATGAATGGTTTAGCACCATCTCCCCTTGGGACTGTCCTCACAATTGTGAGTGAGTTCTTGGGAGATTTGGTTGTTTAAAAGTGTGTAGCATCTTCCCCCTCGTTCTCTCTCTCGCTCCTACTCTGGTCATGGGATGTGCCTGCTCCCCTTTGCCTTCCGCCATTATTGTAAGTTTTCTGAGGCCTCCCCAGAAGCCAAGCAGATGCCAGCATCATGCTTTCTGTACAGCCTGCAGAACTGTGACCCAATTTAACCTCTTTCTTTATAAATTACACAGTCTCGGATTATTTCTTTATAGCCGTGTGAGAATGGACTAATACAGTGCCCTGATAAAAGAGGCCCCAGAGAACTGCCTTGTCTCTTCTACCATGTGAGGACACAGCGAGAAGGCTCCATCTATGGACCAGAAAGTGGGTCCTCACCGGTACTGAATCTGCTGGCACTTTGACTGAGGACTTCCCAGCCTTCAGAACTGTGAGAAATAAATTGCTGCTTATAAGCCACCCAGTTTATGGTATTCTGTTATGGCCACCCAAAGAGACTAACATAAGAGCGCTATAAATACTTACAGCTATAATGTAAAATAAATAAAGTAAAAGTTCAAAATAATAATAAGTTAAAGAGATCGAGGCATATATATGGAGTGCTGAAGGAATAAAAACTAGAAGAAGAGAAATAATATGTATAATATATACTGAAATCATTGAGCATCACTTTTCTTTTATAATATATATAAAAATATTCAAGGTGACTGAAAAATATGACTGATTTGTAATCAATGCATAAACATTCAAGTCCTTACTATGTATAAGGTATTAGCAGATACAATCACATAATAAGGCCATTTCTTCAGAGTTTACACATCCTAAGAGAACTGGTAAACTGGTAAGATTTTTTTTTTTTTTTGAGACAGAGTCTCACCCTGTCACCCAGGCTGGAGTGCAGTGGCGCTATCTCAGCTCACTGCAAGCTCCGCCTCCCGGGTTCACGCCATTCTCCCGCCTCAGCCTCCCGAGTAGCTGGGACTACAGGCGCCCACCACCGCGCCCAGCTAATTTTTTGTATTTTTAGTAGAGACGGGGTTTCACCGTGGTCTTGATCTCCTGATCTCCTGATCCGCCTGCCTCGGCCTCCCAAAGTGCTGGGATTACAGGCGTGAGCCACTGCGCCCAGCCTTGAGAACTGGTAAGCTTTAATAAATAAAGAACACAAAGTAACATGCAGGATATTAACATAGGTTTGAAAAGATATTAACTAATGGTAGAAGAGGTCCAAATTTAATTCTCGGTCCAGTAAATAATTAATTATGATTAGATTTCATGAATTTGATCATGATTTTAATTTAAGCAAGTCCTTTCTTTCCTAATTACAGATATATGTGGTCTGCTAATTGTGCCAAAAAAATTATTTTCATTTACCTGGAAATATGGTGACATAAAAGTGTTATCCACGACCAAAATAATGTCTCCATGCTTATGGACAATATGTGCACAGGCTTCAATGTCAATCATCTTCTGGGTGGGGTTTGTGGGGGTTTCGATCCAAACAAGCTAAAATAATTCAGCAAATAACAGTAGTTTGTAAAAATAAACTTTACAAACATACATCTCATATATTATAACAATCTGGGAAGCTACATTATATAATGGAAACACATGGATGATGATGTTGGGAAGTTCAAATGTGAATCCTAGCCTTACCTGTAAATTTCTGAAGCCATAGGTATGTAATGTATCCTATTGATCTGTATAATTGGGTTGGTAATACCTACCTTACAGAATTTTTTGTAAAGATCAAGTGAGATAACGTACACGTAAACAGAAAAGTACTAAAGTTAATTACTGTACTTTTCTTAAAAAAGAAAGTGTATTCCAAAGACACAGCTCAGTGTCTGGAAATTTTGTTCTCAAAGATGAATAACATAGATTGTGTAAGAATACATCCTAGAATTTTAATGAAAGAGAATTATCCCTATGATGCCAAAAATATATTTAACATGAACTTAATGCCAGAAACTCTAGAAACTCTAGAATAAGTACCTAAGACTTGAAGAGCATGGTCTTTAGACTAAAGAAGAAAAGTGACACCCACAACAGAAAACCTGGTTACCGCCTACTTTGAAAGTAACAATGACCTTTATATTTCAAAACCTACCACAATTCAGACACATGGTAGACGCTTGATAGTTATCAAAAAGACCAAAGAAAAGAATTCCATTTGTTGAACGAAATGCCATTGTACTGAATTACTTTTTTTTTTTTTTTAAGTGGCAGGGTCTCACTTTGTTGCCCAGGCTAGAGTGCAGTGGCATGATCACAGCTAACTGCAGCTTTGACCTCTCAGGCCCAAGTGATCCTCCTACCTCAGCCTCCCCAGTAGTTGGAACTACAGGCATGTGCCACCATGCTCGGCCTTTTTTTTTTTTTTTTTGCAGAGAAAGGGTCTCGCTATATATCTCGAACTCCTGGTTCAAGTGATCCTCCTGCCTCAGCCTCCCAAAGTGCTGGTATTATAGGCATGAGCCACTGTGCCTGGCTGATTCTTTTTTTATTACCTGTTATTTAAATGGGCAAGAGATCTGGTTTAATACTCTTCTGATTTTAGAGTTTTACTCTGGAAAAGATAAGATGGTTAAATAATACATATTCTACAAAAATCTTGAATTATTTAAAGAATCTATAAAAATTATTCCTGGTAAGAATTTATCAGTCCTACTGATAGTAAAAAAAATAAAAATTACCAAATAAATAAAAAGTAGGTTTTACATGGACTTAAACATTCTACTTCAAGTGAAAAACCTGATATTTTAGGAGGGAAAATGTATTAATTCAAGTTGGTAGAGTCTCTATATAAAATTCTGTTGACAAGACTTACTATACTCATAATTTGCTTTCCTCCCTTAGAAAGATTCAGACCAGGGCCAGGCACGGTGGCTCATGCCTGTAATCACAGCACCTTGGGAGGCTGAGGCAGGCGGATCACAAGGTCGGGAGTTCAAGATCAGCCTGGCCAACATGGTGAAACCCCGTCTCTACTAAAAATACAAAAATTAGCTGAGCATAGTGGTGGGCGCCTGTAATCCCAGCTACTCGGTAGGCTGAGGCAGGAGAATCGTTTGAACCCAAGAGGCAGAGCTTGCAGTGAGCTGGGATCACGCCATTGCACTCCAGCCTGGGTGACAGGGTGAGACTCCGTCTCAAAAAAAAAAAACAAAAAAGAAAGACTTGGACCAGCTATTTTAATGTGTCTTTTCTCCCAAGCAAGATAAAAAACAAGTTCTTCTGGAAACAAACCTTAATTACCAAAAGCTCAACCACGTTAATGTGCAAAGTAATTATTTGTACATGAAAAGATATTTATTTTTTAGCATTCATTGCAACATAATCTTGGGTACAATTCTAACCTTTTAATCATTAGCACAAAGTTGTAAACAGCTGACTTATAAAAGACACTGGTCCTTCTTTTATCCACACAGAATTTAAATGAAGTCCCAAGAAAGAATATCACATATGCCATTCACTCGGACACAGAACATCTTCCGGTGGCATACAAACTTCCCAGGATGGAAGCTAAAGATTGCTTGTGGCCCATTCTCTACATCTAACTAGTATCTGGGCAGCATCCCTTACAGCCCGGCAAAGCCACTGTGCTTAGACTTTGGGGGTTTGGCAGGCTTCTTTTTCTATAATCCAATCTCTGTGATGACTTCTGTTACCAATACTATTTTGGCTATGCAGTTAAAAATTAGGTTCTCCCGCATAGAAATTCTTTTAACAATTACCATGTATCCAGGAACTATACTAAGCATTTCATATTCATTATCTCATTTGATTCTCACACTCCCATTTCTAAAAAACCGGTATAATTATCTCCATTTTGCAAATGAAGAAATTGAGACTTTGGTTAAATAATTTGCCCAAGATAATACACTAACTAAGATACAAAATTAAAATTTGAATTCTACTCCAGAAATCATGTACTACCATTATGCTATAATACCCCGGAGATGACAATCTATCTTAATTTTGTTGATGTTTCCAATGGCATATAATAAAATTTGTTATTCACATTAAATTATATCCTCTAGTAAACAGAAATGATGAAAACAAAACATCGAAGGAAAAACAGGCAAAACTGAAAACGAGCTGAGTTACCTTGGTTTCTGGTGTAATTGCTGCCTCTAGTAATTTGATTTTGGAACAATCAACAAAAGAACTCTTTAATCCAAATTCGGACGCCACTTGCCTGAAGTACCTGTTTGTACCTGAGACAGAAGGGAATCAGATAAATGAAAAGAACATTGCATTAAGAAACATTCATTCCTTCTACGTATAAACACTTACAAAATATATGGAACTCTCAGTCACCAAGAAAAATGCAACTAAAAGCAATTCTAGTTTGGTTAAATAGTTTGGCTATCTGATATAGTAAAGAATAATAAGGTTTGTTCTTTAAAGCCTCAAGAGTCAAATAAAACACACTTGAGATCCAAAAGTAGCATGAAGCAAATAATGTTTCTCAAAACATCCAGTCGCCACTAAGTGACATGCTTCCTGAAACATCATATCTTTTCAAACAATTTCTACCTAGTTCTCAACTCTAAACTAAATGAATCAATGTCAATGAAAGGTTCGAAATAAATTTCAATATACTTTGTAATGGAAAAGAATTGGTTATTATTCTTTGTACTTTTTCAATCTCTTTGTTATGTAGTTCTGAAAGTTTTAATCGATAAAATGAGACAATATAAATCAAACTATCAGATTTTTACAGTGAAAGAAGGTAAATCATTTGACTTAAAATAATTTCTTTTATAAATACACCTAGATTTGATTTTTACACATAAAAACTTAAAGAAAAAATTGATATTGATACTCAATAACAACAACAACAAAAGAATATTCTGTCATTAAAGAGAAACTAGACTTTTGATGGTATGTAGACTGACCCTAGGTAATATAAAATTGAAAAATAATGTAAAAAGTTCTTTAAAATCAACAATTTTCAGGATTTTATACCTACGTTTGCCATGAGACTTTTATAATGCATTATAAAAGTATCTAAAGGTTTGAGATTTCTATAATTTCAACTCAACAAGCTAATATAAGAAACTAAGATAAAATACAAAACATTGTGCAAATTTTTGAGGGATAAAGTGATTACTAAGAATAAGGCCCTTCCTTTAAAGCAGGGGTCCCCAACGCACAGGCCACAGACAGGTACAGGTTTGTGGCCTGTTAGGAATCCAGCTACACAGCAGGAGGTGAGCAGTGGGTAAGCATTATAACTCCCTGAGCTCAGTCTCCTGTCAGATCAACGGCAGCATCAGATTCTCATAGGAGGAAACCTACTGTGAATTGCTTATGAGAAGGATCTAGGTTGTGCAGTCCTTATGAGAATCTAACTTTCGAGGGATCTAGATTGCATGCTCCTTATGAGAGTCTAAATAGCGCCTGATGATCTGCGGTGGAACAGTTTCATCCTGAAACCATCCCCCTGTCCCTGGAAAAATTTTATCCTACAAAACCGGTCCCTGAGGCCGGGCACGGGTGACTCACACCTGTAATCCTAGCACTTTGGGAGGCTGAGGCAGGTGGATCACCTAAGGTTGGGAGTTCGAGACCAGCTTGACCAACAAGGAGAAACTCTGGCTCTACTAAAAACACAAAGTTAGCCAGGCGTGGTGGCGCATGCCTGTAATGCCAGCTACTCGGGGGGCTGAGACAGGAGAATCGTTTGAACCCGGGAAGCAGAGGTTGCAGAGAGCCGAGATCGTGCCACTGCACTCCAGCCTGGCAACAGAGCAAGACTCCACCTCAAAAAAAAAAAAAAAAACAAAAACCGGTCCCTGGTGCCAAAAAGGTTGGGAACTGCTGTTTTAAAGGACTTAGTGATTTAACTTTTTGTTCAGATAGGAAATAGATAAAATGATGATGTTCTAGAAATCACCTTTTAATTATTTGGGAGCATCTGGAATATATGTATATGTATATTCACAAAATTCCTTGCTTTTGTTTTAAATACAAAAATCAGTGGGCTTAAAGGCAAGGGCAAGCCTGTCTTCTCCACATTCACCACTTTAAATAGCTAACATTTAATTTCTTTGGAATGGAAGTTCTTAAATTTTTTTTTTATTATTATACTTTAAGTTTTAGGGTACATGTGCACAACGTGCAGGTTTGTTACAAATGTATCCATGTGCCACGTTGGTGTGCTGCACCCATTAACTCGTCATTTAGCATTAGGTATATGCTCATCATCACTGGCCATCAGAGAAATGCAAATCAAAACCACAGTGAGATACCATCTCACACCAGTTAGAATGGCCATCATTAAAAAATCAGGAAACAACAGATGCTGGAGAGGATGTGGAGAAATAGGAACACTTTTACACTGTTGGTGGGACTGTAAACTAGTTCAACCATTGTGGAAGTCAGTGTGGTGATTCCTCAGGGATCTAGAACTAGAAATACCATTTGACCCAGCCATCCCATTACTGGGTATATACCCAAAGGACTATAAATCATGCTGCTATAAAGACACATGCACACGTATGTTTATTGCGGCACTATTCACAATAGCGAAGACTTGGAACCAACCCAAATGTCCAACAACGATAGACTGGATTAAGAAAATGTGGCACATATACACCATGGAATACTATGCAGCCATAAAAAAGGATGAGTTCATGTCCTTTGTAGGGACAGGGATGAAACTGGAAACCATCATTCTCAGTAAACTATCACAAGGACAAAAAACCAAACACCACATGTTCTCACTCATAGTTGGGAATTGAACAATGAGAACTCATGGACACAGGAAGGGGAACATCACACACTGGGGACTGTTATGGGCTGGGGGGAGGGGGGAGGGATAGCATTAGGAGATATACCTAATGTTAAATGACGAGTTAATGGGAAGTTCTTAAATTTAGAGCCATAGATGGGCTTCAGGGGTTCAATCCATGAGAACCCTAAAATTAAAATGCTAATAAATCACTGAGTGTAGTCTTAAGAACATTTTTTGGGAAAAGAGGCCCATATCTCTCAACAAATTTTGAAAGTTTCCCTGGTGCCAAACAAAAAATAAAAAGCAAAAGGGGATGTGTGGGGTTGAGCTCTTGAGAGTAACCTGAGTTGTATTTCACCTTTATTACAGGTAAAAATTAAGTTACAGGAGAACACTGTCTCTCTAAACCTTATCTTCTCTAGAGCAGAATATGTCTGCAAGTTGATCAAGTGCTACGTATTCATTCTAGCACCTTAAATACTATTCTTATTAAATAATCTCTGGCCAGGTGAGGCAGCTCAGGCCTGTAGTTCCAAAACTTTGGGAGGCTGGACAGGGAGGATCACTTGACCTCAGGAGTTCCAGACCAGCCTGACCAACATGACAAAACCCCGTCTCTACAAAAAATACAAAAATTAGTCAGGTGTGGTGGCATACGCCTGGGGTCCCAGCTATTCAGGAGACTAGGGCACGAGAACCATTTGAACCCAGGAGGCGGAGACTGCAGTGAGCCGAGATCGTACCACTCCACTCCAGCCTGGGTGACAGAGCGAGATCCTATCTCAAAATAAACAAATAAATAAATAAATAATCTCTCTTATAAGCAGTTCCAGAACATGGACCCTAAGTGTTTATGCTCCTCTTTTGCCAAGTCTGAGAGAGCACAAAGGTACCCGTCATACCTGTAAACTATAATAAATAATCAAAAATACTGGCAACATTGTTAATATTAATTCAAGGCTCACTTTATTATCTGTAAAATACAAGTTTACACAATATAAATGAGAGGGGTCACCTACCTCCATACACATCATCCATACAAATAATTTGGTCTCCTGCTTTTAAAAGATGGGTAATAGTTACAGTGGCTGCTAAACCTGAAGCAAAGGCCAAACCTAAAATAAAAATCAAGTTAGAGTAAGCTGAAAAGTCAGGCCTATAGGTTACAACACACCTCCAAGTATTTACCTGACTGACTTCAATGCAGATAGGAAGCCGTCACCGCTGAGTTGCTAGAGGCCCCTGATTAACGCCATTACAAAACCTCCTTTTCTATTTCAAGAATAAGATATCTTTAAAATAAAAAATATATAATGTGGACAGATACTTTTGTGTTAAGTCAATTTTGCCTTGGTAATAATATTTCTCTGAAACATTTCAAGAAAATAACTCTTTACAAATATCTGAGATAAAAGGCCTATTGCCAGTTAAATTACAGTTTAAAAATAGCAAACTAAAGGAATTTCAGGGCGGGCGTGGTGGCTCATGCCTATAATCCCAGCACTTTGGGAGGCCAAGGCAGGTAGATCATTTGAGGTCAAGATTTCGTGACCAGCCTGGCCAACAGGGTGAAACTCTGTGTTTACTAAAAATACAAAAATTAGCCAGGCATGATGGCACATGCCTGTAATCCCAGCTATGAGGGAGACTGAGGCAGGAGAATCACTTGAACCCAGGAGGTGGAGGTTGCAGTGAGCCGAGACTGCACCACTGCACTCCAGCTTGGGTGACAGAGGGAGACTCCATATCAAAAAAAAAAAAAAAAGAAAAAAAGAAAAAAGAAATTTCAAACATAAAGAATAGAGCAAAGATATGATTCATACATTCATTATATGAATATGCAATTCAGTAACTATTTTAACAAAACTCGCAATCAGACCTGAGATTTGTCTGATAAGTGTAATCACAATGAATACACAAGACTCTCTTCATGAAAAAAAAAGTTTAGGGATTTAATCTCTAATCTCTGATAGCATGTTATCAGGAGTTATTGACCACTGAAAATAACTTTAGTGCTATTCTTAGGCACAAATTATTAGGTGAATAAACCAGAGGATAAGCAAGTTTAGGCCAAGTGCAGTGGCTCACATCTGTAATCCCAGCACTTTGGGAGGCGGAGGTGGGCAGATGACTTGAGCCCAAGAGTTCAAGACCAGCCCAGCAAAAATAGCCCCATCTCTACAAAAAATACAAAAAAAAGGCTGGGCGCGGTGGCCCACTCCTGTAATCCCAGCACTTTAGGAGTCCAAGGCGGGAGATCACGAGGTCAGGAGATCGAGACCAGCCTGGCCAACATGGCGAAACCCCATCTCTACTAAAAATACAAAAAATTAGCTGGGCATGGTGGCAGGCAACTGTAATCCCAGCTACTTGAGAGGCTGAAGTAGAAGAATTGCTTGAATCCAGGAGGCAGAGGTTGCAGTGAGCCGAGATCCTGCCATTGCACTCCAGCCTGGGCCACAAGAGCAAGACTCTGTCTCAAAATAAAAAAAAATATTAGCTGGGTGTGGTTGTGCACACCTGCAATCCCAGCCACTCAGGAGGCTGAGGCAGGAGAATCGCTTGAACCCTGGAGGAGGAGGTTGCACTGAGCAGAGATCGTGCCACTGCACTCCAGCCTGGGCAACAGAATGAGAGACCCTGTCTCAAAAAAAGATTTTATATTCTAATAGGTGGTGTTATTAAATTTAATTTCCATTTATTTCTTTATACTGACAGTTTCAGATGAAGATTGTTTTCACATGAATACTGTATGATAAATGTAGTATTAATAAATGTAGTATTCATGTGAATTTTTTCCTTTATTCATTTGTCCTCTATTCATATGTATTTTTACCTGATGATTACACGTACGCATATTATACCAACTGAGGGACATTGGGCAAAGAATTCAAAGTCAGTAGAACAGGAATTTTGAACTAGCAAATCTGTTTCTTTTCAGTTCCACATTCTGTGCCTCTATGGTTTTCTCTATACATTTAAAAATAGATTCTAGACTGTGAAATGGAAATTACTTACAGTACTTAGCCCCATCCAGTGCTGCCACTGCTTTTTCAAGGCAATTCCTAGTGGGATTTCCAGAACGGCTATATTCAAAACCCTGAAAAAAACAAGTTCGAGTTCATCCTAAGAGATTTAAGTTTATTATCAGAGTCCTAACATAGACAGCTATAGTTTCACCCTACCATAACGAGCTTCTATTCTTTAGTCATGATATATCTTGCTTTAATACAGAAGCAGAACAGTGCTGTGGCTATATCAAGATGCTCTGAAGTCAAACAAACTCTGTGTGAATTCTGTATCTGCCACTTATGAGCTGCATGACACTAGGTAAGTTACTTCACATTTCCAAGAGTCAATCTCAATATCTGTAAAATGGGAATAAAATACAGATATCTAGTTCATAAAATTGTTGTGAAGATAAAATGAGATAATGCACAAATTCACTACATGTTTCCTGGCACATGCTAATCACTAAATAAATGGCAGTTTTTATTATTAGTATGTTTATTATGTTAGACTCACCTTTTTTCATTAATCTGGAAACATTAGGAAAAGGGACTTGCATGAGCCAACAGAATAAACCTAATTCTAACCTGTATTTCATTTCCTAAGAAATAAGTGATTAAGTGATACAAGTTTCTTTTTTTTTTTTTTAAGGATAGGACCTCACTCTATTGCCCAGGCTAGAGTACAGTGGGGCAATCACAGCTCACTGCAGCCTCAAACTCTTGGGCTTAAGCAATCCTCCCATCTCAGCCTCCTGAGTAGCTAAGACTACAGGTGCACGTCACCATGCCTAACTAATACTTTAATTTTATTTTTTGCAGAAGCAGTCTAGCTATGTTGCCCAGGCTGGAGTTGAACTCCTGACCTCAAGCAGTCTTCCCACATTGGTCTCCCAAAGTGCTGAGATTACAGGAGTGAGCCACCTCATCAGGCTGATTCAAGTTCTATTTAGCATACAACAGGAAGTTATGATCATATCCTACCAATGCTCAACATTCATTCACATCTTGGCTCTACAGAAGTGGCTCAAAGCATAGGGAGCAATTCCTGGCAAAACAGCTCCATAGAATACTTTTTAAAAATTTGCATTCCTGGCCGGGCGCGGTGGCTCACGCTTGTAATCCCAGCACTTTGGGAGGCCGAGGCGGGCGGATCACGAGGTCAGGAGATCGAGACCACGGTGAAACCTACTAAAAATACAAAAAATTAGCCGGGCGTGTTGGCAGGCGCCTGTAGTCCCAGCTACTCAGGAGGCTGAGGCAGGAGAATGGTGTGAACCCGGGAGGCGGAGCTTGCAGTGAGCCGAGATCACGCCACTGCACTCCAGCCTGGGCGACAGAGCGAGACTCCGTCTCAAAAAAAAAAAAAAAATTTGCATTCCTGTAATCCCAGCTACTGGGGAGGCTGAGGCAGGAGAATTGCTTGAGCCCAGGAGGTGGAGGTTGCAGTGAGCCGAGATCGTGCCACTGCACTCCAGCCTGGCCGACAGCGAGACTCTGTCTCGGAAAAAAAAAAAAATTGCATTATTCTCCTTTTACATATATGGCACCCTGCTAGCTATAGTCATCCAGTCATTCTCCTAATCCTTATGACTGGCTTTGAGGAAAGTGAAGCCAAATGTAATAGTACCTAGGGAGTGTCAAAACTGGATTGCGAACCAAGGATTTGAACATTAATTAGAAGTCCTATAATTTTCTCCCTCTGCTTCACATAACACATAACAAAACACAACCACTCTTTCACCTTTGTTTCTGATTCAGAAGCTCCCAGTATTAATAATAACTTTTAAAAGTTTTGTTGCTATGTGCCCTTGTTTATGACAAGCTGAGCAGACTTTTTTTTTTTTTTGAAAGGGAGTCTCGCTCTGTTGCCAGGCTGGAGTGCAGTGGCGCAACCTCCACCTCCCGGGTTCAAGCGATTCTCCTGCCTCAGCCTCCAGAGTAGCTGGGACTACAGGCATGCCACCACACACAGCTAATTTTTGTACTTTTTTAGTAGAGACGGGGTTTCACCACGTTGGCGAGGTTGGTCTTGATCTCCTGACTTCATGACCCGCCCGCCTCAGCCTCCGAAAGTGCTGGGATTACAGGCGTGAGCCACCGCGACCGGCCTGAGCAGACATATTTTATAGGGTTCCAGGACATCCTTACCGCTCCCCACCATCACCTTCCTATCATGACCTGACGCTGTAACCAGCAGATTAAAAAAAAAACAACTTTGGATTCATGTGGCTTCTGCCACAGAAAGGTACCTCACGTTTCTCATTCAGCTCTTCAAATTCCCTTTAGTGGTCTTAACTAATTTTTAAAAAGGGCCGGGCACGGTGGCTCACGCCTGTAATCCCAGCACTTTCGGAGGTGGACCACCTGAGGTCAGGATTTCGAGACCAGCCTGGCCAACATGGTGAAACCCTGTCTCTACTAAAAATAAATAAATTAGCTGGGCATGGTGGCAGGTAGCTGTAATCTCAGCTACTCGGGAAGCTGAGGCAGGAGAATCGCTTGAACCCAGGAGGTGGAGGATGCAGTGAGCCAAGATTGCACCACTGCACTCCAGCCTGGGCAACAGAGGAAGAGTCTGTCTCAAAAAAAAAAAAAAAAAAAAAAGACACTAAGCAGAGTTTCTGTGGATTTAACCATCCCTGCTGGCTTCCTGGAAACATTTAATTATTAATATCACACCTGAATGGTTAACTTTTGCACTAAGTTCCAAAGCTTGGGCAGCTACACATTCATTAAACCCTACACAAGAAACGAACTGCGTGTTTGAAAGAGAGGCTGTGAGCCGGGCGCGGCGGCTCACACCTGTAATTACAGCACTTTGGGAGGCCGAGGGGGGTGGATCACGAGGTCAGGAGTTCAAGAGCAGCCTGGCCAACATGGTGAAACCCCGTCTGTACTTAAAAAAAATACAAAAATGAGTTGGGCGCAGTGGCAGGCGCCTATAATCCCAGCTACTTGGGAGGCTGAGGCCGGAGAATCGCTTGAACCCAGGAGGCGGAGGTTGCAGTGAGCCGAGATCGCACCACTGCACTCCAGCCTGGGCGACAGAGTAAGACTTTCCCTGAAAAATAAAAAAAAGAAAGAAAGAAAGAGATGCTGTGTACATATTTTGATTCTAAAATACAGTAAAGAGTATTTGGGAGGCTGAGGTGGGTGGATCACCTGAGGACAGGAGTTAGAGACCAGCCTGGCCTGAAAAATAAAAAAAAGAAAGAAAGAAAGAGATGCAGTGTACATATTTTGATTCTAAAATACAGTAAAGAGTATTTGGGAGGCTGAGGTGGGTGGATCACCTGAGGACAGGAGTTACAGACTCCTGTTGTTGTAGAAATGGCCTTAGAATTCTATTTCACAAAACGAAGGACTGTCTATAAGGATTTTCCTCAACTTATATAACACACTGAAGTGGTTTCCAAAGCATAATCAAGGCTTTGGACTTACAGACTTTAACTAATTCTTACAAATCTCAGCAACTTTTAAATTCTCCAAGATCCATCAAGTATGCCACCAAAAGGGGGAAAAAAGCTATGTGATTAACAAAGACGGCCCCTTCATAGGTTTTACAGATCATTCATGTGTGACTCTGTGTCAGTTCCTTTTCTATAAAAAGTACATAATACCTGTCCTGCCCTGTGACCTGGTTGTTGTGAGGATCAGATGGAAATAGTGTAAATGTGAACATCATGAAAAAACAAATTACCATAGAGTAATTATTGTGTACCATACAGCCTTAAATGCATCTCAACAACTTATGTGGTAGATACTATTATTATCCCCATTTGTACAGGATCAATCAGAGGCTTTGATAGGTTAACTAACTTGCCCAAGGTCCCCCAGCTCAGAAGTGGTGTCAGAATGCAAACCTAGCCTTTGACTATAAGACCTGTGTTCTCTTTTTCTGTTGTTTTTTGAGTTGGAGTTTTGCTCTTGTTGCCCAGGCTGGAATACAATGGTGAGATCTTGGCTCACTGCAACCTCTGCCTCCTGGGTTCAAGCGATTCTCCTGTCTCAGCTTCCCGAGTAGCTGAGATTACAGCTACTGGCTAACTTATTTATTTTTAGTAGAGATGGGGTTTCACCATGTTGGCCAGGCTGGTCTCTAACTCCTGTCCTCAGGTGATCCACCCACCTCAGCCTCCCAAAGTGCTGGGATTACAGGTGTAAACCACTGCACCGGGTCATGACTTGTGTTGTTAATCACTAAGCCAACAGTGCTTAAATGATGCAATAGGCTAAATTGTTACTAGCATTATTAGAGATAGCATAGTGTAGCTGAGTGCCTAGGAATTGGTTCCTAAAGCAACCTCAAGTTTCTAAAGTTTGAATCCCAGCTCCAATACTTACTAGCCTAAGGCTAGTTACTTAACTCCGTAAATCTCAGCTGTTTTATTGGGAAAAAAATGAGAATTTGGTTCAGACTAGGATTGTTAGGATTAGATGAGAGAATACATTTAATACACATGATATATACAAGCATGTATTTGGCACATAGTAGATACTCAATAATTATTAATACAGCTACTGGGAACAATCTTAATTCTAGTCAAGTTATCAGACCCTTAATATTTTCTAAGCTGACTCCGTACTACATCTTTAATATTTATTCTGCTAAAAGTAACTCAAAAAAGTTATGACCTTCGATTTTTAATTGCAAATGTGTCAAAATCACGTGAATTTCAGGCCAAATCTATATGGCAAGATGGACAAACGGCTCCTTCCAGTCCTGCTTATCAAAAGAAATACGATCCCTGGACTATCCGATACAAAGCTGTACTGCAAGAATTACAGAGTAGAAACATCTTTCGGTTGCCTTCCTAATTTATAAGTCATATTATACATTACTTACATGCCTGTCAAATTCATAAGCCATCTCTCTTTTCCCGCCCAACTGTGGACAGCCCCAGACAGACCCAGCTCACCGAGTGCTGGCCAGGCGCCCCTTGCTTGAACGTGGTGGACAGTGAGATGGGGGGCACTAGAGCTCTGGAGGTCCATTGCTCTGGTTCCTGGCCCACGTGGATGGCCTGCGTGGCGAAATGTTGGAAGTGAGGCAGGAAACCTTGTGAGGAGGCCTCTTTTTCCTGCATGCTGAACCGCGAAAGGAGAGAGGAAAAGAACACCGAAGATGTAACCAGGAAGCCGGGTGTCCGCGGTTGGGAGAGACAGAAGGATCAGGTGAGAAGGAGCTGAAGCACGAGGGCAGAGCCGACCGCGAGCGCCCTGAAGTGGGACACCGCGATGGTGGGGTGGATTTTATTAGGCGGCCGGCCGGCCCCTCACGAGCACAGCGGGGCGGGACCAGCGCGGCCCATTGAGCGAAGGCCCGACGCGTCTCCCGCTCCTCATTGGCTGACAGCAGAGGCGTTGCCGGAAACGTCACCGCGACCGCCCCGCCCAGTGCGCAAAGTGGAGTGAAGCCGGAGTCCCCGGGTCCAAGTGGTGTTAGTCCCCGCGGGCGAACTTCCTGAGCACCTGTCCTGAGGAGTCTGCCATGCTGGCTCCTGAGAGCCACCCGGGCGTCTGTGTGACCTCAGGCCGGAGGTTCGCCCGAGACCTGGCGGAAAGCTGGCTTAGTGCTGAAACCGGGGAACTGTAAACACACCACATAAATAGCCCTCTCTTGTTGCGGGACTTACCTCTGACCGTCACCCTTTGCCCTGAGGGCGGTGCTAAAAGACGTAAGCCACAACGTGGAGATTGGTTAAGAAAACAGTTGCCCAAACCGCCCAGTTTGCAGCTTGGATTCTCATCAGTCACAGCTTGCGTTTTAGGTACACTGAACTCTGTAATGACCCAGTGCTTACGACGACGAAAGTGAAGGTTAAATTGCTCTTAAGACATAACGAAGCTACTGTAGTGAGGACGTCAATGCAGAACTCTGGCAGCTTCCTAAAAGTTAGTCAATCTTGAGCTTTTTCAAGCATCATTATCTTCTTTTAAAGTACAGAGAGAAACTCCCCCTAATGAACAGGATAATGTGGCTTTGAAAAACTTACTGGAGCCTAACATCCTTACACAAAATGCTTTTGCTTTTACACAACTAACAGCAACATCCCTGCAGGAAAAAGGATTGTTTACCACTCACCTGCGCCCAGAGCCCTACTCTCAGAAGAGTCACTGCTTTAAAACAAACAAAAATCTCCCTGTTCCCTAAGCAATACAGACTTGACCTACTTACTATTGTGGCTGTTTTCTAGCACCAGGAAATTTGGGGATATTTCTGTTGTTGCAAAATATTCGCTAAAGATCTAAAACTTTATTAAACAAATTAAGAACAAGGAGAATAAGGAATAAACAGCTCTTAAAATTTACAGTTTGAAAGAAAGATATAAAGAGAAAGAATGAGGCAATTTGCTTTTCAAATTAGCTTTAGGGACATTTAACCCACTAAGCACTAGAGGAGTAGTGCTTGAGGGCCTACAAGCTTTTAGAATCCTACCAAACTTTGTATGGCTGGGGGAAAAAATGGATAGACTTCAAAACACTAATGTATATTAATACATATTTAATTAATATTTTTCTTTTTAAAATATAACATCAACTGCAACTCACCTCAATATTTATGTATAACTATAGGTGGGTATTTTTGTGTAATATAATATGGCATTTAGGGGCCAAAAGGGTCTAAAACAGTTCCAATTAGTTTTACCTCCTAATATTTGCTGACAAACCCTGAGTTGCATAAATACAGACATTTTATTTAGTGTACTGTAATAAAGAATCATTCAGAAGACAGCACCAGGCCGGGTGCATTGGCTAACGCCTATTAATCCCAGCACTTTGGGAGGCCGAGGTGGGCGAATCACCTGAAGTCAAGAGTTCGAGACCAGCCTAGCCAGCAGGGTGAAACCCCATCTCTACAAAAAACACAAAAATTAGCTGGGCGTAGTGGTGCACACCTGTAATCCCAGCTCCTTGGGAGCCTGAGACAGGAGAATTGCTTGAACCCAGGAGGCAGAGATTGCAGTGAGCCGAGATCATGCCACTGCACTCCAGCCTGGGCCACAGAGTGAGACTCCATCTCAAAAAAAAAAAAAAAAAAAGCACCCAATACAAATGCTATAACTCAGGCCTTTTTTACTTTCTTAAACTGAGAAAACTATTGGATGACAGCTTAATATGTATCAAGGATTTAAAATATCCCCTTTCTATGACTCAGCAATTTCTTTTGTAGAAAATTTTACTTGCAGGAATTTATCCTTTAGATATATTCTTAATATGTGTACAGAGATGAGCAAGGATGCTTTTTAAACCTACCTTACTATTTTTCATAGCAAAAGAGTGAAAAATGGCTTAATTATTCATTCTTAAAAGACTGGTTAACTGGTTATGATACTACTCTGTGATGGCTACAGTATGGCCAAGAAGTAGGAAGAGATTGAGATGTGCTGGTATGTCAGAGTCTCGCTCTGTTACCCAGTCTGGAGTGCAGTGGTGCCATTTCGGATCACTGCAACCTCCGCCTCCAGGTTTCAAGAGATTCTTCTGCCTCAGCCTCCCGAGTAGCTGGGACTACAGACACAGCCACCATGCCCAGCTAATTTTTGTATTTTTAGTAGAGATGGGGTTTCACCACGTTGGCCAGGCTGGTATCGAACTCCTTGCCTCAAGTGATCCACCAGCCTTGGCCTCCCAAAGTGCTGGTATTACAGGCATGAGCCACCACGCCTGGCCTTATTGATCTCTAATATCTAAGACAGCAAAGCAAAGTAACATATATATCATACTTCCACTTTTTCAAAAGAATATATACTATGTTGCATTATTTTTAAACAGATATTTATGATTTAATATATATAAAAATCCTTCTGGTCATAGAGACTATGGATCTGCAGTGGAAAGGTGATTTTCTTTACATTTTATTCTCTTTTATGTTCAAGTTTTATATCATGGGCACATATTACCTTTTCAACAATAATAATACTACCAAAAACCCTAATTTAAACATTTTAGAAAGACAACTTTATTTAGAAAAAAAGCTTTTTGCTCTCTTCTCTTCCTTCTCTGCTCGATACCTCCAATAAAGATCTCTTGACCGCGGAAAAAAAAAAAAAAGAAAGAAAGAAAAAAAGCTTTTTGAATGATTAAATGATAGCCCCTTTAAATCCAATAAATGGTATATAGTTTGAGGTGTGTGCTAATTTTTCATATAAATTTGGTTGCATACAACAAAATAACTATCATAACACTTACTGAAGAATTATTAGTTCTTCTTGGGAAGGAGATTCAGCAAAAGCAGATATTTTAGAGGAAATGGGAGACTTCTCGTTTTTTATATTTCTTTACTGTTTGATCCTTTTATAAAAGAGTGCATTATTTTATAATAAGTACTTCTTAAACACTATGAAAATAGCACTGTACTTCTTGTGTATACTCACAAAGACCTCTACTACCCTCATTAAAGGCAGGCTATGAATAAAGATACCGTGACTGAATATTAAAACAGTGCAATCGGGACTTGGGAGGGATGTTCATAAAATATATTATTATTATCAAGCATAAACATACGCAATTATTAGATCTGTTTTGTTTTACCTCAAAGGAAAACAATTTGTTCATCCTTGGGCTTTTGTCAATGAAATAATGAGAATTATGAAGGGAATTTGGGGATCAGGGGAAAGAAGATATTACAATATAAGATCTAAATTTGGTACACTTGTAGATTACTACAATGGGCCAAAGCCTGTCAGATAGCACTTTTTTTTTTTTTTTTTTTTTTTTTGAGACAAGGTCTCAGTCTCCCCCAGGCTGGAGTGCAGTGGCACCATCTTGGCTGTCACTGAAACCTCTGCCTCCCAGGTTCAAGTGATCCTCCCACCTCAGCCCCGCAAGTAGCTGAGACTACAGGCATGCGCCACCATGCCAGGCTAATTTTTGTGGGTTTTTTTTTGTAGAGATGAAGTTTTGCCATGTTGCCCAGGCTGGTCTCGAACTCCTGAGCTCAAGCGATCTACCTGCCTTGGCCTCCCAAAATGCTAGGATTACAGGCATGAGCCACTGCACCAAGCCAGATAGCACTTATGACACCTACCTTCACTTCCTGGTGTAAACATTTTTTTAAAATAGTAACAAAAAGATGTTATGCAATCATATTGAGAGGTGACAGCGTGCTGGCAGTCCTCATAGCCCTCGCTCTCTCTCGGCACCTCCTCTGCCTGGGCTCCCACTTTGGTGGCACCTGAGGAGCCCTTCAGCCCCCCGGTGCACTGTGGGAGCCCCTTTACAGGCTGTCCAAGGCCAGAGCCGGCTCCCTCGGCTTGCAGGGAGGTGTGGAGCGAGAGGCGCGAGCGGAACTCGGGGCTGCGCGCAGCGCTTGCGGGCCGGCTGGACTTCCGGGTGGGCGTGGGCTTGGCGGGCCCCGCACTTGGAGCGGCCGGCATGAGGGACTTAGCACCCGGGCCAGCGGCTGCGGAGGGTGTACTGGGTCCCCCAGCAGTGCCGACCCACCGGCGCTGCGCTCGATTTCTCACCGGGCCTTAGCTGCCTTCCCGCGGGGCAGGGCTCGGGACCTGCAGCCCGCCATGCCTGAGCCTTCCCCGCCTCCGTGGGTTCCTGTGCGGCCGGCCGGAGCCTCCCCGACTAGCGCCGCCCCCTGCTCCACGGCGCCCAGTCCCATCGACCACCCAAGGGCTGAGGAGTGCGAGCGCACGGCGCGGGACTGACAGGCAGCTCCACCTGCAGCCCAGGTGCAGGATCCACTGAGTGAAGCCAGCTGGGCTCCTGAGTCTCGTGGGGACGTGGAGAACCTTTATGTCTAGCTCAGGGATTGTAAACACACCAATCAGCACCCTGTGTCTAGCTCCAGGTTTGTGGATGCACCAATCAACACTCTGTGTCTGGCTGCTCTGTGGGGCCTTTGAGAACCTTTGTGTGGAATCTAACTGATCTGATGGGGACGTGAAGAACTTTTATGTCTAGCTCAGGGATCGTAAACGCACCAATCAGCGCCTGTCAAAACAGACCACTCAGCTCTACCAATCAGCAGGACGTGGGTGGGGCCAGATAAGAGAATAAAAGCAGGCTGCCCGAGCTAGCAGTGGCAACCGGGGTCTCCTTCAACAGCGTGGAAGCTTTGTTCTTTCTCTTTTTGCAATAAATCTTACTACTGCTCACGCTTTGGGTCCACGCTGCTTTTATGAGCTGTAACACTCACCGCGAAGGTCTGCAGCTTCACTCCTGAAGCCAGCGAGACTACGAACCCACCAGAAGGAAGAAACGAACCCACCAGAAGGAAGAAACTGGGAACACATCCGAACATCAGAAGGAACGAACAACTCCAGGGGCGGCACCTTAAGAGCTGTAACACTCACCGCGAGGGTCCGCGGCTTCATTCTTGAAGTCAGTGACGCCAAGAACCCACCAATTCCGGACACAGTATCAAGTATGTTTTGATATGGCATAATTGAAAATTATATGTCTTGAGAATAAAAAGGTCTAGATATTGTTGATGGAATTGTTAAAGTTAATAGCAAGAGACACTGGAGAGCAAATTGCTAGCACAATTGCTTTCTTTTAGCGATAGATACAAAGAAGATAAGCGACATACTCATACTAATATAGCGAGTATCTAGGCTGAGAATTGAGTACAGCTTCAGACACTTAAGATGAAGAAGTAATCCCAAAATCATTTGGATGCATTCCCCAATGATGTAAAAGGAGTCAAATATGACTGAAAGACATAATATAAATAACAACTCAGACATAGCAGTTAAGCACCTGAAGTTTGGAGTCAGAATGCTTGGGTTTGAAGCTCACCTCTGGAACCTGCTGTCTCTGTGACTTTGAGGGAGCAATTGACTTAATCTCCGTGAGTCTCACTTTCTTCTGTAAAATGGGTAAAATAATACTTGGCAGTTCTCAAAAATAGGTTATTAAAAGCTTCTGGCAGGCCAGGAAAAGGGTATAAGGCAAGTAGAATAAATGGGAAGCACTTAGGTCAGAGAGCTACTTTTGATATTTTTCTATCAAAACTGATATTTGCAGTACCTTTGAAGAGGAATACTATGCAGAAGTCGTGGGGTCCAATACAGAAAGTAAGCAATGTTTCTAACTGGCACAGAGATTAAAAAAAAAAAAAAAAAGATAGGTAATTTGCACTATCCAGACATGCAGATATCTTGTTCAACTAGTAATGCAGCAATTGAAAAGCTCTTGACTTTTTTTGCTTATAACTTTATATCAGAGAGAAAACATTTTAGGGGGAGCAATTCTCCATGTTGCGGGACTGTTTGGCCAATTGCAGGGCATTTAACTTCCCTGGTGGCTAGTTGCACAACCCCACATATTTCCAATCACAAAACAACAACTCCAGTTGAGAACAATGATAAAGGAATTAACGGGGTGGCTCTGAATTTAAGCTTACCAACAAAAAGAATGGATTGACAATGAAGACATATAGAGAAATCTGGGAGAAAATGAACTTACACTGAAGATTGTGGTATCTAGGAAAAAAAGCCAGCCATATAAGACATATTTAATAGACCAAACCACCCCAAACTGTGTCCCTAGAAAAGTTTGTAATGAACAAATGGCTCTGTGGCCAGAAATGTTAGTGAAACACTACATACAGGCATACCTTGGCGGTATTGCTATTCAGTTCTAGTAGAGATCTTTGTTACCAACACGTGTTTGCTTTGAAATGTGCTTTAAGTAAAATGAAGTCAATGTGGAATCCCTCCAGAAGTTTTGACACTTATCCAACTACTTTAATGATTTAGATTGTGTAATTTAGCTTAGTGCAGCTGTGTTTGAATAGGCTCTTACGCCAAAATTGGGAAGGTTAATAAAATTTCTAAATTCATTCATTTGACAACCTCGTCATTAAAGAAAAATAATTTTGGCCAGGTGCAGTGGCTCACACCTGTAATCCCAACACTAGGAGGCCGAGGCTGGTCGATCACTTGAGGTCAGGAGTTTGAGACCAGCCTGACCAGAATGGTAAAACCCTGTCTCTACTAAAAATCCAAAAACTATCTGGACATGGTGGCGGGTGCCTGTAATCCCAGCTACGCCAGAGGCTGAGGCAGGAGAATCGCTTGAACCAGGGAGGCAGAGGGTGCAGTGAGCTGAGACTGCACCATTGTACTCCAGCCTGGGCAACAAGAGCAAAACTCTGTCCCCGCCGTGCCCAGAAAAAAGAAAAGAAAAGATTGTATTGTTATAATAAAGGTGGGAATAAAGTATTATAGCGACTCAGAGAAAATTTCATGAAAGACAGAAAATTAAGCTAAATCTTGATGAATAATTAGGAGTTCCAAGGGTTAAAAAGACATTAAAGATTGCCCTCTCGACATGCAAATTTTTCTAAGGTATGAAAATTTTAAAACACATTTATTACGCACATAATTATCAAAGGGATGTTGTCAGGAAACGAGGCATTAAATAAACAAATAAGGTTTGGTTTCTTTATTTGAGAATTATGTAGTCTTCTAGGAAAGAAGAGGTTTCTAAAATGTGTATTCTTAGTATCTTGCAAAAAGAGAGCCACTTTACCTTGATGAGAATAGGGTGGAGACAGGAAGGTTAGGGGTTGGGTCAGGAAAATTAGTTCGGGGAGCCAAACCTGTACTAAGTCTTAACAGTGACCAAAGTTACAAAGGAAAAACAATGTGACATGAAACTGAAATTAACTCCAGGAGAGGGGTGGCATACTTCATATCGGCAGAGAAATAATCTCCACATTGGTCCCTTTTCTTTGCACAGGTGGGTGGAGGAGAGATCATGCCATGAGGAAGCAGAGCGTATGGAAGGATGAGCCTTGGGATGTGAAAAGCAAGGTCTCAGGTAGGGTAGAGGCTACAGGGAGAGACTTGGAGGCCATGAGAGGGAGGAATTGCCAACGGCAGTCAAGCAGGAATGACGGAAAAGCACACCAGCTGAGCAACACAGTAGAGACTGCCCAGCCAGCAGGCATATTGAGGGTACATTTTTAAAAACAAGTAAGCCTCGTAGCAATTTTAGATTATTCATGCAGCATTGACATAAACCTTATGCATTTCCCCAGAACCTCCACTAAAGTCTGCAATATAGAAATGTTTTTTGATAAAAATCAAGGAAAAGTGGCTGAATTCCACACTTGGGTTCCAGTGGAGCTGAGAGGAAAAACTGTAGGGGGTGATTTGAGATTTGCTTGGTACTAGAGATTGGAGAGTAAAGTGACCATAAGAGGGTAAATCTTGGGAAACAGATATCCTGGGAGGCATGTGGCATTGGCAGGGGTGGGGCGCAGTTAAATTATCATCTGTGTTGCCAGGCGCAGTGGCTTACGCCTGTAATCCCAGCACTTTGGAAGGCTGAGGCGGGAGGTCACTTGAGGTCAGGAGTTCGAGATCAGCCTGGCCAACTGGGTGAAATCCTGTCCATACTAAAAATACAAAAATTAGCCAGGTGTGGTGGCGTGCACCTGTAATCCCAGCTACTTGGGAAGCTGAGGCAGGAGAATCTCTTGAACCCAGGTGGTGGAGTTGCAGTGAGCCGAGATCTCACCATTGTACTCCAACTTGGGCAACTGAGCCAGACTCCCGCTCAAAAAAGAAAAAGAAAAGAATTCGGGATGTGAGAGGGAGACAATATGTTTTAGTTATTAATGTCTTTTTTCTTTAAAAATCACATCTTTATTTTGTTATTAGATATTCAAATTGAATTAGTAATTAAAATCAACTCCACAAAAATTTAGGAAAGAAAGATAAAGTGAAGAAAATACCCCTCCCTTCAAACAGTTCCCACTGTTTTCTAGGTTTCTTTGTGATGTTATGTGCATGTGTGAGTTTGTACCTGTGCCTGTGTGTTTGTGTGTATATTTTTCTTAAGTGTCAGGTTGAGTTTAAGAGGAAGCCACATATGTTTGGCTGAGCTAGGGAGAGAGGGCTTGCCAGAGGGCTGTTTGTAGGGGGAACAAAAGAGGTGTAGGCTTGGAAAGTCATCCTGAGAGAGGCCCTGGTGTGCATTTGGCTCACTAAGGGAGTGCTATTCATGCTAAGGTGCGTGCTTCTAGGTCCTGGGGTCCCCCTGTCACTCACTTCAGAGGTCTGAGAGCTCCTTCCGTAATAGTACAGGGGACACAAGATCAGAAACTTTAATAAATATAATTAGTCATTACCATCTTAGTGAATTAGTTTGTTTATTTACTCCATGTTTTTCACAGTATCAAGTGTCAAAATGCAGGCAATTGGGAAATGGAGGATCCCTAAAGAGGAGTGGGCAGTGAGAGAAGATTATAGTCAGAAGGAAGGAATAATAGAGAAATTTCACATATTTCTTTCATAGGTAGGACAGGACTCCAAGGGCCATTGATTACCCTTGTGTCAGACTGGCACGTACCAAGGAATTGAGCCCAGGGCCCAGCTGTGTTTCCTGCAGGAAATTTGACATTTTTGCTTAGAAAGTAGTTTATTTGATGTGCTTATTTGCCTTTATATATAATGAAATTGATATTGTTCACCTTCAGAGACTTTGATTCTCAATGAATTACTTCTGTGACACAAACTAGGTAATTTAGCTCTGTGCACTTGGGTTCAAGCTAATTCTTGGGCCTAAACTGTGGAATTAAAATACAATTATCTGAAAATTCAGAGCCCATTTTCTAGGCAATCTTGCCATCAGAAATAAAGTTCACTGGCACCCAAGTAAGATTCTAACCATCAATAGATTGCAGTTAGTCAACATGAAAATTTTGGCCAAGGGAGAGCGGGAGAAGAAGCTTCTATCCAAATAATTTTTATCCCAGTGACTCTCTATTGCCCATGATATCCTGGTATTATATCCTAGGAATCTAAAATCAAGATCAAGCATTCAGGTCTATCTAGAGTGTTTGATGTTCCAGCATGCACATATTGTACACAGAAGTCCATGCCCAAGGACGTTAATTAAGTTGGCAGAGATACTGAAATATGATCACTGGAGGTTATTGATTATATGGCTCCCAGTAGTCCAATCTTTGGAGTTAAATCAACACATCCTGCTTTGAATGTAACCACAGATTGGAGTTGTTCCTGCTTCTAGATACTTACTGATCAGAATCTTAGCATAAGACCTCAGGGAGAATGGCCTATCAGTAGAGCCCACATAAAGAACTGACTAAAATACGCCTATTTAGAACAATGGTTCTAGATATCTTTCAAGTTCACAGAGCTATAATTTTTGAATTTTTCAATGCCAGAATTTTTGTGGCATACTTAATGGAATTAATTTCCTCTATGTACAAATGATTGCTCTTCCCTTTGACTTGCTCCAATCCTGCATTGCAATTTGATTAGAATGCTTATTTCCCTCACCTGGCATGTATATATTCAATGAGGCAAAGTACTTGATGTTTCAATAAATAACTAGTTATATTTTGGTCTCAGTTTGAGATTAAGTTGTGCCTGCGTTACTCTCGTGTAAGTTGGATATTTTCTTATACCATTTTTCATGGCCTATTTAGCTCAGAGTTTTGGCCCATAGATATTGCTGTAATATAGAGCTCTTCAGTTGTAGTGAAAGTGAAGTTTACATAGTAAACAAAATATAACACACCTAAAGGTTTATGCTACTTTGATGTACAATGGCTCACTTATAAACACATTTCATTTATCAGGTATTCATTGGCCAAATCAAATGTCTCAGTTCTAGGCACCTGGAGGAATAATAAAATGCAGTTTCCCATCCTCAAGATATTTCACTATGTAATAAAGGGGAAATGAAACTTAGCAAATGAATGTGCTATAAAGGATGGTAACTAATTTATAAGAATTTATAGAAGAGCAAGTTCACTATTGGGTAGTGTCAGGTAGGTTGGTAGGCCCATGCTAAAGTTGGAGAGCTTGAGCCCCTAACCCCATGATGGGCCTCTACTTACTCACAGCCTGAACAACTGTACCAAGACTGCAGGGTAGTCCTGTACAGGACACAAAGTCTTCTCTTTGCACAGAACACAACCTGCACAACTGTACCCTGCAGTCTTGACTTGGGGTAAGTATGGCTTTATGAAAACAGCAGTTTTGAGGTGAGCAAAAAGGTTATAAATTATCCCTCTTTTTCCTTTTTTTTTTTTTTTTTTTGAGACAGGGTCTCGCTCTGTCACCCAGGCTGGAGTGCAGTGGCGTGATCTCGGCTCACTGCAAGCTCCGCCTCCCGGGTTCAAGCCATTCTCCTGCCTCAGCCTCCCCAGTAGCTGGGAACACAGGCGCCCGCCACCACGCCTGGCTAATTTATTTGTATTTTTAGTAGAGTTGGGGTTTCACCGTGTTAGCCAGGATGGTCTGGATCTCTGGACCTCGTGATCCACCCGCCTCCGCCTCCCAAAGTGCTGGGATCACAGGCGTGAGCCACCGCGCCCTGCCAAAGCCAAAGTTTTTAAATTGACCTACAATATCCTCTCTGCTGTTATCTCCTACTCTTCTGTCCTCCGTTCAAAGTGGGCTCCTTGCCTATTCCCTGAACAAGTCAGGTATGCTCCTGTGCGGGGCCTTGCCACAAACTACTTCCTCATTCCTGCTACTGTGGGAACACCTTTCCCCCAAATAGCCCACAGCTGATTCCCCATCACCTCTAGGTCTTTGCTCAAGTGTCACCTCCTTCTCAGTGAGACTACCCTGACTATACTATTTCAAATTTCAACCCATTTCCTTGTAAATTTCCTTTCTTGAGACAGGATCTCACTCTGTTGCCCAGGCTAGAGTGCACTAGTGTGATCTTGGCTCACCGCAGCCTCAACCTCCTGGGCTCAAGCGATCCTCCACCTTAGCCACCTGAGTAGATGGGACTACAGGTATGCGCCACCCTGCTTAGCTATTTTTTTAAAAAATGTTTATAAAGATCAGGTCTCACTGTGTTGCCCATGCTTATCTTAAACTCCTCGCCTCTGGCAATCCTCCCATCTTGGCCTCCCAAAGTGCTGGGATTATAGGCATGAGTTACCACATCCAGCCTCCTCCCCAAATATTGATGTCCTTTATTTTGCTCTAATTTCCTCATAGCACTTATTACTTCCTAGAAGACTATACATTTATAAACTACTTATTTATTATGCTTATTAGGTGTTATCTGTCTCCTCACTAGAATTAATGTCTATAGGGACAATACCTTTTTTGTTTTGTTTCCTCATATGTATCAGCACCTAGAACAGGGTCTGGTACATAGTAGGTGTGTAATAAATATTTCTTAGTAAATAAATATTTTTTAAAAACTCTACTTCCTGCTTGGACCAAAGGAAGGCTAGTGTTTATTCATTTATTGACTCAACCAAATGCATTGAACATAAGCTATGATTCAGACACTGTAAGTAGAAGATGAATAGAACCATGTCCTTGTCCTGGAGGTACTCATATACTAGTGGGGGAGACACATAAACATATAATTCCATTTTGTTGGATTAACTATCATAATAGAGGAATGTACAAAATACCATAGAAGCAGAAAGTGAGAGGAGCTAAGCTTTGGAGATGCTCATAAAATGCAGAGAGTTTTCTAGCTCCTAATAATTATATTCACGGTGTAGCTGTTTGTGGTGAGGTGGTATGTGTCTTGCTCTAGGGAGGCTGAATAGAATAGTGATTGAGCACCTGTAATCCCAGCACTTTGGGAGGCCAAGGTGGGTGGATCATCTGAGGTCAGGAGTTCAAGACCAACCTGGCCAACATGATGAAACCCCATCTCTACTAAAAATACAAAAAATTAGCCAGGTGTGGTGGCGTGGGCCTGTAATCCTAGCTACTCCAGATGCTGAGGCAGGAGAATTGCTTGAACCCAGGAGGCGGAGGTTGTAGTGAGCCGAGATCACACCACTGCACTGTGGCCTGGGCAACAAGAGTGAAACTCCATCTGAAAAAAACAAAAACAAAAACAAAAAACTAGTGATTGAGCTACTGATGTCTGGAATTAACACACCTGGATTCAAATTTTCGTTCTACTCCTTACTAGTTCTGTGATGTTGGGCAAATTACTGATCCTTTCCAATTACAAAACACAAGAACAATTATTACTGATCTGTACACCACAGGTGTTAGAACAGACTCTCACACATCAATTTAAAATAATGACTCTGGCTGGGGAGGGTGGCTCATGTCTGTAATCCCAACACTTTCAGATGCCAAGACAGGAGAATTGCTTGATCCCAGGAGTTTAAGATCAGCCTGGACACAGTGAGACCCTGTCTACACAAAAAATTGAAAAATTAGCCAGGCATGGTGGCTCATGCCTGTAGCTCTACCTCATTTACTTGGGAGGCTGAGGCAGGAGGATAGCTTGAACCTAGGAGTTTGATGTTGCAGTGAGCTATGATTGTGTCATTGCCCTCCAGCTTGGGTGACAGAGAGGGACCCTGTATCAAAAAAAGAATTTTTAATAGGTAAATAAAATGAAATGAGGAATCTATTAAACCATAAATTTACTTTTATACATAAAAATAAAAGGACACATTCCAAGGTTTTTCTGTCTAAAAAAGCAATATTCCCGGGTGCAGTGGCTCACACCTGTAATCCCAGCACTTTGGGAGGCCGAGGCAGGTGGGTCACTTAAGGTCAGGAGTTTAAGGCCAGCCTGGCCAACATGGCAAAACCCCATCTCTTCTAAAACTAGAAAAATTAGCCAGGCATGGTGGCGCACACCTGTAGTCCCAGCTACTTGGGAGGCTGAAACAGGAAAATCGCTTGAGCCTGGGAGCCAGAGTTTGCAGTGAGCTGAGATGGCACCACTGCACTCCAGCGTGGCTGACAGAGAGATTCCGTCTCAACAAAGAAACAAACAAAAAGGCAACCTGACTAGTATTTATTTCTTAAGAAATCACAGATGTTCATTTGATTATTATTACTCAAGATAACCAATTAACAAGTAGAACAGGAATTCAACAAGAAAAATGCTTTAGAGAATAAAGGATACATTTGCCTAATAAAGCCATAATCTTTGAAGCTCAAGCATCTCGAATAACTTATTTTTTTATCAGTACTAAAAGGATATTTTTAAAGTAAAAGAAAAGTGAACGGGATGGTTGAAGGTATAAATTTTCATTCATGTCTCTATACTACAAAAGAGAAAACTGATATTTTTGAAAATGTTCTCAACTTACTGCCTTTTTAGAATCAGTAACTTCAACTAGTTTTATCTTTCAGAACTCTGTCTGCCCTCTGCAGTCTCAGAATAAAAATTATCTCTTCTTTATCTCTATAAATTCTTTTCACTTATAGTTGTTCACCAGGATGCCTTACAATCTTAAATGCCAAGTATAAGAATTCTTTTTTTTTTTTTTTTGACAGCGTCTCGCTCTATCGCCCAGGCTAGAGTGCGGTGGTGTGATCTTGACTCATTACAACCTCTGTCTCCTGGGTTAAAGCGATTCTCCTGTCTCAGCCTTCCAAGTAGCTGGGACTATAGGCACGCGCCACCACATTCGGCTAATTTTTGTATTTTTGTAGAGCCAGGGTTTCACCATGTTGACCAGGCTGGTCTTGAACTGCTGACCTCAGGTGACCTGCCGGCCTCGGCCTCCCAAAGTGCTAGGATTACAGGCATGAGCCACGGCTCCCAGCCTTGGAATTCCTTTTGTTAACATTGAATGGTAAGTATAGAATAAAATGAAAACCTTAAATAAACTTCAAAATATATTCATTTGAATACATTTGAGATATGTCACACTTGATAAACAATTGATGAACAATTGAAATAAGTCACATTTAATTCTCTGATTCTACATTTGGTTGTTGTATTAAATGAATTAACACAAGTAACATTTTTAGAACAGTGCTTGGCACATAGTAAATGCAAAATAAATGTTACCTATTATAATAATGCAAATTTGTTTCCTCAAAAATACACTCTCAAAGAGGTAGAATCTTGCTTACAAGCCCATTCAAAATGCTACCAAGAAGTCTCAATTGTTTGCTCATCCTGATTTTAAAAATCAAGTCAAGTCAAAAACATTTACTTAGTACATATTATATACAGGGCACTGTGCTTGGCGTTGTATGTAATGTATCTACTGTATACATGGCACTGTGCTTCGCTTTGTATATAATGAAGTAGAGATATAATCTTACCTGCCTTCCGGGCGCGGTGGCTCAAGCCTGTAATCCCAGCACTTTGGGAGGCCGAGGTGGGCGGATCACGAGGTCAGGAGATCGAGACCATCCTGGCTAACACAGTGAAACCCCGTCTCTACTAAAAATACAAAAAATTAGCCGGGTTTGTTGGCGGGCACCTGTAGTCCCAGCTACTCGGGAGGCTGAGGCAGGAGAATGGCGTGAACCCGGGAGGCGGAGCTTGCAGTGAGCCGAGATCGCGCCACTGCACTCCAGCCTGGGGCACAGAGCAAGACTCTGTCTCAAAAAAAAAAAAAAATAATAATAATAATAATAATCTTACCTGCCTTCAGTCCAGACATGTCTTTTAAAGTCTGGAGCTATATAGCCAAGTGATGATTGAGTATGTCCAAAGTAGGGTTCATTATCCTTTACCTCAAAACTGCAATTCTTTCTAATCTTGGTTGGAATGATCACCACCAGTCTAATAACCAAAGTCATTAATCTAAGTCACTCAGGGCTTTTCCCACTTCTTCATCCCACACCCAATTAGCCAACTAAGCCCTGCCAATTTGACATCCTCTCATTAGTCTTCTCTCCCGTTTGTATCTCTTCCAGTAGTCTTCTTGTTTTCATTCATACTGCCACTATGCTGATTAGAACCCTTACTATTTGTTATCAAAGCTATTGCAGCAGCCTTCTATCTAGCTTCCCTCTCACTCCTGTGATTAAAAGTCTTCAGTATTGTCTTTCACTGACACAATATAGTCAAGGATCCTTGATAATATCAAAGAAGTAGTAAATCCTGCTTACTTCTTAAATTTCATAATCTAGCACTTTCCAAAAACTCTTCTCCATCCTCCTCATATTCAAACTTAGTTTGCTGTCTAGTAATATTCAACTGCTAATAGTCTCCTTAACAGATAGAGATGTTTCATAATTCACACCTTCGACCTGGAATGTTCTACCTCATTTTTCCACCTAGCAACCTCCAATTTTTGTTTCAAACTTCAGAGTCAACATCAAGTTATCCTCCTGCAAGCCTTCTCTCTCCATGCCCAATTCCATCCTCCTTACAAGCACCCCCTACAACAAACACACAGATGTTGTTAATCTTTTATTTGTTTCTATTGTTGCACTTACTAAACTGTATTATAATTTACTTGTCTGTATCTTTGCCTTTCTTATTGGACTCATATATCCTGGAGGTCATAGATGACATATTATTTATCTGTTCATAGTCTGTCAGGGCCTGGCACAAAGTAAGTTCTCAACAACTGCTTGTTAATGGAGAGATGGAAACAAGAAAGGAAGGCCGGAAGAGAGGGAAGGAGAGAGGAAGTAAAGCAGAGAGGAAGGGAGGGAGGGAGGAAGGAAGGAAGGAAAGGAAGGGAGGGAAGGAAAGAGGAGAGAAGAGAAAAAGAAGGAATTCACAAATCCTAATCTCAGGGATAGGTAGAATTTTAATAGATATGGAGGAGTAGGGACAGTATTCTAACTAAAGAGATTGGGGGAAGTTCAGAACTAGAAAATTAGAAGGTGTATTCTGCTGCAGCTGGTAACAAAAGGGCCTTAGGTGACAACTGGGTTCTAAAACACAGAAATAATTTTCTAGATCTGTGCTGTCCAAACAGCAGCCACTAGCTATGTGCAGTTATTCAAATTTAAATTAATTGATATGAAAAAAAGTCAATTCAGTTCCTTCATTGCATTAACTACATTTCAAAGCTCAACAGCCACATGTGAGCAGTGGCTACTGTAGTGAACAGCCCAGAGAGAGAACATTCCCATCATCACAGAAAGTTCCATTGAACAGCGCTGGTCTAGAGAAAGAGTGACTCTGCTCTTAACGAGGAAACACACAGTGGAGACCCAGAAGATACCCTAAGGACTGGCCTCATTTTTTCTAACAGCGTGCTCCCACAAACTTTCAAAAAGGACTTGAAAATAGTTTATGGTATTCAAATGAAAATGCATTTCCAAAGAGGAGAATTGGGCTTTTGCTTCAAACAATGACAAAGTAACTGGTATCTGACTTCCTGTCCTGCCGTAAACAACTAAAAAACTGGACAAAATATGGTTTTTAAAAACTATTTTTGGATAACAGACCATGTAGAACTATGATATCTTAGATAAGGGAAACAAACAGGATGAACCCTACTGTCATCTTCGCTTTCTGCCTGGAGAAACCTTCCAGACCACAGTGCAGGAAAGGGACCCCAAGCAGAGCCTGATGGTCTCCTTTAGTTGAGGAGGCAGAGATCAGAATCCGCTGGCCTGGCAGAGTACCAGAGGGGAGAGCTCTAGAAATCTGTAGAAGGCATTTCCTTGTGTCTTTGGTTGAAAACTAAGCTGTATGTGCATTGCTGATACACCATAAGGCTAGGTAAAGAACAATTGCTAAGTAGCTGAAAGCTGAGCAGTTCCCAGAGCTCATAATCCTGGGAGACTTTTGAGTTCATACCAGGGTGTAAAGACCTCAAACATCTGGGGCATTCAGCAATGACCCTATATCTTAGTCTGCTTGTGCTCCGTATCTGCTCAGGCTACTGTAACAAAATACCATAGACAGTAGCTTATGAACCACAGAAATTTATTTCTCACAATGCTGGAAGCTGGGAGAGCCAAAATCAAGGTGCCTGCAGATTCTGTGTCTGCTGAGGACCTGTTTCCTGCTTCATATAAAATTTTAAATGTTCAGCCGGGTGCAGTGGCTCACTTCTGTAATCCCAGCACTTTGGGAGGCCAAGGCGGGCGGATCACCAGGTCAGGAGTTCGAGACCAGCCTGGTCAGCCTGGTGAAAGCCTGTCTCTACCAAAAATACAAAAACTTAGCCGGGCATGGTGGTGCATGCCTGTAATCGCAGCTACTCGGGAGGTTGAGTCAGGAGAATCACTTGAACCCAGGAGGGGGAGGTTGTAATGAGCCTAGATTGTGCCACTGCACTCCAGCCTGGGCAATAGAGCGAGACTCTGTCTCAAAAAAAAAAAAAAAAATCAAATGTTCATCAATTTTCTAGTCTAAAGAAAAAGTCACCATAGAGTGAGCTGCAGTTAGAAGGCAAGTTCATTTAAAACCATTCACTTGTTCTACCTGGCTGTCTCGGGCCCATTCACCTCAAAAGAAGACTAGTGTTGGCCAATGACAAAAAAGATAAACTTATTTTTTTTATCAATACTTACCAATTGAGAATACAATAGCGCATCAGATATCAAGGGTGTAGACTTTAAAAAATTATTTTTTAAAAAAGAAAATACAGTAGTACATTTCATATTTTTCAAGGGAGGAATAATTTGGTTCATTGTGGAACTCAATTATTCTTGTCAAATGAAATAGTAGAGATGAGGTGTTAATTTAGTTGAAAAAAAATTGTGTCATCAGCATGGAAAAACTGGTGCTGATGTTCTAGATTGATATACATAGCTTTTTTTAAGTGCAGATGACAGCAATAATAATTTTTAGAACCTAGCCATTTGTATAGTACTTTTAATTTTCAAATAATTCTCATGCACATTATGTTATATAATATTTACACCAATCTTTTGAGATTAGTATTATCATGATTTCATGATACAGATGGATAGCTGAGGCTCAAAGCAGTTAAGTAGCTTGCTTGAATTTATACAACCAATAAGTAAATGAATGTGTCCAAACTCAAACCCAGGTCTTGTGATTCCAAATGTTAATGCTTATCCATAATACTTGATCTATCTATAAAAATTACAGAAAAATTAAAGAATTGAGTAAGAAAAACAAGTAGATAGAAATGTCTACTTCCCATCTGTATTTCAGGTTAGATACACAAGAGGGAAGTAAATATTTCTTTAGGAGTCAGTAAAGAGTAATACATATGTATCAAATATCACATGTGAATCAATTGTATTGGTTACAGAAAAATTAAAGAATTTAGTAAGAAAAACAGGCAGGCAGAAATGTCTACTTCCCATCTGTATTTCAGGTTAGATACACAAGAGGGAAGTAGATATTTGTTTAGGAGTCAGTAAAGCGTTATACATACATATTGAATATCACATGTGAGTCAATTTTACTGGTCATCAGGATAGCTGTTCACCGGATTCCTTTCTGGTTGCATGTTGAGTCCTTAAGAATTGGCCTTAGGCTGAAAACAGAGCTACCAGACCATGCTCCCTATTTGCCCTGCTCATCACCTTCAGCACTGTAGCCATTGACCAGTGGCTGGTATAAGATCTTTGCCTTGTTTCCATCCATTCTGTGCATATCTACCCAAACCATGCTAGAAAGAAAAGAGCACATTTCAAAATGCGGCAGGTCGTTAGACTAAGCTGAGGCAATGGTGAGACATTCAGGGGTTTTTCCAGGTTATATAGAATTATTCATAAAGGGTTTGGGGGTGACATGGCTTGGCTCTGTGTCCTCACCCAAATTTCATCTCCAGTTGTAATCCTCATGTGTCTAGGGAGAGGCTGGTAGGAGGTGATTGCCTTATGGGGTGGTTCCCCCAAACTGTCCTGTGATAATAAGAGAGTTTTCTCATGAGATCTGATGGTTTAAAAGTGGCGGTTTTCTCTGTGCTCTCTCTCTTCTCCCGCCACCATGTAAGAAGTGCCTTGCTTCCCCCTCACCTTCCACCATGATTGTACATTCCCTGAGTCCTCTCCAGCCATGCAGAACTGTGAGTCAATTAAACCTCTTTTGCTTATAAATTACCCAGTTTCAGGTAGTTTTTTATAGATGTGTGAAATTGGACTAATACAGGGGGCAAATGGTGAATGGTTGCTGATGCATACAGTATTTACTTTTGTGGTGATAAGAATGCTCTGGGACCAGGCGCAGTGGCTCACGCCTGTAATCCCAGCACTTTGGGAGGCTGAGGCAGGCAGATCATCTAAGGTCAGGAGTTCGAGACCAGCCTGGCCAACATGGCGAAACCCCGTCTCTACTAAAAATACAAAAATTAACCGGATATGGTGGCAGGTACCTGCAATCCCAGCTACTCGGGAGGCTGAAACAGGAGAATCACTTGAACTCAGGAGGTGGAGGTTTCAGTGAGTCAAGATCACACCACTGCACTCCAGCCTGGGCAACAAGAGCAAAACTCCATCTCAAAAAAAAAAAAAAAAAAAGAAAAAGTTCTAAAGTTGATTGTGGTGATGATGATTCTCAATTATTTGAATATATGAGAAAACATTGAACGTATAGTTTAAATGAGTAAATTATATGGTATATAAATTATATCTCAATAAAGCTGTAATTAAAAACAAAGAACAAAAACCAAGAAGAATGGGACAGAGTCAGGACACAACTTTAACTTCCCAGGGATCAAAAACCCCGATTGACTTTGCAGTGACTTCATTGCTGAGCATTGAAGGCACAGATCTATAACATACTCTTAATTACTACAAAATAATGACTCTGCTGTATTTATGTACAGCCCTTAGAAACATATGCTGAGACACCTGAATGATGTTTGTGCACTGTTTGAGAGAAAGAAAGAAAATTAACATTTATTCAGTGCCTGCATTGAAAGTGTCAGGCACTTTGACATATATTTTTCATTTAATTCTTGCAAAATTATGTAAAACAGGTATTATTATTCCTGTTTTTAATTTTTAATTATTTTTTGTATTATTATTCCTGTTTTATTTATTTTTATTTTATTATTATTGTTATTATCTTGAAACAGTCTCGCTTTTTCACCCAGGCTGGAGTGCAGTGGCATGATCTGGGTTTACTGCAACCTCCAGCTCTCGGGTTCAAGCAATTCCCATGCCTCAGCCTCTCAAGTAGCTGAGACCAAAGGCCTGCACCACCACACCTGGCTACTTTTATTTTGTATTTTTGTAGAGATAGGGTTTTGCCATGTTGGTCAAACGGGTCTCGAACTCCTGGCCTCAAGCAATCTGCCTACCTCAGCCTCCCAAAATGCTGGGATTACAAGCGTGAGCCACCATGCCTAGACTTATTCCTGTCTTAAAGCTAAGAAAACTAGTGCCTATAAAGTTTACATGTTTTTCCAGAGTCACAAAGCAAGTGATAGAGTCTAGATTCAAATCCAACTTGTCTGATTATAAGTTTAGTGTCTCTCCTACAATATCGTAAAGGTACCATACATTTTGCTTAGCTGTCATGTTTGGCTATCACTAACAACCTTACTATTTGTGTTTTTAATGTACATATTTTCTCTTCATTAGTAGATTTTAAGCATCCTTCTGGCAGAAACCTTTTTTAAATAAATTTTGTATCACTTTTGTAGGCAAAGGGAGATGTATAACAATAATAGAATTATAACCTATTGCAGGAGTGATAAACTACCCTCATAATATTGTTCTTAATAAAACAAACAATAAGTCTAGTGCCTTGACCCCATAAAAATGTATTTATTATGGTGAAATGCTAAGCTTGGGATGATAATTACAAGTTTGGAATGATGATTAATTTGGGATGTTTGAGTTGATGCTATAACCTATGTATGACATATATACCACTGACGAGCCTCACAATCTGCTGTGCAATAAAAATAACAAAATGGGATTGGGGAAGACCACTCAAAACCTATGCAAATCTATGGCCAAACTACTATAAAAAAAAAAAAAAACTCAAAAAACAATTGGTCCCCCCCCCCCCCACCCTTATCCCCTGAGAAACTTTGGACGGTCAAGTAGGCAGCTCGTTGTATCTGCAAACAGCTTCAGGGGATACTAAAAATGCAAAAAAGCAATAGAGTACAAATGCTGGCATGCAGTTGTGAAGACAGTGTAGATGGAAGACCACTGAGGTATAGAGGGGCAGCTGTAAAGGTACGCAGAGGAGAAAGTACAACCTCTACAAGCTGATAGCTCAGCAAGGCTAGAGGTGCACCTCTCTGGGGAGGGGCTGTGAAACCAAGTACTCATTTTTCTATTTCTTAAAATAGAGCTGAAAGGATTCCTGCCTGTGCAGCATCCAAGCTGAGGGTATTTTATCATTCCTGCAATAGGTTATAATTCTGTTATTGTTATACAGCTCCCTTTGCCTACAAAAAATTGCTCTGAATTTATTCAACTTTCAAATTAGATGTCCTATATGCCAATTGTGTATTAGCTAATTGTTGTTACATATATATGCTATAGCAGAATAGACTGTATCTTGCTGGGGTGAAGACAGTAATAAGCACATCACTCTGAACCCAGACTGCCCAACCCAAACCTGGTTCTACCATGTATACCTTTTTTTAAATCTTGAAGCCCAATTTACTTAACTTTAAATGAGGGTAATCATGGTATCTAACTCACAGGAATAAATGAGTTAATATAGGCAAAGCCTACATAGTAATACCTCAATAAATGTTGCCATAAACTTGAAATAACTAACAAGACCAGTGAAAGACACAGGAACGAGTGCAAAGTAGCCCTTAGTTGCAAGGTCCTGGGTGACAGCAGGCTGCAAAAATCAAGGAGGAAGTGAGAATTTGATCTAAAGTTAAAGATTCACCACAAAAAACCTAGTAGAAGGAGAAAGTATTTAAGGAAACAGATCATGGATACATTCCCAGAGGCAACTGTAAGTGGAAGGCAGGGTTCATTGGCAAGCAGTGAACAATTACAGGAGATTGACTTAATTAAAACTTAAATGTATTTTTAGTACAGAATCCACAGTCCAGATCCAGTATGTAAAGATTGGTCAGTAACTGAATGAGAGTAATACTTTTATTTCTACAAAGAACAATGAAGATTCCCAAGTTAAGGAAAGGTTACCTACTTTTAGGGTCCTGTGATAGTGTGCTAAGGGTTGCTGTTGTCCAATCTTTTTACTTTGTTTCTTTGGTTGTCATTGTCATTTTGTTTCCTTTAAGTCCCTGAAATTATGTTATTGTAAGATTTCAGGTAAGAGCAACAAAACACATTTTGCCCAGATAAAGAATTACAACCCACTACCTAAGTACTCTGAAGTTCCTGAGAGTCCCTTCTTTGGAAAGCAGAGGAGATGGAAGACGGATAGAGGGTTGGAGGGTGGGGGAGCTAAATCCTGAGAAAGTTATCCGAGATGGGGAAAGATCCCTGAAGGAGAAACCTATGAAGGGCATGCCAACAGCTGAAAAAATTACACTTATCCTCTCAGTTGGCCACTAGTATTGGAATTAGGGGTGGTGGTTTGTTATTCACTGCGTGAGTCCTGACACCAGTTCAATAAGGTGTTGCATTTGTTTGCCAAATAGTATTTTCACACTCTCTAAGGTTGCAATAAACTTACCATATTCTTCTGACCTCGCTGCACATCCTTCAACAATCTCATATCAGTTGCGGTTCACTGGTTCTTAGTCAGGATAGAGCCTTGTATAGTCCAAGGGAACTCATATCCAAGCCATGGTCATTAGACAGACATTAGACAGAAGCCTTTTTTTTTTTTTTTTTTTTTTTTGAGAGGAGTCTTGCTCTGTCGCCCAGGCTGGAATGCAGTGGCTCGATCTTGGCTCATTGCAACCTCTACCTCCCGGGTTCAAACAATTCTCCTACCTCAGCCTCCTGAGTAGCTGGGGATTACAGGTGCCTGCCACCACACCTGGCTAATTTTGTATTTTTAGTAGAGACGGGCTTTCGCCATGTTGATCAGGCTGGTCTGGAACTCCTGACGTCAAGTGATCTGCCCACCTCAGCCTCCCAAAGTGCTGGGATTACAGGCTTGAGCCACCTGAACCCGGCCATTTGCTTAGTTTTTTTGAGCTGTGAGTAATTTAAATAGTGCACTTTTTAAAATAAAGCCTCATGAGTCTTCTCAATGAAGCTGTAAATGCACACGGTTATACAGATTTCAGTGTTTTCAGTAAAATATCTGGGTCTTTCCCAGAAATCACGATAGTTAACACATACTATGCACAAAGCATTATTTTAAGTGCTTCATATGTATTCACTCGTTTAATCCTCATAATAACCATATGAAATGGAAACTACTATAATTCTTTTATAGATAAGGAAACTGAGATACAGAAAAGTCAAATAACTTGCCTAAAGAAGTTAGTCTGAGCACAACCCAACTAGTTGTGAATGACAATTCCCTATTCATACAATCACTGACCCTCTCTGCTCTGTAAGATGATGTCATTGTAATATACTGGGTCTGGTCTGAAACAAATACTGGAAACTTTATAGGCCATATCAGAATCTCACTTATAATTCAGTAAATAGGGCCATCTAAAGGTCTTTTAAAGGTTTTATCTACCAGAAGATCAACCTTTCAGTTAATTCTTATATTTGGGACAGCTGGTTATATCATATTTTGGAATATTATATGAATCCCCTTCAAAGTAGTTATTATGACCACTACTAGTACTAATCACTTGCTAAATCTACTTTCTGCTTGGTTATCATATATTACCAATGGGGCTGATCAGTCTATTTCATTCCGACATAGTATCTACTTTTTCAGGAAGCATTTGGGTCAGTTAGAGTTCTCTATGTAGTTATATCTTGTTTACACAGCTAGAAAAAAGTAAACACCTATATTTTATAAACAGATGCATACTTAAAATACGTGGTTTTTTCTTTTTATCATCTTTTCCACATGTTCTAGAACACCTATATATTAATGTTTCCTTTTTAAATTAATATCTGTAAAAATTGGCCTGGCGTGGTGGCTCACGCCTGTAATCCCAGCACTTTGGGAGGCCGAGGTGGGCGCATCACTAGGTCAGGAGTTCGAGACCAGTCTGACCAACATGGCAAAACCCCATCTCTACTAAAAATACAAAAATTAGCTGGGTGTGGTGGTGCATGCCTGTAATCCCAGCTACTCAGGAGGCTGAGGCAGAAGAATCACTTGAACCTGAGATCGTGCCACTGTACTCCAGCCTGGGTGACAGAATGAGACTCTGTCTCAAAAAAAAAAAATCAGTAAAAATTGAATATCTCCTATTCACACTTTTATATTAAAACTAACTTTTGCACATATTATACTAATCTTTATTTTTCCAGTATAATCATTAATTCATGAGCTTTATATACGCAATTTGTTCCAATTAACAATAATGTGGTGGGTGGGAACGGCTTTAAGATGTCTCCTTTGTCCTTTAAACATTGTCACTAAAATTTTGGAAATTATCCTTGCTTTTTAGTAATACTATTAATAGACAGATGAATAGACAGATAAATAAATTTCAATTTTTTTTTCTACCCCAAGACTTAGAATCAGTCACCCTCTGTGGAATCTTTTTTTTTTTAGACAGTCTCGTTCTATCACCAGGCTGGAGTACAGAGGCGCAATCTTGACTCACCGCAACCTTCGACTCCCTGGTTCAAGCAATTCTCCTGCCTCAGCCTCCTGAGTAGCTGGGATTACAGGCACACACCACCACATCTGGCTAATTTTTGTATTTTTACTAGAGACAGGTTTTCACCATGTGGGCCAGGATGGTCTTGATCTCCTGACCTTGTGATTGCCTGCCTTGGCCTCCCAAAGTGCTGGGATTACAGGAATGAGCCACCACGCCCAGCCAGGAATCTTATTTTTTTCCCTAAAATAACATGGGGGACAAAAGTCTGGGCTGTTAGGAGTGCACATGAGTTTTGATATTAGGCAAAAGTGCTACTACTGGTATAGCTGCTTTTAGTACAGAAATGGAAAATGGCATTTCTTTGTAAGGTTATGAATTCACACTGATTTTTCCCATTCAGTAGTTTATGGTGTTGTACACTACTTTTCTTGTATTGAGGTAGAAATTTAAAAATAAATATGCATTCACTCACTCCAAGAAAAGTAAAAAGCAAGGTAAGAGTTAAAAAGAAAAGAATATGTTTTCCTCTGCCTAGCAAGCCCACTTCAAGGACAGTTATAAGATAACGCTGTTTGAGAAGCCAAGGCCAAAGGAATGGGCTCCAGACACCCCGCCCCTCCAGAGCAAGGTTAAAAGGGAAAAAAAAAAGAGAAAGACAAATTCCTTTACTGTTACTCCTGTCCCTGGCTTCTTAAGCATGACTATGTTTTACAAATGTCTGTATTTAGTCAGTTCTTGTTTTTCTTTCAATGCAGCTACGAGGCCACCAGCTATGCAAGGCCACAGGTTATGCTATGCTATAGATTATGTGACCTATCATATAATTAACTGCCTCTGTTTTGCTTTTGTAAGGCTGCTCATAAAAACCCCGCTCGGTCTTTGTTCAATGCTCAGCTCTTTAGATGTGAATCCACTGAGCCGATACGTACCTTAAATAAACAATCCTCCTGTTCTCCATATGGGTCTCTCAGGTCCTCAATTTCCCACAGCAGTAGTATGAAGTTTCAGCAACCACCAAGGCTTTTAACTATGCCTTATAACATTCTGTAAGTCTCAGTTGCTTCATTTCCTTCATTTATAAACTTGGGATTGTTTGGATCTTTGGATGAAATAATGAATGTAAAATTTAAAAATGTTTTGTAGGTAGGCCAGGTGCTATGGCTCACATCTGTAATCCCAGCACTTCGGGAGGCCGAGACCAGTGGATCACTTGAGGTCAGGAGTTGGAGACCAACCTGACCAACATGGTGAAACCCCGTCTCTACTAAAAATACAGAAATTAGCCAAGTGTGGTGCCTCACACCTGTACTCCCAGCTACTGGGGAGGCTGAGGCATGAGAATCACTTGAACCCAGGAGGTGGAGGTTACAGTGAGCTGAGATGGCGCCACTGCACTCCAGCCTGGGCAACAGAGTGAGGCTATGTCTCAAAAAAAAAAAAAAAAGTTTAGTAGGTAGTAAGTACATAACTCATTGTTGGCTATAAGTACACATACAAAGCTCATGACTAGCTCCTCTTCCTTGGTAACTACCCCTCCTTCATCTCATCCACAGAGTGCTACATGCGCCGGTGTTATTACAATGCAGCCTCATCTTTTGACTATAGTTGTTTCACCTGAGACTGAGTATTCTTTGAGACCCTAGGTCCAATTTCCCTTTATAGGCCTTTATTATTTTTTTTTCCTCTTAAGACATAATTGGGGCCGCGTATGGTGGCTCACACCTGTAATCCCAGCACTTCAGGAGGCTGAGGTGGGTGGATCACTTGAGGTCCGCAATTTGAGACCAGCCTGGCCAACACAGCAAAACCCTGCCTCTACCCAAAATACAAAAAATTACCCAGGCGTGATGATGTGCACCTGCAATCCCCGCTACTGGGGAGGCTGAGGCATGAGAATTGCTTGAATCCAGGAGACAGAGGTTGCAGTGAGCCAAGATCTGCCACTGCACTCCAGCCTGGGCGACAGAGTGAAACTGTCTCAAAAAACAAAACAAAACAAACAAACAAAAAACCAACATAATTGGGATTAGCTAATTAGCAAATCAGTAAATTATTATTACTTTTTCAACCAGAGTAAATTACTTAAAAATCTCTGTACATTTTCTCCTAAAGATAAAAGACACATGTATCTGGCTTGGCGTTAGCTGGTTCAATCAGCCATGACTGATGAGATGGGTCAGAAGTCATGGAAGATAAAACCTGCCTTGTTTTATTGTTTAGGGATGAAAGGGAAATTTCATGAAGAGGGAGGGAGTGTTGTTGTGTGCCAACCATGCAACCCAAAAGTATCTAACACAAACTTAGAAGTTAAACAAATGAGCTCTAAGAGAAATTATTGATATACTAGAGCAGGGCAGTCCTATAGAACGTTCTGTGAGGATGCAAATGCTATCTGTACTATCCAATATGGTAGCCACTAGACGTCCATGCTTTTCAGTAGTTGAAATGTCACTAGTGCAACTGAAGAAATAAAATTAGTTTTTATGATTTCAATCAATTTAAATTTAAAAAGCCATGTGTGGCTAGCAGTTAGTGGGCAGCACAAGTTTAGAATTCTTGTCAAACCGTTAAAGAACAGAATTATTATATCATGCTTATTTAAAACTTCAGAACCTGGAATCGATCCTGGGTACAAATTTGGTCTTTGCCATTAATTATCTGAATAAATGCAAGTAAGCTGGGCCAGGTGCGGTGGCTCATGCCTGTAATCCCAGCACTTTGGGAGGCCGAGGTGGGTGGATCACCAGGTCAGGAGTTTGAGACCAACCTGGCCAATATATAGTGAAACACTGTTTCTACTAACAATACAAAAATTAGCTGGGCATGGTGGCACATGCCTGTAATCCCAGCTACTTGGGAGGCTGAGGCAAGAGAATCACTTGAACCCAGGAGGCGGAGGTTGTAGGTAGCTGAGATTGTGCCACTGCACTGCAGCCTAGGCGACAGTGCAAGACTCCATTTCAAAAAAAAAAAAGCAAATCAATCTAATACAATGTTGTATGACATTTAAATTTTTCATTTTCCTAGCAAAAAAAAAAGGGCTTCAGTGAAGATAAAAGTAAAGAGATGCTGAAGTAACGTAAGCTGGATGTTAAAAAAAAAAAAAAAGGTACAGGCCGGGCGTGGTGGCTCACGGCTGTAATCCCAGCACTTTGGGAGGCCGAGGTGAGCGGATCACCTGAGATCAGAAGTTCAAGACCAGCCTGGCCAACATGGCGAAACCCCATCTCTACTAAAAATACAAAAAAAATTTAGCTGGGCATGGTGGCAAGCACCCGTAATCCCAGCTACTCCTGAGGCTGAGGCTGGAGAATTGCTTGATCACAGGAGGCGGAGGTTGCAGTGAGCCAAGATCAAGCTGTTGCACTCCAGCCTGGGTGACAAGAGTGAAACTCGCTCTCAAAAAAAAAAAAAAAAAAAAAAAAAAATAGGTACAGCAAAACAACACATATGGTAAATAGCCATAGCATCAAACTGAAATTATGTTCAAAATGAAATAATCCTTGTACAGCATACAATAGAGCATCAAAAGAAACAACAGCACATATCTAGGACTTGTTGAAAATTCAGAAATAAAGAACAATAGAAAATGCTTGTTAGGCCAGGCCTGGTGGCTCACGCTTGTAATCCCAGCACTTTGGGAGGCCAAGGCAGGTGGATCATCTGAGGTCAGGAGTTCGAGACCAGCCTGGCCAACATGGTGAAACCCCATCTCTACTAAAAATACAAAAATTAGCCAGGCATGGTGGTGGGCACCTGTAGTCCCAGCTACTCGGGAGGCTCAGGCATAAGAATTGCCTGAACCCAGGAGGCCAAGGCTGCAGTGAGCCGAGATCATGCCACTGCACTCCAGCCTGGATGACAGAGTCACACCTGTCTGGGAAAAAAAACCAAAAAAACAAAAAGCAGGCCAGGGAAGTGGCTTACACCTGTAATCCCAGCACTTTGGGAAGCCAAGGCAGGTGGAACACCTGAGGTCATCAGTTTGAGACCAGCCTGGCCAACATGATGAAACCCTTTTTCTGCTAAAATTAGCCGGGCATGGTGGCACGCACCTGTAGTCCCAGCTACTTGGGAGGCTGAGGCAGGAGAATCGCTTGAACATGGGAGGTGGGGGTTGCAGTGAGCCAAGATCGCACCATTGCACTCCAGCCTAGGCGACAGAAGGAGACTCTGTCTCAAAAAAAAGAAAAAAGAAAAAAAGAAGAAAAACATGCTTGTTAGTATGAAAGGATACTTGGAAAAGATGGTGTTAAAAAATTAGATGGGGGCTTATGCCTGTAATCCCAGCACTTTGGGAGGCAGGCAGATCACTTGAGGTCAGGATTTCGAGACCAGCCTGGCCAACATGGTGAAACCCTGTCTCTACTAAAAATACAAAAATTAGCCTGGCGTGATGGCACACACCTGTAATCCAGGTACTGGGGAGGCTAAGAGAGGAGAATCGCTTGAACCTGGGAGGCAGAGTTTGCAGTGAGCAGAGATTGGGCAACTGCACTCTAGACTGGGCGACAGAGTGAGACTCCATCTCAAAAACAGACAAACAAAAAACCAGCTGGATGGGGCTTAAATATTAGAGACTGATTCGTCAAACTGAAGCTATACACACATTGCAATATATTTTGTTTAATATAAATCTGGATGATTAAGTTTCTTCTTCTTTTCCTTCCCATTTTCTTTCTGCTCTCCTTCCCCCTCCTCTTGTGTTATCTGTGGTTAAGAGCTAATTAGAAAAGCTTTAAGAACTAAGAATAATTGCCCTATATTGTGTGCATATATGTGTGTGTGTATATGAATGCCCATGCAGAATAGTTTAAAATATCTAATAAATATTCTAATGAGTAGATCCCATCATTAGTAATAGTCCTATTCCCTAAGATGAAACATTAAAAATATTCTGCTTTTAATTTTGTGTTTTCAGTGTACAGACACTGAAGTGAAATGCTTCCTCAAAATACAAGAATCATAGAAATAAGCAAAGTTATTTGAAAGTTAAAAATTTGAAATGATCACACAGTGAATTGGAATAGAGATCTGCAAAATCATCTAAAGAGACATAATGGCTTCCTGGGACCAACTCAGCAATAACCACACTGAATGTTCTAATACAACAAAAAGAAAAAACTGACAAGCAGATGCATATGAGATGGGGGATGGGATGTTATTCATCCAGGAATGCAAAGAAAAAGGGGTCACAGATGCCCAAGCTGTCAGTGGCCATCTGGCAAGGTGTGGTTGGTGAAGAGGGGGATGGTGCTTCTCAGGTTTTGTGAGTCTTCATCTGAGTCACAGAAATTTCATTCCCATGGGACAGGACACATCAGGCTTTCAAAATGCAATGCCATTAAACATTATAATGAAACAACTGACTCCTGTTATTCTGCATCCCATGTTCACCAAGCAGCCTTCTGCTTATTTGGCTTTGTATGCAGTTTATCTACAGGGATGTGCTGATGAGTGATTCCAGTCCACTCAACCATTAATTTTAGATTGGAATTCTGATGTATTAGTCTTTTATTCTTGCCTATCTCGAGCCCATCCCTGGAAAATGGACCCATTGTTAATGTGCTGACAAAATTAGATTTCTTTACTTGTTACACTAAGGACCAGCTTACGGAAAATGGTAAGTCCATTGTAGTAAGAGCCACCATATAAGTCTCTTGACTGTCAATCACTATTCTCCAAACAATAGCTCTTTGCATTCCCTGAGCCAAATGTTCATAGCAGGTCAAGGATCCACATTAGATTTTGATTTTAGCAACAGGATGCCCTCATTAACTGTATGATCACTTCACTTATTTTTCTACTCTTGATCATGCCTCAAAATGACCCAGATAATACCATTTTGGAAGCTGCAAAATAGAGTGTGATGAACACTTAAATGATGTGCTAATCCTAATAACTAAATCAAGATGTAGTTTAGGTGACAGATGATGTTGAAACCAAACTTTGCAATACGAATGACAGGAGAGAACTTTATTCCAAGTAGTGATTTCTAATCTACACACTATGGGATAATAGGACTTTATGATTTCATCTAAATACTGATTATAAAATGGCTTCACATTAAAAGTAAAATTATAGCTGCCTCAAGAATGTGAAATAAACCATCCCATTATTAATTAATTCCTAGAGCAAATATTTATTGAGGTCATTAGTCCAAGACACTAAGCAGGGGCCAGGGATATTAGGGTGAATAAGACACAGTCTGCATGCTTTTGACACTTATATTGTAATGGGAGATACAGAGAAGAAAGTCAGCAATTACAATATATGAATAAGTGACGGTGAAAGTAATGAATATTCTGGGCTGGGTGCAGTGGCTCACACCTTTAATCCCACCACTTTGGGAGGCTGAGGCGGATGGATCACCTGAGGTCAGGAGTTTGAGACCAGCCTGGCCAACATGGTGAAACCCCGTCTCTACTAAAAATACAAAAAATTAGCTGGGCATGGAGGCGGGCGCCTATAATCCCAGCTACTCGGGAGGCTGAGGCAAGAGAATCGCTTGAGCCCAGGAGGCGGAGGTTGCACTGAGCTGAGGTTGTGCCAGTACACTCCAGCCTGGGCAACAAGAGCAAAAAAAAAAAAAAAAAAAAGGAAAGCAAAAGAAAACAATGAATATGCTGGGAGTACATAGAAGTACTTAACCTAGACACAAACAAGGTGCCAGAGAAGATATTGACAATTAAAGTGAGACTCAATGAGAAGAGGAAGAGAAACAGAGCAGAGTACAGGCACAGGCTTGGAGATCTTCTGAGGAATAAATGCGAATGACCCAACTATAGTGTACAGACTGGAAGTGGCAAGATTAGAGACATAAACAAGGTCAGCAAAACTGGGGAGGCATTTGTAATCCATGTTAGATTCTTTAGAGTTTGTCTAGCGCTCTATTGAAGACTTTAAAAAAATATTATAAATATTTCACAGACACAAAATGCACAGTAATATCAAAAATCTGCATATACATTGTTATGCACGTCCAGTGAAGAGACCACCAAACAGGCTTTGTGTGAGCAATAAAGCTGTTTATTTCACCTGGCTGCAGGCAGGCTGAGTCCAAAAAGAGAGTCAGCGAAGGGAGATAGGAGTGGGGCCGTTTTATAGGATTTGGGTAGGTAATGGAAAATTACAGTCAAAGGGGGTTATTCTCTGGTGGGCAGGGGCACGGGTCACAAGTTGCTCAGTGGGGGAGCTTCTGAGGCAGGAGAAGGAATTTCACAAGGTTAATCTCTCAGTTAAGGTGGGGCAGGAACAAACCACAATGGTGGAATGTCATCATTAAGGCAGGAACCGGCCATTTTCACTTCTTTTGTGATTCTTCACTTGCTTCAGGCCATCTGGATGTATAGATGCAGGTCACGGGGGATATGATGGCCTAGCTTGGGCTTCAGAGGTCTGACATTCCTGTCTTCTTATATTAAGAAAAATAACATAAAATAGTATTGAAGTGTTGGGGCAGCGAAAATTTTTGAGGGATGGTATGGAGAGAGAATGGGCAATGTTTCTCAGGGCTGCTTCCAGCGAGATTAGGGGCGGCGTGGGAACCTAGAGTGGGAGAGATTAAGCTGAAGGAAGATTTTGTGGTAAGGGGTGATATTGTGGGGTTGTTAGAAGGAGCATTTGTTGTATAGAATGATTGGTGATGGCCTGGATATGGTTTTGGATGAGTTGAGAAACTAAACGGAAGACACAAGGTCCGAATAAGAGAAGGAGAAAAACAGATATTAAAGGACTAAGAATTGGGAGGACCCAGGACATCTAATTAGAGAGTGCCCAGGGGGTTCAGCATAATTACTTGCTTGGTTGGCAAGTTTTTTGGCTCTATCCTTGAGTTTTTTATCTTGTCATATACCAGGCCAGATTGATTCAGATAAAAACAACACTTTTGATTTAAAAATATAGAGTCCCCCCCTTTTTTTTAGCAGTAAGTCGAGGCCTTGGCAATTTTGGAGGAAAGAGAAATGCAAAGCCAGCAATTGTTTGTTAAAGGAGGATTAGAAACGGCTAGGAGAGAGAGAGTGAGATTGATAGTGTGGTGGAGATAGCTGGGGAGAGGTAGAGGGTGGCATAAGAACTGGAACGAGAATAAGAGTGAGTATAAAAGTAAAGAATAGGACTTCATCAGGGTGAAAGTATTGGAGTGTACCCTGTCAGCAAAGATTATCTATCCACTTTAAGAGAGACTTAAGGGTGGCAGTTTGAGTTAAAACCAGGAGATATCAGTTATGATGGTTTGAAGGGAAAGTGTAAACCATCAGTGTAAACAAGGGAAGGGTATTTACGAGTAGTTGAGAATGGTGAATAGGAGTATGACTAGACAGAAGACAGTAGGGATGACAAGTTTTTGGGGCACAGTCCAAGTTAGGCTGGTATCTGGAATGAGACTGGGGCCTAATAAAAAGGAGCGTCCATACAGGAGCTCAAATGGGCTGTACCCTGTAGCATCCCGAGGACAGGCCCAAATTCTGAGAAGGGCAAGTGGTAAAAGTATTCTCCAGTCCTTTTTAAGTTGGAGGCTGAGCTTGGTGAGGTGTGTTTTTAAAAGACCATTAGTCTGTTCTACCTTTCCTGAAGATTGAAGACGGTAAGGGGTATGAAGATTCCACAGAATAGCAAGAGCCTGAGAAACTGCTTGGCTGATTTGACTAGTAAAGGCCGGTCCGTCATTGGACTGTATAGAGGTGGGAAGGCAAAACTGAGGAATTATGTCTGACAGAAGGGAAGAAATGACCGCGGTGGCCTTCTCAGACCCTATGGGAAAGCCCTCTACCCATCCAGTGAAAGCGTCTACCCAGACCAAGAGGCATTTTAGTTTCCTGACTCGGGGCATGTGAGTAAAGTCAATTTGCTAGTCCTGGGCAGGGGCAAATCCCCAAGCTTGTTATGTAGGGACTGGAGGGCGCCTGAGAAATCCCTGAGGGGTAGTAGAATAGCAGATGGAACACTGAGAAGTGATTTTTTGAGGGTAGATTTTTATGATGGAAAGGAAATGAGAGGTTTTAAGAGACAGGCTAGCGGCTTGTAACCTACATGGAAGAGGTTATGAAATGACGACAGAATAGAATGGGCCTGTGAGGCTGGAAGGAGATATTTTCCTTGGTTGAAGAACCATTTGCCTTGTGTGGGAAAAGATTGATAGATGGAAGTTTCAGTGGGAGAGTAGGTGGCAGTGACCGATGAGAAGGAGAAAAACTGGCCACGAGGGACAGAAGTTGGAATGCTAGCTGCTTCTTTAGTACAAGCGTTGTCCTGAGCGATGGGATCTGACGTCTTTTGATGGCCCTTACTGTGAATGACCCCAGCTTCCTTTGGAAGTAAAGCGGCCTTGAGAAGAGTTTTTAGTACAGAGGCATTAATGATGGACGACCCTTGTGTAGTGAGGAAACCTCTTTTTGCCCATGTAACAGCATGGTGGTGCAGGAGATGGAAGGCATATTTAGAGTCAGTATAAATATTGACACATAGTCTCTTTGCAAAGTGAGGGCCCCAGTTAAGGCAATGAGTTCAGCTTGCTGAGAGGTAATGGAGGGAGGCAGCCTCAATGATAGATGTGGGAGATACTATAGCATAGCCTGCCTTTGCTGGTGAGTGGCTATTAGGCCTGGTGGAACCGCCGTCGATAAACCAAGTGTGATCAAAGTGAGGAACAGGAAAGAAGGAAATATGGAGAAATAGAGTGAATGCCAGGTGGATTAGAGAGATAGAGTCATGGGGGTCAGGTGTGGTATCCAGAATAATGTGGGGGCCAGCCTAAAGCAGTAAGGTCAAGTTGTTTGGATAGAAAGGCTACAGGGTGCAGTACTGGCTCTTGTGTAAGAATTCTGACCGCAGAGCCCTGCACTTTGGCTCTGTGTAATGAAAAAAGGGTTGGGATGAGTTAGGGAGACCTAGTGTGGGAGCAGCTTTTAGGGCTGTTTTTTAAGGAATGGAAAGGGGAGTGGGGAAAGGATTTAGGATTTATGGGGTCAGCTAGGGTTTTTTTGTGTGTGAGTTTATATAATGGTTTTGTTAGGGTGGTAAAACCAGGTATCCAAAGGCAAAAGTATCCAACCATGCCCAGAAAGGAAAGGAGTTGTTGTTTTGTAGAAGGGGTTGGGGTTTGAGAGATCAGTCAGACACGATCGGCAGGGAGAGCACGTGTGTTTTCATGAAGAATTATGCCAAGATAGGTAATGGATGAGGAAGAAATTTGGGCTAGACTGAAGTAATGGGGGCTGTTTGTGAAGCCTTGCGGCAGTACAGCCCAGGTAAGTTGCTGAGGCTGGTGGGTGTCAGGGTCAGTCCAAGTGAAAGTGAAGAGAGGCTGGGATGAAGGGTGCAAAGGAATAGTAAAGAAAGCATGTTTGAGATCCAGAACAGAATAATGGGTTGTGGAGGGAGGTATGAGGATAGGAGAGTATATGGGTTTGGCACCATGGGGTGGATGGGCAAAACAATTTGGTTGATAAGGCACAGATCCTGAACTAATTTGTAAGACTTGTCCGGTTTTTGGACAGGTAAAATGGGGGAATTGTAAGGAGAGTTTATAGGCTTTAAAAGGCCGTGCTGTAACAGGTGAGTGATAACAGGCTTTAATCCTTTTATAGTGTGCTGTGGGATGGGATATTGGTGTTGAGCAGGGTAAGAGTGATTGGTTTTAATGGGCTGGTAAGGGGTGCATGATCGGTTGCCAAGGAGGGAGTAGAGGTTTCCCATACATGTGGATTAAAGTGGGGAGATACAAGGGGAGGATGCGGAGGAGGCTTTGAATTGGGGAAAAGGATGGCAGTGAGGTGTGGCTGTAGCCCAGGAATAGTCAGGGAAGCAGATAATTTAATTAAAATGTCTCGACCTAATAAGGGAGCTGGGGAGGTGGGGATAACTAAAAAGGAGTGCATGAAAGAATGTTGTCCAAATTGGCATCAGAGTTGGGGAGTTTTAGGAGGTTTTTTTGTGTGTGAGTTTATATAATGGTTTTGTTAGGGTGGTAAAACCAGGTATCCAAAGGCAAAAGTATCCAACCATGCCCAGAAAGGAAAGGAGTTGTTGTTTTGTAGAAGGGGTTGGGGTTTGAGAGATCAGTCAGACACGATCGGCAGGGAGAGCACGTGTGTTTTCATGAAGAATTATGCCAAGATAGGTAATGGATGAGGAAGAAATTTGGGCTTGACTGAAGTAATGGGGGCTGTTTGTGAAGCCTTGCGGCAGGCAGAAGCCTGGCCGTCAATACCCACAACAGTTATGGAGGCAAGGGAAACAGGCCCTTGAAAAGAAGGTAATGTGGAGTGGGTAGCCTCCGTATTGACTAAGAAGGGGACGGACTTACCCTCCACTGTGAGAGTTACCGAAAGCATCTGTGATGGTCCAGGAGGCTTCCGAGGTGATTGGGTGGCGTCAGTCTTCAGCTGCTAAGCCGAGAAGATCTGGGAAGGAGTCAGAGAACCTTGCGCCAGAGTTCCAGGGGCTCTGGCAGTCGCTGCCAGGGGAGTTGGACAGTCTGATTTCCAGTGGGGTCCCGCACAGATGGGACGCGGCTTAGGAGGGATCCTGGGCTGCGGGCATTCCTTGGCCCAGTGGCCAGATTACTGGCACTTGAAGCAAGATTCTGATGGAGGAGATTCTGTAGGAATGCTTGACCGCTTGCGGCTTAGGCATTTGGAAGTTCTTGTGTGCTGGAGATGTGGCTGGGGTTTCTCTCACAGTGGAGGCAAGGAATTGTAACTCAGAAATATGTCGCTACTTGGCTCCCTCTACTTTATTATTGTACACTGTGAAGGTGAGGTTAATTAAGTCCTGTTGTGGGATTTGAGGGCCAGAATCTAATTTTTGGAGCTTTATTTCATGTCGGGAGCAGACTGAGTAATAAAATGCATATTGAGAATAAGACGGCCTTCTGACCTTTCAGGGTCTTGGGCTCTAAAGCTTTTCAGGGTTGCTGCCAAATGAGCCATGAACTGGGCTGGGTTTTTATACTTGATGAAAAAGAGCCTACATGCTAACTGATTTGGGAGAGGTCAGATAAAGAAAAAGGAGCATTAACCTTGACTATGCCTTTAGCTCCAGCCACCTTTTTAGGAGGAAGTTGTTGGGCAGGTGGGGGAGGGCTCCTCACAGAATGAAACTGTAAGCTGGACCTGGTGTGAGGATGGGAGGTGATAGAAGGATTATAGGGTGGGGGAGTGGAGGCTGAGGAAGAATCGGAGCCTGATTCAGCCTGGTGGGGAGTGACCTGAGGAAGAGCAGTCTGGGGAGGAGGGGAGAGGTCAGATGGGTCCGTAGAAAAGGAAGATTGAAAAGACTCAGTGACACTTAGGGTTGGGACTGAGGGGACAGGCAGGAGGGAAAGAAGGAGGATTTCAGACAAGTCTCATTGGGAACAGAGACTAGGGAGGGACCGATGTGTAAAAGAATGCCTGGACATCAGGCACCTCAGGCCATTTGCCCATTTTACAATACAAATTATCTAGATCTTGTAGGATGGAAAAATCGAAAGTACTGTTTTCTGGGTATTTGGAACCATTATCAAGTTTGTATTGGGGTCAAGTGTATTGCAGGAGAAGATAAGGCATTTAGGTTTTAGATCAGGTGTGAGTTGAAGAGGTTTTAAGTTCTTGAGAACACAGGCTAAGGGAGAAGAAGGAAGAATGGAGGGTGGAAGGTTGCCCATAGTGAAGGAGGCAAGCCCAGAGAAAAAAGAGGGTAGAGACACGGAGAAGGGGTGGGGGGTGCTTACCCCCCAGGAAAGTGGTGCTTACCACTAAGGGTGAAGGATCAAGGCAGGCATCCCCATGGTGATCAGACACCTCTGAAATGTGGTTGAATAATCAAGCAGGCGTCTCTGCAGTGATTAAACACCAAGGGAAGACTGTGTTCCCTAGTCCGTGACTGGCACTGGAGTTTTGGGTTCATGGATAAAACGCATCTCCTCTGTCTCTACCAGAAAAGGAAAGGAACTGAAATTAAGAGAAGGGAGAGATTGAAGGATGGTGCCAAGATTGAAAGGAGAAAGAGGTTGAGGGATAGTGAGAGAGGTTGGAGAAGAAAGTAAAAAGAGGCCACTTACCCAACTTAAAATTGGTGAGATGTTCTTTGGGCTGGTTGGTCTGAGGACCAGAGGTCGCAGGTGAATCTTTCTCATGGAGCAAAGAGCAGGAGGACAGGGGATTGATCTCCCAAGGGAGGTCCCCTGAGTCACGGCACCAAATGTCATGCACGTCCCTGTGAAGAGACCACCAAACAGGCTTTGTGTGAGCAATAAAGCTTTTTAATCACCTAGGTGCAGGCGGGTTGAGTCTGAAAAGAGAGTCAGCGAAGGGAGATGGGGTGGGGCCATTTTATAGGATTTGGGTAGATAAAGAAAAATTGCAATCAAAGGGGGTTGTTCTCTGGCGGGCAGGGGCGGGGGTCACAAGGTGCTCAGTGGGGGAGCTTCTGAGCCAGGAGAAGGAATTTCACAAGGTTAATTGCTCAGTTAAGGTGGGGCAGGAACAAATCACAATGGTGGAATGTCATCAGTTAAGGCAGGAACCAGCCATTTTCACTTCTTTTGTGATTCTTCCCTTGTTTCAGGCCATCTGAATGTACACATGCAGGTCACAGCGGGTATGATGGCTTAGCTTGGGCTCAGAGGCCTGACACACATCACTAAGCTTAAGAAGTAAAACATAAGTACTCATGTTCCAGTGAACCAACAACACTCCCGCCTGGGTGACAGAGCAAGCCTGTCAGAGGTGTTCGAAACAGGGTGACTCCATCTTGAATAGGGGCTGGGTAAACTAAGGCTGAGACCTATTAGGCTGCATTCCCAGGAGGTTAAGGAGGTCGGCACAATACAAGTCACAAAGACCTTGCTAATAAAATAGCATGCGGTAAAGAAGCCAGCCAAAACCCACCAAAAGCAGGATGGTGTTAGATATGAGTTCTAAGTTTATTTTCAAAAAATTAATATGTCAGCATGTTCAATTCTTTGCCTTCTACTTTTAAACTTAACTTCCTCGTAAAGCAATCTTTTTCAATTACCTACTCCACCCTGACTCATTCTGATCACCTGCTCCACCCTACATTCCAATCACTGGCTCCACCCTAACTCATTCCAATTACCTGCTACCTGCTCTGCCCTGACTCCTGCCAAAGCACTCACCCCGTCATTCTCTTTAAATTAGCCAATCGGAATTTGTTTAGGCTGTGCAGTCTAACCCTAGCCAATAGGGGAATGACACAGCAACAGGGGCCATGGGCTTCAGGGATAAGAACCCCTTCCCCTCCCTTGTCCAAATGAGCGCTTACCATTGTTCCATCTGTAAGGGTGCACCCTTCTATATAGAAGTAACTTGCCTTGCTGAGAATTAAAAAGAAAATTTTATATTCGAGCGCTACTTCTTTTGCGGCACCAAAACTTTATATATAACACAAGTGACCTCTTGGTCACCTTCACCGCTCATTATATGCTAATTATAATACATTAGCATGCTAAGAGACACTCCCTCCAGCACCATGACAGTTTACAAATGCCATGGCAATGTCAGGAAGTTACCCTATATGTTCTAAAAAGGAGAGGAACCCTCAGTTTTAGGAATTGCCTACCCCTTTCCTGGAAAACTCATGAATAATCCGCCCCGTGTTTAGGGTATACAGAAATAACTGAGTATTCCTAGTTGAGCAGCCTGTGCTGCTGCTCTGTCTACGGCGTAGCCATTCTTTATTCCTTTACTTTCTTAATAAACTTGCTTTTACCTTACGCTGTGGATTTGCTTTGAATTCTTTCTTGCAAGAGATCCAAGAATGCTCTCTTGGGGTCTGGATAGGACCCCTTTCTGTCGACGACCTATCACAGAAAAAAAAAAAAAACACATAAGTACTCTTTAAAAAGAGGAAAAACCTAAAAAGCAAAAATTAAAAATACATACACAATACAAACACACACAGTAGAATTTTCTTATATACCCCTGATGGTGTTTTTCTCCTTCGTGCTCCATTGAAACCACTATCTTGAATTTGGTGCTATTATTCCCACACATTTGGCTTTGTACTTTAACTACATCCGTAACTAAACGGCTCAAACAAATGGTTGAGGGGTGAGTAAGGTTGCCAGATGAAATACAAGGTGTCGGAGAAGAGTCAAGCTGTAAAATATTAGAAGAGATTTATTCTCAGCCAGATATGAGTGATCATTGTCTGTGACACAGACCTCAGGAGGCCCTGAGAACATGTGCCGCAGGTGGTCGGGGTGCAGCTTGGTTTTACTCATTTTAGGGAGACATGAGACATTAATCAGATACATTTAAAAAATACATTGTTTGGTTCGGAAAAGCAGGACAACTCAAAGTGGTGGGTGGGGAGGGCTTCCAGTATGATTTAAACATTTTCTGGTTGACGGTTGAGTTTATCTAAATACCTGGGATCAATAGAAAGGAAATGTCTGGCTTGCAGAGCCACAGTTTTATCATATGCAGATGAAGTCTCCTGGTAGCAGGCTTCAGAGAGAATAGATTGTAAATGCTTCTTGTCAGATTTAAGGTCTGTGTTGATGTTAATGTCTGAGAGGTATCATGAAGCAGGTCCGACCCCCACTTCTCATCATGGCCTCAAGCAGTCTCTTAGGTTAATTTCTTTCTTTTTTTTGAGACAGAATTTCACTCTTCTTACCCAGGCTGGACAGCAATGACACAATCTCAACTCACTGCAACCTCCACCTCCTGGATTCAAGCGATTCTTCTGCCTCAGCCTCCTAAGTGGCTGGGGTTACAGGCGCCTGCCACCATGCTTAGCTAATTTTTGTGTTTTTAGTAGAGGCGGGGTTTCACCATGTTGTCCAGGCTGGTCTCGAACTCCTGACCTCAGGTGATCCACCCGCCTCGGCCTCCCAAATTGCTGGGATTACAGACATGAGCCACTGTGCCCAGCCTCTCAGGTTAAATTTTAAGAGCACCCTGGCCATGCAGGAAGTCCATTCGGATGACTGGGGGACTTTACAATTTTATTTTTGGTTTACAGAAGTGCCCAGGTAAATGTGAATTTCAGATAAACAACAATTTTTTTTTTTTTGAGACGGAGTCTTGCTCTGTCGCCCAGGCTGGAGTGCAGCGGCACCATCTCAGCTCACTGGAAGCTCCACCTCCTGGGTTCATGCCATTCTGTTGCCTCAGCCTCCTGAGTAGCTGGGACTACAGGCGTCTGCCACCATGCCCAGCTAATTTTTTGTATTTTTTAGTAGAGACGAGGTTTCACTGTGTTAGCCAGGATGGTCTTGATCTCCCGATCTCGTGATCCACCCACCTCGGCCTCCCAAAGTGCTGGTATTACAGGCATGAGCCACTGCACCTGGCCAACAACAATTTTTTTTTTTTTTCGTGTAAGTACATCCTAAATATTGCACGGGACAATATCTCAAGTATTACAAATATCCCTGTCCTATTTGGGATACACTTATACTAAAAAGTTGTATATTTGAACTTTAAATTTAACTGGGTGTCCTGTAATTTTATTTGATACATCTGGCAATCCAAGGGATGAATGATGTGAGGTTTTGTGTGCGCAAGCACAGGTGGGAAATGGGAGTCACAGATCAGTTAGGAGACAGTTTCAAGTGACAGTAGCCTGAATCCAAATATGGCTAGTGGTATAAACCAAAAATAAAATTCTAAGATCCCCCTTCCAACCATCTATCTGAATGGACTTCCTCCACATTCACGGCTCTTTTAAAATTTAACTGCAGAGACTGTTTCAGGTCCTGATGGGAAGTGGTGGTCGAACATGCCTCATTATACCTCTTCATCATTAACATCAGCACAGACTTTAAGTCTGATAAGAAACATTTTACAATCTCTTCTCTCTGAAGCCTAGTATTTGAAGGCTTCCTCTGAAAATAAGAACTCGGGTCTCCACAATCCTTTATCTTAAGCCAGACAATCCTTTCTATTAATTCTAGGTGTTTAGACAAACCCAACCAATTGTCAACCAGAAAATGTTTAAATATACCTATAAGCCGGGCACAGTGACTCAGCCCTGTAATCCCAGCACTTTGGGAGGTCAAGACAGGTGGATCACTTGAGGTCAGGAGTTCAAGAACAGTCTGGCCAATATGGTGAAACCCCGTCTCTACTGAAAATACAAAATTTAGCCAGGTGTGGTGGCACATGCCTGTAGTCCCAGCTATTCAGGAGGCCAAGGCAGGAGAATTGCTTGAACCCAAGAAGCTGAGGTTGCAGTGAGCCGAGATCATACCATTGTACTCCAGCCTGGGTGTCCCAGGGAACAAAACAAAAAAAACCCGTTCCTGTCTCTGTTCTAATTCTCTCATTTCTAGCCTTTGTCAATCTAAAAATAATTTTAATTATGAATGTTTTACTTTATCTTTTCCTTTTCATCTCATTGACTCAGGCTTTCACTGTGCTCCTGGCATTTTTTCTCCCTCTTCCTCCAAATCAGTCTGTAGGTTTTATCTGTCTCAAAGGAATTTCTTCCTTCAGGAACTTCTGGCTGTTATTGGCTCTGGTTTCCTTGGCAACCCCTGCTTCTCAGATTTTTTTTCTGATTACTTAAGAGAAATTTTACAAAATCACTGATAACCACTGATCAGAAACTGTAGAAGAAAGGGAAAGAGGCCGGGCGCGGTGGCTCACACCTGTAATCCCAGCACTTTGGGAGGCCGAGGCGGGCGGATCACGAGGTCAGGAGATCGAGACCATCCTGGCTAACATGGTGAAACCCCGTCTCTACTAAAAATATAAAAAATTAGCCGGGCGTGGTGGCGGGCGCCTATAGTCCCAGCTGCTCGGGAGGCTGAGGCAGGAAAATGGCGTGAACCCAGGAGGCGGAGCTTGCAGTGAGCCGAGATCGTGCCACTGCACTCCAGCCTGGGTGACAGCGAGACTCCGTCTCAAAAAAAAAAAAAAAAAAAAAAAAAAAAAAAAGAAAGAGAAAGTGCTCTGCATTGCCTCTGAGAAAGGAAGGGGGCAGATATAGAGGAAAGAGAGAAATACTGAGACCCAGGGAGATGGAAGTAAAATGTGTGAAGAAAGTATTGATTTACATGGTTTGTTATTTTCATCTGTCAGTGTACTGCTGTGTCGTCAGATTTCAGAGACAATTACCTCATTAGTTAGATAGCTCAATCATCTATCAAACAAAATACTCCTAGATCTTGTTCAACCATTGCGGAGTGTAGGAAATCATATTCCAGATTATTGTGAGAATATAAAACACAAATCTTCAGAGAAGATGAAAGAAAAAAGATGTAGACTAAACTTGCACTAATGTTTACGTTAGAAACATTATTGGTATGCAATGCAATGAGAATTGAGTAAGGTTAGTAATTACAGATCCTAAATGGAAGTCTGTTGATACATTTAAAAAATATAACGAGGGAGATTTTATTTTGTACAGTACTGCTGTTCTGTATTTCATGTTACCATACTACTGCTTTTGTTAAATGAAGACACCAGGACAGGGATTAGGTGCTTTGTGTAGGGCTAATACAGATACATAAATTTCTGGCAGAATTCAGCCATGATCAGCATGATTCCAGTGCTCAGAGAGCTCCAAGGATTAGTTGAGACCAGACAAGAATATCAAGGAGGCATGCAGAAGTTACAATGGGAAATCAGAAAGAAGACAAAGGAGGGACACCTAATTCAGAACGATGGGTTTGTTGGGTAGGAAAGAAAAAGAGACGAATGGGCATGTATCATCAAAGATTCCTAAGAAGTTGCTAACTTCTGTTTTTGTGCCATTGACTCTTTGGCAGTGTGGAGAAACCTAGGGACCCATTTTCAGAACAGTGTTTTTAAATGCATAAAATATTTTGGGTTAAAAGGAAATTCTGAGTATTGAAATAGCTAACAAAATATTTTAAAAGCATATTTGTAATACAGTAATGTATATGCTTCTTTATTAACTAAAGAACAAGATACAGCAATGAGCATACCTATTAAGATAATTTTAGCGGTACTAATGACTATAAATGAAATTTTGAGTTGTCTGCAGCAACTGGTATGTGAAATGAAAATACCTGTGGTTTTTTTGGTTGTGAAGTCACAGGTACTACTAATGCTAATACTATCGTGGTTGGTGGCATATGTTCATAATAGAACGACATGCTAAATTTTACTGGGAAAGTTAGTTCAACACAATTTCCTGGCTCTGAATTCTATGGCAAGTTAAAAAAAAAAATACTTGTGCTAAGAAGAGATAAAATGTGATGTAATTCTTTTTTTTTTTTTTTTTTTTTTTTTTTTTTTAGACAGAGTCTGGCTCTATCGCCCAGGCTGGTGTGCGGTGGTACAATCTCACTGCAACCTTTGCCTCCTGGGTTCAAGCCATTCTCCTGCCTCAGCCTCCCGAACAGCTGGGACTACAAGCAGACGTCACCATGCCTGGCTGATTCTTTTTGTATTTTTCTGTAGAAATGGGGTTTCACCATGTCAGTCAGGCTGATCTTGAACTCCTGACCTCAAGTGACCTGCCCACCTCGGCCTTCCAAAGCACTGGGATTACAGGCGTGAGCCACCACGCCCAGCCCCAGAACGCTTTTCTGATCATCCAATTTCTATTTTCCCCAAATAGAGTTAATGACTTCCTTTTCTATATTGTATTGGGAGCTTATACAATTTCAATCCTTGTATTTTTCATAATGTATTACAATCATATTTCTATCTTTTTTTATGATATATTGTAATCTTACATTTCTGTCATTTTTACGAGCCCTTAAAAATAATGGATGGGGCCAAGTGCAGTGGCTCACACCTGTAATCTGAGCACTTTGGGTGGCCGAGGTGGAAGGATCGCCTGGGCCCAGGAATTCAAGACCAGCCTGACCAACATAGTGAGACACAGTCTCTATAAAAAAAAAAATAATAATAATGAATGGGCTGGGGGCAGTAGCTCACACCTGTAATCCCAACACTTCAGGAAGCCGAGGTGGGTTGATGGCTTGAGTCCAGGAGTTTGACACTAGCCTGGGTGACATGGCCGAACCCAGTCTCTACAAAAAAATACAAAAATTAGCCGGGCCCTGTAGTCCCAGTACTTGGGAGGCTGAGGCGGGAGGATCCACTTGAGCATGGGAGGTGGAAGTTGCAGTGAGCTGAGATCACGCCACTGCGCTCCAGCCTAGCTGACAAAACGAGACTCCATCTCAAAAAAACAACAAAAAATAAGTCTTGGGGTGGTGGCTCATGCCTGTAATCCCAGCACTTTGGGAGGCCGAGGTGGGCAGATCACCTGAGGTCAGAAGTTCGAGACTCAGCCTGGCCAACATGGTGAAACCCCATCTCTATTAAAAATACAAAAATTAGCTTGGCATGGTGGTGGAGACCTGTAATCCCAACTACTTGGGAGGCTGAGGCAGGAGAATTGCTTGAACCCAGGAGGCGGAGGTTGCAGTGAGCTGAGACCACACCATTGCATTCCAGCATGGGCAACAGGAGCAAAACTCTGTCTCAAAAATAAAATAAAATAAATAAAATAAAAAATAAAAAAGGATGATATTTATATATTTATTTTTAAAGACAGGAAAAAATAAAAAAAAGATATTTATTTATTTATTTATTTTAAAGACAGGATTGCACCACTGCACACCAGGCTGGTGTGCAGTGGTGCAATCCTAGTTCACTGCAGCCTTGGACTCCCAGGCTCAAGTGGGTCTCCCACCCCAGCCTCCGGAGTAGCTGGGACTACAGGTGTTTAGCACTACAGGTGGCTAATATTTTATATTTTTTGATAGAGGTGGGTTTTCACTATGTTGCCCAGGCTGGTTTCAAACTCCTGACCTCAAGTGATCCTCCTGCTTTGGCCTTTCAAAGTGTTGGAATTACAGGTATCAGCTATCACACCTGGCCTGAATATTATTTTTGATATGTATGGTGTTTGACTTTACTGGAGGGATACTTATGAGTTTCCACATTCCATGGGTGACATCCATGGGTGACAGCCACTAATAAAGAAATTTCAAATTCAGACTCTAGTGATAGAATACTTCACAAGTATAATGGGATATTATTTGGTGTAGGCTTTTAGTAATAGGATGCTGGCCACTTTCCCTATACACACGCTTCGAATATTGGTGTTTTCAAGATTTTGTTCTATATAGACCTTCTTAATTTCTCATTCTATAAACTTTTCTTTGGGGAACTCACCCACTTCTGGAGCATTAATTACTGTGTAATGATAACTTCTGAATCCAGCCTAAGGATCACTTGCAAATATCTAAAATGTAGACCATCTAACTCCCTACAGGTAAGCAACTTTTAACTCAATATGCTAAGATTGAACTCATTTTTAAAAAACTCTTAAACCTTTTTCTGCCTCACTGTTACTAACTTGGTTCAGTAAATCATCTGATTTACTGCATACTTCATTAAAGTTCTGTTCTTGATGCATACCTTTCTAAAGTATGAGTGACTAAATTTTCTTTTTATTTATTTATTTATTTTTTTGAGACCGAGTTTTGCTCTTGTCACCCAGGCTGGAGTGCAATGGCACGCTCTTGGCTCACTGCAACCTCCACCTCCCAGGTTCAACAGATTCTCCTGCCTTAGCCTCCCAAGCAGTTGGGACTACAGGCATCCGCCATCACGCCCGGCTAATTTTTGTATTTTTAGTAGAGACAGGGTTTCACCATGTTGGCCAGGCTGGTTTTGAACTCCTGACCTCAAGTGATCCACCTGCCTCGGCCTTCCAAAGTGCTGGGATTACAGGCATGAGACACAGCGTCCAGCCTGAATGACTGAATTTTCTAAAAAGGTACTTGCATTATGCTATTCCTTGTTTAAAGATCTCTAAAAAGACTATTCTTTTTTTTTTTTTTTTGGATGGAGTCTCACTCTGTCCCCAGGCTGGAGTGCAGGGGCACGATCTCAGCTCACTGCAGCCCCACCTCCAGGGTTCAAGCGATTCTTCTGCCTCAGCCTCTCGAGTAGCTGCGAGTACAGGCGCAAGCCACCACGCCCAGCTAATTTTTGTATTTTTAGTAAAGACAGGGTTTCACCATATTGGCCAGGCTGGTCTGGAACTCCTGACCTCGTGATCCGCCCGCCTCAGCCTCCCAAAGTGCTGGGATTACAGGCGTGAGTCACCGCGCCCGGCCAAGTGTAAACTTTTAAGATGACATACAAAGCCCTGCATGACCTGGCCCTTCCTCTCTCTCCAGCCTTACTGTCAGATTTGACTGTACCACATTCTAGCATTGAAGTATTGGGCAAGTTTTTTTAACTGTCAAGTGAGGATATTAATACTAATCAGGGGGAGATAACAGCATATAAAGTGCCAAGCATACTGCCTGGCTTAGCGTTAACAGTAAATATTGGCTATTGTGGAAGAAACAAATATTATTGCATGTGTTTGTTCAGTCTCTATTGCTGTCTCAAGAGGATGCTTTGAACTGCTGATTGGGTAATGTTTTAACATAAACGGAACTCTCCACTCCACCGAAAAAGAAAGATGAGGAAGAAAGAGATTTATCTGAACAGACTGGGAAGAAAATTGGAGGTGAAAAGTTGAGTGACCCGGGAGCATTAAGAGCGGCCCATAGAGTTGTTTGTTTGCGGAGATGAGTTAGCGGTAGTATAAACTTTAAGAAAGAAGAGATCTGGCCGGGCGCAGTGGCTCATGCCTGTAATCCCAGCACTTTGGGAGGCTGAGGCTGGCGGATCTCTGAGGTCAGGGGTTCAAGACCAGCCTGGCCAACATGGTGAAACCCCGTCTCTACTAAAAATACAAAAATTAGCTTGGTGTGGTGGCGCGGGCCTATAATCCCAGCTACTTTGGAGGCTGAGGCAGGAGAATCGCTTGGACCTGGGAGGTGGAGGTCGCAGTGAGCGGAGATTGTACCACTGCACTCTAGCCTGGACTACAGAGACTGTCAAAAAAAAAAAAAAAAAAAAAAGATCTGAAGTATTTGCTCTCAGAATATAGGGGGACTTTGGAGAGTTAAATGGGTGAAGATCTTTAGGATGTTTTGCTAACTCCCATCCTTACGTCCTCAGTGGCCAGCTTTAGTTACTTTGTTAAAGTTTTATGGTTGGCAGGTTTACGTTTCTTCAGAGTTTGACACTAGGTTGAGGTTGGCCATGAACTAATACAATTGTATTTCAGTTACATGATTCTTTGCCCTCCTTGAGTGTCCCCACCCTCATACATGTTAACTCTGACATCTGCCCGAAATTCATCCATCTAATATTTGAGTGGCCTCCCCTCTTTCCGTTTGCTGGACAGCCCATCATTTTCCAAAGTCAGCACCTAAACTCTTCTATGACTTTACTGACAGCTCAACACTAAAATTCGTCCCTCCCTTTTTTGTATGCAACCCACCTCCCCGCCTCCGCTTTTAATTGTTTGGCTGTCATTCCTCTTCTACAGTGCTCCTTGCAATCAGTACTGGTGCTGTACATATTTGCTAGCTTTGTACATATGGCACGAAGTAGATGCTCAGTAAATGTTGATTGACTGAGTATCCTGTGCATCTCAATGACATCACATCCTGCACTCCTCTGCGGGAGGCTCAGATCCGGAGGGTTTAAGTGGTTGTTTATAACATGCACCGAACATATCCAACGCAGGCTGTGGTTTCCGACCGCCCACAAAAAGCGCGGTTGGCGGGAGTGCGGGTTCGGGGTTGGCTGGCAGCTGGGAGACTCCAGCTCTGGGCGGAAACACGCTGCCTCGGAAGCGCCGGCGCCTAGTGATTCTGGGAATAGAAGGTGCGAGGGAGGGAGCGGGTGGCTCACTTATCGCGGTGTTTCCTCTCTCTTCACTCCCGGGGCAGCTCTCGCGAGAGGAGCCAGAGGAAGATGGCCGTGCCCTGTTTTTCGGTGTGAGGCAGCGACGGCGGGACTGAGATCCTGGTGTCGTGGGCACCTGAGCTCTAGCTCCCCCCAGCGAGCGCGCGTCCCTTCGTGCCTAGGCGAGAGCCGGCTCTTCCCCGGGAGATGCGTTTGTCCCAGGCTCGGGGGCTCGGTGGGAGTTCATGCTGCGCTGGAGGCTCCTGGCCACCGCTCTAATCGCCTTGTGCCGCCGCAGCGCCAGCTCCGTCGCCAGCGGTGAGCCTCCCGATTCCCCCCCTTGCCCCTGGCGGCGGCGATGACCGGGGAGAAGATCCGCTCACTGCGGAGGGACCACAAGCCCAGCAAAGAAGAAGGGGACCTGCTGGAGCCCGGGGATGAGGAAGCGGCGGCTGCCCTCGGCGGCACCTTTACCAGAAGCAGGATTGGCAAGGGCGGCAAAGCTTGTCATAAGATCTTCAGTAACCATCACCACCGGCTCCAGCTGAAGGCAGCTCCGGCCTCCTCCAATGCCCCCGGCGCCCCGGCTCTGCCGCTGCACAATTCCTCCGTGACTGCCACCTCCCAGTCCCCGGCCCTTCTGGCCGGCACCAACCCCGTTGCTGTCGTCGCGGATGGAGGCAGTTGCCCCGCACACTACCCGGTGCACGAGTGCGTCTTCAAGGGGGATGTGAGGAGACTCTCCTCTCTCATCCGCACGCACAATATCGGACAGAAAGATAATCACGGTGAGGAGTGCTAGCCCCTCTCCACCTCTCTCCTTCCCCGAGCCTAGGGTGTGCCTCCCCAGGCTTCTGGAATCCTAGGCCCCCTCCAGCGGACTCTTCTTTTTGCCCATCATCCGGGCCATTCGGTAAATCATGATCGACTCAGTAATAGTGTGCCAGTGGTCAGGGGGTTGGTTCTTGTGGGTGCAAAGGAATGTATCCTCCTTGCCCACTTCAAAGTTTGTCGTGAGAAGCTGTTTTGTTTGAGACAGGCCTTCGATTTGCTGATTCTGGACTGTCAGAAATTTTAGGTTGCCTCTCACCCAACCTGGTTTTCTCCCTTTGTTTATGGAGCTATATATGTTTATTTCTCTCCCTTCCTCCCACCTTGGCATTTTAAATTTTGAACACATAAATTGCCCTCCTCCCTTCATTGCTCACATGCAGATCCCGTCTTGACTGCAACTGGTTGTGATTCTGCCTGCCGCCGGGTTGTTTCTTTTTTGTCTGCTTTCTGTAAACTTAGAATGTTTGATTTCTGAAAGCCACACAGTAGAAATTTGTTGGTATTTGATACCTAGAACAGTTAAAGTGACTTCTCAACAGGCGATTTTTGTTGGAGTAGAGATTTGATTTTTTGCTTGTTTTAAGTAGATAATTGCTAACAGTAATGTCTCATCTTGATGACTGTGACTAAAAATAGTATTATGATTTTTATAGTAATTTTATCTTAGTCTATATTGACCATTCCTTTTTGCCTTGTCAGCTGAATTTTTTGTTTAATTCTAAAAAATAATGTGACTGAGTTGACTTTTAAGCAACAGTAAATTTATTGCTGAAGACTAATGTGAACACTGACATTTTAACATTTAATAGGCCGCTTTAAACTGGGTAGTTGGCAAATATTGTTGATCGCTCTGCTATTAATATGAAAATTGTATACACTCAGTTAGAACACACTCAACCAACTTTGTGCTCAGAATGATATACGTATCAATGAAATATTTGCCTGTGAAATAAGCTCCCTTAATTCCATTGGATCGTAGGCTTTTTAGGACAAAAATTCAGATAAAAAAAGCGAGTAAGATTTCTCTTGGCTGTATAATTCTCTAACAACTGCATTTGTTTTCAGAATTTATAATGTTGTAATTGTAATACAATCACCACCTATCATTTATCGTAATCCCCAAAAAAGTATGTTAAAGTTGCAGCCAGTTTTTCATTCCTACATTTAAATTACTTAATTATTTTACTATTATAGTAGAAGGATAACGTTGTTTGTTGATGATGGTAATTCTATGCTAACTCTCTGGAAAACAGTTGTTAGTGGGAGATGGGTTGTAGCTTCAGTTTATTAGTCAATTATTAGGAAGTTTTTCAAATTTGGTCTACATAGTAGCCATAGTTACATTACCTTGAAATATCCCTAAAACAGATAAAAGGTTTGAGAGTTAACTCCCTTTGAAAGAAGAGATGGATGAATATCACTGAAGGTATTGAATTACAGGATTATTGGGCTTCCGTGTCTTCTTCAACCCAACATTTAGGAGTACATTTGTTTAAGTTCAAATTCTGTTCAAAGTAATTAGAATCCTGTATACTCTTAAACTCTTGTCCTTAGCCCACTGAAATTCACTTTTTTTGTTTGTTTGCTTTTTGAGATGGGGTCTTGCTCTGTTGCCCAGGCTGGAGTGCAGTGGTGCAATCTCCGCTCACTGCAAACTCCGCCTCCCGGGTTCACGCCATTCTCCTGCCTCAGCCTCCCGAGCAGCTGGGACTACAGGCGCCCGCCACCACGCCCGGCTAAATTTTTTGTAATTTTAGTAGAGACGGGGTTTCACTGTGTGAGCCGGGATGGTCTCCATCTCCTGACCTCGTAATCCGCCCGCCTTGGCCTCCCAGAGTGCCGGGATTACAGGCCTGAGCCACCGCGCCTGGCCTTGAAATTCATTTTTTTAAAGGAAGGTTTTATTGTGTTTAGCTGACCTTATATCATTGATGTTTCTGATTAATGTAACCAGTGGTTCACATACCTGGGGTAAATATAATTGTTTTCCCCCCTGTAATGTGTACATGCTCATCTCCTACAGTGAGGTGTCCTAGGAACTGTGGCTTCAATTTAATGTGCTTCTTATTTAGTCTTTTTTTCTCCCATAGCCTATAGATTTTTCTGATACATTATTACTTTTAGTCTTGACATTTTACTAACCTGGATGCTTTTAGATTTTTAGGATATGTTTCCTTTAAAATTATAGAAGATAAATACTTATAAAATCACTTAAAAGCAACCTTGGCCAGGTGTGGTGGCTGACACCTGTAATCCCAGCAGTTTGGGAGGCTGAGGTGGCTGGATTACCTGAGGTCAGGAGTGCAAGACCAGCCTGACCAACATAGTGAAACCCCATCTCTACTGAAAATATGAAAATTAGCCTGTCATGGTGGTGCATGCCTGTAATCCCAGCTATTTGGGAAGCTGAGGCAGGAGGATCACTTGAACCCGTGAGGCTGAGGTTGCAGTGAGCCAAGATCGCGCCGTTGCTCTCCAGCCTGGGTAACAGAGTGAGACTCGGTCTCAATAAATAAATTAAATAAATAATTAATTAATTAATTAAATAAATGCTGTATATTCTCTTTGGATTGTTTTAACATAAGTGCATAGCAGAATAAGACACTCATACAGGTACGTAGCAGAGCCAGACAATTACACCATGTATTACATAGTTTTACGTTCACCAGAAGGATTCCTTTCACAACATGATGATGATGACAGTGATGATTATTGTCCTTATTGTAGCTACAATTTATCCAGTGGGTCAGCAGGGTGCTAAGTGTTTACAAACACTGTAACATTTAATCCTCACAGCAGCCCTGCAAAGGAGTGCGGTGGAATGATCTGCCCTTGCTGTAGTCTCTGCCCCCCGGGTTCAAGCGATTCTTCTGCCTCAGCCTCCTGAGTAGCTGGGACCACAGCCGTGTGCCACCATGCCCGGCTAATTTTTGTATTTTGACTAGAGACTGGGTTTCACTGTGTTGTCCAGGCCTATCTCAAACTCCTGGCCTCAGGTAATCTACCCACCTCAGCCTTCCAAAGTGCTGGGATTACAGGCGTGAGCCACCGTGCCCAGCCCAAAGCAGATAGTTTTATATTCATTTTAAAAATAAGAAAAGTAAAGCCTAGAGAGGCAAGGAAATGTCACTAAAGTTATGTAGTATAAATCTCAAAGCCATGAATCATAGCAAGGACTCCAAAGCGTATCATGAACCTCTTTGTAAGTATTTCTATTGATTGGGACCCACTATATTGCAAGGAAGTCAATTCTCATAATGTGCGTTTGGTGTTTTATAGCAAAGTTCTTTAATGTATTTTTTAAATATATTTGGTTCTCATTTGTTCCTTACAAGAGTCTTGTAAAGAGATTCTACCATTGGACAGCCCAGGCTTTTCTGTGGAGCCCAGATCTCTTAGCCCTGTTTGTTATTTCTTTTTTATATAACGGCCCAAATAAATGGGCTACTTTGTCCACATGATAGCCCTTTAGATACTTGGCAAGATTACCTTCAGGTTAAATATTCCTAACTTTTGTATCCATTCCTCATCCCATTGTTTGTAAAGTATTTAGAATAGTCCCTGAAACATAGTAAATACTTTATGTGTGTTAAATAAGTAAATGAAAATCTCCATCATCGTTTAGTAGAACTTGTTTGTTAATTCTTCCCTTAGAAGATGGTGCCCCCAACTAACTTTATTGCTGGAGATATATTAGCCTCGTGAGCCAAGACAACAGGGAGACTATATTGCTGTAAAGCAACACATACTTAGTTATGCAGTGCAAGAGTATGTTAATTCATTTATTATTTTTTGTGATGGAATCTCACTCTGTCACCCAGGCTGGAGTGCAGTGGTGCAATCTTGGCTCACTGCAACCTCCATCTCCTGGGTTCAAGCAATTCTCCTGTCTCAGCCTCCTGAGTAGCTAGGACTACAGGCATGCACCACCACACTGCCTAATTTTTGTATTTTTGTATTTTTAGTAGAGACAGGGTTTCACCATGTTGGCCAGGCTGGTCAGGAACGCCTGACCTCAAGTGATCTGCCCACCTCAGCCTACCAAAGTGCTGGGATTACAGGCATGAGCCACCATGCCTGGCCAAGAGTATGTTAATTTTTTAATTATGTTTTTTTCTCAAGTGATCTGCTGTCTTTCCATTCTATCCCTTCTTGTATTTGTTTATTTTTTTAACCTCAATGCAGGACTTTAGATCTATTACATTTTATTTTGTTAGTTTTGGTCCTTTATTGTACCTGTAGAGCTTGTTGAATCCTGATTTGGTCACTGTTTAGTTCAGTTCATAAGCTATTTCAGTTTAAACTATCTCTGATTTGGTAAAATTTTTTGGTGTGTGTGTGCATTTGCAAGTTATTGACTTAAATTGAATAGAAGAAAGGATAGAGCTTTTACTTTAGTGGTAAAATATTGGTTGAGTAGGAATTTTTTTTTTTGAGTCATCAATTATTTTGTGAAGTATTGTATTCTGGGTCCAAACATATTTCTTGAGGTACGTTGAGTACAGTAACAGCTATAAAATCATGTATACATTGTATTCAAATATGCCAAATGATTGTGACTCATCACTCAATAACAGCTGTTTTTTGGGTGGGGAAGAAATATTAAAAGTACACAAAATTATGGAACTCTATGTCTTTGGTTATATACCACTTTTTTCTTTAGTGTAAAATTAAAAGATCGAATCTAAGCCTTTTTCCACAGTCAGAGTGTAAGGATTTTTCTGAATCAATTTTTGCCATTGATAGTTTGGCAAAGGATCATGATGACAAGACATTTTTTATAATTGATAATAATTTTACTTATTGAGAATTGAGAATATGAAACATATAGAAGATTTTCTTGGTTTGACTGTACTTCCGATTGGTTAGACTTGTAATTTTGTTTTTTCCCTTGAGTTAAATGTCCTTAAGAAGCTAAGCAGCTTCTTTTGGATGCTAGTCAGAAGCTTTTAGGTGCCAAAGTGATGAAAGTCCTGAACATATGAATTGCTCAAGCCAGCCTTTCCTAGATGTGAAAAATTTCTGATTTATTCTGAGAAATTTGGTAGTTTCTCCTGCCTTTAATTACATTGCCTGGCAGGTGACAAGCCATCTTCTCTATATATGGTTAATTTTCATTTTTCCTCGTTAATTTTCATATTTACTTGTAATATTTTCATTGTAATATGTTCTTGAAGCTATTTCACACAATGTTAGAGATTTCGAATTTAAGTTAAAATTCAGTTGAGAATATTCCTGCTGATGCAGGTACCTCAGGGAAGTAATAGTGAAATGATTAATGTGTAAAATCTCTGCCTCATGGCTGGCAGATTTCTTTAGCCAGCGATTGGAAAAAATCTCAATTTCAGTAAGATTAAAAAGGTGCAGGCTGGGCGTGGTGGCTCACGCCTGTAGTCTCAGCACTTTGGGAGGCCAAGGCGGGTGGATCACCTGAGGTTGGGAGTTCAAAACCAGCCTGGCTAACGTGGTGAAACCCCGTTTCTACTAAAAATACAAAACATTAGCCAGGCATGGTGGCACGCACCTGTAATCCTAGCTACTCGGGAGGCTGAGGCAGGAGAATCGCTTGAACCCGGGAGGTGGAGGTTGGGGTGATCTGAGATTGCACCATTGCACTCCAGCTTGGGCAACAAGAGCTAAACTCCATCTCAAAAAAAAAAAAAAATGTGCATTTGAGGATTGAGAAGATAGGATAATCTATTTGATGGCCATACGGTGTGTTTATTTTGGTTTATTCTGTATAAATCTCGTATCTTCCTTTTGATATTTTTTTCTCTACTTTTAGTCACTAAAACCTTCATGATGGGTGGTACAAAAGAATAATACGTAATAGATCTCTTTTAGAAGAGGTGACTATAAAGCTAATCTCTGCATGGAAAAAAAATTTAAGCTACTGGTGAACAATTTTAACCAGGAGAGGGTTAAAATTATGGCTTGTGTTTAAAAGAACATTAGTAGTTTTATGTTTGTTTGTTTGCTTTATGTTTTGTAGGGTTTTTTTTAAACTTTGTTTCTGTAGGACAGACCTCAGTTTCCCTTAGGAAGAAAGTGGTGTCTAGAGGCTCAAGTTTATAACACATTAAAGTGTGTTATACACCTTACCTGGGTGTGGGGGTGATTTGATGGTGAAATGTTACTCCATTGATGAGGGTTGATTTAGTTGATCGTCATTATTAGATGAATGTCATCTTCCTTCTTTCTTGTCTTTCTTCCCCATGTGCATCTCCAACAGAGTAGGACTGTCCTTGGGTTAAGTGGCTGTGTTTCCTGATGGTGTCACCATTAGTACTATAGAACTTCACCCACTGCTTACAAATGTTGTGATAAGAACACATCTGCAGAGCTATGTCTTAAAAGGGAGGGAGGATCCTCTTCTCCCCTTTTCTGCACTGGGCTGCAATAGGAATAGAAATTATTAGCTTTGGCAAAAAAGATAGCAGAAATGGGTGATTTTTGGTGATGTTGGGTCCTGGGCATCCTGAGTGATGTAGGAGAATTCTAGAGGACTCGTTGGAGAATTGAGTTTTCGGTAGGATAGCTGCCCCAAGTGAATGCGATTCTTAAGTCATAGAAATCTACTTTAATTCAGAGTACAGTGTAATTATCAGAATGCTTGGGTTCCAGAAAATGAGTGCAGTTCCTAGAGAATTGGATGGGGGCCAGGCAGACAAACAGTATGGTTCTGTTCCTATACCATTTATTTTCTTGAGGGAGAGCTGGGTGATCAGTTTTAGAGCAACACTGAAATATGTAAAATAGGGATAGGAAAAAGGGAAAATGTCTTTTGCCTTTTCTGTATTGATCAGAGTCAGATCTGAGTTTGAGACCATGCTTCTCTATGAACTGTCTTTTTTTTTTTTTTTTGAGATGGAGCCTCGCTCTGTCACCCAGGCTGGAGTGCAGTGGCGCGATCTCGGCTTACTGCAAGCTCCGCCTCCCGGGTTCACGCCATTCTCCTGCTTCAGCCTCCTGGGCAACTGGGACTACAGGGGCCCGCCACCATGCCCGGCTAATTTTTTTGTATTTTTAGTAGAGACAAGGTTTCACCGTGTTTGCCAGGATGGTCACCATCTCCTGACCTCGTGATCTGCCCGCCTTGGCCTCCCAAAGTGCTGGGATTACAGGTGTGAGCCACCGTGCCTGGCCATGAACTGGTTTTAATGATATTATTTAACCTCTGAAATAAGCAGATACAATAATATCTGCCTCTTGGAGGCAGTCTCAAATGGGAAAATGGACAAATATTTTAACTCTGAAGGTTCGTATAATACCAATTAATATCTGTATGTGGCTTTCATACTGGTATCATATGTTGGTATTAAGTACCATCCTTCAGAAGCTACTCTTGCTTTTTGAGGTTTAGATAGGACTTCAATTGAGGGTTTTTTTTTTTTTTTTTTTTGTTTTGAGACGAAGTTTTGCTCTTGTTGCCCAGGCTGGAGTACAATGGCGCAATCTCAGCTCACCAAGACCTCCGCCTGCCAGCTTCAAGCAATTCTCCTGCCTCAGCCTCCCGAGTAGCCGGGATTACAGGCGTGCACCACCATGCCCGGCTAATTTTGTATTTTTAGTAGAGACGGGGTTTCCCCATGTTGGTCAGGCCGGTCTCGAACTCCTGACCTTAGGTGATCTGCCCGCCTTGGCCTCCGAAAGTGCTGGAATTACAGGTGTGAGCCACCGCTCCTGGCTGTGAAGTTGGATTCTTGGCTGCAAATATCTTATCAGGCAGTTAATGCGTGCCCTTTCTTAGCACTGTAGTGAGTTCTGTAAAAACTTGTGCTGTGTTACATATCCTCTTATGCATATATAGCTTTTGTTTGGTTTTCATACAGAATTAGATGGAGACCTGCATTGTCCTAGTATGAAATGCTTTTTGGAGAGTAAAATCAGATTTTGACAATGCTCTTCTGGTTCTTTATAGTTTCTTTTTTCTTTTGTTTCATTCATTCAGCAGATACTAAGCTTCTAATAATATGTGATGGACAGTGTTTTATGTACTGAGGTTACAGCAGTGAACAAAACTGACAAAGTATCTATTCTCATGGAGCTTACATTCTAATGGGAGAGACAGACAAACAGACTAATAAGTATATGATATGACTGATAATGATAAGTATTATAGAGTAAAATTAAGCAGAGTGAGGATAAAGAGTGTTGAGAGTATGGGGAAGGAAAAATAGTAATTATTTCCTTGAGGTCAGAGTCAGGAAAGATACCAGTGAATAAGAAATGTAAGCAGTTACCTAAAGAAAATTGGGGAGCAGATATCTGGCAGAACAGAGTTTCAAGCAGAAAATAGCAAAAGCAAAGGTACCACATTCAAGGAAAAAAAGAAGGTTGAAGTGGCTGGAACAAAGTAAGGGGGAGGGTGGTAGGAGATAAGAGATTTGAGAGGCACAACTTTTCTAGACCCTTGTTAAGGATTTGGGGTTTTACTCAGAGCAATGTGGGAAGTTGTTAAAGGGTTTTGAGCAGAGGAGTGACACGATTTGATGGTTTTTTTTTTTCTTTTTGAGGCGGAGTCTCGCTCTGTCACCCAGGCTGGAGTGCAGTGGCGCGATCTCGGCTCACTGCAGGCTCCGCCTCCCGGGTTCACGCCATTCTCCTGCCTCAGCCTCCCGAGTAGCTGGGACTACAGGCGCCCGCCACCACGCCCGGCTAATTTTTTGTATTTTTTAGTAGAGATGGAGTTTCACCACGTTAGCCAGGATGGTCTCGATCTCCTGACCTCATGATCCGCCCACCTCGGCCTCCCAAAGTGCTGGGATTACAGGCGTGAGCCACCGCACCCGGCCGACACAATTTGATTTTAAAAGGCTCACTCGGGCTGTTGTGTGAGGCAAGGGTCAGTATAAAAAGCTACTATATTTGGGGGAAGCTGTGAGGGTGATAAGAAGATAGAGCTGGTAGAAGTTGATGCTGGATTTGATGTCAGATGATACGGTGTGTATATTTTAGTAGTATATTAGCATTTTTGAGAGAAAATGCAGAAATTATCCCCTTTTACTGCTTGCTTGGGTGAGACTTGAAGGAGTCTGTAGAACCTGGAGCTCTGTACTAGTACTTGTAATTTCCTGCTTTGTTCTATAGTTAGGGGGTGCACAGAGTCAAAACTATTTTTATAATATCTAGCCATTGCTTGCCTTTTTCACTGCTGACATTTCTTTTTATTTATTTATTTATTTATTTATTTTTTATTTTTTTTTTTTTGAGACGGAGTCTCGCTCTGTCACCCAGGCTGGAGTGCAGTGGCGCAATCTCGGCTCACTGCAAGCTCCGCCTCCCGAGTTCACACCATTCTCCTGCCTCAGCCTCCTGAGTAGCTGGGACTACAGGCGCCCGCCACCATGCCCGGCTAATTTTTTGTATTTTAAGTAGAGACGGGGTTTCACCGTGGTCTCGATCTCCTGACCTCGTGATCCGCCCGCCTCGGCCTCCCAAAGTGCTGGGATTACAAGCGTGAGCCACCGCGCCCGGCCACACTGCAGACATTTTCATTGGTGGTTCAAAAGCATTGGTGAGTAAAATTGTTGACATCCTAGTGCAAGTCAAAGTACCAAACTGGACTGGTAGTCATTGTATTGTTCACTGCCACGCAAATTAATTTTTAATTTTTAAAAATTAAAACAAGCCAATTTTACTTAATGTTTTTGATGAAACTGTAAAAATTATGAATTTTATTACATCCTAATCTTGAGTACATGCTTTTTTGGTATTTGTGACATAATTGGGATTGTGCCTTTTGCTCCTCTGCTGCATACTGACTGGGTAAATAAGGGAAAACATTGTTAAACTGAGTGGGGAAGCCAGGCACAGTGGCTCACACCTGTAATCCCAGCACTTTGGGAGGACGAGATGGGAGGATCATCTGAGGTCAGGAGTTCGAGACCAGCCTGGTCAACATAGTGAGACCCCGTCTCTATTAAAAAGAAAGAAAAGAAAAATAGAAAAAAAAGTATTAGAAAAAAGTTTGAGGGGTATTTGAGTGTAAGCTGAGCTAGCCACCTTTTTCATGGAACACCATTTTTACTTTAAAGAAGTTTGCAGACAAACTATAGTTAATCACAGTTTGAATATATGGCAAATATTTTTTGGAAAATAATGAAGTAAACCTATGACTTGAAGGAAAACAAGTGACAGTTATTTGTTGTGAATGAAAAAATTGAAGCTTTCAAATGAAAAGTAGAAATTTGAAGAACTTATCTCTACCATGGTAAGCTTGATGGGTTCCCAGTACATAAAAGACTGTTCTAGTCAGATTGGAGGTGATACTGCCAAATACGGTTTTTTTGCTATTATACAGTGAAGTATGAAAACATTTGAAGATTTCCATAACCTGGTCAACCAGTGTTTTTCAAATGATCAATGCATGGTGTTACAGAATCATGCATCAGTACAAGATCCATTCAAAGCACAAGACAGACCAATATATTTCATTGTAACACAGTACAAAAAACTTATTTATACGATTTTAGATTTCACATTGCAGTCTTTTTTTTTGAGACGGAGTATCGCTCTTCTTGCTCAGGCTGGAGTGCAATGGCGCTCCATCTCTACTAACAATAAAAAATTTAGCCGGGCGTGGTGGCACATGCCTGTAATCCCAGCTACTCAGGAGGCTGAGGCAGGAGAATCGCTTGAACCCAGGAGGCAGAGGTTGCAGTGAGCCGAGATCGCCCGTTGCACTCCAGCCTAGGTGACAGAGTGAGACTCCAACTCGGTGGAGGGGGGAATAAAAAAGAGGAGACGTTTACAATCAAATGTATAAATTCCTGAATATCCCTTTTTGTCTCAATAGTGGAAGAGGTAGCAATAGTTCCCTTTCTTCACTTCTCTATCTTTCAGGGTACTTCTGCCACCCGGACTCAAGCGATTCTTCTACTTCAGCTTCCCAAGCAGCTGGATTACAGGTGTGCGCTACCGCACCCGGCTATTTTTAGTAGAGACGGGGTTTTGCCGTGTTGGCCAGGCTATTCTGAACTCCTGGCCTCAAGTGAGATGTTCACTTCAGCTTTCCAAAGTATGGTGGCTGTTTGGTTTTTAGGACCACTTTTAGGTCTTGGTAAATTATCATCGAACGTGAATGCAAACTTAGGAAATTTAGTTCAATATTTTGAAAAGAAGGAAGAGGACCTTATTCTAGACCAATCAAATTGGAAATTGTTACTTGCTGATGTTGATTTTTTTAACCTTGTATTATGCTGAAGACTGGAGGCACTGAATAGTTTATGAATCTGACCCACAGACGGCTCCTAATCTATCAGTGTATAACTGTGTTTAAAATTGTTCTTAAGGGCCGGTCGTGGTGGCTCATGCCTGTAATCCCAGCACCTTGGGAGGCCGAGGCGGGCGGGTCACCTGAGGTCAGGAGTTTGAGATCAGCCTGGCCAGCACGATGAAACCCCATCTCTACTAAAAATATAAAAAGTAGCCGGGCGTAGTGCCACTTGCCTGTAATCCCAGCTACTCGGGAGGCTGAAGCAGGAGAACCACCTGAACCCGGGAGCGGAGGTTGCAGTGAACCCAGATCGGCCTCTGCACTCCAGCCTGGACAACAGAAGGAGACTCTGTCTCACAAAAAAAAAAAGAAAAAAAAAATTGTTCTTAAACATTTTCATTTTATTTGAACTGAACATATTAGTTAGTAGTAGGAGGAAAACTGTGCTTTACTGAGAGTTCCTAATGCGGAAAATTCACTTGAGTGTCTCTAACTTTATAAGTTCCTTGGATAAAATTGAAAAATTGCAGACATAGAGTTGTTTGTGAGGGGAGCGGTGGTTTCTTTAATGTCTTCATGAGATAGGTATGCAATTTCTACGTGGAAGGAGAGAGAAATCAATTTTACTAAATTCATATATAAAACTGCCTATAATGAAAGATGCTTTTTTTTTGTGAGATGGAGTTTTGCTCTTGTTGCCTAGGCTGGAGTGCAATGGCGCCATCTCGGTTCACCGCAACCTCCGCCTCCTAGGTTCAAGCGATTCTCCTGCCTCAGCCTCCTGAGTAGCTGAGATTACAGGCATGCGCCACCACCCCTGGCTACTTTTGTATTTTTAGTAGAGAAGGGGTTTCTCCATGTTGGTCAGGCTGGTCTTGAACTCCTGACCTCGGGTGATCCGCCTCCTGAAGTGTTGGGATTACAGGCATGAGCCACCACGCCCGGCTGAAAGATGCTTTTGTTGGTCAGGCTGGTCTTGAACTCCCGACCTCGGGTGATCCGCCTCCCGAAGTGTTGGGATTACAGGCGTGAGCCACCATGCCCGGCTGAAAGATGCTTTTCTTCATTGCATTATTTTCATATTAAAGTACTAAGTACCAATGGAAATTTGTACCTCCAGTTCTTATTTCTGAAAAACATAATGTCACTTATATCTCCAAATCCGTCTTATTTTTTTGTCCCTAGTTAAGATCAAGAGATTTTCTGTAATCCAGGGTTTTGTTTTTGGTAAAATTACTTACAGAGATGACGTTATGTTATGTTATGTTATGTTATGTTATGTTATGTTATGTTATGTTATGTTATGTTACTTTGAGACAGAGTTTCACTCTTGTCGCCCAGGCTGCAGTGCAATGGAGTGACCTTGGCTCACTGCAACCTCTGTCTCCCGTGGTTCAAGCAATTCTCCTGCCTCAGCCTCCCGAGTAGCTGGGATTACAGGCGGGTGCCACCATGCCTGGTTAATTTTTGTATTTTTAGTAGAGATGGGGTTTCACCATGTTGGCCAGGCTGGTCTTGAACTCCTGACCTCAGGTGATCCGCCTGCCACTTTCCCAAAGTGCTGGGATTACAGGCGTGAGCCACCGTGCCCGGCCATGGAGATGACTTTAGTGTAGTGAATTTATTTGTGCTGTTTTCTAAATTTTGCTCAAGATAGTATTTTGCTGACTTTGCCAACAATTCCCATTCCATTCTGCCTTTAGTGAGCAAAAGTCTGTGTGTGTGTGTGTGTGTGTGTGTGTGTGTGTGTGTGTGTGTTTGAATCATGGCCGATGTCTTGTCAAGCTGAGAGTGCAATTTATCACATGCACATCTCTTATGTCCTGCATGTGATCCCTTGATAATGTTTCGCTTATTATTTTGGTCATAATTGTTAATGTGATGACTTTTGTAAAATTGCTAGTTGTGAAATTTAGCAAATTTTATTTACTGACTTTTTAATTTCAAATATTACTGTTTAATATTTAGATCATAAGTATGGCTTAGGGTATCATTTTGAAATTAAACTGGTCATTCTATAACATGAAATATAGGATGTAGTCCAAACTTCTTAGCACAGCTTTCAAGTCTTTGTCTTTTGCTCATCATTCCAATATCATTCTTTACTGTTTTCTATAACTTCTTCACCCCCACTAATAATAACTTTTTGTTTGTTTGTTTCCCAAATATAAATTGTTTCTGCACTTGAGTGGTGATTTGGATAACTTAAAAAAAAATCTGGAATGCTAGGCAGTGTTGCTTTTGTTCGCCTACAGATTTCTAACAGATTCTTTACGGCTCATTTCAGTGTGGTCCATTCTTCAATATTGAACTCTCTGCAAAGTTATGAGCGCTGCCCTATGTTCCACGGTCAGGCTATACTCCCTTCTATTTAGTAAATAATTATTATTATTTATTTTCCTATTTGTCTCTAACAGAAGACTTTCTGAACAACCTGAAGACTGGGATTCAGTCTTACTGATTTTTGTCCCCAAGGATGACTAGATATTTAAATTGTTTGCTAAATCAACAAAGAATAATGTGAAAGAGAAATTAGCAGCAAAAGGAATCTATGAAATCTGTTTGAAAAATAAATTTCAAAATGGATATCCTTTTTTTGGAGGGGTTGGAGAGTACATTGTACTCAGAAATCATGGTATCTTCTGACTTTAAATTTGCTATATAAGCAATATTATTTTGCAGTCACAGTATTTTTGCTTAAAATCTGCCACTGAAATTTCTGAAGGAGCTGAAACCACTTTTAAGTAAATGTTCTTATGTTTTTACACCTTCTAATTTATTTATTTTATTTTTTTTAGGAAATACTCCTTTACACCTTGCTGTGATGTTAGGAAATAAAGGTTAGTAAATATTTTCTTTTTTATGTTTAACTTCATTTATGTATAGTCAGTTTAAAATTTTTAAGATCAATTTTGTCTTTTGAGTTTTTAAAAACTCGTTTTATTTGTTAATTGAACTTAGAATTTAGTATATTGAAATTAGTAAATATTTTCTTGTTTTCCATAGCCCTTTTTAAAAAGTGTTGGTGGAAATCCTCTACTAACTTTTATGTCTTTTGAAACTATGTTTTTTTCCCCTTACTAGGTTGTTTTATCAAACAAATTTATAATTTTAGAAGACATTTCCAAATATTAAGATTTATTAATTATTATACTTTTCATATTAGAGTTGTATATGATTTTTAATATATGATATTTTATATATATAAAGTCATAAGTTGAGCCCTTTGTATAGTAGATAATTGTAAAAACTTAATACTTGTTTATTAAGTATTTATTAAAGTATTCATTATTTAATTAAAAAACCTTATAGGCAGGTGATTTAAAAGATACCTACTTTTATAGGTTATTCCTAAGTGCAGTAAAACTTTAGTTATTTAGATCCCTGGTTATTCTGGAAAGTGAGAATTTTAGATAGCTGAATAGCAATCCTTTGAGTACTAGATTTTTGTATTTTAAATGTGTTTGGTAAAATTTTTTTTTTTTTTTTTTTTTTTTTTTTTGAGGCAGAGTCTTGCTCTATTGCCCAGGCTGGAGTACAGTGGTGCAGTCTCGGCTCACTGCAACCTCTGCCTCCCAGGTTTAAGCAATTCTCCTGCCTCAGCCTCCTGAGTAGCTGGGACTACAGGCGCGTGCCACCACGCCTGGCTAATTTTTTGTGTTTTTAGTAGAGACAGGGCTTCACCATGTTGGCCAGGCTGGTCTCGATCTCCTGACCTCATGATCTGCCTGCCTCAGCCTCCCAAAGTGCTGGGATTACAGGTGTGAGCCACCGTGTCCAGCTGATACGATTTTTTAAAGAAATATAATTGTATATTTTTAGACAGGCTAATGAACTTCTATTAAGATTTTTTTTCAATGATCTAGAAGTATCATTATGAGCATCTGTTGTTGTTATATGGTATAATGTATCTGTCAGTGTAAATGTTTGATCTGAATGTATGGGCTTAGGGATATTGCTAGAACTTGTTTTTATTTTATTTTATTTATTTATTTATTTTGAGACAGAATTTCATTCTTACTGCCTAGGCTGGAGTGCAGTGGTGCAATCTTGGCTCACCACAATCTCTGCCTCCCGGGTTCAAGCGATTCTCTTGCCTCACCCTCTGGAGTAGCTGGGATTATAGGGCTAATTTTATATTTTTAGTAGAGATGGGATTTTTCCATGTTGGTCAGGCTGGTCTCGAACTCCCAACCTCAGGTGATCTGCCCACCTTGGCCTCACAAAGTGCTGGGATTACAGGCATGAGCCACCGTGCCTGGCCTTTATTTTATTTTTGAAACATGGTCTCGCTCTGTTCCCCAGGCTGGAGTGCAGTGATGCAATCATGGGTCACTGCAGTCTTGAGAACTCCTGAGCTCAAGTGATCCTCCTTCAGCCTTCAGGATGGCTGGGACTGTAGGCACATGCCACCATGCCTAGCTAATTTTTTCATTTTATGTAGAGACAGCTTCTCACTGTGTTGCCCTGGCTTGAACTTGTTTTGTTGAAAAACAAAGTTCTTTTGCTAGTTTGATTTTTAAGTTCAAATGTTTAGATGAAGCATGTGATCCACAGGATAATATAATTTTTATTTTAGAGACAGGGTCTTGCTCTGTTGCCCAGACTGGGGTATAGTGGTGCGATCCTAGCTCACTGCGGCTTCAAACTCCTGGACTCAAGTGATCCTCTCGTCTCCAGCCTCCCAAGTAGCAAGGACTAGAGGCGCATGCCACCATACCTAACTTTTAAATTTATTTTTAGAAATGAGGTCTCGCTATGTTGCCCAGGCTATTCTCAAACTCCTGGCCTCAAGCAGTCCTCCCTCCTGGGCCACCCAGAACACTGGGATTACAGATGTGAGTCACTGTGCCTGACCTTAATTTTTATTTTAATTCTATATAATTGGTGATTCATATCTGTATCTTCAATGTTACAGTTATGGCTTTTTTTTTCTTCTTAACAAGGAAGATTAACTAGAGTAACTTCTAATTAAAGAAGTATTCATTAAAAGGCTACATGTTAGAGAAACTCAAGAAGTAGGGCCCAGCCAGGTCTCAGGAAGAGTGGGAACCATGATGTTTGGAGGCATCAGTCATTCTCCTATTTCCTTCTCATCTTTCAATCTCTTATGGTTTGTTTGCTGTTCTTTATATCCGCGGTATTCTCTTTTTTCGTGATTGACTTTTTCTGTTTACTGAAATTGAACAGACCTAAAATAATTCTTTTAGGATCCTAAGTTTTAATGACTTTCTGGCTAGATGGGTTTCTTAGGTTCCCAAATTTCTGAGCAAAAAGTTTGATTGGTCCAGTTTATCTCCAGCCAAGCCACAAGTGATGGGTGATGGCAGACTTATGAATTATCTGTCTTTAAGATAGGTATTTGCTTCTGTGAAATTAGCTTTAGCTAGACTGACTTGGGTGAGATTTGCGGGTAGGAGAGGGAATCCGGAATACAGAGGAGGTATGTTTACTTTAGCAGGAATGTGGATAGGGCAGGCCATGATTGACATCTCTAGCAACCTTGGTGAAAATATGTCAGATATAGTCAGCTGAATTTGATCAATAAAAACTTACGCTTTTTTTTTTTCAGAGAACATTGGATTGGAACTTTAGAAAATAACTAGAATTTATTATTTACAATATGCCAGATGCTTTTCCTAGTACTTTACACGTATTTACTCATTTAACTCTTACAACAACCATGTGAGTGAAGTGCTATTATTATTGCCATTTTATGGAAGAAAAACATTAGCCCCAAAACTTGCCCAGAGTAAAGTAGCCAAGTTTAAAATCTGTTTTAATGGTGTATTGCTTTGCCCTCTTTTTCACTAAGAATCATTCAGAAAGGATATGGTCTAGATCAAAGTTGGCCAACATGCAACTTGCCGAATCTGATTGCTATTCTGGAATCCTTCCTAATTTAGCACTTTAGTAGTTAATATGGATTTGAATGTGAAATGAAGCCTATCTGCCATCTCTGTTTTAGGGTTCTAATTTTATTTTATTTTTCCACTCAAATATATTCTCACAGAGGGTATTCTAATTTTAGATAGATGTGCTATTATGCTTCATCATAGGTTTATATCAGCCTGTTTTAAAATGTATTTCAGCCAGGCGTGGTGGCTCACGTCTGTAATCCTAGCACTTTGGGAGGCCGAGGCGGGCAGATCACTTAAGGCCAGGAGTTTGAGACCAGCCTGGGCACCATGGCAAGACCCCATCTCTACTAAAAATACAAAAATTAGCTGGGTATGGTGGCACATGCCTGTAATCCCAGCTATTTGGGAGGCTGAGAAAGGAGAATCACTTGAACTCAGGAGGCGGAGGTTGCAGTGAGCCGAGATCATACCACAGCACTGCAGCCTAGATAACAGAGCGAGACTCCGTTTCAACAACAACAACAAATTAAAATATATTTCATAAAACATTAGTTTCTTTGCATCCATTGAAGTACAGGAGAAAAACCACATTAGTTTTATGGGATATTGAAAGGTATTTAGAAGAAAATAGAGTTTCCAGAGCAAATCAATTTGAAAAATACTAGGTAAATAAAAGTTAAAAAGTTTTCTTCGTTGTGGAACTTGTTAGAAATTTGATATGCTAATATGCATTGTAATGTTTCAAGTTGGGGCATGTGTTGGACGTAGTGGTCAGAGTTCCCCACAGTTATTTGATGTTTGCTCTTTTTTATAAGTATCTTGACAGATTAGAGTTCTGTGGGATGTATTTTGGGAAACACTTGGTTAGATGATTCAGGATCTGCAAATAATGTTGGTATTTGTTGTTTCTGAATCCTTTTCGAATAGAGTAGACACAACCGATTACATACTGATCCATTAACATTTTTCCAGTTGTGCACCCTTTTTTTGCTTTTTTTCTTATGATCTTTACGTATGTGTTTGTATAGTTCTCTTTTTAAAATAAACAAACTTGAAAGTCTGTTGATATTTTTTATATTTGGTTGCACAAGAGTGAGATTGGAATTTTTTTTTTGAGACGGAGTCTCGCTCTGTCACCCAGGCTGGAGTGCAGTGGCGCGATCTCGGCTCACTGCAAGCTCCGCCTCCCAGGTTCACGCCATTCTCCTGCCTTAGCCTCTCCGAGTAGCTGGGACTACAGGTGCCCGCCACCACGCCCGGCTAATTTTTTGTATTTTTAGTAGAGACGGGGTTTCACCGTGGTCTCGATCTCCTGACCTCGTGATCCGCCCGCCTCGGCCTCCCAAAGTGCTGGGATTACAAGCGTGAGCCACCGCGCCCAGCGAGATTGGAATATGTAGTGGAAAATAAAACATCTACTTTATACTTAGTGTTCTTTTTTTCTTTTTTTTTTTTTTTTTTGAGTCGGAGTCTCGCTCTGTTGCCCCGGCTGGAGTGCAGTGGGATGATCTCGGCTGCAACCTCTGCCTCCTGAGTTCAAGCGATTCTCCCACCTCAGCCTCCCTAGTAGTAGCTGGGATTACAGGCTATTTTTTGTATTGTTAGTAGAGACAGGGTTTCACCATGTTGGCTAGGCTGGTCTCAAACTCCTGACCTCAGGTGATTTACCCACCTCAGCCCCCAAAGTGCTGAGATTACAGATCCACTGTGCATGGCCTACTTAGTGTTCTATACATTGCTTTTATATTATATCATTGTTCAGCCTAGATAGTCTATTCCTTTTTGTCTTCTTTTAAGATACACTGTAACTTTAGTGATTTCATTTAGTAGTAGCTGGGATTACAGGCATGTGTTACCATGCCCGGCTAATTTTTGTATTGTTAGTAGAGACAGGGTTTCACCATATTGGCCAGGCTGGTCTCAAACTCCTGACCTCAGATGATTTGCTCACCTCGGCCTCCCAAAGGGCTGAGATTACAGGTGTGAGTCACTGCGCCTGGCCTACTTAGTGTTCTATACATTGCTTTTACATTATATCATTGTTCAGCCTAGATAGTCTATTCTCTTTTATCTTCTTTTAAGATACACTGTACCTTTAGTGATTTCATTGTTGTAGGGCACGTTCTGTTTCTGTACTTGTCTGTAAACACAACAAAATTTCCCAGGGCCTTCACATAATATTTTAATTGAGGTAAAGAGAATCTTTTATACTTCTACATGCTTTCCCTATCTCACTCATCTTAACCTACTGAATAACGTTAGTTTTTCACCACAGACGACTGATTTTTTTTCTGAATTTCTGAGCCCATTGACTAATATTAGTGATGTCATGTGGGAGATTATTGAACTGTGGATTTGGATGGAGATGAAGAATATTATACTTAATTAAGGAAGGTTTCAGGAAGTTTTACGAGATGATATAGAAAAACTAATCTTTAATTATTATCCTTTTGGTTGAAAATATGAGAGAAAGATTTTTCAAACCAGTTGCTGCAACTTTTAATTCATTTTCAGTCTTTTTTGGATCTGCAATTTTTTATTTTTTTCCTAAAGTAACTTTAGAATTAATATGGTTTCTAACTTTAATAACTGTAGATATTCTTTTGTTTCCAACTGTCCTATTTTTCTCACTGGTTCTCTCTATATTTGATCATCTTTATAGTTCTTACTTATTAATGTGTGATTTCTTTTTTTTTTTTTTTTTTTTGGTTTGTTTGTTTTTTTGAGACAGAGGCTCACTCTGTCACCCAGCCTGGAGTGCAGTGGCATGATCTCCGCTCACTGCAACCTCCACCTCCCAGGTTCAAGCAATTCTCCTACCTCAGCCTCCTGAGTAGCCGGGATTATAGGTGCATGCCACCACGTCCAGCTACGGTTTTTATTTTAGTAGAGACAGGGTTTTGCCATGTTGGCCAGACAGGTCTCAAACCCCATACCTCAGGTGATCTGCCCACCTTGGCCTCCCAAAGTGCTGGGATTATAGGCATGAGCCACTGTTCCCGGCCTAAATGTGTGATTTCTATTCCTCATAATTTGCATTTTTCACAGTCCTTTGCTTGAGTTCTTCCTGGCACATTTATGCATTCTTTATGCCTTAGTGCCTAGTTGTTAACTACCTTCTTTTAGTATTATGCGTTGTTAACATTACTGAGAGAAGACATTCGATTGATCTAGTTGTTTTTTTTTTTTGAGACGGAATATCGCCCTGCCACCCAGGCTGGAGTGCAGTGGTGTGATCTCGGCTCACTGCAACCTCTGCTCCCTGGTTTCAAGTGATTCTCCTGCCTCAGCCTCATGAGTAGCTGGGACTACAGGCATGCGCCACCATGCCCAGCTAATTTTTGTATTTTTAGTAGAGACGGGGTTTCACTATGTTGGCCAGGCTGGTCTCGAACTCGTGATCCACCTGCCTCAGCCTCCCAAAGTGCTGGGATTACAAGTGTGAGCCACTGCTCCTGGCCCATTTTTTTCTTTAACGATTTTTTTGGTTACTAATACATGCATGTTGAAACAGTTGAAATCATACAATACATAGATATATAAAAGCATCATCTCTCTACTTTTTTTTTTCTTATGTAGTTAACATTAAAGCCTCATGGATATCCTTTCATATTGTACTCTTTACTTACAACACAGAGACTTTGTTTGTTTTCATGTAAGTAGAATCCCTACAGATGGTAATTTGCCATATTTTTCCTTTCTTTTAAAAGTCTACCATGAAATAGCTATAGAAATTTGTAGATATCTTACATGTTTACATTCCCCTATGCATGTATACATACAAACATATTTACAAAACCCAGTGGTTTTTTGGGAGATGGGTCCGTTTGTTTTTATTCTTTTAAAAAAAATTTTCTTTTTATCTTGGCTATCATGCCCTCTTCTTACTAATCCCCTTCTCAATAAATATGGTAACGCATGTTAAAACCTGCTGGATATTCTTACATACATTTCTCTATGCTTATTATTATATAGAAATACTTGTGCATGTGTCTGCACATACACATTCATGTATGTAGTTTTTTACTCATTCCTTTTATTTATTTATTTATTTATTTATTTATTGACTCAGAGTCTCTCTCTGTTGCCGAGGCTGGAGTGTAATGGCGCTATCTCAGCACACTGCAACCTCTGCCTCCGGGGTTCAGATGATTCTCCTGACTCAGCCTCCGAGTAGCTGGGATTACAGGTGTGTGCCACCACACCTGGCTACTTTGTGTATTTTTAGTAGAGATGGGGTTTCACCATGTTGGCCAGGCTGGTCTTGAACTCCTGACCTCAGGTGATCTGCCCACCTTGGCCTCCCAAAGTCCTGGGATTATAGGTGTGAGCTACTGCACCTAGGCTTACTCATTCCTTTTTAAACCATGCAATCATTATATGCTTCTGTGGTGAGCAGATGAATTGTATCACTTAGCAGTACACCGTGACAATTCCTTTAAGCCTGTTGGGATGGCTCTAATTGATTCCTTTTTTTGATTTATTTAATTCCTTTATCCTTCTGAATATTTTATTATAAAAAATTTTAAATATACCCCCAAAATTGAAAGATTATCACAACAAACACTCAAATGCTTTCCACAGACTCAATAATTAACATTGTTTCATATTTTATCTTTGTATGTTTTATATATATAAATTTTGTTGTTGTTATTTGTCTTATTTGTTTGTGTTTTTGAGTCAGAGTCTCGCTCAGTGGCACAATCTTGGCTCACTGCAACCTCCGCCTTTTGGGTTCAAGCAGCTCTCCTGCCTCAGCCTCCATAGTAGTTGGGATTACAGGCCAGTTCCAACATGCCTGGCTAATTTTTTTGTATTTTAGTAGAGACAGGTTTCACCATGTTGGCCACGTTGGTCTCGAACTCCTGACCTCAGATGATCTGCCCCCCTCAGCCTCCCAAAGTGTTGGGATTACAGGCATGAGCCACTGCACCTGGCCTTTATTTCTATATATTGTTTTTGTTATACCATTTGAAAACTAAATGTAGATATCATGACATTTTACCCCCAAATACTTCAGCATGCACCTCTAAGAATACATATATTCTCCTTCATGAATAACCACATTATCATGATCACACCAAGGAAAATTAATGATATTGTTAAAATACTATCTCATACCCAATGCATATTGAGATTTCTCCAATTGTTCCCAGAATATCATTTATAGGTTTTTTATACTGAAACATGACCCAGTTGAGGGTCACTCATTGCATTTGGTTGTTATGTCTTATAATCTAGAGCAATTTGCTCACCTTTTCCCCACCTTTGTGCCCAACTTTTTGAAAAGTCTTGACCAGTTAACTTGTAGAATGTCCTTTCTCTCAGATTTGCCTGATCATTTTCTCTCCATGTTTCTTAACCTGTTCTTTATCCTTTGTTTTTTCCGTGAATTGAAAATCAGCTATAGAGGCTTTATAGATTCAGGTTAAACATTTCTGGATAGAATATTTCATAGGTGATATTAGGAACTTTACATATATCACATTGGAAACACAATATCAGATTTTTTCATAATTAATTGCCACTAAGATCGTTTAAGTGATAATCTTCAAATATACCCATTGTAAAGGAACAGTTTTCTGTTTGTTATTAGTAAGTATTCTTGGGACAATACCTTGGTTCCATGTGAATATCCTATTCCCAGCATAAAGCTTTTTACCTAGTGGCTTTAGCATTCAATAAAGACCTTTGCCTAAACCAGTTATTACATGGGGTATTATGTTAAATTTTCTAATTTTATCATTTCTTCTACATTTATTAGGTAGCATTGCATTATTCTGTAAGTAAGAACTTATTGCCCTCCCTTTTATTTCTTGATGTTGTTATGGGCTTATCAGTTTTTTTTTTTTTCAATGTGTTATAACTAGTTAGCCATTATTCTTTTTGATGCTAAATTTCCCAAATTTGGCTAACCATTCAAGCTGCCTTCTCTGTACTTTTGATATGACTCCAGTCTTAAAAAATTACTGTATATTATTACTGTAATGTAGATGCAACATGTCTATTATTGCCCTACTGTGTACATTCACTTCGTTTCCAGTATAATCGCCATACAGACAACACTAAAATAAACATTCGTGTACATATATTCTTATATAGTGTTACCGGATTGAAACACTGCTATGAAATTTCTGTATTTATTTTACATGATTGTAATAAAGTTCCCTGCTAGTATATTTATTTCTTCTATCACTAGGAATAGTGCTAAAGTATAAAGTAGTGCCATTTGTTCTCCACCTTAGCCAACCCACATTACACTATCTTAACACTCTTATTTCTTTTAAAGCACTTATCATTATCTTGCATTACTTTTCTTTTCTAGTTATTAATTTACATGCTATATTCCAACATAGGAATTATGCTCTTCGATAGCAATACCTTATCTAGTACCTGGTATTTAGAAATTGCGTATAATAGACATTTGGTAAATATTTGCTGAATTATTGATCAAATGAATGGATGGATGGCTGTCTTTTTTTTTTTTGAGAAGCAGTTTGGCTCTTGTTGCCCAGGCTGGAGTGCAATGGCGCAATCTCAGCTCACTGCAACCTCCACCTCCCGGGTTCAAGCGATTCTCCTGCCTCAGCTTCCCAAGTAGCTGGGGTTACAGTCATGTGCCACCATGCTCGGCCAATTTTGTATTTTTAGTAGAGATGGGGTTTCTCCATGTTGGTCAGGCTGGTCTGGAACTCCCGACCTCAGGTGATCGGCCCACTTCAGCCTCCCAAAGTGTTGGGATTATAGGCATGAGCCACTGCGCCCAGCGTGGGCCTCAGTTTTTTAACTTTTTTCCTGTTAAATAAACTTTTTATTTTTTAATTTTAATTTAATTTTATTTTATTTTGAGATGGAGTCTCGCTGTGTCATCCAGGCTGGAATGCAGTGACGCAATCTTGGCTCACTGCAACCTCTGCCTCCCGGGTTCAAGCGATTCTCCTGCCTCAGCCTCCCAATTAGCTGGGACTACAGGCATGTACCACCATGCCTGGCTAATTTTTTGTATTTTTTAGTAGAGATGGGGTTTCACCGTGTTAGCCAGGATGGTCTCGATCTCCTGACCTCATGATCTGCTCGCCTCGGCCTCCCAAAGTGCTGGGATTACAGGCGTGAGCCACCACGCCCGGCCAACTTTTTATTTTTAATTAAAGAAAAAGTTTTCTCAACCTATAGAAAGGTCTATACATTAGACTTCTTTTGATTATTTGAAAAACTATCTAGATTTGTCATTGTATCATAAGCTGAGTTTTGCTGTTTTTCTGAACATTTTTCCAAACCATAGCAATTATAAAATTTGAAAAATAAGTGTTTATTGGAAACATTACTGACTCTTTTTGAAAGCACTTTTGTTTCTGAAATAAAAAATGAACTTTCTATTTGACATTATGGACATACAAATCCTCTTTTGGGTCTTACTAGCTGATAGGTATTTGCATGTAAATCACTCTTGAAGTTCTTGGGTTATCTTTTAGAGTATGAAAACATTAAAAAAATACTCTTGGGAATAATTATTAGGGAACATGATACCTTCTTTGCAGAGAGATCCAATTTATTTTTAAGTAGTAGAATGGATACTTTTTAAATCTAGGGATCTGAAATTACCTGATTTAGTTAGATACATAGAAATTTTTCAAATTACGTAATTCTACATGGTACAGTGTTTATTTCATCTATTTATGTTAATTTGGTATATTAAACTTTTATATATTTATATTTAGAGATTCTAAAAATTGCATGATGTTTGATATTATTACTACTTTATATTGCAGAATGTGCCCATTTACTTTTGGCTCACAATGCTCCAGTCAAGGTGAAAAATGCTCAGGGATGGAGCCCTCTGGCGGAAGCCATCAGCTATGGAGATAGACAGATGAGTAAGCAGTATGAATTACTGTTGTTGATATAGCTTCTAAAAATACGAAGTGATGCATTTGAAATATTCTCCATTCATTGTAACTTGCCATAATATGAGCTTTTGCAATTATGTATAAACTTACATGTGAATTATTCATGACTTAGGAACTCGAACATTGAGTGGAACACAGAAAGAACTGAAGAATCATGTTTAAAATTATGAATTTTTTTTCTTTTGCAGCATTCTACCTTACTGATGTTCTCTGACTTTTTTTTATTCATCCATAATACAGGACTTTAAAAAAAAATTGATACCTAACTGTCCTTTTTGGCAACTGCTTAATTATTTAGGCCATTATTGGAACTAAAAATAACCGTAGTGTTACAATAGTTATCTGCTTTAGTTGGTAGGTATAGATTTTGCTGGAAGCAAGGAAAAAGACTGTCTCTATTTTTAGTCATTAAAAGAGTATTTCCAAAACATGTCATATTCTTTTTGATAATATGCTGAATGTTGAGTTATTCCACTCTCCCTCCTCCTACTCATAATTTTTTTCAACTTCACATACAGATCTCATTTTTGTCAAGTATATCTCAATAGTGGAAAATTTTATAAAACTTAATCTGGATGAATGGGAATATTATCTTGCTGATAATATTATCTTTATAGTTTTAGGCTGAAAATGATCAATTAAATCTAACTTTGTGGAAGGAAATGAAAAAGTTGGCAGTTTTATTAAAGAAATGCATAATGTGGAACTCTCCTAGGATGTTACATAGATTCAGTCTTATTTTGATGCTACATTTTGGGCTCCTCTGGGCGCTTTCTTAAGATTTGGCAGGCTGGGTGCGGTGGCTCACGCCTGTAATCCCAGCACTTTGGGAGGCCGAGGTGGGCAGATCACCTGAGGTCAGGAGTTCACCACCAGCCTGGCCAGCATGGTGAAACCCTGTCTCTACTAAAAATACAAAAAAACTGCCAGGCATGGTGGTGGGCGCCTGTAATCTCAGCTACTCGGGAGGCTGAGGCAGGAGAATTGCCTGAGCCCAGGAGGCGGAGGTTGCAGTGAGCTGAGATTGCACCATTGCACTCCAGCCCGGGCGACAAGAGCAAGACTCTGTCTCAAAAAAAAAAAAAAAAAATTATTTAGCTGTATATTGTACCGCACATACATTTTTGTGGACTTCCTGAACTTTATAAACAAAAAATTTTTTTTTTTTTGAGACGGAGTCTCGCCCTGTCACCCAAGCTGGATGGAATGCAATGGCACAATCTTGGCTTACTGCCACCTCTGCCTCCTGAGTTCAAGGGGTTCTCCTGCCTCAGCCTCCCAAGTATCTGGGATCACAGGTGCCTGCCACCACGCCTGGCTAATTTTTGTATTTTTAGCAGAGACAGGGTTTCACCATGTTGGTCAGGCTGGTCTTAAACTCCTGACCTCGTGATCTGCCTGCCTCAGACTCCCAAAGTGCTAGGATTACAGGCATGAGCCACCGTGCTCAGCCTATAAACAACTTTTAATGGTGAAGTTATATTTGGGTCTAAGATTTACTAAGATAAAATTGTAATATTTTAACAACTAAAATGAGTGTATTTTTTTTTATTTGTTATACACTGACAGTTGTCCTTTCTGGACAAATATCAGGAGACCCTTATGAGAGCAAGAAACAATGCTGAACCTAGAATTGTTTCAAGGAAAAGATAAAAAATGTGCAAATCCAAAAGAAACTGATAGTAAGAGTTGCAACAACTGGTCTGAAGAAACTTCTTCTGATTTTTCTAACTAATTAACAGAGTGGAGAGGAAATGAGATTGGCTTCTGGGTTTCTGTCTAGTGTGACTTTTGTGACTTTCAATTATTCTTTTTTTTTTTAAGACGGAGTTCCACTCTTGTTGCCCAGGCTGGAGTACAATGCCACAATCTAGGCTCACCCGCAACCTCTGCCTGCTGGGTTGAGGCGATTCTCCTGCCCCAGCCTCCCAAGTAGCTGGAATTACAGGCATGCATCTCCATGCCCGGCTAATCTTGTAGTTTTAGTATAGATGGGGTTTCTCCACATTGGTCAGGCTGGTTTTGAACTCCTGACCTCAGGTGATCCACCAGCCTCGGCCTCCCAAAATGCTGGGGTTAGAGGTGTGAGCCACTGCGCCCGGCCTCAAGGATTCTTTTACTCAGAATCAGTATTTACTGAGTCCTTACTATAAAGCATGTGTGTGTATTAAGATGTGGAGAATAAAAGACCTGGTCTCTTCTGTTTAAGAATTCATAATTATTGGGAAGGCCAGTAAACAAAATTTTCCTGGAAAATTAGTTAAAGGATATTTAACAATCAATTTAAAGGTAAAAGATTGAGGCTCAGATAGTTGAGGTCTGTTCTTAAAGTGATTTTCTTATGTAGAGTGATATCTAAGCCATTCTAAATAATATCCCATTGTCCATTATTATGTAGTTATATAACCATAATTGCTCAGTGCTTTTATTTTCATGACTTTCCATCACATGAAACAAATACTTAACTGCTAACTTAAAGGATAATTAATTGAATATCTCTTACGGTTTATTAGAAATATTAATATAAATGTATAATGGTATTAAACATATGTCTGTTCTTATTTATTTATTTTTTTTGAGACCGAGTTCAAGCGATTCTCCTGAGTAGCTGGGACTGCAGGTGCCTGCCACAGTGCCCAGCTAATTTTTGTATTTTTAGTAGAGATGGGGTTTCACCATGTTGGCCAGGCTGGTCTTGAACTCCTGACCTCAGGTAATCTACTTGCCTCGGCCTCCCAAAGTGCTGGGATTACAGGCGTGAGCCACCGTGCCCGGCTATGTCTGTACTTTGAAATTATCTTAAGCACTGTGATTTAAGTTTTTGATTTTTTGACTTGTGTTACATTAACATTTTCTGGGCTCAGAAAATTATGTTTTTTGAAAAATCAGAGGTAATCTAATATTATTAATTATTGGCAAAAACTTTGTGACCTATTTGTCCATTTTTTCTGATTTCTGATAATTTTGCTAACATTCTTGTACCACAAGACAGACAATGCAAACTACTTGTCAGAGACTGTTTAGAATCATTTCACTAATTAGTGATAAAATTTCAAGATTATGTTGCTTTTCTGCCTTACAGTGGTTACCTGGTAAACAGTGATCAGCCCAGACCAGTATGAGATAGAGATATGGATACAACTAAAAAGCCTTTTTTCCCCACAATTTATCCCTCACCCATGGTTCCTAGCTTTCTCTGATCTAGACAGCTCTGGTTTCTTTATGCAGTCTGTGATCTAGTTGTCTTTTGTCTCTCCAGAAGTTGCTCACAGTTTGTGCAGATTTATGTCATGGTATACTTATGGTAGTTTTGGGAATTCTGTCGGCCTTTGTCTTATTTTCGTGGCACATCAAAAGTGTTAATGTGGAGGGAGAGACAGCAGTTCGTATTGGTTTGCCATCTTACATTGAACTAGAAGTCTTCATTTAGTCTTCAATTTTATATTTCTTTTTGAGAGAAGGCTTTCCTCAACTTCTAGAGTAGGTTAAGTTCTTGTTGTACATTTTCATTGTGGTTTACTCTTTTCCTTTGCAATATGTTGCATACTTCTAATTAATTTTTCAGTATGTGTTCCCTACTCTGTGTATCTTGATAACATAAGCTTTGTGAGACTTCAAGTCATGCATATGTTGTCTTATTCACCCCTTTATCTCTGGTACAATATTTGTTTAATGAATTAATGAAGAGATGAATAAAAACTGCAAAGAAAATTCGAGACTGTGTATCAAGAATCAAAATTTTTCTTAAAAGTATTATATTAGATGCCAGTAATCCCAGCACTTTGGGAGGCCGAAGCAGGCAGATTGCTTGAGCCTGGGAAACATAGGGGGATCCCAACACTACAAAAAGTACAAAAATTAGCTGGCGTGGTGTGTGCTTGTAGTCCTAGCTACGTGGGAGCCTGAGGTGGGAGGATTGCTTGACCCTGGGAAGTGGAGGTAGCAGTGAGCTGAGATCACGCCACTGCACTCCAGCCTGGGTGACAGAGTGAGACCCTGTCTGAAAAAAAAAAGAAAAAACTAAGTATTATAGTAGGACTTTTATTTATCACAACTCTCCTGAGTTTTCAAAACTTTGTAATGTTTTTTCTTATAAGAAAATGATGACATTCATTGTAGGAAATTAGGAATTATAGGAGAAAAAAAGAAAATAATATCACTCAAAGATAACCACTGTTGGGTCAGGTGTGGTGGGGCATGCCTGTAATCCCAGCACTTTGGGAGGCCGAGACAGGTGGGTCGCTTGGGCCCAGGAGTTCAAGACCAGCCTAAGTAGCATGGCAAAAACCTGTCTCTACAAAAAAGTACAAAAATTAGCCAGGCATGGTGATCTGTGCGTGTGGCCGCAGGTACTTGGGAGCTGAGATGGGAGGATCCACTTGAGCCTGGGAGGCTGAGGCTGTGGTGAGCCGACATTGTGCCACTGCACTCCAGCCTGGAGCCTGGGACAAAGCGAGACCCTGTCTCAAGAAAAAAAAAAAGACGACCACTGTTAATATTTTGTTATATTTTAGTTTCGTCTTCTGGTCATATTATTCTCTGTGTAAAATTCTTTAAAACCTCCTGTTCTGAGGACAAAGACCAAAATTGCTAACTTTGTTCATAAGGTCCAGTATGATAGTATGTATCACTTCTTTGTCTCCTTCCTCATCTTGTTCTTTCCATCTGGCTTTCTATGTGTCAGCTCTGCTGGCTTTTTGGTTTCTCATACTCCTCATACTTATATATCCCCCTCTTTTTGTCACAGCTCCTTAAGATTCTTCAGATCTCAGCTCAAGTACAAGGAAGTTTTCTCTGCTCATATACTGTGTCAGAACTCTGCCCATTCCCTTTAGGCAGAGTGTATGAGGCCAGGAATTGTCTCTTTGTGTTCTGAATACCTACTAGATGTGTCAGAAACATAGTCAGGATGTGCCATTAACTTTGATGTTGAAGAAGTCATCCTACTTTAGGGAGAGAGACCAGTGAATATTCTGTGGCATTCTGAAGTATTTACAAAGTCCCGGGGGAAACAGATGAGTGGAAAAGTTATTCAGGTTCTTAGCAAGGTGTTTGGTTATTAAAGCTGTTTCAAAGGATTTTAGGAGTTAAAAAGGTGGGTAAAGGCATTCTACTGTGCGAGAATGGAATGTGTATAAAGCATGGAAATATAAAAAAACAAGGCATATGCTAGGGAACAATATGTATTTGGTTTCTTTCTTTCTTTTTTTTTTTTGTTTTGAGATGGAGTTTTCCCTCTTGTTGCTCAGGCTGGAGTGCAATGGCGCGATCTTGGCTCTGCAGCCTCCGCCTCTCAGGTTCAGGCAATTCTCCTGCCCCCGCCTCCCGAGTAGCTGAGATTACAGGCACCCGCCACCATACCCAGCTAATTTTTTGTATTTTTAGTAGAGACCGGGTTTCACTATCTTGGCCAGGCTGGTCTCGAACTCCTGACCTCAGGCGATCCACCCGGCTCGGCCTCCCAAAGTGCTGAGATTACAGGTGTGAGCCACCGTGGCCCTCTGTTTGGCTTCTTAATGATACATGGCAAAGATGGATGAAGGGGCAAAGACCAGTGTTGGGAAATGAAGTTGTAATGATAAAAGGACCAGGTTGATATCAGCTTTATGTGCTATTCAAGATGTTAATCCCAATTTCCAGTCTCTGGAAAACCCCAGAGGACTTCAAAGCAGGGATTGATATTATTAGATAAGTGAAAAGACTTTCTAATTAATACAGTGGAGTCAGGGAGGCAAGAGATATTTAGAAAAAAACATTTTTGGAACAAATGAGGTAAGCTTGACTTAAAGACATAGTGTTTTTAGAGAAGGAAGGGATAGATCAGAAAGTAATTAAAAGAAAGATTTAGCCGGGCGTGGTGGCTCATGCCTGTAATCCCAGAACTTTGGGAGGCTGAGGTGGGTGGATCACCATGTCAAGAGATCGAGACCATCCTGGCCAACATGGTGAAACCCCGCTTCTACTAAAAATACAAAAATTAGCTGGGCATGGTGGCGTGCGCCTGTAGTCCCAGCTACTCTGGTGGCTGAGGCAGGAGAATAGCTTGAACCCAAGAGGCAGAGGTTGCAGTGAGCCAAGATTGCGCCACTGCATTCCAGCCTGGCGACAGAGCGAGACTCCATCTCAAAAAAAAAAAAAAAAAAAAAAGATTGATTTAACAGAATGGATTATCCCTTGGATATGGGTAATGATAGAATGATTCAGAGTAACTCTAAGGTCTCTGTTATGGATTAATGGTGGTGATTTCATTAATTAATTGATATATAGACTATAAGAGCAAGAGCAGTATGGTCTTTAATTTGTGTTAGATTTGTTGGGTTTGAATCAACTGTAGTACATCAGGTAGAACTGTCCAAGTGGGAAGCAGGAAATAGATTGGAGCTTAGAAGGAAGAGGAGCACAAAAGATAACAGATTTAAGTAATACCTGGAGCAGTAGGGCACAGTTCCAAAAGCTTTAGGTCAGACTGTAAACTTCAGTTGGAGAAGGAGGAAGGAGAAAGTAAAATCAGTTGTGGTTTATGGACTTTTGCATTTGAGTCTTTGTATGAATTCTCTTATCACCTAAATCCTCTAAAGCTAATTTTAATCTTCATTATTAATCAGTATTAGTAAAATTCTTACAATATGGGAATACAAATACTGATCCCTAAAAAGGATACTGGTAATTTTGTGTAATTGCTTTCTGAATGTGCATCCATAGGAAGTTTGAGTTTATGGTATTTTTCAATATGAAGCCTTATATAGAAAAGGGAATCTCTTTGCATATGTTGTTATACTATGCTATATACAGTGGTTGCCATTACCTTTTTAATGACGTTTGGTCGTTATTTATTGAATGCCTTCAGCTTTTTTAATGATGTTTGGTCATTATTTACTGAATGCCTTCAGTCAGTTACAATTATATTTAGTTAATAAAATCAGGCTGATAAAAAAATATGTAGTCTCTGCTTTTTATTGAAAGACCCTTTCTATCTAGGAATTGAATTCTTTTCATTCTCTACGTTCAACCGAGGCCCATTTCAATCTGAAGGCAAGGTAGATTGAATAAGATTTATTAAGGTACTTGAGCTTATAGTGGAAAACAATGACTATTAAAAAGAATTGTACTACATTTGGGTAATATAACTTTGACATTAAATTATAATGAACAGGAAGGTTTGTCAGATTCATACTTGAATCTTTAAATGATTATCTAAGTCATTGATTCTCAGACTTTTTGGATTTCACAGACCAGAAAAAAAATTTTTTACTGTGATTGATATAGGGAATCTAACTTTTCCATTTTAGACTATCAGAACTTTATAAAAACGGTAACTACTGTCTTTTGTGATCCACATTTTATTTTTAAAAAAAGATATTTGACACCAAAAGTAGGAAGAATAGTCTTTAAAAAAATTTATTAAGAAAAAACTCATTCTAGTACACATTTTTTCTCATTTTCTGCATATCATTGGAAACTCAAATAATGGGGCACAGAAATGTAGGTTCGTATTTGGGAATTATTGATTTAGGTCACCAAGCTAGTATATGGTAGAACTGAAACTAGGTCCTGTGTTTCCTGATTTCTGTGTCTCAGTTTTGATTATTTTGAGATACCTTCAGTAATTTAAACATTGTTCTTTGATTTTTGGCTTTTTAAAATATATTGGAATTTAGTTAGACCTGTGGTTAAAAATAAGAATAGCTCCTACTATTTTTACATGCTTCCCTAGATTTTTCCTAATTTTGGGCCTATGTGGACAAAAGAAAAATCTAGTCCAAGCTTTCACTACCTTCTTTTTTTATTCGCCTTCTGCTTCTGCATTCCACATGGGACTTGAAGTGGTTTATAAGAATGCATACTGTGAAATAGTAAAAATGTTTTACTGATTTTTAAAAAGCCCTCAGAATGCATATGTATATGTATGTATATGAAAAATATGTTAGAATCAGGAGGAAATTAGCATGTATAGATGTGTATATTTCCCCCGATGCACATTTTTCCATGTTCTTATTTTTTCCTGTGCTTATTTCATTCAAGTCTAATATTTTTTCTTATTTTGACAAATATTAAGGATTAATTGATTGATTTTGCCAGTGAATTTTAGACCTTCATTCTAATAGATAAAAATTGTATTTAGTTAATTACAGGCACAGTGTCTTGCTCTGTCACCCAGGTTGGAGTGCAGTGGTCATAGCGCACTGCAGCCTCAAACTCTTGGGCACAACCAGTCCTCCTGCCTCAGCCTCCCAAGTAGCTAGGATCACAGGTGCACACCATCAAGCCCTGGCTAATTTTTTTTTTTTTTTTAATAGAGATGGGGGTCTCACTATGTTTCCCAGGCTGGTCTCAAACTCCTGAGCTCAAGTGATCCTCTCACCTTAACCTCCTGAGTAGCTGGGACTACAGGTGCAGACCACTGTGCCCTTACTTCTATTCTTACTTGACAAAGGAGAGGAAAAAAAAGGAAGTTTAGAGAAATTAAGTAGTAACTTGTCCAAGTTTACACACAACCACTAAGTGGTAAAGCTGGGGTTTGAACTTCAGCAATGTGCTTAAATCTCAGTAATTGAAAATACACTATGGAGGACTTTAGGTTTGCTTAGATTCAGAAGTTCTTTTTCCAGGTACAATAAGATTCATTTTTGTATTTTTTATACTGTGCTGGTAGTATGTGATGGTATATCCTCCAGTGATAAAACAACAGATACACCTGGTAACAATTGCAGGTAATTACATGTTTTTAGAAAAGTGGCTTCCAGTGGGATTTTTGAGATCTGTTGTTTTTGAGATCTTCCTTGAGGTCAGTGTTCTATTAGGACATTGCATCATTTGAATGAGTTTGCTTATCTTGGCACAGTTAGGTAAATCGTTACTGATAATTAAAAACTAGTAAAAGCTAGTGTGAATATGGTGTAGGTTGATGTTGAAATATCTCTTCTCATTATTCTTTGGGGATCATACCAGTTTTATTAAACTTACTAACTTATTCTATCTGTATAGGTCCCATGTTCTCTGACTTCTATGTCTCAGCTTCTTTTACTGTTCCAAGAGGCCTTCAGTAATTTAAACATTGCTCTTTGATTTTTGGCCTTTCAAAATATATTGTAGATGTAGATACACACACACACATACACACACACATGCACATGCACATATGTGTACATGTATTATCTATATGTATAATAAGCCAGTGGTGTTTTTATTGCATGATGAAAATTTAAATTAGTTATTTTTGAAATTTAAACTTTAGTTACAGCTCTTTTGAGGAAGCTTAAGCAGCAATCCAGGGAAAGTGTTGAAGAAAAAAGACCTCGATTATTAAAAGCCCTGAAAGAGGTAAGCTATATTTCTTTGTTAATTTTGCACCTTGGGAGTAATTATAAGTGAGTTTTAAGCATTTTTTTCTTAATACAATTTAAATTCTCACTTAGTAAGGGCCAAAAAATGGTAAAAATCATGCTTAAATTAAGCAATAATTATAGTGTATGAATGTGATCTTAGTAGAAGCACCTCACTTTGAACTAGGAAGATAAAGATTTATTACTTTCAATAAATTAGATAAGAGCTCTAAAGAAAAAAAAAGCAGGTAAGTCACAGTTAAGATTCTCTACAGCTAAAGCCATTGCTACGAGAAGTGGCAGGTTTTTTTATTTGTTTGTTTTGGAGACGGCGCCTCACTCTGTCGCCCAGCTAATTTTTTGTATTTTTAGTGGAGATGGGGTCTCACCATGTTGCCCAGGCTGGTCTCAAACTCCTGAGCTCAAGCAGTCCGCCTGCCTCAGCCTCCTAGAGTGCTGGGATTATAGGCGTGAGCCACCGTGCCCGGCCTGTATATTCTTTATGTAACAAAAACTCTTTTTATCTGTCCTATCTCCTTGTGCTAAGAGCTGGGTATGCTGGCACACAAAAGAGAGTGGTTTGTTTTCTATTGTTACTCTCTTCCTCTGTATTTCTGCTGCCTGAAAGAACTGTGGGAGAAAGACAGACCTGTCATGATGATATGATGACAGCTTGTCTCTGTTAGTGGTGCTTTTTTTTTTTTTAGATCTGAAGAAATAGAAAAAGCCAGAAAAATGTTTTACTCATATTGCAGTGATATCTAATATTAATATTCACTTTTATCACTTTTTGAAAAAGACTAACTTGTTGATGTTGCTGTATTTGTAATGCTCTACTTGTATTTAGAACATATACTCTTAACAGTTATAATCTTTGGTGTCTAGCTTCTAATTTGCAAAATAAAATTTTTTTTCGGCCAGGCATAGTGACTCATGCCTGTAATCCCAGCACTTTGGGAGGCCGAAGCGGGTGGATCGCCTGAGGTCAAGAGTTCGAGACTAGCCTGACCAAAAAGGTGAAACTCCGTCTCTACTAAAAATTTAAAAAAAAAAAAATTAGCCAGGCATGGTGGCAGGCGCCTATAGTCCCAGCTACTTGGGAGGCTGGGACAGGAGAATTGCTTGAACCCAGGAGGCAGAGGTTGCAGTGAACCGAGATCATGCCACTGCAGTCCAACCTGGGCGATGGAGTGAGACTGCATCTCAAGAAAAAAAAATTTTTTTTCATAGATATTATATGATGACATGTTTCAGATTTAATAAACTTGTATTATCCCTTTACAGAAAAATATCTTCTATTACAATGGGCCATTTTTTAAATGCCATTATTAGGTTATACAAATAATCATTTTGGTAGTAATTTTTAATAACATTTCTAAAGTTAACTATTTAAAAAATAATATTTATTATTATTGTTATTTTGTTTATACTGGGAAGTGTAACATTTATTGATACAAATTTAAAGGCTTACCAGTTTCAGATATGTTACTATGTAGTTAAAATATTCTTATAAAATATACAGGTGCATATTTTCCTTTGTAATTAAGTATAGTAATGCATGTATTATAATGTTTTAAGGAATAGCCATATTTTTAAAGCATGAGAGCTTTTAACTAAGGTGCATTTAGTAATTATTCATATTTCATTTTTCAGCTAGGTGACTTTTATCTAGAACTTCACTGGGATTTTCAAAGCTGGGGTAAGAATATGCTATGTTTTACTATAAAATATGTACTCATGCAGAAATGCAAGTACAAAAATACCTATCATATAGAAATGTTAGGATAACAAATTTAATACTTGCTGTGAGGAAAAGTATTTTTCATGACATTGACTGTGATCATTATAAAGCCCTATAATATTTAATTATTCCAACTTGATTAGTAACTTTAATAAATCTTTTTTTTTTTTGAGACAAGTTCTCACTGTTGCCGAGGCTGGAGTGCAGTGGTACGATCATAGCTTACTACAGCCTCGAACTCCTGGGCTCAGGCAATCCTCCCCGCTCAGCCTCCTGAGTAGCTAGGACCACAGGCACATGCCATCACACCTGGCTAATTATTTTTATGTTTTGTAGAGATGGAATTTCACTGTGTTTCCCAGGCTGGTCTAGAACACCTGGGCTCAAGCTATCCTCCTACCTCGGCCTCTCAAAGTGCTGGGATTACAGAAGTGAGCCACCACATCTGGCCAATAGTTTATATTTTTAAGGTTGAAAATGGTACTTTTAGTTTTAAAAATGTTTTACAAACAGCATTTAAAATTTAATAATAGAACGCAAGGAGTTTTCAGAAAAGAAAATAATTATGGGATTATGGGACTACTGAATTTAAGGACATTTGAAATCTAGTACTTAGATCTCTGAATGTGGAGAATTTAGTTAACATTTTTTGTTTATGTATATTTTGTTGTCTTTCCGTTATTTTGCCTCTTGCATACTTTATAGCCACTTTCTTTACATACTATTTGGTTGAACATTGATTCCAGTGACTTATGAAAGACCCTAATTTTGCCCTAGATTTTTTTGCAGTCATTTATTGACTTACCTTAACAAGGTTTTTCTCCTCCTCATTTTAAACATGAGTCCACTAGAGAGAAAACTTTCATATCCAAATATGAAGTTTGATTCTAGTGACCTTTATTTTACTAACTAAACAACTAAATTTTGTTGTTTTTAAATATTTAAAAAAATGTAATCTCTAAAGGTTTAGACATAATGAGCTTATTATGTGAGTTTTTGTTAAAGCATCTAAATTATTATTTTTTTTTTTTTGAGACAAAGTCTCACTCTGTCGCCCAGGCACGTATGCATATTATACCAAATGAGGAACTTTGGGCAAAGAATTCAGTCAGTAGAATAGGAATTTTGAACTAGCAAATCTGTTTCTTTTCAGTTCTACATTCTGTGCCTCTATGGTTTTCTCTATACATTTAAAAACAAATTCTAGACTGTGAAGTGGAAATTGCTTACAGTACTTAGCCCCATCCAGTGCTGCTACTGCTCTGCCCAGGCAATTTGTAGTGGGATTTCCAGAGTAATAGAAATTTCAGTTTTAGGCCTGGTCTATGGGAGGTCAATAAATGCAACTTAATTTAAAACATTACATTCTGACATTTGTTAACCTTGAGGAAGTTATGATATTCTCACAATACACTTGGGTTTGCAAATTCAGCTTCAACTCGTCAGTAAGAAAATAGGTTATACAATATACCATATAGCAGTAAAATGCCTAGGAAGTTACCAGATTTAAACTTTAATTAACAGTTATGCTTGTTATTTCTTCTAATTCTCTTACATCTTATGATTTCTTCTGAAAAAGTAAACGCAGCCATAAATCTGAAGTCCATTAACACTTATTTCTCTCTACTGTATGAAAAAAATAGTAGTTTTCTATTGTCTTGAGAAAGAATCTGGCCTCTTTTCAACAAGTAATAATTTTCTACAAATTATATTTTTGATAAACTGCCTTCTTTATTTGGAGCTTTTAGATACAAATCAGACTTCCTCCCCAGCTTATGTAAATTACAGCTTACGTAAATTTTAAACATTGATTTTATAACATCTGTATACATTTCTAAAAATTGTATTATGCTTTTTAGTTAGCTTTGACTAATACAAGTTATCATTTAATACTAAAATTATCCTCAGTTTACTAAGATTTTAATCTATTTTTAATAGAATATTCACTGTAAAAGTTTTGAATATTATAGAAAATTAATCCGGTATTTTTAAGTTTCCCTGTTACCGCTTCCCAGAGGTGACTATTGTTAACATTTGGTATGACTACTTTCAGATGCTTTTCAGTGCTTACTAAAGTGTTTGTGTATATATCTATGCACACACAACCCCTCAGAATTAGGTTTTTTTTCTCCTGTGGAATCATACTGTTATATCATTATGCAAGTTGACATAGTTATTTATTTATTTATTGAGAGGGACTCTCACTCTATCACCCAGGCTGGAGTGCAGTCACGCGATCTCAGCTCACTGCAACCTCACCTCCCGGGTTCAAGTGATCCTAACACCTCAGTCTCCAGAGAAGCTGGGACTACATGTGTGCGCCTTATGTTTTTAGTTGAGACAGGGTTTCACCATGTTGGCCAGGCTGGTCTCGAACTCCTGACCTCTGATGATCCACCCGCCTCGGCCTCCCAAAGTGCAGGGATTACAGGCGTGAGCTACTACACCCAGCCGTCATTTTTATTCAACCCATAATAGGCATCTTACCATATTTCAAGTGGAAATACTTCACTAATTTTAACAGCTGCATAATACTTTATGGCATGGATGATTAAGGGTTTTCTAGTGTGTTTAATCCTTGTATAGAGAATTTTAAATTCTAAATTTAATCAGTTTTTTCTGACATGTGTATAACTCTAGCTCATCAGGATAGTTTCTCTCTATTAAAGATTATGCAGTCTTGTTACTCTAATAGTGCCATCTTGCTTTTATGCCTTATATATCATTCAGGAGTCCTGGTGTCCTAGAACACATAGAAAAACAGGTTGACAGTAGCCTTGTGTAGTAAAGGAGCTCCAAGTTAGATTGATCTAAAACCTGAATACTATCTTTTTTACCCCATTTTTTTCCCATCTGGGGAGACCCCAGTCCTGCTTTGTGATCCTAAACTGGGTTGTCCCTTGAGTATTTTGGCTCTTTAACTGATTCTCTTAGTAATCATTAGTGGTTTGAATTCTAAAATAGTCAATGTATATTGCTGAACAAAATGTTATAAAATGTTTTAAAAGTGGTATTTTAATTATACTAAAATATAAATACATGCAATCACTTCTAAAATTGTGTATATATCTACAGTTATAAACAATACATTATAAATGTTGCATAATTGAGTTCCTGAAGTAACCACTGAGACAGTTGTCCAAAGTATTTCTTCTTTGAGAACTTTGATGCAAAAAGTCAGCACATCTGTTTCATTGCTAGTAAAGGATTATACTGATTTAAAGTCACAACTATTAATATGTGATGATTAGATGTCATGTATAATTCTAAAACAAAACCCATTGGCTTATACATATCCTAGATCTTTTATTAGATTTTATGATCAAACTTTAGAGTTTTGGCATATTTCTTTCCCTTGTCAAAACACATAATATTTTTTAAAAAGGCAAGCGAGAAATAAGGGGAAGCCAAGAAATACTGAAATCAGGGTGAGTTTTCTTTTGAGATAGTAGAGCACGCTCTTTTTTATGCTGTTACTTATATTCAGACTTTGGAGAAAATAGCCACAGACTTAGTAACAAGTTTGAAGGTAACTGAAATATTCCAGCCTGGGTTTTTAGGTATAGAAAAGCTTTGAATTGGAATCAGAAATACCGGCCCCTAAGTATTTGACGTTGCAAATCACATATTTTATATGTTTTCTGAGCTTGATTCTTCATTTTTAAAATGAGGATAATACTAACTACCCCACCTGTTGCAAACTTTCTTTTGGTGTATATGAAATAAAATCTTTTTTTGAAGAAAGCCCTTTGTATACTATAAAGTGTCAAATAATTTATAATATGATCACTACTTTAAATTTTGCATTATGCATATAGCATGTTTTAACTAAAAAACTTATTTTCTATTTTTATTCGTTGTCTACAGAATCAATCCATCCTGTATTTGAGACTATTTGTATATTATTATTATTATTATTATTATTTATTTATTTATTTTTTTTGAGATAGAGTCTGTCTCTGTCGCCCAGGCTGGAGTGCAGTGGTGCAATCTCGGCTCACTGCAAGCTTCACCTCCTGGGTTCACGCCATTCTCCTGCCTCAGCCTTCCGAGAAGCTGGGACTACAGGCGCCCGCCAACATGCCTGGCTAATTTTTTGTATTTTTTTTTTTTAGTAGAGACGGGGTTTCACCGTGTTAGCCAGGATGGTCTGGATCTCCTGACCTCGTGATCCGCCTGCCTCGGCCTCCCAAAGTGCTGGGATTACAGGCTTGAGCCACCGCGCCCTGCCTATTATTTGTGTATTATAGTTGGAAAACATTAATCTTAGAAACTCTTCTGAAAATTGGGGAGTAGTCTGGGCGTGGTGGCTCACGCCTGTAATCCCAGCACTTTGGGAGGCCGAGGCGGGTGGATCACCTTAGGTCAGGAGTTTGAGACCAACCTGGCCAACATGGTGAAACCCTGTCTCTGCTAAAAATACAAAAATTAGCTGGGTGTGGTGGCGGGTGCCTGTAATCCCAGCTACTCAGGAGGCTGAGGCAGGAGAATCACTTGAACCTGGGAGGCGGAGTTTGCAGTAAGCTGAGATTGCACCACTGCATTCCATGCATTCCAGCCTAGGTGACAGAGCGAGACTCTGTCTCCAAAAAAAAAAGAAAGAAAGAAAGAAAGAAAGAAAGAAAGAAAGAAAATTGGGGAGTAAGTGGTAGCCAAATGAAAATTTAAATTTAAAAACTCTCTTTTTATTTTCTGTTTAGTGAATTATGCTACTCTTGGAATACTGTGCTAAACTTATACTGAGGTATAGGAGATAGGTTGGTTGTTTAACTTACGTGGGGGAGAAAAAGAGTTATTTCGGACTTGGGAAAATATAAATTGATATGTTTTGGAATGCATTAAAATCTATCAGAAATCTTTTTTTTTTTTTTGGCTCAATAATTTAACTTCTTTAATTTTTTTTTTTTTTTCTTTTTGAGATGGAATCTCGCTCTGTTGCCCAGGCTGGAGTGCAGTGGCACAATCTCGGCTCACTGCAAGCTCCGCCTCCTGGGTTCATGCCATTCTCCTGCCTCAGCCTCTCCGAGTAGCTGGGACTACAGGTGCCTGCCACCACGCCCGGCTAATTTTTTCTATTTTTAGTAGAGATGGGGTTTCACCGTGTCAGCCAGGACGGTCTTGATCTCCTGACCTCGTGATCTGCCCTCCTTAGCCTCCCAAAGTGCTGGGATTACAGGCGTGAGCCACCGTGCCCGGCCCTTTTCTTTTTTTTTCTTAGCTTTTGCTCTCAATCCTCAACTTGTTTTCTCTCTGCCTTACCATTTTCCTCCTTTCCTGACTTTTAATAAAAGTATTAGTGTATGATATTAAATTCTGTTTTTGTAGGGTGTTATAATTACTTCAAAAGATATAATAAAGTTGGCTGGGTGTGGTGGCTTGTGCCTGTAATCCTAGCACTTTGGGAGGCTGAGGTGGGAGGATCGCTTGAGGCCAGGAGTTCAAGACCAACCTGACCCATATAGGGAGACTCCCATCTTTAAAAAAATAAATAAGTAATGAGATATAATGAAGTTAAATTAACTTAAGTTGGAGTGCTATCTACTTTTAATCATCTTTGGTTCATGCTACAGCAAATACTTACTTCAGGATAGATCTCAATTAATGAGCATGAAAGAACTTTGATCATTTATAGAATTACACTATTATTGCTCTTCTCAATTTTTGTTGCAAAAAAGTTTTTTCTTTCTTTCTTTTTTATCCAAAGAGATAGGGTTTTGCTGTGTCACTGGGCTGGAGTGCAGTGGCATGATCATAGCCCACTTCAGCCTTCAACTCCTGGCCTCAGGTGATCCTCCTGCTTCAGTCTCCCAGGTGGCTAGGACTACAGGTACCTGACACCACACCTGGCTAATTTTTCTATTTTTATTTTTGTAGAGACAGGGTCTTGCTATGTTGCCCAGGCTAGCCTCAAGCTCCCGGGCTCAAGCAGTCCTCCTGCCTTGGCCTCCCATATGGCTGCAGTTATAGCCAAACCGTGCCCAGCTGAGAAAGGAAAAGCTTTGTCAGAAGAAGATTTCTTATATTCTTTCACTAGGGCAACAATTCGTTGATATTCTCTCTGGACAATAAACTTTTCTTATTTTTGCACTAAAATTCAGAAAACAGTTTTCAGTGCTGGAAGTCATTTTGGATTAAATGGTTCCTAAGGATCTAAAGGAGTCATGAAGCATTAGTTACTTTTTTTTTTTTTACAGCATTTAAAATTTTATTTATTTATTTATTTTTTTAAGACTGGTTTATGAGACTGGCTAATTTTTGTATGTTTGATAGAGATGGGGTTTCGCCATGTTGCCCAGGCTGGTCTTGAACTCCTGGGCTCAAGCGATTTATCCGCTTTGGCCTCTCAAAGTGCTGGGATTACAGGTGTGAGCTATCATACCGAGCCTGCATTAGGTATTTATCTTTAATGTTAATTAGAAAATGTTGATGCTTTTGAAAAAGTTAACTAAGAAATTAGCCTTTAATTTTCTCTACAATCTTTGTTTTTAACTCAGCTTAATTTATCACCCGTTTTAAAAACACTTAATTTTGTAAGATATATCTGCTATATCTTATACGCACACAGATACACACACACTTATGTACACATATACCTCCGATATGGTCTTAATTTCAAGAATTTTGAGCTTCACACTTTTTTCATTTCTTTGTACATGGTAGTTTATTATAGCCTGTTATGCAGCTTTATTTATCCGTAGAATAACTCATATCTCCCCAAAATAGCAGATAATAAATAATAAAAAACTATCAGAATATGGCTTGTAGCATGTATATGAGCTATAGATAGCAACATAGGAATGTAGAAATCTGTAGATAAATAGTATGATTCCCATTTTACAGATTTTGAAACTCAGGTGCATTGAGTCTAAATAACCGCAAGGCACATATTTGGGATTCAAACTCAAATTTAACGGTCTCACTTCAAAGATGTCTCTTTCTATTATACACGTTACTTTACTGCAATTTTTCCAAATTTTATTTACAAAATTAGATAAGGTTCAAGTCTATCTGGTTACCCATTCAGGAGGGTTTAGTTACCATACGGTATTGTTTACTCATCTGTAATATGCAGTCTGTACCTGAGTGGCATCATATTGACTCTGCTACCGTTGTTTGTGGGTGGGATGGGAGTACAGTAAACTATACAGAAATTACAAGTAAATAGTAGATATTTGAAGTTGCTCAAAATTACCTTTTGTATTTTATTTATTTTTAAATGGAAAAATACTATTTGAAAGGAAATTATTATAATTTGATAACAAAATGTCACATTACTCTTTTAATTTAAAAGTTTGTAAATATCTAAAAATTTAGGTAGTTATTTTTTACCTTTTGTTTTTAAAAATACAGTGCCTTTACTTTCCCGAATTCTGCCTTCCGATGCATGTAAAATATACAAACAAGGTATCAATATCAGGTAAGGTGATTTGATTTTTTTCTCAGTAAAAGAAAGTTGAGATTTAGAGGAAGATTTTTTTCCCTGTAATCATAACTTACATGTGTTTTATGACGTTAAAATGCTGTAACAGAGTCACAATATTTTATCTCATTTGAGACATAATAGATAAAAAACCAAAGACATAGAACCTTTTTTTATTTTTTTATTACTTAGAGAACAAACTCAAAATGGAAAAGATATAAAATCTTGACTAAAGCAAAGATACTATTCTTATTTAACTACAGACTATCTAGAAGGCAAACAGTGAGGATCTTGATGTAATATTAAGAAGATTTACAGTCGTTACCTTCCTGATCCTGGATTTATTAAGGAATAAGGGACGCATAAGGAAGACCCAATTCTTGCCTTTTTCTCCATCTCTTTCATATCTTTCCTTCCCCTGTTTACTCATCCATGCATCCGTTCATCTGTTCATTCATTGATCTATCCATTCCAGTGAATACTTTGAGGCTAATTTTAATTTCCTTCTATTCTTTTCCTTTTATAACTAAGATTAATGTTTGAATCTGATGGAAAATACATCTATTTAACTTACATGAGAATTTTACATTTATCATTCTTTATTTTGCTTTATAATAATAGAGCCATATCTATAAATTATCTATTTGTAAAGTATATATAATGCTAGTTAATATGCCAACTTATATATGTGTGCATATATTGATATATTTATAAATAGTATACATGTATATATATAATTTTGTGTAAGTGTGTGTCTATATATCACCAGAATATTAATTTGAATGTTTAAGGGTCTAGAACTAGAAATAACTTGAAGGATTATCTCATATAAAGTCTTCATTTAGAGATGAGAAAGCTCAGAGAAGTGAAGTGATTTTTTTTACAAGAGCATTTTACAAATTAATGGCTGAACCAGGACTTCTGACTTCTCGTTCTTTGTTCTTCTCACCATGACACAAAGCAGAAGTTTTTAAAAATCAGCTATTTCTGAGAAATTTATTGTTTAGTATTTTGAATTAGTGAAGCAATAACTTTTAGTTGGAAGTAAATTCTAGGGTAATTATCCTTAAGCAATAGAATTTGGTTAAGGTAGATGTTTCTGTTTTTGTTTTTTTTTTTTCTTTTTTTAGATAATAAAGATAGGGTCTCACTATATTGCCCAGGCTGGTCTTGAACATACAGGCTCAAGTGATTCTTCCACCTTGGCCTCACAAAGTGCTGGGATTACAGTGTGAGCCATCACACCCAGCGTGTGTTTTATAAAACGTCTTCAGGTGTTTCTAATTATAAAAGTGCTCATGTACCTTAAATGCATTGTCATTACAGAAAACTTGGAAGATACAGAAAAATAGAAGAAAAATTAAGTAGAAAAGGATTTTTGATGTGGATTTAATTCAGCAGCCTTTTGTTAGCAATTATTATGGTTTCATTAACTTAGACATTTTTAATATAGGCGCTTGCGAAAGATAGTAGGCAATTTTGGAGGATACTATTATCTTCCATGTGATAGTTTAAAAAGTTAGTTTTAGGCCAGGTGTGGTGACTCATGCTTGTAATCCCATTACTTTGGGAGGTTGAGGCAGGTAGATCACTTGAGTCCTGGAGTTCGAGACCAGCCTGGGCAACATGGCAGAACCCCATCTTTACAAAAAAATATTAACAATTAGCTGGGCATAGTGACACGTGCCTATAGTCCCAGCTACCTGGGAGGCTGAGGTGGGAGAATCACCTGACCCCAGGAAGTTGAGGCTGCAGTGAGCCGTAATCACAACACTGCACTTTAGCCTGGGCAACAGAGTAAGACCTTGTCTCAGAAAAAATAAAGTTTTTATTCTGTTTGAGTCCTAGGTTTAGGCAAAAAGGAATCTCTTTGAAAAAAATTGTTTCACATTTATATGTGACTTTTTAAAGTAAATGTTTTGGTACACATTATATAATAACTATAGGTAATAAAACCAAAAAGGTTAAAACACAACCTGGGCAATATGATGAAATCTTGTCTATACAAAAAATACAAAAAATTAGCTGGGCATGGTGGCACGCACTTGTAGTCCCTGCTACTCAGGAGGCTGAGGTGGGAGGATCACCTGAGCCCAGGAGCTTGAGGCTACAGTGAGCCGAGATTGTGCCACTGTATTCCAACCAGGGTGGCAGAGTGAGTCCCTGTCACACACACACAAAAGCTAAAACAGGAACATGAGGGCAAAAGCCTGGGGGAGAAAAATTGTGAGAAAGGTTGTAGGTTAAGGGGAAGTTAGTAACTTAGCAAGATACTAGACATGGGGCTTACTAGTAACTAAGGATGAAGGACAAATGTGATAGGTTCTAAAGCTCTCATCAAACAAGGCTTACCAGATTAATGGAGAGGATAGCTTTTAGGATGTATGACAAAAGGTTTTTTGCCTAGGTGATAAGAATCTAAAGGAAAAAACCTGTTAACATTAAATAAAAACTTGCTATTTTAAATGTCACAAGACAATTTTTTAGCACCATTTCAATAAAGCTAAATTTTAAAATATATTCAAAGAGAAATCTTTAAGTTGACTTTTATTTCATGGCAGCCATGTAATCATTTGAAATGTCTTCTCTGGTATCAAAGAGAAACTAATACTTGAGTAGAAATAGGAGAGTGTGAGCACCATTACTCTTGAGAGTACTAACAAAGATTTTGACCAGAAATACAAATAATTAAGAGGTAATCTGTAACCACTGATGCAAAGTATATTTGCACACTTTGTCTTACTTCAGGATTTTCTTGTCTGAAGTGAAGCCTTTAGTTCCTTTCTTCAGTGTTATTTGGCATTTTTTCAGGCTTTCTTCTTAAAAATAATACTTTCTATTCAAATCTTTGCATTTGTATAAAGAACTTATTGTTCTTCATGGCTAATTACATGGGAAAAATTAAAAATATTTAGGTTCATAGGCTTAAAGCCAAGGACTAGTGAGGACTTTAAAATGTCATGATAATTAACATTATTTATTGAGGCATATGTGATGCAGATTAGCAGATCATCTAATATGTCAGGGATATACAGAAAATGTATTACCCTTTTTATTGCAAAATTGTAGAAACACAGATGAAATTAAAATAGGCTGTATTAATTTATATAACTGGGAAGTTTCTATAACTAATTTTACATATCGCTAGATCTAAAATCTCAAAGGTCACCATGTCAGTCTGTCTTTGTCTTTATCTGTCTTTCTGTGCATCTCTTTACTCACCTTTTCATCCCCACTCCTGACAACCCACTACCACTTTCACCTACGATGGGCAAGCAGGGAATGGAGGCAGAAGACTATTTTAGCCCATTTCTTCTTTTATGTAGAGCATTGCATTCCCTGATAGCTGAAGCTTGGAGCCCAAATAGTGCACTTACATATAAAATGATCTGTTCCTTTTTGGTATTATCAGGAGCCCACATCTTATAGAGATAGGGGAAGAGTCCCTTTTAATACTATTTTCTTTTAGGACACATGCTCAAGCAATGGTAGGTGTTATTTAATAGTATAGCTGAATTCTAGCTTCTGGGAGTTGACTAAAAGCTAGAATTCAGCTATAAAGCAACAGGCAGGCCCCCACCGCCGCCCCCGTGTAAGTTGATGAGTTACTTTTTTAGGGCTTCTTGATACATAGGGCAACCATACTTCCCTCTTTGCTCTGGCTCACCCCTGTTTTCCTGGCAGAATTATCAGTAGTGTCACTTTCATTCTTAGATTTATTAATTTTGATGATAAATTCTATGTAACCCTAGTTATTATTTTCATGCAGCATGTGAGGCATGTTTTATTTCTGTTTTTCCTGTCTAGGGAAACCAAGAACACCAACTCACTTTGCCTTGTCTGTGATGAGAACTGAAAAACGTACAGAGTAACGAATTCTTACAGTTGCATTAGAAATTCAGTAGGGTGGATCTTTCACGGAGCCTTAAAGGAGCTTCCTGGGGATGTGATCAGCATCTCTTGACAGCAGGGCCATCCAGTTTCTTGGCTTTAGGACAGTGTGTTTTGAGCAGCCATTAGCTGGAGTGATCCTGATCTGGTGATTTATAAAGCCATGTGCAAGATTGAAGCACGTCAGTGTATTGTAAACTTTTTATTTTCAGTATTTTTCCTAATTTCAGCAAGTAGTGCTTTGTGGAATACTGTTTGACACCAGCGCATTAGGCTAGACCACGACAGGTCCAGGTTACCAAAGAGCACAGTAAACACACAAATGTGTGAATCCATGAGTATTAGATACAGAATGATCTGTAAGGTTTCCAGGGTGTGGAGATACTGGCTGGGAAAGAGAGTATTAGTCCAAATCTGAGAAGTCAAATAGAAAGGCCAAGAATTTAAATGGTTTATCAAGTTGAAGGATAAAGCAAGGTTTGGTATCAGATGGTTAGGCATAAGGTATGGGTGTATATCAAAAAGAGGAGTTCTCAATTCCAAGAATGTGGTCCATCCATTGCTGTCTGGTCTTAAATACTCTGCTGAGCTAGCAACCTGGTCTTAAAGGAATCGAATAATGTCAGACAGGTCTGCGTTCCTTTTCTTCCTTCCCTGTTCACTTTTATTGAGTAGCTACAGTAAAGGGAAATGGTAGGAAACAAGGGAGCAGAAAGGGAAATACCCGAAATATGGGGAAACATCTTTTTTTCTGGGTCAATGAAATATGTGTGTGTGTGTGTGTGTATATATATTCAGAAAATATATATATATATTCAGAAAAGTGAAATATAGCTAAAATGGATTATATCTTTAAGTAGTTTTTTTAATAGAATATTTTACATTTAGTTTTTATCTATAAATTTGTTTTTATCTATAAATCTGACTTTGCAATATGATATTAGCATCTTGGTTTGAGTTTAGAAGGAACAGCTTATTTAATTATTAGTGAAGTTTTATCAAAATTATATTTGTCAGAGTTTTTCATCTACCCATGTTTCACAGGCTTGACACAACTCTTATAGACTTTACTGACATGAAGTGCCAACGAGGGGATCTAAGCTTCATTTTCAATGGGGATGCGGCGCCCTCTGAATCTTTTGTAGTATTAGACAATGAACAAAAAGTTTATCAGCGAATACATCATGAGGTGAGCATGTTGTCTTATCAATATTCCTTTAAATCATTAAAAAAAAAAAAAAAGTACAGGTTTTTAGCCAAACCTCAGTATAATTTGCTTAAAAGCTCAAAGTATAATTGAGATGGTTTGTTCCTAAAGCTATAGTTTCCTGACCACTAGCTTTCTTTTCTTTTTCCTTTTTTCTTTTTCTTTTTTTTTTTTTTTGAGACTGGAGTCTCACTCTGTCACCCAGGCTGAAATGCAGTGGCATGATCTAGGCTCACTGCAACCTCCGCCTCCCAGGTTCAAGCAATTCTTCAGCCTCAGCCTCCAGGGTAGCTGAGACTACAGGCGCCCGCCACCAAGCCCAGCTAATTTTTGTATTTTTAGTAGAGGCTTGGTTTCACCATGTTGGCTAGGTTGATCTCAAACTCCTGACCTCAAATGATCCACCCACCTCGGCCTCCCAAAGAGCTGGGATTACAGGCGTGAGCCACTGCGCCCGGCCTATTTTCATTTTTTATATTTCTATCCTCTGGTCTCCATCTTGACCAGTCCATTGAGCCTGCTGAGAATTCAACTGATTATCTCCTAGATCAATGAACTCCAGCTTCTCTTCATTCTCATTTACAGTTTTCATTTGTTGAACCTGTGCTGGACCTTTACCATATATTATCTTTTTATCTTACCTTCTTTTAATGTTGTTGACCATCTTTATTTTATCTCCTTAATATGAATACTTCTTTTGGCTCTGTCTGCAGTCTTACTTTTCTTAACTCTTTGGCTGCCTTTCCTTTCTCTGTCCTTTCCCTCTTCGAGTATGACATGATTTTCCCTCTCTCATGCCATATCTTTGTGTTAAAAGACCATTGATATGCCCTTGATGTGGTTCTCATTTTTACAAACTGCCAGAATAATCCCTTCCATTCCCACAGTCCTATAGGTTGATGATTTACAAATATACGTTTGTGTCCGGACAGTTCTGAGTAGAGGCTTATCTGTTTAAATGCCTAATGGATATCATGTGTGTCTCCCAGGTACCTCAAAATTCACCTTATTTAAAACTAACCTTACTACTTTTCCTCCAAACCTGCTCTTTTTCCTGTTTTTCCTCTTTTGAAGAATGATGTCATTCTTTATTCAGTCAGAAACCTAGGAGTTATTTTTGATATCTTTTCTTGTACTCTATGTTTTCTCATCAGAGCACATATCTGGTCATTTCTTTCTCCTTAATGTCTCATTATTATTCCTCTTTTATTCACACTGTCCCTACTGTAATTTAAATATTCATTATTTCTCAACTGGACCATTGGAAAGTCTTATAAATGATCTTCCTGGCTCTCTTCTCATCTGCTTCTAAATTATCCCACATGTTGGAGATACATTAAACTTTAGAAACACATTTATGAAACCTTACTTACTTAAAGATACTTAAAAAGTTCCCCATTACCTAAAGAGTGAAATCTAATCTCCTTAGCATGGCATGGTTCCTTTGGTCACCTGAGTTTTGCTCACCTTCCTAGCCTTTTTCTTACCTTGCTATTTTAGATACCCTCATACTGCACTCTTGGCAGTTTGTCAGATGTGCCAGGCTATTTGGGCCTTTATTCTTTTGTTCATGTTCTTTCCACTTCCTGGAATGCTTTTCTTTTTGCACCCTCACACCTGTAGGGCATGCACTTGGTGTTACTTTCTCTCCTGCCAAATGACTTTTGTTGTCCTTATGCTCCTATTAAATCTGGAACCATAAAGCTTCCACTGTTACATTTACTGACATGGCTTTTTTCCCTTCTGTTGGTCTAAGCTCCTCAAGGGCATAGGGTTCTTTTTGTTGTATTCCCTGGTATCTAATACAGCATCAGTACATTCTACGCTATAGGTTGGTAAACTCTTTCTGTGAAGGAAGAGATAATAAATATTTTTAGATATTGAAATATATTTGTGGGCCATATGGCCTCTGTCACAACTACTCAACTCCGCTGTTGTTAAAAGCAGCCACAGACAATATGTAGATAAATGAGTATATTCCATTATGATTTTATTCATAAAAACAGGCAGCTGATTATAGTTTGCTTACTCATATGTGAGACTCTCAGATATTTATTAAATAATTTGACCTCTTACTTAGGAAATGACAACAGGATAGCCAACTAGGCAATAAGTGAATTGGAAATAGGGTCTTGAAAGAGAAGCTAGAAGTTAAGGCTAGTAGTGCATACGTATTTGTGGATGTCATAGTATTACCGAAGAACTGGTATTAAGGGTACCAGTTTTAAGGTATTAAGGTGTGTATGTACTGGTATTAGGGTATGTATGTATACATACATATATGTATTATGTATTTTATAATGCCTACAATACAGGAAAGATAGATTTTGAGCAGTATTCCTCAGGGCAGAGAATACTCGTTGTTTATCCTAATATGTGTGTATGTATAAGTAATAACTTCATTAAATGTTGATGCAATGTAATTAATTAAAACAGCAGATCTTTTTCAGTGATGTGGTTAAGAGATAGTCTCTGATTTATGTAAGAATTCTGTTCCAAAAGTTTATTGAAAATAGGATGTTTGAAATGTAAGGCAAATTTGCTCACAGACAATGGGTTATACAGTGTTCAGTTTGCAAGCTAATATATAAAATTCTAGTTGATTCATAATACATTTGAAGTATAGTGTTTAACAGTTCTGTTTAACTACTGCAACCTAACTTTTTTTTAAAGAAAATTGTGTTCAGAATTAATTTGGGTTACCAGGAATACATTTTCACCTATTACGGCTTTAGCAGTAATACCAAGATTTTGCATTCTTTACTTGTAGGGGTAGAGGAAATGGTACTGTCCCAGGCCCAAGCCATTGCTATTTTTTTGTTTGTTTGTTTTCTGTTTTTTTGAGACGGAGTCTCTCTCTGTCTCCAGGCTGGAGTGCAGAGGCGTGATTGATCTCGTGTCACCGCAACCTCCACCTCCCGGATTCAAGTGATTCTCCTGCCTCAGCTTCCTGAGTAGCTGGAACTACAGGCGCGTGCCGCCATGCCCGGCTAATTTTTTGTATTTTTAGTAGAGATGGGGTTTCACCATGTTAGCCAGGATGGTTTCTGTCTTCTGACCTCGTGATCCGCCTGCCTCAGCCTCCCAAAGTGCTGGGATTGCAGGCGTGAGCCACCTAGCCTGGTCGCCAATGGTATCGTTTTTGGAAATTCAGAAAGGGACTATATGGGCCGGGCGTGGTGGCTCATGCTTGTAATCCCAGCACTTTGAGAGGCCGAGGCGGGCAGATCACGAGGTCAGGAGATCGAGACCATCCTGGCTACCACGGTGAAACCCCGCCTCTACTAAAAATAAAAAAATTAGCCGGGCATGGTGGCGGGCGCCTGTAGTCCCAGCTACTCGGGAGGCTGAGGCAGGAGAACGGCGTGAACCCAGGAGGAGGAGCTTGCAGTGAGCCGAGATTGTGCCACTACACTCCAGCCTGGGCAACAAAGCGGGACTCCATCTCAAAAAACCAAAACCAAAACAAAAACAAAAAACAGAAAGGGACTATACGTAGGTTAAAGTTAGATGGTGAAGAATAGAAAATGGGCCTCTTTGGAACCTACAAATAAGGAGGTTTGGAGAATGGAGCCTCTAACTATTGTAAACCCTAGGGACAGTTATTCTCCAGACAACTCCCTAGGTTTTGCCTGTTTTCTTCCTTATAACGTCTTAAATATTAGGGTATCTCTCTTGGCCTTTTATGGAATAGAATCTCATCTTATACCTGCTCACTTACTCTTCTCTACTTGATCATTTACTCTTCTGTCCCTGAAGCAAGCACAAAACTTTCCTTTTTTCTCATATAAAAAATAATTATTGCTCAATTATTATATACCAGCACTAGGGAATAGGTACAGGATAAAACCTGAAGCATGGCTGCTCATTAAGTTTAGAAATCACGGTTGATATTTATGGATTCCTTTCCATTTTATAAGGAATACAGAAAAGAGTCCTTCTTCTTTTCCTTCCTTCCCTCTCTGCTGCTTCCCTTCTTCTATCCCTCCCTTCTGTTCTCTCCTTCCTTTCTTTCTTCCACTTACAATTTATTGGGAAAGAAAGGCTCAAATGACAGTGGTGGATCTTTGCATTAAAAAGAACTAAAGTAAGATTAATCTGTATTGAAAGAAAAATATCCTTTATCTGGGCTTTTTTCTCAGATCTGTCAACTTAATTCTTGAAGTTGTTTTCAAAAATTGCTCTATGGACTATATAGTTTTATAATGGGTAATCTAGTACTGCTTCCATTACATATCTATAACAGGGTAATAGTACTGTATTTCATGTGTCCTGCTTTTATAGATTCATAATTAGTCATAATGCTAACTTAGAGAAGATATTAATATGTACAATTTAAACATCTAATTCTTTTTAGAGTAACACTTCACACTATTTAGAAACTATCCTTTTTGTCTTTAAAAATTGGTAACATTGTAATTGTTGGTATTTTCCTATGTAGCACTAAGAACTTTTGAAAAACCTAGATTTTTATATTTAACTTTTGCTCCCATCCCAGGAATCAGAGATGGAAACAGAAGAAGAGGTTGATATTTTAATGAGCAGTGATATTTACTCTGCAACTTTATCAACAAAATCAATTTCGTTCACGCGTGCCCAGACAGGATGGCTTTTTCGGGAAGATAAAACAGTATGTGCAAATCTAGACTTTTAAGCTTTAAGCATTGTTCGGTATTTAATATTTCCAAAATAATGTGATGGAAATGCAAGAAGTAGCTTACAGAATTGTCTCCAAGTAGTTTTTTTCTCTCTTCCTTGAATCCAGATAAGGGATTATAATGGATGGTTAGAGTCAGAATGTGTCCTTGGAGAATTCAGGAAAGAAAGCGGAGCTCATTTGAATTCTGTGTCAGGAAGGACTCTTACTGCTAGCTGCCTTATTATTATACAGGGGACAATGTTTTCACATGATTCCATTATATTTCTAGTGCTTTATTTGATAAGAAGACTACAAAAAGGGATACATTTGACTTCATTTCCCTGAACCTGTTTTTCTCCCTATTTCAGACTTCTCATTTACTTAATATTTGTTTCTTGTATTCTATACATATGACTAAATAACCTTACATTTCTGCAACACTGTAGAAATGTTAAATCAAATCTCAGTGGAAGTTTCCCCATTAGTGTAAATTATTTCCATAATTCCCATTGTATGTCAGCAAGAGGATATATAAGACTATTCAAATATATATTCGAAAAATTTTGAGGCTAGGCATGGTGGCTCATGCATGTAATCCCAGCACTTTGGGAGACCGAGGCCGGCGGATCATGAGGTCAGGAGTTCGAGACCAGCCTGGCCAACACGGTGAAAACCTGTCTGTACTAAAAATACAAAAATTACCCGGGCGTGGTAGTGCATACCTGTAATCCCAGCTACTTGGAAGGCTGAGGCAGGAGAATCGCTTGAACCTGGGAGGTGGAGGTTGCAGTGAGCCGAGATGGTGCCACTGCACTCCAGCCTGAGACAGAGTGAGACTCCGTCTCAAAAAAAAAAAAAAAAAAAAAAAAAAAAATTGAATGAGCTGTGTGAAGAAGCATGTTTATAAAATTTTAAATTTAGCAATAAGTGACCACATCAAGTCAGGGTCATGATTGACTTCTATTAAAAATTATATTTATTTTTATTATACACAGTGAAATGAATATATTCTCACTGGAGAAATAAAAAAATAGCATTATTAGGGTTCTCTGAGAAACAAAACCAATAGATAGAGAGAAGGACAGTGGAGAGAGGAAGAAAAAAAGAGTGAGGGGGAGAGGAGAAGGAGGAGGGAGGAATTGATTTATTTTGAGGAGTGGTTCATGAAATTGTAGGAGTTGGCAAATCTGAAATGTAGAGCGATCTAGCTGGCTGGAAATTTAGTCAAGAGTGGATACTGTGCTCTTGAGTTAGACATGTTCAGGCTTGGCCTCCTGGGCAGCATAGCAAGACCCTGACTCTACAAAAAATTTAAAAATTAGATGGCTGAGGTGGCACAAGCCTATAGTCGCAGGTGCTTGGAAGGATGAGGTGAGACGATTACTTGAGCCCAGAAGGTTGAGGCCACAGTGAGTGATCACACCACTGCACTCTAGCCCAGGTGACAGAGTGAACCCCTGTCCAAAAAAAAAAAGAGAGAAAAAGAAATATGCAGGCTGGAAACTCAAGCAGGGTTTCTTTGTTGCAGTTTTGAGGCAGAATTGTTTTTTTTTTTCCTGGAAACCTCAGTTTTTGCTCTTAATGCCTTCAAACTGATTAGATTAGGTCCACCGACATTATGCAGGGTAATTAGCTCTACTTAAAGTCCATTGATTGTTAATCACATCTAAAAAACACCTTCACAGCAACATCTAGACTGGTGTTTGACCAAACACCTGGCATCATAGCGTAGCCACGCTGACACATAAAATTATCATTTAACTTTATACATAAAGCTAAAAAGCCCTCCTTGGCCACTGCCCACTGTCCCACATCCCCTTGCAGAACGTCACCAGTTTTGATATCCTCCAGACCTTTTTTATGCTCTCCATACATAAATATGAGCTCATAATAATAGATAGCCTTTTGTTGTTGATGCTTACTTTTTCATAAAGTGTCGTGTCGTATCGTATCTACTGTTTTGCAGCTAGCTTTTTTCCTTGTTCTTTAGTATGTCGTAGAAGTCTTCTTTTACCAGTACATGTAGTGCTAGTTCACTCTTTTTAGCAATTGCATAGTATTCTGTATGATGGGTATACTGTAACTTATTCAGTCTTGTTTTTGGACATTTAAATGAATAGACACATTTTTGTGTTCAGTTTTCTGCCATTATAAATGACGTGTTTATCATCCTTTTACATGCCTTTGCCTATTGTAAGTAGCAAGAAATTAAGTGGCTGGATAATGGGGAATACACACTTAACATTTTGTTGATATGATAATTTACATTTACTAAGTGGTTTTTCATTATAAGGTTTCAAAAACTGATGATTACCACCTGGTTATTTCCCAGCCACAGATAAATTCCGTTAGGAAATCTAAGCTCACGGATTTTCCTCTCTAAGCCTAATGGCATTATAGCATTCTCAGTTGTGAGGTCCTACATTGCAGTCCATTTGTTGGCTTTAAAGTCTTACTTGTTTGTACTTTGTTCTTCTGGGCAGCATTAGATGGATCACTTCAAGAGAAGATAAAAATTGAAACTGCTAATCATCTAGTACTACTGCTAAGCAGCTCAAAGCTCTTGAAGCACCTAGGTGATCTTCTTAAATCTTTGACAGGTAAGGAGGGAGTCAGTAATACTTATGGTTCCCATTTTGTAGGTAGAAACAGGTGCAGAATGCTTTGCTTTTTTTGCAACAACTCTGAACATGTAGTTTTGGAATGTCAGTAAACAGCAGCAGGGTGGAGACATGTGATTTGCATGCAGATAGAAATGGGAAGCTTGTTTTCAGTGAGTTATTTATCTTTTTTTTTTTGTTTTTTTTTTTTAAGTATTTCAAACTCTGAATACCTGTGGGTCTGAAAAAGGTAAAAGTTAATGTTGAAGGTTTAAGAGGACTTTATTGAGAGAAAGTAATGACTTTTCTTGATGTCCTTTACACCACTTAAGTTTCCCTAAAACACTTTAAGTGTGTTGGTGAGCAAGGGTACGCTTTTCTTTGTTGAAAACAAGCAGCTATAACTTGAAGTTTGGTGCCTGTTAAGAGAATAGAGAATTTGAACAGGTCATCAATTCTCGTTGTACTAGAGATTCTTATGTGACGTGGGCTATTTATTTCTTTTTATTCCACTTTTTTTCTATCTATAAAATGGGAACAGTGTTATCCCTGACCCCTCCTTGTTACTCGTGATATTTGACTGCCAGCTTAATAGTTTTGAGATAGCTTTGTGCTACTTGGGAGTAGGATCTAAAGAAATGCTATGTGGCAATTTTATTTAAAATCATTTGCAAATTAACTACCATACATTTTTGTGTATTTTAAATTTCTCTTTACTGATTTGAAATGTATGCTTTTGTGTATTTTTTAACTTATTGAATAACTTAGATGTATATGTTGTATAAACCTAGAAAATGTAAGATAATTTGATAATTTCAAGTACCAAAGGAATATTTATTTTCGTCTACATGTTACATATTTATGGAAAAATATATTACCTTGACGCTTTTTTTAACTTAGAAATTTTACTTTTAAATATTTGGTTTTGTTTTAGGAAAGAGTAGGAAACTTTTTGGCAGACTTTTATCTGGTGAATGGACTTGTTTTAGAATCAAGGAAAAGAAGAGAACATCTCAGTGAAGAGGATATTCTTCGAAATAAGGCCATCATGGAGAGTTTGAGTAAAGGTGGAAACATAATGGAACAGAATTTTGAGGTATAATTTTTAATTCTCCTAATTTGTAGTTTTCTAAGAAGAGAGGGGATAGATTTCATTCTTGGTAGCATTCAGTAAGTATATAAATATACTCACAGCTTTTATTTGCTATGTGTTAACTTTTTCTGTGAATCTTCATTTCGTTGATGTCATTATTATGAAGACGACGAAAAAGAAAAAAATGTCCTTTGGGATTTTTTTGTGAATCTGTACTTTATCTTTGAGTCTTCATTAATAAATAGATTAAAAGCATGAAACCTAACGTTATTATTATTATTTTGAGATGGATTCTTGCTGTGTTGCCCAGGCTGGAGTGCAGTGGCTCGATCTCGGCTCACTGCAACCTCTGCCTCCTGGGTTCAAGTGATTCTCCTGTGTCATCCCCCCCAGGTAGCTGGGATTACAGGCCCTGCCACCAGGCCTGGCTAATTTTTGTATTTTTAGTAGAGACAGAGTTTTACCATGTTGGCCAGGCTGGTCTCAAATTCCTGAGCTCAAGTGATCTGCCTGCCTCGGCCTCCCAAAGTGCTAGGATTACAGATGTGAGCCACCGTGCCTGGCCCCTAGTGTTATTTATTTATTTATTTATTTAGAGATGGAGTCTGCCTCCGTCGCCCAGGCTGGAGTGCAGTGGCAAAATCTTGGCTTACTGCAACTTCTGCCTCCCGGGTTCAAGCGATTCTCCTGCCTCAGACTCCCGAGTAGCTGGGATTACAGGTGCTTAATTCTTTCTGCTTGGCTAATCAAAACCTGCTGCTTTGAAGGCCCAGCTAAAGATCCACCTACTTTATGGTGTCATCTCTGACTTATACCTTCCCATATATTTCTTGTTTAGCATATGTTTACTGAAAGCATGCTATATGCAAAGAATTGTGTGACAGTAAGGAAAGGGGAGGAGAAATTAGGAAATAAAAGATGTATGAGACATGGTAGCTGCTCCTTAAATCTTATTCCTCTGTGAAGTGAATTAGATGCATTCTTAAATTCATTTTTTATTTGTATAATTTTATATTTCCAAAAAAATACTAGAGTCATACAAATAATTCTTGGACACCTTCATCAAGATTTCCCAGATGGGCCAGGGCGCTGTGGCTCACACCTGTAATCCCAGGACTTTGGGAGGCCAAGGTGGGCGGATCATCTTAGGTCAGGAGTTCAAGACCAGCTTGGCCAACATGGTGAAATCCCACCTCTACAAAATTAGCTGGGCATGGTGACACATGCCTTTAATCCCAGCTACTTGGGAGGCTGAGGCAGGAGAATTGCTTGAAACTGGGAGGTGGAGGTTGTGGAGCCGAGATTGCGCCATTGCGCTCCATCCTGGGCAACAAGAGCGAAACTCCGTCTCAAAAAAAAAATTTCCCAGATGTTAACATTTTACTGACATTTGTATAGCACTCTTTTTCAAACTGCAATATAGGGATCCTTTAGTAGATTATAAGAAACTAATTTAGTGGGCCATGACTACTTTTTTTTTCTTTTCCTCCCTCAGTTGTTGGCAATACTTAAAAAAATTAGTATCTAAATAAAAATGGTAGGCCAGGCACAGTGGCTCGCACCTGGAATCCCAGCACTTTGGGAGGCCAAGGTGGGAGGATTGCTTGAGTCCGGGAGGTGGAAACCAGCCTGGGCAACAGAGCAAGACCCTGCCTCTACCAAAAAAATAAAAATAAGAAAAATTAAAAATCAGCTGTGTGCAGTGGCTTGAGCCTGGAGTTCCAACTACTTGGGAGGCTGAGGCAGGACGATCACGTGAGCCCAGGAGACTGAGGCTACAATGAGCTATAATCATGCCACTGCCACTGCATTCCAGCCTGGGTGACACAGTGACATCTTGTCACAAAAAAAAAAGAAAAAGGAGAAAAATCAGAGCACATTACACGTAATGAGAGTCATTACTACATCATGAAACAATAGTTTCAAGAGTGTGTGTGTTGTATAAACATGCTTATGTTTGAGTGCCGGATTGTAATATAAATTGTGAGTCACAGTTATAAAGAGGTTAAAAGGCTACTACGTACTACAAAGAGGCTTGAATTCCTGGAATGTTTTGTCCTTTCCCTATAGTATTGTCCTGGATTCTATGTTTTAGTGATGGTCAATGTTTCCAGAGTAGTATGCCAGGTTTCAACTAGTTCATGGTAATACTGTGTTTGTCAGTAAAACATTTTAATATTTAGAGAGATCATATGTTGAGTGAATCAGCCATAGTTTAGTTGAGTACATTATGTAAAATGTTTAAAATTGTGATCATGCCACTTTAGTGTGATCCTATCCCCTTCCTGCCACATCTCATTTGTGCTCCTCAGTTTTCTTCTGACTTTGGGATAAAGCGTCACCAGACTTCATTTTTCCAGGAGTCTGCTAGTGTTTACTGATCTCTCAGTCAGTAGGAAATACTGGACAAAATGCACTCAGGAAATAGAAATGGAGATGAATTAATAGTGGGAATGCTGAGCTCAGTCTTTGACAGGGCTTCTGTCTTCTCCCATTGTTGACCAGACAAAAGCCCATCTCTTTGGACTTATATTGTGATTTAAATTTTTTTAGAGTTCTTTTGAAAAAAGTGATTTTGTTGTGTTGGTGGTTATTGCTACTTTTTAAAAAATGTGGGCAACACAGGCTGGGCATGGTGGCCCAGGCCTATAATCCCAGCACTTTGGGAAGCCGAGGTGGGTGGATCACGAGGTCAGGAGATCGAGACCATCCTGGCTAACATGGCGAAACCCCGTCTCTACTAAAAATACAAAAAAAAAAAAAAAAAAAGCCGAGCGTGGTGGCGGGCGCCTGTAGTCCCAGCTACTCGGGAGGCTGAGGCAGAAGAATGGCGTGAACCCCCGGGAGGCAGAGCTTGCAGTGAGCCGAGATCGCGCCACTGCACTCCAGCCTGGGTGACAGAGCAAGACTGTCTCAAAAAAAATAATAATAATAATTTGGGCAACAAACTAATTTGGGATAAGTATATGGAAGTAAGACTTTATAGAATGCTGTTTCATGGACTGTTTGCCAGTTGCCTCTTCTGGTCTGATTTATGTACATTTAAACTTATGATAGACAACTTGATTTTCTTAAGGGCAGAGATTGTAACCAGATGTATTTGAATAGTTAAAGAGGTCTTTAAGTAGCATTTTAAGCAGCTGTACTTTGCAAGTTGAAATTAAAACATAGTTTAATGCCAGATAGCTACATAATGGAACAAATTAATATTAATTAAGTTAAATAATTAAGCTTTCAACTTCTAATCAGAAATTAAAGGAAACACTTCCCATATGAACCACAGGATTTTGAACTTTATACTTGATGAATATTTAAATTCAATTTGTCAGTTTCTACAAAAGATAAAAACTAGTGGGATTTTGATTGGGATAATGTTGAATCTGTAGATAAATCAGGTTCAACGTAAAAGCCTGTTTGGATTTTTTTTAATTAAACTTTTTATTTTGAAATATTGTAAATTCACATACAGTTGTATGAAATCATACAGGGATTCCATGTATGCCTCCCCCAGTTTCCCCCAATGATAACGTCTTACCGAAGTGTAGAACAGTATCATGGCGAGGATATTGGCATTTGTAGTCAAGACACAGAAGATATCTACCATCATACGATCCCTCATGTTCCTCTTTTATAGGCACATTTGCTGCCCCCTTAGCCTCGCTCTGTCCCTTATGCCTGGCAATCACTAATCTGTTCTTCCATTTCTTTAGTGTTGCTGTTTCAAGGATGTTCTATAAATAGAATCATATAGTACTTAGCCTTTTGAAATTGGCTTTTTTTTTTCACTTAGCATAATTCCCTGGTGATTTATCTAAGTTGTATGTATCAATAGTTTGTTCTTTTTTTTGTTGAGTAGTATTTCATGGTATTAGTGTACCACAGTTTGTTTAACCATTCACATGTTGAAGAACATCTGGGTTGTTTTGGGCCATAATGAATTAAACTGCAAAAAACATTCACATATATTTTTTTGTATGAATGTAATGTAAGTCTTCATTTCTCTGAGATAAATGCCCAAGAGTGCAGTTTCTATGTCATATGGTAGTTAGTCGAATGTTTAGTTTTGTAAGAGACTGCCAAAGTGTTTTTCATTTTACATTCCCATCAGCAGTGTATGAATGATCCAGTTTTTCTACATCCTTGCCAGCTTTTGGTATTGTCATTATTTTCTGTGTTACTCATTCTGTAGTGTTTAATGCTATCCCATTTTGATTTAATTGCCTTTTCCTAATGGCTAATGATACTGAATGGTCATCTCTTCATGGCTTATTTGCTATCTGTATATCCTCTTCTGTAGCATGTCTCTTCATGCCTTTTGCTCTTTTCCTAATTGGATTTTCTTTTTTTCATTACTGTTGAGTTTTCAAAGTTGTTGTTTCTGAGACAGAGTCTCACTGTTTTGGCCAGACTGTGGTGCAGTGGCACAATCTTGGTTCACTGCAGCCTTGACCGCCTCAACTCAAACAATCCTCCCACTCAGTCTCCTAAGTAGTTGAGATTACACGCATGCATCACCATGCCTACTTAACTTTTTATTTTTATTTTTTATTTTTTTGTAGAGACAAGGTCTCACCATGTTGCCCAGACTGGTCTCAAACTCCTGGGCTCAAGGGATCCTCCTACCTCAGCTTCCCAAAGTGCTGGTATTATAGGCATGAGCCATTATGCCTGGCCCAAAGTTCTTTATATTTTCCAGATGTTAATTCTTCATCAGATAGGTGTTTTGCAAATATTTCCTCTCACTCCGTAGCTTGTCTTTTCATCTTCTCAAAGTGGGCTTTCATTGAAAAAAAGTTTATCGTTTTTATGACATCCAGTTTATCATTTTTTATCTTATGTCACATGCTAAATCTGAGAACTTTTTGCCTAGCTCCAGGTTCCTAGAATTTTCTCCTGTGTTTTTTTCTAAAAGTTTTATATCTTTATATTTTACATTTAAGGAAATGACCATTTTGAGTTACTTTTGTGGAAAGTATGAGGTTTAGGTCAAAGGTTTATTTATTTTTTTTGTCTTGGATGCCCAGTTGCTCCAGCATCATTTTTTGAGAAGTCTGTTCCTCCTCCATTGTACTGCCTGCTGAGATTTGTATAGGGATGGTGTTGAATCTATAGATCAATTTGGGGAGACTTGATATCTTAACAATTGATATAACAATATCAAACAATTGAATCTTCTGTTTGATGAACATGGTGTATCTCTTCATTTATTTAGGTTCTCTATAATTTCTCTCAGAAGTGTTCAGTGTATAAATCTTACATATATTTTATTAAATTTATCTTGTAAATTTTTAATATTTTTGAGGCTATCATAAAAGATTATCTTTAAATTTCATTTCCCAGTTTGTTTTTATATATAGAAATAAATGTAATTTTTATATTTCTACATTTATATATTCTATAGTTTTTATTTTATTTTATTTTTATTTTTTGTTTTCTTGGAGACAGAGTCTCGTTCTATCCCCCAGGCTGGAGTGCAGTGGCACAATCTCAGCTCACTGCAACCCTGCCTGCCATGTTCAAGTGATTCTCCCGCCTCAGCCTCCGGAGTAGCTGAGATCACAGGTACCCACCACCACACCCGGCTAGTTTTTGTATTTTTAGTAGAGACGGGGTTTCGCCATGTTGGCCAGGCTGGTCTAGAGCTCCTGACCTCAGGTGATCTGCCTGCCTCGACCTCCTAAAGTGCTGAGATTATAGGCATGAGCCACCGTGCCTGGCCTATTCTATAGTCTTTTGTATGTTACTTAGGATTTTCTACAAATGCTTATGTCATCAGATAATAAAGATAGTTTTACTTTTCTCTTGCCTGTTCTTATTTCTTTTATTTGTTTTTCTTACCTCACTGTACTGGGAAGTAACGCCAGTATAATAGTGAATAAAAATGGTATGAGCAGGTGCACATGGCTTTTTCTTGATCTTAGAAAGGACTTTTTTATACTAACATGAATTTTTTTCTATCTTTTATTTTTTTATTTTTATTTTTTTCCATTAATTTTTTTTTTAAACTTATTCTTATTTTTCAACCTGACTTAAGTCATTTAATAATTACTAGGAACCAAGATTTTGTTGTTATTTGTCAGCATAGTAATCCTTTTAAGATTATATTTTAAATTTTTTCTGAATAAAGAAAATGTGCCTTGTTATATGTTGTTTGGACTTTTGATAAGGAAGAATCGAAGAATTGCATTTGAGAATCTTCTCAGAGTTCAATTATAAATCTTTTTAGAAGAAATTTAAAGAAAATATTAATAGTAATTCTATCAGATATTCATCAATACATATAATTTGATTTGGTTTAATTAGGTAAGGTATAGGATTCAAGAGCAACAAAATAGAATTGATAGGTCTAATTATAGAAAGATACCGGTAGCTGTGTGTTGTTTTTTCTCTTCGACACAGACACAGAATTTAACACCTGGAAAGCAGCAAGGAACTGTTAGCAGTTTATATATATATAACAGTGGGCATTAAAGAAGAAAATAAATGTTTGTATGCATTTTGTTTATAATTTTAGGAGTACGGTTCTTTTAAGCCTACATAATAAGCTTTTTAAGAAAGGTATATATAAGTTTAACTTGGGCGGCACAGCGGTGGCAGGCAGATCACTTGAGGTCAGGAGTTTGAGACCAGCTTAGCCAACATGCTGAAACCCCGTCTCTACTGAAAATACAAAAATTAGCTGGGCGTGGTGGCACACTGTAATTCCAGCTACTCTGGAGGCTGAGGCAGAATTGCTTGAGCCTGGGAGGCGGAGGTTGCAGTGAGCTGAGATCACTCCACCCTACTCCAGCCTGGGCGACAGAGCAAGACTGTCAAAAAAAAAAAAGTTTATTATTTAATGTGAGGTTAAACAATAGGGGGTGAAAGAGGAGAGACCTATCAAATAAATTCAAGAGACATTCCCATTTTAATGGTGAACTAGATTTAAAAATTTAAAGTTTTAAAAGACATTATAGCTGGGTGCGGTGTCTTACGCCTGTAATCCCAGCACTTTGTGAGGCTGAGGCGACTGGATCATTTGAGGTCAGGAATTCGAGACCAGCCTGGCCAACATGGTGAAACCCCATGTCAACTAAATATACAAATAAAATTCATGAGCATGGTGGTGCGTGCCTGTAATCCCAGCTACTCGGGAGGCCGAGGCAGGAGAATTGCTTGAACCCAGGGGGCAGAGGTTGCAGTGAGCCGAGATCATGCTACTGCACTCCAGCCTGGGCAACAGAGTGAGACTCCATCTCAAAAAAAAAAAAAAAAAGACATTATAAATCAATATTGAAAATTGATGTTTTCAAGGTCGCAGCTGACAATATAAGAACAAATCAAGTGTAGAAATAGACATATGCTATATTCATTTTTAAGTCATGGTGAACTGTAGGTTAGTAACTCAGATGTATTTAATTAATGGCAGTTGTGTGGAAAGCATTATATTTTATCAGAGAGTAATGAAGGATTCTCCAGTGGCCTACTCTGAGTTGAGTGCCATAAGCTCAATTTCAGCTTCTGCAGGTTAAAAATGACATTTATTGGATGTCTTTCGTAGCTGGCTAAAAAAAGAAAACAACAGCAACAAAAACTGAATTCATATACACCTCAACAAAGTTTTCTTTCTTATTGATATTGGCTTAAAACATTGAAGTTGTTAGCATGGGCCTTGTACTAAGTACTTTCCATATATTATCTGGTTTAGTTATTGTAATGACCTAAAGAGGTGAATGCCACTGCCCATTCTACAAAAAAGAGATTGAGGTTTAAGTAAGTTAATTAGTGTGAGTTACGAAGATAGAGAAGCAGAGATGGGCTTTTATGTTAGGAACCTGACTGCAAGCCTGTTCTTGCTCTAAGTTCTTGGCTTCTTAGTCTGTCTTGGTTATAGTTTCTTCTTTCTGTATATCCAGGTATTAACACATCTTAGCAATTCTTTCAAAATACTGGCAAGTTGAAGTCGGGAAAGAGTGGGGAAACCCTTAAGAAATAATCCTGGGAATATGTTACTGGTAAATGTAGTAAAAACTAGTAGAGCACATAATAGTAAAAAATATATTTTTGATTTTGGAGAATTAGTAAAAGTTTCAAAAATCTGGAAAATATATGTGATTTCTTATTTTTTTCAAAATACATTAAAATTATATATTTTAAAGCCATGTTTTAATAGAATTTCCATTCTTAAAAATAAATGTCTACTCCTTTTTGGAATGAATTTATATGCTTTATTATAAATAAATAGCTTTTGGGTTTCTTCTTGTCCCCCATCCCCAGCCAAAATTTTATTTCAATTTCTGCAAGAAATGGCTTATAGGTAGTATTTAGAAGGAATTATTTGCCATTTGACTACTTTTACTGTGCCTCTTCTGCCTTTTTTTCTCTTCCTTCCCAGATGTAGTTCTAGTATTTAGTGTATATTTTTGACAAAATTTTTGATAGCGAAATTTAAGTGCTCAGAAATTCTTAAATCATGGGTAGTTGCTCTTGTATTTTTAGCTACTTGTTGTAACCAGTTATCATTGGAGTAGGGAACAATGCTCCGTTTATACCTTAGAGTCATTGATAACAGCACTTATACTGTGCCAACTATATGTTCAGAATATTGGGTTAAGCCCTATTCATGATTGTGGATTTTTTTTTTCTTTTTTGAGATGGAGTCTCACTCTTGCTGTTGCCCAGGCTGGAGTGCAATGGCATGATCTCAGCTCACTGCAACCTCCGTCTCCCGGCTCCAAGCAATTCTCCTGCCTCAGCCTCCTGAGTAGCTGGGATTACGGGCACCACACCCTGCTAATTTTTGTATTTTTAGTAGAGATGGGGTTTCGTCATATTGGTCAGGCTGGTCTCGAACTCCTGACCTCAGGATCCACCCGCCTTGACCTCCTAAGGTGCTGGGATTACAGGCGTGAGCCACCGCACCCGGCATGGATTTTTTTTCTTTATTTAAAAATCTAAATAGGAATACATAATAAAATACATGAATATCTTAAACTTTCAGAAAGCTTTGCCGTATAAAATATTAGAATAATAACAAACATAGGAATAAAGTATTTCCTATATGCTTCAAGGAAAATAGTCGTCAGAAGTTTTACATTTAATTATGAGGGAAAGGCTTGAAGGCATTTCAGTTACAGAGCCAATTGATTTGGCAAAATAACATTAAAGAGTTTTCTGGTATCGCACCAACCTTTATGTCTTCCTGTTTCATTAGATAGCCATGGCATCAGTATAGAGGAGGCACTGAAGGATTCAGCTAGAAGTGTCAGTATATAATAAAGGACTTTGAATCTATTTGGGATTCCTTGAAAAAAAAAAAAAAAGGACTAATTAGAATAAACTTAAACTAGAAAGACATTTTTAGAATATGATAATTGATATTTATAATGATGAGATAAAGTGCTCAATAAAAGGTTAAATTACACTGATTACAGTCTTTACTAAGATGGGGAATGTATAATGTACTGTTTAGAAAGAATTTATTTGGAAATGGTAGAAACTTACTTGGAAAAGTTATTACCTTAAAAAATATAATGATGTGACATGCCATGTTATCTAATCATGTGACAAATGTGTCTTTACCATGAAAATGTTATATATATAATATTAAAAATATTAATAGATAGAGATTTCAATGGGTATGGGATTAGTCTTTGCTGTGGTTCTAGGTTGGAGCAGCAATCTTAAATGTTTCCAACGGTTTCCCCTAAAATTAAAGGTTCTATTAACACATGTCTCTCTGCTTTCTAGCATATCACTAAATACTATTTTACCTAATGTTTTGCCACAGCATTTGTGAGGGTCATTAACTAGCTTTTAAGCCTCTTCATCATTCTACTGATAAGCCATTGCTACATGTCATAGGATTATGTATAATCTCCCACTGTAAATTTGGAATTTGGTATTGGTTATGATACAAGTTTGGCTGCTTATAAGAAATCTCAAAAGAACAGTGACTTAAACAAGATAAAAGATTATTTTTCTCTCATGTAAAAATCTGAGTTTGTGTGGTTTTTCTCTGCTCTGTGAGTTAATCCCAGACAGCTTTTTTTCTTTTGTCTTCTCTGCCATTCCTAGGATGTGGCCTTCCATCCACATGGTATAAGGTGATTTATATTGCCGGGTGCGGTGGCTCATGCCTGTAATCCCAGCACTTTGGGAGGTTGAGGCGGGCAATCACGAGATCAGGAGATCAAGACCAGCATGGCTAACATGGTGAAACCCTGTCCCTACTAAAAAATACAAAAAATTAGCCGGGCGTGGTAGCGGACACCTGTAGTCCCAGCTAGTCAGGAGGCTGAGGCAGGAGAATGGCGTGAACCTGGGAGGCAGAGCTTGCAGTGAGCCGGGATTTCGCCAGTGCACTCCAGCCTGGGTGACAGAGCGAGACTCCATCTCAAAACAAAACAAAACAAAAAAACAAAAAGATGATATGTACCAGTTACATATTCCAGTCAGCAGGAATAGTAATTCTTTTTTTTTTTTTTTTTTTTGATATGGAGTCTCCCTCTGTTGCCCATACTGGAGTGCAGTAGCATGACCTCAGCTCACTGCAACCTCTGCCTCCTGGGTTCAAGCGATTCTCCTGTCTCAGCCTCTTGAGTAGTTAGTAGAGACGGGGTTTCACTGTGTTGGCCAGGCTGTTGTCGAACTCCTGACCTCAGGTGATCTGCCCGCTTTGGCCTCCCAAAGTGCTAATTAGAAAGGAGAAGGCATTCCTATTCTGTTTGAGAACCCATTCTGAAGTTGTACACATCACTCTGCTCACATCCCATTGGTTAGTATTTAGCCCGGGCATGGTGACTCATGCCTGTAATCCCAGCACTTTGGGAGGCCACGGTGGGAGGATTGCTTGAGCCCAGGAGTTCAAGACCAGCCTGGGCAACATAGTGAGACTCTGTCTCTACAAAAGAAAAGTAAAAACAAGCTGAACATGGTGGCATGCATCTGTAGTCCCAGCTCCTCAGGAGGCTTGAGTGGGAGGATCACTTGAGTCCAGGAGGTCATGGCTACAGTTTGGTGTGATTGAGTTACTGTACTCCAGTGTAGGTGATAGAGCAAGACCCTGTCTCAAAAAAAAAAAAAAAAAAATTTAGTCACATGATAACACCTAGCTGCAAGGATGACTAGAAGTCTATTCTAGGAAGTCACGTGCTCATCCAAAAATTTGGAAGAGAGGTTCTTTTACAAAGACTAATGGGAGAACAGATACCAGGGAGACAACTGGCAATCTCTGACATCTCATCAGGGAATACATAAACACTGGTAACTGTCAACCAGATATGTACCTTTAACTCTATTCTTCCTTCATATCACCACATCTATGGTGCTTTTGCCTACCTCTACTTGGATAAACATAGATGTCTAAAATTTAGTGTGTCTAAATCAGATAATGCTTTCTTTCCTCCTTCCTCTTTTTTTTTTTTGAGACAGAATCTTGCTCTTTTGCCCAGGCTGGAGTGCAGTGGCGCGATCTTGGCTCACTGCAAGCTCCGCCTCCCAGGTTCACACCATTTTCCTGCCTCAGCCTCCCGAGTAGCTGGGACTACAGGCGCCCGCCACCACGCCTGGCTAATTTTTTGTATTTTTAGTAGAGACGGGGTTTCACTGTAGTCTTGATCTCCTGACCTCATGATCCGCTCTCCTCGGCCTCCCAAAGTGCTGGGATTACAGGCGTGAGCCACCGCGCCCGGCCATCCTCCTTCGTCTTTTCTCTGTCTTAGGTAGTAACCCCATCATCTCCCTATTTACCCCAGCCGGCCACCTGAAATTTCTTCTTTAGACTTCTTAGCTTTCCTGTTATCTCTATATCTGATCAATCACAAAATCCTAAGGATCTCTTGAGTCTATTTAGTCTATTTTCTGTCCTTCCATTTTAAAACAACATACCCTTATCATTTCTCATTTGGATTACTGAGATAGCTTCCTAAATACACTGCCACCAGAGTAATCACCCGGAGATGGACTGAATCATGTACTGGCTATGCTCAGTAACTAAAATGTATACAGTACTTGCTGTGTGTGAGGCACTGTTTTAGGCACTTTACGTTTAACAGCCCATTTTTATCATCACAGTAAACCCTCTGAGGTTATATAGTTGACTGAACTGAGGCAAAAGAGGTTGAACAATTTGTTCGAAGTCAGCCAGTCGTTGTTGAAGTCAGAATTGGATCACTCTGGCTCCACAATTGGTGTTTTAGCTACTATATTGTGTTGCTCAAAATATTTGTCCATTGCTTCCTGAGTAAAATGTGATCTACTTCATATGTAAAACCCTTTCAGGCTACTTTTTCTCTTCTGTGTCTGGCCACTTTTATCTCTTACTACTAATCTTCATGTATACTACTCGTACAACTAGACACACCACACTTGCAGTTTCCCAGTATGTCATGCTTTCTCTCACCATTCTCCTTTCCCCAGTTCCTTCAACCAGTTCTTTTATTCTTTTAGACTCCTCAACTCAGGAGTCAACCAGTCCATGTCTTTGGCTACCCTAGTCTGTCATCAACCTCTTATGTGCATGTTTATATCATTCTGTAGCCCCTGTCACCCTCAATTGTATCATAGCCCCTGTCACCCTCAATTATAAGTATTTACTTTTTGTGCCTCTTGATAAGCTTCTCAGGGAAAGAGCATTGTCTTTCATCTTGCCTGATACTCAAAAACTCTGTTTCCTTTCTTTCCACATCCCTCAGCTGCTGCTCAGAGATCATCAATGACTTCTAACCAACAAAATGTATGGCCTTTTTCAGGCTTCTTGCTCCTGAAAGTCTCTGTAGTGTGATATTGAAACAGTCTTTTCTTTTGGCCTCCATTATACTGTAAGGGAAACTAAACTTTACCTCTTCTAAACTTAGTTCTTAGTTGAGATGGACTCTCGTACCAAAAGACAGATTTGTAAGAGAAAAGCAAACAAGTTTATTAATGCGTGCTGCACACCACACAAGAAACCCCAGTGAAAAGTAACTCAAGGGCTGGGCACAGTGGCTCATGCCTGTAATCCCAGCACTTTGGGAGGCTGAGTTGGGCAGTTCCCTTGAGGCCAGGAGTTTGAGACCAGCCCGGCCAACATGGTGAAACCCCATCTCTATTAAAAATACAAAAATTAGCTGTGCTTGGTGATGCACACTTGTAATCCCAACTCAGGAGGCTGAGGCAGAAGTATTGCTTGAACCTGGGAGGTGGAGGTTGCAGTGAACCGAGATTGTGCCACTGCACTCCAGCCTGGGTAACAGAGCGAGACTGTGTCTCAAAAAAAAAAAAAAAAAAAAAAAAAAAAAAAAGTGACTCAAAATAGTGGCTTAGAACTCTACTTATATAGCATCTTCAACAAAGAACAATAAATTTGTAGAGAAATGACAGGACAAATGAAAGTGATTTTAGGTTTCCAAGGACAGGAAAGGAGTAAGGTTTGTTTGCAGGTTCCTCTGGTGCTGTCACTGGGCTAGTAAGAGTATAGAGTTATCTCCAGTGAAGCAAAATTTATATTCTGTAGTTAGGCAGAAAATGGAGGGTAGAGAAAAAGCTTTTCCTCCATTTACTGCTTCTCTCTCTTTTTTTTTTTTATTTTTTATTTTTTTTGAGACAGAGTCGTGTTCTGTCCTACAGGCTGGAGTGCAGTGGCATGATCTCGGCTCACTGCAGCCTCCACGTCCTGGGGTCAATTAATCCTCCCACCTTGGCCCTTCAAGTAGCTGGGACCACAGGTGTGCACCACCACGCCTGGCTACTTTTTTTTTTGTATTTTTTGTAGAGATGGGGTTTTGCCATGCTGCCTGGGCTAGTCTCGAACTCCTGAGCTCAAAGGATCAACCTGCCTTGGCCTCCCAAAGTGCCGGGATTATAGGCATGAGCCACCACACCTGACCTTCACTAAGCTTTTTACCTATGTTATCTCCATTAATTTTTAACTATGAGTTAGTGGCCCAGTTCCCATTTTGCAAGTGAGTTAAGTTGACATAATAGAAAGTAACTTGCCCACATTCACACAACTACCAGGTATTGGAGCTGGGGTTCTAACTCAATTTTGTGTCTTAACAGTCCTTGATTTTAACACCTCTAATGTATGGCTCATTAGCATCTTACACTAATTGTATGTGAAGCCACGTTTCTTGAATGAGAGCCTCTCAATGTTATTAACATCTTATTATTTTTATTAGTCTTTCACTTATTGTCTTTTTCTCCATAGTCCTGTTAGGTTTTCATTAGCAATTGAAAAAGAATTTTCTTTTTTAATTTACGAGGTTGTTTTTTGTTTTGTTTTCTTGAGACAGAGAGTCACTCTGTTTCCCAGGCTGGAGTGCAGTGGCGTGATCTCAGGTCACTGCAATGTCTGCCTCCTGGGTTCAAGTGATTCTCCTGCCTCAGCTTCCCGAGTGGCTAGGATTACAGGTGCGAGCCACTACGCCTGGCCAATTTTTGTATTTTTAGTAGAGATGGGGGTTTCACTATATAGGCCAGGCTGGTCTTGAACCCCTCACCTCAAGTGATCCACCTGCCTTGACCTCCCGAAGTGCTAGGATTACAGGCATGAGCCGCCACGCCTGGCCTGACCAGTTCTTTTTTTTTTCCCTGTGAAGCAGGGTCTTACTCTGTCACCCGGGCTGGAGTGCAGTGGCATAATCATGGCTTACTGCAGCATCACTTCCAGGGCTCAGGTGATCCTCCTGCCTGAGCTTTTCAAGTAGCTGAGACCACAGGCATGCACCACCACACTCAGCTAATTTTTTTTTGTTTGTTTGTTTTGTTTTTTTTTGTTTTTGAGACGGAGTCTTGCTGTTGCCCAGGCTGGAGTGCAGTGGCATGATCTTGGCTCACTGCAGGCTCCGCCCCCCAGTGTTCACACCATTCTCCTGCCTCAGCCTCCCGAGTAGCTGGGACTACAGGTGCCTGCCACCACGCCCGGCTAATTTTTTTGTATTTTTAGTAGAGACGGGGTTTCACTGTGTTAGCCAGGATGGTCTCGATCTCCTGACCTCGTGATCCGCCCGCCTCGGCCTCCCAAAGTGCTGGGATTACAGGTGTAAGCCACCATGCTCGGCCTTTTTTTTTTTTTTTTCTTTTTTTTAAAGGAACAGAGCCTCATTATGTTGCCTAGGCTGGTCTCAAACTCGTGGGCTCAAGTGATTCTCCTGTCTTTGTCTCCCAAAGTGTTGGGATTACAGGCATGAGCCACTGCACCTGGCCCAGGAATTCCCAATTTCCATTTCTGCTCCAGAGTTTAGTTCCTTGTTGCCAGTTCATCTTACAGTGATTGAAATTCTATTTAGCAAAGATAGGGTGAAAGTTTTAAAATCTGACCTTTGCAATTTTTACCATATACTGTTGATCTCCGTTTTGAACTTCCCATCTGAGTTTAAATCAGTCTTGTGTTTTTTACCTTTAATTTTCTCTGTCTTAAAAACACTCTGTTTCATCTTCATTTAAATCTGAAGTCCAATTGCATAGTCTTGATCATTACCCACAGAAGATTGCCATCTTTTCTGATATATTTTCTATTTTCTGTAATCTCATTTGGCCTTTATTAATATGCTCTTTTATATTTCTGTTTAACTGTTCATGTCTGTATTTTTTTTTTTCTTTCCAACTGAATTGTAAATTCCTTGAATCAGAGTTTTTTTTTTTTTTTTTTTTTTTTGAGGCGGAGTCTTCCTCTGTCGCCCAGACTGTAGTGCAGTGGCACGATCTTGGCTCACTGCAACCTCCACCTCCTAGATTCAAGCAGTTCTCTGCCTCAGCCTCCTGAGTAGCTGGGATTACAGGCACTCACCACCACGCCCGGCTAATTCTTTTGCATTTTTAGTAAAGATGGGGTTTCACCATCTTGGCCAAGCTGATCTTGAACTCCTGACTTTGTGATCCACCTGTCTTGGCCCCCCAAAGTGCTGGGATTACAGGCATGAGCCACTATGCCTGGCCCAGAGTTAGTTTTTACACTTATCTGTAGTTCCCATGTTCAGCAGCTAGTATAATGCCAGGAACATTTTAGATGATTGAAACATTGAATGAATGGGTGTTATTATTTTGATATTTGTCTTTTTGGGATTTAAAAAAAATTGATAATAAATATTACCAATAGAGCTTAAACCACCATGGAACGATCTTGGAAGGAACCTTTTCAAGTATTATATTGAAGAGATTAAGTAAATTGTTAGTTTTAATAGTTTATGATGTATTTTAATCTTATATTTAAAAAATAACATTTTTCTTTCTTCCCCACCCCACTTTCTTTCTTTCTTTCTTTTTTTTTTGGCAGCCGATTCGAAGACAGTCTCTTACACCTCCTCCTCAGAACACTATTACATGGGAAGAATATATATCTGCTGAAAATGGAAAGTAAGTTTTTTTCTAGTTTATGTATTATTTGGTTTTTAGAAAGAATAATTTGTAAAAACTGATTATGTGAATATTTTGGTGTAAATTATTTTGGAGATAATTATTGGTATATTTTTGACTGAAGCAGTTCTTCTACCTTTTAAAAATATGGATTAAATATGATAAGGGCAAAGTGTCCCAAATTATGTACCCTCTTTGCAAATGGTTGTAGATCTTTCTGTATGCCTCCTGTTAATTTATACACACCTAAAAAACTAAAGGACACTGTTCTAAGGAAATACGATGTAGGAAATTGTGCAGGACAGTTGCTTATTTGAGATTTCCCATTGTATGATGAGCTTTTCTATGTTGTGATTATCCTGATTTTTTAGCATAGTGTGCAAGGCCATTCATTATTTATCTTCTTTTTGCCTTTCCAAGCTCCTCACCTGTCATTATCCTTTAATTTCAACCTGTGCTAGACTACTTCTCACTGTCCTTCCATAGGACCTTTGCCGAAGTAATTTACTAACAGTAGAGTGCCTACCACATAGCTCATACTCAATTTATGTTTATTGACTAAAAGAATGATGAATGAATAAAGGGTTTATTTTTAATAAATAGATAAATAAGTAAATAGATAAATAGATAAGTAAAAAAAAGTATCCTGGCCAGCCATTATTTCCTTTTGGTGGAGAATAAAATATAAAATACGACTTTCCTACTCCTATTTATGAAGAAGTTGTCATTTTTTTTTCTTATTGAAAGTTTTGTTGTATTTTTCTAAATTCTCCAAGATGTTTCCATCTTAATATTTTTATAGTTTTTTTTTTTTTTTTTTTTGAGATGGAGTCTTGCTCTGTCGCCCAGGCTGGAGTGCAGTGGGTGTGATCTCAGCTCACTGCAACCTCTGCCTCCCAGGTTCAAGCCATTTTCTCACCTCAGCCTTCCGAGTGGCTGGGAATACAGGTGCGCTCCACCATGCCCAGCTAATTTTTATATTTTTAGTAGAGACAGGGTTTCCACCATATTGGCCAGGCTGGTCTCAAACTCATGGGCTCAAATGATCCACCTGCCTCGGCCTCCCAAATGCTGGGATTACAGCTATGAGCCACTGTGCCTGACCTTAATATTTTATAGTGTTAAACAAAATTTATGAGGGTATTATTGTATTAGATTAGCCTCCTGCATGCACTGGGCAGCAGCAGGCCATACCAAACCAGAATGTAGTTACTTCTGCTAAGTACTACGTATTTAAACTGAACTTTTACAATTAAACTGAACTTTGAAATGGGCCAGTTTAAAATGAAAAAAAAAAAAAAAAAAAAGACATTCCAGGCAACCTGAGTCAACATAGTAACTAAGTCTTCTGTTTTTTTTAACTGTTTAAGGAAAGCAACTTTGAAATAACCAGATCACCTTTTTTCCCCACTGTTTCCACTTCAGCCTTTTCGGTCTATAAAGCTAACCTCCTCTTTTCAGCTTATTGGAACACTCATTCTATTTTATAGAATTAGGTATTGTCCTGTGCTAGAATTGCAAATAAAAGCCAATTAGATCTTTATGCTAAATTGATAATTTTCTTTTGATAATAGTTAATATAGAATTCCTTATTCTTCACAATATTTCTTATTGATCAATGCAGAGGCTGTAATAGTAAAGAAGATTGAATTGAATAAGTGACTTTAAAGATATACAATGATACCTTAAAAATTTTTTTACTAATGATTTTCTTTATTCCTAAAAATAGTGATTATTAAAATTATATTCAATGTGAAATTAGTTTAGATCTGATAATTTCTGAACTTTTACTCTTTGCTATTCTTTTTTATTGCCCTTGTCTTAATTTCTTATACATATCTTATTCCCTTTTAGCATAATTTTATTTCTATAGACAGAGTAAGAAAAATTGAAATATTAATTAATGTCATTGAAAGATGACAGATGCTTCTTAGGAAGGTGATAGACTATGGAAAAAGTTCCCTAACATTTTTTTTCCTCCCATTTTAGAGCTCCTCATCTGGGTAGAGAATTGGTGTGCAAAGAGAGTAAGAAAACGTTTAAAGCTACGATAGCCATGAGCCAGGAATTTCCCTTAGGGATAGAGTTGTAAGTTTGTTACTAACTACAAATGTTTATGAAAGAAACTATTAAACCCTAAAGGCTGTAATAATATTTGCACCCCAGTGGTGCATTTGAGACCTTTGAAATGAAAAGCAAATAGCCATTGCCTTGATAGTGTGTGCACCGTTCTAGAAATTTTCTGGTTCACAAAAGTATTGATTTTTACTACTTTCACCAGATAAAGTTTTGAGTAGATTTTTTTTTTTTTTTTTTAAGATGGAGTCTTGCTCTGTCGCCCAGGCTGGAGTGCAGTGGTGCGATCTCGGCTCACCACAACCTCCACCTCCCAGGTTCAAGCGATTCTCCTGCCTCAGCCTCCCGAGTAGCTGGGATTATACGTGCCCACCACCGCGCCCGGCTAATTTTTGTATTTTTAGTAGAGATGAGGTTTCACCATGTTGGCCAGGCTGGCCTCAAACTCCTGACCTCAGGTGATCCACCCACCTCAGCCTCCCAAAGTGCTGGGATTACAGGCGTGAGCCACTGTGCCCAGCCAAGTAGGTTTTTAAATTATAAAAAGTAATACGTGAATACATGCTTGTTTTAAAAAAATCCAAAAGTATGGAAATTTACAGAATAAAATGTGATATTTTAACACATCAGTATTAATGACTATTTGTTGTATTTTTATCTAGAGTTATCCATGTTTTTGCATTTTTAAAAATAAAAATGGGGGAATGGTTCATGTTTTCTTCTGTGTATTTCTTGTTTTCATTTAAAAGTGAGTGTATCTTGGCCGGGCGTGGTGGCTCACTCCTGTAATCCCAGTACTTTGGGAGGCCAAGGTGGGCGGATCACCTGAGGTCAGGAGTTTGAGATCTGCCTGGCCAACGTGGTGAAACCCTATCTCTACTAAAAATACAAAAATTAGCTGGGCATATGGCGTGTGCCTATAATCCCAGCAACTAGGGAGACTAAGGCAGGAGAATCGCTTGAACCAAGGAGGCAGAGGTTGCAGTGAGTCAAGTTCGTGCCACTGCACTCCAGCCTGGGGACTCCATCTCAAAAAAAATTAAAAAAAAAAAAGAAAAGAAAAAATGAGTGTGTCTTGAAGTTTTACAGTGATTATATTTTCGTCTATTCTTTTTCCTTGGTATTTTGTAGTGTTGATATACTGTTGTTTGTTTTATCATTCATCTACTGATAAACATTTTGGTTGTTTGTAGTTTGTCACCATTTTCAACAATATTGTGGTAAACGTATTGAATATATCCTCTCAAACATGTACTCATTGGATGCTCCTTTTTAAAAATACTGAATTTGGAGAGATGGCTGGAATGAGAGATGGGTAGCAAGAGCTGACTGATACAACTATAGTTTTAGGCTCCTCACTAAAGTGGGAGGGAGGATATGAAGCACTGGGCGATTTTCTTTTACTAGTTCCTTCCCTTTCAAATCTGGCCTAATGCATTAATTTTTTTTAACGGCCTAATACATTTTTAAAAAATGATCGGAGAAGAGAGCAGGGTGCATATTTTTTTAAAAAGTACATACATACTTGAGATTTCTCCATATCTAGGCTTTAGATAAGTAGATAGGTTGTTCTATACAGCCCTCAAGTTATGTCAGAGAGAGATAAGTCTCAGAAAATGTGGAGAGTTAGCCACACAGAGATCTGCCAAAATTTGTCATATCTAGGACCCAGTTGACTCAATGATGCACCTATTTTATTATTTAATTAATTAATTAATTAATTTATTTTTTTTGAGACAGAGTCTCACTCTGTTGCCGAGGCTGGAGTGCAGTGGCACAATCTCAGCTCACTGCAACCTCTGCCTCCCAGGTTCAAATGATCTTCCCACCTCAGCCTCACAACTAGCTGGGACTACAGGCATGTGCTACTATGCCTGGATAATTTTTGTATTTTTAGTAGAGATGGGGTTCACCATGTTGGGCAGGCTGGTCTCAAACTCCTGACCTCAGGTGATCTGTCCACCTGGGCCTCTTAAAGTGCTGGGATTATAGATGTGAGCCCCCACACCTGGCCAAAGATTCACCAATTTTATATTCTACTTGCTAATAAAGAAGAAAACTGCAGCTAATATTAAGATGTCATCCATTTTAGGAGTTATCCTAATTTCAGATATGTTACATGAAAAAAAAGAATATCTTAGAATTTATAAAATGTGGCAGTTATAACCACTACTCTTGAAAAAGAAAATGAAATAAGGAGCCAGGCACGGTGGCGCACGTCTGTAATCCCGGCACTTTGGGAGGCTGAGGCAGGTGGATCACCTGAGGTCAGGATTTCGAGACCAGCCTGACCAACATGGAGAAACCCCGTCTCTATTAAAAATACAAAATTGGCCGGGTGTGGTGGTGCATACCTATAATCCCAGTTACTCGGGAGGCTGAGACAATCACTTGAACCCGGGAGGTGGAGTTTGCGTTGAGCCAACATCACGCCATTGCACTCCAGCCTGGGCAACGAGCGAAACTCCATCTCAAAAAAAAAAAAGAAATACAGAACACAGCATATAAATGCCAGACAAATAATTTGTTCTAAAAGGTCAAAAAAAAAAAGAAGAAAATTGCCTATAAATGCCATAGTAAACAAGAAAGAACACGAAATCAGTAAAGTAGATCTTTCTGAGATGAGAATATAAGACAGTAAAATGAAATGAAAAGGAGATTGTAAAGCTGAGGAAATAAATTGAGCACTAAATGTGATTGTAAAGCTGAGGAAATAAATTGAGCACTATTACGAAACAAATACAGTAGAAACAATAATGAACAGAATAGATGTAACTGAAAATTAAATTTTGACAACTCTTGGTGAATTCAGTAGAAGAGATTAAAGAAATTACACAAGCAATAGATATGGAGGACAAAAATGATTCAGTATGAGTCATTCATGTTTTACTTAAAAGGCCTCCAAGTATAACCAAAATAATATTCAAAATATGATAGAAGAAAATTTCTCTGTAATGAAGAACTAAATCTATAGGATGACATTAGGTTCCATGAAAAATTGATACAGAATGATTAGTAACAAAAATTATCCTGATCAAACTATTGGGCTTCAGTCGTTGATAAAGAAATCCAAAGGCATCTGGGCAGAAAAGGGGTAAAATCAGCCTGGCCTTACATTTTTACATATATCTTTACTTTTCTGAAGTAACAAAAGTGTGATCTGTCAGTATTTCTAACTTTCATTTATGTATGGAGGCAACTGAAGATATTCTCAGGCACAAACGAATTCAAGAAACGTAGCAGTCATAGGACTTTTTTCAAAGAAAAATACTACTACTTAACAAAGAAATCCATCCAACCAAAAGATGAAAGAAATTATAGCATGACTAATATGATACAGAATGCTAAGAGATATTATGAAATTGTAGTTCAGAGGGAAAGATAGTATAACCTGAAATTTTATGTGAGTCAAGTTTCCCTTTAAATATAAAGATAAGAAGCAATCATTTATCAAATATGCAGGAAATCAAGGAATATTAAGCACATAAGAGCCTTTTACACACACAATAAATTGACAGTGGAAATCAGCTACCCAAACAGTGAATATAGTTACTAGCTTTGAGACCATCTAAATATGGGCCTAAAATCAAACAATTGTGAAAATTATGGCTGCACAATCAAAAGTTATAAACCATTATAGAGTAAAAAGTTAGGAGGAATAAAGTCTGTAATTTACTCATCCTTAGTATCTGGAAGTCAATACTGCTGTCCAGGTTTGAAGCATGTAGTTAAAAGGCATAAGGACCCTAGGCAATTTGAACAATGAAAACATTTTTTTCTTCTTCCATTTTTCAGGTTATTGAATGTTTTAGAAGTAATAGCTCCCTTCAAGCACTTTAACAAGCTTAGAGAATTTGTTCAGATGAAGCTTCCTCCAGGCTTTCCTGTAAAATTAGGTAAGAGAAAAATTTAGATGTAATTTTAGTGTCCATTAGGAATATGGAGCTGTTTATTAGCATTTAATAAGCAATTTCTTTTAAAGCAGGGGTCCCCAACACCTCTGCTGGTTCGTGACCTTTTAGGAGTGGGGTGCACCGCAGGAGATGAGCTGAGCGGCAGGCTAGTGAGCATTGCTGCCTGAGCTCTGCCTCCTGTCAGGTCAGTGGTGGCATTAGATTCTTGTAGGAGCATGAACCCTATTGTGAACTGCACATGTGAGGGATCTAGGTTGCATGCTGCTTATGAAATCTAATGCCTGATCTGAGATGGAACAGTTTCATTCCAGAGCCACCCCCAACCCCCACCAGTCTGTGGAAAAATTATCTTTCACGAAATAGATCCCTCGTGCCAAAAAGGTTGGGGGCTGCTGTTTTAAAGGAAAACAGATTTCATAGTTGCTTACATTTTTGTAAAGTTTTTGAGTAATTATATGCATTTATTTATGTTTTGTCAAATATTTAAAGTGCCTGATGAGAATTCTTATTCTACTTGATTTAAATTAAATGTAAGGGATCTATTTCACACAAGAAAAGTGTGGGTAAACTAATGATGTATTGTAGTAATGTCTTTCATGTGAAATAGGGAGACTAGAGATTAGTCCAGATTTTCAGCTATGCTTCGAGTTTCTGTGCAGTGAGAATGTTTCTGGAGTAAGCAGTTACTGTTGATGGCTAAAGTAATACTCATACATTTTATTTTTCAGCCCTAAATGTTTAATTTCATCTTAAGCAATGATCTTTAAAATAGTACATTCATTTTTGCATATAGTTTTCTTTCTAACATATCAGAAACCAAGGAAGAAGACACTATTAAAAGGTGTTTTGGGTGTTTAGATTTAGATTTAGCATTAATTCAAGCTTCAGGAGATCCTTTAACACTATCCATCAGTTCAACCACTCAGTATTTAATGAGTGCTATAATTCTTCAGATGTATCTTGTTTTATTCAATATTTTTAAAACCACATCTCAGAATACTTAGGCCAAAATGTTTTCATTGCTAAAAATTAAACCTGATCTTCACAATTTTGCACACTTGGAAATAAATATTTTCTAGATGAAAAATGACTTTTAAATAAATGATTTTCAAAATGTCACTCTAGTTGCCCTTTGCAGTTCAAAAGCACTAGGAACCCAGTGTCTGCTTGGAGAAATCAGTGTTAAGATCTTAGGCAGAAATGGTTAGAAAACTAATGCAATTCAGAGCTGTGTGCCATAGCCATAAGGGATCTTTGTGTTAGCATTTCTGCAGAAGTTTAGAACTCCACTGCCATTTTCTATGGTGAGGGAAATATTTCAAGTTTTAGACTCCCTTCTAGGTACTGTTAAGAGACCCATGACAAACCAGAATAGAGAACAGGAGTTAAACAGATGAGAATTTCAAACAATCTCTGTATTCACATCTACTTTTAAGTTCTAAACCCAAATCAAACCCCACAATACATTTATTTTTATGCAAAGGAAATATTTTCATTATATGAGAAGAAAAATATCTGCAATCCTCTTTTTGCAGGCATTTCTTTGATGTAGAACCACATTTTTTAACAAGGAATAATCTTTTGCTTGTATACTTAAAGTATGGGATATTTGTTTAACTATTTCTCTTTTGTTTCTCTGTCCTTCTTTTGAACCAACCCTGTAAAACTTCCTCCTGTGTATGTTTAATCTTTCATCATTTCTTTTTCTACATTCAGGTTAGAAAACACAACTGGGATAAATTATAAAAATTTGGAAATTATTGTTAACACAATTACACGTTTTCAGAATCAGCCAGAGCTTTAAGTGCTGATTGTGAATGGTCTTTTCTCTGCTTGGCTTCTTCTCTCATTTTGCTCAAAGACTAAATTTGACCCTCTTTCATCATCGAATCTTCATCCTCCCCCACCACTTCCTCCTACAACCTAAGCGCAGATGATTTTTACTTCCTTTGATACAAAAAGAGAATATCAGAAATGGGACCTCCCTTACTACTTCCAACACCCCATACAGATTTTTCTGCCCCAAGCCCAACCTTTTATTTCATCTTCCTGTCTCACTGGAAGTGGCACCCCTCTTCTTAGCTTGAGTAATGTCTTCATTTGTATTATGGATCTATTCCCCTCCCAGCTCTTTTAAAAAGCTAGCTGTATCACCGGGCACGGTGGCTGACGCCTGTAATCCAGCACTTTGGGAGGCCAAGGCAGGTGGATCACTTGAGGTTAGGAGTTCGAGACTAGCCTGGCTAACTTGGTGAAACTCTGTCTCTACTAAAAATTAGCCAGTTATGGTGGCGGGTGCCTGTAATCCCAGCTACTCAGGAGGCTGAGGCAGGAGAATCACTTGAACCCGGGAGGCAGAGGTTACAGTGAGCCAAGATCACGCCATTGCACTCCAGCCTGGGCAACAAGAGCAAGACTCTGTCTCAAGGGGAAAAAAAAAAAGCTAGCTGTATGAGTCACTTCAGATTTCTCGTTTTCCTTCTACCTCTCTCTACTGCATTTTTCCTCTCAGTCGTTAGGCTTGCTCAGGTCTCTCCCCTTTTAAAATCAAACAAAAAACTAAAAAGAAAAAAAAAAAACCACCTGTAATTCCATCAGCACTTGCTTTAATCTTTGCTTTTCACAGCCAAGCTATTTGAAAGCCTACTTTTGTCTCTCTATTCTTACTGTCTATTTACAGTTATATTTTAAATGAGGGGAAGGTATAGGGACATAAAGGGAGACAACTTTACTTCACTTGAGTTGGTAAAATTATGACACCAGGAAATTGTGATACAGACACACACACACATACACACAATAATGTGTACCACTATAGAAGCTGTAAAAAGAGATACCTCAAAAACACCATAGATAAATTAAATTCTAAAAAATAGGTAACCTAAGGATGGCAAGAAAAAGAAAACAGAGAAATGAAGAACAGAGAGAATGAACAGAAAACAAAAAATAACATAGCAGACCTAAGCCCTAACATATTAATAATGCCATTAAATGTAAATGGTCTAAATATACCAATTAAAAGACAGTGATTGGTAAAGTGGATTAAAAAACATGATCCAGGCTGGGTGCAGTGGCTCATCCCTGTAATCCCAGCTACTTGGGAGGCTGAGGTGGGAGAATTGCTTAAACCTAGGAGGCTGACGGAAGTTGCAGTGAGCCAAGATCGCGCCACTGCACTCATTCCAGCCTGGGTGACAGAGCAGGATTGTTTCAGTAAAAAAACAAAACAAAACAAAACAAAAACCATGATCCAATTGTCTGCTATTTTCAATAAACTCACTTGAAATATAATGATATAGGCAGATTAGAAGTGGAAGAATGGAAAAAGATATATCATGCAAACACTAATCAAAGGAAAACAGGATTGGCCATATTAAAATTAAGGCAGATATCAGAGCAAAGAAAATTATTAGAGACAGAGAGGGACATTATTTAGTGATAAAAGGGTCAATCTATGAAGAAGATGTAACCATTCTAAATGTATATATACCAAGTAACAGGAGTTGCAAGATAGATGAAACAAAAATTGAAAGAATGGAAAGGAAAAATAGATCCACAATTATAACTGGAGACTCAACACCCTTCTCTCAACAATTGATATAACAACAGACAGAAAATTTGCAAGGATGTAGAACAATCAACAACATCATAAGCCAAAGGATTTAACTGGCATTTATAGAATACTCCACCCAACAACAGCAGAATACACATACATTTCAAGTGCCCATGGAACATATACCAAGGTAGACCATATTGGCTATAAACAAACCTGAATATATGTAAAAGAACTGAAAATCATACTGAGTGTGTTCTCTGATTACAATGGAATTAAACTAGGAATTAATATTAGAAAAATAACAGGAGAATGTCCAAACACTTGGAAACTTAAAGAGCACTCTTCTAAATAATCTATATGTCAAAGGGAAGTCTCAAAGGAAATAAAACAATAAATTGAACTGAATGAAAATGAAATTGCAACATATCAAAATTTGTGGAACATAGCTAAAGCAGTGCTGAGAGAGAAATCCCAGCAAGATATTTTTATAGACATAGGCAAGATTATTTTAAAATTTGGATGGAAAGGCAAAGAAGCTAGAATAGCTGTATTAGTTTGCTAGGCATTTAGATCAGACAAATGAAGAGTATGTTCACACATACAAAAAAAGTACACAAATGTTTATTTTAAATCAGCTTTATTTGTAATAGCCCAAAACTACAATTTTCAACAGGTAAATGAACAATGGTACACCTATACCATGGGATATACAATTCACCAATAGAAAGGATGAACTGTTAATACATGAAACAACCTAGATGAATTGCTTGCGAATTACACTGAGTAGAAAAAAGCCAATCCCCAAAATTATATCCTGTATGATTCCATTTATATAAAGAATTCAAAGTGAAAACAACTGTGGCAGTGAACAGTTGAGTGGATGCCAGGGACTACAGAAGGGGCATAAGAGAAGCAACTGGGGCTATAAAAGGGCAACGCTGGGATCCAACATGAGGACAACGTGCTTATGGAAATATTCATCATGTTTTACTATACTGTCCATATCCTGATTTTGATATTGTATTATTTGTAAGATGTTACCATTGGGGAAATTGGATAACATTGAATAAAGGCTACAGGAAATCTCCCTTGCTTGCTTGCTTGCTTCCTTCCTTCCTTCCTTCCTTCCTTCCTTCCTTCCTTCCTTCCTTCCTTCCTTCCCTCCCTCCCTCCCTCCCTCCCTCTCTCCTTCCTTCCATCCTCTTTCCCTGCCTCCCTCCCTTCCTTCCTTCCTTTTTCTTTTCTTTTCTTTTCTTTTTTTTTTTTTTTTGAGGCAGAGTCTTGATGCTGTTGCCCAGGCTAGAATGCAGTGGCATGATCTCGGCTCACTGCAACTTCTGCTTCCCAGTCTCAAGCCATCCTCCCACCTCAGCCTCCCAAGTAGCTGGGACCACAGACATGAGCCACCACACCCAGTTAATTTTTGTATTTGTCATACAGACAGGGTCTCATCACTTTGTTGCCCAGGCTGGTCTCAAACTCCTGAGTTCAAGTGATTTGTCCACCTTGGCCTGCCAAAGTACTGGGATTACAGGTGTCAGCCACTGTGCCTGGCCTGTATTATTTCTTAAAATTGCTGTGAATCTGTAATTGTCTCAAAATAAAAAGCATACTCACTTCCTTAGTTCATTACAGATTCTCTCTTCCTGTTTATTTATTATTGATCCTTATTGTTAAATGTAGTAGAAACTTTTCTGTTTTTATATTAATCTCTTCAAGATTTGACTTTTCTTATTTTGAAGTCCTTGGCTCAATAAATAACTGAGACAAGTCATTGCACTTTCCTCGACTTCTCTGATAGACTCTCTCTTGGTTTTCTTCCTCCCTCTCTGGCTGCACATTCTGGAGCTCATCTCCCTCTTCACTCTTGTCACCTTGTATTCTATTCTCACTACATCTGCCAAAACTCCAGTTATAGTACTACCCCGGTCATACCCTTCCATTGGCTTTCCACCTGATCCAGAGTAAAAGCTGAGGTCGTTTTTCTTGGCCTAAACCCCACCTGATCTGGCAGCCTATTTCCCCTCTGACCTCATCACCTGCTAATCTTCCTCTCATGCATTTGGCTGCAGCCACATTGGCCTCCTGGCTGTTCCGAGAATAAACCAGATACTTCCTTTTAGGGCTTTTGTACTTTGTGTTCTTCTATTTGGAATTTTCGTCCTCCAGGCAACTGCATGGTTTGTTCTTATCTCAGGTCTTTACTGAAAAGTCCCTTCATTGAGGTTTTCCTTTGGCCACCCTATTCAACAGCTCGTACCCCCAACACTGAGACTCCCTATTCTGCTGTCATGTTTTATTTTTTTCTAGATACTCATCATCATTTATTTGTTGTCTGCCCCTCCCAACCAGTATAATCTCTATAATTGCATGAATTTTGTTTCTTATTTAGTGATGTGTATCCAAAACCTAGAATGGGGTCAGCAAACTTTGTCTGAAAGATAATAAATATTTTAGGCTTTGTGGGCTCTATGGTTTCTGTCACAACTGCTCTTTTTGGAGAATGAGAGCAGCCATAGATAGTAAGTAAATGAGTGGGCATGTTGTGTTCCAAAAAAGCTATTTACAGACACTGAAGTTTGACTTTCATGTAATTTTTTTTTTTTTTTTTTTGAGATAGAGTCTTGCTCCGTTCCCCAGGCTGTAGTGTAGTGGCACAATCTTGGCTCATTGCAACCTCCGCCTCCTGGGTTCAAGTGATTCTCCTGCCTCAGCCTTCTGAGTAGCTGGGATTATAGGCACCTGCCACCACACCCAGCTAATTTTTGTATTTTTGTTAGAGATGGGGTTTCACCATGTTGGCCAGGCTGGCCTTGAACTCCTGACCTCAAGTGATCCACCTGTCTCAGCCTCCCAAAGTGCTGGGATTACAGGCGTGAGCCACCACGCCCAGCCTAATTTTCACTTCGTGAAATACTACTCTTTTTTTTTCCCTAAACATTTAAAAATGTAAAATACTTTCTTAGCTTATGGGCCCCACCAAAATAGGCCTGGCAATAGGACTTAGTGTACAGACCCCTGGATTAGGATAGCACCTGCATATAGTAGGTACAAAGGAATAATTTTTTCCTCCAGAAATAACTGGAAACTCTATAATTGTTATGTTGCTTATTGTGTTTAAATCTAATTAAGGTATTTTGTTTTCCTTTTGACATAAGAACATAACTTTCTGCAATAAAATACTAGCTTATATCAGTTAGACTTAATTTACTCTGTGTCCTTACCCTAGGCAGACACTTGAATTAGCTTTCATATACTCATTTCAGAGTTTTGTAAAAAATCATTTATTATTATTATTTTAAATAGAGACAGGGTCTCCCTATGTTGCCCATGCTGGTTTTGAACTCCTGGGCTCAAGTGATCCTCCTGCCTTGGCCTCCCAAAGTACTGGGATTATAGATGTGAGCCACCACACCCAACCTCATTTCAGAGTTTTAAGGGAATTTCAGTTTCTTTATTTTACATATGAAATCCCTGAGGCTCATGAGTAAAATGATTTATAGGAATCTGAATCCAGGCTTTATGATTTGTACTCATGTCAGTAACTCATATGAGGAATAAAACTAAACATTTAATTTAATGTATTTGTTCATTTTATTTATTTTACTTTTTCTGATTCTTATGTAATCATTAACTTGCTCATTTTAATTGCTAGATTTTACTTACAATTTCAGCTAGAAATATATTTCATTTGGAAGATTAGGCTGTGGTGGTATGATATTTTTCCATTTCTGATGAGACTGTTTTTATCCCACGTATTTAAGTGATAGGTTGTTTTTAATGTTTTAAAACAAAAAAGGATTAGAGTATTTTACTTGGGCTAGTAAGAATGAAAATAAATCAACTCAAAGAGTCAGAATAGTAAATATACTATAATCTGAAGAGAAAAAAGTCAGAATGCAAAAAGTACAAAAGTAGCTGTCCCTCTGCCCCAAGAAAAAGAAAAAAAGACTGGTAGAATCTGGCATTATATTCTTAAGACTTCTTAAGAAGGCATGGGATCTTGAGTTTTCATATAATGCTGGATGCCTGAATGTCTGTTTCTCCTCACTAATCAATACCCAGAACTCTCCCTGAAACACACACTCAGTACTATGTATATTTGAATTCTTCTAGCTCTTGAGTTTTTTTTTTTTTTTTTTTTTTGCATTTTAAGGAGTATGGACATCTCCAATAGTACTTTGTAGTCTATGAATATTAACATTGGATTTTACAGTGTTATCATTGATGTTCTCTCTGTAGATATACCTGTGTTTCCCACAATCACAGCCACTGTGACTTTTCAGGAGTTTCGATACGATGAATTTGATGGCTCCATCTTTACTATACCTGATGACTACAAGGAAGACCCAAGCCGTTTTCCTGATCTTTAACTGACGTGGAAAAGGATGCCGTCAAACCAAGGAAAGAAAATTCAGAGACCCTAGAAGTGGATCCAAATAGAAGGGACAAATGCTTTCAGTGAAGAAAAGGGAATTGCACATTGAATCGACACATCAGTAATATGATACAGTGAAATGGGCCTCTACTAAGAATTTCAGCGAGTTTTCTGATGTGCCATTTTTGGTCTTTTTAAAAATATACATATTATAAATGTAATAGTTTGACACATTAATGACCCTAAGACCTTCGTATGTAAAGCAGCTATGAGTGCTGTGATTTGTTTTTAAAAATTTTTACACTTCTTGTTGAAATATATATGCATATAAATATATCTATATCTATATCTAAAACACTCCTGGACCATTAACGTAAATTAAATGTCTTAAGAGATATGGAGCCCCTTTAAACTTGTCATCTTTATGCAAGGTGACATTTATAAATATTCCTTCGAGCTTTGTTTTCATAAAATGTAAACTATGTAACATTATGTATAGTTCAGTAATTTGAATGTTTGTTCAATATAATGAACTAGAAGGAATGCAATTTTCTGTAGATGAATGAACCAAATGGTAACCATTAAACAATTGCATTTATATGTTGCAATACATTTCAGAAGGAGCGTTCACTCTGCAGGGAATAAGGTACCTCCTTTAGCACCTTAGTGCAATTCATTGTGGTGCTATTTGTTTTTACCTGAATGTTTGTTACTAATCTTCCTTTCATAGAACCTCTATTTTTTTTTTTCTAAACTCGAGTTTGAGTCCTTGTTACGTTCATCATAAGGTAATGGTTAGCATGTTTAAAGTATTCCTCTTCCAAATCTCAGCACTTTAAAAAAATTCCAAATTTTTAAACTTGCTTCCTAATAAGTGCACATCAGTCTGATTATTTTGTTTTTAGTAGAATATGGATGCATTGGTGTCAGTTTTAAAAAACAATACACATATTTTAGACAACCCTACATATTTAATCACTTCAAAATAAGATAAAAACATTTTATATGCTAACAGAATATATTTGTTACAAGTTAAGGTCCAGAAGTATACACAAGATTGATTACTCCTATTTTTTTTTTAAATCAAGGAAAATATTGATTTCATTGTCTCCAAAGTGATAAAAACATGTATTACTCATTTTTGCACTTAAAATTTTTCTTATTTATTCCAAGATGGTTTGAAGGTCCAAGTATGAAAATAAATTAGGGGGATTAATGTATAACAGTTATAAAGTATCATGTATTAAAGAGCTTTCTTAGATCGATGTTTTTAAAATGTATCCTGATAAATGTCTTAAGAATGCATCTGTCAAGTTTTTTAGACTGACCAGTAGCTTAAAACTTTTTCCAGGATTTTAGGTACTTTGAAAGGAGTTTAGAGACCCTTACTGAAAATATGACTTAAGAATCCAAAGCATAAACCGTAAGAAAAATTTTAAATAAACATCTTTAAAGCTGCATCTTCCATACTGATACATGCATTGCATATGTTGACATTAAATACATTTTATAATGAAGAAAAATAATCATAGTTAAAAACTGAAAGACCTAATTACTACCTTACATGGACCTATTGAATTTTGGGGGAACGTGTTAGTAAACCCGGACTAGCTTTGTTGAATAGAAGTTGATCCCTGTTATTTAGGAAATGGGTAGATCAAATGACTTAGAGACTGAGTTATCCTATCAGTGGTTACGTGGGGTTGGAGACACTGAAAGGCAGTGATCACTGTTGCTTCTAGGCTCCCTTACTTTGTAGGAATATGGTATACTTTCAGGAATATGCTATATATGTTTTCATAAGTACAGACACCTTAGGGAGGAAAAAAACGTGGGTAATTGAAGCTTGTGGTTGATTAATTTCCTAACAGCACAGCTATGAATATTTTGCTGGGGTACACTGGAGGTAGGAAGACTACTGGAAATTTTTGCACTTGAATTTTGTCTTTAAAGCTTTTTTCTTTAAAGAATGGTAGAAACAGATTATCCATTCCAAAATGTCTTTTCTCTGATCACAAAGAGCAAACAAATGTCAATCTCTCTTATGATGGTGAAAAAAAGGAATTAATCGATGCAAATAAACTTTTCACAGTATTACTTTTAATGAAGATTTTTCAAAATGTGCCTTTTAATCCAGTTAATGAATGAAGCTATATGCAGTGTTTCAAATGAATAAGTCAAAACACCATATGTTTTCATAATACCACATGAAAAATCAAGGTTCTGCAATATAGGTACACAAAATTCTATGTTCTTCTCCATTTGTGATTTTGAAACTGTTTAAATTGGGAAGGGGGACCACTGTATAGTCATCTTCAGTGGCCATTTAGAAATGGTTAATACTCTTGCCCACTGGTATGGTATCCAGAGAAGATACAGTTTCCATCTTTGAGAAAATAATTCTCTGATGAGACAGTTTGCCCTCTGTAGACATTCACATACAGAGAATTGCCAAACTTCATAAAAGGGTGGTATGAAGTAGATGCCCTGATTTTTGTGAGTATAAGTACATATGATGGTTTGGAAACTGTCACATCTGTCTGCTGATACATGTTTGTTAGTAGATGAAAAACTAGTTTCCTTCTGCTCAGAACTGGAATTAAGCCCCACTCATGCTAATAAAAATGGGTTTTTATAGTATTATTCACATACGGTTTATTATTCACACCCTGGGGGAGGGTGATGAATAATGATTATTTAATGAGCCCTCTTCCTAGTTTTCCCTAAGTCTGCAGAAGACAAAGATCCTGTTTCCAGGCCATGAAGGACGGAAGTAAATAACGTAAATAAGTACAGTGGACCCTTGAACAACGTGGAGGCTAGGGGTTCAGTTGAAAATCTGCATATAAGTGGACCCGTGCAGTCCAAACCTGTGTTGTTTAACTGCCGAATTAAAGGTGCTTCCTTCTGCTCATTGATATTACCCATATTTACAAACATGCTAGAGAAAAACAACTGGTGTAAAACTTGCCCCTATTAGAGAAATGGACAGGAGGTATTAAGTCACTTGTAAAGATAGCAGAACTAAGCTTGGTAAAAGCCCATGATTGTTTGTATACTATAAATTAGCCGAAACTACTCCTGCAAAGCATTTTATGTCAGAAATCTGGGGCAATAGTAACTCTGATTGCCACCTAAAAATTTCATAACATGTTAAGTATCACATCTTTTACATCATGCAAACCATCCTTACGGAGTGAGCTTACCTTGTGATGAGCTTTTTAATTGTTATAGTTCATTTTAGAAGAGTAATACTTCAGTCATAATGGTACCTATGGTACATAGAATTACAGTTTTGCTTTTTCCACACACTGAAAAATATTGAAGCAAAATCTTAAGAACATCTGAGGAAGGTGCTTGTTAATCATTCTTGGTTTTCATCATGTTTTGCAGTGACAAGCGATTCTCCTGCCTCAGCCACCCCCAAGTACCTGGGATTACAGGTATGCACCACCACACCCGGCTAATTTTGTATTTTTTTGTTATTTTTTTATTTTTATTTTTATTATTATACTTTAGGTTTTAGGGTACATGTGCACAATGTGCAGGTTTGTTACATATGTATCCATGTGCCGTGTTGATTTCCTGCACCCATTAACTCGTCATTTAGCATTAGGTATATCTCCTAATGCTGTCCCTCCCCCCTCCCCCAACCCCACAACAGTCCCCGGAGTGTGATGTTCCCCTTCCTGTGTCCATGAGTTCTCATTGTTCAATTCCCACCTATGAGTGAGAACATGCCGTGTTTGGTTTTTTGTCCTTGCGATAGTTTACTGAGAATGATGTTTTCCAATTTCATCCATGTCCCTACAAAGGACATGAACTCATCATTTTTTATGGCTGCATAGTATTCCATGGTGTATATGTGCCACATTTTCTTAATCCAGTCTGTCGTTGTTGGACATTTGGCTTGGTTCCAAGTCTTTGCTATTGTGAATAGTGCCGCAATAAACATATGTGTGCATGTGTCTTTATAGCAGCATGATTTAGTCCTTTGGGTATATACCCAGTAATGGGATGGCTGGGTCAAATGGTATTTCTAGTTCTAGATCCCTGAGGAATCGCCACACTGACTTCCACAATGGTTGAACTAGCTTACAGTCCCACCAACAGTGTAAAAGTGTTCCTATTTCTCCACATCCTCTCCAGCACCTGTTGTTTCCTGATTTTTTAATGATGGCCATTCTAACTGGTGTGAGATGGTATCTCACTGTGGTTTTGATTTGCATTTCTCTGATGGCCAGTATGATGAGCATTTCTTCATGTGTTTTTTGGCTGCATAAATGTCTTCTTTTGAGAAGTGTCTGTTCATGTCCTTTGCCCACTTTTTGATGGGGTTGTTTGTTTTTTTCTTGTAAATTTGTTTGAGTTCATTGTAGATTCTGGATATTAGCCCTTTGTCAGATGAGTAGGTTGCAAAGATTTTCTCCCATTCTGTAGGTTGCCTGTTCACTCTGATGGTAGTTTCTTTTGCTGTGCAGAAGCTCTTTAGTTTAATTAGATCCCATTTGTCAATTTTGGCTTTTGTTGCCATTGCTTTTGGTGTTTTAGACATGAAGTCCTTGCCCACGCCTATGTCCTGAATGGTATTGCCTAGGTTTTCTTGTAGGGTTTTAATGGTTTTAGGTCTAACATTTAAGTCTTTAATCCATCTTGAATTAATTTTTGTATAAGGTGTAAGGAAGGGATCCAGTTTCAGCTTTCTACATATGGCTAGCCAGTTTTCCCAGCACCATTTATTAAATAGGGAATCCTTTCCCCATTTCTTGTTTTTGTCAGGTTTGTCAAAGATCAGATAGTTGTAGATATGCAGCATCATTTCTGAGGGCTCTGTTCTGTTCCATTGATCTGTGTCTCTGTTGTGGTACCAGTACCATGCTGTTTTGGTTACTGTAGCCTTGTAGTATAGTTTGAAGTCAGGTAGCGTGATGCCTCCAGCTTTGTTCTTTTGGCTTAGGATTGACTTGGCGATGCGGGCTCTTTTTTGGTTCCATATGAACTTTAAAGTCGTTTTTTCCAATTCTGTGAAGAAAGTCATTGGTAGCTTGATGGGGATGGCATTGAATCTATAAATTACCTTGGGCAGTATGACCATTTTCACGATATTGATTCTTCCAACCCATGAGCATGGAATGTTCTTTCCATTTGTTTGTATCCTCTTTTATTTCATTGAGCAGTGGTTTGTAGTTCTCCTTGAAGAGGTCCTTCACATCCCTTGTAAGTTGGATTCCTAGGTATTTTATTCTCTTTGAAGCAATTGTGAATGGGAGTTCACTCATGATTTGGCTGTTTGTCTGTGATTGGTGTACAAGAATGCTTGTGATTTTTGTACATTGATTTTGTATCCTGAGACTTTGCTGAAGTTGCTAATCAGCTTAAGGAGATTTTGGGCTGAGACAATGGGGTTTTCTAGATCTACAATCATGTCATCTGCAAACAGGGACAATTTGACTTCCTCTTTTCCTAATTGAATACCCTTTATTTCCTTCTCCTGCCTGATTGCTCTGGCCAGAACTTCCAGCACTACTTTGAATAGGAGCGGTGAGAGAGGGCATCCCTGTCTTGTGCCAGTTTTCAGAGGGAATGCTTCCAGTTTTTGCCCATTCAGCATGATATTGGCTGTTTGTCATAGATAGCTCTTATTATTTTGAGATACGTCCCATCAATACCTAATTTATTGAGAGTTTTTAGCATGAAGGGTTGTTGAATTTTGTCAAGGCCTTTTCTGCATCTATTGAGATAATCATGTGGTTTTTGTCTTTGGTTCTGTTTATATGCTGGATTACGTTTATTGATTTGTGTATGTTGAACCAGCCTTGCATCCCAGGGATGAAGCCCACTTGATCATGGTGTATAAGCTTTTTGATGTGCTGCTGGATTCGGTTTGCCAGTATTTTATTGAGGATTTTTGCATCAGTGTTCATCAAGGATATTGGTCTGAAATTCTCTTTTTTGGTTATGTCTCTGCCAGGCTTTGGTATCAGGACGATGCTGGCTTCATAAAATGAGTTAGGGAGGATTCCCTCTTTTTCTATCGATTGGAATAGTTTCAGAAGGAATGGTACGAGTTCCTCCTTGTACCTCTGGTAGAATTCGGCTGTGAATCCATCAGGTCCTGGACTCTTTTTGGTTGGTAAGCTATTGATTATTGCCACAATTTCAGAACCTGTTATTGGTCTATTCAGAGATTCAACTTCTTCCTGGTTTAGTTTTGGGAGGGTGTATTTGTCAAGGAATTTATCCATTTCTTCTAGATTTTCTAGTTTATTTGCATAGAGGTGTTTATAGTATTCTCTGATGGTAGATTGTATTTCTGTGGGATCGGTGGTGATATCCCCTTTTTCATTTTTTATTGCATCTATTTGATTCTTCTCTCTTTTCTTCTTTATTAGTCTTGCTAGCGGTCTATCAATTTTGTTGATCTTTTCAAAAAACCAGCTCCTGGATTCATTAATTTTTTGAAGGGTTTTTTGTGTCTCTATTTCCTTCAGTGCTGCTCTGATCTTAGTTATTTCTAGCCTTCTGCTAGCTTTTGAATGTGTTTGCTCTTGCTTTTCTAGTTCTTTTAATTGTGATGTTAGGGTGTCAATTTTGGATCTTTCCTGCTTTCTCTTGTGGGCATTTAGTGCTATAAATTTCCCTTTACACACTGCTTTGAACGTGTCCCAGAGATTCTGGTATGTTGTGTCTTTGTTCTTGTTGGTTTCAAAGAACATCTTTATTTCTGCCTTCATTTCATTATGTACCCAATAGTCATTCAGGAGCAGGTTGTTCAGTTTCCATGTAGTTGAGCGGTTTTGAGTGAGTTTCTTAATCCTGATTTCTAGTTTGATTGCACTGTGGTCTGAGAGACAGTTTGTTATAATTTCTGTTCTTTTACATTTGCTGAGGAGAGCTTTACTTCCAACTATGTGGTCAATTTTGGAATAGGTGTGGTGTGGTGCTGAAAAAAATGTATATTCTGTTCATTTGGGGTGGAGAGTTCTGTAGATGTCTATTAGGTCCACTTTGTGCAGAGCTGAGTTCAATTCCTGGATATCCTTGTTAACTTTCTGTCTCGTTGATCTGTCTAATGTTGACAGTGGGGTGTTAAAATCTCCCATTATTATTGTGTGGGAGTTTAAGTCCCTTTGTAGGTCACTCAGGACTTGCTTTATGACTCTGGGTGCTCCTGTATTGGGTGCATATATATTTAGGATAGTTAGCTCTTCTTGTTGAATTGATCCCTTTACCATTATGTAATGGCCTTCTTTGTCTCTTTTGATCTTTGTTGGTTTAAAGTGTATTTTATCAGAGACTAGGATTGCAACCCCTGCCTTTTTTTGTTTTCCATTTGCTTGATAGATCTTCCTCCATCCCTTTGTTTTGAGTCTATGTGTGTCTCTGCACGTGAGATGGGTTTCCTGAATACAGCACACTGATGGGTCCTGACTCCTTATCCAGTTTGCCAGTCTGTGTCTTTTAACTGGAGCATTTAGCCCATTTACATTTAACGTTAATATTGTTATGTGTGAATCTGATCCTGTCATTATGATGTTGGTTGGTTATTTTGCTCGTTAGTTGATGCAGTTTCTTCCTAGCCTCGATGGTCTTTACAATTTGGCATGTTTTTGCAGTGGCTGGTACCGGTTGTTCCTTTCCATGTTTAGTGCTTCCTTCAGGAGCTCTTTTAGGCAGGCCTGGTGGTGACAAAATCACTCAGCATTTGCTTGTCTGTAAAGTATTTTATTTCTCCTTCACTTATGAAGCTTAGTTTGGCTGGATATGAAATTCTGGGTTGAAAATTCTTTTCTTTAAGAGTGTTGAATATCGGCCCCCAGTCTCTTCTGGCTTGTAGAGTTTCTGCCAAGAGATCAGCTGTTAGTCTGATGGGCTTCCCTTTGTGGGTAACCCGACCTTTCTCTCTGGCTGCCCTTAACATTTTTTCCTTCATTTCAACTTTGGTGAATCTGACAATTATGTGTCTTGGAGTTGCTCTTCTCGAGGAGTATCTTTGTGGCGTTCTCTGTATTTCCTGAATCTGAATGTTGGCCTGCCTTGCTAGATTGGGGAAGTTCTCCTGGATAATATCTTGCAGAGTGTTTTCCAACTTGGTTCCATTCTCCCTGTCATTTTCAGGTACACCAATCAGACGTAGGTTTGGTCTTTTCATATAGTCCCAAATTTCTTGGAGGCTTTGTTCATTTCTTTTTATTCTTTTTTCTCTAAACTTCCCTTCTGGCTTCATTTCATTCATTTCATCTTCCATCACTGATACCCTTTGTTCCAGTTGATCGCATCTGCTACTGAGGCTTCTGCAATCTTTGCGTAGTTCTCGAAACTTGGCTTTCAGCTCCATCAGCTCCTTTAAGCCCTTCTCTCCATTGGTTATTCTAGTTATCCATTCTTCTAATTTTTTTTCAAAGTTTTTAACTTCTTTGCTGTTGTTTTGAATTTCCTCCCGTAGCTCAGAGTAGTTTGATCGTCTGAAGCCTTCTCCTCTCAACTCGTCAAAGTCACCCTCCATCCAGCTTTGTTCCATTGCTGGTGAGGAACTGCGTTCCTTTGGAGGAGAGGTGCTCTGCTTTTTAGAGTTTCCAGTTTTTCTGCTCTGTTTTTTCCCCATCTTTGTGGTTTTATCTGCTTTTGGTCTTTGATGATGGTGATGTACAGATGGGTTTTTGGTGTGGATGTCCTTTCTGTTTGTTAGTTTTCCTTCTACCAGACAGGACCCTCAGCTGCAGGTCTGTTGGAGTTTGCTAGAGGTCCACTCCAGACCCTGTTTGGCTGGGTGTCAGCAGCGGTGGCTGCAGAACAGCGGATTTTCATGAGACCACAAATTCAGCTGTCTGATAGTTCCTCTGGAAGTTTTGTTTCAGAGGAGTACCCGGCCGAGTGAGGTGTCAGTCTGTCCCTACTGGGGGGGTGCCTCCCAGTTAGGCTGCTCAGGGGTGAGGGACCCACTTTAGGAGGCAGTCTGTCCGTTCTTAGATCTCCAGCTGCGTGCTGGGAGAACCACTACTCTCTTCAAAGCTGTCAGTCAGACAGGGAGATTTAAGTCTGTGGAGGTTCCTGCTGAATTTTTGTTTGTCTGTGCCCTGCCCCCAGAGGTGGAGCCTACAGAGGCAGCCAGGCCTCCTTGAGCTGTGGTGGGCTCCACCCAGTTTGAGCTTCCTGGCTGCTTTGTTTACCTAAGCAAGCCTGGGCAATGGTGGGCGCCCCTCCCCCAGCCTCGCTGCCGCCTTGCAGTTTGATCTCAGACTGCTGTGCTAGCAATCAGCGAGACTCCATGGGCGTAGGATCCTCCGAGCCAGGTGTGGGACACAATCTCCTGGCGTGCCGTTTTCCAGGCTGGTTGGAAAAGCGCAGTATTAGGGTGGGACTGACCTGACATTCCAGGTGCCATCTGTTACCCCTTTCTTTGACTAGGAAAGGGAACTCCCTGACCCCTTGTGCTTCCCGAGTGAGGCAATGCCTCGCCCTGCTTCAGCTCGTGCACAGTGTGCTGCACCGACTGTCCCGCACCCACTGTTTGGCACTCCCTAGTGAGATGAACCTGGTACCTCAAACAGAAATGCAGAAATCACCTGTCTTCTGTGTTGCTCAGGCTGGGAGCTGCAGACCGGAGCTGTTCCTATTCGGCCATCTTGGCTCCACTTAATTTTGTATTTTTAATAGTGATGGTTTCACCATGTTGGCCAGGATGGTCTCAAACTCCTTACCTCAAGGGATCCACCCACCTCAGCCTCCCAAAGGGCTGGGATTACAGGCGTGAGCCACCGCACCCAGCCCTAACTAGCTTTTTTAAAAAAAAGACATCATGGTACTAATTTTAGTGACAGTGCATTGCAAAAATAACCTTTAATAAATTGAGAAATCTGAGAATGATGTTAATGTGTCACTTCCATTATTTTTGTAAGAACATTTTATTGGTCACCTAAAAATATTAGTCATTATCAGACTGTATTAAGACTGCTAAACATTGGCCAGGCACGGTGGCTTATGCCTGTAATCACAGCACTTTGGGAGGCAGAGGGGGGCGGATCACGAGGTCAGGAGAGGAGACCATCCTGGTCAACATGGTGAAACCCCCTCTCAAGTAAAATTACAAAAATTAGCTGGGCATGGTGATGCATGCCTGTAGTCCCAGCTACTCAGGAGGCTGAGGCAGGAGAGTTGGTTGAAATCGGGAGGCGGAGGTTTCAGTGAGCCAAGATTGCACCACTGCACTCCAGCCTGGGGACAGCCATGACAAAACAAAACTCCGGCCCCCCCACCCCCCCCACCGCCAAAAAAAAAAAAAGACTGCTAACCATCTTCTATGATAAACCTTAAGTACATTCGAAAGAATACTACCACTGATAAAAGAATTGTCATGGTACTCACCTAAGATATTTTGCTCAGAATGTCTAAATAAATTTCATATACTTTGACATAAAATGAAAATGGGAATAGAAGCAAAACTGAGTAAAACAGGTTGAAATTTGAAATATCTACCGCTCCAAAAATTGTCTCATTGAGAAATTTAGAAAGGTATAATGACTACTTTTGCTAATAAAACCTTAATAGACATTCTGAATGCTTTAAAAAGTACAAGTAACAATTCCATTACACCCATATTTAATTAAAACACAACTACATGTACTTGATTAGAAAAAATAGTTGAAGCAGCACAGGGATGAAATGCAATAGCTGGTTTTGAGGCGGACTGAGGGAAAAGAAATCTCAATTCCATTGGAAAAGTGCCTACTTACATTTTTCTGTCTTCCATGTATAGAATTGCCACTAGGAAACTTACCTAAGATCCATCTTCATGAAAACAGTAAGGACAACACAGCCTTTTCAATAAAAGGTATGCAATTTATTTTGTGCTTTTAACATTACCCCCTACACAAATTATTAGTTACATAATCAAATAGTAGCTATCATTTGATGTCCCAGGCACCAAAGGCTACATTGAAAAATTACTGTTTTACAGATACAGATGGGGTCTTGCTGTTACCCAACCCGGAGTGCAGTGGCATGATCATAGTTCACTGCAGCCCCAACTCCTTGGGTTCAAAGTGATCCTCCTGCCTCAACCTCCACAGTAGCCACAACTACAGGTGTGCACCACCACACCTGGCTATTTATTTTTTTTGTGGACAGGGTCTTGCTATGTTGCCTAGGCTGGTCCTGGGCTCAAGCACTCCCTGCCTTGGCCTCCCAAAGTGTTGGGATTACAGGCATGAGCCATAGTGCCCAGCCAACAACTAACTTTTGTATGCACTGCGAAGCCAAAAAAATTCATGACCTGCTTTATTGCAGTAGAGTCTGGAACTAAACCCACAATACCTCCGAGGTATGTCTGTACTTTGCAAGGTGTAGCAATCACTTCCATTTTACCCATAGGAAACTGAAGGTAAGGAACACAGTTACCTCCAGCTCTATGAAATAAAGACCAAATGCGTGACTGGACTCCATCTTTCCATTTAAAAAAGCTCATTGTATAGCTACCACCTCTCGTTCACTCCTAAAGGATTTAAGCAAATAAATAAGGACAAAACATTTTTCTAACAAAAACCACTTTTATTTTTAAATCAATTTACTATCAAATACACAACAGAACTTGGTGTGGAGGCAGTGTTTGATTTCAACTGGTTATCTGTTAAAAGGCTTGTGTCCCAGCGCAACACTACCTTTGTGCAGAAAATGTTCACTGAAAATAAATATCCTAAGAATGGATAATCTTCACTGCAGCATCTTGTCAGTGGCACTACTTTAAAAAAAAAATGATTCCTTTTAGAAAAGCTAGTATATTTGTATTCAGAGATTACAAGTGAGGGAACAGACTGTGAGTGTTACTAGGTTTACCATATGTGAAATGTGTGACTTACAAAAATGGCCATGTCACATGGTTCACCTTTTATCTACTAAAGTTTAAAACAAATGCCATTTGTGTCGAACTTTGTTTTTTAAAAATGCAGTGATTAGGACCGTTATTAGAACTTCTTTTACTCACTATAGACAAAATTCTTTTTGATAAAATCTTTAAAAAGTTACTTACTACAAACTGTAAAAACAATGCTGTTTTTCTATATGGCATTTCAGTTTTTAGGTTAAAAAACAAAACCAAACCCTATTTGTACTCAAAACTTGGATAAAAGCTACAATTCCAAGTCTCATTTTCCCTTAACCCCAGCCACCCAAACACTACTCATTTCATAAATGAATGCTATTTAGTACTGTACAGTAGATACATATCGACAGCTGCTATACTACTCCAGAAAAGGCAAATATCTATATTTCACCAAAAATATAAATTTGCTAGATATAGGTGGGATTTGTTTATACTAAAGTTCATTGCTTTGTCCAACCCCATTCCCACACAAAAAAATAAGCAATAAAATGATACTAAGCTAAGAAAAGACTATTTTGATGGCAATTATCACTACAGTGATAGACGTCCTCTTTTTACTACACTGAAACGTGGACAGAAAGGGAAAGAATTTGTAAAATGAATGAGGTAAATGTCATACATTCAATAGCGTAAATAAATACAAATACGGTTTTACAGGAACATGAACATAAGTTTAAGGGTTTTATTATCAAAGTCTTGTAAAACAATTTCAGAAACTGTACATCAACATGGCACAGACTATAGCCTACTTTTGTTTCTACTGCACAAAAGTGAAGCTTGAAACTTCTTTAACTAAGAAAACAGTTGCCTAACTACTTTGCATATATAACATGAAATCACCGTGTGCATAAGATTACTACTGCAGTAACACAAATTTATTGGTTTTATACAACTTGAGATCAAATAAAGGTACATTATCAAGTAGATTTGTCTTATTTTAAAAGCCTATGAAGGTCAATTTAAAATGCACTACCCCTTTTTCCAACATGGAGCTTAAAACAAATTAATGAAAGAGTGGAAAATTCAAAATAAGGGCAAGAGATAAGTTTTTTTTTTTTCTTTTTTCTTTTTTTCTTTTAAGATAGACTCAGGATAGGTAGATAGCTTTCACTGATGTAGATGTGGAATAAATTATTACTTCAGGAAAAAAATTCCCAAACATCTTATGAAAAAGTATACAACTCTACTTCAAAATATGCTATTTACTCACTGCCAAAGACAGTTTTATTTGAAATTTTGTTTCTGTATTTAAACCCTAATTAGCCACCAAAAAAGGTTAGTGCATAATAACCTTTCAAAGTTAAACAAAAGCCACAAAAATTTTGCCACAAGGCTTAAAGGATTATCTATTTCAAATGCTCATTTCCAGATGTAACTATAAGAATGTTAATTTGTCATGTCAACAAACAAGACCATAAGTAGATCCATCATGTTGGAGGATTTTAATGATATTTAGGATATTCTTGCCACAATAACATGCAATCAGTGCATTTCCTACATGGCTCTATTACGGCAATGAATCAAATTATAGAAATACTATAAGTGAACTTACTTAATAAAGGATATCATACGACATAAACAATCCATGCCTGCTGTAGATGCATGCAGCTTTTCATTTTTGTTATGAAGCAGCACCAGAATAGTAAAACTGCTTGGTTACTCAATCAGATTTCACCATGACAAGAATTGGTTACCTCGTACCATTTTCTAAAAGCTTTTTGATGTAAATAACTAATATCAGTAACAGGAGCTTTATAACCATTTATAACTCAGAGCTGTATACATCTAGGTTTGAGATGAACAAATACAGCATTAAGAAATCACACAAAGGAATGACACTGATGCAGGTATACAGTTGGATTCCCTCAGAGGCAATATTCAGTCACTCATATCCATATCTTCTTCATGATGATCATCCCCATTCACTTTGGATTCTCTTAGTGAATCAACAGTTCCCTTTTCCACACAACATTCCTTTGTTTTAGGGGAACCTGTGTCTATTGGTTTCTTCTCTTCTTTTTTCTCTTTCTCACTGTCATACCCCTGTTCCTCTTCATCATAATCCCGTGTAACCTGCTTTGCCAAGGAGAATAATAAAAGTAAACTTCTCCAAAGAAAAATAACTTCTGAAAGTACCAACATCAACCCAAATATAAAAATAAATCGATTTGTAAACATACTTTTACATCTTTATCACTCTCTGATTTTCTTTCCCGGTCCTTTTCCTTATCTTTACTCTTCTTCTTCTTGCTTGTTGATCGTTCTCTTTCATCCCTACTTCTTTCTTTGTCTTTATCTTTCTTCTTCTCCTTTTTATGTCTAGAATGACAGTAAAATGTACAGCAACAGGTTTAACTTGTTTAGATGATGAGCCTGACTCAACTTCACAGGATATAAGTAGTACAGCAAAGATCCAACTTCAAAACCTTGGCTGGTCAAAGCACACAAGTAACATAGGCTACAAAACTAACTTGTTTATAGGACTAAAATGTTCAATCCTTAATGGTGTTTAAGTCACAAGTCAGAAAGAGAATACATTAAAACATTCTTAAGAACTGTAACTGCTGAAAACTACCGGACAGTTTTAAAATGAAAAACCTCTGAAAAATATAAAAAATACATCTAAATGATTAACATTCTTACCTCCTAGGGGATGGTGAGCGAGACAATTTTCTTTTAGGAGACCGAGGCTTTTTAGGAGATCTTGTTCCACTCCTGCTTCTTCGTCGTCGTCTCTCTCTAGAATCACAAATGTGCAAACTAGGTTTTAAAATACAGTGTGATCTTAAAAAATGCAGACACATCATAGATGATTCTAACAATGAAAGATGTGGCCAGGTATAGTGGCTCACGCCTGTAATCCCAGCACTTTGGCAGGCTTAGGTGAGGGGACTGCCTGAGCCCAGGAGTTCCAGACTAGCCTGGGCAACATGGTGAAATTCTGTCTCTACAAAAAATACAAAAAAATTAGCCAGGTGTGGTGGTGCAAGCCTGTAGTCCCAGCTACTCAGGAGGGAGAGGCAGGAAGATCACTTGAGCCTGGGGAGGTTGAAGCTGGAGTGAGTTGTGATAGGGCCACTGCACTCCAGCCTGGGCAACAGAGAGAGACCCTGTCTCAAAAAAACAGAAAAATGAAAGATTGTTTCACAATACTGGTATAAGCTAAACAATTAAATGAGTAATATAATCATCTGCAAACCATGAATCTTTACTATCCTCAAGAAAACTCCTAATTTCTAGCAATTCTTTTAATTGCTGACAAAATGTTAGAAATATTAAGCTTGAGAAAAAACTGATTTAACAAAACTAATGCGAGAGGGGCGACGTGTGAAGTAAACTATAAAAGAAGTTAGTTTTTGGTTCAAACATTCAGTGTTCAGAGTAAGTACAGAATAATTCAATGTGATACAGAAGGTAGTTACTAATAAAACATCCCCACATTCACCTTTAAATCATTAGATGAAATTCAGAGAACTAGTTAGTGGAAAGGTAGAAACGTTATACTCTAGCAAAATCGCCCCCCGCAGTCCCCCAACAACCCTGCTTTCACCAATTACTTTGAAGATACACAGCCGATATACAGCCTTCCCCTACTTTTTACTGTAACTTAAAAAAAAATTCTGTTCCTGATTCTCAAAAGTTATCAGACTTAAAAAACCCTGTACTTAGTTGTCTAGTTTCCAAATGAAGCTTTTTTTCTACTTATATAGCCCTCTGTGACCCTTGTCCTGGAAACATTACACATATCTGAGCATTCACTTATCAAACATTGTCACGACTGTGCACCTTATACTTTTTGCTACTGTCTTATGTAACTGAAACTCCAAATTCTCTAGACAGAAGAAATATTTTATATTACATTTCCGTGTCCTTCAACAGACTGTAGCACAACTACAAACAGTGGGTATTTAATAACTCACAGAAGATGCCTTAATTTAGAGTGATCCAATAATACAGCATGAGAAGGCACTTACAAGTACATTATATAAAGCAACAGGTAAAAAAAAAAAAAAGCTTCAACAGTTTTTAAGGTAAGAAAATACATGTAGTACTTTCCATCTTTTCTATCTCTTTGCCACCTATCCCTCAGGCCTGATTCAGCATTTCCTTCTGTACTTATATTTGGTTTCATTTTCATTCTTAAAAATTTAGTTTTTAAGAAAATTTTCATCACCCCAAAAACTCCCTACCCTTTAGTTATCACTCCAATCCTCCCTATCTCCCCAGCAATCAGTAATTTACTTGGTATCTTTATGGATTTGCCTATTTTGGGCATTTCATATAAAAGGAATCACGCAATACACGGCCTTTCATGGATGTTTGCAAGTTCCATCCATACTGTAGCATGTATCAACCTTATTTATTGCTGAAAAATATTCAATTGTATAGATATACCATTCTGTTTATCCATGTCTTAATGGATATTTAACTTCTTGGCTATTATGAAATAATGCCACAAACATTCACATAAAAGCTTCTCTGTGAACATGTTTTCATTTTTCCCCAGGAGTATAACTGGTGGGTAATAAAGCTCTATGTTTAACATTTTTAGGGAATGCCAGACAGTTTTCTAAAACACCTGTACCAGTTTATATTCATACTAGCAATGCACAGGGTTCTAATTTCTCCACATCCTAATCAACACTTACTATCATCAGTCAGGCTCAGCGATCATCTGTCTTTTTGATTTATAACCACCCTAGTGACTGTGACATATCTCACTGTGGTCTGGTTTATATTTCCTTGGTGACTAATGATGTTGAACAGATTTTATGTACTTACTAGATATTTGCATATCTCCTTTGGAATAATGGCTATGGATTCTTTGCCATTTTTAAATTGGGTTGCCTTTCTATTGCTGAGTTGTAAGAGTTCTTAACATAGAATATATAAAGAAATTTTCTATCTAGCACTCTAGGTTTTTACTTTCTTGATAGTATCCTTTGAAATACAAATGTTTTAAATTTTGGCGAATTCCAAAATTTGTCTTTTCTTCTGTTGCTTATGCTTTTGAAGTCATACCTAGGAAACCAACAAGCTCATGGTCTTAAAGATTCACTTTTGTTTCCTTCTAAAGGTTTTATAGTTTTGGCTCTTACATTTAGGTCTTTTATACATTTCAGTTATTTTTTTTTTTATATGGCATGAACCTCCTAGTGAATGTAAGTAATGCTGATGAATAAAACAAGCACTGCAGCAAAACATGTGAATGAGATCTGAAAATGGAATGAAGTCCAGCCCTTACTAATATCATACAAATCCCAAATTAAGTATGAAAATGTGCTTTTTGTGCAGTAAAGTCTGCAACGTTTCAATTTTCACTGACGGCTTAAAGATAGAATTAGTCTAAGAATGACACAAACCAGAACCTGAATGGCTTCCCATTAATTCAACAATCATTAAAAGGGATAGAAAAATTCTCAAGTACTAACATGCAGATGATAAATATAGCTTACTATAATAAGCTTACTTAATGGAACAATTCGGTATGGTTTAGCCATTATAACTTAAACTATAAAGAGAAAAACTCACCTCTCTTGAATTCCATGTTACTTCAAATATACTCTAGACCATAAAATATTAAGTAAAAAGAAAAATAAACTACATTATTCTTCACAAATTGCCTTTTAAAAACTTTCAATAACGGCAAAATGTAACTTTTTTCAACACTGAAATACTTATGTTCTGGAAAAGACTTCATATTGACAGCGTACTGATACTGTTAGAAGCAAAGTTAAAAAAATAATTGCCAAGAATTCACAATGCCACCTTACCTGCTTGCACTTCTAGAACGTCTGGCTGTGCTGTAACTTTTTGGTGGTGTTTTAGAACGTTTCTTTTCTTTGTCTTCTTTCTTTTTGTCTCTAACAAAGGAACACAATTTATGAATGCATTAGAAGACTCAGCTGATGCCAATTTATATAGCACTACAAACACAAAAGTATAATCAGATCTAATCCCATCCTTAAAAGCATAAATGTTATTCTGACAGAAACTGTTTTAAAAATAATACTTTATGTGGCATATCTGAAGTACAATAACTTCTTTTAAAATCCTATTTTCCTAGGTTTTCTCCCGAGTAGACTAAAGTGGACTATGGGTGAGAAAATAACTAGGATGTTGGCTTGAAATATGCTTGGTAAACACCAATAAGTTAACTGTCTCTAGGCTCCTCAAGACTCCTTTTTCTCTCAGCTGATTACCACTTTCCCAACACACCTCTCCTATCAGGCCAAAACCCACAGAGCACTACCAAAATAATCCATCAATATCATGAATATTCTTCCAAGACACACATCCCAGGTCAACCTCTATCATGAATCAAGCAAGCTTCTATCTTTTTCTGCTGCTATATATTATGAACTTTCAGGGCTTATTAGAAAACATCAACAGATTGTGACTACAGCCATAACTCAATTTTTTTTTTTTTTTTACAGATTCCTATAAATTTTTACTCCTCACAATATTTTTTCCCCAAGATCATCATTCTCCCCAAGACTCTAAGCAAAGAGTAGATAAACGATATATATTTGTTGAATGAGAAGTCTCATAAACAACCCCCCCCTTTAACTATTCTCTAATTTTAGGAATCAAGTATCCCTCTCTCACTGTTGTAAGCTAATCTTTCCATTCTATATTCTGTATTTCATTTTTTTCCCTTCTCTGGTCATCCTCGGTTCCCTCTTCATTCGAATCTTCATCATCTAACTCCTAGATTACTAGAAGAGTCCCCTAGTAGGTCCCAGTCATGTCTTCCATAAACTGATTCTGTACTCTGTCAGAAATCTTTTAAAGTACAAACCCGAAAATATTAATTCCCTGTTCACCATTTTCAACCCATTCCAGTTGCCTCCTGGATCAAGTGCATAGTGTGAACAAAGCCTTCCACGATCTGTCTCATTATAGTTTTCTGACCTCATTTTCTAGTCCTAGTACATCAAAATATTGTCATTTCAAGAAACAGCATTCTCCACCTGAAAGCATGGCCCCCGTTGAGTCTAGTAAAATCTTTCAGAATTTAATACTCGAGTCATTCTCAAACCTCTTCCAATATCAGCAAGTAGCAATCATCATTTAACGGTTCCTCTCCTGTAATTAAATCCATCACTCCTCTCCTAGTAATCAGAAAGTCCTTAAAGAAATGCCTAATTCCTTTGTATAACTGTTCTATTAATCTACCTTGTTTGATTCACTCTGTAGCACATAAGGACTAAAAGCCCCAATACAGGTTTAACAATGATAGTAAAGCTACCCCCCACTCTTCTGTTCTCATTAGTTGAGTTTTATGCTTCCCAAGAGTAAGTTATGTTGTGTCCCCAGCTGTACTTACTTTAATGACATGATTTAACTAAATATATAAATAAATAAAATAATGCCAAATACAGAGTTGCTTCTAGAAAATTAAGATAAATGTTTTAGCAAGAGATAAAAAGCAGTTGCTAAAAAAATTAAATGCTGTGAAATTGTATGCCTCACAACTATAAATGACTGGGGGCATACTAATTTAAAAGTGGCTCTACACGAAGAGACTGGTTTTTGAATGTATTTTTAGATGGAAATAAAACGTTAAGCTGTTTCTTATGAAAGAAGGTAGCAGGACAGCTAACAATTCCTACTACTAAGAAATTTTACTTAGGCCCTCGGCTAAGGGCTGTACTTCATTCAGTAAGGGCTGGACTTCATTCCATTTTTCAGATCTCATTCACATGAAGTTTCAGTTTACAAGGAAGCACCAGAAAACAAATGTCAGCCTCCTCAAACTCAAATATTGACAGTTTCTTCCCCTGTCTAGCCCTATTTCTCTGCCCCCCACCCCAACCACCTCTTTTGTTACTAAGTATCACCGTACTAGGGGTATTGGGAACCCTAAAATTTGCTTTCTCACCCAATGCTATACCTTGTTTTTGATGTGCTCCTTGACCTTCTACCTCTTTCTCTGGAATGAGATCTTCTCCGTCTTGGGCTTTTGGATCGTCGCCGACTCCTAGACTTAGAATGGGACCGCCGTCTCGATCTGCTTCTTGACCGCCTAATAATGTAAAAGGAAGCCAGTACATGCGTAGAAATGTAAAACGACTATCAATTTTGTGCTTAGTATCAGACAAAGATTCACACATACAGACTAAACAATTAAATGGGGGATAATTCCCTTCCAGTTGCTGCTATTATCTAGCCCATAGAACAAACATCTTCAACATCTTAGAAATTAGTAATACCTTTTAACACTTGGAATTCCTCACCTTTTAATGATTTGTTCAACCTGTCAGATAGGTCCTTCTATGCCCACTGTACTTACAACTCCAAGGTTAAAAATACTACTAGATCATGAAGGAGAATAAAAATATGACTTATTTGCATTATCTTATACAATTATATAGCATTTTAGCATGTATTTCTTATTTCATTCCTCATTAGTGCAGCTTAAACCTTCCTCATCACAAATCAAATACTTATATAATGCTATATATAAACTACAAATTGGTCTCATAAGTCCGTAAAGTAAATGCCACTATTATTCCTATTTTATAAAGAGAAGCCACTTATTGTGTTGCCATCTCCTATTCCAAATTTTTCTCTGAAACAAATTCCACTCCTTTAATCCACAATTTAGGAAACTCCAGGCAATGCAGACCTTTTATAGATACATACAATTTGTATAAACTGCCTCTTTTACTCTCATTTTTCCCTGACATATCTGTTTCTCTACTCCCTGCACCAAGCCCCCATCCATTGTGTTCTGACCTGGCTCTTGCGGGACATAAGAAGCACAATTAACCTTTAGATGTTGTCATCCTCCCTACTGCATTAAAACTCATTCTCCTCCATTTTTTAAGCGATGGGGTTTTGCCATGTTGCCCAGGATGGTGTTGAACTCCTGGGCTAAAGCCACCAGCCCACCTTGGCCTCCCAGAGTTGGGATTATAGGCACTGACCACCACACCCAGCCCATTCTCTTCTATTTTGAAAATTAAAAATAAGTTGCAATCCTTTGCTTAGTCTTGATCACTTAACTTCTAGTGACCATTCAACTTCTTTCTGTGCAACATTTCAAATATAGTCTAAATTTTCTGCCTACTTTTCTTTTCAAGGTACAAGAGCATGGACATCTTAAAGACTTGTGTTAAGCTCTCATTTATAAGCCAGGTAACTTAAGAGTATTATCTAACCTCTCTGACCTTGTTACTTCAGCAGTCAAGGATAGTAACACCTCCATCACCAACACCTCCATCACCAAATAGTGACAAAGATTAAATGCAGTAATAGAGTCTAGCTCGGTGCCTTAGTGTAGGCACACACAAGTGACCCTTGAATAACATGAGCTTTAACAGCACGGGTCCACCTACACAGTTTATTATTATTATTATTATTTTTTGCCACCAACCAAATGTGGATTAAAAACAGTACTTGAAGGATGAGGAACCCATGTATAGTCAGGAATGACTTTTCCTATATGTGGATTCCAGAGGACTTGAGTATGCATGGATTCTGGCATAGATGGATCTGTAACCAATCTCCTGCATATACGGAGGGACTGTACATTAAATATTGATGTCCTTCTTTCCTCTTACTGATGTACTAATATAGCTTCTGTTGCCCTAACTCCCTAAAACAACTGCCTCAAAACCCATAGTAATGCCTCAATAAACTATTTGAGTTATTGAACTCAATTAACTTTAATTTTAATCTTTTATTTTCAGCCATATTTGAAACTATTTACTAAACAACTCCCTGCAATAACATCTCCACATCCTAAGATGCTTTTATGTACTTAACTACCCTACCACAGGCTCCACAAAGACATGGGAAGTAAGTCTTTTCATGACTGTATTCTTGAGCAATTACTACACTGCCTGATTTAAATAAAAAGCACCAATAATATACTTTGAATGAAATATAGGCATATAAAATATCAGAATCATAACCTTAAGAGATTGAACAGTTGTTTTTCAAGGGAATGTACTACAGTCACTTTTCTACACTTACTAGTTCATATGAGCTTTTAACAGCCAGCAAAAGAGATTAGTGTAACATATTTTTAATAAAGTCAAAAAGCTTGTGAAAGTCACAGTCATTTAAAACACTGTGTGATGCTTGATACTACAACTGGGCTGGACTCAGTGGCTTGTATCTGTCACCCCAGCTCTTTGGGAGGCCGAGGTGGGCGAACACAGCTCGAGCTCAGGAGTTCAAGACCAGCCTGGGCAACATGGCAAAACCCTGTCTCTACATTAAAAAAAAAAAAAAGAGGTGCAAAAATTAGCCAGGTGTGGTGGTGCATGCCTATAGTCCCAGCTACTCAGGAGACTGGGGTGGGAGGATAGCTTGAGCCTGGGGGGGGTGTGGAGTGTGTGTGTGTGTGTGTGTGTGTGTGTGTGTGTGTGTGTGGTGGGGGTTACCACAACCCACAACAATCATCTCTGCTACGATGTATTACAAGTATCTGGATTCAGGGAAATATTTCACTTCTACTTTTCACTGGTCATAGTAAAGTAATTAATATTAAAATGAGAGAGTCCCAGTAAGATTTAATATAAAGAAAAAGACACAGGCTCTCTTTTTTTTTTTTTTTTAAGACGGAGTCTCGCTGTCACCAAGCTGGAGTGCAGTGGCGCGATCTTGGCTCACTGCAATCCCCGCCTCCAGGATTCAAGCGATTCCCCTGCCTCAGCCTCCCGAGTAGCTGGGATTACAGATGCACGTGCCACCACACCCAGCTGATTTTTGTGTTTTTAGTAGAGATGGGGTTTCACTATGTTGGCCAGGCTGGTCTCAATCTCCTGACCTCGTGATCCAACCGCCTCGGCCTCCCCAGGTGCTGGGACTACAGGCGTGAGCCACCCTGCCCGGCCCAGGCTCTCCTTTTTAATAAGAGTTCGGTAAAGGGAAACACATATAAATTGTAGTCATCATATTATGAGGTATATCCTACTGCAGAGGTTAAACTAAACTATGAGGGCACTGTCATGGAGGATTAAGACTGCAAGCATTGTATCTTGAAGAAAGAAAAAGGAGCTCCTCAAGGTGGAAATGAAGATGTGGGAAAGCATTAGGCAGAAAGGATCGTGAGCAGAAACATGAAGACATAAAGAAAATGGTATGTTGAGGCAATTAGTCCTTAACTTTTGGAGTGGCAAATGACATGTGTAAAAAGATAAACCAGACAGAATAGTAAAGAACCCTGAAAGCCATTCTAAGGTTTTATCTATCACCTTATCAAGACAATAAGGAGCTTCTCAGTATCTGTGACATGATCTACATTTGGGTTTCTGAAAGACAACTCTAAGAATGAGACAGAGTGGGATAAGATGGGTGACAGGGAATAAACAGACATAGCATACAGGATAACCCCTGTAATACTCCAAGAAATGACTTAAAATAAGAAAATGATATTAGAAGATAATAAAAACAGAGTGAAGAGGTCATCTCTGAGACAGAAATGTTACTTTTTAGATATTTTATAAGTGCTTTTAATAGAGACGTGAAAAGTCTAGGATTCAAGTCACACTGCTCTTTCAAAAATCCTGACAATAAATAGGAGAAATGGTTTTATCTAACCTTTGGTAAAAACTAAGGGGTAACAGACACTAAGAAAAGGCAGACAACTGACAGAACTAGGTTCCAGAAGAGATGAACCCAGGAGTGAAGGTTTAAGAGTCAAGTGGTGACTGGCTGGGCACGGTGGCTCACAGCTGTAATCCCAGCACTTTGGGAGGCCAAGGTGGGTGGATCACCTGAAGTCCCGGGTTTGAGATGAGCCTGACCAACATGGAGAAACCCAGTCTCTACTAAAGATACAAAATTAGCCAGGCATGGTGGCACACACCTGTAATCCCAGCTATTCGGGAGGCTGAGGCAGGAGAACCGCTTGAACTCAGGAGACGGAAGTTGTGGTGAGTCAAGATCGTGCCATTGCACTCCAGGCTGGGCAACAAGAGTGAGACTCCGTTTCAAAAAAAAAAAAAAAAAAGTCCAGTGGTGGAGGGGTATGTAAAGTGAAACTGAAACTAGCTGAAGTAAATGACCACAACTGGAATATCCTAGTTCTGAATGTCAACCCTAAAAGGTTCTGACTAGAACTAGGATGCAATTAAGGTCAATTAGGATTGAGTTTGGAAATTAAGAAAATCGAAGAATGGCTGAAATAGTTAGTGAATAACCTAGAGCAATGGCTTTCATATTGTCGTTTGCGCAGATGCTCTAAGACCCTTTTATGGGGTCCATAAGGTCAAAATTATTTTCAAAATAATAACAAATATTGCCTTTTCCACTGTGTTGACGTTTGCACCAATGTCACAAAAGCCATAGTGGGTAAAAATACTGAACTCTTCAACACAAATCAAGGTAGGGGCTATTCAACTGCCCTACGAGTCACCACCTTCTTCACTGGCATTTCTGTATGCACTTGCAGTAAAAGAAAAAAATAATGCCACTTTTATAAAGATGTATTTGATGAAGCAGTAAAGTTAATTTTATTAAATCCCCCTTCAGTACTATTAACATAGTAGCAGGATTAAATCTAGTCTCTTGAGTAATATTCTGTGTGATGAAATGGAAAGTATGCATAAATCACTTCTGATGCTTATGAAGTATAATGGCTATACTAAGGAAGACACCTGTGTGAGTTAGGAGCTGAACTAACTGCTTTTTCATTATCACCTTTGAGAATCTACAATTATGATTATTCAGACTTGGGTATTTGGCAGACAATTTTTTGAAAAATAAATGAAGTCTATTATATAAGGAAAACAGATGAATCTGTTGCCAATGATAAAAATCTGAGAAAATGCCAGGCGCGGTGGCTCACGCTTGTAATCCCAGCACTTTGGGAGGCCGAGGCGGGCGGATCACGAGGTCAGGAGATCGAGACCACGGTGAAACCCCGTCTCTACTAAAAATACAAAAAATTAGCGGGGCGTGGTGGCGGGCGCCTGTAGTCCCAGCTACTCCGGGAGGCTGAGGCAGGAGAACGGCGTGAACCTGGGAGGTGGAGCTTGCAGTGAGCCGAGATCGTGCCACTGCACTCCAGCCTGGGTGACAGAGCGAGACTCCGTCTCAAAAAAAAAAACAAAAAACAAAAAAAACAAAACCAAAAACAAACAAACAAAAAAATCTGAGAAAATTAAATTTTGGAAAATGACTCCATTGCTGTGAGTATGCCAGATTCCTAGTACTTGCGTTTTACTGATGAGATCTAAGGTGATATTACCAGATGTCATTTTTTGACACTAGATAACAAATACAAGTATTTGGAAACTTGTATAATTCAATGAATCAATTATTTTTCATTTTGTTGCTCTAGTTCCAAGGCTTTCCTACCACCTCTGAATTTTTGGGGGTTTTAAAGTATAAATCATCTATTTCGTCTGTACCTTTTCTTACTTTTTACATGTGTGAACAGTCATTCACACACTAACAGCAGAGGTTACTAAAACACTTTAACCAGAGGATAACAGATTAATAGCAAATTAAAAAAGATGTGAGATATATAAATTATCTTTGTCTAACGTATAATTGACTAAAAAGCAATCTAACCTGTGTCTAGAAGATGAGGGAGTCCTCCTCCTCCTAGAACGTGATCTTGATCTTGAATGCCTTCTTTTTTCTTCTTTCTTATCTACATTTAGAAGAAAAGGAACTTGCATTTAAAAGTCATTAAATAGGGGCCGGACGCAGTGGCTCATGCCTGTAATCACAGCACTCTGAGAGGCTGCAGTGGGAGGAGCACTTCAGTCCAGGAGTTCAAGACCAGCCTGGGCAATATAGTGAGGCCTCATCTCTACAAAAAATACAAAAATTAGCTGGGCATGGCGGTGTGTGCCTGTGGTCCCAGGTACTTGGGGAAGCTGAGCAGGGAGGCTGAGCTGGGAGGATTGCTTGAGCCTGGAGATGAAGGGTGCAGTGAGCTGTGATTGCACCACTGCACTCCAGCCTCGGCAACAGAGTGAGACCCCTCAAAAATAAAAACAAGCAAACAAAAAAACACATCAAATAGGAAGATTATTCCCTTTCAGAAGTTATTCTAATAATTTTTCACCTTAGTTTTCAGCTTTTACATACAACCCTTGAATGTCACAAGTAACCATTTTATAATCACGATTTTGAAGCTTACTGAAATACTATAAATTACAAATCATCCAAGCTTTTGGTAGATCCACATTAGACGTCTAATTCTCAGCTAGCTAAAGGTTCCTTTGACTATTTTACTTGCCAGACTTAAGAGGCTGTGAAGTGTTTTCTGTCCAGCAATCCATAAAGAGGGTACATTTCTCTTTCTTTGGCTCTGATTTACTCTTGACAAGGTTCTAAATGAGGGGTCCCCTTTCCTTTCCTTGGTTCTTCACAGACTCAATATTTGGACCCCAAATGCAGAAAGTCATGGTTCACTTACTGATTTTAGCCCACTTCTGTGACAGAACCAGATTTTAGTAAGCTAGCTCGCTTCCTGTTATCTGCTCATCACTCCTCTTCCCTACCTATTTTCAATTGTGTAAGTATAGAAAGGAGATCTGGAACTACACATAAGAAATTCCTTAACTGAGGACATAACAAGAGAAATAAAGCCACTGTATTCTACATTCATTGACTATCATCAAAGTGAGATTGAGTTTCTTTTACATTTAAGTCATTTCATGAATAGGGTTTAATTTATTGTGAATGTCATTATAATAAATTCATAAAAATATTGGTAAAAAATCAGTTCATAAACTACATTCAGTCATTTTAATCATATATTTTCAATATAAACAGCAGCTAGAACACTGTGTGTCGTAAACCTTACATAGACCCAGCTGTGCTATCTAAGAGCTCCTACTGCTTGCCATGTGACTGTGGCTAATTATTTGACATTTTCCTGGTTAAATAACATAATACGTATAAAGCATTTGGTATCAGTTTATCCACTATTATACTTTAAAATTACTTTCCTAATAATAGGCACATTAAAAAACATTCCCATTTATTAATGAATAAGATATTTATAAGAAAGAAAATCCAGGGCCATAGATCTAGACATATATGGGCAGATAGTATGATATCTATTCATTTAATCTCAAAAAGACAATCTGCAAAGACAACTAATTTTCTTTAAAGAAATATCATTTTAAACAGAAGCATTTTCACTAGGTTCTCTTGATCAATGAAAAAATTTAAAATTAGGCTATCCCAACTTAAACATAAAGAAGAAAAACAAAATATTATATCAAGTATTAGATAATCCTATTGACATTTTGGACTAGATTAACCACTGCTGTGGAAGGCTGTGCTGTTTGTTGCAGGATATCTAGCAACATGTTGGTCCTTTGCCCTCCAGATGCAGTTGGTACTCCTGTGACCACCAGGATTGTCTCCAAATACGTCCGAGTGGCACTCCACTATACAATCTTTTATCAGAATTTACAACATTTTAAACAACTAGGGTGTCACTCAACACAATACCACATTTATGTCAAAATCATTTTTGCCAAAATCCACACAACAAAATTGCATAAACATTGTTTACCTGGTTCTATAGCAGCAGAAATTAGGGACTGTGCTTCTCGTACTCTTTTCATAGCTTCCTCTATTTCTTTACTAGAGGTATCTGATTTCAGACTTGGTGAAACGAGACCAGCAGCTACATGATTCAACCTGAAACAGAACGTAGAAATGGGATATGAAATATTTTAAAATGCACACCAGCATTTCAAATAAATACTGAAGTATATAACATCATTTTAGCAAAATATTCCTTCAAAAAAAGGGAGGGGAGGACTCCAGGATAACTTTGGTAAACAACATATAGTACAGCATTGTTTTGAATATTTACAAGTATTTGTTTTAATAACTAAGAGTCATCTGGAATTAGAAAAATACCTATTTTGCTGAACATCCATTAACTTTCCATAAACAAACACATTTTTAGAAATGCCAGTACAAGAAAATATGCTGATGCTAAGAACTTTTATTCATATAAATTAAAAATTTTTGGCCAGGTGTGGTTGCTCACGCCTGTAATCCCAGCCCTTTGGGAGGCCAAGGCGGGCGGATCACGAGGTCAGGAGATCGAGATCATACTGGCTAACACGGTGAAATCCCGTCTCTACTCAAAATACAAAAAACTAGCCAGGCATGGTGGTGGGTGCCTGTAGTCCCAGCTACTCAGGAGGCTGAGACAGCAGAATTGCTTGAACCCGGGAGGCAGAGATCGCACCACTGCACTCTAGCCTGGGCGACAGAGCGAGATTCCGTCTCAAAAAAAAAAAAAAAAAAAAAAAAAGAGGCCAGGCGCAGTGGCTCAAGCCTGTAATCCCAGCACTTTGGGAGGCCGAGGCGGGCAGATCTCGAGGTCAGGAGATCGAGACCATCCTGGCTAACACTTTCACCCTGTCTCTACTAAAAATACAAAAAATTAGCTGGGCGTGTTGGCGGGTGCCTGTAGTCCCAGCTACTCCGGGAGGCTGAGGCAGGAGAATGGCATGAACCCAGGAGGTGGAGGTTGCAGTGAGCCGAGATCGCACCACTGCACTCCAGCCTGGGGGACAGAGAAAGACTCCGTCTCAAAAAAAAAAAAAAAATTATGACATAGTAATTTTCTGGGGAAGAGCATTACCTTTTACTTTGTAGGTGGGGAGGAACTGAGACAGAGGCCAAAGGCCTACCAAAATTACACATGAAGTCTTGAGTGGAAAGGCTAAAGATGCCCCTTACAGGTTTACATATGTAAAAAAAAAATTAAAGGCCGGGGACGGTGGGGCTCATGCCTGTAAGCCCAGCACTTTGGGAGGCCGAGGTGGGTGGATCATGAGGTCAGGAGATCGAGGCCATCCTGGCTAACACGGTGAAACCCCATCTCTACTAAAAGTACAAAAAATTAGCTGGACGTGGTGGCATGTGCCCGTAGTCCCAGCTACTTGGGAGGTTGAGGCAAAAGAATTGCTTGAATCTGGGAGGCGGAGGTTGCAGTGAGCCGAGTTTGCACCACTGCACTCCAGCTTGGGCAACAGAGTGAGACTCGTCTCAAAAGAAAGAAAGAAAGAAAGAAAATTATAGACACAAAATTTAGTAGTTATTTGTGGGCAGAATGGGAAATGTAGTAAATAATGGGTACATAGGAAGCTTCAACTTGTATTGGTATTATTTTATTTTATAAGCTGGGTGATGGGTACCAAGCTGGTGATTGGTTTTATTTTTAGATAATTTCTAAGAAAAAAGGCCACTAACTACTGAAGTAGAACGATTCCGTCCTTTTCATGCTCTCTCACTTACTGACAGTGACTTTCACCAAGTTAAGGTGAAAAGGTATAAAGTTCAAATTTATTATGCCAACAAATAACCAGTGAAAAAAACTGATGAATTTGTCACATCGTCAAGTCGGAAACAATTTCTGTGACAGCATGAAGAGCACTTATCAAAAGCACCTAAAATAAAATGTTGGCTATTAATTATATAATATGTAATACTACTTTGCTCTGGGATAGTGATTCCCTCAGCTTTGCCTCTAACTCCTACTATCCTCAGGACTCAGCCTCTGATCTTCAAACGAAGTTGTCCCCTTATTAGCTCTTTTGCTATCATCCAGGTATAAGTCATTTACAATTACTATTCAAGACTTAAATGACACTAAAACAAAATATTTTAGAGGACCTTACTTCTGTATTTCTCTCCTTGTTTCTAGGTAACAATATATATTGCTTGTCTTGAGAAAAGATAACTTGATAACTTTCTTATAAGCTATCAAAAAAACTCTTTTTCTTCTTTTTTTAAAATTTTATTATTATACTTTAAGTTCTAGGGTACATGTGCACAACGTGCAGGTTTGTTACATATGTATACATGTGCCATGTTGGTGTGCTGCACCCATTAACTCATCATTTAGCATTAGGTATATCTCCTAATGCTATCAAAAAAACTAATTCTGTAGACATTCAGATACCACATCACCAATGAAAACAAAGAAAAAACGCTTACTTGGGATCAACAGTACTCATAAGCTTCAGCAACTGATCTGCAGCAAGAGACTGCAAAAAATAAAACATAAGAACAATGAGAATACATAAAACAATAAATGACCAATATTTTCTAGGCAGAAAACTGAACAACAGAAATCCATGCAGGCTACATGCCATGAAACATATATTTTATAGTAGCCACATTAAAAAAGAAAAAACAAAAACAAAACAAAAACCGGTGACATCAGTAGCTACAGTATTGGATAGAGCAGCTTTAGCAAGTTATCTAAAGATTATGAGGCTGAACAGTCTAGATATTATAGAATTATGTCTCCTTTAAGACTTTTTGACATAAACATGTAAAACTCAAAACAGCTTAGCCAATATAATACAAAAGATCTCTACAAAGAACTTCAGAAAAAAAGGTTAGCTAAATTAAAATAAAAATTTCCATGATAGAAAAATTATAAACCACATTCCTATCTTTTCATGACTATTTACTCTGACTCTATGACACACTGATAATGTACTGGCTTCTCGTGAACCTATTTTCTATTTTGAACTATATAAAAGAAATCCATTAATGGATAAGGAGTTAGTCATTCAGTGACTGTTTAAAGCTCTGACAAGTTTAAACAAGAAAAAAAATTACTACAACACAGCCATTAGCTTCTGCTCTTGAAATGCAAACCAACAGTTAATGAAACAGATCTTCTGTAAAAATGGGTGAAAAACTTGAAGTTACTAAGTTATACCTGAGAGTTCAAGTTTGCTCCAGGAAGCCCAAGTGCAGCAAGGGCAGGATCAAGAGTAGGAGCCCCCAAAGCAGCCAGTGGAACAGCGCCAATCTGTGAAATGTCAAATTTAATTTATTTAAAACTTCATTTCAGTTCCTTATACCAGGGGTTAATACTTTTTTAATGTAAAGGGTCAGATAACAACTTTTCAGGCTACAGGGTCCCTGTACAACTCCTCAGTTGTACACAAACCATATGACTATTGCCATCATAGCTTAAAAGCAGCCAGAGACGATACCTAAACAAACGGCTGTGGTCCAATAACAATCTATTAACAGAAACAGGGGTCTTGCTCTATATATGACACCCATGTTCCATCCATTACATTTCCCCCCTAAATCGTAGATTAAGAAAAAAAGACAAAATATTTCAACATATTCTTGTGCTGATTTTAATTATTTATTGCTTCTCAGGATCCAAATCTACTATTCTTTGCCCTGCTGTTTTGTGATACTGGAGGCAGGACCTTTATAAAGCATTTCTCCTTTGACAGTTGCCATGATATAAGACTTCATTTGGAAAGAGTGCTGGAAGGACACTGACTAAGGAAGGGGCTCTTCCTGGCTCCTGTGTCCCCTTTCTGATTATTCCTGCAGCACCATGTCAAACACCCAGTAGCCCTCACCTCTCAGTGAGTTTTAGTACCAACTACTTATGCAGCTCCCCAGGGCACCCGAGAGAACTTATTTACTAGTCACCCTTCCAAAAACAAATCTAAGTTTCAGCATAGATGGGGAAAGAGGAGTCCCCTGAACTAAATGGGTATTCCTTCTGCTTCAGCCTCAGAGGTAGTGGTTGTTTCTTACACTTGTGATTCCTGTATTCATTAGAATTCCCCTAGTAATCTCCTATCACTAGTTAGTAATTCCTTAAATGTTCCCTGTTCAAATCACTGCAGGGTTCTGCCACCTGCTTGACACAATTCTGATTAATCCATAATGTAACAGACACAAACCATGAAAGTGAGGCTACTTTAAAAACATCTGTAGCTTTTGAAACAGCCTCACTTTCTCCACACTGTGCTACAAGTTCTCCTTGTTTCAATTTATTTAGTAAATACAAACTATCAAACTTTCTATAATTTAACTATTTATTCAGTACAGGCAAAATACTGTGTTAATACTATTTTAACTTACTGTCCAATATAGCTATTGCATAGCTTTATACATTAAAGGAATTTAGAAAATTACCCAGATCTGGACTGGACGCGGTGGCTCACGCCTGTAATCCCAGCACTTTGGGAGGCCAAGGTGGGCAGATCACTTGAGGCCAAGAGTTCAAGACCAGCCTGGCCAACATGGTGAAACCCCATCCCTACTAAAAATACAAAAATTAGCCGGGCATGGTGGCGCGTCTGTAGTCCCAGCTATTTGGCAGGCTGGGGCAGAATCGCTTGAACCAGGGAGGTGGAGACTGCAGTGAGCTGAGATTGTGCCACTGCACTCCGGCCTGGGTGACAGGGCGAGACACTGTCCATCTCAAAAAAACAAAAACAAACAAAAAAACCCAAAAACACAAAAAAACAAAACAAAGAATAAGGAAAATTACTCAGATCCTGATTTTATAGGTTAAAAAAAAAAACCTAGGAGTTAAGTGATAAAAGTCACACCCAAAAAGCTTAGGAACTCCTAATCTTTCATTCTACAGTGCATTTCACAGTTAAGAGTCAATTAGTCAATTATTTACGCAGGCAAAATGATATACTAGAAAGAATGCTTTTATAAATTTGCAGTTGAGGCTCATCATTCACTACAATCTTTGAAACTACTGACCAGTTACAATCTCAGTAATTAGAATACACAGTATTTAAAGTGCCTTTTAGTTCTAAAATGATAAGCTTCATACAGCATTGTCAGTGTTAGAAGCACTATTGCAACCAATTTTCTTTCACATTCCCATATCAAACATCTCCATCAAGAACTGCCTTTGTTTTCAAGCCACTTATGTAATTTAAAACCCCCCAAATAACAGGAAAAGATAAAGGGGAAGGAAAAAAATGAAGGGTTCACTTGTGAAATTTTAACCTCAGTTTTCTTTCCTGGTCCAAATGAACCTATTTTTAACAGTGTGTTCAGAGAAGTGTTCATGCCTCACGAGAGTGTTCCAAAACTACTTATGGGTTATTTTGAGAGTCAATGGTCAAAGTGATACAACAGATATTTGATGATTTTTTCAGAATGTTCCTAAAATACAGAAGTCTAAGAGATCTTCTATACTATCTGTGATTTTAATATAGACATGTGATAATGCTGTCCGAACTAGAATCTTATGAGTACTTACAAAGCTCAAATGTTTAGCTTCATCCACAATTCTGTTTTTTTTCCCCCACCCTTTAAGAATTCAACAGAACTAGTACCTGGGTAAGTGGGTTAGGGGTAGGCAGGAGTCCACCACCAGGCAGAAGACCTGCCACTGCATTAGCTGGTGCCAACAGAGACAAAGCCTTAGCTTCATCAGGAATAACTCCTGCAGAGAAACATCCTTGCATTAGAACACATTCTTTTCTAAGACAGAAAACACACAAAAACACCCAGAAAATGTCTCCCTGATACACCACCTGAGTTTGTTGAAAGTACTTATGTTCGCTAAAATACAAAGCTTGATTTCTATGATTATTTATCATTAATTTTATGTCAGAATGAACTTCAATGTGTGAAAATTTGTTTCCTTTTTCTCTACAAATGGTTAAGTTTCTAGAGTAAAAAAAAAATAGCACAATACACACTACTTTTTTGTTAACACTGCCAAGATTTCATCACCTGTACTCGATTTTTAAGTCATGAACCAAACGTAAGCAAGCACAGTCGGTTCTCCAGGGGTGTGCTCTCAACTTTCAAAAGCTGTTTTATGAACAACGACTCGTGTCGGCTGCTTCACTATAAAGCACACAGAAAAATCAAGATACACAAGACAAAAAAAGTTTGATTTAGGGGTTAATAATATGGTACAGTTACTAAGATTTTCTTTTACACCTACCATACAAATTTTGTAAAAATTAAGAGAAGAAAGTATGTAAAGGAAATATTCTGTTGGAATCAAGCGTAGGGCTTTTGCTGACTCATGAAAATGAATATGAATGTTTCTGAAGGTCTCTGAATACACACAAGATGTGTGCATGGGAGTGAGAGAGAAAGAGAGATAGGTAAAACAACATGGCACATTCCTTACCTGTACAGTAAAATGCTTTATGTTTCGCCATGTGCCATGCTAACCATACCAAAAAATGCTGCTATACAGTGCCAGTTGAAAAGCTAACTTAGCCAAACTCCTTAAGCCAAAAATGACATATATATCTGTTTTTAAAGCCTAATCTGTGTATTCAGATAAAATCTAAGGGTCCTAAAACAAATATTTATGTAGACAATTTAAATTCTATCCAACAGCAAAAGCCCTATACAGATGGATTAATCTGTTAATGTGCCCAAGCCCCCAAAATGAGAGTTCAATAATACAATTAAACTACATATTTGCAAATACCAGTAGTATTTCTGTAATACATATTAAGAAACTGCATCTCATCATAAAACATACAATATGTACAGGGCACTTAAGAGAAACTGGATAAGCTGCAGAAGAAAACTGTTGGGTGGTATTTTCAGCAGGGCCTGGTATATAGTTCAGGCTGAACCAGGGAAAAGAACTGTAAAACACAACAACAAAAAAGAAAAACCACTGTTAAATAAAGGTAATGGTTCCTTCCACCTATACTGAGAAGTGCCGATAATATAAACAAATGTATACTACACAGCACTGTTATCTTGCTTGTGTCAGAGCTGTCATCAATTTAGATACCAAGAGTTATGGAGGGGAAGGGGGAGAAGATCATTTAGATATAGGGCAGTAATGCATCAATATTAACAAACCTACAGAGATTATGGGATAATTTTGCATGCAAAATTATGTCTCAAGAGGATATATTCAGTATCAACATCTTACTCAAATTAGTGCATTTGCAACATTTCTGGCAAACTAAAATCCTCTTGAATTTATTGTGAGACACCTGATAGAAGATCTGCATCCATTAAAAAAAAAAAAGTCATGCATCTGATCCTCTGATTAAAAAAAGACTATTTAAAAATAAAACTACAATTTAAAAATAGCAATGAGGCCCCTCACCAGTTAATTTTCATGCGTCAAGAGTATTTTTTTTACTGCTGCTTTGATAGAACCATGAAATACTGCATGAATGTGTAGAAATGAAAGAAAAAGAAACAGACAAAAGAAACAAACATTAACCAAGGAACCTAAAAAATCCCCAAATCCATTACTATTAAGAGTTCCTTCCAAATTCAGCTATCTTAGTTTTACCAATTAAGACTATTCCTTACCGTAGACTATGTCTACTGTTCTAAAACACTGACCAAGAGCTAACACCGAAGTGTAATAGCTAAATCTGGAGGGAATTGTATTTACTGGAGGTAACATTAATACAGCATATCATACCAGAATTAAATTCACCAACAATAGAATTCTGAATGAAATATTCCCCTAATTCTATATACTGTATATTCCTAAATAGTTCACTTCCAAAAATAGGTCTAGAAAAATTACTATGGCCTGAAAATATTTATGAAAGTCATTTATATGATATACTGTATTATGTTCAGGGATTGGGAACTATAATACTTAGCCAATAAAAAATTTAAATTTACAGGCTAACCAAAATGTTTTACGTATTACTCACATGATTTGACCCTTGTTCCAAGACCTATACTCTATTTTATTCATCCTGAATTTGAATTCTGTAAATTTTCTGTTGATGGTCTTATCCTATAACAGGCACACTGACATAAAAGAAATTGCTTAACCAAAACACACTAACTCAAAAATTTATCTATCTATATATTACAAAACCTTAAAACTGGGCTCATACACTTTAATATCATGGAGACAGAGGTACTATCACATAACATGCCTTAACCCATTTATAAATATAAGTTAATTTCTTTAGAAAACCAGAGGCAATTTCTGTTAAGTGTTAAGGACTAGACATTTCACAACTTTTACAAGGTATGGTGTAAATGTTCACATTTGTATTCAAAGATTTCAGATAGCATCTAAAATCAACAATATTAAGATTCCACTTCCACTGACCAGTTTATTAAGGAAAGGGGAAAGCATTTAAATCCTGGTCAGCATATTAAATTATTAACTTAAAATCCAGCAGTTTTATCATATTTCAGTGATTCGAGTAAAATTTATAGTTACCAAAAAGCAAATCAAGTAGCAGTACATTGGGAACAAACTAATTATAAAATACGCCTTAGAAAATTTTACAAAATGGTATTAAAATTTCTTGTCACAGTGGCTTTTTAGATCCAAAAAACCTGCTCATTTTTTTCTGTCAAATTACTTTAACAGCCTAAAATGTAAAAAGAGAGAAAATGTAGTTAACAAATGGTTACACCAGGAAAACACTTGGGGCACTTGAGTGCTTGCTGGCCTTTAGTTAATGTCTAGAATCCCCTGTAGCTGCAGAGGACCCACTGTTTTTCAGGCATCTGGAAGGGTTTTGCATTTGCCTTCTCCACTATAAAAATCACACACACAAATAACAGAGAGAAGAATTTATTATTTAGAGATATTCTAGAAATATAGCAAGAATGAACAAGAAAATCTGGCATAAAATAAAACACCCAGTGCCCATCTGGCACCTAAGCTACAGGAAATCTTGAACTTTCATGAAAACCAAAATCACTGCAACCCTTGGTATACTGAAATTCAATGTGTTTTTTTTTTTTTTTTTCCAGATTATCAATGTGAGGAAGCTTTAAGAAAATAAAATCAACCTACTCATTTATTTAAAACAGAAATAACATCATGCATTTATTTGAAGGTTCTGTAAGCATACATGGAGTGAATCATTTACCTTCAGGGCTTCTTCATAAAACTTAACATTAAATTAACTAAGTAGATGTATCTCAGGGAGTTACAATAAGGGACATGGTTTTAAACAACTTAAAAATGTTTTAAAAGAAAACAAAACGTAAATATAATAACAGACCTAATTTCTAATTTTTAGAATTAAAAAAAATCTGCAAGCAAAAATTACGGACTGCAGTATAACAAGGGTTTAAAAATGTTAATAGCTTAGATTTAACATGCTACTAATGCTCACTCTACATCTACTGAGGTAGATGGTCATCTTAGGATGCCCACATAGGTAGTTAAACAAAGCACAAACCTTCTGCATATGGTACGACTATCAAAGCTCTGTCAACGAATACAGTGTTTGTCAGATGCTGTGCCACAACTGCTGAGTCTGGATCATGGAACTTAACAAAGCAGACACGAGATGAGACTGGCAAAGGCGAATCACTAAAAATAAACAAATAACATAAAAGAGAAACAGAATTATCAGTTAAAACAAATGCTAACTCACAAACCAACACATTTCAAAAGTAAAACAGATTAAAAAACCTAACTGTATACTAATGTAGTTAAATTCAAAAGAAAACATTCTCAATAATATACTGTTCACTGAAATAATGTAGTGAATTGCAGGTCAGATAAAAACTTATAATCACAACTTACATTTACAGTGTATCAGGTTAAAAACAGTTTGGTACTAAAGTCTCAGAGACTGAGAGGACCACAAAATTGTCAACAGTTTCTTTCATAATACTAATACTAGCTATTTTTAGATACAGGTAACAGTAGTAGTTCGGGGCTCAGAAACTTCCTTATGGCTTTCTCAGAATAAGAAAGATGAACAATTTTTATGTCAGGGACAAATGAATATCATGAGCAAGAACATGTACTCAATCATCAGTGAGTTTTCTTGAACTGCATAGAATAAACAGGTTCCATGCCCTGCACTCTTTTACCCATAGCATATGAGAACTCTTATGCACTGTATATAATCAGTGATTTCTGGCTGGGAGCACTTTCAGATAAAAGAAAAAATTCAGGCACACATGGGGATAGTACTACGCTCCACTAGTGCTAGCCTGCAAAGTTTCAATAAGCAAAAGGGCTAGTTCCCTCAGCAAATTACTTCCTTAGGTAAAAGAAAGACAAGTGCTCAACTGCAAGCTATGGCAGTGTAGGTAAGACAGATAACACAGGAAGCAGGGTTTTTTTCAACTGTTAAGTTATAGGGTAGATCAAATTTCTGCCTTGAAACTGTGCATGAACGCAGGGATGGCTCAAGCCCATACCAAAAGTTATTTGGAAAGCTAGTGCCCTAAGGCAGAAATAAACAAACCATCCCTAGTTAATCCACTCTAATGTGTATTAGAGTCATGGGGTGGGGGTTGGGGGTAATCCACACTCTTCACATCAATTACATCAAGATCTCTGATGAAGTTTGAGCTCTTTCTCCTTTAATTCTCTCTGAAAACTTTATGCACCTAGGGTACAAAACTACTTCATTGTAACATCAACATAACACTTATATCGTAGGACTCATTAATGAAAAGGAAAATCCTATATTTTAACACTATCTGAATGAGGCTCCACAGTTTCTAAAAAATGAAACACACTCATGTGTACATAAAATTGTAACTGCATCAGATTTGGTTATACTAAGAATTTCAGATTCATTGTTGGAAAGAAAAATAATTTCTTTTAATTTAGGCCTAACAAAAAAACCCACAATTTTTATCACAACTCAAACACTAACATGATGTTATATATGGCCTGAGAACTCAAACCCATTAGAACTTCTGATACAAGTTTCCCTACCAGGATCTCCCAGGCTAAACACAGACCCTAACCCAAGTTCAAAGCAAAATTAACAGGATATCCACAAGCAAGTTAAGCCACCTTGTTATACAGGCTCACTGTTGAATGTTTCTTGAAGAATACAGTGGTTTTTAGATGTGAAACGCTGCTGGTATAAAATTTAACAATGTTGCACCCGCAGTAGTAAAAATAATGTTTAAGCAATGTCTCCTTAAAGAAATGGGAGGGGTCTTACTATGTTACCCAGCCTCCCACTCCAGCTTCCCCAATAGATGGGGCTGCAGGCATGCCTCACTGTCAAGTACTTCAGCAGGTTTAGTAAGCTACGGCACTTCACATTTCTTTGCTGACATCCATGTTTCCATCACTAAATTACAAACATCTTTTCATGCTATCATCTTATATTCTTAACACCCTACACAATGCCCTGGGAAAGAGGCACTTAACACTTCTTAAAACTGACCTCTACCAATTCTTTAACACTTTTTATTGTTATTTTATTAAAAGAAATGACTCCCAAATATGATATTTTTAATGAATAGTTCTTTAGGAAAAAAAGTACTGCCTCCGTGCTCAAATTGTATTCTTTGTACTTGGCAACCTTAAAGTGACTCATATTTTTTTTCCTACTCATTAATGGCATAGGAATGCTCCAATTATTTTGGCTACATCAAAACCTGTTAAGTGATGGTAGGGTACAGATAAAATATGAATTTGAATACCGTGAATAAGAAATATAATTTCATCTCTCTCCACTTCAAATGGCCTCCTTTAGATGGGTTTAAAACAAGTTTTTGTTGGTATCTGGGCCCACAATTACATTCTTACATTTCTTCGATTAGAATTTCTTTTTTTTTTTTTTTGAGATGGAGTTTCACTCTTGTTGCTCAGGCTGGAGTGCAATGGCACGATCTTGGCTCACCGCAACCTCCACCTCCCAGGTTCAAGCGATTCTCCTGCCTCAGCCTCCCAAGTAGCTGGGATTACACGCACGTGCCACCAAGTCTGGCTAATTTTTGTATTTTTAGCAGAGATGGGGTTTCACCATGTTAGTCAGGCTGGTCTTGAACTCCTGACCTCAGGTGATCCACCTGCCTCAGCCTCCTAATAAAATTTATCTTAATATGATAATATGTTAATATAAGATAGAGGACTGATGCCTGAAATTAATTTTTGTGCTCTAAAATTCTGTGGAAGTACTGCTTCCAAGTATGACATGTATTTTACTCCGTATCTCTTTAGAATTAATATAAAGTAGGGAGAAATGAAGAACAAGATAGGGTAAAGTGAGTCCTGCATGCCACTTCTGTCCTCCAACTAAGAGTGGTGGTGTAGTTTTTAACAGTTCTTACGTGTCCTCTGAGGGCTATTTCAGAATCTTCTAGGCTCCACAGAGAAAACCTGAGATTTCCGTCATTCACCTAAGGGTCTGTAGAGAATCTTTTTTATATGAAGGCCCAGATTCTTAACAAGGTGTTCATGCCTAGTAATGTATGAGAACTTCAGGTTTTAGGCTACTGATATCAGCCTTCCAACTTCCACCTTAATAGTGTGCTAAGTGGAGAATTTCGAGCTCATAAATAAAAGTATCTCCGAAACCCACAAAAGGAGGTGTGTGACAAAGACGACATTAACCTGAAAACTTGACTGCTGACCTCATGTGCCCCCTTCTCACTATGTAAAGAAATATACAACAAAATGGCGCATCGATTAAAACCATTTTTTCTTTAAAGGTGCACTAAACTCTTTCCCTTACCTAATATACTAATTTATACTTATATAACCATTAAAGTATCCATTTTGGGTCACCGAAAAGTTACTAATGAACTTCAATGTATCTCCATATTACAGCAGCCTTAAGTTACTGCATAACTGTGACATACTTCACTGGGATCATCACCTGATAAGCACTTTGCTGGGCAATCCCACTAAAAGAAAGCATATGAAGATCTTACAAGTTACTTGGCTAAATAAACAAACTCCTGATCAAGTGGTAAAGGAGAGTCACAACTTGGGTTCAAGTTCTAGTTCTGACACTGGCAGTATGGCTTGGGCATACAAAAAATACCTGTGAATTTCAGTTCACGAACTTGTAAAACAGGGTCAAAAACATTTTTTCCTCTGGGTTTGTAAGGATTAAGATGCATTTAGAAAGCAACTCATACACAATAGATATTCAAACAATGCTGCATTTCCAATACGCATTTCAGAAACAACCAGAATCAAAATAACAGTTTAACAAAGAGTATATGTGGGGTACATTGACAGATGCTTTCAAATAGCTGCAGAGCCATCATGCTGTAGAGATGGTTAGAATATCACCTATTGTAAAGATAGTATTTCTATTTCTCAGTGAAATTATAGGCCAAAAATTCTGGTTTAAAAAGAAGGAATAAATAGATGGACTTAACAATGCAGGCAACCTCCTTGAGCAGGCTGTCATTGAAATGTCTATCATAATCCCAGAAATGTTTCCCCAAAATAGGCATTCAGAACCCAAATGAAGAGTTTCAGTAGGTGTGGGCGAGGTTCAGTCATCTATGTATTTTAAAGCACCTCATATTCTACAGGAGAGAAGTTGTTAAACTTAACCTGTCAACTGGTGACAGGCGCTATAGAAAAAAAGTAGTGTTAAGGAGAATAAAGCAGCAGCAGAGGTGCTCTATTTTACATAGGGTGGTTTGGGAAGGTTTCTCTGATTAAGGTGACATCGGAAAAACAAAAGTAGTTAAGCATGTCATAGATATGTCTAGGGGAAAAAGAGTTACAGGTGCATGTCACTGCCTTCTTGGGGGAAATCATATAGTTTTCCCTCAGTATCCATGGTTTCAGGACTCCCTGCAGGTAACAAAATCCACAGATGCTCAAGTCTCTTACATAAAATGACATAGGGAGGGGGAAGAGGTGGAGGAAAAATAAAATCATGGCATATTACCTGTGCACATCCTCTTGCATACTTTTAAATCTCTTGATTACTTATAATACCTAATACAACGTAAACAGTTGCTATACTGTACTGTTTAAGGAATGACGACAAGAAAAAAGTCTGTATATGTTCAGTACAGACGCTCTCTCCTTATATTTTCAATTCACAGTGGGCTGAATCCATGGATGTGGAACCCAGAGATGAAGAAGGCCAACTGTGTAGATAATAGTTACAATCAGGTGACCTGTTCACAACAGATAGAATTTTATGTAATCTGAGCCATTCAATGTTATGAGTAAACATTTTTGGAATGATGAGCCCTGTGGACCACTGGGAAGTATATGCAACTTGTGCAAGTCAGATTAGTTTATTGAAACTTATAGTTAAAAAAACAAAATGCAACATCAAGTAAATAAAAGTAGCCATCTACATTACTATCAAATGTAGAAGGCCACTAGTAACATTTAACTTATTGTAACCTTGTACATTTTAAAAGACAAAATGATCTTGTATGTGGGAAGATAAATGAAGGAGTCAGAGTAAAAATGTGTCAATTTATCTCTCTCTCTCCCAATACGGGGAAAGGAGTCCTTTTAATGCAGAGTATCCCAGATCATATAGTTGAAGGAGACATTCTCAAGCACACACTAGCTGTCCTGGTTATGAAGGAACTACTTATTTGACTACGAAACAAAAAGACTCTGGTCCATCACAACTTCCTCTAGGATACTGGTCACGCATTACGTAAAAGATGAACCAGTATAATGCGTACATCTCTCTTACCTTTTTTCTAAATGCATCATAAAACTGCCTTCAGAGAATAAACAGCATTTAAAAGTCAGCAACTATAATAAAATTTTTAACTTGTAGGATTGGAAAGAATTGTAGTAAATCGAATACCTCAAATATTCCACTAATAAAACTATTAAAATCATCCAATGTATCACTATTTTCTGCTATTTTACTGTTTATTAATTTTACAAGCTTAAAACAGTAAGTCTTGAGAAAACTGAACAACAGCAAAGCATCTATTTTTGTATGTTCATGTTATGAAAGCTATTTGTCCTTCATTACCAAATCAAGTATCTGTCAAAATAACAGGAATAAAGATATATGTGTTTGTTCCCAGAACTCCACGTCATGCAAAGTAAATCCTCTCTCCACATGTACATTTCTCTAAAAATTAGAAACATACCAATTTGAAAACACCAACAATCTTGTGAAAGTATTTTAAGTGGAAAGTGATGAAATATGCTAATACTTAACAAATATCTCATTATGATAAACTTTTGTCAATTATTTTATTGAGCAGAAAGTTAATGGTTACATGTACCATAACAGTAGATTCTTAGAGGATTCCAATTTCCTGTTTAGTATTTAAGTGACGTCATAAAATTCTCAATATATAGTGTTTACTGATAAGGACGTTTGAATTGTCACTTCTCCACCAATAATTCTTCCAAAAAGCACAAGACTATTATTATTATTCCAATTGTCTGTTTTAATAGTACACCTTATCTTACTTCATAGCTTCTTTTAACTATTTTTTCTTTACAATTAATCCACTTATTTAATATTCTTGCGATAGAAATAATTTTCAAAATAAAAGTGAGATAAAAAGGATAAAAAGTCATACACTCTAATTCAAATTTCAACATTTATAAAAATCCTTCTCAAGAACAACTATGAAATATCACAAATCTGTATATTATTCAAACAAAGGAAAATCTCTGGTTTATAACCCGTTTTTTGAAATTATAAAAATTAAGTAGTCAGGCTCACTAAACTAAGCGTCTGTCAAAAAGAATATGATCTTTGAATTATATTGCTGGGCCAGAACCACATAACGGCAATAACAATAAGTGAACAACCTACAAAGTTTAACACCAAATTAACACAGGCATGAATAATTTTGTTACCTTTCTCCCAAGAACGCAAAGAACAAATACTCAAGTTTTTTAAAAAAGGGATTTAACCTATATACGACGTACAGAGTGCAGTTAGTCTTGCGTTAAGTCCCCAAAGCCAAACGACCACGTTGGCACAATTTAAGGCGGAAAAAAAAAAATTTCCCGAGAATAAGAGCCAGTGTTTCCTAATCCCCAAAAGCCCTGGCCCTGCCTCTCTGCACTTTTTTGTAGGCCTAGAACACAACCGTCTTAAGTAAATCCACCAGCCACCAGCCACTCAAGCAGCCTGGCTCGGGGAAGCAGCGACAGGGGCCTAGGGAAATCGTGTGTGTTAGGCCCGGGCTGAGGCGGCGTTAGCAGCAAACAGTGATGGTGGACGATACTCACTCCGGCGGGAAGAGGCGCAGTTCGTCGATCTTGCCTAGGAAACCGAAGAGAGTCCGCATCTGCTCAGAGCTAGCGCTCGGGGAGACATTAGTCACCTGGATTACCTCGGTGCCGCCGCCTCCGCCGCCACCGCCTCCGCCACCGGGCCCGCCGCTGGGGCCCGGACCTGCAGTGCTGGGGACGACGGTAGTGTTGCTCATGGCGCTGCTCGGGTTCTCGCTCCTGCTTTAACACATCAAACACACAACAAACAGTGAGAAGGAGGGGGAAGAGGAACCGGTTCGCGGGAGAGAGGAGGGTGTCCGATGCTACAGCCTCTGCTACTGCTGCCGTTGCCGCCGCCGCCGCCGCCGCCGTTTCTCCGCCCCGCCGCACGCCGCGGGGGAGGGGATGAGAGCGCGCGAGCTGGAGACCACGAGAAAACAAACGGCCGCCCCACCTCGCCTCCAACCACGACACTAGCGGGCCCGAGCTCCCACAATGCCTTGCGGCGCAGGGCGCGTCAGCGTCGGCTCCACCCCGCGCAGGCCCAGCAGCCCTCGCCTGCAGCCCGAGAAATGCGAGGCTCCGCGGTCTAGAGAAAGGTGTTATCCACCTTCGTCTCTCGTTTTTTTCTTCTTTTTCTTCTCCCTCTCTCTTTTTTTTTTTGGAAGAGAGAAGAGGCACGTATAAACTTTTTTTTTTTAAAGCATTCATCCTCCTGCAAAAAGTCACTTCAGCAACTATTCTTATTAAATACTGCTCACGATATGTCTTTATATAATGATAATCATCTACAGATCTACCCGATTACTAATGATATTTAAACCCAAGCTAAGATGCCACCCCACCACCACCAGTATAAAATGTCCCGAAATCTTCAATGTACATGAATTTTGGTAACATTACATCTGTAACTAATTTGTCACTAAAACTTTCAGAAAAGATATATATTTTAATATTACACTTATTAATAAGCGTTTTGTACATCCATTCACAATGGATGACTTTTTTTTGAGACAGTCGCCCTGTCGCCCAGGCTGGAGTGCAGTGGCACCATCTTGGCTCACTGCAACCTCCGCTTCCCCTGTTCAAGCCATTCTCCTACCTAGGCCTCGCGAGTAGCTGGGATTACAGGCGCCTGCCACGACGCCAGGCTAAAGTTTTGTATTTTTAGTAGACATGGGGTTTCACCATATTGGCCAGGCTGGTCTCCAACTCCTGACCTCTGGTGATCCACCCGCCTTGGCCTCCCAAAATTCTGGGATTACAGGCGCGTGAGCCACTGCACCCAGCCAATTTCACAATAGCTGACTTTGGAAACAGTTTACAGTACTTAAATATATTCAAGTATGTATTTCTAAAGAAAATACTGCAATTTCTCAAGAAAAACTTGTTTCACATACATATTCTTGCTTAAAATAATTTTGAAAGTTTTGACTATTAAAAAAATCCTTGCCTTAGTTTTCAACCTCATCTGAACTATTCTCTCAACTGCATCCAGTGTGTAGTCCAGTGACTTGTAGTGTCCCAAACATGACAAAAACCATAATATCTCTGTGCCTATATACAAGTTATTAATAACATCACTCATCTCATCTGTCATCTTCTGTAGAGCATTCCTTCCCTCACTGCTATGAATTCTGCAGGCTGTTAGGGCTTCCTCTTTTCTGCTAAGTAACAGAAGATACATATATTTATTATTAACATGTATCACTCAAAGTTGTGAGCTTCCTGGGTCAGTCCAGAACCTGGCACAATGTCTGTCACACAGTCTCAATGAATGTGCTGGACACATGCACAAATACACCTGAATGACAATGTCATTTAAGACAGTTCACTAAATAATTTACTTGACCTTGAATGTTTTTAGAGGTAAAAACAACCAACCAACCAACTTGAAGCCTTACAGAGTATCTACATTAGTGAATACCTCTGGGCACAATGCAGTCAAGATGCAATATGTGAGAGATTAGAGCACAAGGTTATTGAGATCTGGATGTAGAGCCAACTGGCTAAGTGACTTTCACTAGTGCTTATACAGAAAACGGATGGGTTGATTGAATGTCAGCCTCAGCAAAATTACAAATTACGGCCTTCATAGAAACCAACTAACGTTAGGTAGAGCCAAGACTTTTCAGAATTTTAAAGAAAAGCATATAGTTGTCCCTCAGTATCTGTGGGGAATTGGTTCCAGGATCCTCCCACAAATACCAGAACCAGAGGATGCTCAAATCCCCTATATAAAATGGTGTTGTGTAACAGTGCATTTGATCTGTATCCATGGGTTCCATGTATGTGGATTCAACCAACCTGGGACTGAAAATATTTGGAAAAAAATTGATGGTCTAAACATGTACAGACTTTTTATTTCTTGTCTAACAACTATTTACACAGCATTTACATTGTATTATTAGTAGTATAGAGACGATTTAAAATATTTGGGAGGATGTGCACAGATGATATACAAACACTATACTATTTTACATAAAGAATTTGAGCATCTGTGTATTTTGATATCCTCTGGGGTCCTGGTATCAATTCCCCATGAATACTCCCCTCAGGACTGGTACGACTCTATTTGTATGTAATGTAAGCACATACCCTCATACTCTTGAGTAACCCTTATCTAAAATGCTTGGGACCATAAGTGTTTTGGATTTTGGAATTTTAAAAAAGATTTTGGAATATCTGCATTATATTTACTGATTTAGCATGCCTAATCCTGACATTTAAAATCTGAAATGCTCCAATGAGCATTTACTTTGTGCCACGTCAGTGCTCAAAAAGTTTCAGATTTTGGAGCATTTTGGATTTTGGTTTTTTGGATTAGGGATACTCAACTTTAATACTGAATACAATGTAAATACTATGTAAACAGCTGTTATACTGTATTTCTAAAACCTTTTATTTTTAATGTCATTATTTTTTATTTTTTGAATATTTTTGATAGGGGTTGGTTAAACCCAAGTATGTGGAACACATGGTTACGGAGGCTGATTGTACAACTAACTGCACGTCACTCATAAATGAGTATCTGTGAATACAAAGAATGGTAATTCATTTTCTCATTTTGAATCAGACATACGTAACTGCCAGTTACAGATACTTAATAGTTTAACATTTATTGTGAGTGCCTACCATATGCCACGCATGCTAAAATATTTGATGATAAAAGGACAAATAACAGAAGGTCAGGGTTCATGCCTTCTTCTTTTTTTCCTTAAATGTTAACACTTACTTATTCTCTGTGATGGGTACACATAAATCTTTTATATGGCTATACATTTTTCTGTATGTTTGACACATTTCATAATTAAAACTACAAATTCAAACCAAAGAAAAAGGTAGTTGTAATAAAATCCTTTAAACCACCAGAAGCCAATTTATGTACAATAACTTACTGAACAAATAGATGATACTTTGCTATCGAGAAACTAAGTGGCAAAAAGTTTATTCAAATGAAGAGGATTTTAAAATATTTTCAAATCATTTAGCAGCTACCAAAAAAAAAAATTACTGAATTTAAAGTTAGAAGGCTGGCTTAAAATACCAGCCCTGTCAGCCAGGTGCGGTGGCTCACACCTGTAATCCCAGCACTTTGGAAGGCCAAGGCAGGCGGATCACGAGGTCAGGAGATCGAGACCATCCTGGCTAACACAGTGAAACCCCGTCTCTACTGAAAATACAAAAACAAAATTAGCTGGGTGTGGTAGCAGGCGCCTGTAGTCCCAGCTACTCGGGAGGCTGAGGCGGGAGAATGGCATGAATCGAGATCGTGCCACTGCACTCCAGCCTGGGCGACAGAGCAAGACTCCGTCTCAAAAAACAAAAAACAAAACACACACGCACAAAAAAACAAAGAAAACCCAGCCCTGTCATTAAGCATGTGATTTGAGAAAATTTCATTTCATTTCTAAGAACCTATGTCAGTTTGTCAGTCAAATGAAGAGTTGAATCATAATTTTGAAGATTCTTGTAGACCTAACAGATTAAATAATTATGTTAATGTCTGTTTTACATAGGAATAAGACATATACCTAAAGACAAATGACGGATATATTAAAGCAAATAAATATAATCAATCTATGACAGTTTTAAATCACTTCAGATTTATTTAGGCTCGCAAGTAAACAAGACTATAGAAAATACAGAATCTGGAGACAGGATTCATGCCTGTTTTATTCACTGTATCTACAATGTCATTAAGAGGCAGTCAAAAAATCTCACAAATTTCTTCAAATATTATGTACCTAAATCTGTTCCAAAGATTTTCCTAGCTGCTGGAAATAGAGTAGGGAAAAGGAAGTTAATGTCCCTGATATCATAAAACTTCAGGTCTAGTATGGCAGACTTTCAATAAAAAAACAACACAGCCAGGCGCGGTGGCTCACGCCTGTAATCCAAATACTTCGGCAGGCCGAGACAGGCAGATCACCTGAGGTCGGGAGTTGAGACCAACCTGACCAACATGGAGAAACCCTGTCTCTACTAAAAATACAAAATTAGCTGGGCATGGTGGCACATGCCTGTAATCCCAGCTACTTGGGAGGCTGAGGCAGGAGAATTGCTTGAACCTGGGAGGCGGAGGTTGCAGTGAGCTGAGATTGCGCCACTGCACTCCAGCCTGGGCAACAAGGTGAAACTCCATCTCAAAAAAAAAAAAAAACCCACACACACACAAAAAAAAACCACAAAAAACCCCACAAAGATGAAAGGAGTAATGTGTTGTGAGGAAATGAAATAGGACAGGGGATGGCGGAAAAAGTGTTACCTGCTGAGACCTTACTAAAAGGAAGAAGCAAGCCATTTGAATTTCTGGAGGAAGAGTATTCCAGACAGAGGAAATAACAAATTAGAAAGACCCGAAGAATAAGAACAAGTTTGAAGCTTTCAAGAAAAGAAGACCACTCTTTCTGAAGTGAATGCATTCCAGTTTATACTTCAGAGAGAGACTTAGAAATCTTGTCATGTGGAAAGCAAAGTGAAGGAAGTATGCACAGAGAAGGTTCAATTAGCTCATCTTTGGATATAAGTAAGGGAAAGCTTCTAGTTATATATAAATGATCATTATTATCAATTTTATTATGAGTTAATGCAGCTGGGTTATGGTGGCTCATCCCTGTAATCCCAGCAGTTTGGGAGGCAGAGGTGGGTGGATTGCTTGAGCCCAGTTGTCTGAGACCAGCCTGGCAATGCAGAGAAACCCCATCTCTACAAAAAACACAAAAAAGTTAGCTGGGTGTAGTGGTGTGCACCTGTGGTCCCAATTACTTGGGAGGCTGAAGTGGAAGATCACCTGAGCCTGGGAGGTCAAAGCTGCAGTGAGCTGAGATCGTGACATGGTACTCTAGTCTGGGTGACAGAGTGAGACCTTATCTCAAAAAAAAAAAAAAAAGTTAAATAACCTACCATTTGGCCTATAAGGTCACATTATGGATAAGTGCATGATTTCTGATAGGCTTTTGAAACACAAGAAATAACTTACAGGTTCCCCATAATACTTTGAAGATTCACAGGTAGGACACGTAGGGAACCACTACTGCTACATTGAAAAAAAAAATTAACTGGTGCGTGATATTGGCAGGAAAGCATGTCAAATAATATTAGACAATGAGGCTTTATACACATCCGTAAAACAATACTAATCCTCTTAGTCCTAATGAACAAGTTTAGTTCTTTTCCATCTCAAGCTTCTAAAAAGATCTTTGTATTTAGATGGAAGGTCTTTTAGATAAAAAAGAGCAGACAGGCCACACACGGTGGCCCACGCCTGTAATCCCATCACTTTGGGAGGCCGAGGTGGGTGGATCACCTGAGGTCGGGGGTTCGAGATGAGCCTGACCAACATGGAGAAACCCTGTCTCTACTAAAAATACAAAATCAGCCGGGCGTGGTGGCGCATGCCTGTAATCCCAGCTACTTGGGAGGCTCCTCGAGGAGGAAGAATTGCTTGAACCCAGGAGGTGGAGGTTGTGGTGACTAAAGATTGTGCCACTGCACTCCAGCCTGGGGTAACAAGAGCGAAATTCCGCCTCAAAAGAAAAAAAAAAAGAGCAGACACAGGTATGCATAATCCCTCTACCCACTGGGAACCCTGTTTGCAGCTGGATAAATCAAGTCACTTTTTGTTAGCCACTTTTGTTCACACTAATGGAAAAGACAGTGGAGTCCTCCCAATTAACACAATTATGCAAATCAGCACAAGGAACAGGCCTTTTATGAAAGTAGTTGTTAAATAGCTCTTCCCTCCACCCCCAAGCAAATACATTTTTTGAGGCTAGAAAAGGCAATTTATCAGTCTTGGGGTTTCTGATGCCTAACAATATTCTACTGGAACAAGCCCAGCATTAGAAAAACATCGACCATCACCTATGTGCTAGAAACCACAAATGCCTCCTACAATCTACTCAACTCTTGTAAGGCAGATGGCTCATCACTGAAGTATACTAAGGGAATGCATGCAGCAAAGGCTTTGTGAATGAAGATAGTATGTATTTGCTCCATTTACAGGGAAATTTGGTTGAGCAAAGTATTTGGCTACAATTTTTTTCCCCTTTAGCTATAGAGAGCAATAAGAAGAACCTAGGAAATAAATTGCTGGTTACAAATCCGTAAGTTTTAAAAAACTTATCTGCAGGCCAGGAGCGGTGGCTCATGCCTATAATCCCAGCACTTTGGGAGGCCAACGTGAGCGGATCACTTCACGCCAGGAGTTCAAGACTAGCGTGGCCAAAATGACGAAACCCCGCCTCCACTAAAAATACAACAATTAGCTGGGCGTGGTGGCATGCAACCGTAGTCTCAGCTATTCGGAGGCTGAGGCAGGAGAATCACTTGAATCCAGGAGGCGGAGGCTACAGTAAGCTGAGATTGTGCCAATTGCTTTCCAGCCCAGGCGACAGGGCAAGACTCTATCTCACACACACACAAAAAAATCTGCAGATGTATTTTGATTTCTAGTTCTATAAATTAGATAATATTTCTATTGTATTTCTAATTCTATAAATTTACACAATTTTATAAATATTAATATCTATTTAAAAATCAAATTGTAAATCCCACACTCCTGTTCTTCATCTAAATGAAGGGGAGAGGATAAGGATGAGTTAGCACTAGGGGACTGACAGACAGACAAAAGAACACATGGACACACATACCAGGACAGAAAAAAAGTCTACCTATATTTATTTTCAAATACTTCTTTCATATCGTTTAATATATATTGTCTTCCAATAGCAAGAATTTTATATGTATGTTTTTAAATTGACAGAGCCGGGTCTGTGAACACCCTAAAATTATAGGCAAAAATCTATTTGTGACCATTTTTTACAACTTTGTTTTATGATTAAATAGAGGAAAAAGTAGTAGTCAGAGCATTAAGATTCTGGTGCTTGCAATGTATGCACAGTATTCTCAGCTATAGTGCACATGTATTGCTTGGAAAATCAGAATCAATTTATTTGTACAGATCTGCTTGGCTTTTTTATTTAATCGGCTCAAAAGAAACATTTGGCTGGGGAAGCTCCAGACACTGATTACTCAATACTATCTTCTATGTTATAAAAGATTCTTTTGGAGTCTTAACTGACAAAAAGCCATTGGAGGGAATGCTTCACAATCTTAAAAAATAAAAAAAAGTTCAATGCAAGAAAATATCCAGTAGAGTTATATGTATCTTTACCTCTAATAGTTTCATGTATTTTAATATGTTTTTCGTAATCAAGGAATTAAACATATGCACCATTTGACCTTTTATGTTTTTCCCCCATGCAGTAAAATTAACTTACTCTTCATGAAGGAAAATTATTTTTAAAGACTTACTTAAAACTGGAAAAAAAGTGAAAGTGTACTCAAATCAGTACATTTCATTAATAAGACTGAATTACATTAATTGAATGCTTTTAAAATGACCTTCAATCCTCATAACACTTAAAAGGTGCTAGAGTGATTAATAATGCAGGCCCTAGAGTCAACCTGAAGGGACTTTACCAATTAAGATAATTGTGTGAACTTCAGCTGATTATTTGGTGCTTCAATTTCCTTATTTAAACTAAGAGGGTAATAATAATGCCCATCTCATTGGGGTTGTTATGAGGATAAGTGAGAATACTAATACAAATGCTTAGAATAAATTACTATTATAATGACTATTCTATAAATAAAGAAACTAAGGCTTAGAAAAGTTAAGCAACTTGTCTAACATATAAAGCAGGTAATAGTAGAGCAGGGATTAAAAAAACCAAACCAGGTACTACATCTCACTCCAAAGCCTGTATTTCCACTACGTTGTACTGTCTCCTACTAGGTCTTGTCATAATAAATCCAGAAAAATTTAAACTCACATGAAAGATATAACTCAGAAGAGTTAGTTTACACACTGAGAACAGTTTCTTATTTATATTCCACATTTTAACACAGGTTTTTTGTGGAATGTTAAAAATTATAAAGCAATAAGTTTAATGCTAAATACTCAAACTATATAAACGTAAAAAACATAAGCGGCTTCTATTCTATTCCCTGATTCTACTCCCCCATGTGTGTTCCCATCTACTGTAATAAATACTTCCTCTAATTAGCCACATGAGCTAATGTGTCCCTTATGTGAAAAATGGGGATAATGATGCCATTTGAAGTTTCTAAGATTAACAATATGAATACAAAGCACTTAGCAGAGTGCCCAACACATAGGCACCCAACAAATGTTACATGTCATTACAAGAAAGTCGGAAAAAACTCTCCAATTTCCTCATCTTTTCTTTTTAATTTTTTTTTTTTTGAGGCAGGGTCTTGTTCTGTCACCCTGGCTGAAGTGCAGAGTTCACAGCAGCCTCAGACTCATGGGTTCAAGTGATCCTCCTGCCTCAGCCCCTTAACCCCACCTCTCCAGCAGCTGGGACTACAGGCTCACGCTGCCACACCCAGCTAATATTTTAAACTTTTTGTACAGACAGGGTCTCCCTATGTTGCCCAGGCTGGTCTTGAATTCCCACCAGGGCATCCCAAAGTGCTAGGATTACAGGCATCAACCACCACACTTGGCTTTCCTCATCTTTTCAATTGATGACTAACAATAGTAATACTTGTCTTACTTTACAGCATTATTGTAAAAATTAAATTGATAAGAACCTACCCTATAAACAGTTAAGTTAAAGATATGAATTATACCATTATTAGATGCCCCTTCTCCTTTAAGAGGCTACTGCAATGCAAACATGACACCAACATGAATAGACACAAACAACTGTACCTATCTTTGATTAATATTAAATTAAAACCAGGCATAATGGCTCACACCTGTAATCCCAGCACTTTGGGAGGCCAAGGTGGGTGGATCACCTGAGGTCAGGAATTCGAGATCAGCCTGGCCAACATGGCAAAACTCCATCTCCACTAAAAATACAAAAATTAGCTGGGTGTGGTGGTGCGTGCCTATAATCCCAGCTATTGGGGAGGCTGAGGGAGGAGAATCGCTTGAACCCAGGAGGTGGAGGTTGCAGTGAGCCAAGATCGCATCACTGCACTCCAGCCTGGGCGACAGAGTGAGACTGCATCTCAAAAATGAAAAAATAAATATTAATTAATTAATTAAAAGTACCATGATGTGGGTCAGAACAAAAAAATTATCAAATAACCAAAGCATAAATTTTGGAAAAGTAAAATACTACTCACAACTTTACTAAAATTAAACAATTGTTTCCTAAAAATAAAGTAAAGTAGTTTTTAAGGGCCATGTTTCTTTCCCCCAATTGCCACCCCAGTCACTTGAAACAATAAACTGTTGTTAGTTTCAAGCCACAATTAGCTCAGGCTGAAGTCTAAAGCACTTGGAGATATTGATCAAGTAATTATTTTAGGGGAGGGATGAGATGGCAGAGATGTAGTATTTCTAGGAAATGAGTTAAAAAGAAAAGCAAAAATGTCAGCACCTCTAAGATGGCCATAAATTTGTATTGATGGCTGATAAATTTAGTGTTGAGTGAAAAACATGTACCTCTAGAATGATGATGGCTGGGTTCACAGATTTGCATCATAGGTACCAAGTATTTAAATGTCCACTAGTATTTCAACACTCTGATGATGCATACCTTTAAAATATTTAAGTATATGTAACTGTGATATTGCAAAGGATAGAAAAAAAACAACTTCAAGTAGAAAAAAAATTGTGAGCAGTCTTGAAGGTGTTCTGAAAGCTAAACTAGCACTTACCAAATTGTGAGTATAAATATGTGGCCTAGAAATCTAAGTATCACATTTTAAATTAACAATCTATTGATTGTGATTGTTAACAAACTACCAAATTGTTCAGCTTTTTCTCCTTAAGTTGACATTAAGGATAAAGTCTCAGGGACCATATCGTGTCTTACTAAAACTGCAGGCGAGTTTTGCTATAGAAACAGTACTTGCCATTTATAAACATTTACTGTGTCTCCCTTTTTAAAGTAAATGAAATCGCAAGCAGAATCCTATTGAACAAAATTGTGGGTGGGAGGGGGTGGATATAAAGTCAAATTTTAAAATAGTGGATTTTGATTGAAATTGTTTTTAAAACAGACTTAGTAGTGTATGTGTTAACATAAACATAGGGTTTGGTGCCCTAACTTTACTTCTGCATTACTTCACTAGTTTAAAGCCAAAAAAAAAATCATAAAATCCACACAATTAATACAAAATCTGAGACTTTAAGTCAGAGAACATATTAATCTTGGAAAAAAGAGCAAGAATACTGCACTAGCTTTTGAAGGTTAGGAGTAATAATCACTGTAATAGGAAACACTTCCACCTGATTTAAGAACAACTGATAAACAAATCTCAGTATTATACTGCTTTTTTGAAAATGGCATAAGCAGGATTGGTTTACCACCACCCTTGTTTCAGTTTCTTTTTATAATATAATGAAATAAACCAGAAAACCCCCAAATTAAAAGCATTTTTGATAATTTTTTTACTAGTTCTTCCACCTTCAAGTAAGTAAAACTAACATTTAAAAAAAGCCCTCATATAAGAGGGAAAAAAAATTTTCCTAAATCTGGGGATTAAAATTTTTTTGTGTTGAAAGTGGAGAGAGCTGGGCGTGGTGGCTCATCCCTGTAATTCCCTACAGGGTCTCGCTCTGTTCTCCAGGCTGGAGCACAGTGGCACAATTTTAGCTCACTGCAACCTCCGCCTTCCGGGGTCAAGCCATCCTCCTACCTCAGCCTCCTGAGTAGCTGGGATCATAGGTGCATGCCACACCACGCCCAGGTAATTTTTGTATTTTTTGTAGAGACAGAGTTTCAAGATATTGCCCAGGCTGGTCTCTAACTCCTTCCTGAACTCATGGGATCTGCCTGCCTTGGCCTCCCAAACTGCTGGAATTACAGGCATGAGCCACCGTACCCGGCCAATCCCAGCACTTTGGAAGGCTGGGGATTGCTTGAGCCTGGGAGTTTGAGACCAGTCTGGGCAATATGGGGAGATCCTGTCTCTACAAAACATTAAAAAATTAGCTGGATGTGGTGGCATGAGCCTACAGTCGCAGCTAATGGGGGGCATGGGGCGGAGGTTGAGGCAGGAGGATCACTTGAACCCATGAGTTTGAGGCTGCAGTGAGCTCTGCACTCCAGCCTGGGTGACAAAGCGAAACTCTGTCTTGGAAAAAAAAAAAAAGTGGGGGCGGGGACAGAAAATATTAGAATCAAATATTAAACCTCCTAGAGGAAGCTGTTTGATGATTCAGAAGTATATGAGAAGCAGAGAAAACAAAGAATATACAAATGCATTATTCCAAAGACAATGCACTCTCTCCATTAGAAAAAATTACCATATACGACTCCAATAACAACATAATACAAATTTCAAAGCCACATTTGAAACTATCAATAAAATGCAAAATATGTACTGCCTTCACTGAAAAGAAAAGAATGTCTTCTTGGCCAGGCATCGTGGCTCATGCCTGTAATTCCAACACTTTGGGAGGCCAAGGCAGGTGGGCTGCTTGAGCCCAGGAGTTTGCGAACAGCCTGGGCAATATGGCAAAACTTCATCTCTACACCCCCCCCCCCCAAAAAAAAAGCGAGGTGCCTGTAGTCCCAGCTAGTTGTGAGGCTGAGATGCGAGGATCTCTTGAGCCAGGGAGGTCAAGGCTGCAGTGAGCCTGGGCAACAGACTGAGGCTCTGTCTCAGAAAAAAAGGAAAAACAAACAAAAAAGAATGTCCTCTTCCGGCTACTCTTAAAGTTGGCAATGATAGCCGTGAAAGGAAAACAAATGTGAAATTGCAAGTCTAAATTTTTAAAGAAAACTAAAATGTTCTCTCAATAAGTAACTTTTACCATAAGATAGCAGCTCTCATACATAAGGCAATATTCTGAAAGATAAACATAATACAATTAGAAATAGGCTAAATTTGTTACTTTACACAAAAAGAAACTTCCTAGAATGTCTGCAAAACAAATACACTTTGCTCTTACTTGACTCCATTTTATAAACAAATGTGCTTGCAAATCTGCACAAATAAACTCAATTTACCCTGACTACAATTTCAGACTTCAATAACCCATCCCATCAATTGTACCTTTCATCTGTGTCTTAATAAATTTTAATGGTAGAGACAAGCTGCTCTATACTTTGATAACAGTCCTACTTTCTGTTGTGAAACAAAACTGTACCCTTTGGCCAATGTGATTTCTAGGCTTAACAAAAATTTGGTTTCTTCACTTTCTTCTCTCATTTAGCAAAGAAGCTTGAAGAGGGAAGCCTTTCATCACTTAAATAAAACGAATATAATAAATACTAGCTAGACAATTCCATTACAAAAGGTAGCTGTGCAGTAGTCTCCAGCCTTGACACAGGAGACGTTCATTTCACATTATTTTAGTAATGTATATAAAGTCAATTTTTCTAAAAAAGCAAATACTTTGACTTAAATGCCAGTGTTGAAAAAGAGTTAGAATTTTTGCTTTCAATGTATTCTCCTTAACACAATTGAAATGGGGCTAATTCTCACGTAAGTATATATAACTATTTTTTCATGAAGAAGCTCAATTGAAGTTGATTAGCTTTCAGTTTCCATCCATTTGAGACAAAACATGTTATTTTCTCTATTGCATTAGGTAATAATTTTTACTGTAACTTGCTCAATTTGCACTTACTACATAAATACAATATAGCAGGCTGGGTGCGGTGGCTCACACCTGTAATTCCAGCAATTTTGGAGGCCGAGGCAGGTGGATCACATGAGGCCAGGAGTTTGAGACCAATTTGGCCAACATGGCAAAAACCTGCCTTTACTAAAAAAAATACAAAAAAATTAGCTGGGTGTGGTGGTGTATACCTGTAATGCCAGCTTCTTGGGAGGCTGAGGCAGCAGAAATCACTTGAAGCTGGGAGGTGGAGGTTGCAGTGACCAAGGTTGAGCCATCGCACTCCAGTCTGGGTGACAGTGCGAGACTCCATCTCTCTCTCACACACACACACAGACACACACACACACACACACACACACACCATACACTGTATTACAGTAACTAGTACATTCTTACATATGTCAGTTTGTATCTATTGGAGTTTACCACAAGCATATGGCCACTGGGATTTTTTTTCAGAATTACTCTTTGCCATTAAACAGAAGATACTTTCCTTATACAAGATGAAACAATGTTTTAATACAGTATCATTAAATGTCAATAATGAAATATTTAACTTCAAGAACAACAAATTTAAAAATTATACCTTGCTGTTATTTTTTAATAAATTGAACTAGGCAGGGTGTGGTGGCTCATGCCAATAATCCCAGTGCTTTGGAAGGCCCTAGATGGAAGGATTGCTTGAGGTGGCTCATGCCTGTAATCCCAGTGCTCTGGAAGGCCCTAGATGGAAGGATAGCTTGAGGCCAGGAGTTCAAGGCCAGCCTTGGCAACACAGACTCGTTTATACAAAAAATAAAAACAATTAGCTGGGCATGGTGGTGTGACGGCTACTCAGGAAGCTGAGGTGGGAGGACTGCTTGAGTCCAGGATTTCGAGGTTGCAGTGAGCTGTGATCGCACCACTGTACTTCATCACGGGTGACAGAGTGAGACCTAGTCTCTTAAAAAAAAAAAAAAAAGAACGAAAGAAGAATCTATTGTAGGGGGAGGGGTGGTTACTGTAAAATTTTGTACTCGAGCAATTCAATTCTCCAAAGGTGGGTTGTTACTTCCCCAAAGGTAGGCTGTTACTACGAAAGAGAAAAAGGTGGTTCTTTAATAAAGAAATCTTCTTAAAAACAACTGAAGTGTCTCTTACAATGATTGCAGGATTAAAAAAAAAAAAAGCAAGTTGGGAATTATGAAAAGCCACTAGGGAAGTCATGGTGATTAAAAAGAAAGGTTTTGGAGACAGATCCAGGTTCAAATTCGCAGTCATGCTATTCAGAGAAATTTGTGAGGTTGGGTAAGTTTCTTTACCCCTTTTAGCCTCGATTTCCTCATCTGCAAAATTAGTCACTGTGTTAAATAAGAAATAGCAAATAGAGGTATTATTAGCACTGAGCCTGGTATGGGCCCAATAAGGCAGCTATTTCCATTACTGTGAAGACACGCTGACCAGGGACCTCATTAATAATCTTGCAAAAGCTGCTATGGTCATTTTCCTTTAAAACTCAGGCTGGGCACGGTGGCTGACACCTGTAATCCCAGCACTTTGGGAGGCCGAAGTGGACGGATCGCTTGAGGCCGGGGGTTCAAGACCAGCCTGACCAACATGGCGAAACTCTGTCTCTACTAAAAAATACAAAAATTAGCCAGGTGTGGTGGTGCGCGGCTATAATCCCAGCTATAGGAGAGGCTGAGGCAGGAGAATCACTTGAACCTGGGAGGCGGAGGTTGCAGTGAGCTGGGATCACGCCACTGCACTCCAGCCTGGGCGACAGACGAGACTTTGTCTCCAAAAAAAAAAAAAAAAGGACAAACAAAAATCCACTCTTTGCTTTTTTAGTAGGGTAACAACTATTGGTAACTTTCTCTTGTTCGATATTAATGTAAAGGACTCTACAGATATAAGAACAAAAAGAGTAGAGTTAAAAACCGAATTTTACAGGTAGCAATAACCTGGACTCAGGTAAAAGTGCGTGATGAAGAATTTGTCAAAGGGCCTTCATCCTAGCTTTCAACTATTCTACCAATCCTCAGTAGACTTGATGGGGGTTAGAATTGTTTTCCCTGGCATATGCTTTTAAAACAAAATCATTTCAGGCAAAAGAAAAGTCTAGCACCCACGATAGTACATACTAGGCACGATGAATCTTAATAATTACTTGTTGAATGAATCAGTAAGTTGTACATTTCAGATGAAAACTTTAATTTCCTAGGAAACATCGACTTATATTGAACAAAATTTTCATTTGCTATTATTCTGGACTCACCAAGAGCTCAAGATTCTAGTTTTTACCTTCACTTATTTCAAAAACCTTATGCGGTAGGAATTATCCCCAAAGTAATGAAAAAAAGGAATGAGCTTTAAAAGCGGTTGAGTAAACTGCCTAAAGTTAAGTTTCTAAAGTAAAGAAGCAGCTGAGATTTGAACTTGCTTTTTAGGGCTCAAAAATCCAAGCTGTCTGAGCTTCACTAAAGTTTGTACCACGACTTGTCTCCCTAAACTGTCTGATACACAGAACATTTATTAAATTTTAAGGATTTTTGTTTTTGTCTTCTATGTTGCCAGTCCTTCCATTTCACATTACCTCCTTTGCCGGGTAAGCCATATACCCTCAATACAACGAGAATGGTGTCAGAGTACAGGCCTTGAGAACAGAAAATCTGTTTCACTCCCTACGCCGGAGGTCTGGCGCCACCACCACAAGCGACAAACACAGGCTGGGGTCCAGAAAGGCTGCCGACCGCGCCCAGATCTCAAGTTTTAGTCAAGGCCCACGTTCAGACTAGAGAGGGGAGAAGAGAGGGCTATCTTTCCCCACACCCGCGCCACGGTGGAAGCACAGAGGAGAAGGGTGGAGTCGCAGTGAACAGTGCAAACAATAAACCCGAAAGCCCCTCTTGAGCCCGTTAAACGCACTTACTTGATAGAAGTAATTCCAGGACGCTAGGCCGGCACCGGCAACGGAAAAGGCTTCTCTGTCCTCCAGCCCAGGCGCTGGTGCTGACGACATCTGGTCTGCGCCGCGGAGAGTGAAGGCCCAGCGCGAGACCGCGAGCCCAGCGCCCAGAGCGCGCGCTCACGAAAGGAGCGGGGCGTCCCGACGGCGCCACCTTTAAGCGTCACGGGTGGGGCCGCAGCCTCTGGACCTAGGACTCTCAACATGTCGCGCCCGAAGCGGATGGCGGGGCAGGATCCCCGCGCCGGTTTCAAAGCCGGTGGAAGAGACTGCGGTACCTCGGTACCCCAAGGGCTATTGAAGGCAGCGAGGAAGAGCGGCCAGTTAAACCTGTCGGGCAGAAACCTCAGTGAAGGTAAGACCCAGAGGTACGACCCTATTGTGTCTCCTGTCAGAAAGCCTTTGGCCCAGGCAACCTCCCTTTTCTCTGGGCTGGTTTGGCCCCCTTTCTCAGACTGCTAGCCAGAATTTCTGTGCTCTGATCTAATCCCTGTGCTCATTTCGACCGGTTTGGTTAGCCCAGTTCAGTTCCTTCCCAGGTTCCCGCAATCTCTGTTAAAGGGACTCTGCTAGAAATACGGTCTGAATTTAAACGGGGCGCTTTCTGGGATTCCCATATTCGGTGGGATAAGCAACATAATACGTGACGAAACTAGCTATCAAATCGCGGGCAGATCTTTTGTTTCTTTGGCCCTTATTTTCCTCCTCTTATTTTAATCTTCAAGGGCAATTACCGAAGCTAAAATTATATATTTTATCGGCCCCTTTGTGAACCTGCACTGTTCCCTGCGAGACGCTCTTCTGTATGCAACTGTGCAGAGTCCTAATTACGAGGAATAATGAGTATATTTTCATCTGACAGATGCCACACAGAGTGTTTGAATGTGGGGACATCCTGAGAAACCTGTTAAAGACCAAGAAGCACAAATTTGGATACCATGAATGAATGGCCAGATGCTCTTCTGATTGTCGTGTGTGTGTATGTGTGTGTGTGTGTGTGCGTGTGTGTGTGTAAGAGAGAGAGGGAGGGGAATGGAGAGATGGAGAAATAGAGCATTTTTCCTGTAATGTTTTTCTTCATTTACATTTAGGTTTTAAGACTGATTAAAACCTTCCGTTTTCCTTCTAATGATTGCTTTCTTATTGTGACATGTATAAAGTAGATTAGGCAAGCAAATGCTTGCTGAATGAATGAAAGGACATATGACATAGAATCCCTACTCCACCTAAAAGAGTTTTTGATCAACGGGAACATACGCATTTTCAAACTACAGTTGTGCATATATATATATATATATATATATATATATACTTGGTTTCCCCAAAACCTGAAACATTTTTCTCTGAACTTGCATACCTAAGTATCATGCTAACATTCTGTTCTCTTACCTGTTTAATTTTTTTAACAGCATTTATCACTATCAGAATTTATATCATTTATGTTTTTTGTTTTCTCTGCCCTCCAACCAAAAGGTTAATACCATGAAGTCAGTGAGCTTTGTTTTGTGCTTTGTTGTATTTCTATCACTGAGAATAGTGCTTGGTACATAGTAGAGTCTTATTAAATTTTGCGGAAGCAATAAGTAAGTGAATGAGTATTCTCAAATCATAAGTGGTGTGCTAGATGTACTTATTGACTAGACTCAGGTGGTTTCGTCTGTTAAACTTTAAGAGAGCACGTGGATTCTGACTCTTAGGTCCGTGATGATATGGATTAGAACTGCTTAGGTTATTGTTGTATAACCAGAACCTAACACTTTACCTGGTACATAAAATGATTTTAAATGAGTGAATAAACAGTATTTCATAGGAGGGAAAAATATAAATGGCAGAAACTCATGGTATTTGTAGCTTATATATAAAAAAGGAATCCCTGTTACTATAATATAGAAGGTCTTTCTCTGTCTGGCTGTATGTAGCCTTCAGTTTCATCACTTGTCAGTGAAACTTTGATGGGCAAACCACTATAATTCTGAACTATTTGTAGTTCGTTACGGAGTCATGCTTCTTATCTTCCTATCTTTGCTCACATAACATTGAGATGGTTAATCACTCTGTGCCCTAATTCCTCATTAGTCATAACGGACCTATTAAGGTCTAAATGAGATAAAATGAAGTAAAGTGCCTGGTACATAAAAAGTACACAGTAAAAATTCACAATTGCTGTTATCATGGCAGCACCTTCTAGTTGGTTTCCTGGAGTTTTTACTTTACATCTCACTCTTGCTACTCCAGAGGCTGAGGCAGGAGGATCACTTGAGTCCAGGAGTTTAAGGCTGTAGTGCCTTATGATCGCACCTGTGAATAGCCACTGCACTCTAGCCTGGACAATATTGTGAGACCCTGTCCATAAACAACAACAACAACTACCCTCACACTCTAAATCCTAGTGTCATTACCAAGAGTCATTTTTCCAAAACAGATCTTACATCACTCAAAACGTTTAATGATTTCCCATAGCCCAGAAGATACAGTATAGGTAAAGTTTTTAGCACAGCATACAAAAGCCTTTCTAAACCTTTCCCATAACTATTTACTTTGTGGCCTCTTTTCAGCATCCTATACTTTAATAAGGATAGTAGCTCATGCCTGTAATCCCAGCACTCTGGCAAATTGAGAGGCAGGAGGATCGCTTTGAGGCCAGGAATTCAAGACCAGCCTGGGGCAACATAGTGAGACCCCATCTCTACAAAAAATGCAAGAATTAAATGAGCATGGTGGCGTGCGCCTGTAGTCCCAGCTACTTGGAAGGCTGAGGTGGGAGGATTGCTTGAGCCTGAGTTGGAGGCTGCAGTGGGTGCTATGATTGTGCCATTGCACTCCAGCTTGGGCAAGAGAGTGAGATACTGTCTCTAAAATAATAATAATAATGACACTAACAAAAATTACCTTTCCCCCAAACAACCATACTTTAAAATTTTTTAAAGAACTGTTTTGATGAAAGTTGAGCAGATGGTACATTATATTCTCATATACCCTCTGTCTCAAGCTTACAGTTTCCTCTGTTATTAACATCTTGCATTAATGTAGTACATTTATTATAATTGATGAACCAATTTTGATACATTATTATTAACTGAAGTTCATAGGTTTGTTAGGGCTCATTCTTACTGTTGGACAGATCTATGAAATTGACAAATGCATGTCATATATCCACCATTAGAGTATCATACAACATAATTTCACTACCCTAAAAATCCCCTGTGCTCTACCCATTCATTCCTTACCCATCTTCTCCTAAATTGTGGGCAACCAGTGATCTTTTTCCTGTTTCTATAGTTTTACCTTTTCCAGAATGTCTCTTAATTCAAATCATACTGGTACATAATGTTTTCAAACTGATTTTTTAACTAATCAGTATGCATTTAAAGTTCATCCATGTATTTTTGATGACTTAATCATTTATTTCTTTTTATTGCTGAGTAATATTCCATTGTATGGATGTACCATTTTGTTCATTCACCTTTTGAAGGACATCTTGGATACTTCCAGTTTTGGGCAGTTATGAATAAAGCAGCTATAAACATTTATGTTCAGGTTTTTGTCTGGATATATGTTCAACTCATTTGGATAAGAGCCTAGGAGCATGATCACTGGATCATATAAGAGACTCTGTTGAGCCCTGTAAGAAACTGTCAGACTACTAATGTGTACCATTTCACATTTCCACAAGCAATAAATGAAAGTTCTCTGCCCCACATTCTCATCAGCATTTGGTATGATCAGGTTTTTGGATTTTAGCCATTTTAGTGGGTTATTTTTTTATTTTATTGTATTTTATTTTTGAGACGGAGTTTTGCTCTTGTTGCCCAGGCTGGAGTGCAATGGCGCGATCTTGGCTCGCTGCAACCTCTGCCTCCCAGGTTCAAGCAATTCTCCCGTCTCAGCCTCCCAAGTAGCTGGGATTACAGGGATGCGCCATCACGCCTGGCTAATTTTTTTTTTGTATTTTTAGTAGAGACGGGGTTTCTCCATGTTGGTCAGGCTGGTCTCGAACTGCTGACCTCAGGTGATCTGCCCACCTGGGCCTCCCAAAGTGCTGGGATTACAGGCATGAGCCACCACGCCTGGCCTGTATTGTGTTATCTTATTGTTTTAACTTAGTATTTCCTAGTGACATATGGTGTTGAGTGTCTTTTCAGATGCTCATTTGCCATCTGTGTATCTCTTTGGTGAGGTGTCTATTAAGAACTTTTGCCTGTTTTTTAATTGGGCTCGTTTCCTTATTGTTAATCATAGTTGTCTTTTTATGCCACTTGTTTCTGCTCAGCAACTGATTGTTCAATGAATAAGTGACATATGTAAATACGCTGGTGGCTTGTTGGTTATGATTCTTAAATTTTGTGTCATGTGAAGTCTAGATAAATGCGGCAGAGGTGTTTTTTGACCCAGTCAAAAGTAATTGCAGAAAGTGATTATTATTTTCTTTTCTGATAAACTTACTAACTTGTCCCTTGTACTAATGTTGTATTTTTAATATATGTCAATCTAAAAAAAGTCTTATTATCTTTGTTTTTAGCCCAAAATATTAGTACCTCAAATTATGAATTACATTCAAAATACATTTAGTTGTTTTTTTTTTTTTAGAGACAGGGTCTTGCTGTGTCACCCAGGCTGGAGTGCTGTGGCTCAGTCATGGCTCAGTGCAGCCTCAAACTCCTGGGTTCAAGCCATCTTCCCTCCTCAGCCTGTCAAGTAGCTAGAACTACAGGTGTGTGCCACCAAACCCAGCTACTTCTTTTATTTTTTGTAGAGACTAGTATTGTCCAAGCTGGTCTCGATCCCCTGGCCTCAAGTGATCCTCCCACCTCAGCCTCCCAAAGTGCTTGGATTACAGGCGTGAGCCACCATGCCCAGGCCAAAAGATACTTTAAAACATGGCTTCTTTCAGATTGCGCTTTCTCCCTTGCTCACTCTCTTGCACGCTCTCTTTTTCTCTCTCTCTCTATACACATATATAGAAGATACTTTATGCGAAATGTACGAGATAAATGTGAAACTATTTTGTATGCTATAGGGAGTTACACAGATACTTATTCAAATAGCATTTATTGTTTATCTACTGTGTTTCTCCCAGATATAGTTCTAGAGGAAATAAAGATTAATGACACCTTCAAACAATTCATAGTCTCATAAGTGTTTTAACATAAGCTTTATTATTAAGAATTGTACTTGTTAAACAAATAATAATTTAAATTTTCATGTTATACTTTAATTCTTTAATTCTTCTCTCTCTCTCTTCACATTTACATAGTCATATTTGTAAAGTAGAGTCATTTCTGTTCCTTCTTTGTTTTAGAGGTAGGGTCTCATTCTGTTGACCGGGCTAGAGTACAGTGGCATGATAGTTTATTAGACCTTGAACCCCTGGGCTCAAGTGATCTCCCGCCTCAGCCTCCTTAATAGCTAGGACCACAGGCATGCACCACTGTGCCCGGCTAATGTTTAAATTTTTCACAGAGATGGGGTCTTGCTATATTGCCCAGCTTGGTCTCAAACTCCTGGTGTCCACAATCCTCCTGCCTTGGCCTCCCGAAATACCGGGATTATGGGTGTGAGCCACTGTACCTGACCCCATTCCTGATATTTCTACATTGGGAAAACAAAACTTAGTCTTTAATTTTTACATATATAATGAAAAACAGTTAAAATTCTGTTGATTCTTGCTCTTAGATGGTAGCCTCCTTAAATAGAAATTTTCTTAATGGAAGCCGTACAAGGGCAGTGAGAGATTTTATTAACCTGATAGGATTGTTAACTAGACTATTAACTTAGTCCAGTACAGTGATAAAGAGGTTTACTCTACCTAAATTTATTTGGGTAGAGTAAGTCTTGAGGGTATTAACTTTCACCCATAACTGAAACCTGGTTACTCTTTGGGGTGTTTAGGTATACAGTTGACCCTTAAATAATTCAGGGGTTGTGGGGCTGACTCCCTTGTGCTGTCAAAAATCCATGTATAGCTTTTGACTCCCCTGAAACTTAACTACTAATAGCTTACTGTTGACTAGAAGCCTGACTGATAACATAAACAGTCAATTAACATATATTTGTATATTATATGTATTATATACTATATTCTTACAATAGTAAGCTAGAGAAAAGAAAATGTTATTAAGAAAATCATAAGGAAGAGAAAATATATTTACTATTCATCAAGTGGAGTGGATCATTTTAAAGGTCTTCATTCTCATCTTCACATTGAGTAGGCCGAGGAGGAGGAGGAAAAGGAGGGGATGGTCTTGCTTTCTCACAGGTGGCAGAGGCAGCAGAAAATCCATATATAAGTGAACCTGTGCAATTCAAACCCGTATTGTGCAGGGATAAACTGTACTTTCTTTTTGTAGGCTCTAGATCTTTTTTGAAAAGTACCATTTATTATCTTCCTATTCATAAAAGCAGGTCTGCTGTAGAAAGATTAGAATCTATAGAGAAAAGCATAAAAAGTGAAGAAGCCAACCAGGGTTAGTCACCGTTAATGTTGTGGAGGTTTTTCTTCTAATACGGTGTGTGTGTGTGTGTGTGTGTGTGTGTGTGTGTGTGTGTGTGTGTGTGTGACTATGTATAATTTGACTATTTTTTATTTTTTTATCTAATTTAGTTTATTTTTTGATTGAGACAAGATCTCACTCTGTTGCCCAGGCTGGAATGCAATGGTGAGATCACGGCTCACTGCAGCCTTGACCTCCTTAGCTCAAAAGTGATTTTCCCACCTCAGCCTCCCGAGTGTCTGAGACTACAGGGATGTGCCATCATGCCTGGCCAATTTTTATATTTTTTGTAGAGATGAGGTCTTGCTATGTTACCCAGGCTGGTCTTGAACTCCTGAGCTCAAGCGACCTGTCCACCTCAGCCTCCCAAAGTGCTGGGATTACAGGCATAAACTGTTGTGCCTGGCCCTATTTTTTATTTTTAACAAATTTAGAATTGTACTGACTCCTGTTTTTTTGACTTCTGTTTGTACATTTTCCTTGTCATTTGAAAAATCTTATTATTTTTAGTGGCTGTATAATAATAGTCCATCTTATGACTACTATAATTAATATGTATTAATATTTAAACATTCAAATTTTGTTGGCAATTTTTAAGTAATCATTCTGAGTGTCAGTTCTATAACTTATTTAGAAAGATATTCTCAAATAGGAATAATTGTTAATAACCAACTTCAAAGAAAAATACTGTACATGTAAGTAACAGCTCTTTTTATGAGCAGCAACATGAGAATATATTGTCAGTTTGGTTCAATATTGCAGCTCTTTTTCGTCGGACTAGATAAAATGAAGATGGAGTTGGAGGTGTTGATTGTTGCTTTCCGGTTGCATGACCATGGTAGAACAGTAGTGCAAGAATGTTATTGGATGATTATCTAAAACTGAGGAAAAATAAAAGGTGCCAGAGTTTGAAACAAAAGAATACTGTAAATTCTAATGGAAACTGCACTGTTGATCTGAAAGGCAAATTAAGAGGATAATGCATTAAATAAGCCAGTTAAATTAGCTTGGAAACCAATTATTTGAAAGGGAAATATGGGTGTAAGGCTATCCTGCCTTATCTTGAAGAGAGCAGTTTGGTAGCTTTTATTTGTGTAGTTAAGTAATTGGGTTTAGGGCACCTAATCATCAAGAAAACCTACTGTTTTAGGGTAATGAGAATTTGCCCTATTCAATATGTATAGTTTGTTGGGACAGAATAAAAAATGTGACACAGGGTCAGGTGCTATGGCTCACACCTTTAACCAACACTTTGGGAGGTCGAAGCAGGCGGATCACTTGAGCCTGGGAGTTCAAGACCAGTCTGGGCAACAAGGCAAAACTTCGTCTCTACTAAAAATACAAAATTTTTAGTAGAGATGGGGTTTCACCGTGTTGGTCAGGCTGGTCTCGAACTCCTGACCTCAGGTGATCCACCCGCCTTGGCCTCCCAAAGTGCTGGGATTACAGGCATGAGCCATTGCACCCAGCCACATTCTTTTATCCTTCTGTGCAAACACTATTTTAAGCATGTTTTTTATTTCTTCTCTGTCTCTTTATCTACCCATATCATATAAATGTCCTCCTCAAACTAGATAGTTCTCTGTGATCAACCCATTTGTGAGTCCTCATTTCTATAGTTAGTTGTTACCAGTGGAAAAAAGAGTAAGACAGTTTGCTTAAAAAATAAAAAAAAGCTGGGGATTGGGGGGGCCAGGTGTGATTGCCCATGATTATAATCCCAGCACTTTGGGAGGCCAAGGTGGGAGGATCTCTTGAGACCAGGAGTTCGAGACCAATCTGGGCAACATAATGTGACCCCGTCTCTACAAAAAATTTAGAAATAAGCTGGATGTGGTGGCACATGCCTGTAGTCCTCATAGTTCTAGCTACTTGGAAGATGGAGGCAGGAGGATCTCCTGAAGCCATGAGTTCGAGGCTGCAGTGAGTTATGATCACACCACTGCACTCCAGCCTGGGTGACAGGCTCTCAAAAAAAAAAAAAAGAAAGAAAGAAAGAAAGAAAGAAAATACATCTATACATCTTCCCCGCCCCCACCACCCAGTATCTCTAAGGGCCATGTTGTCCATTGTGGAAGCCTGTACTCATGTTGGCTTTTTAACTTTTAAATAATCAAAATTAAATAAAATTAAAAATCAAGTTCATCAGTTACTTTAACCACATTGCAAGTGCCTAGTAGCCATATGTGGCTAGTAGCTATCCTATTGAATAGTGCCAATGTAGGGCATTTACGCCATTGTAGAAAGTTCTGTTGAGCCATGCTGCTTAAGGATATTGTATCTACCCTGTGATACATATTATATGTGTATATTTTTCCCATAGAATTGCCTTAATGTGTTACATCACCTATATTTTAAAATTATTCTTTTTTGGGGTTAACTTTAAGTATCATTTACAAAGAGTATGTTGCATCCATTTTAAGTGTACAGTTCAATGACTTTTGACAAATATATACCATCACGTAACCAGTACTATAATCAAGATATAGAACATTTCCAACATCTTGAAAAGTTTACTTGTGCCCCTTTGCTGCCAGTCCTACTGTTGGCTCTACATAACTATGGATCTGCTTTTTGTCAATGTAGATTAATTTTACTTCTTTTAAAATTGCATGTAAATGAAATAATACATTTGCAATTTTTTTTTTCGCTTAGGGCTTCTTTTGTTTAGAATCATGTTTTTGAGGTTCATCCATGTTGTCTACATCAGTTGTTCTTTTTTTTTTCTTTCTTGAGACAGGGTCTCCCTCTGTTGCCCAGGCTAGAGTGCAGTGGCAACGTCGTAGCTCACTGCAACTTCAAACTTCTGGTCTCAAGTGATCCTTCTGTTTCAGTCTCCCAAGTATCTGGGACTCATGGTGTATGCCACCATGCCTGGCTAATTTTTTTGTTTTTAATAGAGACAAAGTCTTGCTCTTTTTCCAGGTTGGTCTCAAACTTCTGGGCTCAAATGATCCTCCTGTTATGGTCTCCCAAAGTGCTGCAATTATAGGCATGAGCCACCACACCCAGCCAGCAGTTTTTTAAATTGCTGAATAATAGTCCATTTGTGTATACAATTCAATTTATTTATCCATTAGTCTGTTGATGGACATTTGAGTGGTTTCCAGTTTTTGGCTGTTATGAATAAAATTGCTATAAGCTTTCTTGTATAGTCTTTTTTTTTTTTCTTTCTTAGAATCATTTCACAGGTCTTACAAACAGAAGGTATGTCTGTGTCGTGGACAGTGGTGAGATAAGATGGTGGATCTCTGTGCCTCATGTACAAGTCTTTGTGTAGACATACCCTTTCTGTTGAATCCATACCTGACAATGAAATTGCTGTATTGTATAGTAGTAAGTATAGGTCCTGGCATGGTGGCTCACGCCTGTACTCCCAGCACTTTGGGAGGCCGAGGCGGGTGGATCACATGAGGCCAGGAGTTCGAGACCAGCCTGGCCAACATGGCGAAACCCTGCCTCTACTAAAAATACAAAAATTAGCCAGGCGTGGTGGCGCATGCCTGTAAGTCCAGCTGCTGCTCGGGAGGCTGAGGCAGAGAATCGCTTGAACCCGGGAGGCGGAGGTTGCAGTGAGCCAGGACCGCGTGACTGCACTCCAGCTTGGGTGAGAAAGTGAGACCCTGTCTCAAAAAAACCCAAGAAGTATTTGTTTAACATTGTAAGAATTCACCAAACTGTTTCCCACTAGCAACATATGAGAGATTCAGTTGCTCCGCCTCATTACCGGCACTTTGTATTGTCAGTCTTCTAAATATTAACCATTCTTGTGGCTGTGTTGGCATTTTTTTTGTGGTTTTAATTTGCATTTCCTTTAAAACTAATGATGTTTAGCATCTTTTCTACTGCCTTTTAGCCATTTGTATATCTTCTGTTAAGTGTTTGTTCCAACTTTTGTCTTTTTTTTTTTTAAATGGGTTTTTACTCTTGGGTAACAAGACTTTGTATATATTTGAGATACAACTCTGTCTCAGATATCTGTATCAGTATCTGTCTAATGTTTTCTCCCAGTGTAGCTTATTTTCTTAATGGTAGCTTTAGAAACATGTAAGTTATAAGTTTTTATGAAATCTAGTTTATCAATTGTTTTTCTTTTATGATGAGCTTTTTCTGTCCCAAGACATTTTTTGCCCATCTGAAGGCTGTGAAAATTTTTTCCTGTTTCTTTTAGAATTTTTCTAGTTTCATCATTTACATAGAAGTCTGTGGTCCATTTGGAGTTAATTTTTGAGTGTGTCACAAGGTAAAGGTTGAGGTTCATTTTTATAGTTTATTTTATAGTTATTCCAGTACCATTTGTTGAAAACATAATTCCTTTTTTATTAAATTATATTGGCACCTTTGTTGAAAATCAGTTTTCAATATTTTATTGTATGGAATTTTTTCTGAACTCTTTTTCCATTGACCTATATGTTTATCCTACACTGTCTTGACAAATGTAGCTTTATGGTCAGACTTGGAATCAGATACTGTAAAGCCTCCTGTTTTGTTCTTTTATTTCAAAACTGTTTGACCTAATTTAGTTCTTTTGCATTTCAATACACATTTTAGAATTGGCTTGTTAATTTCTACAGAAAAGCTTTCTGGGATTTTTATTAGGATTGTGCTGAATCTATAAGTCACTTGGGGAGAAGCGACATGTTTATAATATGGAGTCTTCCAAGCTGTCTTATGTTACATTTCTTTACTTATCTAGACCTTCTTTAAGTTTTCACAGCAATGTTTTGTATTTTCATGTACAGATCTTGTACGTATTTTGTAAATTTAATACTATTTCATGGTTTCGGATGTCTTGTAAATCTTTTAACATTTAAAATTTTTTTTTATTTGATTGCTAATACGTAGAAACACAGTTGATTTTTCTATATTGAGCTTGAATTTTGTGACCGTTCTAAATTCATTGATTGCATTATAATTTTTTTGTAGATTCCTTAGCACTTTGTACATAGATGATATATTGTCTGTTAATCGGGACAGTTTTACTTCTTGTCCAATCTGAATGCCTTTTGTTTCTTTTATTTATTTCTTTTTCTTCTTTTTGTCTTACTGCATTGGTCAAGACTTTTGGAAAATATTAAAGTACTGAGAATGAGCATCCTTGCCTTGTATACTCTTTTAAAGAGAAAGCACTGAGTCTTCTCTTTAAGTTAGTTTTAGGTTTTTCACAGATGCCCTTTGTAAGGTTGAAGGAGTTCCCTTTGATTCCTAGTTTTCTGAGTTTTTATTGTTGAATTTTGTCAGATGCTTTTTTTGTATCTCAATAATCACATAGTATTTCTCATTTTTTCTGTTAATGTGGTAGCTTGTATTGATTAATTTTCAAATATTAAACCAGCCTTGCAGTCCTAAGATAACTCACACTGGATCATGATATGTTATCCTTTTTATATAGAGTTGCAAAATTTTTTCAGGAATTTGGGTCTATAATCATTAGATACATTGGCCTGTAGTTTTTGTTTTATTTTCTCTTTTAATGTATTTATCTGCTTTTGGCATCAAAGTAAGACTGGCCTTATAAGATGAATTGGGAACTGTTCTTTTCTCTATACTTTGAAAGAGTTTATGTAGAATTAGTATTATTTTTACTCTAAATGTCTAGTAGAATTTAGCAGAGAAAATGTCTGCCTGGAATTTTCTTTGTGGGGAGTTTTAAGTAGCTAATTCAATTTCTTTAATAGATATAAAGCTACTTTCTACTGTGGTTGTACCTTTTTTTTCTGTTGTAGGGATTTATCCATTTCATCCAAATTGTTGGATTTGTTGGCATAAAGTTATTCATAATATACCCTTATCCTTTTAACATCTGTAGGATCTATGACATTCTCACTTTGATTCCTGATTTTGATAATTTGTTTCTTCTTTTTTTTTTCTTCATCTGTCTAGCTAAGGGTTTATCAATTTATTAGTCTTTTTAAATAAGTATTTTGTATTGCTTTTTCTGTTTGTTTCTATCTCATTGATTTCCACTTTTATTTCCTTGCTTCTGCTTTCTTTGGATTTAATTAATTCTCTTTTCTGAGTTCCTAAGATTGTAGCTTAGATCATTGTGGGTTGGGGTTATAGATGAAGCAACACTAGACATGTGCTGATAATTGTTAAAACTGGACAATGGATACATGGAGTTTTATTCCATTATACTGTTTTTTTTTTAAACATTTATTTTAGGTTCAAGGGTACGTGTATAGGTTTGTTATATAGTTAAAGTTGTGTCAGATGGGTTCGTTATACAGATTACTTTATCACCCAGGTACTAAGCCTCATACCCATTAGTTGTTTTTTTCTGATCCTCTCCCTCCTCCCGCCTTCCACCCTCAAGAGGACCCCAGTGTCTGTTGTTCCTTTCTTTGTGTTCATGAGTTCTCATCATTTGGCTCCCACTTATAAGTGAGAACATACAGTATTTGGTTTTCTTCTGTGTTAGTTTGCTAAGGATAATAGCCTCCAGCTCCATCCATGTTCCTGAAAAAGGCATGATCTTGTTCTTTTTCATGGCTGCATAGTATTCCATGGTGGATATGTACCACATTTTCTTTATCCAGTCTGTCAGTGATGGGCATTTAGGTTGATTCCATGTTTTTGCCATTGTGAATAGTGCTACAATGAATATTTGCATGCATGTGTCCTTATGGTAGAATGACTTATGTTCTTTTGGGTATGTACCCAATAATAAGATTGCTGGGTCAAATGGTAGTTCTGTTTTTACCTCTTTGAGGAATCGCCATCCTGCTTTCTAAAATGGTTGAACTGATTTACACTCCTGCCAACAGTGTGTAAGGGTTCCCTTTTCAGCAAAGTTTCAGGATACAAAATCAATGTACAGAAATCACTAGCATTCCTATACACCAACAACAGCCAAGCAGAGAGCCAAATCAGGAAGACAACCTCATTCACAGATGCTGCAAAAAGAATAAAATACCTAGAATACAGCTAACCAGGGAGGTGAAATATCTCTACAATGAGAATTACAAAACACTGCTCAAAGAAATCAGAGATGATACAAACAAATGGAAAAACATCCCATGCTCATGGATAGGAAGAATCAATATCATTAAAATGGTCATACTGCCCAAAGCAACTTACAGATGCAGTGCTATTCCTACCAAACTACCAATGACATTCTTCACAGGATTAGAAAAAAACTATTTTAAAATTCATGTGGATCCAAAAAAGAGTCCAAAGAGCCAAGGCAATTCTAAGCGAAAAGAACAAAGCTGGAGGCATCACACGACCTGATTTCATTATGCTACTCTTTAAATTTATGTATATGTTTGAAATTTTTTATAATATCCAACTCCATAGTAATTTTTTTGATATTTATATGCTATTGACATTCATTTTTATGGAGGTAGTTTCTATTTTAGATATTGGTAAACTACTTGTAGGATAGCTCCACAGAATTTCTTAATAATTAAGACTGTATATGCTTTTTAGTGGTTCTTATGGGACAGTTGCAACAGTGACATGAATCTTGATGCTGTAAGCTCTGGAAGAAGTTGGGCTTCCTCAAAAACGATTCGTGGGGAAAAGAATGAGTAGTAAGTAATTGTTTATGGAAAAGCAAATTGATACATGTTCAATAATAGTACAATATCAACATGTATCTGCCCCTTGATAGTTCCCACAAAGGCCAAGTTTGTTAATAAAAATATCTGAATAATAATAATAAAACATTAATACTCAGTATAGTTGATGGGTAACAGGTATTTTTATTATGTTGTGTATAAGTTTCTTGTTATCCCCACCTTCTTCCGTCCAAAAAAAGACATTTGTTATTACATTGCTTTTTAGGTATAATGGCCTTAATATACCTATGTATAGATGTTAGGAAAAAATGCATGCACAAATGTTCTATGTCTCCTCTTTAGGAGTAGAATGGTGCATCTCACATAGCTTTTTCTACATACTTCCTTAGTGTTTTGTATTGTTTTATCTTGCCTTTTTTAATCTGGAGCTTTTTGTTTGTGACTCATACTATATGGCACATTAGTAGTTTTTTTTTTCAAGAGTCACATTTATTTTTAGTAAAATATGTATGTGACCACATTTCTGTTGGCTGCTTTTTTGTCAAGAAATTCACATGCCAGTTGCTTGGCTGATCTCCTTTTCTCTTTCCTCCTTAACTAATTATCCATACCTACATACCAAAATAACAATGATGATGATAAATTGTATGGTGCTTTGGCTCTCAAATCAGTCAAGAATGGTAGAGTTATTTTATTTTGCTTCACTTTAAAAGTAAACCTCCATCCACAAACAGAAACACAGGTGGATTCATATTCTGTGTTGTTAATACTTAATGGAGATTCAGTGGTAGAAGAGTAGAGAAGCAGACAATACCTAATCAGACATAAGGAGTAAGAGAGAGACCTTATAATTTATTTTAATATGAATGTAGATAGCTCAGTTTTTTTCTTTTTCTTTTTTTAATTTTTTTTTAGAGACGGAGTCTCACTCTGTTTCCCAGGCTGGAGTGCCATGACGCGATCACAGTTACTTATTGAACTTCAAAGTCCTGGGCTCAGGCAATCCTCCTGCCTCAGGCTCCCAAGTAGTAGGACTACAGGTGTGTGCCATCACACCAGCTGATTTTTTTTTTTAAGAGATACAGTTTTTCTTTGATGCCTAGGCTGGTCTCAAACTCATGGCCTCGAGTGATCCTCCCACCTTAGCCTCCCAAAGTGCTGGGATTATAGCCCTGAGCCACTACACCTGGCTAGCTCATTTTTTGAGTGAGTATAAGTCTCATGCCTTTCAGGGGCTTGGCTTTGCTTCTGTAACACCATTTTATCTGATTAATCATCCAAAACTGCACGTAAGTGTTCTGAATCTGAAACTTTGACTATACCTTTTCATTTAGTCTCTGATGGTTTTGAAATGATAGTCTGTGGCAGCAAGGTATAACCAATTTTTGCCTTGATTAATACCAGCTTGAAGTCCTACATCATTCCTAAATGTAGTTCTACTTTTAACGAGCAGTGAAGGACTCTATTTGAAATAGTTTTGCTACAGCACTACAGCATTCTACCTTCTGGAGCTTCAAGTTATCCCTGCTCAATTTGTACAGTTTTATTTTCTATACAGGTGTCGTCACTTGCTGCAATAGCATAACACAGTGTTGTATGGTGCCATAAGAAATAAAATTGTACGTCAGATAAAATAGAGAGTAGCTACCAAAGTCAGATATTTCTCCCAAATGTTAATAGAAAGCAAGACAATATAGCACTGCCAGGCATTGAATCACATCTGTGGTACTTGTCTAGCTTTGTAACCTTGGCCAAATTATACATTTTCTTTGTGCTCTATTTTTCTCATCCATCCGATGGGAATAATAACACCTACTTTGCAGAATTGTTCCAAGGTTTAAATGAATTAGTATGTTAGAAATATTTATAAGTGTTAGCTATTATTACTAGTTCTTTCTGAGCCTTAGTATATACTTCTGTTATAAAAGTTATTACATATACATGTTGATTTCCATGCCTTCTCTGTTAATCTGTTAGCCTGATGGTAGAATGCGGTCTTTGTCTTACATATTTACCACAATGTTCTGTGCAGTGTATGTGCTATTCAGTATATGTAAACCTAGTAAATATAGTTGAATGAAGGTTAAAGTGAGAGCTAATGTGTAGAGGACATATTATTGATATATAGCCTTTTTAAATAAAATCAACTTCCACTCTAGTTACATTTATTGCTATTTAACTTATTTTTTTTTTTAGAAAATGTTTTTCAGTAGATAAATGGAATGGGTATTATAAAAGCATGTCACTTAGTATCTAGTTCTTGTTTTCATCTTTTTTTTTTTTTTTCCTGGTGTGGTGCTGATGGAACTAGTGCCGCAGTGTGTCTGGAGAATAAATGTGGATATCCCTGAGGAAGCTAATCAGAATCTTTCGTTTGGTGCTACTGAAAGATGGTGGGAGCAGACAGATTTGACCAAACTAATAATATCAAACAATAAACTTCAGTCACTTACAGATGACCTACGACTCTTGCCTGCACTGACTGTTCTTGATGTAAGTTGACTGACTATAAATATGGATTATTAACTGAAGAGACTCTAAAGCTAAATTTAGGCTTTGATAGCAGAAAACCTTTCATGTTGAGTTGGTAATGCAAGGACAGATAGTAAATTATCATGCTAGGCATAGCATAATGGTTAAAAGTGCAGGATCAGAACACCAAGTTTCTAATTCTGACTTCTGCTACTAAATGGCTGTGTGACCTGGGGAGAGTTACCTCTCTGTGCCTTAGTCTCTACATCTATAAACCAAGACTGATACTACTACCTATTTAAACATTTTGTTTGTAGAATTAAATAAGTTAATGAATACAAACAGAATCAATATTCAACAAGTGGTTATTTCTGCTCATCTTTTTTTTCTTATTACTATTTTACACAGGCAAAATAGTGGCGTGATTATGGGTCACTGCAGCCTTGAACTTATGGGCTTCAGCAATTCTCCTGCCTCAGTCTCCCAAGTAGCTGGGACTATAGGTGCATGCCACCACACCCGGCCATTTTTTTGTGTGTGTGTAGAAATGAGGGTCTCACTATGTTTCCCAGACTGGTCTTGAACTCCTGTCCTCAAACTCTCCTCCTGCCTCAGCCTCCCAAGTGCTGGGATTACAGGCATGAGCTACCGCGCCTGGCCTATTGTTACTATTTTTATCATTATTATTCTAGATAGTAAAGCAAGTCTATATGTATATATATATTACTTGCCTTCAACCTCATTGAGTTAAATTATTGAACTTAAATTTTTTGTGTTTTTATTCAGGGATTCTTTTTAGTCCTTTGTTGCCATGTCCTGTGGTAAAATGAAGCATAAGTAGTATATTTCAGAATCTGCAGGCTTCACAATCTGGTATACTTTACTTATCAACATAAAAAATCCTCCAATTCATGTGTTGAAAAGTAGAATCTAAACAGATCAATTTTTAGGGAACTTTTTATTCATTTGTAAAATGAATGGGTTGGCTTACTCTAAGGTTCTTTCTACCTTAAAAACTGTGATTCTGTGAGAACATGAGAAAAGTCCCTTTCTCTTTTCTCATATAATTTTTGTATATATTGACATAAATCTTATCATCAGAGAGCTGTTTTTAGTTTCTAACCCCCTCATCTCTTCTTTGAAATTGAAACTCTGATGAGTTGAAATTTTTCTTAGTATAATATTTAAAGTGGATGACTTAACACTTCATGACTTCTCGTCTCTTCTCTCTCCTCTCCTCTCCTCTCCTCTCCTCTCCTCTCCTCTCCTCTCTCCTCTCCTCTTCTCTCCTCTTCTCTCTCCTCTCCTCTTCTCTCTCCTCTCCTCTCCTCTCCTCTCCTCTCCTCTCCTCTCCTCTCCTCTCCTCTCCTCTCCTCTCTCTCCTCTCTCCTCTCCTCTCTCTCTTCTCTCCTCTCTCCTCTCTCCTCTCTCCTCTCCTCTTTTCCATTTTTTGAGACAGGGTCTCACTCTGTAGCCCAGGCTGGAATGCAGTGGCACAATCTGGGCTCACTGCAGCCTTGACCTCCTAGGCTCAAGCGATCTTCCCACCTCAGCCTCCTGAGTAGATGAGGCTACAGGTGTGCGCCACTACACCTGACTAATTAGAATTTTTTTTTTTTTGTAGAGACAGGGTCTCACTAATTTGCCTTGGCTAGTCTCAAACTGGGTACAAGCAATTTGCCTTCTTTGGCCTCACAAAGTGCTGGGATTACAGGTGTGAGCCACTGCTCCTGGCCTTACTTGATGATTTCTGAACAGCCGTTTGGTCATCTTCAAACTGTTCTACATACAGAACAAGTATGTTGAACAGTAGTTCAGTAGTTCAACTTGTTGCCATTGAATTTGAGGAACAGGAGATTACTGACTAATAGTTTTGTACATTGGCAAAGCTTATATATTGTTAATGATAAGACTAAGAATATTGACTTTGTCTTTTAAAAACTTGTAGATACATGATAATCAGCTGACATCCCTTCCTTCTGCTATAAGAGAGCTAGAAAATCTTCAGAAACTTAATGTCAGGTAAAAATTAAGCTTATTTACTTCTATTATTGCCCTTATAATGGTTTAAATATAATATTCTTTAAATTTCCTCAACATTAAAAAATATCTTTGAATTATCTCAGAAAGTAGTTAAAGCAGAATAAGAATTTTAAGTTTTTTAAAGCTTTAATTCTTAGTTTGTATGTTTTTTCTTTGTTTTAGCATTAACCCATCATTTCTGATTTTACAAAATGCAAGGCTAGTTGATTTTTTTTAAATGCTTAAATTTTTTTTTTATAAAACAATTCTTAGTGGTTTGTTATTGTAGTAAACCTCTTTGTTGATGTCTTGACTTTTAAGTTACCTTGATATTCTAAAAATATCTAAACAATAAGGAAGAAATGTAAAACAATTCTTTCATAAATGAAATACTTCATAGTTTTTATTAGTAGTCGTTTTTGAACTTCTCCAAGGACTCCTGGGGTTCTACGGATATATTTTTGTAACTGTCATGGACATACTGGTACATGGGATGTTCAGTGGCAAAGATTGTAGCTAACTCTGTTTGCTTTCTGATACATATCCAGACTTTTAAGAAAGAATAACTTTGCCTTATGTTTGTTATATACATATAGGCTATGGGAAAGGAGATTTAAAGAGGTCTTATTTTGGAGTAGAAATAAATGGTTTAAGAACTTAAAGCATAGTTTGAAAAACTGTGGCTTATAAAATAGATACGGTTACAGATCTATGTAACGTAGTATAGTCAAATTTGTTTTCTGGAGATAAGCTAACTGGTTCGAGGGAAAATAGTCCCTCCCAGTAACACTCCTCATTTGGTGGAAAACATAAAATTACCATTGGCCAGTGAAAATATATATACATAAAAAGGTGCTAATTATTTAGAACTCCATCAGAGTGTCTTCCCCTTACAAGTCAAAGGCATAGACGTGGCCTGTAAAGACAAGAGTGGGGATTGTTGAGAGGAAGAGAGGAAGCAGTAAGTGTTGAGTGACATGGCTTAAGCTTTAGGTTCTATACTTAAGAGTATGTAGGTGTGTTCTCAGTGAAGAAGTTTAAAAAATTAGCTAAGAAAAGGAGATGGAGGAAATCTATAGCTAAAATTATATCTCTGCCCAGTTAGATCCCTATCAAGTGTGCAAAGATTTCAGCTAGGTAACCAATAACAGTAACCGACTTAACAATATTATTGGTTCTTGTTTTAGAAGACATCTTTTGACTTTTTTTGTCCCAACTAGTTTTATTTTACTGTAATTTAGGGTTATTGTAAGCACCTTATATTTCCCATTTTCCCCCTGTTATTTGTTAAGTAACTGTATATGGCATGAAAATAGCATGGAATTCATAAGTGAATATTTAAGTTGTGATAAACCTGGGAACTAGTTGAGTCATCTCTTAATTATCACGGAGTGTATCATCCTCCATGATTTGGAACTTCTAAACCATTACACTGAATATCTCTACAGAAGGGCTTAACTGAAAAGACCAAGTATGAAGAAGAGTGGAATTGCATATTACATTCAACTTGACATCCTAGGTCCTCAAACAGAAATAGCTATTTTTGCCTTAAAACCGAACATATAAGATGTAACTCCATTGTGGTATATGTGTGCATATAGTTTTGTCAAAATTCTGAAAGTCAGTTATAGTATGTATTAGTCCATTTTCATGCTGCTGATAAAGACATACCCGAGACTGGGAAGAAAAAGAGGTTTAATTGGACTTACAGTTCCACATGGCTGGGGATGCCTGAGAATCATGGTGGGAGGCAAAAGGCACTTCTTACATGGCGCAGCAGGAGAAAAATGAGGAAGATGCAAAATTGGAAACCCCTGATAAAACCATCAGAACTCATGAGACTTATTCACTACCACTAGAACAGTATGGGAGAAACCGTTCCCATGATTCGTACTATCTCGCACCGGGTCCCTCCCACAACATGTGGGAATTATGGGAGTACAATTCAAGATGAAATTTGTGTGGGGACACAACCAAAGCATATCACAGTATAACAAATTAAGAGTCTAGTATGTCCTATCACATTGCATGTCAAATCAAGAGTTGATTATAAGCATGCAATCAAAACATCACAAATTATTTATGTTTGGCTAAAAGCCTTTATTTCTTTGTTATTTTTCTTTGAAACCCCAATGTGGTTACTTTAGATTACTGTTATTTTAATGAGTACATATTTTTGGATATGAATTTTGATAAGTACTTAAAGTTAGTAACTGTATTTGATTTCATGAGTCCAGTGTCATTGGTTAGCAAGAAATGTCTTTGATAAATATTTATTGTATTGTCACTAAATTATTCATCATTTATTTTATCAACCAATAGCCATAACAAACTGAAAATACTCCCTGAAGAAATTACAAACCTAAGAAACCTGAAGTGCCTGTATCTCCAGCATAATGAATTAACCTGCATATCAGAGGGATTTGAACAACTTTCCAATTTAGAAGATTTAGTAAGTTATGATTTTCCAATTTTTGTCTAATTTGGGGCTGGTGGGATTTTTCATCAGGCTGAGAAATTAGATATGTGAGTGAAACTGTGGGAACATGGACAGCTGATTTTGTGATTAGATTATCAGAAATGTGCATTTCAATAAGATAGCTAAATTTGTCATTGTAAATTTGGTTTTCCTGTATTATGAAATCAACTTTAAGTTTTAATTTAGGAAGAGTTTGGGAAAGGTGCAGTGAAGATTACTTTGTTATTCAGAGGCTTTACAGCGTAGCAGAATAGAGGAAAGTTGTCTTTAGCATATACCAATTCTCTTTTCTGTGCCCATTTCCATATCCTTCTTTATATTACCTGTGGCCCTTCTGCCTTCCAAATGTCCAGGTAATTCATTGAAGGTCTGTCTTCTCTACTTTTCAAAATGGCCACACTTCCTGGCAAAATTTTAATTCTATTGTTTTACTTATCTTAAATAGAGATAACTATAAAGCAATACAAATATTATTTTAGTCATATTATTATTATTATTTTATTTTTGGGGGGACAGGGTCTTACCCTGTCACCCAGACTGGAGGGCAGTGGCGCGATCTCGCTCACTGCAACCTCCACCTCCCAGGTTCAAGTGATTCTCCTGCCTCAGCCTCCCAAGTAGCTGGGATTACAGGCATGCACCACTACTGCCCGGCTAATTTTTGTATTTTTAGTAGAGACGGGGTTTCACCATGTTGGCCGGACTGGTCTTGAACTCCTGACCTCAAATGATCCACCTGCCTCAGCCTCCAAAAGTTCTGGCATTACAGGTATGAGCCACCACTGCTGGCCTAGTTGTATTATTAGGAATAATAAAAACAGTAGACATTTATCTTTGAGCATTACATATGGCAAGGTAGGCAGTTTCATCCCTTAATACAATAAGAAAGTAAAGCTGATAAAAAGGAAATTCGGAGCTGGGTGTGGTAGTTCGTGCCTGTAATTCCATCACTTTGGGAAGCCAAGGTGGGTGGATTTTTTGAGCCCAGGAGTTCGAGACCAGCCTGGAAAACAGGGCAAAAACCCTGTCTCTACAAAGAATACAAAAATTATCCAGGTGTGGTGGCACGTGCCTATAAGTCTCAGCTACTCAGGAGGCTGAGGCAGGGAAGTTGCCTGACTCAGAGAGGTTGGTTGAGGCTTTAGTGAGCCGTGATTGAGCCACTGCACTCCAGCATGGGTGACAGGAGACCCTGTCTCAGAGAGAGAGGAAAGAAGAAGAAAGAGAGAGAAAGGAAGAAAGAAAGAGACAGAGAAAAGACAATTTGTCAAAAGTAACACAACTAATAAGTAACAAAATTAGAATTTGAGTATAAGTCAATTTGACTCCAAAGTGTATTTGTCTTTTTTTTTTTTCCATTTTACCACCAAAGGAATAAGATTCCACTGTAGGCTATACCATCTGAAAGACTTTAGCTATATTAAATCAAAGGTACTAATATATAATATCTACTCCACATAGTTAAGTCATATTGCATTGTTATTCTTTTCCCTTTTACATGTTTTGGAAAACTCCTGTCATTTTAGCTTGCTTTTCATTAAAGGAAGAAATTACTCCTTTTCTATTTTTGCTGTGTGTACATCCTCCTTGATTATTTCCCTCATTTGCTCTAGTGTTTAAAAGTCAAAATATATACTCTTCTCAACCATTCCTTCAATGTCTTCTTGTCTTTCCATATGATCAAATGGGAAATAAGGTTTGGATAGTAAAAGTCATAGGTAGATAAAATGAATGGCAAAGGAGGAAGCCATCAGATTTTCTTATAAAAATTGGTGGTAAAAGGTAGCAGTTGATTTAAAAGAGTCCATTTGGAGTTGAGAGCTGAAAGGAAAAATTTAAAATAAATAAAATTTCTACTATCCACCCACATGTTCCCAGAGACTTATTTGCACAATGAAAGGATGTTTCATTTCAGAATTGTGTTCTACAGAGTCAGTATCAAATAAATAATAAATGTGAGCAACAATATATTAAAACAGATTAAACACCTATAATTTAAGCTAGTAATATTTCTTAAACTTATATAAAAACTGCTTAGCACAATGCAACTAATTAAATATTTGTTACAGGAATGACTTGGCATAAATATGGATTAATTTATATACAGTGTATTTATGTTTTATATCTAACAATTACTAACTGCAGTAATTATTTAACTTTATTAGTAATTTTATGTAGAATTTACAAAGGAGTTTATTAGAATTATTTGGGTTTTTAAAAATGCTTTGACAATTTCTGAATTAAGTTTTTTGTTAGTAACTTTTTATTTTAGGCTTTCTATTTTAGAATAATTTTAGGTTTATAGAAAAGCGAATATAGTAAAAGAGTTCTCATATACCCTACATCCAACTTTCTTTAATGTTAATATTGATATAACCACAGGAACACTCAGATGTTCATATTGGTACAATACTAATTAAACTGCAGACGTTATTTGGATTTTCCCAGTTTTTCCACTAATGTCCTTGTTTTTGTTTCAGAGTCCAATGCAGGATACCACATTGCATTTAGTGTTAGTAACTTTTGATATTACAAAATATTTATTTATTAGCAATCTTTTGATTCTTAGAGTTTTTAGTATTAGAGTTGTAGAATATGTTATGTTGTATGTTGTAGATTATGATAATATATTGTTATAAAATAATTATAACAGTATGTTTTTAAAAAAAAGATTTGATCCAGTATTTTTACCTTTTTCTATCTTCTTGGTTTCTTCAGAGTTACAAAATATTACTGTTAGATTAAATGAATTGTTTAGTGTTAGGTTGTTTAATGTTATATTAAATGAAAATCTTATTCATTGTTGCCATTGACACTACTTAACACTTTGCTGTTATGTAGTGGAGCAATTTACACCTAATTTGAGTGTTATAAAAATTACCTGATTCATAACAACATCTTTTAAAGGGAGTTTCAAAAAAAAGTTCTCTTAAAACTATTTAAAGAAAAAGCAAACATAATCATTTAAAGAAACATTGAGGTATAGCGATTAATTAAGCAATCTTGAGTGAATGAAGAGTAGAGGGTAGACTTCTGGTACCAGTCAGATCTGACTTTCTGAGGTCAGCAGAAGAACCAACAGAAAATATTTTTTTTTCCTCAAAAATGTGAATGGCCATTTTTTTCGGCTTCATTTTTCCTTTTCTCAGGAATTTTTCTTTCTTGCAAAGATGTTTTTCATTTCACATGACAGTTTATTAATAATACGCCTAATTCTTCTTAGGCACTTAATAAATACTTGATGAATACGTGAATTTTTGCATGAAAATATGATGCATAATATGGCATGACTTAGTTTTAACAGAATCCATTATGTGAAATATTTTTGAAGTTAGAATTCATTTATATCCTGTCTACTACCATTGATGAACATATAGTGAGTGGGCCTGCAAATATTGAAAAAGAATTTTGAAATGAATGATGATGTGTGAAATTTTCAGTGAATGAGGGTTACACAACTTGTCACATCTTAAGTAGTCTCTTTTATGTTGTAATTCCTTCAAAAATTTGAAATCCTTTTTAGGGCATTATTTATTTATTTTTTTACTTGTTTATTCATTTATTTTGTCTTTCTCTTTTTAAAGGATCTTTCAAACAATCATCTTACAACTGTTCCTGCTAGTTTTTCTTCTCTGTCCAGTCTGGTGCGACTCAATCTTTCTAGTAATGAACTGAAGAGTTTGCCAGCAGAAATAAATAGAATGAAAAGTAAATATTTTCTATTTTACATAATACATAAATTTGAAGTTGGTGCAACTTACATTTAGAAAGTAATTTTTAATATAGTTACAGAGAACTAAAGTAGTAGATTTTTATAGTGATAAATGCAAACAATAGCAACTAGTCAGATTTCCTCCAGACCATTATTATGTATCAACTGTCTAAAGAAATACCATCATAAAGATACTTAGGCATATGAAAAAGAAGAAAATATGATTATTAGTTGTAGTAGGATTATATACCTAAGCTATACTGTCTTTCGTTCATTCATTCAACATTCATAAAGAAGTTAGTCTCCTCTTACTGGTGAATCTACCTATGATATGTGGTTGTATTATAGCTGTAGCCTCCTCATGGTCCCTAAGTAATAATGTTGAGAAATAAGTCTTGTTTTGTCTGAGGTCCCAGGTTGTCAATCTTTTTTAAAAAAACCAAAATGTCAAAATTTATTGGTTTTATTAAAGTTTGCCATCAAACCATAATATCTGAAGTATTGTAGAACTAACATTAAGGGATTAAAAAAGTCAAGGTACATTTTAGTACCTTTTAAATTAATATACTTCATTATAAAATTAAGACTCTAAAATCATTAGTGATTTTTTTGTTTGTTTGTTTAAAGAAACTGTTATTACCAGGCACTGTGGCATGTGCCTGTAGTCCCAGTTACCCAGCTGGCTGAGGCAGGAGGATCACTTGAGCCCAGGGAGTTCTGGGCTGTAGTGCACTGTGCCAATCGGGTATCCACATAAGTTCAGCATCATCATGGTGACCTCCCACAGTGGGGGACCAGCAGGTTGCCTAAGGAGGGCTGAACCAACCCAGGTCAGAAACAGAGCAGGTCAAAACTCCCATCTGATTCATAGTGGGATTGCCCCTTTGAATATCCACTACACTCAAGCCTGGGCAACATGGTGAGACCTCTTCTCTCTCTCTAAAAAAATAAAATAAAATAAATTAATTTAAAAAATGGTTATTTTGTTACTATTTCTTGGTTGATGGTTAGCCTTTTTTTTTTTTTTTTTTTTTTTTTTGGATCATTTGTAAGCCTTCTTCAATTTAAAAAACCTCCCTTTTGTGGAGCAAGTCATAGAAATGATTGCCTGCATTCAGTTGCAGATAGTTTTGAGGTAAATTTCTAAAATTGTGTTGTTTTGCTTTAGATTAATAGTTATTTGTTGTTTAAAATTGGAGTTTTAAAATGAGTTAAATCTGCCCTAAATCAAATTGACATTTTAGGGGAGTCTTTACCTGGGATACCAATAGTTAAGATTTTGCTGTATTTGTCATTTTTTTCAACAGGGTTATTATAAAGAGCAGCTAAATGTAAAATTATCTAGAGCGAAGATATAAGCAGCATGGACTTTTTTCGTAAATTGAGTGGAAATATCTTGAGAGATAGGAACATATAGATAAATCAACTGAAAAATACATTTGAGTTTATAGTAATTTTTCTAATATCCAATGTTTTTAATGACGAGATGCTTTCTGTTTCTCAGCCATGACAATGATACTTTTAAGCTGTTACACAGAGTACATTTAGTTGTACTTTAACAGAGTACCAGAACTTTATTTTTAAATGTGTTACAGAAATGACCGGGACTGTTGTTAAATTGCCCAGGCTGGGGTGCAATGAGGTGATCGTAACTCAATGCAGCCTCTATCTCATCTCCCAGGCTCAAGCATTCTTCCTGCCTCGCCCTCCCAAGTAGCTGGGACTACAGGCATGCACCAACATGCCCAGCTAATTTTTTTTAAATTTTTAGTAGAGATGATGTTTCACTATATGTTGCCCAGGCTGGTCTTGAACTCCAGAACTCAAGTGATCCGCCCACCTTGGGCCTCCCAAAGTGCTGGCATTACAGCACAACTGGCCTAAATAATAATTTTTATGTTACTATTTCTCTTTAATTATAATTAAATGTAGAAAAATTTACATTCGTGTTTGAATATTCTTGATTATATGGCACAGGTTCATAAGTCCTCATAGCTATTTCTTACACATTCTTTAAAGTTGTATACGATTAGAAACTAATTTTTTTCTCTATTTTTGTTTTTTACCAAATATATATTACAGGGTTGAAGCATTTGGATTGTAATTCAAATCTCTTGGAAACTATACCTCCTGAATTGGCTGGCATGGAATCACTAGAATTGCTTTATTTGCGGAGGAATAAGTTACGTTTTCTACCAGAATTTCCTTCTTGTAGTCTATTGAAGGTACTAGTCAATTATTAAATAACTATATTTTCCAAAAGCTAATTATTAAAATGCATTTTTAAAGGAGCTAATCTTGTTTTACGTTGGGAGTGTGTATTAGTTATAAGTACTGTGTTCTTCCTATGTTAATACTTTTCAGAATTTTAATATGATTACTTACATTAGTGGTATTTTTAGTAATACATTTTTTAAAAGAAATAATTTAAAAAATAGAGATTTGTCCATTTCATCTGACAAGTAGTTCATAACTGGAGAAGTAGTAGATAAAGAGGCTAAAATTGTAAGTTAGGAGACCTGGAATACCAACCAGGATTATGTACCTAATTCTATAAAGTGCCACCTCTCACCTTTACCTAATCATAATCAAGTATGTTTGAAATGAATTACATTCTTTTGGCTTTAAGTATGTAGAATTAATGCTGTCTTCTAAATATGCCATGATTTGCCTTTTTTTATATATACCTTTAAGCTCTACTGTTAAAAGAGTTTATTTTAAACAGAACGATGACATATAAAATGAACTGAACAAGTTTTCCTTTAATAAGAATAATTTTCCATCTGATAATTATAGTTTCTATTAATGGCAAATCAGTATATAAAATAATCACTAATGAAAATGTTAAATAACAAACTGATGACAGTTGATCCTTGAACAATGCAAAGGTTATGGGCATTGACCCCCACGGACTTGAAAATCTGTGTCTAGCTTTTGACTCCCCAAAAACTTAACTAGTAGTAGTCTCCTGTTGACCAGAAGCCTTACCAATAACGTAAACAATTGATTAACATATAATTTGTATGCCATATGTATTACGTACTATGTTCTTACAATAAAGTAAGCTAGAGAAAAGAATCTTATTAAGAAAGTCATAAGGAAGAGAAAATGTGTTTACTATTAATTAAATGGAAGTCAGTCATCGTAAAGGTCTTCATCTTCATTGTCCTCATGTTGAGTAGGCTGAGGAGGAGGAAGAGAAGGGGTTGGTCTTGCTGTCTCAGAGATGGCAGAGGTGGAAGGAAATCCACATGGAAGTGGACCTGTGCAGTTCAAGCCTAAAACCCATTGTCATTCAAGGATCAACTGTGTTTATAGTAGCATGCTGTATTGATATCGTAAGTTTATATCATCTGCTTACAAGATGAATCATCTGTCTGAAATGGTGAGCAACATAAATCTGTGGTATATGTCAAGCAATTCGACTTTTCTTGTAATGTCATGACTTTTCTCTGCTTCTTGGGAGAACTTGCAGCATCACTAGTGGCACTTCATATTAGTCCCATGATGTTATTTGAAATTTATGGTTTTGCACTAAACACTATGAGAAACACATGAGAACTGCAAGAGATCATTTTTTACTGTGACACGCAATTTACTGGAGAGGTGAACTGCTCACCTGGAAATGATTAGCTTCATACAGGTTTTAAGTGGATACTCACAACATAGGCTTGCCACAGTACCAACAAGAAGTGGCAACAAAATTATTATAGTGGTACAGTATGTACTACAGTTAATTTTATGTAGTTATGATTTTTCTTTTTTTGAGGCAGAGTCTTTGATTTATTTATTTTTTTTGAGGCAGAGTCTCACTCTGTCATTCAGGCTGGAGTGCAGTGGTGCAATCTCAGCTCACTGCAACCTCTGCCTCACGAGTTCAAGTGATTCTCCTGCCTCAGCCTCCCGAATAGCTGGGATTACAGGTGCCCACCACCACGCCCAGCTAATTTCTGTATTTTTAATAGAGATGGGGTTTCGTCATGTTGGCCAGGCTGGTCTCCAACTCCTGACCTCAGGTGATCCGCCTGTCTCGGCCTCCCAGAGTGCTGGGATTATAGGCGTGAGCCACCGTGCCTGGCCTAGCTTTATGTAGTTATGACTGCATCTTCACATTTGTTTACATTTCTCTGTAAGTTGTATGTAAGTTTTGATAAATTTTAACTTTTTATAATAGATTTGTATATATTTTATAGTAGTCAGTGATAAACTAGTATCTACATATATTAAATGCATTCATGACATATGTAACTTTTTTTATTTTTAAAATTTTTTAGGCTACACAGTTGGTTTGCAAGTGTTTTCAAATTGTCACAAATCTCCAAATAAAATTTCAATATGTCTTCTGAAAAAAATTTATATAAAAGTGGACCCTCACAGTTTAAACCCTTGTTGTTCAAGGACCAACTGCATAATATAAATAACTTTTTAAAAAACTGATATTACTTTGTTTTGCAAGTAGTTTTTGGATTTATATTTTTATTATTTAAATGTAACTACTAAATAATTATGTCTACTTTGGTGTTTTTTGTTTGTTTGTTTTTTTTGAGATGGATTCTTGGTCTGTCATCCAGGCTAGAGTGCAATGGTGTGATCTGTGCCCACTGCAACCTCCGCCTCCTGGGTTCAAGTGATTCTCCTGCCTCAGCCTCCTGAGTAGCTGGGACTACAGGCACGCACCACCACGCCTATCTAATTTTTTGTATTTTTAGCAGAGACGGGGTTTCACCATGTTGGCCAGGCTGGTCTCAAACTCCTGAACTTGTGATCTGCCTGCCTCAGCCTCCCAAAGAGCTGGGATTACAGGCGTGAGCCACTGCACCCAGCCTACTTTGGTTTTATAAACTTGATGTTTCTGCCACATTCAACCTTTAGTTATTTTTAAATTGCCAAAAAATTTTCTCACTTGCCATTCTTCTTTAGCTGAAAGATAGCCTAAATATAATTGAAAATTTAAACATCTTGATATTTATAAAGTTACATTTTTTCTATGTTTTTCAATCACTTGAAATTAAGAGTACCTACAATTTTATTTTCATTATCTACTATAAAATTGAATACAGAGACACACATAACTCATCTTTGATTTTGTAGGAATTGCATGTAGGTGAAAACCAGATTGAAATGCTAGAGGCAGAACATCTTAAACATCTGAATTCAATTCTTGTGCTAGACCTGAGGGATAACAAGTTAAAATCTGTTCCAGATGAAATTATACTACTACAGTCCTTGGAAAGGCTTGACCTAAGCAACAATGATATTAGTAGGTAAGTTTAAATATCAAATGAATAGAAATTGTGTTTGTATTTGGTTATAATTCATAACTTGAAATATTTGTTAAAAAACCAAGAGGTTCCTTTTTTCTAAATTGAATTCACTAAATATTGATTGAGCAGTAATTATGTACAGATAAAGAAAGATTAATTAGGTTTTGTCTTTAACAGCAAGCTTGATATGATAATAGAAGCAGACATATTTATGACTTACTCTAACTAGGTTATCATTAGTATTATTATTATTACTCTTACTAGAGTAAAATTTAGTTCTAGTTACCCCCTAGAACTAAATTCTAAGAACACTGGAATGTATTTACTTTAAAAGCATTGCCATAGCACTGTTTCCCAAATATGGGTACGTATTAGAATCATTTGAGAAACATTAAGAAAAAAAAAATACAGATTCTGGGACACTAATTAATCAATCTCTGATGACGGGACCCTAGAATTTTTGTTCTTTGTTTTCTTTAAAACAGTTCCTAGAATTTGATGCTTCTGGTCTTCCAACCAGCAATTAATTGGGAACCACCATATAGTAAGATAAACTCTAGACTTTTTAGCCCGACATTCAAGGGTGTCTTAACAATCAGACTTAATTCATCATTTGTCATCTTTTGCTCATACAGGTGTCTTGCTCCCTGACTACATTGAGCTATAAATATACCAACCCTTTCTTTGTTTTATTCCTTTACCGTAGGATGCTTTTTTTTTTTTTTTTTTTTTTTTGCCTGATAGTATTTGATTTTTCACTTTAAGCCCAAATCCGGTTTTTGCTACTCCCTTCTCCCCCTTAAAGCCCCACCAGTGTCTATATTTCTACTCTCATAGCAACATGACTTGTTTAGCATTTGTCTTATTATATATGCTTTTTATATCATATTCATTTGTTAATATGTAACTTATATACAGTAAAATTTACCAATCAAGCATACAACTTGATGATTTTTGGCAAAGGTATATATTTGTGTAACCATAATCACAGCCATGTATCTCCCTGAAAAGTTTCCTCATACCTTTTGCAGTCAATTCCCTTTCCATACCCCAACCCCTGGCAACCACTGATGTGCTATGTTACTATAGTTTTGTCCTTTTTAGAGTGTCACATAAATGGAATTACATAGAATGTAGTTTTTGTGTCTGGCTTCTTTCATGTAACATAAAGTTTTTGTGATTCATTCATGTGGTTGTATGTATCAGTAGTTTTATTTTTATTGCTGAGTGTTATTCTGTTGTACAGAGATAGATATACTACAGTTCACGTGTCTTTTCAGTAGTTGATGGACATTTGAGTTGTTTTTGATTTTTTGCTATTGTAAACATCTGTGTGCAAGTTTCTGTGTGGACATTATTTTCGTTTCTCCTGAATAAACGTGTAGCAGTGTGTTTGCTTAGTTGTATGGTGACCATATGTTTAAACGACTCCACTTTCGAAAGTGACTGTACTATTTTATATTCCCACCAGCATTGTAAGATAATACTTATTATGTTTTAGTTAGCTGTATGTGTTTTTTTTCCTTTGTTTAACTGAGGACTTGAGAACAAGAATCTTGATATCACTATACCAGTGCCCAATATTTTGTAGATGCTTAATAGATTTTATTGATATTGAATTTTTATGTATAAATGGTTGTTAAAATGTGCCAGAGATGAAGATGACTTTCTTTATTGAGTGGAAACATGAACTGGACATTCAAAAATTATCTTTTTCTATTTGTCATCTTTTTTCAATTAGAATTTTGTTTCCTTGCTCTAAGTGCAAAATCAAAACATTTAGTATCAGTGAGGATGTCTATCTTGAATCACTGATTCATTCAAATTTATGTTTAACATTTACTTTTTTAGCAAATGTTATAATTTAACAAATGTTTTATAGCTCACATTTTTTTAAATTAATCTCAACATGACAATTTTGAAAACAAATCTGATTTTTCTTTTATATGTTTAGCATTTATCTTGAAAGGAAATGTTTTAGGTCTGCATTACTTGGCCTTTCTTTGAGACTATTCTGTGATATGTTGTTTGCCATATCATGTTTTATAGTTAACTATGGTTGGAGTATACTTATATTTGATGCTTTCCCTGAAATCAATTTAATCTTTTATAGTCTTCCCTATTCATTGGGGAACCTTCATTTGAAATTTTTGGCATTAGAAGGAAATCCTTTGAGAACAATTCGAAGAGAAATTATAAATGTAAGTATATTTGGAATTCAGCTCTTTGTTAAATTGAAATTCAGACATATATGTTGATTTATAAAACTGCAAGACATGTCTTGGTGAATGTCTTTGTCTCCACCCTTCTAGAAAGGAACACAAGAAGTCCTAAAATATCTACGAAGCAAGATCAAAGGTACTTTAAAATGTTCTCTTATATTTTGAAGGATTCATAAAAAGTAGTGAAGAATTAATAGTACATAAATTTAAATGTCTTTTGGGTATACATATTTGGAAGTAATAGATCCTGGCATGTATGGCTTTAATTCTAAATCCATATAGTCTGTAAGTATGCTCAGGTTATAAAAATATCTTTAAACTCACAATAATAATGTTCTATCTGTAATCCATTTGAATTGTGTTAAGTCTGCCAATTAGAAAATTTAACAAAAAAGATTCAGTAAGCACTTAGTACTTCAACTTTGAAAAAGGACTAAAACTTGACTTTCAGGATATATGGGTTCTATTGACTAGAAAGTATATTGACAAGTATTTCATTATCTATTTTTCGTGCACAGCTTTGCTAAACTCTGACAAAATTAAGACAAAACATACTTTTCAGGGTATGTTAATTTAGCAAGAACATGTACCCAAAGTGAAAATAATACAATAAACTTAATTTTTAATAATTCACTAAACATGTCATATACCCAGTTTTTATTTCATGTCTATCATTATAGAATAAACTAAAACATTTTGAAAAAAAATAGTTGTACGAGTCCTTTGCTAAGTAACAAACCACTCCAAAACATAATGGCTAAATGCAGTAGCTGTTAATTTAGCTCACAACTCTGTTGGTTATGCATAGCTTAGCTTAGCAATATGTTGCCAGTCAACATATATTAAATGAGTAAGATAATTGCATAGTTTAGCTATTTTTTCTACTTTATCCTTCAAGTGAATTATTAAAATAATTTTCTAAGACTCTTATTTTCTACCAAGGAAAGTGTTTCCTTCTCCAAATATGCTTTCTCGTCCAGAACAAATTGATTATTCTGTCGTGAATCAGTTAGAGGTCATGTCAGACTGATCAAAATTTTATGAACAGAAAGCCAAGATGAACTTAGTGGAAGTTACAGTTATGTACAAACATTTCTGCTAGACAGCTTCTATCCAAAGATGGGAGAGTGAATCCATGCATATGATTTTATTCTTTCCAGAAACCCCACAAAAAGAAAATTGGTAACGGAAATGTTTTAAAGGTATACTTCCATAAAGATAGGGAGAAGGGGGAAAAATAAAATAATAAACATGTGGACATTGGAAAGTGAGTTGTTTAGTCAGTTTGGGCTACTATAACAAAATATCTTAGACTGTAATTTATAAATAACAGAAATTTATTGCTCATGGTTCTAGAGAACTGTGATCAAAGCACCAGCAGATTTGGTGTCTGGTAAGGACCTGTTTCTCATAGATGGCACCTTCTCCATCCTTTCACATGGCAAAAGGAGGTTAACGAGCCCCCTAAGACTTCTTTTATAAGGGCATTATTCCCATTCATGAGGGTTCTGCCCTCAGTATCTAGTTACTTTACAAAGGCCCTACCTCTTAATACTGTTACCTTGGTGGTTAGATTTCAACATAGGAATTTTGGGGTAACACATACATTTAGGCCGTAGCATAAGTGAACAAATGGTCACTGAGTTAGTAGATCAGAAAGACCTTTTGGCTATTACGGATAATGCTGTAATAAACATTCATGTATAGGTTTCAGTGTGAATGTATGTTTTCATTTCTCTTGGTATATATACCTAGGAGTAACATATTTCTCGGTCATATGATAACTCTATGTTTAATCATTTGAAGAACTGCCAAACTTTTCCAAAGCAGCTGCACCAATTTACATTCTCACCAGTAGTATATGAGGGTTCTGATTCCCCTCATCAGCATTTGTCATCTGACTCTGATTCTAGCCATCTTGCTGGGTCTGAAATGGCATCTCATTGTGGCTTTGATTTGCATTTTTCTGATGAGTAACAATGTAGAGCATATTTTCTTGTGCTTTATTAGTCATTTGTGTATCTTTAGAGAAATGGCTATTCAGATTCTTTGTCTATTTTTTAATTGTTTTTTAATCATTGAGCTGTAAGAGTTCTTTACATATTTTAGATACAAATCCCTTGTTAAATATATGATTTGCAGATACTTTATAGTTCTCTGTGGGTTGTCTTTTCATTTTCTTGATGTTCTTTGAGTATAAAACTTTTAATTTTGAGCAAGTCCAATTTTTCATTTTTTTCTTTTTTTATTTTTTTGTTAATCTAAGAAAGCTTTACAAAATCCTAGGTTATAAAGATTTGGCCTATACTTCTAAACATTTTATACTGCCATTGTTTTAAAATTTAGGTCTTTGATCAATTTTGAATTACTTTTTTATGCAGTGTGAGGTAAGGGTCCAATTTCATTGTTTTGTACATGGCTATTCAGTTTCTCAGCACCATTTGTTGAAAAGAGTATTCTTTCTACTTTGAATGGTCTTGGCATTCTTGTAAAAAATCAACTGGCTATAAATGTATTGGTTTATTTCTCTACCATCAGTTTTATTCTATTGATCTATATGTCTGACCTGTGCCAGTTCCACGCTGTCTTGATTACCATTGTTTTGTAGTAAGTTTTGAAGTCAAATCAGGAAGATTGAGGGCTCCTACTTTAGGAGGGCTCCTTTTCTTTCTCAGGATTGCTTTGGCTATTATGGATTTCTTGCAATTCCGTATGAATTTTAGAATTAACTTATGAATTTCTACAAAGATAAAGTTATGCATTTCTGTAGATCAGTTTGGGGAATATTATCCTAACAATATTAAGTCTTCCATTCATGAGCATGGAATGTTTTTCCATTTTAGATCTTTAATCTCTTTAAACAGTGTTTTATAGTTTTCAGACTATAAGTTTTATACTTCTCTTAAGTTTATTTCTAAGCATTTTATTCCTTTTGATGCTATTAGGCATATAATTGTTTTTGTAATTCCATTTTTGTGCTGTTCTTTGCAACTGTATAGGAATACAATGATTTTTGAATGCTGATCTTGTATCCTGCAACCTTGATGAAACTATTAGTTCCAATAATTTTTTGGTGTATTCCTTTGGATTTTCTATATATAAGACTATGTTGTTTGCAAATAGAGATAGTTTTACTTCTTCCTTTCCAATCTGGATGCCTTTTATTCCTTTTCTTGCCTAATTCCTTTGGCTAGACCCTCCAGGACAGTACTGAATAGAAGGACTGAGACTGGACATCTTTGGGGGAAAGCTTCTAGTTTTTCATCATTAAGTAACATTAGGTTAGCTGTGGGTTTTTTGTAGATGCCCTTTATCAGGTTAAGGAAGTTCCCTTCTATTTCTGGTTTTTGAGTGTGTTTATCCTAAAAGATTTGTTGAGTTTTTGTCAATTTTTTTTCTGCATCTGTTGAGATGGTTGTGTGATTTAAAAAATTCTGTTAATATGCTGTATTACCTTAATTGATTTTCAGATGGTAAATCAACTTGCATCGATGGTTAAATCCCACTTAGATTTCTCTTTTGATATCTCTTTGGCCCATTGGTTGTTTAAGGATATGTTATTAAATTTCCATTATAATGTGCCCCTGACATAAAAAATGTTTTAAGTCTGTTTTTTCTGATACTATTATAGACACTCAGCTTTTCTGTAGTTGTCTTATTCCTTGGTTCTCTCCTGTGAGCTAGCTTGTGTACAGTCTGCTTGTATACAGTCTAGGCTGTATCTTCAGTAGATCCAGGAATTTCATCCCAACTGCCTTTTACCATAACCTTCATTGTTTTTGAGAGCTTTCATGCTTTGTTGTGAGTGAAGTCAGTTCCCTTGGAAGAGATTAGGAACCGTTTTTATGACCTGTTTCTCCCCCAGGCAAAATCTTTGAGCACAGGCTGTGAAGCTGGGAATATGGAAGATGGCAAGCTTCTCTAAGAGTAACACTCTCCTCTAGGAGCTGAACACTCAGTAGAAGGAGTCAGCAATAGACTTAGGTTCTCTTGGTTTGCCTCTCCTTTCTTTGAACCATGAACTTATGAGCCAGGGGAAGAGCAGTCAGGGCCCCAGTATTCTCATCATGCCAAGCTCAAGGTAGGGCCTTCTTTCTGTGCATGGGACCGGAGAGGAAGAAGGGAATCCTCACCCTACTCATCAGGGATTTAGCATTAGCAACGGGAAGCTGGTGGCAGGATGAGAAATGCTGACACTCCTCTCAGGAGGAAAGCCCTCTGGCTGGGAGATAGGGTTTGGGGCTGGAGGGCTGTGGGAGAGGAAACCCTGTGTTCTCAGTTGTAGCCTTCTGGAGTGGAGTTTCTGCCTCTGACCTAGAAGAGGGGAGAGAGGGAGCAGTCTAGGTTCAAATACCACAGACTCACCTCTTACAAAATTTCCATAGATTTTCTTGAATAGCTATTTCTTCATTTGCTGTTTGCTGTTAGAATCATTTCCAAGGCCAGGCATGGTGGCTCACGCCTATAATCCCAGCACTTTGGGAGGCTGAGGCAGGTGGATTACTTGAGGTCAGGAGTTCGAGACCAGCCTGGCCAACATAGAGAAACCCCGTCTCTACTAAAAACACAAAAATTAGCCAGGAGTGGTGGCGCACACCTGTAGTCCCAGCTACTCAGGAGCCTGAGTCAGGAGAATCACTTGAATCTGGGAGGTGGAGGCTACAGTGAGCCGAGATTGTGCCACTGCACTCCAGCCTGGGCAGCTCAGAGCAAGACTCCATCTCAAAATAAATAAAAATAGAATCATTTCCAGAGGCTTTAAATTATTATTGTTTTTTGTTTTTGTTTTTGTTTTTGTTTTCAGAGTCTCATTCTGTCACCCAGGCTGGAGTGCAGTGGTGCAATCTCGACTCACTGCATCCTACGCCTCCCAGGTTCAAGGAATTCTGCCTCAGCCTCCTGAGTAGCTGGGACTACAGGCACCTGCCACCACGCCTGGCTAATTTTTTGTATTTTTAGTAAAGATGGGTTTTTGCCATGTTGGCCAGGCTGGTCTTGAGCTCCTGACCTCAGATGATTTGCCTGCCTTAGCCTCTCAAAGTGCTGGGATTATAGGCATGAGCCACTGTGCTCAGCATCCCCGTCAACCTCTTTCTTTCTTTCTTTCTTTCTTTCTTTCTTTCTTTCTTTCTTTCTTTCTTTCTTTCTTTTTTTTTTTTTTTACACTTTTTAACCAGCTTTTCTGCGGAGCAGATTAACAGAGCTCCTCTTGCTGTCACGATGGACGTTGATCTCTGGGAAGTATATTTTCTCTGTGAAGTCTATGCAAAAGGAGAACAAAAATTGGGTAAAACTAGCAGTCTGCCACAATAAGCAATAATTGAAAGCCCATTGGCCAAATGTCAGTAGAATCTTTTACTGAGAACTTCATATATATATCTTTCCCTTCTTCTCAGTTTTTCATAGCTCTTTTATCTTTCAACCCTTTATGTTGTCTCTTTCCCTGTTTCTTTGTTTTCTTTTTTCTTTTTTTTCCTTTTTTCTCCTTTCTTTTGGGGATGGGGAAAATTATTTTAGAACAGGATTGTAAAGCAAGGGAAAACCAAGCCAAAAACAAATGCATGTAAGGAATGGCCTTATTGTTTAAGAAGTTCAGAAGTAGAAAATATCCAGCTCAGCTACTTTAAAAAATAATAAGAGGAATATCTCAATATAAATATTCAAAGCCTGAGAGAGTAATTTACTTAAAAAGAATTTTTAAAATTTTTGATTTTTGTTTTTTATTTAGAAGCAAGGTCTTGCTCTGTTTCTTGGGCTAAAGTACAGTGGCACTATACTAGTTCTCTGCAGCCTCGAACTTCTGGGCTCAAGCAATCCTTGTGCCTCAGCCTTCCAAGTAGCTAGGATTACAGGTGTGCACCACTACACCGGGCTGTTTTTATTTTTTTGTAGAGACAGAGTCTTGCTATTTGCTCATTCTGGTCTTGAACTCCGAGGCTCAAGTGATCCTCCTGCCTCACCTCCCAAAGTGTTGGGATTTACAGGCATGAGTCACCATGCCCAGGCCATATTTATTTATTATTTATTTGTTGCTCTGCTTCTTGCCAATAATTGGTCATATTATTAACATCTTACCACTCTTCCTTCTGTCCCTGGTTGTTCAATCACATTTAAATAATCCCTTGGTATTTCCTGACATTTGTAGTTTCTGGAGTTTAATTATCTCTTCCATTTTTCTTGGTATTTGTACAGGTACACATACTTAGAAGATACATACTTAGAAAATCCCTTTGGACTTCAAAATAGGTTGAATTATTCAAAGCATGTATTGGCAAGACTCTTAAAATGGTGATATCACGTGGAGAACAATTGTGTGCATAGTCTAAGGGGAATTTCAAATAGAACTGAAACATTTATTTTGAATTAATACTTAACTTTGCACATACATACAAGGGCCCAAGACTTTTTCCTTATCAAAGCATAACTTTATTATTTATAAGTAATAAGTATGTTCTCAGTGAAAAGATGCTCAGTGAAAGAGCAATCTACATACATATCTAGAGGCACATAAGAATCACCTGTGGAGCTTTTTAAACACTACATGCCCAGACCAGACTTTAGCCCAATTAAATCTGAATTTTGGGGTAATGGGGCCTAAGTATTTAAACAATAGTTAGAGTGGAATTGCATTTAATTATCTCTAAATTTTCTGGAGCTCTTTGAGGAAAAAGTTGGGACACTTCATTGCTTCATATTTTTTTTTTCCTTCAGCTTTTCTTCTCTGCTTTTTAACTACTGTTTTCTCAGTTTTAGAGGTAGAAATTGATTGGTGAAAATTGAAAACAGTGCCGATCATTTGATTCAAAGGATGCTGGTAAAATGAGATAAAAACTTTGTGCTGAAGTGAGTAGAGACTACTAACTTTAAAGAAACTGAACAATCCAGAAACATGAAGTTATGTACCAGTTTAAAATAAACTTTCATTAAAAGGCACTTGTCTGTGATGCTTCAAATGTAGAAACGTGGTCCACAGATTCCTCAGACTCTACTGTGCCAGAAAAATCTTGTTCTCTTTTAAAGCTTATTTAATTTTGGTTGTGATTAATTTATATTCTTCCCAGTGTCTAGCAGAAGTGCAGTAATTCATGTAGGATTTAGATAAACTTTCTACAATGTACTGTTATTTATCTTTTGCTAGGAAGAGTAAATATACAAGTCCCAGATATCCTACAAATATAACTCTGAAATTGTTATCATTTTTGAAAAATTAATCTTTTTCTAGAGTACTTAAATCATTCTCCACAGATGATCATTATTATAATTTTTACATTTTAATTGGTGTGTTGTTATGTTGAGCCTACACATCTCTATCTGTGGAATGCAGATAATACCTTTTTGAAAGGTGTGTTTTGAGGATCACAATTTCATGAGGTAGCATTGTGTGGAATTACCCTACAATGTCCTTGATTCATCTAAATAGTATTAAACCTTCTTATTTGGTTATCACAGACTTTCAAATAATCCTGATAGTTATTTACTTGTTCTCTGTTCTACATCAATAGGCTAGGTAAATATCAATGGACTATAATTTAAAAATTTGTTTTTATTGTTTATAAAATATGTTTTTAAGGACTAGATTTGAGGTTTGCAAATTAGCAATCTGACATGCAAATCTTACACTCGTTACAGTTTGTGATAAGCTCAAAGGATCGATTTTAGATTTTAAAAAAAGACCCTTGTAAGAAGAGCATCTCAAGTTGGAGATGTTGAGTGCAGATTCTAAAGCCTCCCCAGTTTATTGGCAGGAGATATGTTCCAGTGGTGATGATACTGTGCCTGCCGAAGGTGAGGTCCTGCCAGATTGGTAAAGTTCCCCAGTGGGTGCTGCTGTGGTTTCAGTGATGGTTTCCCCTCTACAATTTTGTTGAGACTTAATCCGCAGTGCAACAGTACTGAGAACTGTGGTCTTTGGGAGGAGATTTGAGTCTTAAGGGCTCCACTCTCATGACTAGGATTGGCACTCTTTTTTTTTTTTTCTTTTGAGATGGAGTTTCACTCTCGTTGCCCAGGCTGGAGTGCAATGGCGCGATCTTGGCTCACTGCAACCTCTGCCTCTTGGGTTCAAGCGATTCTCCTGCCTCAGCCTCCTGAGTAGCTGGGATTACAGGCATGTGCCACCACGCCCGGCTAATTTTGTGTTTTTACTAGAGATGGGGTTTCTCCATGTTGGTCACGCTGGTCTCAAACTCCCGACCTCAGGTGATCTGCCCGCCTCGGCCTCCCAAAGTGCTGGGATTACGTGTGTGAGCCACTGCCCCTGGCCAGATTGGCACTCTTATAAAAAAAGGGTTTGAGGTTGAAGGCAGTGTTCTCTTACACTTATGCCTTATGCCATATGAGGACACAGCAAGAAAGCCCCCCACCAGAGACCAAATGCTGGGCCTTGATCTTAGACTTCTCAGCCTTCACAACTGTGAGAAATAAATGTCTATTGTTTATCAGTTACCCAGTTTGTGGTATCTTGCTATAGTAGCACTAACAGACTAAGACAGGTGCCAACCCCAATTACGCCATCATGGCATTAAGCTTAATTACTTTATTTGATTGCAAACATTGCCTTTATTCAAGCTCTATCACCTGATTCTGATCTGTGTTCTGAGTTTAATTTCTTGCTGTGTCACCAGGATCACCTTGCTATGCTACCTTTGATAGACATAATAATGACCCTTCAATGATGGCCACACCCTAATCCCTGAAACCTGTGAATGGGTTACCTTACATGGCAAAGGGCAATTAAGATTGCTAATTGACTGACTTTAAAATAAGGATATTATTATGAATTGTGTTGGCCCAATATAATCACAAGGATTCTTAAAAGTAGAAGAGAGAAGCAGAAGAGGAGGTCAGCGTAATAGGATGTGAGAAGAAACACTGTTGCTGGCTTAACATGGAGGAGGAAGGCCATGAAGCAAGGAATATGAGGTGGCTACTAGAAGGTGGAAGGAGCAAGGAAACAGATTCTTTTTAGAAAAAGGAAGGCAGGCTGGGGGCAGTGGCTCACGACTGTAATCCCTGCACTTTGGGAGGCCGAGGCGGGCGGATCAGAAGGTCAGGAGATCGAGACCATACTGGCCAAGATGATGAAACCCCCTATCTACTAAAAATACAACAATTAGCTGGGCATGATAAAGTTCCATGGTGGCGCATGCCTGTAATCCCAGCTACTCGGGAGGCTGAGGCAGGAGAATCGCTTGAACCAGGGAGTCGGAGGTTGCAGTGAGCCAAGTTGGTGCCACTGCACTCCAGCCTGGCAACAGAGTGAGACTCCGTCTCAAAAAAAAAAAAAAAGGAAAAAGGAATACAGACTTGCCAAACCCTGATTTTAGCCCAATGAGACCCATTTGCAGACTTCTGAACTACAAAACTGTAAGATAATGTTTGTGTGTTTTAAGTCACTAAGTTTGTGGTAATTTGTTAAAGCAACCATAGAAAACTCATAAATTGGGCATAAAATAATTTATGCCAGTAAATTATATATTAATGAATTGGAATTATATTTTTAGTTTCTTTGCAATCTTGTACTAAGGAACAGTCTTTGGGCAATTATTGTCTCTGTTATCGGGCTTAGGATGGACTCTGCACAATAGGCCTGGCCATAGTTTATCACTCACAGTGTCTTACTCATTTTTATATCCCCAGCACTTAGTACAATGACTGCCCGCAGAGTAGACGCACAGTAACAGTTTGGGGGATAAAGGAATACATTTGTAGTGATTAGATCTAGACCCAGGGATTGCTACTGGTTATGTATTACCAATTTATGTTCATCATCTTTCATGTGATAAAAGTGGGGTACTTGACTAAAGAAATAGGTTTGGATATTTAGTGTCCATTGGCCTCACCTGGAGGGCTTGGTGAACCAGATTGCTGGGCTCCACTCTTAAAATTTATGATTCATACGTTTGGGATTGAGCCTGGAAATTTGCATCTCTAACAAGTTCCCAGGTTAGGGTGATGTTGCTGTTCTGGGGACCACACTTTGGGGCATTTTACGCCTCTGTCCCTCTCAGATGTCTTCTCAGGGGATAAACTAGCTCTGCATGTTCTCCAAGAACTATCTGCTTTTTTTTTTTTGTAGCCACCCACTCCATCCTTAGGGGTTATACTCTACAGGCCTGGATAACATATTTAGCAGTTTTCCTAAGGTTCGTTCTTCCACCTCCCAGCCTGTTGCCTCAGAGAATGATGGTTCACTTAGTTCCTCTCATTGTAAGAGTAATACAGGATAATAAAATAAAACGTTAAAAAAAATCTAAAAAATGAAATGGAGAAGTTTAAAAGATGGCAAATTCTTTTCAATTCTTCTACTATTGACAAGAACTTGTAATTTCTCACTCCATTCTGAGGTGGTTACTCTCTTGGGAATTACCCTCAACACGTACTGCTCCCATAAAAATACATTCAACATACATATATTACTGTACTTACCATACGATTTTGTAATTTTTGTTTATCTTGTCCACTAGATTGAGTTCATCTTCTGTCTTCGTCTCTTACTTATAATAGTACCTACCAGTTTATGTGTGATGGATAATGTTATAGAATGAAGGAACAAATAAATAACCAAATGCACTCTAGTTTTTTACTTTTATTTCTAAGGGACAGGATCATCAGCTTTTCCAACCCCTTCTAAACCTTCTGGAGAGGCAGAGTGATCAGTGCCTATTTGCTTCAAAGGGATAAATTGAAGCTCTGAAGATTTCGTTCTATGTGACACTCGTTCAACTAAATCACCCATCATGCCCTCCAAACTCACCAAATGAATATATTTGAAAATTTCTTTTTTTTTTTTTTTGAGAGGGAGCCCCGCTCTGTCGCCCAGGCTGGAGTGCACTGGTGCGATCTCGCACTGCAAGCTCCGTCTCCCGGGTTCACACCATTCTCCTGCCTCAGCCTCCCGAGTAGCTAGGACTACAGGCGTCTGCCACCAGCCGAAAATTTCTTAAAAAGATATCTCCGTGGCCGGGCGCGGTGGCTCACGCCTGTAATCCCAGCACTTTGGGAGGCCAAGGCAGGCGGATCACGAGATCAGGAGATCGAGACCATCCTGGCTAACATGGTGAAACCCCGTCTCTACTAAAAATACAAAAAATTATCTGGGCATGGTGGCGGGCGCCAGTAGCCCCAGCTATTCGGGAGGCTGAGGCAGGAGAATGGCATGAACTCGGGAGGCAGAGCTTGCAGTGCAAGATCGTGCCACTGCACTCCAGCCTGGGTGACAGAGCGAGACTCCGTCTCAGAAAAAAAAAAAAAAAAAATGAGATATCTGCATTCTTGCTTATGTGATTGACCTCTTATTTGGCTGTGTTCTTGTCAGTCACTTGTACAGTTACAACTTTTTTTTCTCTCTCTCTCTGGAAACTTATAGGATCTTCTATTCGTTGCCATTGTTTGAAATTTTATGGTAATTAACTTTGGTGTGGTCCTACTTTTATTTATTGTGTTTGGCACTTATATGGCCCTTTCAATTTGAAATTTTGATGTTTTTAAAAATTATGTAGTTTTTTTAATGAAAAAGACAGTAAATGCACATGGTAAAAAAAAAAATCAACAATATGCAAAGATATATAATGAAAGGAAATCTCTCTCGCAACAGTCTTCTCCCCAGAGACAATAGACTCTCTCCTTATATTCTCCTTGATGCTAATTATTAAAAGGAGCTCTTTGGAAATTGTTGAGAATACCCTATCTCATTATACGATCATGGCAGTATACGTAGATATTTTAAAAACAATGCTGGATTTTGTAGCTGGTTTAATACTGTCTCTCTGCTTATTTAATTTTGGCACTGTGTTATATATTATTTAAAGTAACTGAACCAAACTGCTAGGGGAGTAGTACTACTACTAGAGCATTAACTTGATGTTAATACTTTCCTTGATGTCTTTCATTTCTGTTTGATATTCTGTCATTTATTCTGTGCTACTTCTGTGAATAAAGTATTCATATGATACTTGCCTGGGAAGCAATAATAGCTTAATCATTATTGACTAATGAATAACTGATGAGCTCAATGCAAGAGAAATATACTTAGTAATATTCAACAAATGTTTATTGAATGCCTACTGGGCTGAAGCAAGATCAGGTATACTACTAATTTTTTTTGTTTTCTTTTGGCGTGCCTTCTGCTCTTATGTGTTAATGCTGGGACTGTTTCATCGTTTTCACATTGTTGAAAAGTGATAGTCTTATTTTACTTCTCTATCGTTCAAGTCTTTTTTGCAAAATATAACACAAAGCCATTTCTTTTAAAATGTGTATTTTTAAAAATATATATACCATATGATGACAGTGTTAAACAGTCTCTGGAGATTAGTAAGGTGGTTGATGGTGTGCATGTGTGAGTATGCAAGCATGTTAGGAAAATATCTATAAAAAATAAAGTCTTGCATTTGCTAGGAAAAAAATCTTAACCTATAAAATGTACCAGGGACTTCCCCAGTTATGCAGATTGTCAAATTTTAAGTGATTGAGGGTAATCAGTTTTGTTGTCTCCTAAACTAAAAAGCATATGCTTATTTGGTAGACATTTGAGGGAAATAATGGTTTTCTTTCATTAACAAATTTCTTCTAGTGGACCATATTATTTTACTTAAGAGGAAGGATTACTTGTGATTTGTTTCTTCTTATAACATCATAGTTATTCTGTGAAGGTTCTTTCTTACTGCTAAATTTCCTTTCGGTAGGATTCATTAAACAGTTTTGAAGCCATGCTACAGTAACTTTATTTTCTATTAATTAAATATTACATTCCAGATTGAGATTTGAGTCATTGGAAATAAAACATATGACTAAAGGCATTCTCACCAATAATATCTAGAAACCACGTACACTATTTTAATATATTATCAAGAATTTTAACAATGACTTTGTAGTATAAATATTGGCTTCATCTAACTTTTCTTTTGCCAGATGATGGACCTAGCCAAAGTGAATCTGCTACCGAGACTGCCATGACACTACCAAGTGAATCCAGAGTCAATATACATGCCATCATTACATTAAAAATATTAGACTATAGGTATGTAATTTATTATTTATTATTATTATTTTTATAGAGATAGGGTCTTACTGTGTTGCCCAGGCTGGTCTTGAGCTTCTTGGGCTCAAGCCATCCTCCTGCTTTGGCCTCCCAAAGTGCTAGGATTATAGGCTTGAGCTACCATGCTTGGCCTAATTTATTTTTTTTTTAAACATTACCAAACACATAGGAAACTTTTTGGAAAGAAACCCTTCAGTAAAAAGGACAATTGATGAGGAAAAATTCATCAGAGTACTTGACTTAGAATAATAGTAATTGCAAAAAGCCATGGTGAAATAGAAGGATATTAAAAGTATAATAGAAATAGAAGGATATTAAAAGTATAATAAAAATAGAAAGATATTAAAAATATAAATGACCTTCAGTGTCTATTCCTTCTGCAGTTTGTGTTTTACTATGCTTGAGAGAGAGATGGTTTTGTTAATAGTGATATTTTTATAATGGGAACATTTTATTATTATAAAAAAAAAGAAAGACAGTATTAATAATAAAGTTCTTTGACTCAGTAATCAGCATCCAGAGAGAATTTCATATTAGTGGGTGTCTATGTTAGTAAATAAGAAACTAGTATCATTTAGTTAATGAAAACCTTGACCAGCAGGCAAAGCTTGAGAGGTTGTACCCTGCTAATTTATCTGAACATAAGTCAAATAATGTACCATAGTAATAACGTGCTGTGGTAGCAAATATTCCAAAACTGAAAAAATTACAACATTAGTATATAAATTGAGACAAAGCCAAAAAATTTTAAATATTTTTTTTGGAAGTATATTAAATTGGGAAAAGAAGATACCTATGCAGAGATTGAAGGTAGTTGTAAAGTATCCTTTCAGTACTGTCTAAGGCAACAACAACAAAAACATAAGCAATAGTGTCAAAATTTTTGTAGCAATTGGTTCATTTATGGGTATTGTAGCGAAAATACAAAAGAATATAGACTGAAGTCAGATAGGTGACTAGATTTATTCAAGAATCTACACAGCCAACATCAGTGTATGGTCTTTTATCGTTAATGTATCAGTAGGAACTATCTTCTTAGCAGTCAGGATACAGTGTCCATTTCACATTTGTTGTGTTTCATTCATATTGTTCTCACCTCTTGCCTGCCACTCTTAGAAATCACTGCTCTAAGCTAAGTTTCTTTTGCCACACTAACACAGGTAGCACTCTTCTGTACTTATATCTGACTCCTTCTTACAAAGCATGGCAACTTAGCTTTTTTTTTTTTTTTTCTTTTTTTTGAGGCAGGGTCTTGCTCTGTTGCCCAGGTTGGAGTACAGTGGCGTTATCTTGGCTCACTGTGGCCTCAACCTCCTGGCTCAAGTGATTCCCCCACCTCAGCCTCCCAAGTAGCTGGAATTGCTGCACGCTATCCTGCCCAGCTAATTTTTTTATTTTTTGTAGAGATGGGGCCTCTCTATGTTACCCAGGCTGTTCTCGAACTCCTGAGCTCAAGTGATTCTCCTGCCTCAGCTTCTCAAAGTGCTGGGATTACAGGCATGAGCCACCATGCCTGGCCAACTTAGTGTATCTTATCTTCCAAATAATATGCCCATTTATTCAGTAGATATTTTTGGAGTCTACTAAGTATCAAATTCTGTGCTAGGTATCATAATAAATTGATTGATGAGACAGACTTCATTCCTGCCTTAGGCTTTTTTAGCTTAGAATTTCTTTTATGCCTGACTTCTGGCTTCCATTCCCTCCTATACAGATATCATTTATTGAGTCTCTATTCTAAGGGGACCTAGGGCGTTGTACTAGGTACATATGCTGTTGCTTTTAATCATGCAGACAATCTATAAAGTAGTATTGGTCCAATTTTATTTGGGATAACCATTTCTACTTCTTAAAGGCACAGATATCACAAAAGCATAATCTTAGGTTGCTTTGATTCTAAATTTATTCGAATTTGTTTTTCTTAAAGACTTTAACTGGAAAGGAGTGTCCTATTTAAAATATAAATTCTCAATCTCAAGACATAAATGCTTTCAACTAAAATTTTTAAATAGCATGAATCTTTTAAGTCTGACTAGCATGAGTCAGTTCCCATGAACTTGAGCATTTGTGATTGAAGAGATGAAAATGCTGCCATCTACACAGAAGAAAATTGGATGCTAAAGCAGAAGTAGAAGGCATAATAACTGTGAAATGTAGCCTGTCTTTTTACATATTTGTATTACAATGCATTTCCTATACAGTTCTTCCATATTATACATTATATGTAATGTTTTTCTGTTCATAGTCATTCATTTGGCATTCCGTTGAAGTTTCTTGTAGGTGGATGACATTGTGTTAAGCACTAATAATTTTAAAAGAAGAATGTAAGGATAATGGCTAATTATAACATAAAAAAACAGTTAAATCTGCAAATATTAGTTCTATATACTAGTCCCACTTATCCACAGTTTCACTTTCTGCAATTTGGGTTAATTGTGATCAGGTGCAGTCCGAAAATATTAAATGGAAAATTCCAGATGTAAACAATTTATAAGTTTTAAATTGTGCACATTCTGAGTAGCATCATGGAATTTTATGCCATCCCTCTCTGACCTGCCCAGGACATGAATCATCCCTTTGTCAGCATATCCATGCTGTATATGCTACCCATCCTTAGTCACTTAGTAGTCATCTTGTTATCAGATTGAAAAAATATGGTATATACTATATAGGATTCAGTCCTCTTAGAAGATTCGGGCATTCCCAGGGGGTTTGGATGAAGGGCAACTACTGTATTTTCATTTAAGATTAAATTTATATTTTATTGAAAACCTTACTGAAAATTTTAATAAAGAGGAAATTTATTTATATTTACATTTGAAAACGTGGCATAAATAACAACAAATCCTTCAGATTCTAATGTCACAGAACTGAGATTCAGGGGAGGTAAGTTATAAAGCTCATTAATGGTAGAAATAGGAATAGTTTAATCTCAGTCCACTGCTCTGTCTACCTTGTCATATACTAAAGGAGAGAGAAATTGGTCTAGGTTACTAAACTAAAATTAAACTAATTTTAAACTAATTAAACTAATTTTAGTTAGTTTAGTATAATGTTGAACTTTTTAAAAAAGTTATTATCTTGCAGAAATTATATACCCAAACAAATTTGACGGAAAACTCCTCTTATAGATTAAGACGGGGCAACAACTAGCTTTTAAAATTATAGATTTAATTCTACTCAGAGGTAAAGGAATGGGCTCCATTTACTGTATGACTTGTAGATATCTTAGACTCTGAAGATAAATATCTATTTTTATTCACATTGAGTATATGAATGCCCAGAAAATGTAGCACAATATGTTATAACACAATATGTTGTCTGAATTCTTAACAGTGAACCTTTTATGGCTTGGTAGATTATGTGGCATTTGTTACAAAATTTTATAATCAATGGCTTTGAAAAATTTCATAAAATCTTTAAACACCTTTAAAAATGAAGAGTAATAATCATATCTTTTTGGACTGCTAAGAATGGTTCGTTTTTTAAACCCATTTTTCATTTAGTGATAAACAAGCAACTTTGATTCCTGATGAGGTGTTTGATGCAGTAAAAAGCAACATCATCACTTCTATTAACTTCAGTAAGAATCAACTATGTGAAATTCCAAAAAGGTAAGAACTATTTATAATGCCATGTCTATAGATCGTGACTCATTCTGTTGTTTTTCCATCTTGGTTGCAATCAAAATTATTTTTAATGGTTTTTAAATTTAAAACTATATGTAAAAATTTTTACATTATTAATATTAGAGGGATTTAGCAAAATGTCATTAAGTATTTACTGACAATTTTATCATTTGTTGTGAGAGGTATAGAGGTTTTAAAAAAGTTTGTTTCTTTTTCTTTTATATTTAAACTTGGAAAATGGGTATAAGAATTATTAAAAACATTAAGTTATTTTTCCCATATAATGAAATATAGGGAATATATATATATATATATATTTTCATGTAATGAAATATTAGGGAAAAGTGTTAAGAGACTAACATCAGGTCCATGTGGATTAATAGGAATTTCCATTTGGGGCTTTATGTTAATGAATTGCCAAGCCACTAATTTTTCCACTGATAGGAAAAGCAGAATTAACTGAAGCCTGTTAATATTTTTCTCCTAGAAAAGGATTCTTCACATGCAGTCATTTGCTTTATACATTGTACTGTTAAATACATTTTTTGTTGTTAATTACAGCAAAATCTTTAGATTATGAGAGTTAATTTAGTATATCGTTGAACTTTAAAAAAACATTTGTTATCTAGCAGTAAACTATTTACCCCAAGAAAGCTGACAGATAATCTAGCAATTAAAACAACCCAATGTGAGACAGGATAGGGTACTGGTAAGGAATTTGAGCAATAGAGTCAATTGCTTATACCATGTCCCAGACCTGCTGTATAGTTTTTGGACAGGTTAACTAGCTGTTCTTAGTTTTCTCACCTGTGAAATAGGGATAATAATAGTGCCTGTTTATAAGAATTAAACTAAATGACATAATCCACACAAAGCATTTAACTAGAGCCTAATGCTTTTATGCATGTAAATACTTAAAAGGAAAAAAAAAGGTGATGTTATGGAGGAGAGTGATGTGATGAATTGAGAAAGTTGAATGACTTTCATCTGACTATCAAAATATTTTTAGATGTTTAAAACTTTTGAAAAGAGAGACAAACTATAATTTGCTTTCTATTTCACAGAGCATAGTTTAGGGAATGTAGATCTTAAAAGACGACAAATTTAAGATAGTCCATGGCAAAAGGGATCTCTAGTCCATCTTCTGGTTCTCTCGTGTTTTAAAGGACTGAGAGGATATTTGATAGAACTGAGCATTTAGATTTACTCTCAGATAGGACAGGTTTGCTTTCGGGGGAGGGGGGTCCTGGATCAAATAAGTTAATTGGGAATAAAGATATACTTGAGACATTACTTATTATTTACTGCCTCATTTTATCTCACTATCTGACTCTTCTTTTGCAAAACAATGTCATTCTGTTGACACAGCTATTATATCACATTTTGAGCAACTTAGAATGTGAAGAAAATAATCAAGACATGCCTTATTATGTGGCATTAAAAAAGCCATGCTTTTCTCTAGAAAGTTCCCAAACCACTTTCCCTTTTTAAAAAAATTTTTATTAACAATCCATACTTTTCACCAAAGATTATAAAAATAATACATATTCATAAAATTTGGGAATAAATAAAGGAATATATCAGTTGTAGTTTCATCACTGATTTACTCTGTTAACTTTGTGGTATACTGCATATTTTATTTCAAGCTATTCTCCATTTGCAGTTATACATGCAATTTGCGTCTTTTTTTTTTTTTTTTTTTTTTTGAGACAGGATCTCACTCTGTTGCCCCGACTGGAGTTCACTGGCACAGTCGCGGCTCAGTGCAGCCTTAACCTCTCAGGTTGAAGTGATCCTCCCACCTTAGCCTCCCTAGTGGCTGGGACTACAGGCATATGCCACCACACCCTGCTAATTTTTGTAGAGACCAGGTTTTGCCATGTTGCCCAGGCTGGTCTCAAACTCTTGAGCTCAACTGATCCACTTCCCTTGGCCTCCCAAAGTGCTGGGATTACAGGTGTGAGCCACCGTGCTTGGCCGTAATTTGTGTCTTGACTGGTTTATTTGTCATAAGTATTTTTCTGTTTATAAACCATACTTTAAAAACGTAATTTAACTATATACTATAAGGTTGATTATGACAATAAAGGAAACATATTGTTTCTCTAGGCCAGATTTCTAGAAAAATTATTAAGTCAGAGTTTGACTCTTGATATATCAAAAAAAGTTTTATCAAGTTTTATCAGTTACACATTGAAACTCATTTTCTTTCACTACATCTTTTTCAGCACAGCATTTTATATCCTTTCTTTTTTTTTTTCTTTGCTAATGAGATAGACTAAATTGTAATTTAACTTTCATTTGGTTGTCTTTTTTTTTGAGACAGAGTTTTGCTCTTGTTGCCCAGGCTGGAGTGCAGTGGCGTGATCTCAGTTCACTACAACCTCCACCTCCCAGGCTCAAGCAATTCTCTTGCCTCAGCCTCCCAAGTAGCTGGGATTACAGGTACCCGCCACCATGCCTGGCTAATTTTTTGTGTTTTTAGTAGAGGCGGAGTTTCACCATGTTGGCCAGGCTGGTCTTGCACTCCTGACCTCAAGTAATCCATCTGCCTCAGCCTCCTAAAGTGCTGAAATTACAGGTGTGAGCCACTGTGCCCAGCCAACTTTCATTTGTTAGTAAATCATATTAATAACAGGAATAAAACTATAAACCTTGATTAGGCTTACTTAGAAATGTATAATTCTTCCTCTTTAAGTTTTAAACTAAAGCTCCTTAGTGGTGATACACCACTTACGTAGTAGAAAACTACTGCGTTACAGGATGTCTATTTAACAATTTGTTTTATGGATTCAAGTTATTAACAGAATAAAGTATAAAAGTTTTCTACATTTGATTTTTCTCCTTCATGCCATAGTTGGTTTATATATAAAATAAATAGTTTTTTAAGTGAAACTTTAATGTATATCTAAAGCCAAATAGAAACTTTTGGACAGATAAGAGTGAGTCTTTTTTAAAAAGTTATTTTTATTAGTTACATATCCAAACTCATTAATGTTCCTGTGAAAAAGTAAAAGGTACAAAAAGTCATAATTAGCAGAAGTTAAATATAGGAATTTCCCCCTTTGATCTGCTTACAGTTTTGAAGTTCTGGCAGTGAATTCAAGTGCTAACATTTATTTTTGTTTCAGGATGGTAGAACTGAAGGAAATGGTTTCTGATGTCAATCTCAGCTTTAATAAACTTTCCTTTATATCCGTGGAGTTATGTGTGCTTCAAAAATTGACTTTTTTAGATCTCAGGTATTTACTGATACTATTGCTTGACTTTTTAAAAAGTTATAACTTGTCTTTGAGTTTTGCCTAACTTATTCTTTTTACCTCATATTTTCCTAGGTATGTATGGAAACTGGCCTTTATTTATTAACAATAGTTTAGGAGAATCCAAAAATAGTGTTTAGGAAACCCAAGAAAGAATTTAGGAAAAATACTGTAATCAGACATTTATAATTTGTAAGTAATTTACAAGTTATGTGATAAGACAAAATTACTGAAAATATTAACCCATTCTAAGCAAAATTACAAATAAGACATGGAAAGTATTTTCTTCACATTGTTTCTTTTCTGAAAGTAAATAGTATAAAACCAGCTGAGTGGGTTATTCAACACAACTTAATGCAGACAATAACTGGAGAAAAGTACAGAGAATGTAGATATAGAAAAAGAATATAGATTGTACTGTAGAAAGTATGACTTTGCATATTAGGCTTGACTTCTGAACACAAAGAAATAGGTTAGAGAAAAGTAATTATTTGTAGTTGGGAATAATTTTCTCACAGGTATTTTCATTATTAGTAGTTATATTGGCTCTAAAATCCTTTTACCTTTTTGTTAACTTTTCTTCTAACATTGCTCCCAGATCTTTCCAACAGTAAATGAGATTTTGTTTATTGCCATGAAACAATAGTGAGAGCTAAAAAAAAATAGTCATTGTGTAAATTTAAATTCTCAACTTAGAGTAGGAAAAGATTTGCTTTATACCTATGGAGTAGAAAACTCCAAATCTCTTAATAGAATCTTTTTAACTTCCTGGTTCATTTTTAAAATAATTTTTAAATTCCTCTTAGAGTAGAATTTCATGTCTGTATCATATATATTAACACCAATGGAATATTTATGTGGTATTATAGACATGGGGGAAATATTAAAGACCCCACTTTGAAGGAGTTAATTAGTTTACAATGTTTACCCTGTAATCACTATTAAACCTGTAAAGAATTCATTGCATTATCAATTGGTTGCATATTGGTATTATTAGAATTTGGCATACTAACCTAATAACTGCAGTAGGTGACTGATTCAGAATTCTCAGAATGCAGCCTTTATAAAGTCAGATCACGGATTGACAAACTGATCTACATATTTTTTTTCCTGCTCAACATTTTAATTATAAATTAAACTTGTAAAATTTTTCAAACTTTGTAAATCTTCTGTTTTGATTTCCAATTTAGGAACAATTTTTTAAATTCTTTGCCAGAAGAAATGGAATCACTGGTAAGACTGCAAACGATCAATCTTTCCTTTAATAGGTAAGAGAACAGACAATTCTAATTGTTGTTCTGTGGAAATATGTAGATCTTTCTCATTGGAGAAAACAACTAAAAGCCAAATAAACAAAAAGGCCCCTTCTACTTTATTTCAATATCCAGATTTTATTTTCACTTAGTTCTTCTTAGAGTTAAAAATATTATTTTCTTAGAATTCTCATAGTTGATGTCTAACATATTTTCATTCCTTTTTACCATTTTGAGAAACCTGTAGCCTAGAAAGACAAATAAAATAAATAATTACAATTGCTCTAATGGAAGCATAGTGCAGGGGAAAATGTCTTCTGAGATTACTTCAAGGTAGAGGAGATAGCATTGAAACCCAGGTTTGAAAAATAGACACTTGCCAGCCATTCAGGTAGAGAGCATTCTAGTTAGAGCAAATAGCATATGCCAAGGCACAAAGATGTGAGAACATATGGGGTGTTTGGGAAACTTCAAGAAGTTCAATGTGCTTTGGACAATAAAGCAAGCAGGTAGAGGAGTAGAAGGAACAGATAAAGTTTGGCAAGTAAGCAGTAGCCAGACGTTGAGCTTTTTATGCTCAACAAAACTTAGATTTTGTTCTGCAAACACTATCAAGATACTGCAGATAATTAAGAGCAACTAGTATTTATTGGGAGCTTATTATTCTGTTGGTGCTGTACTAAGTACTTTACATGTAATAGCTCATGCTTACAAGAACCCTACGTGGTAGGTTCTGTTACTGTGTTCATTTAAAAATCAAGGATTAGAAGCTAAATAACTCATCTAAGGTATGCACAAATAGTAAATTATACAGCTGAGATTTGAGTCCAGGTGGTTTGGCTCCAGAAGGTGGGCTCTTAACAACTATGTCACATTGTTTCTTATGATGAAAATGGATTCTAAAAACAATTTAATTAAAATATGAATAACTGGCCAGGTGCAATGACTGACACCTGTAATCCCAGCACTTTGGAAGGCCGAGGTGGGCGGATCACCTGAGGTCAGGAGTTTGAGACCAGCCTGGCCGATATGGTGAAACTCCATCTCTACTAAAAACACAAAAATTAGCCAGGCGTGGTGGTGGCCTGTAAACCCAGCTACTCGGGAGGCTGAGGCAGGAGAATCGCTTGAACCCCAGGAGGTGGAGATTGCAGTGATCCGAGATTGCGTCACTGCACTCCAGCCTGGGCGACAGAGCAAGACTCTGTCTCAAAAAATAAATAAAATTTAAAAAATAAAATATTAGCAGCTAATATTTAACCCAGATAATATCCTAAGGTCTTCAAATATATTCATTTAATCCTTATAACAAGTGTATATGTTTAGTACTATTATTATTCCTCATTTATAGATGAGGAAGCTAATGCATAGTGATGTTAAAATATTGCTCATTTTAATTTTTCTTCTGTCTGCTCCATTACTTGTGCTTTCTAGTATATAGACTGCACCATTATTGTCATTATTTTAAAATATGTGCACTTCTCAGATCTCTCCTAATTTTTACTTGTGAATTGAGCTATCAGTTTTATATTGTGTTGTCAATTGAGCTAACAGTTGCCTTGCAAGTAATGTCTTTGGGGAAGTGCCAAAAGCTAGCCTAAACTTCTGTGTTATCAGGTAATTATCTTGTTCATGGGTTGCAGGGAGGGAAGAGAAGAACCTATTAAGGGGTCATGTGGTCCATCTGTACTCTTGGCTATTGCTTCTTTAGTCTCACTGGAACTTCAGCACTGCCTTGAGTTTACACTTCACTATTGCTTTTTTTCATCAAGGCAGCAAAGGAAGGGGGCGGTATGCGGAAGTGAAAAGGCAAAAGCTCTCCTTCCTGCCCATTCTTGTGTTTTCTAGTCAAGGCTGCAGTTTACCTCATGCTAAAACTGTGCTAGCCTTTGTGCCCTGCGGGGTCCTCAGCCATTTTATGTTAATTGCAAGTATTGCTTTGAGAGCTATTAGCCTTCCCATATCTTGTGGCATCTTCAGGGTTGCTTGGACAAGAAAGCCAGCAGTCTATGCTAATTTGTTGTCTTTTTAAGAACCCAAAGTGTACTCATTTTGGAAGCCTCAGTCAAAGCAAAATATAAATCTCGAATTTTACTTAATATATTGGGAGTGATTATGTTTCATAAGAAGTAAAAGTGAAAGGAAGAATACCTGCATGGATACATTTAGAGATTTCCTCTTGAATGGGAACAGAAGAACATGGGAGAATTTACTCTGAACTTTGGCTGATTTCATACAATAAATAGTAACCGTTACAAGTCTGTCTGTTTAACATGTATTTCAAGGTTTTCAAAATTAACCCTTTCTCTTTATTTTTTGTAAAATTCAAATACAGGACTTAATGCCAATTACAGATAACATACACTAAAGAAAAAACTGTCATGTCAAATTTAAGATAATATGTTTTAAGGAATGATTTTGGTCTGATTCCAGTATATTTAGGTGTTCTCTTCATGTATTAATAGGTTTAAAATGCTACCTGAAGTTCTATATCGTATCTTCACACTTGAAACAATTCTGATTAGTAATAATCAGGTTGGATCTGTGGACCCTCAGAAAATGAAGATGATGGAAAATCTGACCACGTTGGACCTTCAAAATAATGACCTCTTACAAATTCCACCAGAGCTCGGTAATTGTGTGAACTTAAGGTAACTACATCATTCTACTGCATTGTTTCATTTATTTTATTGATTTGTTGAAGTGATTTGTTTTTCTTTTTGAGATAAATTTGCAAGAAGTTAAAGTAACAGATTTAATATCCTGTTAAAGATAACAAGTAACAAAACCCAGAGTCCCAATTCTGTTTTTCAGATTTTACCAAATGCATATTTTTAGTTTTGCTTACCTGGTATATGTGTGAATATAATAACTAATTGTTTCGAGTGGCGCTTTGCTTATCACTGTGTATGTGTATAACCTGAATCTCTACTGCATACAAATGTCAGGGAAATATTAACTCCTTAGTTTTGAATACACGGTTTTTTTGGAAATTGATTGCAGATTACCACCATTCTATTTCGAGCCCAGTACAGTCTTTCTCACTCTTTACATCTGCTGTTCCCTCAGCATCAGGTACTTCTACCGTGTTTTCATCAATAATTGGCCTATTGAATGTCACCTTTGAAAGCCTTCCCTGTCCTCCAAGCAGAATTAGCCCCTGATATCCCGTCATGCTTCATTTGGACTTATTTATACAGTTTTTGGGTCTTTCTTTGGAAAAGAGTTGTCCCAGTGCCTAAAACATAGGAAACACCCAGTAAGTGCTTATTAAGTGAATATAAAGGAGGTTTGAGATATCAACAGAAAGCCAAGTGCTTAAGCAGAATGTGTCAGAAGTAATTTAATTGCTGAAAACTGCATATTAATGATTTGGTATATTTTACTTCACTGGAGCAACACTGGTATCTGCTCTAGTACCTCATATGAGTAAGTTATAGGTGACCAATACAGTGGATTCCTATTCTTTGTGGCAGTTATGTTCTGTAGACACGCTGAACACCCAGTTAGTGAATGCTGACCTGTTGCTTCTGGGGGAAATACAGGGGTTGGCTTCTTGCAAGAGTCTAGTCACAACATTTCCGGCACCCACTCAATGTATAACTTTGTTACACGTGTGTTTCTGTAGCAAGATACCTCATTTAATATTATTGTCATGTCACTAACGTTGAAATCATGGCCAACAGCACTATAATTCATGCCTGAACAAAGCTTACCTGACACAAGTATTTTTTTCGTAATCCACATTTGTTCTTAGGAAGACTAGACAGTACTTTAGCATTACACTTGGTGACCATTTAACACAGTGAAATCACCAACAAAGGTATGAAAATTTGAAAAGCGTGGCACTAAATGAACCATCAAAATGACCCGTTTACAGTATAAGAGCTGAAACAAGAAGACAAAGCATCACCTTGTTCAACCTCACCTGGGAACATGCCCGTGGGGTGACTCCAATTTTTTGCTCCTCTGTGCGTGTTTATGAATGACCTCGAAGTGCCACACATTGATTTGGGGGTACAAACTTGAGTGAGTAGGCAAGTTTGCAAATATAGCACCCACGAATAATGAGGGTCAACTGTAATCAGCTTTTTTTCTAGAAATTAAGAAAATAAGTCTTTAAAAGAATTCCCAAGAAACACAGAAATATTTGAAGATATAATTTAGATCAATAATATGGTATGAGTCCTTTGATTTTTGTTTACATAAACACTTAACTGTTAAAAAGTAATATAAAAGGCTCTCTTAATTGATATTTTATTATATAATGAAACAAAACAAGCTCTTAAATCTTAAGTTGAACTCTCAGAACATGTAAATAGATTTATATATGTATATCTGCTCAAAGGAGGGAGAGGGCAGAATGTGTTAATGTTTTTGGGAGGCAGGGGGTAGAGCAGTGGTGGTGATACAATGATTACATTACAGTCCTTGGCTTGGATGACTCATGCTGATGTTTGTTTAAATCTTACTTGACCATTTAGTATACAGTCATTTAATAAGGTTGAGAAGGCTGGATAAAAGGGTGGTTCAAATCACAGCTCCACCATTTAGTAGCTGTTTGATCTTAGACAATATTTCTTACCTCCCTAAATTTGTATTTCCTCATCTATTAAAATAGAACTATTAATGGTACTTACATCATAGGATTGTTGAGAGAATAGGATTGTTAAGAGTGACTGAATATAAATTACTTGGCTCAGTACCTTTCACAAAGTAAGTATTCAATTAATATATTTCAGGTGATTAATTAGTTATAATTCTAATGTTTAAATGCTCAGATATGAAAAGGGGCAAATAGCTCAGGCATGGTGGTTCACTCCTGTAATCCCAGCACTTTGGGAGGCTGAGGCGGGCAGACTACTTGTGGCCAGGAGTTTGAGACCAGCCTGGCCAACATGGCAAAACCCCCTCACTACTAAAAATACAAAAATTAGCTGGGTGTGGTGGCACACACCTGTAATCCCAGCTACCTGGGAGGCTGAGGCATGAGAATTACTTGAACCTGGGAGGCAGAGGTTGCAATGAGCTGAGATTGCACCTCTGCACTTCAGGCTGGGCAACAGAGTGAGACTCTGTCTCAAAAAAAGAAAAATAAAAAGGGGCAAATAGAAAAAAAAAATACAGAAATTTTATTTATAAAATTGCAAATGAAATTAGACGAAAAACCTTGTTAATGGAAAATGTTTACATTCTTAATTTCTCTCTTTTGTTTAGAACATTACTACTGGATGGAAATCCATTCCGAGTTCCTCGAGCAGCCATATTAATGAAAGGAACAGCTGCTGTACTTGAATATTTGAGAGACCGAATTCCTACTTAACATGGAGTTGCTTTATAACCCTTGTCATGTATTATTAACCCTGGTTAATTCTAAGGAGGATATAACATTTGTTTTAGTATCATCTTAAAAGATGATTCCTATAATTGATCTTGTAGTTTCCCAGTATCACCTACCCATTGGTATAATTGGCCTGGGCCATATTCACTGCCAGTAAATATTTTTACATTTTTATTTAAGATTTTTGTAACGTGTTGTATACATTTGTAATGGTGATAACCACAATGTGTTCATACATTTGTTCTAAATGTTTTGCATAGGATTTATCCTACTTTCATTTTCTTATAGCAAAAAGTTTTTTCAAAAATGAATTTTTATTTAATGTGGTTTAGTATCATAATAACAAAGCATTTTTGTAGAACTGTTTTTTTTTCTCATTTCTTTTTGTATTCCATACAATGTGACCAATTGACTTGAATATGACTAGCCAGTTTCTATGTTTTTGTTAGATATAAAATTAAATCGAATTTTGTTGAATACTGTTCTTTGGCATTTAAAAAATAAGACCTTCTTATCTTGGACCACATGTCAAAAGAAAAAGGAAACAAAAATATATTAAAAATAAGACTTTTCATTACCCGTGATAGGACTTTTGTGATATGGCTAATCTCGGTACACATTTCAACTTAAAACTTTTTTATTTACAGCACCATAATTTTAAAATTTACTTGCAATCTTGGTAAGACTAAACTTGCAGTGCTTTTCTAAAAGGGAATTTGATATAGGTAAACTTGATTTAATAAAAATTAAATATCATTTTTGTTTACACCAAAATTATCAGAAGTAGGTTGATTAGTCATTATAACACTTACCATATGATTCTATCAAGAAGTCAATTCAGTAGCATGTATATCAATTTATATAGATAGGTAGATAGATAGCTTTTGGATGATTGAGGCATGCTTATATTATGAAAAAAATTGCTAATAAAGATAAATACTACATGTTCAGAATAAAAGTTACATTTTTCAAATATTGATTACAATGTTTATGTTTTCATTTTAAAAAACATGCCTTTTCGGCTGGCTGCAGTGGCTCACGCCTGTAATCCCAATACTTCGGGAGGCTGAGGCGGGCAGATCACTTGAGGTCAGGAGTTCAAGACCAGCCTGGCTAACATAGTGAAACCCCGTCTCTACTAAAAATACAAAAACAAAACAAAAAAAACTATCCGGGCATGGTGCATGTGCCTGTAATCCCAGCATCTTGGGAGGCTGAGGCAGGAGAATCACTTGAACCCAGGAGGTAGAGGGTGACAGAGTGCCGAGATCGCGCCACTCTGTACTCCAGCCTTGGGTAACAGTGAAACTCCATCTCAAAAAATAAAAAATAAAAACAAAAACATGCCTTTTTCTTATTACAACTCTGTTGCTGACTACGAGGTCTGCTTTGATAGTAAACAAAAGACACTTTACAATAAGGTGACATTTTATTATTTATACAATAAGGAGACTTTTATGTTATCCAAAACACTTTTTTAAATACTGAAAAAGTTGAGTACACCAAAGCCGAAAAATGGCTCTGCTATACACTGCACAGCATTATTTTAGTCCCTGTATTTTGTATCTGTACAGAAAGCATCTTCAAAAATGCATTCTAACCACATTGTACACCTTTACCAATTAGTGTCAATACATAAAATAAAACTGGAGAATACAGCTTGCATTTTCAAATTAACTGACAAAGTAAGTAAGTTCACTGGTTCGGTAAATTTAAAATATAGATTCATAGGACTTCTTTGCACATAAAATGAAGCAGCTTTCAAGGTTGTTATGGTCTCATACTGCAAAAAAAACCAGTAAGTACATTCACGATCTATGTTAATAAAGTAGTAAATATGTCTTCATTCAGTTTTATTTACATCAATATGTAGTTCAACTAAAAAGTACTTTTAATTGTGATATAGTAGTCTTTTTAACACATACAAAAATGACAATTTTTTATATATAATTTAAGCTCAAAATCACAATTATCTCAAAATATTAATTACAATACAGCCATTTCAGTTAAACATGTTGTGATTTAATTTTTTTATAAAATGGTAAAATTGTATTATTAAAGTAAGCAATTTGTTTTGAATTGGCTAGAGTACACCCAAGTAGAAAACCTTAAATGTGAAGAGGTGTTTCCTGCCCCCTCCCACCCGAATTTGTATACAGCCACCTAGGCTAGCAAAGAGACAGAAAAGGCCCCCATTTATAAAGATTAAGCCTCTTTTGCTATACTGCTGTGGCTTGTTGGTTCTTCCATAAAAGCTTTACAAGGGGAGTGTCAATAAACTATGCAGTGAAATGCATGCATTAATATACAATATGTCTGTAAAATGTCAATGTTTACTATTGCACATTAAAAGGTTCACAAAGACTGCAAAAGAAGGTCATAAAGAAGCACTTTCTCTACCAGTCGAATATTGTAAATTTGAAAACGACTTGATAATATAATGGGATTTCTTTGAAATCAGATCCCAATTCAAGTTCTTTCTCTGGCTAAAGGAGCTCTGGTTACTTGGCCTTAAGATGTCACTGTTGTGCTGCACATATGGTAGTGAAGTCAGATATCATTAAAAAAAAAAAAAAGTCTAGAGACTGTCTTCATTTTACTAAAATAGTGACCCAAAGTTGTATCACTGCTTAGGAATTTTTCTTAAACTTACAGAAGAGTGAAATATTTCACTAACTGAATTATATGAACCGAAATGAGAAAAAGAAAATTTATGTGTGTGTGTTTGGCATATGGGAAAATACAAATTCATATAGGTAGAATTAGAACTTCTTTACAGAGTAGTAAGAGGATTATGCCCCAAAATAACTGATGTCAAAAGTAATCAATTATCAAATAGTTTAGGAAAAAATAATTTTCATAGATACTTTTTAAAAAACATCCAAAACATAATATCTAGTATCCTTTTACATATAATTCTTAACAAACCATCTGAAAACCTACCACTGTCTTCCTTCAGAATTGCTTATGTTAGTTTAATATTTTTTTTGAATAGAAAGAGCCTAGTTCATGTTATGGTTTTCTTATATATAGCTGGTTGGGGGAGCCCTTGGGCGGTTATAAAGTGGAAAAAATAAAACTATATTACTTTCAATAACCGACAGTAATCTTGCAGTAGTTTCACTTTTTTCAAGGTCTTTTCTGGTGGTCTTTAAAATTTACAGACAGAATTTGGTAGATTTATTTCTAATTTTCCACTAGTAAAAAATTGCTTCTTCATATGAAGACAATGTCATTATCCTTAAGCTTCCTTTAGTCCCTACTGAGTACAAAGAAAAACTTGATTGGCTCTTCAAACAAAAACTAGCTGTTTGTCTGTCAATTACCTTTCTCTTCATTTCAAACAGAAAATAGGCTTGTGTTTTCAAGGATGAAAGTGTATTTGAGGATGTTAAAGAGAAATGCCCAAACATTATAAAGCCGAAGTATTAAGCATTCATTGCATTCCACTGACGCTAGGTGTCATCAAAGCTAAAACCAAATTTTCTAGAGTGAAACTTAACATACAACAGTCCTTACTGACCTGAACCAGATGCCTTTTCCACATTCAAGACAAATAAGAGTCCTCTGAGTGGAAACACTACAAGTATTGAAAACAAAAATTATTTCAACAATATATTCTGAAAATTAATGACCTTTCTAGCAGATATGGGAGCTGCTTTATGTTGTCTGCCTGAGAGTTTCATCTCGCTTTTCCTATGGACTTCCCAAAAGTATTACATAAGATTTCCTGACTAAATAAGACATATTCTTCAGCAGAGGGTTGGGGAAGGGTAAGAGGAACGGAGAGATACAAAGAAATACAATGTGATTTCTTTTGTCCATTTGTCAAATGCTTTCGTTTAAGCTATTAAAAAGGTCAATTGGCCTGCATACCTGGGCATTATTTAACCTCATTATTTTAGCTGTGCAAAACAAATGTGCAAAGAAAAACACCTCCTATTTATGTGTGCCTATACATAGACACAAAACCTGAGTCACAATAAAAGTTTTTAATATAAGAAAGCTTTTCTTAATATAGGAAAATAACCTTTAAAGAGCCAAAAATATCTTTGTACAATATAAGCAGCTAACTTTAAAACTTCAATGTACTTAAGTATCACATATTTTATAAGATCCAGCAAAAAAGGGATCATTTACATTTGATAATTTTCTTAACTATAGCTGAGATAACCACATTTTTATTTCTAACATGTATTTTCATTCCCCTGGATTCATTGATTTTTTTTTAAAGCACATTCAAATAAGTCCTGTTTAATTTCTGACAAACAGTTCCTTCTTGTTTCTAGATATTGAGGACATAGGAGGTTTAGGATTGCTAGGCCTGTAATTTAGTGCCAAGCCACAATGGAATTCCAAAGTTCAAAACAAAATATATCACTTTGTTAAGAGAAACATTATTTGCAAAAATATTTGTAGACAGAGTTGGGCCAAAGTCTGCATGAAGCTATTCTCTCATTTGCAGGCTCCCTTTCTACTGACTGTTAACTCTTAAAAACCCTTTCTTTCTCCTTGCTCCATTTCCTTATTTTTCAGGAGGCTTCATACGTTTTTCCTACCTGAACCCTGAATTATCCCAACTGAACGAAGCTCCCTTGCTCATTTGCAGCCACCAGTTACAATGTCCTCTTTCCTTACCTACATCGTTGTTCGCTCTTCCTCTTCACGAGCTTAGAACTCTGGGATGACTCCTTGGCCTCTCCTCCTGTGCCACTTAACTACTCATTAGGGGAAAATCTGCTTGAGTGTTCCCTTGCCTTATTAGACACTGATTTAAGGCTCAATTCAGGACATACTTATTCCCTGGGCTACACCTCAGATGCTAACTGAGGAAAGTTTATAGAAAAGTGACTGAAAGTTGCTTCTCGATGCTGCTCCCAGTGGTCCTTGTCATTAATTATGCATTTATGTCAGTTAAGTCGCTGACACTTAGGGAGAAGGGAAAGCCATCTGAACCAAAATATTCAGTCTTTGCAACTGTGATTGGATAGGAGGGCCTTCGAATACTTGTATCAGTAAAGAGATAGTGGGCAGGGCCCTTGAATGCTTTTTTCCTCAAGCCTGGTTTGGGAATAAGGTGGAAAATGCATGCCAGAGAGTAAAGGATTAGAGGCATTAGCCGAGGGAACTGTAGTCAATTCCTGACTTTTTATATGATCCTTGCCTGAGGATCACCAGAAGGATTTTGTCTTGTGCAGAAGACTAAAAGCAGAGTCATACTTTCTCTGCCAACAGACTTGTTGCCATGGGAACCAGTGCAGAAAAATGAAAATATGACAAGAAGCCAAGGATTAAATGTAGAAAATTGATAGGGAGTTGATTTCTACATGGCAATTTAAGCATTGAAGATTTAAAGAAACAGGATGTTCCTTATGTGGCCAGATCAATGAAAATGGACAAAATGCCTTGCCAGTAGCTGGTCCTAGGGGGCTGAGGTGTGGAAAACGCAGGGAGAAAGTGGTAAGCATGCTGTAGTTTGGATACGGGGAGCTTTGTAAAATCTAATTCCACTCCTGATGAGGTTAAGCTTGCAGCCCAATGTTAAAATTAACCGTAGGATCAAATATACCCTCTGGAAAGGCATGCCCATGCTTAGCTTGATAAAAGCAGCCTGATGGAACAACTTTCTTTTCACCTTTCCAAAACCAGCACATACTACTCGACAAGATTATTGCACATCTAGTGTATTATTGCTTGATGTATCTTTTCAAATACTCCAAAAAACCCAAAAAACCCACCATTTGCAAATCTATGCCTCCCTTCCCCCAATAAGGCAGCTATTGTAAGTACCCTAGAATTAAGTTTCTCATTAAGGAAATAATTATTTTCCTTCATGTGATACAAATCCTCCCTGTGTACCCTTCTCTGTCATTCTGTACTTACTTAATAATAAACTGATCAAACCAGACTGTAGGATTCCAGGAAAACCTTTAACAAGGATTTGGAGTTTCAGCACAATCTGAGAAGGACCTACATGTTGTATTTTCAAAGGCTGTAGGGAGACTGTACCTGCCGTGTCTCCGAAGCTTTCCTGAAAACCTACAATTAATGTCTCATTCCTATGACTTCAGCTTCGGCCTATTTTGAAATGCAGTTGCTCTAAGGAGCTGTAGGAATGTCACCGTGTAAAGGATTTGATTTAACCCTTCCTGCAGAGCTAGTTTTCAAATAGTAATGGCACCTGATGTCCCCTTCTTCCCTCACCCACAAAGGAAAGACTAAAAACGTAACGGCCACCTGGGCAATGGGTAGGGCTAGAGGCCAGGAAGTAGGAGGCAAGCCATTATAGCGTAGTTGTCTTTAGGGTACATCTGAATGCAAATGGTCTGAATAAAATATGCTCTTTGTGCAGTGTTATGTACACTGGACAGATTTCACTAGACATGCCTGTTTTCTTTCTCACTTAGGACTTCCGGATCTATTTGTTAGAGTTTCCTACTGAAGCCTTTGACAATCTCAACAAGTTCTTGACATGTCAAAAGCTCGTTAATTTCCTTTATCCCAAGAGTACTTAATTCTGAATCTGAATTCTGAAATCCAATAAAACACCTGAATTTTCTATCACTTGCTGTTTGGAGGCCAATTTGATAATACATGCAGGACCCTAAACAGAGGTTTGAATACTGAGATACTGCTGACACTTACAGAATTCCTTATATCAATATTCTAGTGACTTTTAGGATTGGACACTTATGTGCTTGGTTTTTGCAGTAGGAAGCATTAGAATAACCTGATGCAGGACTAATTGAAGCTACATAAAGCATTGCTTTTTCCTGAAGACAGGTAGGCAGATCTCTCTCTCAGATAGGCAAATAAAACATAATAGGGTCTCCACAAGCAGCTATGCCTTTGAATTTAACGTATGATAGAGACTGCTGCTTTTCATTTCTAATATGGTCTCTTTAAAATCAGGTAGCTGATGCCTGGAGGATGACTAGCTGGTCAGGATTAAACTAAGAATGATTAGCTTTTGCTGTGACCTGGCACTGATCTCACTGGTAGATCATACCTTGGACAAACGAGCTCCTCCACACAGAAAGGCCACCAGATACCGACTGTATTTAATGGTTTTACTAATCTATGCATTCTTCAGATAAGAATCTAAAATAGTTACAAAAAATCTCATAGGGTATCGAGAATTTAAATTTGGCTCCTTAAAAATTTTTAAACAATTTGATTCATCCTCTCAACTTTCTATGAGGTTGTTTAAATGATTATTTGCTATATCATGTACCTTAAAGAGTTAATAGACAAAATTCTGTAGTTTTCCTTAGTTTATCATATAGCTCAGTCACAAAAGGACCAATATCCCTCATTTTAGAATATTTATTGCTTTCTACTACCACAAGTATTTGGAATTTTTAAAAAAGACTTTTAAGTAGAATAACGATGTCTGTGTAGTAGGCATTATGCTTTACAGAACTGATCTTTTTTAAAAGGTGGCTTCTCCATGTTGACAACTGAATATACAAAGATACAGAGCTTTTTTTTCAATACCTTTCAACCTGGATCTCCAGTAATATGCCCAAACTGGTACTTGAATGTCAGGAGTCCTTTGATTAAGTATTTAAAGGCACAATCTCCATTTTCAAATGTAAGCATGCTGCACAATCCATCACATATTTTTAATAAATTCACATTTTCTAAGTTGATGCGCAATGACACTGTTTCTACAAGGAAAAACCAAACACTTCATCACAAAATGGCAGCTAATTTTCCAGACCATAACTGAACTCATACACTTTTTGAACTCAACTTTATTATACAGTCGCTGTTCTACATCTAGGCTAATCCTGAGTGAAAAATCTTTGATTTTAACCTCAAAGAGCAAGCAAAAACTCTGGGATTTTGTTGGAAATAAAGCCATATGGACTATTAATATTCTCTTGCTGGTGTAATGTAATCTCTAAAGAGATTCTTCCCTTAGAATAAGTAAGTTGTAAGGATTTAGATGGCTACACTTCTTAGTGCTTAGAGAGGCTGCTAGGGCAGCTGAAATTGTCAACACTGGAGAACCCTTAAGTGAAGGCTCTGGCTGGACAGGCCATGTCAGCATTTTGGCTGTCTGTCTAAATGACATGCAGGAGACTTGATCTATGTCTGCGTAGTTCCAGGCATTCTTTAGTTTTTATACTTCCTAGAAAATTTTATCTTAGGGGCTGTTCAAGTTGCATTTCTTACTGAACTCTAGTGGGTCCTATTAGGTACTTAAACACACAGCAACGCCCAGTGGTGGAGTGTTTGCTAACAGTAAAGAGTATCATGTTTTCCTTGTATGTAGGTACATGATAAGTGTTAAAGATACACAAGTCCACCAGATGTATGTACATTTTTCTTAGGTGTTTAAAACACAAAAGAATTATTTTAAAGCTTTCAAGGGGGCACTAAAGGTTAACTTCTCTTCTTCCCTCAGACTGATCCCTTTAAGTGGAACAGTAAGCCTTTGTTATCAAGCCTTAAGATGAAGTTCCTTCCTCCAGATAGGAGGAGCTGCCCTTGATTCCTGCAAGCCCCCTCTGACTTTGACCCAGAAAGGCTACTCCTTGGAAAGACAGAGTCAAGAAAAGTGAAAAGCTAGAGCTTAGCTAACCTGTGACTATCTCTCCGTGATATGACTTACTCAGGATGATATTGCAGTTATTTACGTCCCCACTGTCACCTGAGCCTTGTCCTTTTTGACAAGATATATATATATATACAAGGGACAAGAACTTTCCTTCCTGAGATAACAGAAAAACGTTCCTTAGGTCATATTATAAAAGCAACAGAGCCGAGGATGGTGGCTCATGCCTATCACCCCAGCACTTTGGGAGGCCGAGGTGGGAGGATCACTTGAGCTCAGGAGTTCGAGACCAGCCTGGGCAACATAGCAAGACTCTGTCTCTGCAAAAAATAAAAAATTAGCCAGGAGTGGTGGTGCATGCCTGTAGTCCCAGCTACTCAGGAGGCTGAGGCGGGAGGATCACTTGAGCCCGGGTGGTCAGGGCTGCAGTGGGCCATGATCACGCCACTGCACTCCAACCTGGGTGACAGAGCAAGACCCTGTCTCAGAAAAAAAAAAAAAAAAAGGCATTAAAAAAGCAATAAAGCAGAAAGCAAGCATTTGCCATTTTATTAAACAGTGAGAGAAAGTGACAATACTGTGTTCTTTCCTCATATTTTGTACCTACACGATAGCATTTGTTAGACTTCTTGTGTGTCTCCCCACTAGACTGTGTTTCTTGAGGGGTAGGACCATGGCTTATTTATTTTTATATCTTCCATTGTTCTTATAATAGAATTTTGAACATAACCCTTTGTTCATTAACATTCGTTGATTAAATTGAATGCACAGTGAGAAAAAAAATTGTTTTAACAGTTAAATAATTTTTTAAAAAAGGATAAACATATAGACTGGCTAGAGGATAAACCTTAGAATGGTCCAGAGGCAGACTTAGAAGAGAATTACTTAAACATCTCTCGATTCAAACCTGCAGGTCTGGATGAATACTCGAAATATAAGTACATATTTTGGAGTATAGGTGAACCTGCGGGGCATATTTATGGCAAGACCAAGCAAAAGAAGAAAATACACTCCCTTCACTTTGAGTAGTTTATGATGACCTAGGGCCCTAGGTGACAGGGATAGTAACTATCATTTTTTGGGAAATATGTGAAAATGCAAAAAAAAAAAAAGGTGCCTGATAAGATAGATAGACATATATACACACACACACACTCACACACAGACACACACACACAGCGATATTAATTCCCAAGTTTGAATTTCTCTGGGAACTGGCCACAAACAAATGCCTGAACTGTTTGCTAGCAACATTCATGGTTTATATAAAGAATATAGCAGTGATGTCCTGCTAGAATATCTGTCTTGATCATAAAGAGACTGTGAGAGCCTATCAAGTGCAAGATACCTGTTGCTTAGTTGGACGATTCTGCAAGTATGGCTGAAGATTTACATCCCAAAACTGGCTATCAAAGATGGCTGGTTTAAAACAATCAAGACAGACAGTATAGACAAATATCACAGGGCAAGAATAGCTTGGATGATGATATCCTGGAGAAAAAATCACTTTCAGAGAATGGGACTTGTTCACTAACAACTTTCTCTTTTACAGATTCTAGCTGAATGATCATCCATAAAAGCGAAGTCTTAGTAGGACGGATATTCACTTATCTGTCAGGGTGGTGACACAGTCGGACAACCAGCACCTTTGGAGTTGGGGTTGGGGAGGGGTGCACGAAATGTTTCAAAAGGATCTCAGTGCATTTTAAGTGACAGCTTCTCCTGCCCTCTTCTCTTCCCACAGCTGCTGGGGGTCCTGCACCCCAGCCCGGCCTAGATAATACTTCCATTTGTTGTACCTAAAAGCAGAGCTTCTCAACCTCTTTACATCATGACAGAACTAAAAAAATGATATTTGTTCTACAGTATGGCACGGAGACGGGTAAAAAAGTGAAAAGAATAAGCCACAAGGCCCCGTGCTTTGAGGAGATCCTCATAGCCTGCTCCCGGGGAACTGTGCTAGTGGCTGGAGAGCAAGCACTGACCTAGAGGTTGCTCCTAGGAATAAAAAATTAAGGTTATCCATAGAAGGCAAAGAAAAAAATACTTTGATAATAGTGGATACCAAAAATCTGAGGTAGTGCAAAAGAAAAGAAAGGAAAAAGAAACAAAAAGCAGAATTGGAATACATACATAGAAACTTTCAAGACGTTCCCTCTTATACTCTTCAGTAAAATTCTATCTAATTTTCATTCTAGTATTTAAATAATTCTGGATTTTACAACCAAACCTATCATTAAAAGGTTATGGAAAACAGAAGGAATAAAAAAGATGAAATAGAAAATCAGGCAAATCAAAAACTCAAAAGCTGTATCCAAAACAATGGCGGACACCTGCCGTATTTGCTTTAAAATGGGTGGCACTGTTGTGTACAATTTAAATTTGTTAAGGAGATATTTAACTTCTCTGAAAAGAGAGGAAGAACCCTTGGTAAACAAACCCAAAATGGTGCACTAAAATCGGCAGGCTTGAGGTCAGAAAGAACTAATAAAATATTAACCCCCAAAGAAGGTTAAATTGAATTTGCTAAGAAAGAGTATTCTGGATTAGTATCTGGTGATCATGTGGCTAGAAGGAAATTGTTTTTCTGGAGGAAAACACCAGAGGATATAAATGGCTTCACATAAACTTTGGGAAAGAACACCTTGTCTTCCCTCTACCTTTGCTCCGGGTTGGAAGAAGAAAAGATTCAATGATTCGCAGGGGAGCACCTGAAACCCATATAAGTAGGGCTTGGGTGGAATTAGCAAAGGAGAAGCTCAGACCAGGAGGCTGGCTAAGCTGTGAGAGTGACGATATAATTAGCTTAGAGGAAGTAAACAAAAACATTTGGCCTTTTTAGCAATGATCCAGCCATCAGAGGCCCTGGAATTTCAAATGACTAAGAAGAACCAAAATAGCTTGAGGACACATGTCACCAAGGCTGCCAAGGGTTCTCTGCCTTCAACACCCAGATATTTCCACTGAAAGGAGAGAGGCTGGGGAGATTGCAAACTACCTTGGGAATCCAATGATCACTTTGTGAGAGACATTTTGAAATACATTTCTTATTCACTTCATAATAAAATAAAATCTGATTGTCATATTATGCTGATTACTCATACACCTAAATAAAATGAAAAATTAGGCGTTTATTGTAGATGCCTAGTTATTGCCAGATGGAAATAAAGCTATACCCAGATACACACATATTCAGATTGGACTAGTTTTAGAATTACAAAAAGAAGGCTAGGCAAACTTAACCACAGTTCCTGATGTTTAAGTTTTGGAAAGTTAACTTTAAAAATGAATTTTGAGTAACTTGAGACAAATCTATTCCCACATACTTGGAATGGGCATACCTGAAGGAAGTTAGAGGAGAACTCTTAAGCTGGTGGGCATAATAATTAAACTGAACGATTAAGGAACATCAAAACTTTAAACACTCAAGACTTACTGAGAAAGTGGTTTCTGTCTCACGAGGTTTTGGGTGATTGATACAACTTGAGAGGTTTAGTAAAGAAACACATAAACTGCTTAAAATCAGCTCAAAGCTTTTTTTTTTCTTAAATTGTGTAAATTTAGAGCATTGTTTCACATTTTCTCAAAAGAGAAAGGAAAGGGGTGTTGTTAGCAATTGTATCAGCACAAGGGGCATAAAAACGGACTGTGTAAGGCCATCCCAGCACTTTGGGAGGCCGAGGCGGTCGGATCGATAGAGCCCAGGAGTTCAAGACCAGCCTGGGCAACATGGAGAAAACCTGTCTTTACTAAAAACACAAAAATTAGCCGGGCGTGGTGGTGGACGCCTGTAGTCCCAGCTACTCGGGAGGCTGAGGCAGGAGAATCGTTTGAACCCAGGAGGTGGAGGTTGCAGTGAGCCGAGATCGAGCCACTGCACTCCAGCCTGGGCGACAGGGCGACACTGTCTCAATACAAACAAAAAACACCCACGACAACAAAAAAAATCGGACTGTGTAGAGCCTGTGCTCCCCCAAGCTAGAGAATTGCCAAGGCTGGGATTTAAAATGTAGATATGAGGCCTCCATCTAGTGGTGGCTCTTCTGAACTGCAGACTCATGTTTCTTTAAAAGAGTATGTGGCTGTGTACGACTCAATATGAGGAGAGTATTTGTCAGACGTGAACGCAGTAATTTAAACTAGAGGATTTTATTGAGATGAAACACAATTTGTTGCTTTATAAGGGTGGGTTACAGAGGGAAATGTTCACCCCTTCTCTCCAGTAATTTAAGAATAGCATGAATCCTTCCCTGAAGATAGACAGATGAACCAGATCCTCTCCAGGTCCCTTTCTGTCTTATGATAGGACAATAATTTTGCTCCTTTCTCCACAGACCTTTTACCTATAGCCACACTGTCTGACATTAGTCTTTATTTAAGAAAAGTACGGCCGGGCGCGGTGGCTCACGCCTGTAATCCCAGTACTTTGGGAGTCCGAGGCGGGTGGATCACGAGGTCAGGAGTTCAACACCAGCCTGGCCAAGAAGGTGAAACCCCATCTCTACTAAAAATACAAAAAATTAGCCAGGTGCAGTGGTAGGCACCTTTAATCCCAGCTACTCGGGAGGCTGAGGCAGGAGAATCGCTTGAACTCGGAGGGCGGAGGTTGCAGTGAGCTGAGATCGTGCCACTGCACTCCAGCCTCCAGCCTGATGACAGAGTGAGACTCCGTCTCAAAAAAAAAAAAAAAAAAAAAAAGAAAAGAAAAGTACTCTGGTAATTTTTTAAAATGAGATAACTTTTTTCCTTGTTCTGAGAAGCTGTATGACTAAAGCTTTACCTATGACATTAGAAAAAAATAGTTTCTAGAAATGAATGGCAATTAAACTAAATATATTTCTAATATGCACCTTATTTTTCACTGTAAATTCTTCTTTTGACACCTGGAAGAGCAGGAGGGAAGCCAGAAACCAAGAAGAGCTGAATGATTACTCCTCTGGCCAAGAAAGAGCAGAGAGAGAGGAAGGGAATTCAGGGCTGTCTGAAGAAGGGCCATGGTCACCAGAACCAGGACTGGACGATACGCCTGAATCTGATTTTTTCATCCAGTTCCTCTCTGATTCTCTGTATCAGTCCTCTATCGCCCTTCTTTTGTCTTTCTTATTCTTTCTTCCTTAATAACTTATTAATTCCCCTCTTTCCCAGCCCTAATCTGTTCTTGTTCCCACTCACTCATTATTCTCATTATTCTAAAATGCTCTTACTTAAAAATATTTCATTAAAGTGCTCTTACTATTCTAAAATATTCTTACTATCCTAAGATAATGTCACTCTCTCAATTAATATTTCACTTTTCCAGTTCATTTTTCATTCATTTTTGTTCAAAGAGACATTGGCATTCTTTTACCCACGTGAATGTATAGACACTGGGCTATAAGATACCAAAGAGTAGGACCCTGGGGAGGTTGAGGCATCATGCTATCAAAGACAGCAATGGTGGCTGTCTCCTTCAAGGTATACTATGACTTTATCTAAATCTTTCTAAATCAAAAATTTTATGAAAAGAAGACATAATTAACTTGATAGTTATCAAGTTCTCTTTATACAAAGAAATTAAAAAGCAGAGGTAGAATAGGGGCAATTAATATTAATAGTATAAGTAAAAGAGTCAATGACAAAACATTTACAGTTTTGGAATATTTCACCCAATTCTGGAGTCACTTTGCTATGAAACCCAAATAGAAAGACACGGGAACTATTGTTGTGAGAGCGCAAGGACAGAAATGTTTTACTTGAAAGGAAATTAAGGTCCCATGAGGTAATAAAGGGATTGTGGTTAGGAGCTTACCAACCTGGGGCTCTTAGATATCATTAGATTCCCAGTTAGATATCATTTTTCTGTTAAGGGGCTGGATTCCATTTTTTGTCCCTTCAAGGGAAGGATCTAATGAAGCCAAAGATTACGGCAGTATAAATAGTATGCTCTCTTTCTACTTTGAGATCACAGGCCAGATTCTAGCTCTATAAAAGTTTGGGAGGGGTAATATGGTTTTGTCAAGGTAACCCTGGTTTTTTTCTGTGCTCTATCTAAATAGTTCATCATATCAGTTATATAGCTTTTACAGTGGCTTGATAATTTTGGCTGAACTATATGACATCTTCACTTTAGGGATATAGGGGGTGGGATCTATTCATGAAATGATGCCAAAATACAGTGTGTAAACATTGTCATGCTCAACTGTGGCCAAACGCCTGTGGACAGACTATTCTTTTACCTACTTATAGGACGGGCAGCACTTGGCAGCAGTTTAATTAAAATTTAGAGCTAAATAGGGGGGTGGAGACCCCTTTCTCTCAACTACACTTCTGTAGCCTTGTCTCTCTCATGACATCTTTTATTCTTCCCTCCACCTCCAAATTGTAAAAATTGCTTAGGTAACGTAATCTACCAAGTGACAATGTGCATGACTTCTTCTCAAAGAGAAATGAAACCCAAGCAAATCAAAAGGATAGATATGATGTGCTCCAATTACATAAAAGCCACTTCTTAAACTTTTTGAATGGTATTACTTTTTGCATAGTGTTAAGGTCCTTAGAACACATAAAAGGAAAATTAAATGTAACTGCTGAAACACAGCAGAAAAGACCAAAAATGTCTTAGAAAAATGCTGAAGAGAGGAGGAAGACTGATTTAAAAAGGAGAAATTTTTTTTCACTGGGAATTGTGAGTCAACTGAGAAGATGAAAGGTTGGTAGTTTAAGGTTACACAAATTGAACATCAACTCGCTGTTTAGTTCAATATTTAGAAAGTGCAGTATGTGCCAGGCCTGCAATCCACTTAATAATTACACATGTATTTATTGAGAACCTACACTATGCTTCTGACACGATGACGGGCATTAGGATATATGGTAAACAAAACTGCTGGTGACTTTACCTCTCCTGGGGCTCTTCTGTCTAGAAGGTCTTTGTTAAGTATTGTCTGATCCCCTCTCTCAAAAAGCTTAAAGTTCATAGGAAAAACAAACATCAAATAGCCATGATCTCAGGCAGAATGGGAAAGACACTAAAAAATATAAGAAAAAATTAATATGGTAGTGCTGAGTACAGAAATTTTTTTCCATGGAGATTAGGGAGGGTTTCATGGTTCTAGTGCTATTTCAGCTGGGCGCTGAAGGCTGCATATGATTTTAATAATTTAGAAAGGGAACAGGGAGAGGAAGGCATTCCAGTAGAGGGATAGTGTGGGCAAAAGCTGAAATATAAAACACAGTGAATACTTGGAAAGTAAGGATTTATATGTGTCTAAAACACTGTGTATGCACAGGGTGAAGAAAAGAAAACAATTTCCAGATTTAGAGGATCAGAATTCCTTAGAAGAACAGATGTTGATGATATACGGTATGTGTGATCCAATCTCATGCAAACAGTATTTTCAGGGGATCACTTGATTCTGTAGTGAAAATGTTCTCCACCCAAAAAGTGAAGTAAATAAACATGAAATGCAGCCAGCTGAATGATTGTTCAACTCCTTGCATTTCGGAGTGGGTCATTCTAATTTTGGACAGCATGGATTCCCACGCTCCCTGACAGTGGTCATAGGAGGGACTTTTTGGGGCCGCTGAACCTAGAAGACTCTTTTCAAGCAAACCCCCCGCGCTTTCTAAAGTGTTGAATTCCATCTCCTTCTTCCATGTCAGGGGCATCCAGACATAGTGCTGGACCAAGCTGAGGGGCACCATTCTTCATTTCCTTTCCTCTCTAGAACAAACAAATTGGCAAAATTCTCGCTCCCCTTCCAGAGATTCAAGAGATTCTGGTTGCTATTTATCCTGTCTAGTAAGACATTCACACTTGCCATGTTTAGCCTATCAAATGTTGCCCTAAATCCTGGCAAATATTCATCCAGCTCACACTTTTCGTGACACTGTTGTTTTTTTTTTTTTGAGGTGGAGTCTCACTCTGTCACCCAGGCTGGAGAGCAGTGGCGCCATCTCAGCTCACTGCAACTTCCGCCTGCTGGGTTCGAGCAATTCTCCTGCCTCAGCCTCCCCAGTAACTAGGATTACAGGCGTGCGCCACCATGCCCGGCTAATTTTTCATATTTTTAGTAGAGATGAGGTTTCACCATGTTGGTCAGGCTGGTCTCCAATTCCTGACCTCAAGTGATCCACCTGCCTCGGCCTCCCTAAGTGCTGGGATTACAGGCATAAGTCACCGCGCCTGGCTTCGTGACACTCTTCATGTGAGCTGTATGAAGGTCACAGGAGCCAGCAGAAGACCTACCTGTAGCTCCAAATGGAACAAACCATGCTCAGACCGTAACAGATTTGACTAGATAAAGACTCGATTTCCTTTTGCAATAGGACGGTTGAGGGCAGGAACAAAGGGACTCACCACATTGCCTTGTACCGTCTTTGATGTGGAACTTCTCTCATCACTCCTCTTGACTGTGAGATTCTGTGCTGAGGGGACCACATTACATCCTTTGTAGTACCTGATATGTAGTTGATGCCCAACAAATATTTATTTTAATATTTATAGTCATAATATTTAATGTTTTTGTTATATTCCTCAATGAAATGTCTCCAAATGTTTTGAGTTTATGAATAATATACCTTAGGCCTCAGAGATACAGCTAGAGTAAATGTTTTCCTGTGGAGGAAATACAAGAGTTTGCTATGAAAATAAAGGTCCCTGTACTAAGATACTTTACTCTGGATGTAAAGATACTTGGCTATTTGTTAGGCTGCTTATTCAACCTGTTATTTTAAAGAAGGAAAAAAATAAGCACAAACAATACACTTGTGCAACAGTGATAAAAAAATACACTTTCAAAACTCGAGAAAGATTGGGTGATTCATTTAACTTTCTTTCAACACGAATTTCTACACCCAGTGAAATCTACGCTACCTTAAAGAATGAAAAAATGCTGGGCACAGTGGCACACGCCTGTAATCCCAGCACTTTGGGAGGTTGAGGCAGGTGGATCTTTTGAGGCCAGGTGTTCGAGAGCAGCCTGGCCAACATGGTGAAAACCCTGTCCCTACTAAAAATACAAAAATTAGCCCAGTGTGGTGGCACGCACCTGTAATCCCAGCTACTCAGGAGGCTGAGGCATGAGAATTGCCTGAACTCGGGAGGTGGAAGTTACAGTGAGCCAAGATAGTGCCACTGCACTCCAGCCTGGGTGTCAGAGCAAGACCCCGTCTAAAAAAACAAAAAAAGAAAGAAAAGAAAAGTCACATAAAAGTCTTTTTTTCAAAAAGCAAGAGAAAATTATGCTAGGTTTCAAAATCTCACCTGTGGAAATTTGGCCCAGACCTTGTCTTTGGGCAGGACTACATGGTGGTTCCAACCTAGACTAATAAGAGTCACGGAATTTTTACATAAATGCCGCGTGAATTTCACAACCTTCCACCCTTTGAGGTGCTGCCATAACAAAATTGGGCACAAAAGGGGTGTTTTGCAGGCAATTTGTGGAAGTACTGACAGAGCTGCAGAGGTGTCCTTCTCAGTTCTGCATGCCTTAATCCAGGCCCGTTTCTTACATTGCTTAGTGTTCAGTGTGTCGTTACAAAGAGCATGAGCTCAGAACCCACCTGGGAAGACTCTGCAGGCTGAAGAAATGCCTCTGACGTTCACCAGTAAATTTTCTCCTCCCTCAGGTCTTTTCTCCTTACTTCCTATAGAACTGTTCTTAGGGAAGGTTGACACAATCACACGGTTAAAATCCTAAGGGACTCAGTATTCCTGTACTTTAACTGTACGTTTTTTCAACAAAAACTTAGAGTAGACTTGCACCCCCGGTTTTTCAAAAATCTCTGAATTCTCCAAAGTAGAAGCTGTGCAATTTACATCCTTATCAGGGAGTGTTGCCAAACCATTCTCTTGCAGGCAGTGTTGAAAGTAAGGAAGATTGGAACCTGCCTCAGTAAGAAGCCAAGAGGCTTAGAGAAAGTTCCTCAATCCAGCAAAACCCAACATTTTAAAAACAGAAGCGGAAACAGTTTTATAAAGGCATTGCCACCCCCACCATTGCACACAAGCTTTCTTTGTTGTTGTCACAGTAACATTATAAGCACTCCATCTTTGGGCCTTGGTTAATGCTACTACTCTGGGTTCCTTCATCACCCAAGAAAGTTCCTCCCAAATTGGGAGCTGTAACCATCTGTTGATACTCAAGGCTCTCCAAACAGCTAACACTCTAAGAGGGCCTCTTATCTTTGTTTCAGCAGGATAGAAGCAGACATCCACTGCCTTTGGAAAAACATGGGGAGTTGGAGGGATGGATCTATAGCAGCAACTGCAGCAATAAAGACAGGTCAGTTTTACATGCTAGAAACAGAAATGCCCTCAGAAGGTTCAGGATATGACTGGAAAACTTGATTGCATCTACCTTAGTTTGTACAAGTGGTGCATCTTGGAAAATAGATTTCCCAAATAGTTTAGATCGAAATGGAGCTGACACTCAGGATCTCCTGTAAGAGTGACCCGCGTGCTTTCCATACATAGCGCACATCTATTTGTCCACAGCCCACATTCTGTTTCCTTGCTATAATGTATTCTTTGGGTATGGTGTTGGTGGGTGATGGGAAATATTCTGAGCCAAGGCAAGATGCTTTTCTTAACAGAAGGTGGTTGTATTGCTAAGGAAAAATGTTCATGCAAGTGATCACCAACCTGGAGATTCCCCCCAAGTCCCAGATGATCAGGTAGCTACAAGTGTGAAGAGAGGACACTTTACCAACCCAGAGTTTGAACATTTAATTAAGCTCAGTAAGATTTAGCATTTCTGTGAGAGGAACTATAGTGGAACTTCAACCCCGCTTTTGTTTATATTAGATAAAGGACCCATCTTCTTACCCTACTGGACTTCATTATTTGCATAACTTTTTACTGTGCCAATAAACTTGCTGTTTGGTCGGCATATCAAGAATTAGTTAAATGTGTTGTTTGATCGAATTCATGAAAGACTTTGAGTGGTAGTCCTACATCAGCATGGCTTTTGACCTGGTTATGTTGTATTCTTGCCTCTTGATAAGAATGTATTCATCGGACATATTTGATCGGTGTGCTAACGAGGGGTAGAAATTAGTTACGGACAGCGTTAAAACTGTCCCTCACAGTTAGTAAACACACTAAATGGAAAGACAAGGTGGCAAGCACACTACATTTTCCAAAGCTTTACATTGGAAAGCTTAAATATTAATAGATATTAAATATATATTAAGTAGATTTTATGATTAAAAATAAAATGGTTTTTTTGGTTTCTTTCATCTAACCATTTTGACAAATTCAGATACTTTTCACTTAATATTTGAATATATAAATCTAATTTCTTCCATGTTTTCTCCCCTCTGAATCTTCTCTCTCTTTAGCTCACCAGCTGAAAGATATGTCAGTCCTATTTTTAAATAAGCAATTACATTAGTGATATGTGTGCAATCATCTTTAAGATTAACAGCAAATTAACATTGGCTTGTCAGTCTCTCCTTAAAGCTGTTTCCCATCTCAAAGGTAGTGATCCAAGGTAAGGTCCAGAAACAACTGAGATTGTTTTACATCTATGTATTAGGTTGGAACAAAAGTAATTGTGGTTTTTGCCCTTACTTTTAATGGTAAAAACTGCAATTACTTTTTCAGTAACCTAATAATTACAATTCTAAGTAATGGAGATACATATCTTTTATAGGATTCAATGAGCAATACATTAGCATAATGTTGTATTTCATACTGACTTTGAATATTCCTTGTCAAAAATGCACTTATACTTTGAAGTTATTATGTATGTTTCGGTTATTGTGTTGTCAGAAGGCTGGAGTTATCACAGCGGAGCTTTTATGACAAAATATTATGAGCCTTGTAAATAGTTTTAAAAACTGTCCACTAATGTCTATTTGTCTTGCAAATTTTGCAATTTTACTAGTAATTTTCATCATTTGCTCTTTCTACCTCTAATATTTCTCAGTCTCCTCCATTAGATCTTACTGACTCATCACATATAAACACCTTCCTCAGAAACAGTCCAATAAAAATTAAAGACCAAGAGGTAGAATCTACTGGAGCCATCATGAATTCCAGTCCTTTTTGTTGTTATCGATTTTTCTTTTTTTTTTTTTTAAAGGCACACCCTTGACTTTTTTTTATTGTTAAAATAACCAGATTCTAATTTCAGGCAGCAAAATCAGTTACTGCAAAAAGTCAATAATCAAAAATCAATTTATAATTGGTTTTCATCACCTATAGAATTAGTTAGGTTTATACCCCTCAAGTGTTTAGTGATTCTATTCAGTCAACCTAAAAAAAATTGCCTCTTTTCTACTTAAAAAAAATTATTTATTTATTTATTTTGAGACAGAGTTTCGCTCTGTTGCCCAGGCCGGAGTGCAGTGGCACAATCTCAGCTCATTGCAACCTCTGCCTCCCAGGTCAAGCGATTGATTCTCCTGCCTCAGCCTCCCAAATAGCTGGGATTATAGGTGCCCGCCACCATGCTCAGCTAATTTTTGTATTTTTAGTAGAGATGGTGTTTCACCATGTTGGCCAGGCTGGTCTTGAACTGACCTCAAGTGATCCGCCCACCTTGGCCTCCCAAAGTGTGGGGATTACTAGCGTGAGCCGCCACGCCTGGCCTGCCTGTTCTCAGTATGCAACATGGCAGTACTATTGACAATGAGGTGCTTTGGCCTATCAGATAACTTTTCCCGTTGGTCAAGGATTCCTTTTCTCTCTTCCTCATTTCTGCACTGCAGAACAGGAAGTACTAAAGAAGTGGCTCAGGACAATGTTGTCACATCAGGCGTGGCAGAGGTGTTTACTGGGATTATGATCCTTTCAGCTGCCTGTCTCAGAAGGGATTTCCTGAAGCCCTGGGTTTGGTATAGAAACCGTACGAAAAAGACTTGGGGCAGTTCTACAGCCGGCTCTTCCCCCATTTCTCCCACAAAAGATTAAGAAAAACTGATGGGATGATTTCAGATGTTTCATTGCCACCAAACTACAGCCATGAGTTTTTTCTTTATGTGATCTTATGAGGCCAGTAAAGGTCTCTGTCTTGATTAATGATGATCATCCCATAATATCTGGATATGGTGGCTTGACATGAGTTTTCAACAAAGAAAATTAGTCTCTGAAAGACATTTCTCATCTGAAACTCTCAATATATTAAAATGCATTTAAAAGTTACTTCTGGGAAACATACTAAGTAGGCCAATCATTTAATCATTAGCTAATTGTCAAACCCTATAAAATCATGGTATAATGTCACCCTGACATAAAGCAACATCAAAATTAGTGCATCATCTATAAAGTGAAGTATTATCTTCCAAGTGACAAATTCTATTGCCAAAAAATACCACTGTACTTCTAATAAGTGACACTCATTTTAATAGACCCTACAAAAATACAATATTTTCAATGTCCCCATAAAACAGTTAACTTACAAATATTATTCTCAGAGCTTTGGTGACATCGTTCAATGATACTATTGTGAAAATCCTCATACAATACTTGAAACACTGGCACGTAAATTCATTATATAACAAAAGAACTGTGTAAAGTTATGAAAGAGAATGCATGCAACCAACTCCGGGAAATTATCCTGGAAATTCAAGTTAATATTGTAATTAAATTAATGACTAATATGAAAGATAAATATTTTGAAGGATTATAAAATAAATGTTGATCATTTATGCAGGAAAATAGTTTCAATGGAAAAGTAAATAATTCTACATTAACCATGCTTGTCTTTCTCTCCAGTGAAAAAGCATTCAGGATTTTACACACCTTGAAACTGTTTTTGGAAAAAAAAGTATTTTATCTATTTCTGCCCAGAAAAACAGCCATTGAAATTAATGATACAGGTAGACCACAGCTCTGAGAAATTATATTTGAAGTTTCATATTTAAATACCAAGGATTTAAAATCACCTACCATAACTTTCTAACAGCAGTCTTTCATAATGATAAATTTTATCAATTTCCAAAACTCATTTTAAATAATTTAAAAAGTAGCAAATTAGATTAAGCAACACACAAATAAATTCCACATTTACAAGTAAAGAAATCACAGGGGCTACAGTTTATAATCAACATGAACTTGAAAGAAATAAAGCAATACCTTTCCTGCCACCCATCATCCACTGCTTAAATTTGTGGTGAAAAAGACTTAACTACAATGACCTTTAGTCTGTTTCTAAACTCTGCATGTATTGTAATTAGCTAAAGGCATTGAACAAATTAGTTCATCCTATTTTTATTCGGGTACCAGAGATAAATGGCTAATTTATGAAATATTTCACTCTGTGCCATGAGAATTTAGCAAATGAATATGGAACCAAATATAAACACTTTATACCATATGTACAGTTACTTTCATAAGGCATTATCATGTAATTTTTATTGAAAAAGATTCAATATAGTAAAGTCTTATTTTAAGATATATTTTTTCTCTATCTGAGATGTTTAGTTTATGAAAATATTGTTTTTCTCTATATTCTTTTTGTATATATGCCAACATATACCTTGTGCTAGAAATATTTTATGGGAATTACAATTCTTTATATTTGTATTTTCTATATAAAGGCATATACAACTTTGAGGCAGTGTTTCTGATGGAGAGCAGAATTCATAAAGAGCTTGTGTGTGCTTCCGTGCTCCGAAATTATATGAAATCCACTTTGAGGAGAAACTTATTTGATTAAAAACAAAAACAGAAACAGAAACAAAACTGCACCAATGCACAGCCAGAGGCTGACAATTAAAACTAATACATAACCACATGAACATCGTATTTATAGAGTTAACATTTTTAAGGATGGTCAGTGCTAACATATAGTATTATACATTTGGCACTAATGTTTGCCATTGGTCCAGCAATTGGCAAAATTTGTTTCTATGTATAAATTTATTTTTGAACATTAGGTCTGGCTAGACGTATCTTCACTATTTATAAAAAATATTTAGACAGTAAGCTCACGTTGAATAACTAGGTCTACTGTGTTCTGGAAACTCTTCAGTAGTAATACAGCTTTTTCATGTTCCATATGTACAAAACTGTGTCCATTTGCCTGTAAATACACAAATAAAACAGGGCAATCAATGCAAACTATTATCACTGTATCATTGTTTCTATTCATAAAATTCACGGGAGCATTGAGCAACAAAAATTATCAGTTTTTATAATTCACAATGGAATCGTAATTATGGAAGTAACTAATTTTATCCAGATTCAACCAAATTTATCAATTCAACAAATATTTATTAAGTACCCAGTATGTCTTTGCCACTGTGCTAATCATCAAGCTACCCTGGTAAATAACAGATAGACGTACTGGTGACATAGTTGTTCAGTTCCATTGTTGTTGTCCTGATTTGTTTTTGCAGGGGCTGATTGGGGTGGTTTGGAAAGGGGCATATGGCCATTACCTTAGTGTTATATAAACACTAATATAAACTCATCAGCATGACCAAATATTTCAATCATGCCAAACATGACTGGACACTTACAGTACATTTAAATCTTATTTTGACTCACTGGAAAGTTCTTGGTTTATACGATTTTATATTAGAGAAATATTTTTTATTTCCCTTATTGCTAAATGCAAGTATACTTAGTATCTAAGCAGTGGTTCTCAATCAATCCAGTGTCCCTAAGGAGTGTGTCCCTTGGGGATAAAACACACTGATATTAGCAACAGAGGACCGTGTCTGCCGTCTTCTGTTTAAGAATCACTGATACAAGCAATTGATACTCAGTTTAAACATAGCCTAAGGTTACAGTTTCAGGTTCCATCTGTCTATTATGTGATATTTAGGTCACAAAATGTACATTGATCTCTGTATTGAGTGCTATGGGTCTCTGATTTTCTCTACATTAAGTTGCAGATTGTCTTGATTGGAATGATTTTTATTATTAATACAGAAAGAAGTGTATCCCATAAGCCTTCACTGCCATAAAGGCAAAACTAAATACAACCTTATTGAAACTTGATAGAAATAAATCTTGGCAACTGAATGACTGATGGTTATGTAATTGTCTTCTTTGCGGTTTGAGACTCAGTTGATTAAGAAAAGAGTCAGTCAAGTTGACAGCTTGGCTGAATAGAGGTAATAGAGCCAGTTCACTGGTTGACTTTTTCAATTTTCAATGGACTGATACTTATTTTGGTTACACATTGCCTTTTTTATTTTACTATTTTTATGCCTTCTTAAAATATGATTAATATTTCAGATAACCAATCACTTAATAATTAGACTCTTTCATCGACTTTGGCTTTTCAGATTTAAAGCAGCATTATATCTCTAGAAAGAACATACAGCCTTTAAAACTTAGATGAAAGTTATATGATACATTATATCTCATCACTAGTTCATTAAAATTGATTGACTAATGATGTAGTAAAGAAGATTCCAAAATATTACACTTGTAAACCATAGTAAATCTGCCAGTAAAAAAATACTAGACGACAGAATATAAATTCCTGGAAATTCATGTAATTAGAAGTAAAAATTTGCTTTGAATTAAAGAAATCTTAAATACATTCCTTAACAACATTTAATAAGTGAAAATGCCCACAGAAGTTGGCATTGGCTGTTTCAGTGTCAGGAAACAGTAGTTGAGTAGAAGTTTGGGTGTGTTACACAGCTCAAATTTCTTGTTCTGTGTTATACTAAAAATCAGACAATGAGGTTACATTTGAGGTTATTTCTGATCAGTTGGTGATGAAGAGTAAAGAATACAGCATATGGTCCATTCTTTTTTCTACTCTTAACCTGTTTCAGACATCAGGAACATAGCAAACTTGCATGAAATAATTATTTATTCCACTGTAGCTTTGAGGGATGTACTGACTACCTTAATGCCTTCAATTTGACCAAAAGTTATAACTTAATTGTGGAATTAAAATTGAACTTTAATAATGGAGTTCTTGAATGTCAAACCATAATAATGACTTTGTGAGTGCTCAGATTTCTCTATCTGCACACTTAAACCTAGAATTGCAATGAATTAAAAATCCACTGAGAATTTTCAGGGAATTGTTCAAAATTTAAATATCTCACAGTTACAGAAATAAAAAATTTTCTAGGATTTGGAGGCCATGAATGGTATGTTGTTCATCATCATACTTGACATTGTATCAATGTTAAAAATATCAGTGTTAAGGGCAAAATTGGTATAAAACTTAGCAAATTAATCATAGCTGTTAATTTTGAGTGGTACTTCTATCATGAAAGATCTTCAAAGAAGGTTAGTCAGCTCTCAATGTGATTACTTTAGCATTTTTTTTAATCAAAGAATGTCTGTTTTGTACTCACGTCTGCAGGCATTGTGCTAGGCACTGGGGGTGGGTAGTAAGAAACAGATGAAACAGGAAGGCTCCCATCAAAGAAGTAGCCATTCAGGAGGGGAAATAAGTCATGCACGTAACTAAAAATAACATAAAATGCCACATGTGGAATGAGCCCTCAGTACATATATGCTGAACTGAATTAATATCTGAAGAGGGAAATAAAGTGTAGAGTAGTTCAGAGGAGGGCAAAGAGAGGGACATCTTCTCTTTGCTGTTTCACTGAGGCATAGAACAAGTGTGATTCCCAAAGGACCACAGTCCTTGTCTTGGCTCATTCCTAGAGTCTCCTTGAGCCCTCAGTATGTTAACAGTTGTTTTTTTTATCAGGTAAATTCTGTGACAGTATGTGCGGAATAAACCGTTCAAAAATGTTTCACGTGTGGAATCATTTTTCTTTCTAAGAAATAAAAAAAAAAGCACCAAATCCAAAACATGTGACTTTAGACCATAGGCTTTAGCATGGGAAGCAACCATAAAAATAAACTTATGTAGAGGGGCTATTTTTTTTTTAAACAAGGTGTTAGTTCAAAAAACCTCTTCTGCAAAAGGAAGAGAGGTAGCCCAATATGTAGAACATTTAGACAGATCTTTTTAGAGAGAGACAGAGAAAGGGAGAGAGGTGGAAGAAAGATTGAACCCAGCGAACCAGCTTACTTGCCAATACGTTCCCACCCCAGCATTGCTCATGAAAGCCCAGTGTGAAACCTGTTGGTTTAGACTAATCCTGTCATTTTATAAGTGAAAGACCTTCATTTTAAGGAGGACAAACAACTTGTCTGAGGTCAAACAACCAGGGAAAGGGCTAAGGCGGAATCACCTGATACCGTAATATTCCTTCTTCTTGTTTCTTTCATTACTTCACTGAAATAATAAGACCACAATCATGTCAAGTAATTTGAGCTGACATTTCACTGGACAGGATAAAATAACGAACATTTTTCCCTTAAAAAATTGTTGCTATATCACCTCCAAAGACAATTCTGTTCTTTACAGTGGTTGCCAAACTGTGATTCCCAGATTTCTATCACGTTTAATTTAACTTATTCTAAAAACATTGGTGAAATAACATTTAGTCCTAAATTAAAAATCTACAGAAATGCTGAATCTCCATTTTTTTTTGAGTGGAAGGAGATAATAGAATAAATCTCAGTTCCAGAGAAACTTTCATTCTTAGGACGGAAGAGCAAAACGAATTGACATTGTATTTGTTAACATGAATGTGGTTATCAGGCTTACAACTTGGATGGTTCAGACAGGGAATCAAACAACTATGTTACTATATTCGTGTAGGGCTTCTCCAGTTAAAATAAAGACCAGAAGAATCACAATATTCCAACTAATGGAGTTTTGCATTTTTGTTCGTGCGCGCACATGCGTGTGTCTGTGTGTGCGCGCATAGAAGAAGAGGCTGAGGAAATAAATGGTGGTACTATGCAATGTTCATTGCAGGCTATAAACCCAATGATGCTTTGAAAAAATAAATGCATATGATTTACGTGTATGTATATTATATTAACAAATATATGCATACTATGCAAAAGATTATTTGAAGAATAAATGCTAAATTAATAAAACATTTAAATTTTATTGCCGCATTTGGCTACCTATATGTTTTATATAAACACACTATCATAGATTTGAATAAAATGTGTACAATTTCGAGGAAATTGCAACCTAATGAAAAATGAGAAATAAATGGCTTCTTAAGTTGAAATGAAGTTACCAAGAAAACAATCGAAAAAGGGAAAAGATATTCTGAAAATTTAATCCTTAAAAAATATGTAATTAATGGGTTTCTAGATTTAGCTGAGTTGAAAGTATGAAGGAACATTTTACTATAATCATTGCATTATTTCCAGAAGCTCTCTCTCCTTTATTTAATTTTTTATTTGATATCTTCTGTGCCACAAAATGTTTTTTAATTGTCTCTTTTCATGATTTAGACATGAAAAGACTGAAGGTTAATGAAAATAGCATTTGCAATTCCAGCAAAAAGTAGAGCTTTGCAATTACAGCTCATCAATCTATCGTAAAACACACTTGGTTTCTGAATTTCCTCTCTTGTTCTCTCCTGGATTTATGTTTGATAACCTTCTGGTAAATGTTTTGTTAAATGGATAAATTATGGATGTTTATATTGCAGAAACAGTCCAGATGAGGTGTAATTCTCCCAGAAATTCTGTTGCATTCTTATTATCCAAAGCTCTAAGCTTAAAAACTAGCCTCAGAGAAGGCCTGGCCCCAGGGTTGGCGGGATCATCCAACAGGGAGGACAGCACAGATCATTTCAAACTCCAAAAAAAGAAATCGGCTTAGAGATACGGGCATGTGATTTCCGGTTGATTTAAATTCACCCCCCAAGGGATAATCCTTTTTAAAGGACCAGTACACATAAATTTTGTATGTTAGAGAAATATTAGTACATTGATATCTTGCACTTTGAATGCCTACAGCTCTTAGAATGAGGGAAAATGAAATAATGCAGCGACCAAATTAGTGTCTTAAGCACTACCTCAGCCTCTTGAGTAGCTGGAACTACACATGCGTGCCATTGCGCCTGGCTAATTTTTAATTTTTTTCGTAGAGACGGGGTCTGCTTTGTTGCCTAGGCTGGTCTCGAACTCCTGGCCTCAAGCAATCCTCCTGCCTCTGCCTCCCAAAGCACTGGGATTACAGGTGTGAGCCACTGTGCCTGACCAACACAGTTTTTAAACCTATTTCTAGTTCCCTTCTAATTCAATTGTATTCAAATCTTACTCTCCAATGTATTATATCATTATAAGCAATTATTTGCCTAAACATTAAAAGTTATGTGATTATTCCTCCAGAGTCCCCCACCCTCAGTGTCTCTGGTGCTTTTGATTTTTAACCATAAATAAAATAAACTATAGAAATGTGGAACTTACTTGGCCTTGTTGGGAAATGCTTTAGTACAATTTTCAAATACTTTAAGTTTATTTCTTTAAGGGTCCAACACTTCATTTGAACCATAAACAATTTCTCACTCTTCAGGTTTCTTTTTTTTTGGAAGATTTTCCTTTTTAGAAATTTTTTAAAATTTAGAAAATGAACATCAACCCTTCCTTAATGATTTACGGTAATAATTGTGAACATCAACACTTTCTTAGGCACAGCCATGGCCCAGTTAGTTTGTTTCTGTAACAAACATTTCCCAAAATGTGCTGTGTGGAAGTGGTTAATTGATGCTTTGGTACAGAGGACTGTATGGTTAAATATGTTGAAAAATATATCTGTAAGATATCTCAGAGTTCTTAGCCTGTTTAGTACAGTGTAAAGTCCTGAAACAAGGGATACAGTATGAAGTGATTTCAAAACTTAGTTGACCATGAACTCTTTTTTCTTCGAAGATATGTCAAAAAATGTCATTGAGACAACTGTTCTATACTGAAAGTACAAAATTTTCTTTTAAAAGCCAGAAACAAGATTTTAGAAGTACGATCTGCTTTTACTTTAAAAGCACAATGTACTTTTAAAATCTTGTTTCTGGCTTTCAAAAGAAGTTGTTCTCTTCTGTTTCTTGCTTTTAAACGAAGTTTCTCTCTTACTGCAGAGCGAAGCTGTTGGCTATGACTTCTTGCTTCTGGCAATGAGCCTGGAGCCAAAGGCTTTTCACCTTGGTGGTCTGGACAACTAGATAGAAGACTCCCAGGTATGGTATAAATTCTCTCTAATGAGATTTAGTAAAGGAATGAGATTTAGTGCATGGGCTTTGTGACATTAATTATGGATCCTCAGAAGCACTTTCTTTGTTTTCTAGCTTACGTTTTTGTTTCTTATAGCTGAGGCTGTTGAATAAGTGAGTTTTACCTAAGCAAGAAAATTCTCTCAGCAAGCTGATCACACCTACTGGTCATTAAGAGAGCCAGCAAATTTCCATTCAGACAAGGAAGCATTGATTCAGTGTTTGTATATATATCTGTGTACAACAGATCCAGCCATAAACAGACATTTCATTTAGACTTCTCTTTGTGGAGTCTGAACTTACCTCTCCCATTCTGAGCCTTGAATGCCATATCTTGCTCGCTGTCTCCCCCTATCGCCATCCTGAGCCTCACTGCAACTCATCTCCATGTCTGAAATTCTCCCAGTCCACGAAAAACTTATTAAAATCCCAGGGTTTCCTTTCTTCATGACTCTAACACATGAGTCTGGGGTCTTCCTCTCCAATATTCTCTCCTTTATACTCCATACTCACCCTTTCTAGCATAAACCTCTTACCCCTGCTCCTGAAAACTCATGCCAGTCTAGCCCACAGGTATTCCTCCTCCTCCTCCTTTTCTCTCTGTTAAGTCTGGAGGAACTTCTGCTCCACCAGGAATAAAGTCCCTTCTTTTGCCTCCCTCCACAACCAGAGATCTCCATGATCCCCAGTGCACCCTGCCACACAGGTCTCCTCTGCCTTTCCCTCAGTGATTCACTGGAGGAGGTAAGAAGAGGAGGGTCTTACATCTCGTATGTTTGTTTGTGAGTGGCCATCCTCTCTGCATCCCAGGATACACACTTTTATATTAATCACTCCATTCCCTTAACACAGCTACAACATTTATTAGATACATCACAAAATCGAGTACTTTATTAGTTTCCTAACGAGTGCACACATTCCCCTTGTCTCCCTAGCTATTAGCTCCCTTAGGACACATGACTTCCCTCCTACCTGTTAAGGGGCTTCTAATGATATTCCCTTGTAAGACACTAATCAGGATGTGGAGTGGAATTGTCAGTGGTTATAGAACAGAGCAATGATAATAGGTCTAACGGGCATCAAACCCCATGATTTTGGCCAAGATAAGATGATCTGAGCCGAAAAACTTACCAAAAACTAACTTTAAAAAAGTAAAAAAAGTGCAATAATAGTGACTCTGCTAATAGTCCAAGTATTTGTTGATAGACATATTGTTGACAGTAGTTTCTTGAACTGTCTATATGAATTGCTGGGCCAAGCTTCTAAGACAAGAAAAAAAGAAAAATATCTAGCTTGTCTGAATTATTATCTCATTGATTATTCTCTTCTAGCATCTTGAAATACAGCCATAGACAAAGAGTATGTTTGGATTGCAAATTCCAAAACCCTTAAAATGATGACAAGGTAAAAGAGACTATAAAATTATCTTCAATTAAGTACCTTATTTATATATCTCATATTAGAAAAATCTGTTTTGGTTATTGGCAAAATCTGGATGTCATCAACTAAATCTCTGTAAATTATATAATTTCTCTTTCTTGCCAAAATTAGGCTTATGTATGGAGATGGGGGTGGGTAAATGAAGAGGAGAGGGTTTGGCTTCCCTGACTGAACAGGACATACTTGCGAGTGAGTTTTAGGTTACAACTGTGAATCATGTTGTTAACTGTCAGGTACAGTATATATTTTTTTCCAGTCTATTCATCTTTTCAACAGAGTAACTATAATTACTAGATTTTCTGTATGCATATATATTTTGAATTATAAAGTGTATAATGAATTAGACTGAATTTTTAGCTGGAAAGAACATTTGAAAAAAGAAACTATGACGATAAGTTAACAAAACTGTCATTTCAAATATTGGCAAATTCACATGGCTCATTCTAGCGTAGTTTTATATTCCATATGCTTTCAGTTTTTTCTCTATTACATAATTGAACTTAACAGAAGGTGAGTCTTTGAAGGGTCAGTTGCTCTTTCCATATGCCACACTGTCTTAGAGTAATTATAATGTGTCTATTCTGGGAAAATGGATAGCACAACAGAAAAATGATGTGAATATGTTTTAATTAACATCATCCCTTATTGCACACATCTTCATGTAATTCAAATAACATGCTCATAGTATCATAACTGAATAAGAAAAGAGGGGATGGTATAAAGAGTTATACAGAAAGAAAGAGATCGAATAAATTCTGGGTTTGGGAAGAGGGATTAGGAAATATATATCTCTTGTGCTCTCTCATATATCTTTTGCTGTTTGCTATTGGGTTAGATTAAACCCCAAAAGTATTGTCACTTAGGGAGGGCCATTCTTTTCTTTTTTCTTTTCTTTTACTTCAATTCTCCAGGTTGAACATTGCCATTAAGCTTTGTAAATAAATTTGCTCCGTTGAAAACACATGATTCTGATCTTTTAAGTGATAGATAACTCAATGTTATTAACCCATTTTTTCCCAGCATTCTTTAAACTAAGAGGCAATAGTATTATAAATAGATAAATATATAGCTTGCCTTCTTAGAATCTGATATTGCAAACAATTTCATTTTAGAATTAGCCATTCTCGTTTCTTTCAGAAAGTATAATTGGCCATGTGTGCTTTTTAATTAGTATGAATGAAACTGTAAATACGTAATTTATTTGATTAAAGTCCATGTACTTTTTCCTTTATTGAAAGTGGGCTTTGATTTTTATTGGACTAGGTACAAGTGAGTTCTATGGCAAAAATAAAATGTCACATCCTTGATAGTCATTTGTGGAGAGAAGAGACATCTTGGATGCAGCTTTTCTGCAGTATTCTTGGCTGAAAATTTCTTCCTACTTCTTGCGTGAGGAATCCATTTCCTTGCACTTTGCTGTTGTTTTTACCTCTCCAGGATTAGAAGTACTGAACCCTCATAACCCTCACGTCCCCACATACAATTCTAGAATTTCATAGCTGGAAAAGAGCATCCTAATACCTTGCAAGTAGACACTAATGTCTTTATTTTTATGTTTTATATTTTTGAGACAGATTCTTGCTCTTTCACTAAGCCTGGAGTGCAGTGGCATAATCACAGCTCACTGCAGCCTCCAACTCCTGGGCTCAAGCACTTCTCCCACCTCAGCCGCCCTTGTAGCTGGGATTACAGGTGCTTGCCACTGCACCTGGTTAATTTTTAAATGTTCTGTAGAGATGAGGTCTCACTGTGCTGCCAAGGCTGGCCTTCAACTTCTGGCTTCAAGCCATCCTCCTGCCTCTGCCTCTCAAAGGGGTGGGGTTACAGGCGTGAGCCATCATGTCTGGCCTGACGCTAACCTATGTTTCCATCTGCAAGATATACTGTGTATAATTTTGTTATAATACTTATGAATACATTTCTGAATTCTAGCAAAAGGGAAAAATCTTTATTTTGCTTCTGTCATGGAGGAAGGAACTCTGTAATGTTGGCTCAAGCTATAGCATACTTCTCTACCCAGCTTCATATTCTAGTAGGTAAGAGATCTGAGATTAATTGGCTATATTTTTTTTCAGACTCTAGGATTTAAAATAATTTCTTTGAAATTCAGTGGAGAAAAAAATTAGCCATTTCCTTTGCTAAAGAGCAGCATTTACCAAATGTTAGAGAGTTATGTTGTTAGTTTATTCTCAGCTGTTTTTCGCTACAAATCATACAATTTTCAAAGAGTTGAATTTTTGAGCTAGGAGGGATTTCAGATATAATATAAACAGTAGTTCGTTTTACACATAATGAATTTGAGGCCCATAGACATGATGTAAAATATCTAAGATCAAAGGACTAATTAGGCTACCCAAAAATATAGAACTTCCATAATAAAGTGGTAAAGGAAAATTTTAGATTATTATATGTGTGGTTTTTATTGTTTCTCAGCTCTAGCTCAAAAGACCAACTGCTGTTTACATCTTCTGCCTGAATAGAATGAACTCAGGCCTGCTGGGTGTGTTTCTATTGTGACATTGGCACAGACTGAAGCAGCTTAAACACTTTTCAGAGAACCATCATTTTTGAAAACTTGAGTAGCTGATTGTGATCTTGCTAATTAGTTTAAAATATTTCTGAGAGGCCCGGCGCAGTGGCTCATGCCTGTAATCCCAGCACTTGGGAGGCCAAGGCAGGCAGATCACCTGAGGTTGGGAGTTCGAGACCAGCCTGACCAACATGGAGAAACCCTGTCTCTACTAAAAATACAAAAATCAGCTGAGTGTGGTGGTGCATTCCTGTAATCCCAGCTACTTGGGAGGCTGAGGCAGGAGAATCGCTTGAACCCGGGAGGCAGAGGTTGCGGTGAGCCGAGATCGTGCCATTGCACTCCAGCCTGGGCAATAAGAGTGAAACGCTGTCTCAAAAAAAAAAAAAAAAAAAACCAAAACAAAACAACAACAACAACAACAAAACAAAACACCACCACCAAACAACAACAACAACAAAAAAACCAAAAAACATTTCTGAGAATGAAATGTTAAAGCAATCTCAGGATTTCTACTTTTCTAGGACTTTCTGAGAGAACACAGTACATTGGAGATAGAAGATCTCCTTGGAGCTGACTTGAGGGGATCCTTGCATTTTTTAACTGTGTTTGTATAGTTGATCTAAGGCTCCTTTTTCACATGGCAACTGTGTTTGTATAGCTGATCTAAGGTTCCTTTTCACATGTCCTGTCTTCTCAGTGAATCTAAATCTTCAGTATATTATGTTGAGCCATTTCATAATTGTTGCAGATGGTCAAATATCAGCAGCATCAAGTAGTTCCACCTATTTAAATAACGGGAAATTTCTGGGGTTCTAAGTCAAAATACTGAATCTTAAATACATCGATAATGCTTAAGAGCTTTTCCTTGGAATGTAGAAAATGATTATGCACCTCTTATATAGGAAGTGAATTAATGAGCTACAAATCACTGATAAGAAACAAAGCAAAAAATTAAAGACAGTGAATTCAGAGAGAAGGACAAAAAAAAGTCAAACAAATGAGTTTATGTAAAGTATTTGCTTAATTGTTTATTGGGATGAACCTCTTGTGATATGCAGAGCTTTAAGTTAGTGAAAGTCATTTTCCATCACACAATGCATTTTAAAAAGTCACCTTATCAGCTTAAGGAGACTTTGGGCTGAGACAATGGGGTTTTCTAGATCTACAATCATATCATCTGCAAACAGGGACAATTTGACTTCCTCTTTTCCTAATTGAATACCCTTTATTTCCTTCTCCTGCCTGATTGCCCTGGCCAGAACTTTCAGCACTATGTTGAATAGGAGTGGTGAGAGAGGGCATCCCTGTCTTGTGCCAGTTTTCAGAGGGAATGCTTCCAGTTTTTGCCCATTCAGTATGATATTGGCTGTGGGTTTGTCATAGATAGCTCTTATTATTTTGAGATACGTCCCATCAATACCTAATTTATTGAGAGTTTTTAGCATGAAGAGCTGTTGAATTTTGTCAAAGGCCTTTTCTGCATCTATTGAGATAATCATGTGGTTTTTGTCTTTGGTTCTGTTTATATGCTGGATTACATTTACTGATTTGCATATGTTGAATCAGTCTTGCATCCCAGGGATGAAGCCCACTTGATTATGGTGGATAAGCTTTTTGATGTGCTGCTGGATTTGGTTTGCCAGTATTTTACTGAGGATTTTTGCATCAATGTTCATCAGGGATATTGGTCTGAAATTCTCTTTTTTGGTTGTGTCTCTGCCAGGCTTTGGTATCAGGATGATGCTGGCCTCATAAAATGTGTTAGGGAGGATTCCCTCTTTTTCTATCGATTGGAATAGTTTCAGAAGGAATGGTACCAGTTTCTCTTTGTACCTCTGGTAGAATTCGGCTGTGAATCCATCAGGTCCTGGACTCTTTTTGGTTGGTAAGCTATTGATTATTGCCACAATTTCAGAGCCTGTTATTGGTCTATTCAGAGATTCAACTTCTCCTTAAGCTGATAAGCAACTTCAGCAAAGTCTTAGGATACAAAATCATTGTGCAAAAACCACAAGCATTCTTGTACACCAATCACAGACAAACAGAGAGCCAAACCACGAGTGAACTCCCATTCACAATTGCTTCAAAGAGAATAAAATACCTAGGAATACAACTCACAAGGGACGTGAAGGATCTCTTCAAGGAGAACTACAAACCACTGCTCAATGAAATAAAAGAGGATACAAACAAACGGAAGAACATTCCATGCTCATGGGTTGGAAGAATCAATATCGTGAAAATGGTCATACTGTCCAAGGTAATTTATAGATTCAATGCCATCCCCATCAAGCTACCAATGACTTTCTTCACAGAATTTGAAAAAACTACTTTAAAGTTCATATGGAACCAAAAAAGAGCCCGCATCGCCAAGTCAATCCTAAGCCAAAAGAACAAAGCTGGAGGCATCACGCTACCTGACTTCAAACTATACTACAAGGCTACAGTAACCAAAACAGCACGGTACTGGTACCAAAACAGAGACATAGATCAATGGAACAGAACAGAGCCCTCAGAAATAATGCCGCATATCTACAACTATCTGATCTTTGACAAACATGACAAAAACAAGCAATGGGGAAGGGATTCCCTATTTAATAAATGGTGCTGAGAAAACTGGCTAGCCATATGTAGAAAGCTGAAACCGGATCCCTTCCTTACACCTTATACAAAAATTAATTCAAGATGGATTAAAGACTTAAATGTTAGACCTAAAACCATAAAAACCCTAGAAGAAAACCTAGGCAATACCATTCAGGACATAGGCGTGGGCAAGGACTTCATGTCTAAAACACCAAAAGCAATGGCAACAAAAGCCAAAATTGACAAATGGGATCTCATTAAACTAAAGAGCTTCTGCACAGCAAAAGAAACTACCATCAGAGTGAACAGGCAACCTACAGAATGGGAGAACATTTTTGCAACCTACTCATCTGACAAAGGGCTAATATCCAGAATCTACAATGAACTCAAACAAATTTACAAGAAAAAAACAAACAACCCCATCAAAAAGTGGGCAAAGGACATGAACAGACACTTCTCAAAAGAAGACATTTATGCAGCCAAAAAGCACAAGCAAAAATGCTCATCATCACTGGCCATCAGAGAAATGCAAATCAAAACCACAATGAGATACCATCTCACACCAGTTAGAATGGCCATCATTAAAAAGTCAGGAAACAACAGGTGCTGGAGAGGATGTGGAGAAACAGGAACACTTTTACACTGTTGGTGGGACTGTAAACTAGTTCAACCATTGTGGAAGTCAGTGTGGCGATTCCTCAGGGATCTAGAACTAGAAATACTATTTGACCCAGCCATCCCATTACTGGGTATATACCCAAAGGACTATAAATCATGCTGCTATAAAGACACATGCACACGTATGTTTATTGCGGCACTATTCACAATAGCAAAGAGTTGGAACCAACCCAAATGTCCAACAACGATAGACTGGATTAAGAAAATGTGGCACATATACACCATGGAATACTGTGCAGCCATAAAAAATGATGAGTTCATGTCCTTTGTAGGGACATGGATGAAACTGGAAAACATCATTCTCAGTAAACTATCACAAGGACCAAAAACCAAACACCGCATGTTCTCACTCATAGGTGGGAATTGAACAATGAGAACTCATGGACACAGGAAGGGGAACATCACACTCCGGGGACTGTTGTGGGGAGGGACAGCATTAGGAGATATACCTAATGCTAAATGACGAGTTAATGGGTGCAGCACACCAACGTGGCACATGGATACATATGTAACAAACCTGCGCATTGTGCACATGTACCCTAAAACTTAAAGTATAATAATAATAAAAAAAAGTCATCTTATATACAGCTAAACTTTTGTTTATCTAAGCAGGGGGAGTAGAATGATGTATTATGTATTTCATAGCATTCAAACAGTAATAAGCCTGTGGTTGAGAAATTAAATATGGACCAGTTCCTTCTCCCTCATGAAAGTCACACACATACTGTGTTTGGGCACTTACTCTTATTTGATAACTATGCATAGATTCATATATATATATATATATATATATATATATAATATATATTTCTTATATTATCAAGTGATTCCATTCAATTCAACAAAAATATGCAAAACATCTGTCATGTGCCAAGTACTGTGTAACGTGCTAGGGATATAGGGTTTGTCAGACTGAATTGTTTTTGACTTGACTTTCAGCCCCAAAACAATAAAGGCAAATAAGCAATGTGAGAAGGACTTATTTCCATCGCTTCTCGGCCTTTTGGCTAAGATCAAGTGAGAAGGACTTATTTCCAATCATTTAATTCAAATCATTTAACTTGGTAACATGGTTACATATGTGTTTCAGTATTGGCATTTGCATGCATTTCTTTTATCTGTCTTACCTGAAGGATCTTATCACCAGGCTGCAGTAGGTTTGATGCTGGCCCATCAGGCTGAACCCTAGTAACAAAGATACCCTATAAGTCAGAAGTAACAGAGGTTAGGATTCTATTACCAAGAACCAGGCCTACTTAAACAAATCTTCATTCACATAGAAAACAGTGAAAACAGATCCAGAAACAGTTTATACATGTAGGCTTCAAAGATTATTACAGTATTTTAAGCAAGGCAGCACTCTCCAAGCCAAGTTTAAGAGAAGCAACATTTTTGTTTGCAAAAAGAAGCTTTTCTTGTTTTGAAAGTGCAATTATGATTTATAAATTAATCTCATGGCATATTCTTAATGTTTTTTTTCTAAAATCATTTGAAATGTGATGCTGAATCATTTTTTGTATAAATTCTGAATTTGTCTTAAGTTATTCTACTTATGTCTCCATTAAAGGCAGTTGAAGGTATTTGAGAAAGTATCTTCTATTTGATAGGTTATAAGTTCACTGTATACTTTAAAAGCTTTACTAGAATTATATATACATTCTGGTTTATTTTAATGCATATTGTTTCATATGTTACTGAGAATTTTAATATAAAATGTATATGAACAAATTAAACATAAGCAAACTGGAACATGCATTTTAAATAAAGTTTATGACTATATGGTTATAAAATCCCTAAATTGATTAATGCAGTTTATAAGAAAGTCAAATTAATTTCATTGACCATGTATAGAAAAAAAACATATATTGAATGCCTACCACATGCTAGGCCTGGATGGCTCATGATATAGAGATAGATAGAATATAGTTTCTGACTTTAATGAGCTCACAATCTAGTGGAGGAGAAGTCAAGAAAACCAATAATTATAAACATTATGACAAGTGTTATGATAGAGGTATAATGGATTGTAAAAATATGTTGCACCCAGCTTATATTTGTGTGTTAGGTCTTCCAAGAGGAGAAGATACCTGATAGCTGAATAACGAAGAACACGCAAAAGTCATCCATACAGGTAAGGGGAAGAAGGATATTGCAGAGAGAGGGGACAGCACATAAGTGAGTGTGCCTGTTATATGTGGGAAATTTCAAGTGGTTCTGCTATGGCTGGAGTGCTGATGAAAGGGTGGTAGTGGATGGGGTTGGGAGCGCAGCAGAGGATCAGGCCAAAAAGTAGGTTAGGGCAAGATTAAGATGGCCTTTCATAAACCTTCTTACCAATTTCAGGTGCTACTGAAAGATTTTAAACATGATTGTGATAAGATTTTAATTGACATCCAAACAATAAACTGATGAATGGATAAACAAAATGTGGTATATATCTATATGATGAAATATTATTTGGCAATAAAATGGAATAAAGTATGGAAACATGCTACAACATAGAAGAAAACATTATGAAAACATTATGCCCAGTGAAAGAAACAAGTCACAAAAGGCCAAATATTATATAATTCCATTTATGTGAAATATCAAGAATAGGCAAATGCGTAGAAACAGAGAGCAGATTAGCATTTGCCAGTAGCTGGGGAGTAACTGTTAACATGTACAGAGTTTCTTTTTGTACATAGTAAAAATGTTCTGAAATTAGATAATCATGGTGGTTGCACAACTCTGAACACATAAAAATCACTTAATCGTACACTTTAAACGGGTGAGTTTTGTAGTATATCAACTATATTTCAATATAACTGTTAATAGTTTTTAATTCCTAAGCATTATTAATTAAATAGAAGACAATATTTTGATATTCTTGCCTGTTATTGAGAAAAGCATGTTATTTGCTGATCTGTAAACATAATGACTCACTTAAGCTCATAACTTTGTGTGTGTGTGTATATGTGTGTGTATGTGTAAATGGTTTAACAGATCCAAACTAAAATACTTCTACTTGTGTTTTCACTTGGCTTTTCAGAAGTTTATGAAACCTATTAAGACTTTTGAATGATTTTTATCTTTCATATTTTAATCTGTTTTCCTTCTTATTTAGAGATGAAACTACAGATAGGCATCAAAATTTCTAGAAAACTGTATAACTTTTAACCAAGTAATTAGACTTCTAGGACTTAAGGATATAACCGGACAAATATGCAATATACATGTGCTAATATGTTCATCATAGTATTATTTGTAATAACAAAAATTACAAACTATACCTAACAGTCTAATAACAGGGCATTGATTAAAGAAATTATAGTAAATCCATACAGTAGAATGATACGTGGTCATTAAAAGTGAAGTCCTAAATGGCTGATGTAGAAGTACACAAATGTTTAATGAAACAAGCAGGTTATAAAACATTGTGGGTGGTAGGATGCTATTTTTGCTGAAATGTGTTTATATATATATTTGTGTGGACAAATATCTGCAAGGATATCTTCTAAACATTAACAGTTTATATTTATAACATAAACATTAACTGTTTATATTATAAACAGTTAAATACAGTTTATAAACAGTATTTATTACCCAATACTGGGTAACGGGACATCAGATCTTTTTTTTTTTTCCTTTTTTCTTATTTGTGTTTTCCTATTTTTCTACAGTGATGATGCACGACTTATAAGATTAAGAAAATAAAACAAACTTAAAAAATTTGGGTTAATGGTGGCACTCAGGAGTGATGCTTTAACAGCGTTGGCCAATTCAGTTGTAAAAATGGTCAATTCAAAAGAAAAAAGAAAACTAGTTGTTTGAAAAAAGACAAATAAGGCTCAATGATTAATCCACCAGGCCAGTGAATGGCACTAGTTGTGACAACAAATATAATCCCCATGGTTCTTTCCACACTGGGAAAATGGCTCTCACATTCCATCATTTGAAGAGACTATATGTACAATCAGCTCCCCTGGTAGCCCCTCCTTTGCTACTGGGGTCTCTGTACAATAGGCAGAATGACTCTTTTGCCCAAAATAAGCCACTATATCTCTGATTGCTGGAAGTGAAGTTGTTTTGGCTATTATTTTATCTCAGCAGTCAAAATGTCTGCTACCCAGTTAATTTTGATTGCCTTTCTTTACCTCATTGTACAGGAACAGTTTTAATAATGTTTGTATGAATCCAGATCACAGAAGCTGAATTAAGGCCATCGTATCTGCAGTGCTGGGAGGGACTAGCAGCACTCCTCACCTGACTGCTGAAAGAATACAAATGTGGGGTCTGTGGCAGGTGTAATTTCACTCATCACAAAGCTCTGGAGGATTCAACCTCTGTTCTGAAGACTTGCTTTGCTTACTCCTGTGGTGGCCTGAGTCTTCCAAAGCATGTATTGCTTTTTTCTGAAAGCTTTATTATTTCACTTTACTATGTCTTTTCAATCAATAAACTCATTGGTATAGTTCCCTATTCTCCATAGATAGCCTCTCGGCCAGCGCACTGCCACATTAATCCAGGCAGCAGTGACTGCTCCATTTGATCACGGTCTGTGGCATTCACTATCTGTGGAGGTGGAATGTTTCCCAAGACTGCCTGCAAAGGTCAGTGCCCTAATTTTAAATTGTATTTAGTCATATAAACATTGCTATATGAAAGAGACCAGATAAATCTAAACCCATTTTGTGGTCTCTTTTATGATGAATATTGATGAGAAATGTGAAAATGTTGACCCTGCTTTGAAAAAGCTCATTGTAGCAACCTGTCACCCTTTTAACAACTCATTTTATCCTGAGATTTTAAAGAATACTTTGGCACTGGTGACAGAGTTTGGTGGGAAATAATCAGTCTGTTTGTATTCTAAAAATTAGAAGCAATAACTTCCTACTGTTTGGTGAAAAGCTATCTCCTAACTTCCAAACAACAAGAAGCCAACTTGTGTGTATCAAATATCCAAATAATGGCATCTTACAAATCTTTCAACTCTGCTAGCGAGATCTTAAATGTGTTCAGTTTCCTATAACATTTGGCAGAATGCTAAATGAAGGACAAATAATGATGCAATACATTTAAAACTAGCTACATAATGTACTAATGTAAGTCAAAATGAAAAATTATAATAGCTTATTATTGCATAGCTTTATCATAAAACTTCATCATAAAACTGCTGTTATATAATAACCCATAAAACCAGGAGCTAAAAGTAGCAGGAACTTTAATTTCAAGTTTAATTTCCATACCATGAAGCATTCTCTCTGCTTCTGTCAAGTCCCCACGAAGGGAATCATTAACCCTCTTTTCCAATAAGGCAATATGTATTAGTTTTCTACTGTTGCTGTAACAAAGTTCCAAAAACCTAGTGGCTTAAAACTTCACAAATTTATTATTTTACTGTTCTGTAGGTTAGAAGTCCAACATAGGTCTCACTGGGCTAAAATAAAAGTTTTGGTACGGCTGCATTCTTTTCTGGAATCTTCAGGGGGAGAATCCATTTCTCTGCCTTATGTAGCTTCTAGGAAATGTCCACATCCCTTGGCTCATGATGATCCCATTCTTCCATCTTCAAAGCAACCAATGGTGAACCTCTCTGACCATTTTTCTGCTGTCACATGTCCCTCTGACTGCAGCTAGGAAAGATTCTCCATTTTTAAGGCCCATGTGATTACACTGGGCCCATCCGAATAATCCAGGGTAATCTTCTCATCTTAAGGTCCTTAACTTCATCCAATCTGCAAAGTCCTGTTTGCCATGTAATGTAACATATTCACAGTTCTGAATAATTAGGTTTTTTTTTGAGACAGCGTTTCACTCTGTCACCCAGGCTGGAGTGCAGTGGCATGATCATGGTTCAATGCAGCCTTTGCCTCCTGGGTTCCGGTGATCCTCCCACCTCAGCCTCCTGCGTAGCTGTGACTACAGGCATGTGCCACCACACCTGGCTAATTTTTATATTTTTGGTAGAGACAGGGTTTTGCCATATTGCCCAGGCTGGTCTTCAACTCCTAACCTCAAGTGATTGGCCCATGTCGGCCTCCCAAAGTCCTGGGATTACAGGCATGAGCCACTGTGTCCAGCCTAGGATGTTTCTGAGAAGCCATTTTTTCTGTCTGCCACACTGTGCAAGTAGTGGTCAAGAGCATAGCTCTGGAGTTTACCTGTCTGTGTTCACCATTTACAATTGTTGACCTTGGGTAAGTTAACTTCTATGGACTTTTCGTCATCAGTACAATGGGTTAATAAATGGTACATACTTTATAGAATTGTTAGATGAAGTGACTGAGTACATAGAAAATAGAACAATGGATGACACTCAGTATAGCATCAATAAATGTTACTTTAATTATCAAAAGTCTGAAACTCTGCCAGGCATGGTGGCTCACTCCCTTAGTCCCAGCACTTTGGAAGGCTGCAGTAGGCAGATTGCTTGAGCCCAGGAGTTTGAGACCACCCTGGGCAAAATGGTGAGACCCCATCGCTATTTTTACTTTTTAAAAAAAGTCTGAAATTCAATCTACAACTCAAGGTCTTTAATCCAGCAAAGCCCACATTGAGAGTTTCTGAGTCTCCAACTACACCAGATTCACTGGCAGAAAAAATTCTTTTCCTCTCTGTTTAGAGTATATTGAAAGGCCAATATTTGCCATCTTTCCTTTGAATTCCTAACAAATAAGGGGACATTGACACCTCTTATTTAGGGAAGGAGATGAGAAGGGGCTGGAAAGTTCCTCCTGCCTCATCCATGGTTTCCTGGTTGTGGCTAACTGTGATAATGGCTCCAGTGACTGTTCACTCCTAGTAGTGGACATGAGTCCCATCTGGAGGGCTTTCTAAATGATTTTTGATTAACTTTCAGGGACTATTTCCTTCAGTAGCTCCAAGTCAGGAGTATCAGCCCTTTATAGTAATAGCTAATAGAATCCACTGTAGTTAGTGGCTTGTGGCATCTCTAAGTGGGTTTTTCTTCTCTCTCTCACCTCAGGTTCTTTAGTGACTTGAAAGCACAATGGTTTTCCCTCAGGACCACCTCTAGAGGGTATCTCACAACAGAGCAACACGGTAGGTACCGCAAGCTCCTTTCAAAAGAATGAAATCTTTGCTCTTCTCAGTCACTAGCATTCGGACGTGTTTGAGACAGGCACAGATCCCGTGGATTCATGCATCACAGAGGGACTCCTCTAGGTTTGAACCAAAGCTCATCTAGAAAGGGCTAGCTGCATTAGCCACACAGGCATGATTTGTTGCCATTTCTTATTTCCACCTCATTTAAAAACTATTAATAGTCTTTATACAAGTCATAAATGATTATTCCAGAAGTACTCACAATGGGCTTATAAAAAGTTTTGCTTTCCACAAGTAATTTTGGAAAAGGATAAGTTTGGGAGGCTTCTTGCATTGTTAAGATCTGACCTTGCCTTACTGGTTACCTAGCTTTTACATCTCTGGACATAAAACTTAAAGGACTTAGAAAATTAGTTTACAAGGCCAACATTTAACATTCTAAGTTTAGAGGAGAAAGGAACTTTATTTGGCTTTTTAATGATGAAGGTGAACGATTGTGACAGTCTCAGCCATTGTAAATGTAGACACCAAAATAGAACTTGTCTTAAGGGACCTACGACTTCAACGTATGAAATATGCTTTTCCTTAATTTTCTGAAAAGTCTTGGCTCTAGCTGATGCTGAGAAATTGGTTTCTAGAAAGACCATATCTCAAGTAAAAATTATATACAATTACAATTCAGAACATATTAGTTAAAAATAGCATATAGTATTTCATGCTTTCATATAACTATGGAAGTTCAAAGAGTGTTTCTAGAGGCAAAACTGACTCATGAAAACAGCAAACAGAGCCATAGATTCAATTTTTAGGGGGAAACTTTTTCTTCCAAAAAAGTAGCAAATATTAATTTTCTTTCATAACGTGGGCAATGTCAATATTGAAGCTATATTGTGGCTTGTAGAAGCAACATTAGATATACATAAGAGCCTATATTTACTTAGTCCCTGTGATTATTAGAACACTTGGCATATCAAGGATAAAGGTATTATCAATAGTGCTCCTCTCCATGAATCAAAAGTGTAATGACAAAGTATTTTAAGGTTAATTGCTATGCATCAAGTTTTAGGCTTTGAATAATTTGCTACCTTAGCAACTGATAAATTTATATGCATCAAGAGAAGTGATTTATCCTATGGCCATTAGAAGTTAAGAGAGAGGAGGAGTGATGGAAGAAGAGAGAAAGAGGGAGAGAGAAAGAAAAGGACACTGACAGCTGAATATGATGCTTCCATGAATGGCCGTACTTAGCTCACAAAACAGTTAAGTGTAAAATCTGTAAAAGATGAACAGAAGGAGAATTGCTTTAGAAACAGAAAATTTAAGGCAGAGACACAAGTAAAAATTCTGCAACCGACTAAAGTCTTCTAAAAATTTAACAAAAATTTTATGCATAGAAAGGAATTTCAGTTTCATTAATTTTTAAAAAAGGAAATATTACAACGGAAATCACTTGGTTGCATTTGCACAAAAATTTATTAATAATGCACGAGAGCAACAAAGAGACTAGTGCAACCCAAAGAAATGGACTCCGGGATCACAGATCTCTTAGTGGCAATATAATGAAATGTAATGTTCTAGCAAAATAAATACACATTGTTTGTCTTTGGACTTGCATCATTCTTTTAGGTCATTCTAAAAGTTTGTTTAGTAGCATATATATATAATTATAATATATAATATATATTATAATATATCTGTTCTTTTTTAGATAATTTGAACGTAAGTGCTAAAACTGTGTTTGGTTTTGGTTACTTTATATGTTTTAACTTTTATTAATTGCTTAGTATTTCTATTGTTTAACAATTAAACATGTCTGGGATGTCTGTCTATTGTGACTGAAAGTACATTGCACCCTGTTGATTTCTTAGTGAAATTCTTGACTTTTCTTTTACTTGCTTGTCATATGTTCTTTTAAAAGTCCATAATCATATTCATTCACTTACAATCCTTTTGGATTTCTGGACTCTTAGGAAAAAATAAAAGAAATATTTACCATTTATTTTATTTTATAAATCCTGTAAAGCCTGTATTTAATATGGGACCCCAACTTGTGGCGAATATTTGAATTGCTAAGCTTTGTACAGTTTACTGATCCAGTCAGCGTCCCTAATGGCTTTTCCTCTCAGCTTCACAAATCACATAAAATAGTAAAAATGATTAAAAACAGGAGTGGGAACTGTAGGAGGCTGTGGATCCTTCTTTTTAGCTATTCTTAAAATAGTATTGATAATCAGGTTTCTGATTATAATTCCTGAAGGCTCCCTCAAAGCCCCTCTGGTTGTATAATTTTTTGACACTATCTGCACTATTTTAAAATCACAAATTGAAAAGTGAAGAATTCAGTGAAACTTTCTTTAACCAATTCTGCTAAAATAAGGTTTTTCAAGTGAAAAATTGTTTGTTGTAAGCTATATTCAGTCAAACTGATTCTCATAGGTTTAATATGGTTTTATTCAATGGCTAATACATCATTATATGGTCAGAATATGCTAGAACATTTCTTAGAGGTGGCTCAGGAAGTCAGAAAGGCTGGGGGCAAGTGCCAGAAGACACTACAGTTGTGAATTCTTGATATGTTGACGAATAAAGTGGCTCTTAGGGCAAGGCTGTGCACAGGTGGTGTAGAGTAGAATGAAAGGAGTGGGTGAATCATATTTAGTCTTGATAGTTCTATAATTACTTAAAATTTTACAGTGCTGATATTTTCACTCATTACCTATGTGTTTTTAAAAAGGCATAGGTTAAAGAAAAAGGACACTGTAGTTGTACACATCTGAGACTGACAGTGTATTTAAAGGAGGATGATTACGCCACACAGAGTAAAAGCATTGAGACTGCCTGTGGCTGATGAATGAAGGGGCAGCAGTTCACATTCAGCAGAACCAGCAAAGATTTAGAAGTAAAAGTCATTGTCGATTTCTCTTTGTCTCTTTGGCCACTCTCATTTTATGGCCCAGAGATGAACACCTTCAGGGAACTGAAGCCACCTCAGCTAATGCCACCACCCCAGCTGAAGCTACTCCAGCTAGTGCAACTCTTACAAAACTCGCACATATCATGGGTCTTTTTTTTTTTTCAATGTAGGAATAAGAAAAGGTTCCCAAGTCTAGGTACTCCATTAAGTTATTCATTCTGAGTCAAGGTAGAAACATTCGTTGACAGAGAGGACAAAGGGAACATGTGATTTTTTTTTTTTCTCTTTCAACAGAGAACTCAGTATACCTCAATGAACAAAGAAAGACAAACAAATATGACTTTTCTTTAATCATTTTAATGTTTAATTCCACACTAGAGAGATTGCTTGTTTTCTATTAATGAATGTCCTCAGGGGTTAAATGATAGTCCCTTTTAATGGAAATGTGGTTTGTGCATGGCGATGGGTTTATTCAACACGATTTTTAAATATAGGAAGCCGTTTTCCTTTCCGCTGTACTTAGAATCAGACACTTAGACCATGTATAACTATACTATTTATATTGTAAAGCTAAAGAATAATTAAACAAATGCATAGGCCAAGCACGGTGGCTCACGCCTGTAATCCCAGCGCTTTGGGAGGCCGAGGCGGGTGGATGACCTGAAGTCTGGAGTTCGGGACCAGCCTGCCCAACATGGTGAAACCCCGTCTCTACTAAAATACAAAAATTAGCTGGGTGTGGTGGCAGATGCCTGTAGTCCCAGCTACTGAGGAGGCTAAGGTGAGAGAATTGCTTGAACCCGGGAGGCAGAGGTTGCAGTGAGCCGAGATCACATCACTGCACTCCAGCCTGGGCGACAAGAGCCAGACTCCGTCTCAAAAAACAAAAAAACAAAAAACAAAACAAAAAAAACCATGCATATATGTGTACTTTGGTACCTTATTCAGTAATCCCAAACTACTATTACTTACTCTTTACCTCTGGATTTGTTGGTTATTCTTTTTAGTAATTATGTAAGATCTTATTGATAAACTAATTTTAAGTGCTTTCATATTTTGATTAAAAAAGTTTAGGTTCCAAAGTACACATCTATGCATTTATTTAATTGTTCATTAGCTTTACATTGATACTTTTTAATGACCTTACTTTTTCACATTTATGCCCCAGTGAAAGTTTCCCGAAGAATTAATGGTATTTATTTGCTTTCATAAGCTGAAATTCATGTCTCCTTTCTATTATAATGTCTAGATAATGACATTTTTCAATTGGCTAAAGCAGGCTACCATACCTTTTAAAAAAAAGCTTGGTATAAGTCGTCACACCTGTAGGAATACTATTTGTTGGAGATTGTGAAGACTACATTTCATTTCTACCAATGTTTCTGAATAGATCTTGGACTTTTTACTCCAACATTAAGACAATGAACTGAAAGGTGAAAACTTATTTTTTATTAAAGAAAGAACTCATCTTACTGTTAATGTCCTCAGACAACCTAGTGGCATTCTGAACCTCAAATTGCAATATGACTAAGATGCAGCTGAAGTAATCAGTTATGTTTATAAAATAATTTATGCTTGAAATTTATTTTTTAAAATCATTTTATATATAAAATAAAATCTGTTTCAGCCTCTTCCTAAATTTAGTCTGAAGTACAAAAACAATTCGATCTCTATCCCTTGCTCCTGAATTTTATTTTCACATAATGCATAAATTTTTTCAAATTACTTTGCCTTACATAATCACTTGAAGTAGAATTAAGGATGTGACACATATAAGAATTATATTACTTACAAAATGAATTTAGAAACATATACAATAAATTGTACTTGTCTAGTAGCTGCACAAAGTTAAGGAAATGTGCTAAAAGTAGTTTAATATTTATGTAGTAAATATTCATCTTGTGCTATATGGAGTTTTAAACAAATATGTTTGCTATTCTCATTTTTTAAACCCATGGAGAAAACCTGACAGGAGATAGGCATATGGTGTGTACCTTTTTTATAAGTTAAAAGCATATCTTTAGCAAGCTTTTGTTTATGGATCACCCAGTGTCATGAAGTTGAGCAAAACTGGGACATTATTCTTGTGCATTTTTGAATTTGCCATTGCCCCGCGTGCCTCTGAGTATTGTTATCCTTGGATAAAAGTATTAAATAAAAGCTTCAATTCCGCATGTCTAAGGGTCCTTCTTTTCTTCATATTAATCATGTAAATACTTTTATTTGATGTAATATCCATATCCACACAAAAACGATGGAATGAAAAGAGGAGGGGCTTAAGTCCTGTTGCAGGCTGTTTGGGCATCTGGAGGCAGTAATTTAAATGTAACGTAAATAGATGCCGGGGGTGGAGCCAAGATGGCCGAATAGGAACAGCTCTGGTCTACAGCTCCCAGCCCCAGCGACACAGAAGACGGGTGATTTCTGCATTTCTGCTTGAGGTACCGGTTTCATCTCAATAGGGAGTGCCTAACAGTGGGTGCAGGACAGTCGGTGAAGCGCACTGTGTGCGAGCCGAAGCAGGGCGAGGCATTGCCTCACTCGGGAAGCGCAAGGGGCCAGGGAGTTCCCTTTCCTAGTCAAAGAAAGGGGAAACAGACGGCACCTGGAATATCGGGTCAGTCCCATCCTAATACTGCGCTTTTCCAACGGGCCTGGAAAACGGCACACTAGGAGATTGTTTCCCGCACCTGGCTCGGAGGGTCCTATGCCCACGGAGTCTCGCTGATTGCTAGCACAGCAGTCTGAGATCAAGCTGCAAGGGGCAGCGAGGCTGGGGGAGGGGCGCCCGCCATTGCCCAGGCTTGCTTAGGTAAACAAAGCAGCCAGGAAGCTCGAACTGGGTGGAGCCCACCACAGCTCAAGGAGGCCTGCCTGCCTCTGTAGGCTCCACGTCTGGGGGCAGGGCAAGAACCTCCGCAGACTTAAATGTCCCTGTCTGACTGACAGCTTTGAAGAGAGTAGTGGTTCTCCCAGCACGCAGCTGGAGATCTGAGAATGGACAGACTGCCTCCTAAAGTGGGTCCCTCACCCCTGAGCAGCCTAACTGGGAGGCACCCCCCCAGTAGGGACAGACTGACACCTCATTCAACCGGGTACTCCTCTGAGACAAAACTTTCAGAGGAACTATCAGACAGCTGAATTTGTGGTCTCACGAAAATCCGCTGTTCTGCAGCCACCGCTGCTGACACCCAGCCAAACAGGGTCTGGAGTGGACCTCTAGCAAACTCCAACAGACCTGCAGCTGAGGGTCCTGTCTGGTAGAAGGAAACTAACAAACAGAAAGGACATCCACACCAAAAACCCATCTGTACATCACCATCATCAAAAACAAAAAGTAGATAAAACCACAAAGATGGGGAAAAAACAGAGCACAAAAACTGGAAACTCTAAAAAACAGAGCACCTCTCCTCCTCCAAAGGAACGCAGTTCCTCACCAGCAATGGAACAAAGCTGGATGGAGGATGACTTTGATGAGCTGAGAGAAGAAGGCTTCAGATGATCAAACTACTCTGAGCTACGAGAGGAAATTCAAAACAATAGCAAAGAAGTTAAAAACTTTGAAAAAAAATTAGAAGAATGGATAACTAGAATAACCAATGGAGAGAAGGGCTTAAAGGAGCTGATGGAGCTGAAAGCCAAGTTTCGAGAACTACGCGAAGATTGCAGAAGCCTCAGTAGCAGATGCGATCAACTGGAAGAAAGGGTATCGCTGATGGAAGATGAAATGAATGAAATGAAGAGAGAAGGGAAGTTTAGAGAAAAAAGAATAAAAAGAAATGAACAAAGCCTCTAAGAAATTTGGGACTATGTGAAAAGACCAAACCTACGTCTGATTGGTGTACCTGAAAATGATGGGGAGAATGGAACCAAGTTGGAAAACACTCTGCAAGATATTATCCAGGAGAACTTCCCCAATCTAGCAAGGCAGGCCAGCATTCAGATTCAGGAAATACAGAGAACGCCACAAAGATACTCCTCGAGAAGGGCAACTCCAAGACACATAATTGTCAGATTCACCAAAGTTGAAATGAAGGAAAAAATGTTAAGGGCAGCCAGAGAGAAAGGTCGGGTTACCCACAAACGGAAGCCCATCAGACTAACAGCTGATCTCTCAGCAGAAACTCTACAAGCCAGAAGAGAGTGGGGGCCGATATTCACCATTCTTAAAGAAAAGAATTTTCAACCCAGAATTTCCTATCCCGCCAAACTAAGCTTCATAAGTGAAGGAGAAATAAAATACTTTACAGATAAGCAAACGCTGAGTGATTTTGTCACCACCAGGCCTGCCCTAAAAGAGCTCCTGAAGGAAGCACTAAACATGGAAAGGAACGACCGGCACCAGCCACTGCAAAAACATGCCAAATTGTAAAGACCATCGAGGCTAGGAAGAAACTATAGCAACTAAGGAGCAAAATAACCAACTAACATCATAATGACAGGATCAGATTCACACATAACAATATTAACGTTAAATGTAAATGGGCTAAATGCTCCAACCAAAAGACACAGACTGGCAAACTGGATAAGGAGTCAGGACCCATCAGTGTGCTGTATTCAGGAAACCCATCTCATGTGCAGAGACACACATAGACTCAAAACAAAGGGATGGAAGAAGATCTATCAAGCAACTGGAAATCAAAAAAAGGCAGGGGTTGCAATCCTAGTCTCTGATAAAATAGACTTTAAACCAACAAAGATCAAAAGAGACAAAGAAGGCCATTACATAATGGTAAAGGGATCAATTCAACAAGAAGAGCTAACTATCCTAAATATATATGCACCCAACACAGGAGCACCCAGATTCATAAAGCAAGTCCTCAGTGACCTACAAAGGGACTTAAACTCCCACACAATAATAATGGGAGATTTTAACACCCCACTGTCAGCATTAGACAGATCAACGAGACAGAAAGTTAACAAGGATATTCAGGAATTGAACTCAGCTCTACATAAAGTGGACCTAATAGACATCTACAGAACTCTCCACCCCAAGTCAACAGAATATACAGTTTTTTCAGCACCACACCACACCTATTCCAAAATTGACCACATAGTTGGAAGTAAAGCTCTCCTCAGCAAATGTAAAAGAACAGAAATTATAACAAACTGTCTCTCAGACCACAGTGCAATCAAACTAGAACTCAGGATTAAGAAACTCACTCAAAACCGCTCAACTACATGGAAACTGAACAACCTGCTCCTGAATGACTATTGGGTACATAATGAAATGAAGGCAGAAATAAAGATGTTCTTTGAAACCAACGAGAACAAAGACACAACATACCAGAATCTCTGGGACACGTTCAAAGCAGTGTGTAGAGGGAAATTTATAGCACTAAATGCCCACAAGAGAAAGCAGGAAAGATCCAAAATGGACACCCTAACATCACAATTAAAAGAACTAGAAAAGCAAGAGCAAACACATTCAAAAGCTAGCAGAAGGCTAGAAATAACTAAAATCAGAGCAGAACTGCAGGAAATAGAGACACAAAAAACCCTTCAAAAAATTAATGAATCCAGGAGCTGGTTTTTTGAAAGGAACAACAAAATTGATGGACCGCTAGCAAGACTAATAAAGAAGAAAAGAGAGAAGAATCAAATAGATGCAATAAAAAACGAAAAAGGGGATATCACCACCGATCCCACAGAAATACAATCTACCATCAGAGAATACTACAAACACCTCTATGCAAATAAACTAGAAAATCTAGAAGAAATGGATAAATTCCTCGACAAATACACCCTCCCAAGACTAAACCAGGAAGAAGTTGAATCTCTGAATAGACCAATAACAGGTTCTGAAATTGTGGCAATAATCAATAGCTTACCAACCAAAAAGAGTCCAGGACCTGATGGATTCACAGCTGAATTCTACCAGAGGTACAAGGAGGAACTGGTACCATTCCTTCTGAAACTATTCCAATCGATAGAAAAAGAGGGAATCCTCCCTAACACATTTTACGAAGCCAGCATCGTCCTGATACCAAAACCTGGCAGAGACTTAACCAAAAAAGAGAATTTCAGACCAATATCCTTGATGAACATTGATGCAAAAATCCTCAATAAAATACTGGCAAACCGAATCCAGCAGCACATCAAAAAGCTTATCCACCATGATCAAGTGGGCTTCATCCCTGGGATGCAAGGCTGGTTCAACATACGCAAATCAATAAATGTAATCCAGCATATAAACAGAACCAAAGACAAAAACCACATGATTATCTCAGTAGATGCAGAAAAGGCCTTTGACAAAATTCAACAACCCTTCATGCTAAAAACTCTCAATAAATTAGGTATTGATGGGACGTATCTCAAAATAATAAGAGCTATCTACGACAAACCCACAGCCAATATCATACTGAATGGGCAAAAACTGGAAGCATTCCCTCTGAAAACTGGCACAAGACAGGGATGCCCTCTCTCACCGCTCCTATTCAACATAGTGCTGGAAGTTCTGGCCAGAGCAATCAGGCAGGAGAAGGAAATAAAGGGTATTCAATTAGGAAAAGAGGAAGTCAAATTGTCCCTGTTTGCAGATGACATGATTGTATATCTAGAAAACCCCATTGTCTCAGCCCAAAATCTCCTTAAGCTGATTAGCAACTTCAGCAAAGTCTCAGGATACAAAATTAATGTACAAAAATCACAAGCATTCTTGTACACCAATCACAGACAAACACAGAGCCAAATCATGAGTGAACTCCCATTCACAATTGCTTCAAAGAGAATAAAATACCTAGGAATCCAACTTACAAGGGATGTGAAGGACCTCTTCAAGGAGAACTACAAACCACTGCTCAATGAAATAAAAGAGGATACAAACAAATGGAAGAACATTCCATGCTCATGGATTGGAAGAATCAATATCGTGAAAATGGCCATACTGCCCAAGGTAATTTATAGATTCAATGCCATCCCCATCAAGCTACCAATGACTTTCTTCACAGAATTGGAAAAAACTACTTTAAAGTTCATATGGAACCAAAAAAGAGCCCGCATCACCAAGTCAATCCTAAGCGAAAAGAACAAAGCTGGAGGCATCATGCTACCTGACTTTAAACTATACTACAAGGCTACAGTAACCAAAACAGCATGGTACTGGTACCACAACAGAGACATAGATCAATGGAACAGAACAGAGCCCTCAGAAATGATGCCGCATATCTACAACTATCTGATCTTTGACAAACCTAACAAAAACAAGAAATGGGGAAAGGATTCCCTATTTAATAAATGGTGCTGGGAAAACTGGCTAGCCATATGTAGAAAGCTGAAACTGGATCCCTTCCTTACACCTTATACAAAAATTAATTCAAGATGGATTAAAGACTTATATGTTAGACCTAAAACCATTAAAATCCTACAAGAAAACCTAGGCAATACCATTCAGGACATAGGCATGGGCAAGGACTTCATGTCTAAAACACCAAAAGCAATGGCAACAAAAGCCAAAATCAACAAATGGGATCTCATTAAACGAAAGAGCTTCTGCACAGCAAAAGAAACTATCATCAGAGTGAACAGGCAACCTACAGAATGGGAGAAAATTTTTGCAACCTACTCATCTGACAAAGGGCTAATATCCAGAATCTACAATGAACTCAAACAAATTTACAAGAAAAAAACAAACAACCCCATCAAAAAGTGGGCAGAGGACATGAACAGACACTTCTCAAAAGAAGACATTTATGCAGCCAAAAAACACATGAAGAAATGCTCATCATCACTGGCCATCAGAGAAATGCAAATCAAAACCACAGTGAGATACCATCTCACACCAGTTAGAATGGCCATCATTAAAAAATCAGGAAACAACAGGTGCTGGAGAGGATGTGGAGAAATAGGAACACTTTTACACTGTTGGTGGGACTGTAAACTAGTTCAACCATTGTGGAATTCAGTGTGGCGATTCCTCAGGGATCTCGAACTAGAAATACCATTTGACCCAGCCATCCCATTACTGGGTATATACCCAAAGGACTATAAATCATGCTGCTATAAAGACACATGCACACGTATGTTTATTGCGGCACTATTCACAATAGCAAAGAGTTGGAACCAACCCAAATGTCCAACAACGATAGACTGGATTAAGAAAATGTGGCACATATACACCATGGAATACTATGCAGCCATAAAAAATGATGAGTTCGTGTCCTTTGTAGGGACATGGATGAAACTGGAAACCATCATTCTCAGCAAACTATCGCAAGGACAAAAAACCAAACACCGCATGTTCTCACTCATAGGTGGGAATTGAACAATGAGAACTCATGGACACAGGAAGGGGATCATCACACTCCGGGGACTGTTGTGGGGTGGGGGGAGGGGGGAGGGACAGCATTAGGAGATATACCTAATGCTAAATGACGAGTCAATGGGTGCAGGAAATCAACATGGCACATGGATACATATGTAACAAACCTGCACATTTTGCACATGTACCCTAAAACCCTAAAGTATAATAAAAAATAAAAAAGAAAAAAAAATAAATGTAACGTAAATAATTTATCGTAATTTATTCTGAAATTCTAGGACATTTATTTAGAGTTTATTGGTGATAACAGTTTACATTTCCTATGCTCCTAATATTCTTTCGATGGCTTGGAATTTTACTTGTACCATAAGCAGATTAAGGCATTTTTAAAAAACCATGAATTTGCATTTTTCTATCCTTTCTATGGCTACATTTAGATGGCCCGACTGAGTGGAAATATGAATGGGCTCTCTGGCATCTGTTGAGCTTAGACACATATGACTATTCTCTACATAAATGGTGGACCGTGGAGGATAACTGATTCTCTGGCCCCAATGCCCCAGGATGTGTATTTGCTGCTGTCAGGTCCTTTGAGGATGTGCGGAATCCATAAAACAGCTTTCATTTTGATACTATGAGTAGATAATTGTTCATGGGACTGTTCAGTGCAACACCTTTACACCATATAGGGAAAGGGGTTATGAGTCTTCTTTAATCTCGTTAAGATCCAGGAGCTTAGTTCTTCTTCCCTCAGATGGAGCAAGGAAGAATATGAATCCCTGAATGATGAGTTTTGTGAATGCATCATTAAAAATTCTCTTGTTTGCAGGGTGCTGGGTTGCCTTATAAAATATTACAACAGCATGGCATCAGTTATCTATTAATGCAGTTTCCTCTTTCTGACAACATCCTGTGGAAATTACACTGGTAAATTCCTTAAATTTTGCAATCAGAAATTATTATTTTATGAGTGCTTACATACAAGCAAAGAATATTGTGGCTTGCTCCACTGGCAGAATCACCACTGCAATGACACCTCAGTCCACAAGTTATATACTAGCTTAGCAATCTTCTCTGTACAGTATGCTCCTAATTATCTAGGTTCAATAGAGAATACATGCTGACTCCCAAGGACTTGTTGAAGCAAATATCTAGACTATGACTAATTAGAGGGCTCTGTAATACTCTCAATATTAGAATATCATATTAGTCTCAACTCTACAGGGTATAAATTTGTCATGTGGCTCTTCTGCTAAGTGACATTTGCAGATAGAGGCATGTATTATAATGCTTATTAAGAAAAGCATTTGGCGTCAGCTCAGTTTTGTTTCAAATCTTGTCTGCCACAGATCAGCTAAATGACCTTCGGCAAGTTAATTAACCCCTCTGGGCCTCAATGAAATGGGGAATAAAAATACTACTCAACTAACAGAAATTGTTATGAAGATCACATAAATTCATAAATTCATATATATAAAGAGCCTTATACAGTGCCCAGCATTTTGTATATGCTCAATAAAAGGCTATTATTTTTATTGCTTTACTATCAGATTTGTTGGCTCAAAATCTTTCATCTCTGCAGTATCTTGACAATTTGACAGCAATGTTTCTTTATTGTAATAAAACAGATCATGGCTATTATACACTTCATTGAGAGGACAGAGGCAACTAATTTCCATCCAGTGTTCTACTGCTTTCTCTTTCCAAGTATGTAAAAGCAGTTTCTGCTTGACAGTGAACACTGAAATAATGAGTTCAATGGTGAATGAACTGGTGTTTTTCACTACTAAATATCGTTTTGACAATATCAACTGCAGGGCTAATTGTGCTCTATCCCTTTAACTGGAGGAGACAATATTCGATCAAGACTATCTTGGATCTTGAAGGGGAGTTAAGTTTGCTAGATGAGATGCTGTTCTAAATGCTCAAAGTCTGGTAAAAATATTCCCTCATATTTGGCTTAATCCTGATTCCTCCATAAAGCCTCCCAGTTAACTTTTGGGCTGCCCTAAGTGTTTTTCTGCAATAATCTCACACTACCCCAGAACATAGATCAGAACGTCTGCCAGACCGAACAATATAGCTCACTTTTGCCTCAGTTGTGGCTCTCAGCTTTTGAGATGACTGTTTCAGTCTTTCCCTGGCTGACTGTAATCGTTTTGGATGCTGTCTAACATTTGTCCTTGACATTTCTCTGAAACTAATCTCCATCAACAATAATGAAGAGAACGGAACAAGTGTATTAATTAACTTCAGTACAGAAAGTCCTCAGTACCTGTAAGACATTCAGATGTTCTTGGATACTTAGAATTTTGAGCAGCAAAACATTCAAACATCCATGAGCAGTAAGCAAAATAATATAGTGTATTTCTGAGAATATTCCGAATCAATGACTTATTTATTTGAAGAGAGTATGTATCATATTAAAGTTTAAACTTTTGCATGACTAGACTCCTTATAAGTCTACCTCAGACTCAGGCAGTATTTGTTGATCTTAAACATCTGTTTAACTTGGTTCCTCTTACTTCTAGCTGTAAATCAGCCATTTCATGAAAAACCAATCTGTTTTTCAACATTTTCATTTTCTTACTGTTTAATATTTTTAGGTAGTTTCAGGCACTGGGTTCTACCCTAAATTTTATGCAATACTTTCAGAATAGGGCACTAGAGCTAAAAAAACACAGCTGAATTTCCAATAGATTAATCTCTTTCCTTGTGAGTGGACTAAATTCTTATGTAAATTGTCAGTCAGTATCTTTAGATCCTCTGAACAGATAACCAAAGTGTCCCTATATGTTTGGCATGCCACCAAAACTGGTCAATAAATGAAAGGCAGTATTGAGATTCTTCTGTAGATTTGGAACTCCTAGTTGCTCCCACCAATTTTATAATAATAGAGATTTACTTTTCAGATTATGAATGATTTTAGAGTGTAATCAGCCAAAGAAAAGTGCTTCTGAGGGGAAATCTTTCAACGGACACATTATATAATTCAAGTGCTTTATCTGTTATATTTAACCAAAAGAGCAAATTATAAGATCATAGACATAGTTCAGTCTCACTAGAGTCATCAAAATGTTACAAATGAGAAATTAAATGAATAGCTATAAAGTGTTCATATTCATCACAGTGGAAGAATTGCAGGCAATGATTTGAAAGCCTGAGATCTAGTCTCTTTCAGTTGAAAAGAGCAGAAATGCAACAGTATTCTGACATCTTGACTATTTTAACAATCTATTCATCCTTTTTTTTTTTTTTTTTTTTTTTTTGAGATGGAGTCTTGCTCTGTCGCCCAGGCTGGAGTGCAGTGGCGCAATCTCGGCTCACTGCAAGCTCTGCCTCCCGGGTTCACGCCATTCTCCTGCCTCAGCCTCTCCGAGTAGCTGGGACTACAGGCGCCCGCCACCACGCCCGGCTGATTTTTTGTATTTTTTAGTAGAGACGGGGTTTCACCGTGGTCTCGATCTCCTGACCACGTGATCCGCCCGCCTCGGCCTCCCAAAGTGCTGGGATTACAAGCGTGAGCCACTGCGCCCGGCCTCATCCTTAATTTAAAAATTTTTTTTACCCTGTCCCTTCCAAAAATATAGTGAAAAGATTTATATGCTGGTGAGAAAGACCAGAAAAATACGTCTTGAATTTCAACTCTCTTAAGTATCATAAGGTTATTGACTTTTCATTGAAAGAATTTATGAAAGAGATATAAAATGAAAGACAAAAAGAGTCAAGATAAACAAGACATAATGATTTGAGGTTTTAAAAAATGCCATCATGTTTCTGATAATTTTGAACTTTTATGCTTCTTTAAGATGTATTAATAATTTATTAAAATGAAGTAAACAGTTGGTCTGACTAAGCCATGAATATTTTAATTGTAATAAATCAATGGTATCCTCAACATCATTTCAAAATGGAAATATGATAGTTACTTATGAACAGATGTTTCCAACTGGCATTCCCCTAATTCTAGGATTGCCTCATATACATTCCTTTTACATGAGCAGCTGCTCCAGCCTGTTGACCAAAGGAGCTCCCATCCTTGGCCACTGGAGATTTTCCTCTGGTCTCTTCATTCCTAATGCATATAATCATGTGAACAATTCTTCCTTTTGGACCAGCCTCTTCTCCTGACCTTCCCCAAAACGGAAAGGAAGAAGGGTAGGAAGAGTGGAGGAAGACGAGGAAAATGTGGTGTTAAAGGCTCTGTTTCAGGCTACAGAAAGCTCCCGAGCAATGGCATCCCAGGTTTTCCAGAAGTAGGTCTCATAATCAGAAGTTAATCTGTAGGTTTTTATAATTGTGATGAGTTGAGAGGGTGTGGACCAGGTTGTGACTCAAAGGTAAGTACAGAGCCTGTGGAGGTTTTATTCATATTTAATTTTTGTCCTTCTTCATCATCCTACAGTTTTATGGGGTCATTTAATGCAATTTGATGAGGTCAAAAGTAGATAGCTTCAATTATCATTGAATAATTATTAATTGATTCAAAGCTGAGAGTATTAAACACTGATGGTAGCAGGGCAGGTTCTATAGCTCCAGGTAAACATTTAAAAAATAAAAAATCAGATGGTTCACACTGGCGTCAGGCAGGTCACATGTGAGCATGGGCAACATCTTGAATGTCCAGGAAATGGTTGAGGTTAGAGTTGGCGTGCCTTAATTCCATAGTTTGACAAGCAGGGGTAAGTATGAGAGGAGGACCTAATTCTTCTGCTAATGCTAACTGATTTTCTCATAGAAAATTTGTTTCCTGTGGTTTCTCAATTCTACAGTTCTATTAGCAAAATTCTTTTTTTTTTATTATTATACTTCAGGTTTTAGGGTACATTGAGCAAAATTCTTTACATGCTTGATGAATTGAAGAGATGGCAATCAGCTTGCCTTTGCATTGAATTACTATGTAATCATTCTGCTACTGTGAGAAAACAGTTTCCTAAATAAATGACTTACAAGTTAACCTTTGGAAACAACTTGTTAGCAACTGTCTATATACCTTTCTTTACAAATATAGACAACTGTGGAGCAAAAACAAAAACAAAACACAAAGCCTCCCCACAAAAATATAAAAAAATTCTGCCTTTTAAATAGAATGTTTAGAGACTTTTCCCTTTATTCTTAGTATGTGTCAAGTGCTGCAGTAAATTCTCTTATCCCTGTGCTGAAAAAGTTTCTAGTTGGCTTCAGAGTTAGCTAGCTCATGAAAACACAGCAAAAACACTTGAATTTTTTTCTAATCTTTGTTACTGTAGGAGATAGTATTTTTCTAAGTAATATTGTCAACAAGATACTCATTTCTTACCTTGTCAGAAGGTTTGAATGGATTTCCTTGTCCACTGATTCCACCACTGATACTAAATCCAAGGCCAGGGTTCTTTTCTATTCTCACACAAAACTATGTAAAAAAGATATAAAAAGGTAAGTACATAGTTATCAAAGCTAAATATTTTCAAATAACTGTATTTCAGTAGAAAAGATTCACATTTCACTTGATTTCTTAGGGTTAGCCTATGTTGACTTGATACACAAAAGACAATATAAACTTTGACAAAATGTTTAATGTTTCCATATGCATCAGTTATGATGGAAACTAGCTTGAAATTACCTGGGCAAGAAGATATTAGCAAGTACTTATCTGTTACCATGTACAGGACTAAATTTTGATTAGCCATTTTTAAAAGTTAAAAGTCTTATAAACACTTAAAATACTATGCATTATCCTAGCTATCAACCATAAATGCACTTGTATTCAGGTTGATTAGACAGGACTGTCTGAATAAGTGAAACAAAACTTTAAAATGTAGAGTGAAAGAAAATATGCCTATTTAAATAAATTGTGCCTGCTTTGTAGTAGGCACAATAATTCATCTCCTTGTTAGATAATTCTTTGTTTAGGAATATTAGATCTTTTAGTTTGAGAAAGTAGCCACAGCTTGTGTGAGGGTAAAAAAAAGGAAAAACGAAATGCCCAGTGAAGAGTTTCAAGTCTAGCAGGAGCTCCTGGAGTAGGAGTTAGGAACCTTAGAAGAAAGGGGAGAATGGTGTGATGAGGTCTAGTTAAAGAAAGAGGTCAACAGTATGGAGACATTGCTAGGGAAAGAGAATGGCCAATACGCAACGCAAGGGCAAACATTCTAATGTTCTGTGTTATATTACCTCCCCAACATCCCAAATCATCAATGAAAGTCTATTAAACATGACTTTTGTTTTATAGTAGTATGGGGGAATGATGGCATTAGGAGTAGGGTCCGCCTTGGGATAAGGCTGTAGTAAAAATGATAGCAATAATAGAAGTTGATAAAAAGAGGGTAGATCAAGAACTCAGCAGAAATGACATCAGTGCCAGGGATGACCTAGAGAAACTCTAACAAACCTAAGAATTCCTGGAGACCCTGAGCAGGAGATGTGTGTGTGGGCTATGGTAAAAATGTTAGTTCTCCAGGTAAAGTGGGACAGGGTGATCCCAGATAATTGAAAGATTTCGGACCAAGGGGCATTATACATTGGTTACATAAAGAAAAAACACTTTGTAACTTTTTATTTATTTATTTATTTATTTATTTATTTATTTATTTATTTATTTATTTTAGTGACAAGGTCTTACTCTGTCACCCAGGCTGTAGGGCAGTGCTGCAATCAGTTCACTTGAACTCCTGGGCTCGAAGTATCCTCCTGCCTCAGCCTCCCAATAGCTAAGACTTACAGGTGTATGCCACCATGCCTGAATAATTTTAGTTTGTTTCTTTTTCTAGAGATAGAGTCTTGCTGTGTTGCCCAGGCTAGTCTCGAACTCCTGTCCTCAAGTGATTCTCCCACCTTGGCCTCACAAAGCACTGGGATCACAGGTGTGAGCCACTGTGCCCAACTCTTTTACAACTTTTAAGTACAGAGTAAGTATTAGGTGAACCAAGTGTTACCAAAGGTTAGCAGGCAAAAGATTAATAAAGAGTTAAGAAAAAAACATGAGATGACACACTTTGGCATATATTTTGTATTTACACAGCTACATACTGGAAAAGTCCTTAAACATGATTGTAAACATTTGCTTTCTTAAGTAGCCCATTTTTACCCCCAGAATTCTTGCTTAGCCTGTTAATTTGCTTATGGCAAATGTAAATGCCCAAAACACTCTTCACATTTTTATTGTGAGCTTTCAATCCCTACCTCTTAGTTCAAGGCAAACTGAGTCCTATTTCTGACTTAATTAGCACATATTGTCACTGGAACCTGGATCAATTAGGTTTGTCTGTTTAATAATCCTATACTTAATTCACTGTCATATTTCATAATAGTAAATATAATGTTTAAATATTAGATAGTTTACTGGCAACACAAAGATGAAAAACTATGCACTAATGTGATTTTTATGTAGTCATTAATGAATAGTTTCTAAATTATGAGTAAATGTACTATAAGTACTGTCCCTTATTTTATTTTAAAGATGTTTAATTACAACTTTTCATTCAATTGAGCTAGATTTGTTAAAACTAGTTATCATAGGTAGTAGAATTTACAGTTTATAATACTTTGTATTTTTATATTGATCCTAGTTTATGAATATAAACTTATAATAGCCTGATGTAGCTGAAAGAAATATCTTAGCTTTATTCAGTATGCTAGTTGATCTCTTTGTTATTATTTATTAATTAGAAAACGAGAAGAAAGCAACCAATATGATGAAAACATTTTTCTTTTGTGTTTTTCAATGCATTTCCAATTACATTATTTAAAATTGGGGTTATATCTTTCTAATATGAACATTTCATATTGCCACAACATAATATGCGGAAGGTATATGCACTTCTGGCTTTCTCCAGGCCACTATAAAACTCAAAGGAAACAAATGTAACAGGTTTAATTTACAAAGTAAATTGCTGAGAGTAGTTTCCAGTTGTTCTCTTTCAAGGTAGTGACTATATCTATTTTATATTATTGTAAATCTGGAAGGCACTAAAAATCCAAGGGAAACAAATTTCACATGTGCCAAGTGTATGAAGAACTGCCTTAATATTTTTTAATAATAGAAATAATGATGACACTGTAGTTTTACAAATGTGACAAACAAACATAAATTCTGATCTGAGGCTAGACTGCTCTTGGGCATGCTAAGGTACGGCTAATAGGTTGTATTGTGTCTACTGGGTCTCATAAAGCATGTCAGAGAGAGTATTCCTCTCACATGTAAGTAGTTCCACCTGCCTGCTAAGGCCCAAAGAAGCCATAAAATGTAAGAGGACAGAATACCTTACATCCAGGAAGCAGTGTGAAACTAAAGAGGATCAGCAAAGAGGAAATGCAGTGTTCTAGTAAAAGATTAGGTCTAGGAAGCTAAAAAATAGCTTATTTAATGAGAACCATTATTTTAATTTTCTTTTAATTTATTTTTTATTTTTTTGAGATAAGGTGTTGCTGTTTCTCAGGCTGGAGTGCAGTGGTGTAATTTTGGCTCACTGCAGCCTCTGCCTCCCATCTCTGTCTTTGGAGTAGCTGGGACTACAGGCACGTGTCACCATGCTTGGCTAATTTTTAAATTTTCTTTGTAGAGATGAGGTCTTGAACTCCTGGGCTCAAGCAATTCTCCCACCTCAGCCTTCCAACGTGCTTGGATTATAGTCGTGAGCCACCACGCCAGCCTCAGTTTTCTTTTAAGAGACTGGTTTTAAAGAATGAATGGTTTGGCTGAAAACATATGCAGTAGTAGTGCAATCAGTCGTCTTTCAGAGTCTGCTTCCATAATTCTACTTTACTTGATACTTCTGGTCTGTGTTAATCTTACTGTAATTACAATACTGGGTCTTATTTTGGAAAGGCTATTTTGATAAAATGGATTGTTACAAAAATTAGCTTGGCATGGTAGTGCACACCCGTAGTCCTACATACTCAGGAGGCTGAGGCAGGAGGATCACTTGAGAACAGGAGTTTGATGTTGCAGTGAGCTATGATTGTGCCACTGCATTCCACCCTGGGTGAGCCCTCTCACTAAAATAAATAAGTAAGTAAGTAAGTAAATAAATAAATAAGAATAAAGGCTAAAATTCTCCCTGCCTTCCTTAATAAAAAGTATATGATGACTCCTTGTTAAAATACATGATGAGTTTTAGAAGGAATGTCAGTTATTCAAAGAGTGCCTCAATTATCAATGACTTTGAAATAAACTACTCTGGAAAACTGTCATAGCTTTGAAAATAAAAACTGTTGCCAAAATAATGATTTATAACTTTATTCCACAAATATTTATTGATTCCCTACTAAGTACCAGGCAGATAAAAATATCCTTGACCTCAAAGAACTTGCATTCTAATGAGGAAGATAGATAGCAAACATAAACAACAAATAAGTAATTTCAGATAGTGGGATGAGCTGTGGAAAACAGCAGGAAAGGTAGTAGAGAGTAACTGAAATGCAGTGAGGAGTTATTCTACTTATTTATTTATTTTAAGCTTATTCTTGCCTCAGGAAAGAGCTATTTTCGATAGAGTAGGTAAAAAAAACCCTCTCTGAGTATGTCACATTTGAGCAGAAATGTGAATGATGCCAAAGATCAAACAATGAACAATAAGAAAAATGAAACACTATCCCAAGCAAAGGGGACAGCAATTATAAATGCCCTAAAGATGGATTGGTCTTTATAAAGTCAAGAAACAACATAGATCAGTTTAATAGAACAGAGACTCCAGAAATAAATCCTAACATTTATAGTCAGATGATTTTGACAAAGGGTTCAAGGTAATTCACTGGGTGAAAGAAGAGTCTTTCAACAAATGGTGCTGGGACAAGATACCCACATGCAGAAGAGTAAATCTGTACTCATATCTCACACCATACACAAAAGTTATATAAAGTAGACCAGAGGCTGAAACATAAGACCTAGATTATAAAACTCTTTGATGAAAATATAAAAGGAGTAAAGTTCATCACCTTAGATTAGGCAATGATTCTTAAATATGAGACCAAAGACGATATAAAAGATTGATATGTTGGACTTCATAAAAACTAAAAACTTTTGCGCTTCAAAGAAGACCGTCAAAAAGTGAAAAGAAAACCCACAGAATGAGAGAAAATATTTGCAAATGATATATCTGATTAGGGTTGTATATCCAGAATATATAGATAACTTTTACAATCCAATAATAAAAAGACATCCAAATTTAAAAATAGGCAAAATTTTTTTAAAGACATTTCTCCAAAGAAGATATATAAACATTCAAAAAGTATATGAAAATATACTCAATATCATTAGTCATCAGAGAAATGTAAATCAAAATGACAATGAGATACTAATGAACAGGATGGCGATAGTACAAAAGACAAACAGTAATAAGTACTGGTAAGGATGTGGAAAAGGTAGAACCCACATTCACTGCCGTTCAGAATTAATATGTTGTAACCACTTTTAGAAAAGAATTTGGCAGTTCCTCAAAATGCTAAACATAATTACCATATGACTCAGCAATTTCACCTCTATGTATCTACCCAAGAAAAATGAAAACGTGTATCTCCACACAAATTTGTACATTAATGTTCATAGCAGCATTATTCTTAATAGCCAAAAAGTAGAAACAACCCAAATGTCCATCAACCATCAACTGATAAATGCATAAGCAAAATGTGGTATATCCATACAATGGAATATCATTTAGCAATGACAAAGAATGAAATACTGATACACGCTACATTCAGTTCCTTATGCTAAGTGAAAGGAGCAAATTACAAAAATACATGTATTGTATGATCCCATTGATACTAATTGTCCAGAATAAGCAAATACATAGAGATAGAAAGTAGACGAGTGGTTGTCTAGGGCTGGAGGGAGTGTGTAAACTGACTGCTCAAGGATGCAAAGTTTCTTTTTGAATGATGAAAATGTCATAGAGTATAGTGATAGTTACACAACTGTACAAATGTAATGAAAACAATAAATTATACACTTTAAGCAGGTGAACTTTATTGTATATAAATGATATCAATAAAGCCGTTAAAAAATAAGGTCACCATGACAGAGCTAAGGAAAGAATAGAAGGAGAGGAAGGTGAGGCCAGATCTGCAGGCACACTACGCCATAGTAAGGATTTAAAATTTATTCAGAAATTTTGAAAGCCACTAGAGCATTTTAAGAGGAAGAATGGTGTAATATAATTTACGTTTATTAAAAAAGATCACTTTAGTAGTGGAGAATAGACAAAAGGGAGGTAAACTGGAAGAAGAGAAAGCAATACGGAAGCTTTTGAAGTAGTCAGGGGTGAGGTTATGGCCAACTAAGATGGCAGCTGTGTGGGTGGTGAGAAGTGGTGGGTTCAAGACATACCTTGATAAAATTGCTGTGGATTGAGTGTAGGCTGTGAGGAAGGGGAATCAAGGATGTTTGGTCATATCAAAAGGGTGATAGGCCATTAACTGAAATGGGGAAGTAGGTTTGGTAGAGTAGGCAGCAGGAAGTGGTTTTTTAAAACCATGCTAAGTTTAAGAAACTCATCAGACATCCAGGTTGAGATGTCAACAAGTAGCTAATTGCATATAAACTTCTGGAGTGAAGGAGAGAGACGAAGGCTGGGGATACAAATTTTGGAGAAAAAGGTCAAACTACATGGCTGAGAGGTCAAATGAGATGAGGATGGAGATTTGACAATGGGACTTGACAAAAGCAGAAAGAATGCTTTATGGTATGTAAATTAAGCTTGAAATTAAAGTTACTGCAACTTTTAGCTCCTGGTTTTGTGGGTTATTATATAACAGCAGTTTTATGATAAAGAGTGCTATGCAATAATAAGCTATTACAATTTTTCATTTTGACTTACATTATGTGCATTACTTAGCCATACAAAATACATATAAAACTTCTCTGTATTTTCCAAAATTTCTAATAAGCCCATGAAATAGGCTCAAAAAGGAAACTGATTATAAAAATGTATACGTGTTAATATTCAAGGATAATTAATATTTTTTGAAATACAAATTCTTCTATATTCAAATCTTTTCCTGTTGTGGATGAAAGATTCAAATCCAGCTCAAATTCCTAGTTAAATCTTTCAAAAAGATGTACTGGTCAGCTGGGTGCGATGGTTCACACCTGTAATCCCAGAGCTTTGAGAGGCTGAGGTGGGTGGATCACTTGAGCCCAGGAGTTCGAGACCAGCCTGGCCAAAATGGCGAAACTCCATCTTTACTAAAAATACCAAAATTAGCTGGTGTGGTGGAGCATGCTGTAATCCCAGCTACTTGGGAGGCTGAGGCAGGAGAATCGCTTGAATCCAGGAGGCGGAGGCTGTGGTGAGATTGCTCCACTGCACACCGGCCTAGGTGATAGAGGCTTCTTTGCCTCAAAAAAAAAAAAAAAAAAAAAAAAAAAAAAAGAAGACGTACTGGTAACAAGATTGACTAATAAAATCCCCTGATGTAGCATTTTCTAGGTCTTTCAGAAAAAATTAGCTGATTCTGTATGTATCTAGGAAACAGAAACTCAAATGCATTTTTAGTCTGGAAACAAATTTTAAAGATTAGTCATTTCATTTCCTTCATTTTGGGCTTAAGGAAACCAACAAGATAATATGTATTTAGTGCAACATTGAAATAAATCTTTTTATTCCCACTGCAATGTTTACTGCATTCTACCATATGACTGCACACGACTTATAAAGTCAATTGATAGAATTTCTGATGTTGAATTACACATTCTCTGTGTCAAACTATGAATTATGAATTCAGAACTGAGGCATTATTTTGATGACTGGAGAATAAAATTCTATGGGAGAAATATTCACAAATAGCAATTCATTAAGCAGGACAGGGTAAGGCACAGGATGTCCCTGAAATGACTTGAGTAAATAACATAGATTAAAACTACATTAATACCTATTTTACAAATACCTTTATTGAACTATTCCCTTTTAATTAAAAATTTATAATTTAAATAAAACAAATATCTCCAAATGTTTCTTCTTACACCACTCAGCGGAATGTAGTTTTCTTCACCTGCAAACAATAAACGAAGTCCTCACCTGGAACTCTTGAGTGCTCTTTGGGCAGTTGACCAGAGCATCTAATCTAAAGAGATGTCTGAAATCCTGTCTCTCAGCTAACTGTTTTATGTACTCCACATAATAGTAAGTATTAAAATGATTTCTCCCAGGATAGACTACAGCATCTCCTTGTGAGTATGTTTTAGAACTTTTTTCCCCTTAAATATGATGGATGCACATCATTTTTCATAACTCTCTGAGGCTGATTCTAACGTGAGCTCACAAGTTCTCTTTCAGGCACAAACTTTAGTTGCATGTATACTTGCAGGCACTGGCAGGAGACAGCCATGGAGCGCCTGCTGTTCTGATGTGTCAGGTTGGTTGGGCTCCTGCCATTTTGATATGTTAGGGAGGTCCTCTTGTCCAGGGCAGACATGGAGTGAGGGGTGTATGTTTCCATCGTTTCACTCTTCCAATGTGAATTTACTCTTGACTTGTGTGCTTGGCTACTCTTGACTTTTCCGTCATTTCACTCTTCCAGTGTCAATTTACTCTCGACATGTGATGCAGGCTGCAGCATGTAATGTGGTAGACTCATGAGACTGGGTTCTAATCCCAGCCCGGCTTCTAAATTGTGTGACCACAGGCAAGACATTTAACTTATCTTAGTCTTAGTTTTGTAGTCTATAAAATGGAAACTGCTCTACCTATATCACAGCATTATCAATTAAATTAAATCAGTGAATACATAAAAGGGTTTTGAAAGGTTTGAAGCATCATGCTGATGTTTTTCCTTCCTATTTCTGCTTTGGTATCTATATTATCTACTTATTTGAATATACTGTGTCTTGTATTACACATTTGCAAAAGGGAGAGACAAAGCTGATGTTAGTTTCTTTTAAAAATATCCAACAGCTTATGGGCAACTTATGTATGCTTTTAAATAGTGATATTCTCAATATATTATTCAGCTGATAAATTGTTGCGCTATGGAACATCTAAAGCAGTGCTCCTCAACCTTGGCTACACAATGGAATCACCTTGGGGAGTTTTCAAAAGCCTCACTGCCCAGGTCACATGCAGACTACTAAAATCAGTTTTTCTGGGGATGAGAGGAAGACATCAGTGTTTTTTAAAGCCCCTCAACAGATTCTGCAGCTGCGGTTAAGAACGATTTATATAAAGCATTACCATATTGTGAAGGGGAGGATATGGTGGATGGGATCTTTAAGCTTCTTCAGTCACACTGGGACACAAAGGAAAGATCTAATAGGATGAATATTCTAATGAAGGGTTTGCCATGTGGAATGGGAGTCAAACCTCCACTTTCTGGCTGTTTTATTCAGTTCACTACTTAATACAACTCTGACTCTTACCCTCTGTTACGTTTGTAAGTAATCTAAATAGTTTATGCATTAAAATCTCCTTGTCAAGTAAAATCCCCTGATAATGAACTTCAGGTGACATGCACATGGTTTTTGCTGCAGATATTATTTGAAGTCAGATTTATAGTCTACAGAAATTAATACATTGAATCTGGGTAACATTTTATAGTTGAAACATAACTTCCATATATTTAATTTAAACCTAGAGTTGAAAACAGACTTGATACTCATTATTTCTGAAAAATAAACGTGAAAAAAAGTGCATTAAACTAGAAGTTTAGGTTTCTAGAGTTCTTGAATATTTTGTCCTTTTTATTGTGATGGGTGGTTTGAAAGTTTAGATGGTTTTATCACTGAAGGGGAACCTCAAAACTTACTAAATGCTTCTTTATGGCTAAACAAAGTTCAATACTCTGCTTACGTAACAAATGACACTCATTCTAATTCATTCAATGTCGTCAGTTTTGGCATTTATTATATATGTTCATTTCCACATGGAACTTATTTTAATCAGGTTAAAAATACACTAGTTCTTTGTGTGACTAATTAAGGGATACAGAGGTATGTTTTCATTAATAATAAAAGTTTCCATTTGTTCAGTAGCTTTTTCTTTTCAAAGCAATTGGAAGAATTCATGTGAGTTCACTTGAACAATCCATAAGGCAGTTCTATAATTCTGAGTTATAGTTCAGGCAGCTTTAATTAATGTCATTGGACAGAGAGGGCATTGAGATCATGTGGTGAATTTTACAGTAAGATTAGGACACAGGACTTGGATTGGGGTCAGAAAAAAACCTGACTTAAAATTCCAGCTTGGCCAATTACACTTTCCATAAATTATTTTCTCTCTGCCTTGGTTTCTTCACTTGTAAAAAGAAAATAAGATTATTATGAGGATTAAATAAAATAGTATATGTAAGCAGGACCAGTTATATAATTAGTTGGGCCTGATGCAAAATGAAAAAGTGGGCTCCTTGATCAACAATTACTAATAATTACAAGATGGTGACAGCAGGGAATTAATCCAAATGTGGGGCCCTTTCAAGTGCAGGACCTTATGCATCTCTACAGGTCACATGCCTCTGATGCCAGACCTGTGTGTGAGAAATAGGGTGTAAAACACATAGCAGGTGCTTAATATATGGTAACTGCCATCCCTTTCTTTGCAATTTTCATTCGGATTTCCTTTCCTTGAATCGAAAAATGTGTATTCACTGTAATCAGATTTTGTTTTACCTGTAGTATTTCAATAAGTGACTACCGTTTAACTAAAGTTTCCGAGCTTTACTTTAACAGAAATTATTGTGTTTTATTATACTGAGTAGACTTTCTTTGTACCACATTTATTGTGTCTCCTTGCTCTTAAAAATGTTGAATAATTTAGGTTTTTTCCACATTGCACCTGACCAAATTTACCATTGTTGTTAGATAATTTAAGTTGAACCTTGCTTTTCTCTTTATGGCTCTTTCATAGCACCACTAGAAATGTCTTATTAAAATAGAATGTTTTGATTTATATGCCCCAAATCTACATTAGAAATTTTATGTTACCTCACTGCTCTTTGCACTTAAATCATTACTCCATAATTTTCATGTGAATCTCCATAAAGTCTTTACATGTTTTAAATGTTCTTCTCCATTTTTTTCCTGGTTAAATTTGGAATAAAAGTCTTCTTTTAAAACACACAGCCACATACACTTATTAAAAAGGTCTGAATTTTCAAAAGAAATATAACTTAGGAAAGTAAAAAACACATGAAATAGTTTCATTATGAGAGTGAAATATATAACCTTTCAGCCTCTTTTAATGTTTCTTGGTTTTTTTTCTATCTGTAGATGAAGGAGGCTGGGACTGATAAAATCATTAAGTTTCTTCAAATATTTGAATTCTTAAAATATTCTATTTCTACTGTTTTCTGTTTCTATACCCTCAGTGCTAAGCTTACGGGGAGTGTGTGTGTGTGTGTGTGTGTGTGTGTGTGTGTGTGTATGTAGAACTGTATTAGCTGACTCTCACAAATTCTTTTTGAATGTTGTTGGTGGGTAGCAACGTTCTCATTTGATCAGGAGAGAAACAGATGCTGAGGAAGAGTTAATAACTTGGCCAAGGACAAGTGGCTAATAAACATAAACATGAAACTAGAACTCCAGATTCTGAGACCTACTCCTAGTATCTCTTTCTTGAACACTAAGTTAAATGAAAAAGTGGAGAGGTTAGAAAAAGAAAAAGAGATGAAAGAAATCAGGGTAGTAGTCAGTGGTGTGCTGGAAAATATTTAATAAACAGCTGGTTGGGGTTGGGAGAGTGCCCTAATTTGGAGTGTTTGCTGATGCTCCTGGTATAATTTTTCCCACGACTTCAACCTATTAATATGATGTCATTTAAGGTGTGATTGGGAAAAGGAGCACATGACAATGTGCCAATATGAGCTGGCCAATTGTGAAAACAGCTTTAAGAAACTGACTCACGATTTATAACGGGATGAGAGGTAGCATAGTTTGGGGACCAGAACTGGTTGTTTAAATGCCTTTAGGCTTTCTTTCACTCCAAAGTCTTTTTTACTGATACATAATGATATTTGTATATATTCATGGGGTGCATGTGATATTTTGTCACATGCACAGAATGTGTAATCAAGTCAAGGCAAAGGCATTTAGGATACCTATCACCACGAGCATTTACCATTTCTTTATGTTGAGAACATTCCAAGTCCTCACTTCTAGCTATTTTGAAATGTACAATACATCCAAAACCATTTCAGCCTGAAACCAAGGCAGAAAAAACTGGGACACCAAAAGGTGTTATATTTAAGTCCCTTCCTTAACATATAGGCAGTTCTACAATTCTGAGTTATAGTTCAGACAGGTTTAAGTATTCAATTGAATGCTTAAATTTTATCTCTCAGTTTGAAATGCACTTGATGTTATCAAGCTGTGAATGAAAACATTTGAGAGCTACTATAAATACATTTTTTCTGAAATAATCATAATGTTCTAAACTCAATACATGTGTAAAGTTTAAAACTTAGTAATCTTCTTACTAGCCAAACTTTATATAATTTACATTTTTTGGGGGATATAGTATTAAAATAGCCTTAAATTTAGGGTGTTCAGAATAACTGCATGCTAACACTAAACCTACTTTTCAATGTAGGCGAAAACAGATAGCATTAATCTCAGTGGGTTTTCAAATGCATTGATTCTGGGAGGAAAAAACCATGTAGCTATTAATAAGAATAACTAAATCAGAGGACTGGTTCGAGTTATGATACTTGTGGGCAAGTAATATCTATGAACAATTTTTTAATCTCCTAAGATGCCTTTGGTAAAGCATAATTTAAAATTGTATTAACTTTTAAGAGTATCTGGAGAATTAAAAACCCCATATCATTATCTGATTAAAGGCACCTGTCTGGTTTATGATACCTTAAACTCAACACTTGACCTAGATTAAGGCAGGAGAGGGAGAAAATTATCTTTACAACATACCTATGATTCTGAGAATGATTAGCACATAATCTAGGCTTCAAGAAGGATATTAAGAAATAGAGGAGATGTTTAAAGCCCTTGGAATTGAAATGATAAATGGCTCTTAACAATATAAAGGGAAAATCTGGAGAATGAAGTTAATTTTGATATGTTTAGAAAGTCAGGTGGGGTGATACGTAAAACTTTGATAAGTAATAATAAAATGAAGCTTTTATAGACCATATTAAAAGTCAGAAAAGTCAGTAGGAATGTTGCCTATCTATCTGAATAATGAAATAAGAGAAATTAATTTTAAGAGTGTATTAAGATCTTAATGTTTCACTTTCTAAGATTAATATAGTTCAATAGATGCAATCCCATTCAATTTTCCAGTTCTAAGGAACTAAAACAGATTCTACAATGGAAAAGCAAATCCTAATTTTAGATAGGTTTGAAGAGCGCAATTTTTTTTGCTACATGGCATTTATCAGTAACTTTTGAAGCATGTCAGAAACATTTCCCTTCTAACCGTTCTTTATAATTATCTTCATAGCAAAGCTTTATCTCTGCACCATTCAACAATCAGAAGATAGGACTTTTAAAAGATATTCCCGCAGATGCGGGAAAGAATATAGTTTACTTTCACACTGAAGGTTTCACCAGAGGACTTGGTAAATATACCTAATCCCTTGAAGTCCTTTATAACGTTCAAAATCTGTACTGTAGAGCTAAATTGGAGTTAGGAGTGGGTAGGAGAGGGTGTAGGATAGTACTGGAAAAACTACTCTGCCCCATCAATTTTTCCTTTTGTAAAATGAGTATTTTACCAACCACAAATTCCTATATGTTGTAGTCCTTAACCACTGGAAAGAATGATAAAATCCCCACAAAGAGGGCCCTACCCCATTCAACATGGTGATGGCATTGTGTCCTGGACCACGTTAATGAGGGAAGGCAAACTCTGGACTCTTTGGACTTTTCTCTCCTGAAAATTTGTCAGTAATAAAGAAACACTTCTCACCTGCTCTGGATATCCATCCATACTCCTTTGCCCTTTAGTTTGAATTAAGCACCGTCCAGGCTGAGGTCCCCGGGTGGCCTGTGAAGAGGGGATCTGAATAGGCAATGGTGACTGAAATTGCTGGATGGTCACTTTGTTTATATTTCCTTCATATGGCTGCTGCTCCCGGCTGCGATGCTGAAGGCTTTGGGACCCCATCAATGTCTGGATGTGGCTGCCTGCCTGTGGAGAAGATAATCTGTCAGGCAAAGATTCATGGTGCTGAAAGGATGTGATTAAAGTAGAAAGCACGTACAGAATACCTCTCTGGTAAAGCGGCACCATTTGGGCTCTCAGCCATGGCCGGAAAGGATAATGAAGAAACAGCAAGGGTCTGTCTACTGTGGTTTGTGAAAATGTTAATATTGCAGCAAGGTCACATTAAATACATTCGTAGTCATCTGCTGGTTTGCCAGAGATAATTTTCACCTCACTTTAAAGGAACAAAATTCAGTTTGAAAAATCTCAGGAAGAAAATTAAGTCACAACTTAAAAATAAAGGGGAGCTGTATCTGGTATTTCATCTTGAAATATACCAGAGAGAGACAGAGAGATGTTAATATATGTAACACCATGGGGAAAATGATGGAAACAGTTTTCTGATTCTGAAGCAAGTAAGTTTGTTCAGATGAGTAAAACCAATATTTATCGATTATCACCATTATTCAAATACAGCCTTTGAAATCTCTAAGTTACAATAAAACTTAATCATGTGATAAATTCCTGTGGGGGCACTAGTTATGGAACCGTCTTCAAAATGAGCTCTCCCTGCAGAAGATCATCTAGTCATGAGCTTTCAGACAGATTAATCAGTGCCCTTTATTTAAACCAATAATAATCATTTCTGAATTCTTCAAGATGGAGGAGAGAGGGTATGCTTGCTGCGGTCTCTCATCTTTAAATGATATGATCATACCCGTACTTCGTTGTTGACTCCTGTTTTCTCACCTTCATTTTAGCACCAGCTCCTTGCATCATTCTATCTGATGTCTTTTCTACCAACCAAGCAAGCAGTTTTGTGTGTGAGCTGGTAAGCCAGAATATGCCTTTCTAAACTGAGAATGGTTTAACATGGAGGTCTAACACAGAAAATGAATGCTGATCATGAATAATTTTAAACATATATTTTAGTGCTGTGCTTAGTATTTCACCCATTACTATTGAAAGATGTGGGCATTTATTTCCTGAATTCATTTTCTTTCCTCTTGATCTTTTAAGGATAGTTGACTTGAATTCATAAGTGAATGTCATCTTTGAATTCATTAGCTAGGAAAGCTTGTGAAAGTCCTGACTAATCAAGATTTTTGATTACTATGAAAACGTTAGGTTGGAGTAATAAAAAGATAATTACTAAATAAGTATTCATGGAAGAGATTAAATTTAATTAAAGTTTTTAAAGAAGAGCAACATAAAAAACACTACAGTGATAATGAAAAACCATTTGCAGAGGAAAAATATATTGCTGGATTCCAAACAAGAGACAACTTCAAAAGAAAATATTAAAAATTATTATTTGGCAATATGTAAGGCAAAATAAACAACCATTTGATTATATTTTAGATGTCCAATTGACTGTCTTAGTATAATTTACAATTGTTTACATTTGAAAACAGTAAAGATATCTCAGACATGAGAAACGGGAGGAAAAGATGCAAAAAAGGGCTTCAGCCTATGCCAGCACAATGTGAAATCAATTATCAATCCAACCCTGTCCAACGCATATCCAGTGATTACAGATCTATAACCTCATAAATACAACTAAGATAATCTCATAAAGGGCAAATCTGTATTTCTCTGTTGTATCTATTCCTTTCCCAGAAATCTTAATGAAAGAAGATATTGCAGGCTTTTCAGCTATTCTAGAAGATGAAACACCCTTGTGGTCGAATTTTTCCTTATTGCAAATTCAACTCTTGCTTGCTGCCATGGAATATTTTTTCTTTTTTTTCCAGAGGGTGTAAGTTGCATTGTGTTCTTTTGTTTGGAGGAGAGGGCATCCATGATAAGCTCAGTATCACATTTTGATCTGCTGTATTTTTTTTTTTTTGGCAATGGAGTCTTTTTTCTGTTGCCCAGGCTGGAGTGCAGTGGCACAATCTTGGTGCACTGCATCCTCCGTCTCCCAGGTCCAAGTGATTCTCCTGCCTCAGCCTCCCAAGTAGCTGGGATTACAGGCCTGCATCACCATGTCCAGCTAATTATTTGTACTTTTAGTAAAGACAGGGTTTCACCATGCTGGCCAGGTTGGTCTTGAACTCCTCACCTTAAGTGATCCACTGGCCTCAGCCTCTCAAAGTGCTGGGATTACAGGCTGGAGCCACAGTGCCTGGCCTGTACCGCTGTATTCTGAATGAACTCACTGGCATGCCCAGTTACATAGCTACAGAAAATGATTTCAGGTTTCAGAGGAGCCAGGGGTGGAACTATCTGACTGAGGGTGACTGGCCTGGCTACTGATAAATCAATTGATTTTTAAGTTTATATCTGCTTCCACTGGCAGAATATTCATGGGTCTTCAGTCAGTGCTTGAACCAGTGGAAGTGACAACTGGCAGTTTAATTGAAAGTGATCATATAGATAAGCAAGGCATTTTTCCACCCAAACTTAGAAGGATCCAGAACATAGCTTGATTCCATGAAATATAATCTACATGAGAAAATTAATAACTGCTTATAGATTACTTTGTTGATTAGAGTATTGTAGTACTAGTCTATTCAAGGGTAAAAAGCTAATGCTATATATTGGAGAACTATAGTAGCCTTTGTTATTTGAATTGAGTTTTAATTTTTATTTTTAGAGACAGAGTCTTACTCTGTCACCCAGGCTGGAGTACAGTGGTGTGATCACAGCTCACTGCAGCCTTGAACTCTCGGTGTAATAGCCTTCAGACTTACTTTTTGGGTGTATTTTTTCTTCTGATAGGACAGGATGTGAGCTCAAGATTATGCTGATTTTGAACTCTTTGAGAGCAAGCATCATATTCCACTGTAAGTGGCATTTTAATGACTGACACAGTAACTGGCATTTAATAAATAATATCTACCACCCAAACACTTAGTGTAAATGTGCTAAAACACCATATACACGTTACCTCTTTAAACTTCACAATAGTGTTAAGAGGTAATTTTTATTATCCAATTTTGTGGAGGACAAAACTAAGGGTGGAAGAGCTTAAGTAAATTTCCCAAGTGATACAACTGGTAACCTGACAGGACCATCATTTGAACCAAGTCTGTCTATCAAAGGTCATCCTTTTAAACACTACATTATACTGCCACACTTTCCCCGCAAATTGACACCCACCCTCATTAGTTGAACCATGAATTGAAAAGGAACCATGAAAAGGAACAAAAGGATCAAGTTGTTGAGAGAGGATATATTATTCAATTTCTTTAGCAGCTCTTTAATTTGCCAAAAGGCAATTCCCTACTTAGTCAATTAGGTCTATCATCTGTTTTAGATGTTGTGCATGTGACTTCGAGCTTTAGAGTTAAGCAAATAGGATGATGCTTTTGTATTTAGTAATCTATTACTATGAAGTAATTAAGCTCTGCTCTTAGATGGCTTGGCAAAACAAACAATGGGCATGAAAAGAACAGGCTGTAAAGTCATTCTGTTTGCAGCAGCAGCAGCAGCAGCAGCAGCAGTTTTTTGTCTCTCTTGGGCTACCGGCTGTGATGAATGATGTTGGGGAATGACAGCTGTAGAAAGCAAAGAATTAACACAATTTTTAAAATAAAGTTAAACAAACATAAATGACAAGGCATCTAGAGGGACAATAATGGTTCAGAAGGACTGTAAAGAGGAAGTTGTTTTTGACTGGCACAAAGGCTTGAGAAAAGTAACAAGGATGTTCATGATGAAGTTCAAAGAACTCATGAAAATGTAGAAAATATAAGAGACTAGACTTATTCATGCAGAGGCTTAGCTATGAGAACACTGACTCATACCGAAGGGGAATTTGAATATGAAGGTTTCTGTAAAGCCTGTGCTACACATTTTGAATAGTAAAAAGAAATAGAGAAGATTTGACATTTGTTTGGAACTTTCAAGGGGAGGTTGGTTGTAAAAAATAACATGTATTTGAGGAGAATAGTGATGGAGTATGTTGTTTAGAAGTTGACCCCCTAAAAAACTGTCAAAGTTTACAGGCAAAACTCTAATATCTATAAGACTCAAGAAAATATTTATGTCAAAAACCACAGAAAAGAATTGTTGATTTGACAGCAAACGACACTGTTCATGCAAAATTCATCCCACAGCAAATCAGGCTTATTATGTGAAAGTTGGAAGTATTTGAGAGGTTTTGTATAATATAAAAGACATGGCTTTATCACTGTAAAAATGATTTGGTTTACACGGGTCTTTTAAAAAACAGTGTTAGACTAAGAAGTGTATTATGTTACTCAATTTGGTCATCTGTTTCATTACCCATCTTGGCTCTTCAACCACCTGGGCTTGCTTCCAAAAGTCAAACACCGCCTTAAAAGATTACAATTTACGCCACTGAGAATGTTCAAAAGAACACAATTCATTCTCTAAAATTAAATCCAAAAGAGTTCTTAAAATGTTTGGAAGCAGAATCATCTCCAAAGGATAACTTACTTTCTGATTTCGAGGAATTAGCACTTGTATAAATAAGTCAGTACCAGTAATTTTATAAAACAACAATAATAACAAAAACCCAGTCCTATTATTTTCTATTCACATCATGTTTTCTGTGGCACCCCCACTTTTTTTTTTAATGCAGGTTAGTTGTTAAAAATTAGGCCAGTGGGACACCTGCTTCCAGGTAGATGGGGTAGATGTATTTTGCCCTATTTCTTCCATTAAGTACAACTAAAAAACCTTGGGCATTAGACATAAATAAATGCAAGAAGACTATGAATAATAAAGAGAAGGCAGACTAGCTAGGGACCTGTGGAACAAGTCACAGCATGGTGGTAAGTTCTCTGGGCTTATTTTTGTGTCATATATCACAGACTTGGAGCTGAAGAAGCAGACAATCTGAAAATGCCAATAGGTATAAACAATGCTTCAACAAAAGCCTACTCTCTCTAACCAATGGATAGGAAAGACGCAGTCTAATGAGACTGAATGCTTTTAGACAGTAACTCCTCCACTACAGCTGAACACCATAAAAAAAACCGTAGCCCCACCCCAAACAATGCCAGCAAAAGCCAAGTGTAGAGCCTAGACTTCTACCCTTGTGAGGATGTCACAAGGCATACAAACACTTCTGCTAGAGTGGTGTTAGAGAAGGCAAGTAGGTGCACAGCACTCATTCCCATCAACTAGTAATAAGCCCCTCTTCTCCAGTGGTGTCAGTGGTGACCACACAAGGAGCTTGGACTTCCACTCCTACCCAGAAGTAATGAAGCACCGTTTACCTTACTAATAAGGTGGTGTCAGAGAAGGCCTAGGAGAGAGTCAAGACTTTCCCCATCATCCAGTGGTAATGATGTTACCCCCACCAAGTGGAGACCACGTGGGGAGATGAAACTTCCATCCTCAGCAATGATGAGAAGCCTTTACCTCAACTGTCACTGGAAGCTGAATTGGAAAATTGGACTTCTACCTTTACCTGGCCATAACAAGGCAGCACCCCACCCTTCCCCAACTGGAGTGGTGTCAGAGAAAGGCAGCTGAAATAGAAGCTTTAAGTAAGATACAGAGTTTTATAACATAATATAAAAGTGCCCAATTTTAATTAAAAAACCACTCATCATACCAAGAATCAGGAAGATCTCAAACCAAATAAAAAAAGACACTCAATAGATGCTCATACTGAGAGGACAAAGATGTTAGAATTATCATACTTTCAAGGCAGCCACTTAAAAATGCTTCCATGATCAATTATGCACACACACTTGAAACAAATGAAAAACTAGAAACCATCAGCAAAGAAATATAAAGTCTCAGCAAAGATCCCGGGCATTGTAGCTCAACCCTATAACTCCAGCACTTTGGGAAGCCAAGGCAGGTGAGTCAGTTGACGCCAGGAGTTCAAGATCAGCCTGGGCAACACGGCGAAACCCTGTCTTTTTAAGAAATACAAAAAATTAGCCAGGTGTGGTGATGCGTGCCTGTAGTCCCAGCTATTCGGGAGGCTGAGGTGGGAGGATCACCTGAGCTCAGGAGGTCCAGGCTGCAATGAGCTCTGATCACATCACTGCACTCTAGCCTGGAAGACAGAGTGAGACCATGTCAAAAAAAAATATACAAAAATTTAAAAAAGTCTCAGCAAAGAAACAGAAGATATAAAGAAGAAACAAATGGAGATTTTAGAGCTGAAAAATACAATAACAAATCAAAAACTCAGTCAGTGAATAGGTTTAACAGCAGATTGTAGAAAACAGAGGAAAGAAACAGTGAACTGGTAGACAGGACAATATAAATTATTCAATCTGAATAACAGAGAGAAAACACATTGACAAAAATAAGAGCAGAGTCTTAGGGACCTGTGGGACTATACAAAAGTTCTAATAATCATGTTATCATGAGGAGAAGAGAAAGGGGTTGGGGCTGAAAAATTACATGATAAAATAATGGCTTAAAAATTCTGAAATTTGGTAAGGAGAAATAAACTTACAGATTCAAGAAGCAAGAATTCAAGAAGCAAGCAAGAAGCAGATTCAAGAAGCAAGAGTTCCACATAGAACAAACCCAAGGAAATCTATGAATAGACTCTGATATAGTTTGGCTGTGTCACCACCCAAAGTCTCATCTTGAATTGTAATCCTCATAATCCCTATAATCCCCACATGTCAAGGGCGGGACCAGGTGGAGGTAATTGGATCATGGGGGCAGTTTCTCCTATGCTGTTCTCATGATAGTGAGTGGGTATCATGAGATCTGATGGGTTTATAAGCATCTGGCATTTCCCCTGCTTGCACTCACTCTGTCCTGCCACCCTTTGAAGAAGGTGCCTGCTTCTCCTTTGCCTTCCGCCACGATTGTAAGTTTCCTGAGGCCTCCCCAGCAATGTGGAACTGAGTGAATTACATTTCCTTCCTTTATAAATTACCCAGTGTTGGGTATTTCTTCACAGTTGTGTGAGAATGCACAATACAGACACACTATAATTAAACTTCTGAAAACTAAAGACAAGAAAAAATCTAAGAAGCAGCCAGAGAAAAAATGACACCTTACATATAGAGGAAGAAGACTTTGCATAACAGTGGGTATCTCATTGAGAACCATGGATGACAGAAGTAGTGGCATAATTAAGAAAATAATTGTTAGCCTGGAATCCTATACCTGTGAAAATATTGTTTAGCTATGAAAGGGAAATCAAAAGACACTCTCAAGTAAAGAAAACAAAGACAATTTGTTGCTACCAGACCTATCTTAGAATAATGTCTAAAGGATGTTTCCTAAATAGAAAGGAAATGGTAAAAGAAAAAACCTTGTAACATTAGGAAGAAAGAAAGAACATGGTAAGAAAATATACAGGTAAATGCAATGAGCTTTTTTTCCCTCTTGAATTTTTGAAATTACGTTTGATGATTGAAGTAAACATTATGTCACCATCTGATATGACTTTAAATGTATGTAGAGGAAATATTTAAGACAATTATTCTCAGAGGAGGATGAACATAAGAACATAATGGGTTTCTATACTTCACTTGAACTGGTAAAGAATGACACCAGTAGACTCTTGTAAGTTATGTATGTATAATGTAATACCAGGAGCACCCACTAAAAAAAGCTATAGAAAGAGATATACTAAAAATGCTATAAATATAAAATACTCAAAACTAAATATATAACACTAAAAACACTATAAATAAAAATGGAATTCTGAAAAATGTTCAGGTGGCCCACAGGAAGGAAGAAAAAGAAAACAGAGAAGCTAAAAAAAACCAAGCACAAACAGAAAACAAAAGATTAAGTTGAGACTTAAATCTTAATGTATCAATTCTTACTTTAAATGTAAGAAGTCTAAATACACAAATTCAATGATAGATTTTGGCACAGTAGATTAAAGAACATAACTATATGCAGATTATAAGAAATCACTTCAAATATAATGATATGGGTAGGTAGAAAGCAAAATAATCTAAAAGGATATATCATGCAAATATTAATGAAAGAAAAGGAAAATGGCTATATTAATACCAGATAAAGTAGACTTCAGTGCAAACAAACCTTTTTGAGAGACAGAGAGGGATTTTATATAATGAAAAACAATTCAATTTACCAAGAAAACGTAGCAATCCTAAATGTGTACACATTAAACAACAGAGCTGCAAATATTTGAAGCAAAATTGATGGAACTGAAAGAGAAATAGAAAAATCTAAATTTTAGTTGAATTTAACACCCTTCTCTCAATATCTGATAGAAAAACTAGGATGAAAATTATAAAAAATGTAGAATTCAACAATATCATTAATCATATCCAATTATCACTTATAGAATACAGATTCTCTTCAAGTTCCTATAGGATATTTATGAAGATAGATCATATCCCAAAACAGACAACAAAACCCAACAAATTTAAAATAATTGAAATAATATAGAATGTGTTCTTTAACCCTAATGGAATCAAACTAAAAATTAGTAACAGAAAAAACAAAAATCTTCAAACAGTTGAAAACTAAACACACACTTCTAAATAATCCACAGTTCAAACGGGAAATCTCAAGGGAAATAAATTAATATTTTAAATTCTAAGTAGGTGAAACTACAACATATCAAAATTCATGGAACAGCTAAAGCAGTGCTGAGGAAAATCAATAGCACTAAATTGCATGTATTAGAAAAAAAGATGTATCGAGTTAATCATTAAGCTCCCAACTCAAGAGCCTAGAAAAAAGAAAAGCAAAATAAAACCAAAGTCAACAAAAGGAAGGAATTTAATAATCAGAAGAGTAGAAATCAATGAAATTGAAAATGAATAACAATTGACAAATTAATGAAACAAAGAGTTGTTTCTTTGAAAAAATCAATAAAATCAACACACTTCTAACAAGACTGAAAAGAAGAAAAGAGGGAAGACACAAATGAACCAAAATTAGGAATGAAGAGAGGATATCACTAAAGAGCCTTTAGACATAATAATAAAAAGGTAATACTACAAACTACTACATAGATACATTTGACAACTCTAATAAAATGGGCTATTTCCTTGAAAAGTACAACTACCACAACTCATCCAATATAAAATATAGGTAATTTGAACAGCCCTACAACTATCAAGAAATAAAATCTGTAATTTAAAACTCCCAGGAAAAAATATCCAGGCCCAGATGGTTTCACTGGACATTTCTACCAAATATTTAAATAAGAATTCTCCAGCTTAGGCAAAATAGTAAGACTCCGTCTCTAAAATCTTTAAATAAAATATTAGTCAGTGTGGTAGTGCACACCTGCAGTCTTAGCTACTCGAGAGGCTGAGGTAGGAGGATCATTGAGCCCAGGAGTTCAAGGGTACAGTGAGCTATGATTGTACTACTGCAATCCAGCCTAGGCAACAGAATGAGACTGTTTCAAAAAAAAGAAAAAAGAAAAATTCATACCAATTCTACACAATCACTTTCAGAAAACAGAAGGGACAATACTTCTTTATTTTATGAAACAAATATCACCCTGATACCAAAAAATAAACAAAACAAAACAAACAAATAAAGGAAGAAAGAAACAAAGGAAGGAAGTAGGGAAGAAAAAACCACTACAAACCAATATCCATCATGAATATAGATGCACAAATCCTTAATAAAATATTGGCAATGAAAATTTAGCAATATATAAAAAGAATTATATACCATGACCAAGAGATGTTTATTCTAGTGATACAAAACTTGTTCAATATTTGAAAATCAATCAGTGTAATGCATCATATTAATGGGCTACAGAAGAAAAATCGTGATCATATCAATGGAAGCAGAAAAAGTATTGGACAAAATTCAACATCCATTCATGATGAAAGCGTTCAGAGAAATAGGAATAGAGGAGAACTTCCTCTACTCAATAAAGAGCATCTACAAAAATGTATAGCTAATATACTTAATGGAAAAAACCAAATGCTTTACCACTAAGATCAGGAGCAGACGTAAATGTACACTCTCACTACTCTTATTCAGCATAGTGCTGAAAGTTGTAGTCGGTGAAATAATGGAAGAAAAGGAAGTAAAATGCATGAAGATTGAAAAGAAAAAAGAAGCTGTTCTTATTTACAGATGACATTGTCTAGACAGAAAATTCAAAAGAATCAACAACCAAAAAATCTAAAACTAATGAATGAGTTTAGCTAGGTCATGAGATACAAGATAAACATACACAAATCAAGTGTATTTATGTATGATAGCAATGAACACATGGACACCAAAATTTAAAATGCAATACCATGTATAATCATTCAAAAAATGCAATACTTGGGTATAAATTAAGCAAAGCTTGTATAAAACTTATAAGCTGAAACTCTACTTATATGCTGATGAAGATATCCAAGAAGATTTAAACAAGTGGAGAGACAGACTATACTTATGGAATGAAAGACTTAAAAAGTAAAGATTCTCTCCAAATTGATATACCAGTTTAATTCTTATCAAAATTCTAGCAAGATTTATATCTAAATACATATGATTATCCTAAAATTCAGAAAGACAATGAATCTAGAATAGCTAAAACAAGTTTGGAAAAGAAGTATAGAGTGAGAGGAATCAGTCTATCTGATTTGAAGTTTATTAGAGTTGTAATCAAGAAAGACCATGTGTTACTGTATTTGCAGAGGGATAGACACATAGACTAATGAAATAGAGCAGAGAACTGATAAATAGATTGACAAAAATATGTCCACATGATTTGAGACAAAGATGCAAAAGCAATTTAATGTAGGAAAGAATCTTTGCAACAGATGGTGCTGGCCCAGTTTGACATCCATAAGCACAATAAATGAACTTTGACTTATGTCTTGTATCTTATATCAAAATTAACTCAAAATAGATCACAGACTTAAATGTTAAATGCCAAGAGAATGAAAAAAAACTCAAGCTACAGAGTTGGAGAAATATTGTAAATCATGTATCTGATAAAGGATAGTACCTCGAATATATAAAGAACTCTGAAGCTCAATGGTAAAAAGCTAAACAATCCATTTAGAACATGGGCAAAAGATACGAAGAGACATTTTACCAAAGACAATATACAGATGGAGGCAAATAAGTACATAAAAAGATGTTCAACATTATTAGTCATTATGGAAATTGAAATTAAAACCACAATATTTGCATAATTCACCTCATAATCTGAGTTAATTTTCACTAAGTGTATATATCACTACACACCTAACAGAATGACTAAGACAAAACACAGTGCCAACACCAAATGCAGGAGATGATGAGGAAAAACTAAATTACTCACATATTGCTGCTGGCAATGTCAAATGGTAGAGCCACTCTGGAAAAATGTTTGGTAGTTTCTTTACAAATTGAACATGCAAGTACCATATGATCTAGCAGTTGTATTCCTGGACATTCATCCCAGAGACTTATGAAGACTTAGGTTCACACAAAAAGGTGTGCACAGATGTTTATAGCAACTTTCTTCATAGTAGCCAAGGATGGAAAATAACCCAGATATCCTTCCATAGGTAAATGATAAACAAACTGTGATAGAATACTACTCAGCAATAAAAAGGAAAGAACTATTGACACATGCAACAACCTGAATGAATCTCCAGAGAATTACGCTGGAAAAGCCAATCCCAAAAGGTTACATACATACAGACCCCATTTATATAGCATTCTTGAAATGGCAAAATTAAATAAATGAAGGGGGTAACAGAAATGCCAGGAGCTAATTAAAAAATAATTATACATGCACTACAGATAACACAGTCTTTGAAGTCAAATGAACCCGAGTTTTATTCCTTGCTTTGTCACTTTTTAGTTATGCAATCTTATGCAAGGTACCTAAGATTTCTGCTTATCAGATGAACATGCAGACATAATAATTAGTGCTTAAGAGAAAATTGTGAAGATTAAAGAAGATAAGGCAATACACTGAGTGTATTGCTTGGGATATAGCACTCTAATGGCAATGAGAACAAAAAGTTCTTATCTGCAGAGCAAAGAGTGAAGGTCTAACTGTCTGGCCATAGCAATAAATAACCACTGGAAAAAACTGATTTTAAACCTGTTGTAATCAATCAATAACAACTTGCTTTAGAAACTGCACTTGAAGGTCAACCAGTCAGCAACAGTCTGAATCAATAATTATGCTTCTCCCAGTGAAAGTTTTGCCAACTAACTCCTAAATATTCTAACTTCTGAAAATCCACCAATCACTGAACTCCTTGCTTCTTTAAATCCTGTTTAGCTCAGAGAGGCTGTACCTTGCAAGTTATTTGTATGCAAGCAGTAGATTATGCATTTCGTTTCAGATGTTGAGATGTGGCTTCTTTTATGGATGGGGACAGAATATACAATAACTAACTAAATACATTCTGCCATAAGTCAATATGATACTACTTACTCTGCACTATTAACATGACTAATATTTTAGGTTGCTGTGATTCATCTTTGTTTTTTCACCCCTAGATATCTGCATCCCCATCATTGTATATGTTTTTAATACAACCATCTAGGTAAAGAGAGGAGTCTGTATTCATGGATAACTAATTCAAAGAGATGCTAACTCATGACTTTGGTCTCATTAACAACCTATTGTTAGGAACAAAGCTAAATGAAAGTTAGCTTATCCATAATTCACATAGATTTTTATCCAAAATAATAAATATTATGATAGCTACCATTAATTAAACACTTATATAACAGGCACTGTGATAAGTGTTTTACATCATAATCATGGTTAATTTTCAAACTACTCCATAAGATAAGCATCATTATCCTTTCTTCTTAGATGGGAAAACTGAGAAGCAAAGTTTAATATGCTCAAGGGCCAATAAAGACAAAGTTAAGGTGAACATTTCTCCTGAACTTTTGCTTAAAAGAAAACAAAAGACAAGATCTTAGTAAGAACTAAGAAAAAGCCAGAGGTTTTTTTTGTATTACAGTTTACTACATAGTTTAGTGTATCACCTATACAAGGAACCCTGTATTAGTGTAATTATCATTTTGCTGGACGTGCCAATATTCAGTGCAGTTGTATCACTTTCACAGGTAGTTTTGGTGACAGAACTCAGGTTATTTTGTGGAAAACGGTGACAGCATCGACCGAGAAGGGTTAACAGAAATCGCAGAGAATATACTCAAGAAGTTTGGTGTACTATGTTATTGAGAAACGAAATTAACAAAATGAACTAAATTCAATACGAAGAAAAGGCCTCTAGTGCTTGAGACCTTTTAAAGTTTAAGTTGTGCTTAGTGCTCCTGATTCTTTTTGTTCTGAGATTCACAAAGGTCACTAAAGAACTTGTATATGTTTCAGATTGAAGAACACGAAGGTTTGGAAAACAGATGCATTTCAAAATCTCTAAAAATTTTGATTTGCGTAGACCAATAAAAACAAATTGAAGAGGACTCAAAAATTCTTTAAAAAATGTGACTAGTGCTTGAGTTTCCCTCTTTTGAAAATGTAACAACAACAACAACAAATACCAAGCAGTGCCAAAAAGTACTAGCTATATATATATCAAATATATTCCTGGTGTTGAGGTTATTTAACAGTGCAATGGGTTATGCTATAATGTTTTCTGATTTTTTTTGTTGGGTGGGGTGTGTGGGATAAAATATATGAGGGGAATAATTAGTGGGTAGAGCAGGCTGTATACCCAGACAACACTGGATTCCAATCCTGTATCTCTCAATTTCATACCTCTAACACCTGGTCCCATAAAGTTGTGAAGATGATATGAGAGTGTTTTGCAAGTTAAGCATCTTAGTACAGTGCCTACTGTATGTACCGTAGATATTCTTTTTCTGATTATAACAACCTATTAAGCTGAACCTTTTCATCCTGTTTTATTTGTATTTAGGCCAGCTTGATGCCAAAATCTATGTTCTCCCATTTCAGTGTCAGAAGACAAACTTGCACAAATATATGGAAGGAATCTCTGCAGCTTAAAATAAAGGGGGCAGGAAGATGTTCCTTCTCCGGTCCTGGGGTTTTGGTGACATTGCATTCTGGTGGCATACTGCAGTAATTTTAGAGGGCATTCAAAATACTTGCTGATCTTGAATTTTTTGGAGTCAGATACTGGTAATATACTTCAGTGTCTGCAATGACAGATAAAAAGTGAGGTGCTAGGACCTTTCACTTCAGTGTAACTGTCTTAGCATAGCAGCTGGCTGATATACAAAGGCAGTCATCTCTGGCATATTGAATCTCTATAAGTACATTCTCCTATGATTAAATGTCAACCAACAAAACATAGCTATGGATTTAGGAAATTATTAGCCAAAATTAAAAAACAATGGAGTATCCTTAATAGCAGAATGATGAAACTGAGGATGAGTCTACACTTTTCAACCTATGGTTTGTTTTGTGATGATGCTGACATGTATTCCCAAAATGGAAGATGTTAAGAGTAATGATAAAAGTTTGACAACAATTTATTTCACCCTTAAGATTTCTAAGAACCTACAGCTAGTAGAGTAAGTAAGATAAAGATCAAGTGGCAAGAAATGGAATCTTATCATTTTGACATCTCTATCTGGCAACTACCCTTGATCTCTGCCAGCTGTCATGTTCTGTAGAACTTCAAGTTACATATTCAACCAGGAACATTTTTATGGCATTGGATTAATTCTGCATTTTTGCTTTTAGATTTCTCCCCAAAGACAATATAAATGCTATTGAGTTATATCCATTTTCTGAAGAACAGTCATTTGTTTTAAGGAACATCTATGTCAAATATTGATGGAGTAAGTACTTTAATCTGCCCGTTTTCCTATTGCTTTAATCTGTGGCAAGTTTATTTTCTACCTCTGACTTGATAGCTTTTTGACAGACATTTTTGGGTTTACACTTTTATTAAGGAAATAATTTAGAGTGAGACTGGATGAGAACAATCCCCGATTTTGTGACAGTGATGTCCTTCAATACTGCAGACAGCTGTATTGTTGCACTGGCATTAGGAAATAAAGGTATGCTTTGTGAGTTAAAGAATAATGTTGTCTTAAGAAAAATCCAATAAAAAGTGACTGTAAATTAAACAATATTTCATTCAGCTGTCATTTTTGCTTTAAGTTAGAGATTCTTTTCCATTCACATTTTCACAACCTCCTATCCCCATTATTTCTGAGAACAAATCTAATAACATAGAAATAGAGTAAGCTTTAAAAACACCTATGAATTAAATAATACTAAAATCAATCAAATAGAAATATATTATCCTAGCTCTTCAGATTAACAAAATACATATTTGAAATGGATCATTAAATAAATTATTTCATTGATTTTTCAAACCCTTTTTCCTGATTCAGCTGCTATTACTAAGTCATGGAGCTGCCTCTGAAAGTTTTTATTTTCATGGAATTTTTGATTTCCTCCAGGTCATGTACTTTGGTTTATTTGGAATTGGCTAATAATTCTTAACAAGCAAGTCTACATATGTATATACCACCTCTATCTTATATCAATAATTTGCAGTTGGGGGGACAGTGACTCTAATTGGACGTATTTAGTCTTATTTTCCTAAGTATAGCAAAAGGCATGGCTCTACTGATTTTCTGGAAAAAATAACATGATAATATATAAATTAGGATATGTTTTAAAAGAGTATATGGAATTCATCTGAATAAGATTACTGGCAAAGTTATGTAAAAGGAGTGGAACTTAATTTGAGCCTGCAGATACTCATATAATGGTTCTTTGGATTGTTCTGCACAATATAATTTTTACAACCTCAACAGTGCATTTTTACTCTGTTCCAGAGCAATAACTAATGTTACTGCCATAAAGACCATACTGAAACAAGTTTGGTAGGGATACAGGCATAGATTTGATAGGCAGGGAAAGTAAAGGGGTGTCTTAATATATCACTAAATATAAGCATCAGAAATCTCAAAAGCCTCCTATTGGTGTTTGGTGGTGCCTGACAATGTTGTCAGTAAATGACCGCTAATCAAAAGTTCTATAAGGTATAATTTTCATCTACCTACCTCTCCTTCTCCTAACCTGTCCTAATTTGGAGGATGTTTGTGTGACAGTGGTTGACTGCCTCTGAGGTGACCGGTATGATTGTAACTACTACTTAAAAGTTCCTTTTCAACCAGAGGTGAAATTAAAGAGTAGGTACTTATTAGTCACACAAATAATTCAGTTCTAGGTTATTTCTAGTAGATACCAAAACTCCAAGGAGGGCTGCATCTAGTAGATACCAAAATACTAGATACTAGATATCTACTAGATATCTAGTAGATATCTAGTAGATACCAAAACTCCAAGTAGGGTTGTATTTCTGTAGATCTAGAGAGTAATTTTCAAAGTCTCACTGGAGATGAAGGCTCTTTTTATTTGGACACATTTGATATCTTCCTACTTTTCCACTTTTTTATGTCCTGAAAAAAATGGCTTTTGGTCAAGAGAAAAACTGCATAATTTCTGTTTAAGAAATGTCTCTCCAGGGGCTACATATTGTGCCAAACATTTTTTAAATTAAAAATTATAATTATATGATTTAATCACTGGCCTTTCACTGAACTCATTTCTCGTTTCTGGGCAGAGCTTACCGACAGTGAATGCATTTGGCTGCTGTCTCTTGAAGCTACTTTTCCTCAGCAGCCTCAGCAGAATATGCTGTTACCACAGATACCAATGCAGTCTTTATACTGCTTGACACAAAGTTCTAAGTGACACCATCAAAAGCAGGGTAGGGGAACAAGATGAGGGAAACAGAGACTCTCCATCTACCTAATGACTCAAGAGATCCCTTTTCCTAGCATTTAGAAAGCTGTTTGGAATTGAGAATGACTTTCTATAAGGAACTCCAATTTGTTTCTGAGTTTTAGTGACGGCCTAGTCTACCAGAAACAACATTAACTCTCATCAGTGAAAACTTTGCTACTCTCGGAGGAGAAAAATGAGGCTTGGGAAAGAGAACCAGGAAAGAGAAGTGATGATTGAGACTGGTATTACTCCCAGTGATGGAGAAGATTGTTCTCATTTGCTTATGGACCAATGAAGTAAAGATATAACTCTTGGGGGTTCTTCACTGTTAACAACAGGCATTTCTTTGGGAGAGAAAAAATACAAAGCCTAAGGCAAAAAACAATTCTACTTCATATATTTGCTTCTGTACAAAAGGAGAATTTAGTTACAGCATTGACAATCACTCAGGTTTTAGAATCATTTTTCAATTTCAATTTTACTCTAAACCAGAACAGATATTCAAGACTTTGAGGTTAACAGAAATAAGAAACAATTCTATTTCCGCATCTCTTATATGTGATGTTTACCTGGTTGATTTTCACATCTGCTTCTTCCACATCTTGACTTGCTTGCTTACAGCCTCATGATCTACTCTACTTTCTGCCATCTATTTTTTTTCCAGTATTTAAATCCTCATCTCTCTCTCTCTCATCTATTTCAGACTTTCTTCTATTTCTATTTAAATAAGCGACATTCTCCCCAACCTTTTGCTGGACCTCAACAGCACAATGCCTATTCTCGGTTAAATTACAAAAACCAGAAATTACAGTTACTTCTGTTGCAGTTCTACATACACAGAGTACTGATAGCAATATTTCTTTTCAGTGGAAAACAATTTCAATAAATTTACTTTTCAGTGACTGTAATTTAATGATTTTTGGTGGGGGGTGGTGGGGTTGGAGTTTTGCTCTTGTCACCTAGGCTGGAGTGCAGTGGCATGATCTCTGTTCACTGCAACCTCCACTTCCTGGGTTCAAGTGATTCTCATGCCTCATCCTCCCCAGTAGCTGGGAATACAGACGCACACCACCACACCTGGCTAATTTTTTGACATTTTTAAAGTAGAGACGGGGTTTTGCCTTGTTGGCCAGGCTGGTCTCAAACTCCTGGCCTCAAGTGATCCACCTGCCTCGGCCTCCCAAAGTGCTAAGTGCTGGGAATACAGGTGTGAGCCACCACAACTGGACATGATTATCTATTTTAGATATTTATAAAATAGTAAAATGTATTTATTTAAATTTGTAGATATATAGGTTAAGGTAATTTTTCTTAAGTTGTACTTTTACATATCTTTTAAACAAGTTGTACTTATTTTAAATGACATTGGTTTACCCTGATCTTCTGAAAAGTTTTTATAACAGACTGACATATTACCAAGTGAAATCCCAGTAGAAATTTGATCCAGTTATTTTAAAGCACAAATGATGATTTGGCCATATGGTTGACAGAAAAACAATTTATGATTTTCAAAAGATATTTTAGATCTTACCTTTCTAAATTTTTATAGAAAGAAACATTGAAATGTATTACATTAAAAAACATGACAAATACCATAATTAAAATAAGAAATGAATATTCCTCCTGAGAAACTTAATAAAAAAATCTTTAAAAAAGTATTTTAGAAAAAGCAAAAATTACAATTTGGGGTTGGGGTGGGGTGGGGTAAAGGAAGCATAATAAGAACATGAAAATGACCACACACACACACACACACACACACATTTTTCTGGTTTCTTCTTCTTCTGATAAATTCCTAGGCATGTCTCAGAGATGATAATCCTGGCAATCCTTAAGTGCTTAATAGCTGAACTGATATTGTAGATGTGAGGAAATCACAGCCAAGTTCAGCATAAGAGGTAAGTTTGTGAGCCAAAACTAATCAGCAAATTTTTAAAGCCTTCCTCTTCCTCTGTGTCCATCCTGATATTGACCCTTGTTATCCATCTTTATTAATCCAACTGCCAAGTCATTATGCACTTAACCTAGAACACTCAGGGAGGGAACAGACACTCAGGGTGGAAAGAGTCACTGATGCTAAAGGAGACCTTTGAATGCCTAGTCTTTTGTTACTAAAGAATTTTCAGATTTTAAAATGCTAGGATTTTATAGTTCCTTGGTTATCCATTCCAGAAGCGCAGTGTTTGGTTTCATTGGTTTTAATATGTCACGGTAGCCTTTTGGCTGCAATGTTTTTCTGCTCTCTCATTCTAACATACCCTTGCAGATATTATCCTTTAATTTTACATTTTACGGATATTCAATGTGTTTAAGACTCCTAATAATTTTAAAAGAGTATCATTTTAGAATTAGGGCAAAACAGCCTTGTCATCCCTATAGAGGATTTGACCAAATCGGAGTGCAATGTCTGAATTTAAAATAACATGTTTTTGCATTTATCTTTTATAATATCACCTTCATATTATTTTCTGTTACATACAGGAGGGAAATATAAAATGATAAGTTACCCAGGTGAGCTTGGCAAGTAACCTAACCTGTGAGTATGAGTTTCTTCTTTAACAAAATAATAGTGCTTACTTCATATAGTTGCTGTGAAAGTTAGAAAAAGAAATACATTAAAGCATTTAACACAATGCCTTATGTAAAGATTTAATACATGGAACCAAATATTCTGACTATAGTGACTGTGGCATAATCCGATAGACTGTAGGAGTAAGAGAAGTGATGTGATAGGACTCTAAAATACTAATTCTCCTTCTGAAACCATGGTTGTTTTCAGCAATTGCAAAAGTTTTAAACAGCAGTTCTTAAAGTATTCATATAATACTGCCTGGAATTTTGGGGTGGCAGATTTACATAGCTATAAAATGTTCTTCTAGCAGCGAATCCTAAACTTTTAATACTAATAGACACCAAAATTTGAGATTTTGGGCTGGGCACAGTGGCTCTCACCTATAATCCCAGCACTTTGGGAAGCTGAGGCGGGCAGATCACTTGAGGTCAGGAGTTTGAGACTAGGCTGGCCAACACAGCAAAATCCTGTCTCTACTGAAAATACAAAAATTAGCCGGGCGTGGTGGTGAATGCCTGCAATCCCAGCTACTTGGGAGGGTGAGGTGCGCGAATCACTTGAACCCAGGAGGGGGAGGCTGCAATGAGCCGAGATCACGCCACTGCACTCCAGCCTGGGTGACAGAGAGAGACTCTGCCAATAAATAAATAAATAAATAAATAAATAAATAAATAAATAAATAAATTTGTGAGTCTGGGACTGCATAGCAAGAGAAGAATAAAATCTACCACCTACTTTTACTCCATTAAAAAAAAAAAGACAGCATTTAACACTCTTGGCATTTTTCCATCACTTTGCCACTCTCAGGTGCACAGGACAGGGACAATAGATACAGGAGCAAAATTCTGAGAAATAAACACTTCTTGTCCAATTACTTTATGTGTCTAAGGTTTTGGATCCACAGCTTGGAAGATACCCACATTTGTCCTCTGTAGTGCTTGAAGTACTGGCTGGCATGGCCATGAGTAACCAAAAATCTATGATAGCCAGAACAGAGAGCCACAAGTTCAGTCAAAGACTTTCCATAATTTCCCTCCAAATCCCTACAGCGTTACCGTGGTTTCTGATGGCTTAGTTAGAGGGATGAGATTTTTTTAAAAAAATCTACAGAGGCTTGGAGAAATAGACTCAAATCGGACACTGGCTAAGAATTCTACACCAGTAATTCTCCTTTGATTCCCCATTCAATTAATAGTTCAGTTTCTATCTTTCCATCCCCATTATGTCTAGCCTAACTACTCACTCCGTAACAACTGCAAAAATCATAGTAACTTTTAAAAATGTCATCGTAGAGTCAAATAGAAACCCAGTAACTAATAGTATAATTATCGCATCTATTTCGGTAAATTTTGCAGCCCAGGCTAATGCTCCCAGGACCATTTTTCTCTCCTTAGGTTGAGTCTCACTGAATATTAACTTGACTATTCAACTAATATATAACATATAATAAAAACTAAATTTGAATATTTAAAGTGGTCCTTATTGTCTCTACTCTGAGAGGTGATAGGTGGACATATCTATTTATAGGTTCAGAAATCTCAGATTTTAGGCAAAATTGCTATAATATGGGATAATCAGAACCTGCTTATCATAAGGAAGAAGACATGGTACATTTAGTACATTACCTCTTTCTTGAGTTTTATAGGTTTCTTTACTTACCCCTTAATGTAGATTCCTATGGATTCCACCCCATCATTTAAGCAAATTGCTTTTGCTGAGATTACCGGTGACCTCCTTGTTGCTAAATCCAAGGAGCCTTTAGTCATACTTATCTTGCTTGACGCTTTTGTGCATCATTTGACAGTTGACCATTCCCTCCTTAAAACATTTTTCCCTCACTATTTCCAAAGTGCTACTTTCCCTTGTTTTTCCTTTACATGTTTCTTGCATAATTGAAATTGAGAGCCCTGTCTACTCTACGCCAACTGATCAGCCAAAGCCAATCATATAACTCCATTTCTTTTTCTACGATAGGAAAGTCCTTAGCTCTTTTGGGTCAATGAGATGTAAGATGAGGCTTGTTGAAAGACTCAGGGAAGAAAGGTTTTGCACATAAGAGAGAGCTACTGGAAGCCTGCTTCTCTCTCTTGCTGGATTTGAAAGACGAAGCTCATATTACCAATCGTCATTGGTAGTAATCTTATAATTATGAGAGAAACCAGTTTTAGGATAGAGCCAACAGCGTGAGGGCAGAGTGGAATGGGAAAATAAAACTCTTAGTATTTAATAAGAGAGAACGAAGTACTAAAATTGAGGCATAGTATAAATCTCAACTACTTCTTATGTTTAGTGAAGTATTTCCTTGAAGTTCAACAATGCTTCCCTTGAATTTTCTACAGCTTGCAGTAAAATCACTGTATTGATCCAATCTTTATTTATTTTCTGCCTATTCTTCCTATGTACTGTACATGTCTTAAATGTTGGTGTTCCATGGAGTTCTGTTCCATGGAGTTCTGTGTCATCCTTCTGCCTCACTCATGGCTCAATAATACATGTTCTGATGATTCCTAAATTTGAATCTCCAGCTAAGTTTTCTCTACTGAACTTAAGATAAATATATCCAAACATCCACTGAACATTTCCACTCGGATGCCTTAAAGCTACCTCAAATCAACATGTAAAAACCTAAACTCTTCTCTCTTCCTCCATTTCTACCTATTACTCTTTCTGTATTTCCCATCTTAGTGAATCGAACATCATCACTCACTTGACCAAATTAGAAGCTTGGGTATCAACCTTGGAACTTTTATCTATCTCTATGCCCTATGTCCAATCACAAGGTTGTTTTGGCTCTAACATTTATCATGATATTGGATCTATGAATTTGTTATGGTTTGGCTCTGTGTCCCTACCCAAATGTAATCACCATGTGTTGACGGAGGCACCTGGTGGGAGGTGTTTGAATCACGGTAGTGGATTTTCCTCTTGCTGTTCTTGTGATGGAGTTCTTATGAGATCTGGTTGTTTAAAGGTATATAGCACTTCCCCCTTCTTACTTTCTGTCCTACCATGATGTGAAGACATGTTTGCTTCCCCTTTGCTTCCACAATGATTGTAAGTTTCCTGAGGCCTTCCTAGCTATGCCTCCTGTACAGCCTGAGGAACTGTGAGTCAATTAAGCCTCTTTTCTGTATAAATTACCCAGTCTCAGGTAGTTTTTTATAGCAATGTGAGAACGGACTAATACAGCATTTCTTTCCACCATCCATTGTTTCCATGGACTTTCACCTGAATTACTGTAGAATCTTCCTAACTAGTTCCATTGCCTCCAGTCTTTCTCCTCACTAATTCATTCTCTGAAAAGCTGTCAGAGTGCTCTTTGAATAAAAATTCGATCATGTCCTTTCTCTGTTTAAAATACTTTATATTCCCCTTCTCATTTCCCACAGGATAAATCCCAGCATGATCTGGCTTCTGCTTATCCCTTTAGTCTTATTTGACACCACTGCTCTTAGTTTCCTCACTAAACAGGTGCCCTTTCCAGGTACTGTCATAGCCCTGTATCCCATCTTAGCATTAACCACATCATATTATATTTACCTGTGGTCCTGAATATTACCCAATAGTCAAATTAATAACATGCATAAAATAAATGCCTGTAAATCAGTGGCATTACAAAATATTTTGGATAAAATAAAATTTGATATTTAGTGCATTTTTGAAAGCACTCATCAAGGGAAAAATCACTTAAGTTACAAAGAATGTAAGTATGTAATACATATGTAGGTTACAAAGCACAATTATAAAATGAACACTCATGAGCTTAAAAAGTAGAGTGTAGGCCGGGCGCGGTGGCTCACACCTGTAACCCCAGCACTTTGGGAGGCTGAGGCAGGCGGATCAGGAGGTCAGGAGATCTAGACCATGCTGGCTAACACGGTGAAACCCTGTCTCTACTAAAAATACAAAAAAATTGGCCAGGCGTGGTGGCAGGCCCATGTACTCCCAGCTACTCGGGAGGCTGAGGCAGGAGAATGGTGTGAACCTGGGAGGTGGAGCTTGCAGTGAGCAGAGATCACACCACTGCGCTTCAGCCTGGGCGACAGAGCAAGACTCCGTCTCAAAAAAAAAAAAAGTAGAGTGTAAAGAACCATAATTCAATTTCAGAATTAGAATGGTTCCAACAATAATATCCACTTTCTCCCTGATTCCATCCCCTACATTACCTTTAGAGATAACCACAATTCTAAATACTATATTTACCATTTACTTATAACAATAGGTTTCTTATGTACTTATGCTTAAATAGTATATTTTGAGTTTTGCTTGTTTTGGGATTTGTAAACATGGTATTACGTATGTATGCCATCTCCTGAAACTTTTTTTCCGTTCAAATTATGTTTCTAAAGCTAATACACATTATTGTAATTATAGCTTACTAATTTTCATTGCTTTGAAATATTCCTTTGTGTGATTAACAGAATTTATTTACATACTCTCCTGGTGGTAAACATTTGGCTTTTTCCAGTTTTCTGGTATTGGAAACATTTCAAGTACCCTGAATGACATGTATGAAAATTTTTCTAGTTTAATACCTTACGAGGAGAATTGATGGAATGTCGGGTATGTGCATATTCAGCTTTGCAGGAAAATTTGTTACCAAAGTGATGATGTTTCATATTCCAATAAGAAGTCTAAAAGTTTCCATTACTCTTATACCTACAAACGACTTGTATTTTTCAGATTTCTTAATTTTTGCCAGTCTAGTAAATGTAAATGGCATCTCTTTTCCATTTCCCTGATTGATAAAAAGGTTCAGTTTTGTTTTAGTATTTATTTACCCACCTGATTCCCCTTGTATTTTACCAGTTTAAAAAACTGTGTTGTATGTCTTCATTACTGATTTGTAAGAGCTTTAAAAAAATATATTTTAGAATACAAATTCTCCCTTCTCTCATATATGTGGCAAGTATCTTATCCCAAGTTGTGGCTTTCTTTTTACTCCGTTGTGGGGATCTGTTATGTAATATTATAATTACCTACTTATCACTCAGCACACCTTACTAGATAAAAAGGCTCTTGAAGTACAAAACTGTGTCTTTTTCATTTTTGTTTCTCAATATCTAGCAAGTGCTCCACACATAGCAATGCACATATAGTTGTTCACTAAATGTTTGCCGAATCAATTGTCATAACTTTAGAAGTAGTGAATCACATTTTCTTTTATGCAAACTGGTTATAACACACTGTTAAAGCCAAGAGAGTCGGAAGTATGTCACTTATCATTCTGTATGTGCCCTTCAAAGGTGGGTGGTAAGAGGTAAGAGTATCTGTAGAGAGGTTGCAGGATGTTGTTTATAAACATTCATTACCAACTTTGAACAGTTGGCAGTGTTTATTTTCCATTCGTTTCAATGTACTTACAGTTAACCAAACTCGTGTAGTAGGATAATATTTACCTTAAAGTTATCACAAACTTAGAAATGATAATAAGACACAAAATATTATATATTGCAGTAGATTGTGCAAGGTTCATGGTTTGTCTCGTTAATTAAAAATTGGTTACCTTTTTAGTAATGGTGTCCGGAGGTACATCCCGCCTCCCAAGTGGATAAGGATTCCATTGGCCACTAGGAGATACATCTTCTTGTCCATTGTCTAAAATGTTGCTTTGCTGGGACGGGGTCTATTGCAAAAATGGTATGGCATTCTTTAGTGATGTAGTAGAAGTTTACCATAGTTTTCTGAAAAGAGTCCCTAATGATCATAGTAAAATTAATTTTGTTTAATTGCAGAAAAACATACATCCTGAACTGGAAATATTGTATACTATTTACCGGGTAAGAACTGTAAATTGAAAGCTTTTTGGAAGCAATGAAAAATGTAATTAAAATAACCATCTTAGAGTTGTTCACTGAATTTTAAGGAAAAATTTAGATTATTTACAGTACCTGAATAAAAATAATCAGAATAAAATTAACCAATTGTTACAACTGTTAAAAACCACAGCACTTAAAACTTGCTTAATTTTAGTATAATCTCACCATTTAGAATAGAAATTGAAACCACATAATACATAGAATATAAGTTCTAATATTCTAAGCCATAACCTAAAATAAATTTTGTAAGTTTGTATTGATTCTGGGAGACTATGCCTTGCACTAATCCCAAAGAGTGCTGACACTGGCATAGTGCAAGATTTATGGTACTATGGTACTATCAACAAATAGCTTTTGGGGGGGCATCAAAAATATGCTATTAAAAATGTGCTATTAGAATTGTAGTGTAAGTAAATCATGAGTGTTTTGATTACCAAATTTATTTATTTATATAAATGATATATATTAAAATTTAAACTCTTCATAAATATTTTACTTTGGCTGATTTCATGCTTATTATTTTTAACAAATACTAATACCTGCCTGTCTTTATTTTGGGTGATTTCATATTCTAACCTGAGTAATAGCAAGCAATCACATACCATCAGAAAGCCTCCAGTGGAGGGATGTACAATGGTATATTTACATATATTTTCACAAAGGCTCCTTTCTTCCCTGGTGTGTAAGATACACAAGTACTTCTTGGTTTCCTGAGGGTATTCTTCTGTGGTTGAGCTATTATATCCAGTGTTTCCTATGCCATTTTCTGCACATGTTCTAAAGGATCCCTACTGATAAAGCCCAGCTAGAGAGTGTGCAGCTACACTTTGTGTAAGGAATTGTCCACCTACCCTAGAAAGGGAGAACTGGGATATTCTCATCAAAACATGTTAAAAATGGGCTGTTTGCTAAGCCTTATCTGGTTATATTGAGTGGTCTTAGTTTGTTCTCTTCTGAAAAACAATGATAGAACCTCCTTACCTGCATTCTGACCACAAGCATTTTTTAAAAGCATTGCTTGGAAAAATTCTAAAATAGGATATATTATGATACTAGATGAAGTCTTCCTAGGATGTAATGGATATAATGAAAATTAACTCAGTTTTCTTCTTGTTCTTTGGTTATGTGAATTCTTTTTTCATAAGCCTATCAAAAAGTATGAAAAAAAAGAGAAAAAAGATACTGAATTTAAGCTCCCGAGTTAGGAATGAATTGATGTGTGTTTATTTGAAAAATTCAATCTAGACAACACGTTTAAAGTATGTGTTACTTCAAAGTAAGCAGGTAGCTGTTCAATGTCTGTTTTCCAGCATCGCTTTTCCAGTGTGTACCTTTTCCAGATTCATATGTTTACATATGCCCATACACAATTTTTTCTAGATATTAAAATATGGTAAATAAAAATTAAAATTAAGAGTTAAACATAATTATTCGGGTTAAGCATTACTGGCCAGTGTTTTCTTTTTGAATTTTTAGTATCTGTCTTTTCTGACTTAGTTTGTTTGCTAGTGAAGTGGGATAATTAGTACGTTCATTTGGCCAGGTCTGTGCAATGTTGATTTTTAAGAAGTGGCCAGAATTTAACACAGGTTTCCTTTTTCTCCATATCATCCCCATCTCCATCTGTATTTCCTCCACCCAGACAGACATGGTTCCAGTTACAGAGAAACTGAGAATTACCAAATTCTTTTTGGTGTTAAAAAAATGCGAAATCCTTTTAGTCAAAATCCTAATATAATGGTGTAGGTGCTTCATTAGTTTATAAATTAATCTATTTCTTTTTAAAATTAGAATTAACAATCACACCAAGTCACTATTACAGGGGCCAAAAGGAACATAAACATGCAGATACATTAAAAAGATACTTTCACTAGGTAGCAAAATTAAAGGAAATTCCTGAAAGCAGTTTGCTTTTAAGAATACTCTGGCCTTTTTGTTTTTCTTACATGAGACACCTTAGGGATGGCTTAAGTCTGCAGAAATAGAAAGATCATCAAAAACAATTTATTGACATTTGGTGGTGGTGGTGGTGGTGGCGGTGGTGGTGCAGACCAAAAAGAGAATCACGTGCACATTCTTTCCCAAAGGAGTATAGCTATTGTATATAAACTGAGTAGCTTAGCAGTTAAAATTCTATTAAAGGCTAAAAGGAGCTACTGAAAAATGTTAAAAAAAATGAAGATATCACTGTTGAAATTTAATATTCCAGAGAAAATAATTGAACTGAGGTTCAGCTATTAATTCAATTATTTTTTATACCACATTCTTGATATTTTCTTTGGATATTTTAAGGAGTAAGAATGAGTTTTATTTTCCTCATCATATATAGCTAAAGATAATAACATAGAAAATCATCACAATGCACTATTTCCTTAGCTTCTAAATTCTGCAGGTCTTTAAATATTTCAAAATAATACAGAAAATGGCTGGTGTGATTTAGTGAAAAATCAGAAATTGTATTTGATAAGACATGCAATAATGCTGAGTAGAAGTCTTGCTGAACAGATGCTATGCCCAAAGATGAGTGTGGGTATTTGTGGATTTAACATTCATAATTTTGACTGCTATGAATGATCACAAGCGTCTATTTGATCAAGTAATTTATAATTTTGCTGAGACATAAATGTGCATGCATACGTATGCCTCTTTATATCTATATATGTCTGCACATTTGTATGAGTAAGTGCATGCATGTGTGTTCTTATGTATATATGTGTGTATAAACGTCTGTGCACGGTAGTCACATAAGTGAGTTAAATAAGCTTAGACGGTACAGCAACTTTGCTAAGTGATGGGTGTACAGTATGCCTGTGAGATTACACTTATTATTACGATTATATGAGAGTGGTATTAGAATTTGGCAATTTGCAAAGGTCTCAGGGCACATTCCTTAAGAATACAAGGATCTCTTTTGCTAAGTAATTGGCACATGGTTCATAAAGGACATTACCACAGATTCAAAAAATCTGCAGTAAAAATTGTTAAAAACAATCTTCCCCAAAGTTTTTCCAGTGAAATTATTGTTATATTATTCATTTTCATCATATCTTTTGGAAAAAATAGGTATTACAAAATATGCCAAGCTTGGATCTAAATGATAGTGATTTAATAGGCTTCAATCTGAAGGTGGTAATATAATGCCCAAGTTATTTTTAAACCAGAATTCCATTATAACGAAATTCCACATGAGTACTAAATTATTATTTTGGTAAATTTAGTCACTGTCTATAAGAATTTATTTGGATTTATAGGCTGAAAGCTTTTTTTCATAATTAGAAAGGTAAGTGAATCTTTCTTGAGGGACAGGTAGCCAATAATAAATGCAGCAGAATCAATAGAAATTATAGGCATGAGTTGTCCTGAGGTGCAGCATAAATCTTGCTTTGCCTTCAGCAGAAAAAACTGCATTAAATAAGCCAATAAGCCTTGGCACTAGGGTGAATAAATGCATACCAAATGTCGGTACTATCTGATACTGAGTCATTTGCATATATCCAGAAAGAAAGGACATTAGACATTTAAAAATAGTTTAGGTGCAAATATTGCTTTCTAAATTTCTCTAACTCAAAATCTGGTAGGATGAATATCAACTAACTAATTTCAATCAACTTTAGTAAAACATAGTGAGGCTAATTTCTTCCACGCAAAATTCTATGATAAGATAATTTATTACATATATTTCTACTATTTTAGCCTTCCCTCACCTGAAATTATAATTAATTTATATTAATGCCTAATTCAATAAGCCAATAAGCAGTGGATGCTATGGTATGCTGTTATGGTGGTAGAAATTAAAAAATGAACAAGAGAAAATTATCAACTTATCCATTATAGAAGAGACTACACTATTCATATTAGCAGCTGGCCACTTGCAGACATGGGGATAGCAAAGGCCAATGATTTTCTCCCCAGCCCTGCTTGTGTCTAGGGCTGCAGTAGCCTGGATGATTAATGAGTTATTTTCTCGGGTCCATAACCTTAAGCCTTTCATTGCTACCAAAAATAATTCTTGGTGATACTGAGTGCTCAGGAAATGCAAGTGGATCTGAAAAAGCACAAGATAATTACTAGCATTCATTAAGCTCAGCTAACTAAGAAAGCACTAGCCTGTAGCACACAGGGCATGATTGGGGTCACGATATGTTTTGGATTAGTTAATATATTCTACTTGTGCATTCTTTTCTCCATCCTATAATGTCTACTTCTCTAGATTATTTTGAAGACGACGTGAGGTAATAATGCGTATGGAAGAGCTTTTTAACCTATGAGTCATGTTCTATGAAAATGTTAGGTTTTACAAACATTTGAGAAAGCATCATCACAGAGTAGAAAGAGTATGTATGTGGGCCCCAGGCAGAAGCAGATTTAAATTCTACCTACTACTATGTGAAGGGCAGGAGTTACGACAGTGAAACAGTGACAATACAGGTGAGTTCTTTTGTGTGACACATGAGCCTCAGTTTCCTCATCTATACAATGGAGATAAATATGTCCTTTGAGGGTTTTATGAGTTGCAAGACAAAATATAGTTAAAGTACCTCATAGCACCAGGTACGTAGTAGATTCTCAATAAATCCTTGTCTTTATTTTTCTCCCAGTGGAAATATCTATCCATTCTACCATTAATTTTGATATTAAAAATGGTAGTTTGAACTGGCATTTTACAATTTGTATTTCTCTATGACAACATAAAATTTCAAGACGATAGCTAAGCTTAATTACAAATAAAACACATCCAAAGAAGCACATGGAACCATTAATAACATCATAGAAAGTTGCCTTATATGCTTTTTGGAAAGGCAGTAAATAAATGATAAATGAATAAATGAATGACTGAATGAATAAAAAATCAATAGACAATACTAATAATTCTATAATTTAATAAAAGATTTATATGTTCTAAATGTTCTGGTTCCTAAGTATTACTAAATTTTCTGGGAAATTAGCGTAAACATCTAAATAAATGAATATGTTAAGGAAATTAAATTTATTAAACTAATTTGGTTATATTTGTTGGCATTTTCTTAATATCTTAAAGAGTTCTATAAAATTATAGAAGATGTAATTTACTCTTTATAGTATAGAAAGCCTATATTTAGCTTATAATACATGAAAAATGTACCATACTTGATCTGACAGGTAATAAATATGAAAAAACGAAAAATATTTAAAATACATTGGAAAATCTTAAAGAACATTCCCTTTTTGTTCATATAAATATTCACTACGTAAATAGTTTATCAAGTGCAGAGTTCTTCAGGCTTCATTCACAAATAATTATATCCTTTAATTAGTTTATTACAAATTTGTTTAAAGACAGCCTTGGTGCAGGACAAGAAATATAAAAAAGTGTCCTCTTTGTCCTAGCTGCAAGAGGCAAGCCTTGGCAAACAGAGAGGGTGGGGACACATGTTTCCTTCGGAGAGCAGCACCTGCACAAATGGATACTACAACTCCACTTCCAGTGCTTAAATTCTAACAGGTGAAAACATTAGATTCCTTAGGAAACTTCCTTCATTCTTTCTAGGACACCCCAGAGTCATTTCCACAGCATCTAACTAGAGATAGCCAGTATTATCATTCAATAATTTTATGAATAAAAGAGACAGCTCCATAATTTCCACAGGAGAAGAAACATTTATGTCAATTTTATTTACTGAAAATGTTTGTTTATAAATTGGTCTTACCCTATAATTTAGTGGAGTTCTTATGGCTAATGGGTATTTAGGGGCTGCAAAGAAGTCTTAAGGACCTGAGACGGTAATTTTTACCATCTTAAGTAGAAAGATAAACATGTTATAACAGATTTTTATGCATTTCTAAATCAAAGTTAAGTAATTTTTGCCTATCTCCTCTCCTGGGTAGAAGGGTTCAGGGAAATTAAACCTCAATCATGGGACCTGTTAGCAATGGTCAGTGGAGCCCAGGAGGAATAATTGGAGAGATTGCATTTTAAAGAGAGTTTGACTCCAGAGTGTGGCAGAAAAACCTAACAAATTTTCAAATGAAAGCTCTGTACGAGAGACGTATCAGGGTACAAAACTGAAGGGACAGAGGCTTAGACTGGAATTCGTGGGAGGAAGCAGAACCCAGAGCTATTATTGCAGCTGATTAACTATCCAGTGCCTGATAAGGTTCCTGCTTTGGTGACAGGGTGGGAAAGCTGTCCCAGATGCCTAAATGCTTAAAGTTTATAGGACTTAAAGTGGTAAGTTTTGGATCATAAAATCTTTTGGAGTAATGCATTACTTGCCCTGCCTATGTATCTTTTTCCTCCCTTGCCTTCTCTATTTTTCTTCTTTTTTTTGGTGCAGATAATAAAATATTGATGATAATTTATTTTGAGGTGGAATCTTTCAATACTTGAATGATTCTTGATTTGCAATTAATGTAGCTTCCAAAGAGAATTCGTTTTGGTCATCTCTGTTCAATTGAGGATTATTGAAAGTCCCCAAATGTAACTCTGTATTATTTCTCCTTAGAGCTCGCAGTAATAGTGAGTCCATTCTCTAGGGTACCCCAAATGACATCAGAAAATTAATATGCTAATACAGTGATACCTAATTTATATCTGGAGAGTAATTTAGATGTTAGGAAACACTGTTTCAAGTGTATTGGCATTTTCAGATACTGTATATATCTATATTGTCATACAGATTGATAAGTAAATATGGCCAAAAATTCAGCAAAATAGGGGCATCTTCATATAACTTCAGGGGGGTTCAGGCAATAGCTTCCATCATGCCAAGATCTCTTTAATTTGTTCACTGAATTTTGAAATTCCATTTTTTTAGTTTAAGGGTTTGATATGGTTTGGCTGTATTCCCATCCAACTATCACTTTGAATTGTAATAATCCATATGTGTCAAGGGTGGGGCCAGGTGGAGACAATTCAGTCATGGGGGCAGTTTCCTCCATACTGTTCTCGTGGTAGTGAATAAGTCTCACGAGATCTGATGGTTTTATAAATGGGAGTTCCCCTGCACAAGCAATCTTGCCTGCTGCCATGTAAGATGGGACTTTGCTCCTCCTTCACCTTCCACCATGATAGTGAGGCCTCCCCAGCCATGTGGAACTGTAAGTCAATTAAACCTGTTTCCTTTATAAATTACCCAGTCTTGGGTATGTCTTTATTAGCAGTGTGAGAGCAGACTAATACAAGGTTTTATTTCTATTTAATTAGCAAGCCCTATAAGAAAGGTGCCTATTTAAAGTTGTGATATCTCATCTATTCCTTAAGGCAGTTAAGTTTCAAGGTCTTTTTGAAAACTGGTTTTGTTAGGGAAGGGGATGAGAGTCTGGGGCATCTGAGAGGACATGAAGAACAGGTTCCATTAAAGTAGGAACTCAAATAAAAATAGTCATGCTGATGGTGTATTGGAGCCAATTTGTACTGGCTCACGAGAGTCAACTGCACGTGAATCTTCCCAATTCTAAGTTCAGTGACATTAAGTTGGTACCTTGAAATTAGCCATAGGGAGAGTATTTATATTGCTGACATTGGCAGATACCACAAATCAAGGCCTTGTCTTTCTCCTTGGAGAGAAAGTTACCAGCACTCCACTGGTCCTGCAGTACAGACCGGGCACAGCAAAAACAACATTCAAAAGTTTTCAATTTAGTGTTGTTTTTTTTTAAGTTATGGTGAGTGATAAAAAAGCTGTGGCTATAAACGTCTTCTTGATTTTGTTATTCTACTCACAGTATGAACCAAACTGTCCACAGTATGGGAATGTTGTTAAAAAACTAGATTAACAATAAAACAGGAATTCGAGGTCTTATGACCCTCATTTTGATGGGGTTAGTCATAATGTTCATTCATTTTATTAAGAGGGAAGAAGTGTTTAGAAGTTACCGTCATTCTATTATCCCTACTTTGCACTGCTTTTTCATAAAAACTTACTAGGCTAATGACTATATAAATATATAGGCATAATGACATACTGTGAAAATGACTCATTGGTTTCCACTAAAATGTAACTAAGACAGAAGGCATTAATCGATCTAAATGTAAAATGTGCATTCTCAGTTTTGGCTGAATTAAACAAACAGAAATTTCCCTTTAACAATGGAAATGTTTCCTCTTTCAGTATATTCCCTTTCAGTGTTCCTACATTTTCATCTAATACCAAGCAAACTTGCTACTTTTCCACTAACTTAGTTTCCTAAGCCACAAACTTGTTTCTCATATTTTTCTTCTGTGTTATAGTTCCTGCAAAAAAATGGGCTGAAGAAGCACTTATAAGTACCAGCTACTTAATTCTAATTTAGGAATCTATGTCTTTTCCAAAATAATCAATTGAAATACAATAATAATTTTGAGCTCTGTTCTCAGAATGCATCACCAGGACGATAGGACTATCTCCAAAAAAGTAAAAAACATATATATAAACACAAAATAAAGAAAAACAAAGGAGGAAAAAAGGAAATGAATAATAAGAAAAATGAACCTTGAAGCAACACAAAAAGCCATGTACCTGCTCAATCCAAAAAGCAAAGCTCAATCCAAAAAGCAGGAACCTGATAATCAGTCCAGCTACAAATACTCATTTAGTGGCTAAGAGTTCAGGCTCTACATTATTTGCCCTTGTGCTTTTTGGACTCATAGGAGCCTATAGTAAGCAGGGTTGTATGTACAGACTAAACACATTAAGTGAACAAACGACATTAATTGGCTTTGGTATGCTGACACATGTAGGGCAGTCCATACTTACTTTCTGAAGAGGTAGTTCTTGATGATCAAATTTAGACTTAGTCTGCAAGTTTAAAGTCATGCTTCTGCCTGCATGCATTGCTGAAATACCTCCATAGGGCAGCATGCCAAGGTTAACTGTATTGTGTTTGTAAGCAGCATTCTGAGTAGAGGAAATAATCATGTGACAGGGTGTGAACACATGCTCAACAAACTGATAAATTACATGAACATGTTTAAATTTATAACATTTAACTTTAGGCAGGCAAACAGTAACTTTTTTAAAAAACATGCACTTGATCAGACAGAAGCATACAGTAAACAGTGTTAGTTATGCACATAATGAGTACCATCCAAAACTACAGAAAAGACAAAAAGCAAAGAAGATACATTCTGTTTTACATCTGCTGCTAACTCAACGTCATAAATTCTGTCTCTTATACATCGTGGTAGTAGTGACTTTGGACAAGTATTATTCGTCTGTGGTAGTCTGTTCATTTAAAAATTCGAACAGTGAGCTCTTCAATTTTACCAGCTGCAGATCTTTGTTCTCTTTCACATTGTGAGATCATCACTTGTGAAAGAGAAATATTAGTTTCTAATTCTGTCTTAAGCTAATGCATTGCAATGTTAAAGCCAAAATCAGTCTCCTTCATTGCTCAGTCTGTAGGCATAATTGCAGCAACTCAGAAAAACAGCTGGTCAAAATGTCATCTGAGCTTACCATAGGCTTGATTGAACTTACTTATTAATTCAGCTAAACCAATCAAATACATTTTATGTGGATCCAAATATTCTATTTTTTGTTTCTTAAAAATTATATTTTAAACTAAAGAAATTTCATAGTAATATTAAAGCAGTCATAATTTATTGATTTATTAATGCTAATTATCTAATATATACAAATACCTATAGAACACTCTGGTGGTATTTGCGTTTAAGTGACTGATAATTTTTTTCCTATAAAACTTTATTTAAAAATTAAATGTAAAATTTTAGATACCCTGTTATCACCTTGTTTCCACCAGTACAATCTCCTCCTTCAATCTACAATGGAAATGTAATCATTGACAGCATTTGGCCCCTTTAAGTAATTCTCTCATTTTGGAAAAAAAAATCACAGAAGTTAACTTAGCACACTTTTTCTAAGCCAAATATTACTGAACATTGACAGCAGGCAGCTATTCTATTCTCAGGGCAATATTATCAAAGTAATGATTTTTAGCATCAAAGTTTCATTGAGTGAAGCTGAAGGATTATTATACTCCTGATGGTGTGCTTGTCTACCAATCATATTTGTTATGGATTCATTATTATTTCATATAGAGATTTTCCATTGCCGCCATGCCAAAATTGAAAAAGACACTGAGCATCTCAATCTAGCGCTTGGAAAATTCCTTAAGGTTTAAAATTCCTCCAGTCTAGTGCTCTCTCAGCTTCCGCAGAACAGAAGCAGTCTCAGACATATGGGTTCATGTTTTAAATTCCCTGTCATAGTGTGGCTCTGCAGTGAAAACATGGGCCTTGTGGTTAAACTAAAAGAAAAAACAAGCATCTTTTATCTAGGGTAGTTCTTGGAGCCGCCTCTTCAAGGTCAACACTTAGATTTTTCACCAACATTATGTTGAACTGTTAAGCTTATCCAATGTCTAAGTCTCTAGGCAATTGCCTTTTATGTGGAATGGACAGAGATCTTGTAATTTCTTGTGTAACTATTTGATTTTCAGGGTTCAAATGACTCAATTAAATTTCACTGGGAAAGAAGCACATTATTTATCTGGTGCAGTCTGCCTTTGGACAGATTGTTAAGTAGCACAGCTATGTCGAAACTGGTTTTACATAATAAGTCTGTGCTTCGGTACCTTGAATTCATCTGGTTGAGTAGCTGGGAAGTTTTATGAGAGATATAGCCTGAATAGCTCAGTAACTCAGCTGAAAGACAGAAAGAAATGTGACTTGGAGAAAACAAAAGAAAGAGCTTCTAGGATCTGATGACTCAAAGCAATACTCTAAGGTAAGTTAATTTCTTGGAATTAAATGAGAATCTATTGAATGTACATTGAAATTGCTTTGAAAAGTGAAAGACACCTAGGGAACTGTACACAAACAGAGGTTATATGAAGATCAACTAAGAAGCCAAGTGTCATCATAGCAATGAAAAATACATGTTTGCTTTTTGTTATCTGGGATAGGCAGGGCCTCCAAACTTTTGCTGATTCAAATCTCTCTCTCCTAACCCTATATTCCTGCTTAAAATTCTTGCTTCATCTAGAGGAGTCGCCTACTTTTCAGTGGCTGGGGTCAAAGGAGAGGAATCATTGATCTGGGACACCAGTAACTAAGTGATGGAACCAAATGCTTAGAATTTTATCTTTTCCTTTTCATTAGTTGTTTTCACTCATTCCTCTGTTGCCTCAAATTACTAGTCATTGTACATATGCTCCAAAAAGCTTCTTATAACCTTTCTTGACTAGTTCATCTTACCCTGTTACGTATGGTCGTGTCTACACGAGGCCAGAGTTCCCAAACTGTACTGTATTATTTGGCCCCAAATATTTTCGCCCTCCAAGTTATCTGTCTACATGGAGGGTATACTTGAGGTAAGGCATGGTGACAACCGACCAGGTGTCTCCCACTGACAGCCAGTCATGAGGCTTTGATGAGGCTCCCTTCAATGGGACTGAGCAAACCTATTTGAAACAGACATTCTGATGAAATACTTTGCAAGGCAGAACCAATTTCCACATTGAGAAACTAACACCCACACCCACATTTATTAGTTCACTCTTTCCCTAAAAAAAATTGTTTTCTTGTCATGTAGACACGACCTACAAGCAATGTAATTATTTGAAAAGAGTAAACCTGTAAACATAAAATTCAGTATTAAAGAAATACATAATAAATGCAGTGACCTGTGCTTTTAGCAGGACACCAAACAAAATAATAAAACGATTGAGTGAGACAATGCGATACTATATTACTACCCAGATCCCCAATTTACACTGAGCATTCAGCCCTAGAAAATGAGAACAAAAAGACCCATCTTCACAAAAAGGATCTTTAAGATTCTAATGTCAATGCAGAGCACATTAAGCCCTCTAAACTAAAAGCCATAAAGTACACTGAATGACGATGGTCAATTGAAGATAGTTCTAGAAAATGAGTACCAGGTTTCTCTTAGAGAGATTTGAACAGGCAACAAAATGTAATTCTAGGCATCATATGATTTTTTTCTGTCCCTGATCCCTGTGTATTACACACTTCATTGTGGACTCAAATTTTTTTTTTTCTAAGACGGAGTCTCACTTTGTCACCCAGGTTGGAGGGCAGTGGTGTGATCTCGGCTCACTGCAACCTCCACCTCCTGGGTTCAAGCAATTTTCCTGCCTCAGCCTCCCCAGTAGCTGGGATTACAGGCGTGCGCCACCATGCCCGGCCAATTTTTTTTTGTATTTTAAGTAGAGATGGGGTTTTACCATGTCGGCCAGGCTGGTCTCGAGTTCCTGACCGCCCGCCTCGGCCTCCCAAAGTGCTGGGATTACAGGCATGAACCACCATGCCTCGCCTATCGTGACTCAATTTTTAACTGAACTAGAATTAATTTTCTTTTTTGCTGCAATATACATACTAATTTTTCGTTTGTGTCTTCATAAAGACATCAACTATTTTTGTTGTCTGTAGTATAATTTGAATTTAAACATTTCTTTCTATATAAAAACCAACATTCTACATGGCAGGATTTTTATTAAATAAAATAATGTGTAGGAGGGCATTTAATCCCTGCTTATTTTTCTGTTTCTTGCTGGGAAAATTATTGCTCATTAGAAATAATAACTAGTAGTCCCATAGCAGTAACTATGTGCAAATTTTGTAAACAAATTAGGCCTGACTTTAATATGTGAATCCATTCAGAAATGGGGGAAATATCCACTTTTTATAGGTTCAATAAAAATCATACTCTTTAGGTCACTAGAGAACAGTTTTGTGTCCTAGGAGAGGCATTTTGCCTTAATGGCTAGAAAGCAGTTGAAGCACCGTCCCCTCTAATGGAGTCGAATTCTTTCTTAACAATATTTGGGTTCGATTTGATGAATAATTCACCTGCAGGTTATGAACTCTCAAAGAGCATTTAGCCACATCCATGAAAAACTATTATGATCCATTTTCCCCACAATGTAAAGATAAATAAAATACTGATCATCTAATTCATTCATGTAGTTCATGCTTCACTACATGTGCTTAGAAATGCCAACAAAGTAACACTAAAGGCAGGAGGGATATTCTTACAGAGAAACGCCAGACATACCCTGTCTAACCGTCTAGCTTCTATATGTCTAAGCAGCTGTTGTCTCCAGTCTGCAGGCATTTTACCACAGCTCTCCTCTCCCTTCACAGGAGTAGGCCTCGTCTTTAAATCACTGTTATCTGATGGCTTGTCACCATAGTTACCCAAGTTATAGTCAGATGGTATTTTTTCCAAAAGAGCTGCCATAGTAGGCCTAGCTGAAACTGGCCTGGTTTGGGAGGCACCGTAACTCTCTGTACTGTAGCTTCTTGCAGACAATGGCCTCCTTTGGGTAAGGTTTTTAACCGGAAAACTGCCCGCCTGAGCTTTCACTTCTTGATATGAAGGGTGTTCGTCTTCATACCTGCCATTCCTTTTCAGGAACTGGGACTCAGTCACTGTAACGCTGCTTTGGCGATCCAGCCCTCCCCTATATGGGGGTCTGCCGTACCTATCAGTTGGGGGCAGCTCGTGAGGCTCATTGACCCTTCTGAACATGGCCATTTCTGTGGCGCTCACCAGGGAGTCGGCCCTTCTCAGGAAGCCTGCCCTGGCCCCTTGGCTTGCGAACTGGGCATTCACCACAGCATCGTCATTCACAGATGGCTGAGAAAACGAAAACATTTGCTCCACGGGTGGGTATCCTCGGTAAGCTCTGGGACTGATCAAATCCTTGGCGATGTTTTTGCTGGCCTGTTGCACGTACTCGGGATTGTGTTGAAAAGGGGGTGGTATCCTCTTTTCGGCTTTCACTTCCACTGATCCTTGAGGATTGAAGCTTTGGTCAAACTGATAGACTTTTTTTGTCATAGAAGCTTTTTGCTGTTGTGGCCCTTTACTACTTCCGTAGGTGAGCATCTCGTCATCCAGCATCGGGACTGACTGGCTTCGAGACATACTGGACATACCATGCTCTGGCCCCAGCATCTTATCTGGTCGTTCGTGGCTTCCTAAGTGATCACTCCCAGAAGCATAGTTTTCTAATGGTATGTTATACACCTTATATGTACCAATGTCAATCTCATCGATACTCTGTGACTTTTTGAATTTATTAGACTTGATATCTTTCATTAGGGGGGAAAGCCTCTCTGTGCTTTTGCTAATTGAAATAACACCTTTAGAAGATTCCGGGCGGCAGTGGATTTGAGAAAAGACGTTACTAAGACTCGTGTTGGGATTGGAATCATGGTACTCCCATGGTACGCCTGGAGAAAAAGGACTAGGTATTTCAGTAGATTCCTTTATATGTTCTTTCCTTTCAGGCAACGGGCTGGTAGTGGGGGTTGTCTCTAATTTGGAAGGAAAAGCGGTCCTGTCTTCAAACGGACTAGGGGTTCTGGTCCAATTCTGCCAAGGATTGGAAGGAGGCACTTCTGTTTCTGGTGTGTGTCTGTGTGTAGACTGCTCGAGTTCCAGGGGAACACCAACAATCCTGTCTTGCCTGATCAAAGGCCTGCGTCCATGCGAGGATGTGCTTCTAGATTTCGAACTTAACAGAGGATTACTGTTGGCATTCTCGGCTGTGGTTTCCTCAGCAACAAACCCTGTGTTGTCATAATGCGAGCCATCAGTCCAGTTGTCAGTGAAAGTATCACTCATGGGCAGCCGGTCAGGACGCTGTGGTATATTGCCTGGGGGAACAGCCTCCCGCTGGCTGAGTAATGGCTTTGCATCAAGAGGCTGTGGGAAAGATGGTGCAATCCTGTGAACACAATGGGAAGGAGAAATTGAAAAGGATGAAGTTGGGTCTTTGGCAGAAAGAGAACAAGCAGCAAAGAAGGCCATCATCCTTTGTTTAACCGATCAATAATCCTCACCTGACTCATGATTAAGATAGCATTATTATTTCATATTTTAAAAATCCATCCCTTTACCCTGCTTTAACTTCTATTTTTTCGTAGTGATAATCACCTTCTAATATACTATATAATTTACTTATCTATTACGGGTATTGTATCTTGTATCGTGTCCTCTGCTAGAATGTAAACTCACAATGGTAGAGATCTTTTTCTCTGCAGGCCTAGAATAATGCCTGGCACATAGTAGGTATTAAATACACGTTTGTGGAAGGAATCAATGAAGGAAATATGTAGTTCTTAAGTAATGGTCTTGAAACCTGACTGATAATTAGAATCATGATTCCCAATACCCATTCCTGGAGAGTCTGATTTGGTACATTTCAAACTATTGGCTGAGAGTACCTTTCTTACAAATGCTTGGTGAATCTAATGAATCTACATTGTCTTCAGATAACTTTTATTGGAAGTTCAGGTTTTGAAGACACTAAATGCTATTGTATAGGGAGCATATTCAGGTATGTTCTGTAGAATGTAAATTACATTATGACTTTAGATCATTGACATGTTTGTACCACTGACTATGGTATTTCTAGCAGATACTGAAATAATGCAAATAATGAATTTACAAACTGAAAGAGTTAAGATTTTTATTATGAGCATCAATGAATAGGAAAAGTTACTCATGAGTTACTAAAGAAGACATTGCCAACAGTGGCAATATTGTCAGTAAAATATGAGTAAAAGTTATTGACTACCTATATCATGTAATAATTTTAATTTGCTATTTGTAGTGTAAAACATAGCAACAAGTTACAAAATGGAATTAGAACTGGGAAAACACTGCCTTATTGATTGACTTTACTGTGCTCTGTGTGTGGTTTTTGTTTTTTCATCTGTAAAATTAGAGTAATATAGAGGACGAGGCATTTTGGAAAGATTAAGTACTTTAAAATACATCCTGACTTTTCTAGGTGGTGATAAAATTATGATGACGATAGCAATGAAAATTTATTGAACACTTACTCTGGACCAGACACATAAGTGTTTTACTGGCATTTTATTTTAATTCCTAATGCCATTTTGCATGGTAAAACATCCATGTCTCATCAATAAGTATCAGTGGGCAAACACATTTTTTTTTATTTTTTAAATTTTTTGTTCTACCAGCTCATCCTGTTAACTCCTACCACGTCTTCCTTAACCAATGGCTTCTCCCTGTAAGGGGATTCATCTGTTCTGGGCAGTCCCAGGCAAACAACATTTGCTTACCTGCCCCCTCTGTCTTCTATGCCACTTGTGTGCCGAATACAATTCCAAAATTAAGAAGATTCCATTTTTTAAAAAGTTGCTGAAAACAAACGTTTGGGGACAAAAGGAGGGAATTCTAAACACACCTGTTACCCCACAGAGAATTATGTACTGCATCTTTAGCTGTTGTCTGCAAGGACCCCACTTTAACCCGCGTATTAGAGGATCCTGAGGAAGCCTGGGAAGGCGAGTAGTCTGAGTAAGTGCCTGAGGAAACACTGTTATTCAGACAGTGAGTTTTGTCAACTTCAGACTCATCAGTTGATTCTGAAATTTAAAGGGGAAAATGTTATAATGCTATGACACTGACAATTACACGGAAAAGCAAGTATGAAAAATGGAAACCATACCGATTAAGGTTAGAAATGCATATTTGTAAAACATTTGTATAGAATATGGTGTATCATCTACAACTGGCGATTCATCATGCACATGCATTTGTAGCATATTTTCCACACTGGGTTCACAATGTTACCTTTTTTGTCCTTCCCTAGCAGAACAAGTTTGGGTGGGTACAGAGGGGTCTCAGCTAATGAAGGGTGAAGTTCCCCAATCCTCATTTCATTAGCTGGATGAACAAAAGAATCCTGAGAGATATAATAATACAGGACAAGGAAAGTAAACATTTCAACAATGGTTAACCAAAGTGGCAGTATCTTTATTTGCCTCAGATTCAAAAATGTGATTCTAGAATTCAGTTCACTGTGGGGCACTGGGAGAAAGAAACCATATGTATCTCTGAGTTAAGCATTAAAATTTTTTTTCTAATGTGAGTCCATTTATTCATCAATTTTTTTTGCATGTTGTTTATATGCCTGGCACTGTGCCATGAACTGTGGAGGTTCTAAAGAAAGACAAAATGTGGCTGGTGCCCTCTGGGAGTTTATAATCTAGTTGGAGAGATGAGATACAATTCATTAGAACACCAGACTGAATTATGATAAGCCATATATGAGCAGTATGATTCACACAAATATGATATATACACATGTAATTCTTCTAAGTGGTGAACTCTAAGAGTTTTAAGAGGAAAGTATATCACTGACCAATTAATTTTTTTTTTTTTTTTTTTTGTGCATCCCTAGCCACATTAATTCACTGTCGGGTCCTATAAACCCTGCTCCTCCCGCCGCTTTCCTCCTAACTTTCTACTGTATCCCAGTGATCATCTCCTTAATTTCTCAGGTTCTATCATGTGTTCTTCCAGAGGTTCCTGGTTTTCTCACACTTAATCTAGCATGCTAAATCTTCATTCTACATCCCTTCTTTGAGTGTAACGAGCAACATTGATACATGACTATAACTTCATAACAACAAATAAACATGCAGAAAACCCATGAATTTTAAACTTCCACAATTCTAATTACTATTCTCAGTAAACCAGGCAGTGTGGAGAGCATTAGGAGAGGGTAAAATACCAAATTCTCACTTTCTTCTAGATATAAAAATGCCTTATCTATCCCCATAAGTAGTGATATATATTTACGCACAGCAGCTATCATTATGTCTTCTTTTCCCTTAAGATTAATTTTAATTCAAATAAGGATTTTTCAGCTTTTTAATTCATTAGTATCTTGTGAGTTTGGAGCACTAATGTAAAATATTTAGAAATATTTTGTTAAATCAAAGAAAAAAATACACTTGAGGACAAAAATATTGTAAATTTTAAAAGTCCTGTCTTAAAACTAATCAGTTGGTATAATGAACAGGCAGAAACCCTTACTATAAATTTTATATATTGCCAAGGACCCCCATAGCGACATGCTCAGGTCTTTGGTTATTGCAGAGAAGCACCTCTTGGTTTAAGTTCTATCTTTTGGGTTAGGTTTGTATGGAAATATTTGCCTGAAAAACCTGGGTATATCTGTTACTTGTTAATTTTTTAAATAGAATATTTCAATAAAAGAAAAGGGAAAGATCATTTAGTCCAACATTTTTGTTTTCTAGAGGCGGGTTCTGAGACTCAGCTTAGGCCTAGGTTACACAGATGATTAGACGAAGATCTGGCACTGCAGCAGGATTCTCTTGGGCTCCATTCCAGTGAACTTTCCTTACCTTGTGCTGCCTTCTGGTGAGCTCAGCTGTGAGCACACAAGGAACTTAAGATGAGGTATCAGATTGCAAAGAGGAACAGGAAAAGGAGTAGAATGGAAAATTCAGTAGTTGAAGAGGCTATATTTGCTACTCAAAGGTGTTGTATGTGATACTGTGTATGCCATATTGCCTATCCTAAGAAAAGCTCATTTTTCACATGGGCTTCACAGAGGAAAGATAATTACTCAACAAAAGAAATTAATCGCTTTGTTTTTTATACATTCTTTTATAGAGGCCATATTTTCTTTGAATGATTTTGAAAATTATTTCAGACGGTACATATTCTTCATTTTGATTGATTTTGAAAGTTCAAAGATTTAGCATAAGAAATGTATGACAGTTTTAAGGTGACAGAATGGAAGATAAAAGCCTTTATATACCTTTGGAGAAATTTATAAGAAGATATGAGTTTGAGAAACAGTACCATGAAAGGCATACAATATGCTGACTTGCCAAAAATTTGTTACAAGGTGTCATATTTTCATCCTATTTCTATTTTTATATTTTATTAATCAGGTCACCTTGGGCAAGTCAGTGTACTTCTCTGGGCATTATCATCATTAAAATAAAGGTAATCAGTAATAGGAATTAGTGCCAATTCCTGTCTAGTACTAACATTCTATGAATCTAAAGGTAAGTTATTTGTTGAAATAATAATTTAAAAATATTCCTATGATACCTAATTACAAGAATGGGAATTTTGTTTTATTCAAAAGAAAAACAAAAATAGAATAGAAACACAAAAAGCAAACCAAATAGTTGTACAAGTACAGAATGTTAACATAATCATGGGTTTTGCTTTTTTTCCCTTATGTTCTACACATTCAGTACTCAGGTCATCTTGTTTGTATTGATTAGACTTTCACACTTGTATACCAAAATTATGACCAGAACTCTGCATGGTAGCTCTGGTTTGACTCAGGTTCAAGTTTCTAATCCTGTTCAAGAATTTCTATTGTGAATCAAAAACAGCCTTAGCGACCAGGAAGAGAGGATGATTATCAGCCAATTATGAACTTGTATTTCTTCTTAGAAGGACATTATTGAAACAAGAACGATGAATTTGCACTGATCCGAGTAGATTCTCTTACCCTTATGAACAAAGTGATGATGATGATGATGACAATGATGATAATGGCCATAAATTACATGGTACTGATTACATCTGCTGTGGTGCTACTAGGCTAAACACTCTATCTATATTATCCTTGTTAATTATTTAAAAGACAATCTTATTTTTTATCATTATGTGGTATTTATTTACTATCATCATTTTTTGTTCTGCAGATAAGGAAATGGAGGCTCAGTGAGGTAAAATCATAATTCTAAGTCACAAACCTAATAAGTGGTAAAGCCAGGATTTGAACTGGGATCTGTGCTACTCAAAGATCTGTGTGATACCAAGTATGCTGCATTGTCTATCCTGAGAACAGCTCATTTCTCACATGGGTTTCACAAAGTAAAGTTAACTATCCAACAAAGGAAATAAATCACTAATTTTGTTTCTATAAATTCTTTTATAGAGGCTAGAGGAATTGAGTTCCTTTTGGAAAAGTGGGCAAAGTTTTGGGGACTACTTCTAAGGGCAATGACAGAGGAAGTTTTTGGTAGAAAACAGAATTTAGTGGGGATTCCACTGTAAGTACATTGAACCATACTTTCTTTCTGGTGAGGAGACAGAAGTGGGAGGGAAAGAAAAGGTAAAATGGCCTTTTTCGCACAATTGCCCTTCCACTGTTCAAACTACATCTTGGCTTCCACTGCCATAAAGAAAAGAAGCCTCAGGAAGAAGTCAAAGGAAAGAAAGCAAGCTTATTTCTGAGCTTTTGAGAGTCTAGGCCTAGCATGAATAAAACTAATTTAAGGAAAATTTTGAGGGTAATTGACAATTCTCTGTTACTGGAAGAAAGATGTTCCTCTATCGAAAAAAATTGGGCTGAGTCTTCTAACAAAGGGAAAAATGCAGAACATTTTTGGATGGTGAACAGATATCTTGGTAGTTACTTGCAGAAGGATTAAAGGAGGATGGGGAAGGAATTGGCACATAATTCTCTTGAAAAAGAAGAGGGAATTATTTACTGTAGGCTTCCTCTGTGTCAATAACCGTGCTTGGAGCTGTCTATAAATAGGTGTTATTATATTTTCTGTTTTGTGTGTTTTTTTTAAGATAAAGAAACCAAGGATCAGAAAGGTTTTAGAGACTTGACTTGTCAAGGTCACAAGGTGGAGCCAAGATTTCAATTCATGTCTGCTAGATTTAAAAGCCCTACCCCTTGATTCTCAAACTGTACTCTGAGGCACCCATGGGTGTTGTTGCAATGAATAGGGACACTGTGAGTTATATTAAATGTTTGAGGGAAACAAAGCAATACTCGACATTAGACAGACACTGTGCAAACGGCTAGCTTGAGGTAGCTCTCAGTTACAGCATTAGATTGCACGTTCTTTTTGATGAAAATCCTTGGCCGGGTGCGGTGGCTCACACCTGTAATCCCAGCACTTTGGGAGGCCAAGGTGGGTGGATTATGATGTCAGGAGATAGAGACCATCCTGGCCAACATGGTGAAACCCCGTCTCTACTAAAAATACAAAAATTAGCTGGCTGTGCTGGCACATGCCTGTAATCCCAGCTACTCAGGAGGCTGAGGCAGGAGAATCACTTGAACCAGGGAGTTGGAAGTTGCAGTGAGCTGAGATCGCACCACTGCACTCCAGCCTGGCAACAGAGCGAGACTCCGTCTCAAAAAAAAAAGGAAAAAAAAAAAAAGAAAATCCTTGTGAAGCTGGGTTTTTGGTGGTTCCTGTGATAAAAAACCAAGTGGCATTTGAAAATCAATGATAAACAGAAATTAAAATTGTGGTGTCTATTACGATTCCTAGCTGTGAGAAGATAGGTAGTGTTTAACAGGTGCATGTATGACATTAATATTTTGGCTTTGATTTCTTAAGAATAAGGTAAAAATATTATTTTCTCTTTCAACTTATGTACATTGATTTTTGCAAATGACCACAAAGTAGGGCATAAATATTTACTAAGCTGTTCGGATATAACAACTTAAATGAAACTCCTAGGTATTTATTTTGGTCTAAGATCACCATAACATCACTGAGACGCTGTGGGCATTTATATGCCAAGAGTGTATTGAACACATAGGTGATGAAGCGTGGATAAGTATCAATTAATTATTAATTTAAAAAACTCAGAAATTGTCTTTGATTTCAATGAATATCTAATTGAATGGAGAGACAGACATGTTACCAGCATCATTATACTAGACTATATCAATCATTCATTTATTCAACAAATATTTATTTTGCTCCTACTCTATCCTAGGCACTGTGCTAGACTCAGGCAATACAAGGATGGACAAGAAAGCAAGCATCCCTGCCTTCATGAAACTCACAGTCTGAAGTCAATAAACAAAGTAATCATAACTGCTCATCATATTTAATGTGACAATGTGACATGATAGAGAATATCAGAGGGTCCAACTGATCAGGGTGATCAGGGAAGGCCTTCCTGCTGAGGTGACCTTTAAGCTGAAACTTGAAGGATGAGGAAGTGCTAGCCATATAAAGAGATTTGGGGAAAAGGCAAATGTAAACTGCACAAGGCATTATAAAGGAAAATCTCCCTGTCCTCCTTCTTCTTATGGGTCTGCCAGCCTTGTTCTTTGTCTGGCATAATTTATGTTAAAACTATTGGCATCTAGTTGGCAAAATGAAAGTGAGCAATAAATATTTACCTTTCCTTTTTCCCCTTAGTTGCATTTGTAATCTTTTTACCTTATTTATTTTTTCTGTTTTCCACTTCTGGTCCTGCCTACCTTTATTCTTTTTTGGGGGGTTTTGTATATTTAATCACATGAATAAATATATCATGAAGTGTATAATACCCTCTTCCATATCCTTGGCAGTGTGAACTAATAACAATGATCCAAAAAATGGCATACAAGTGCAAAACATATTATAAATGTTTAGTATGCACTGATCAGCTAAATGCTTGGTTATCTGCATTTATTAAATCTGGACATTGAAAAATAGAGTGTGACCCTTTAGTTTGGCTGCAGTTAATTTGAGACAGGAGGATAATACAGAAAGCAACAGTTCCTCTTTGCTCTAGGATGTTTAAAAGTTAGAGAAGATCTAGAATCTCAATTTTAGATAAAGTATTGAAATTATCAGTGAAATTTCTGTTCAAGAGGAAAAGACTAGTAGAAGAAAGCTAAGAAAGGGGTGGTGCAAATCACACAGACAAATTTAAAGCTGAAAGTTGAGCTTTAATCTTAGCCTTAGCAATAAGAAGTCACTGTAGTACTTTTAAGGAGGGCAAGGAAATGATTAGAATTCTGTGTTAGAAAGATCACTGACAAGGCAATGAGGAGGCTGGGGACAAGGGAAGCCAAAAAATGGGTATTTTTTTATAGTAATGCAGGACAGAGTTGACAGCTTGAGGAGGTAGAAATGATATACTTAGGTGAGAATGCACAGGCTTTGGTAATTATTTGGAAGAGACAGGAAGTGGAGAGAAAGAAGGAAAAAGAAATCAGGACATCTCTCAAATTTCTAGCTTGAGTGAAATGGAAGATAATGGTGCCAGTGAGATCAGGATCAGGAACATGAAAGCAAAAGCAAGTTTGTAAAGGAAACATTAAATCTAATTTTGGATTTGTTATGTTTGACCTGATTTTGAGACAGTTTTAAGATTTATTATTAAATTCATGACCACAGTCTCATCTATTCCATCCCTGCATGAAGACATTTTAGACTCTTATTTTATAGTAAAATTATCCAGTTTATAGATTTTCATGACCACCAGTTATTTTGATGTTAAACTGTGATTACAGGATATTTAAATATAAAACGTATATGTATGTATTTAGTGTGTATCTACTAAATGTTGGTTTCCTTCCCATTTATATTGCAGTGAGATCTTTGAGATAAAAGAACAGTCTGTTGCTTTACTATAATATGTGCATAATATTTTGGAAAGGAAAAAGTAAAATGATACTGATTTTATAAGCAAAAAACAATGAAAATGAATGCTAATTTTTTTTCCCTTAGAAATCTAGGGTAGGTTGGTACCTCTGCTGGCAGATGTGCACACTACGCTTATTTTTCCTCAAGATCTTCCCCTTGCTTGGAATGCCCTCTTCCCTTTTCCCCTTTAACCGAATCACCTTACCTTTAATATACAGTCTAAACTAAACTTGGAGCATTATATTCTCCATCACTCAACTAACCATGTGATCATATTTTAAATAATATGCTCTTTAATTGTTTCATGTGTCTTAAGTGTATCTGGGTCGGCTTTAAATTATTGGGGGATTATAGACACATTTTATATTTCTTTTCTCTCTCTCACAGTGTTTGGCACAGTGTTACATATGCAGTTGGTGTTTAATAAATGCAACAAAATGATGCTCTGAAACGCAGATTTGTAAAAGAGTTTTGCCACTCTAGATTTTGGAGAAGCAGTTATGTGAACTTACAGATGTACTCAGATCAATTATGTTTCTAATGAAGATAAAAATATGATAACCAAATTAGCTGAAGAGTTGATGAAATAGTAGAGGTGGCATAAGTGTAGTTGAATTCTTTTCAGACCACAAAATCAATAAGGATGGATTTCTAACTCATTCTAAAATATAGGAATTAAGCTTCACATGACTAGATTCCATAAATCTAAATTTCAAAGTTATATCCTCTTTTTATTGTTAATCAGTGTTTCCTAGAAAAGTTGTAACTCAAAGATAAAAACATTTTAAAAGTTGTGCTCTAGATCTAATTAGGAATTTTATGAGATTTGCAAAATAGAAAATCTTGGATTAGTCTTTCTTAATGATTAATACAATAAAGTTTGGGGTAGCCAAAATAATGTCACTAATATGATATAATGCACTCACTGGCCAGGCCTTGCTGGGTGACGAACTTATTCATTCTGTGTGTATTGGAACTTTTGGAGCTATGTTAATGATTTTAGGCCATGAGGGTATCATTCTTCTATGATTGATCAAATGCAACCCTCATAGTTTGAAAAAGTAGAGCGATCATTTCTATTTTAGGAAAAAAATGCACTTATCAAGGAAGATCTATTCAGTTAAAAAACATATTTAAAATTCCAAAAAATCCAAACCACACTGGCAATTACCAATAACCTTCAAATACCTCCACTGTAATCTCCTTTGGGGCTACCGGCCACTTGTGTTCATATTTTTCTTTCACAGTTTGCTCCGTGTTAGCAGTTGGATTTGAATTCTCAACACGCACTCCATGGCTTGGCTTACCCACCAAATTTTGAACAGATTTTACCATATTCTTTAAATCCTCTGGGTAAGGAGTTGGATATCGTTTTAGGTTTATTTCAACCTAGAAGTTTACAAAAAGAAATTTAACATAAAAATAACTTCAGCAAGCATGTTCACAAAACTATCCCATTTTATATTCAGCAGTATAATCAAATGCAATACAGTGAGTGTTGAGCTGGCTGAGAAACTCTGTTATAGAGTGGGATGCACAGAGTTCTCATCTTCAGCCTTGTGGGACTTCCCACCCCTTCCCACCCTTCTAGATTATAAACTAATTTTGGATCATATTCTGTCTTTAGACCTACCCTATAGATGGCTGAAATAGCAGTAGGTCAAAACACTTAAGTGATTGGTAATTTGAAAAATTTAATCAAGTTATAGCAGCTGCTTTCTTACTTTAGACACTGTTCTCTTCACTATTTTAATATTTATAAGTAATAGTGTTGATATTAAGAGTATCTTTTGAGTATCAATGCAGGTGATGGGAGGAGACCCCAAAAGCTTTACAAGTAGAGTTGCATATTAAAAACTCGGGAGTTGACAATATCTGCTGCCCAAATAGGCATTAGCCTTCTGTTAGTTAGTGTGTTATATCAAAAGGTAGGATAGCTAATTCTCGTTAATCCCTAAGGGAAAAAAATGCTTCAGGGTGGTTTTTATATTTACTTTTTACCCTAAGAAGTAACATGCTTCTTGAGTAATATCTTATAATGAAGAGAAATTAAAAATTGGGATCACTTTGTATGATATTTTAGGTACATGTGTAAATTTTGGCTTTTATCTATCCAGCTACTTATTTCCATTCTTGAATTCATGTTAGGATATCAATCTAACTTTTGGGAACACATGTTAATGACTATTCTTAGCATTAAATTTAGAGGGAGAAAATATGAGACATTCTATACAGAGTATTTCATCATCACGGTACTTGTTATAATATATTTAAAATAGAATAAGTACAAGTTGTGCATGCTAATTAAAAGGGACTGGGAGAAAAAGGATTTACTTGGCCTGGCTTGTTCCAACAATCCTGTTTTGCATCTGAGTAGAATCAACTTTACAAAATGAAATGATTTATGTGATTGTGGTAGGTATGTATCTGTGGAAAGTGTGTGTGGGGGTGGGAGGGTAGGAGGAGAGAAGGTGAAAGAGAAGCAGTGAAAGGAAGAGGAAGAGTGGAAAAGGCAGAGAAAAAAAGAGTGAGGGGCACATCCACACCCACCCCCACACACCCATGTAATTCATGGGATGTAAGAAACTATGATGGTGATATAGATCTGAAAATTATGAATATGAATTCAAACACTTTTGCCCATCTGCAGTTTTAGCAAATCCACCAACTGTGTTATTCTTCTCAATATTTTGTCTTCCTTGTGGCTCATTTTTCTCATCAAATACTGGAATTGGATTTCACTAGATGACTTCTAACATTCCTTTTAATATTAAAGATATAAAATTACTATTCCAGTAAATATTGGGAAAACAAATGAAAAACCAGATAATTTTGTTAATGTAAGTGCTGTTTAAATGTAGTTTAATCTCTTTAAACTCTCAAATAAATAAGGATGACATTGATAATATATAGAAATATAGCTACAAAAATATAACCCAAGACAAAGTTAGAATTGACAGGAAAAAAAGTATAAGTTGTTAGATTATAATATAAATAAATCCCAGGGTACTTAATTTGTAATGTATTCTTAAATAAACATAAAAGGAATGATATGACTACTAGACAAAGTCCATTGGGATGCATGCATTCTTAGATCTGTTGTTTAAATTGGTATTAGAAATGTTAATCACAAATTAAGTATAATTTTTAAATTATATCATTGAACTTGTTTAAAAGTACTTGACATCAAAGTGCTAGAAGTAAAAAAATTTACATTAAAAATGTAAGTTGTAGAATGCTATGACTATCATGCCAATTAAGAACATTTTATTTTTTATAACCAGCTGTATGTGAATAAAAAATAAGCTAAAGTAGGGCATTAAATTAAAATTCTATGCAACTTAAAAAATCCCCAACACTAAAACTACACTTATAAATTGAATGGAAGGCAAAAGAAATGTGAAGTGTTCTTCCTTAATTGAATTAAATACTTCATTGAATAATGTAATGTATTTTTTGTTAGATGCTATGTCCCATCTGACACAATTAGATCACTATTTGGCATGGTACTAATATTTTCTGGTTATTTTATAAGCAGGTACATGTGATATTTTGGTCATATCACCAGAATATGTTTGAATATTTTATTCCTGTGACAACATTTAAATCTAGAAATAGATTTATTATGCATTCATGAAGCTTAAGCTACACACCTCTTCCAAAGTCTTGTGAGGGGCCCTATTATTTACATAGTCATTTTATATTCTTTTCCTGAAAGAGGACCCCCACTTAAATTGAGGAAGTTCCAGGTCTTATAAAGCTTGGATTTGTTTCACCTAAAAAATAAGCTCCTTGCTTCTCACTTACTAGCCTACTAGCAGAATTTACTGGCCTTGGAGTCAGAACATTTAAATTTAAGACACAGATTTATTCCCAACTAGCTATCATCCACTAATCTTTCTGTTGTTTCTACTCATGTAAAATGGAAATGATAATATATTTCCTACAAATCTGAGTTACTCTGGAGCTAAAATGTGAAAAATGTGAAAGTTCTTGGAAAATCTGTAAGTTCTATGCAGAGATGAGATACTATTTCTAATATCACATTTTACTTAATGTATTTTAAAAATCTGGATTCCTTTGGTGATCTTGACTCTACTCTGTATATGTCTAAACATAGTACCTGTAACTGTCTGGATCTTTTTTTCAATTATACATAGAAACAGTTATTTAATTCAGTATCTCCCATGTTCCAGTCACCATGATAAATGTTTTATAGGGATATTTAATTTATTATTAATTTACATAAACATTATTATTAATTCTATAGGTTTAAATATAAATTAATATTTATACACTAAATAATAAATGATTAATAATTAAATATTATATAATTAATCATTATAATAAAATCTCACTCAAGTTTCACAACCCATTGCAGCAGCTGTTGCCACTTTACAGAAAGAAAAGTGTGGCTCAGACCATGTAAGTAACTTGCCTAAGATTACACAGCTAGTAGATGCAATATTCAAACTTAAGTCTTTTGACTCCGATGCTTATGCTACACAAGTGTTACTTAGCTCAGAGTATAGGTGCAGCATATATTTGTACAATATTGTGGAAGAAACACTGTAAGTTTAAAATGTGAATTTCTCTGAGTTAAATGGCAAAATAATTTCTATTTTTTAAATAAAGCTAAGTAACACAATATTTTATAATTTTTAAAGATGAAACTATATTTTATCATTGTATTATGTTTGGAAGCTCTATTCAAGCATATTTTATGCCCATTTATAGATTGCTTTGCTTTATTTTTCAATGGATATATGCAGTGCATCAGAAGTGAATAAACATGATCATAAACCCAGTTATACTAATACTTAAGTAATACCCAAATATAAGAGCAATTTCTCTATATGTCTAAATATATAGACTATAAATGTTCTCTTATTCCACTATGAGATAAAATATATAAATTCATTTATTATACACATAGGTAGGAAAATCAATTATATTCTTGCAAAACTGTGTTGTGTTGATCACTCACTATAAAGTATTTGCTCAGTTCACATATACATTTTATTAAAATGCAAGATTTTTACTAAAATATTACTTTAATTTTGAAAAACAAATGTTTCACAACATTCTTTGTATCTTAGATCTAAATAAAGTGCAGTAAATGCAAATAGCAGCTGCAAGATGTTGGAGACCCCCAAAAATTTAGCAATAAAGAATCACTTAAGGTTAATAGCTAGGGCATTTAGAAATGATATCTTGAATTCACACGGAGCTTTTTTTAATATATTATAATATATTATGTAATATAATATATTATAGTTCACATCATGATCAAATTCTAATTTGATTTGATTGTAAATTCCAGTAAGAGAAATATTAGTTAATACTTTGATCATTGATTGTTAAATATTATATTACTTTGAGAATTAGTTGGAATGTTATACAAAGAAAAGAAACTTACAGCAGTTTTAGTTAGGAAAATGCATTCTCAGCTTGCCTTATATTGTAGCAAAAATATAAGACAATGGATAAGTATCTAGTCCATTACATGTGGATAGTAAAGTTTACAAGACATGCAGTGTTCTTTCACATTCCAGTAAGACATGTTTTCCCCCCATTAACCTCTTAAAACACCCAACCACAGAGATAAGGAAGCCCTATTTGCCACAACTCCCAATTCAGTCTTCTCTTACAGGAATTCATACGATCTGTGTCTTCAAATTAAAGGAAATTGATGCTTTTCAACAGATGTCTATCTTTGTGCTTAAAGGCCACTCTCAGCAAATCTCAATTTAAATCTGATGCTATTTTAAGAATTAAGTTTTAGCTATTTAATCTCCCCCAGAATTCACATTATAAAAAATGTGCATATACGTGGAGGGGACAATTTAGAATGTATCAATAGTGTCATCAACATTCTGCCCAACTATTGGTATTCCCACACTTGAAATTAAAGAAAAAAAAATAAAGCACCCAACTCAAAAACCATGCCAGATATCCCACCAATAGGCACCTCACATTGATATTCCCTCCCCTCTGACTTAGTCCTCCCCACCCCATTGCCAATGTCAATAAACAAAATGTTAAATTGAGATAAAACACTGGCAATTTGAAGGTTTCTATGTGATCGACATTTCTTACCCCAAATCATGCAGAACATACCCCATAAACCACTGTTCCAAGGTTGCCTCTACATGGGAGATTCTCCTACCCCAGACACCTAGGCCTACCTGTCTGCCACTTAAAGAGGGAAGAGTGGTGGATTGTGCTGCAACTGGCAATGGAGTACACATGCTCCTTTCCTGCTGGAGGCCACTTATACAACCCCATGCCAGCTGTGGGTCATTCTGGGGGACGGGCATATCTTGGATCTGCTGATCACACCTGGCCCATGGTGTGCAGCAATCGCCAGACAGTCTGGCAGGTTGGAGAGTAATCCCACGCTGGCCCCTTTCCCAGGGGGCTTGGCAGGACAGATCCTGTGGGAGAAGGAACCTCCATTTTCTGGGAGAAAGAGGAGCACTGTAGCAATACTTTCACTGTATCATTTTTCTACTCTCTTTTTCTTTCACTCTGAGTTATGCATTTAAAATAATGATCATAAAGTTAGTTTTAAATCCACGTATAAAATGGTACTAATCTTATATGATGCTAAAGGGTCACAATTTCTTCACACAATGCAGCATTCATACTACACTATACAGACTGTAAGTAGGGCATTATACTCTAGTCCATTTGAAAGTTGAAAGCATAGGTCAATGGTTCCGTTTTAAATTTCATGTAAATTAAAGGTAAAATGGTGCTGAATTTAATATACATGTAATGAACCAGAAAAGTGTGATTAATTTAGTGTAAGATTACAATATATTCTATTCATCATACTTCCAGGATGATTTATTTAGAAGTTTGTTTGTGCTCTAATTTGTCCAATAGCCAATGGCATTGGAAATATTCAAATTAGTCAAAACTGAGTAGTTTGAGATTTTGAAACACACATTGTTTCATTAATACATAAATAAACCAAATGTAAATAAACACAGAGAAAAAACACTCTAAAGTATAATGAACCTACTCTGATTATAAACAAACTTGAACACATAACACACAAACAGGGCTTCTAAATAACTGTAAGCATTTACTATATTTTATGTTTTCATTGACACATATACCAGAGTATATTAAATGCACTTTCTTCTTGCATTCTTTGAATATAGAATTTCAGGAAGAAGCATGTAAGTTTTGGTAATTCAATGAAATATCAAGATGAATCAGAAGTCCGGTATAGAATGCATCATCCATTGGTTATGGATTTAACATACGAAATCCGTAAAAGAACTGAAATGTTCTGAAGGTTTGTTTTCAGTTTAGCATTATTTTTTCTAGGAATTCACAAGTTCAAAAAGATGTCTCTTTGGTTGTTAGACAGCACTAATCAACTATCGAGAGACATTTTTTTTTTAAACCCAAATCTTTAACAAAATTGTTATTTTGGATTTGGGAATCCATTTTGGGTTCTCTGTAATGATACTGGTAGGCCTTGCCAG